>NC_137325.1:120911844-122195594 GCF_965287045.1 Carcharhinus amblyrhynchos
GCTGAGTCTCTGGATTAATAGTTTAGTGATAATACCATGAGGCCATCTCAAGACTAAAGAACAAAACTAATGTAAATTACTCAGCAAATCCATTGGCCTCATTTAAAAGTTATTTCAGGAAGCAATACTGCGAAAGGGTAATGTGGAGTCTGTATGGGTAGAGTTGAGAAATACCAAGGGGCAAAAAATATTAGTGGGTGTCATTAATAGACCCCCAAACTGCTGTGGTGATGCTGGGAATGGCATTAAACAGAAATTAGAGATGTGTGTGATAAGGGAATATCGGTGATCATGGGTGATTTTAATCTGCTCATAGACTGGGCAAATCAAATTAGCCACAATGCCAGAGAGGAGGAATTCCTGGAGTGTATATGGGATGGATTTCTTGACCAGTTTGTGGAGGAACCAACTAGAGAGCAGGCCATCTTAGACTGGGTACTGTGTAATGCGAAGGGAATCATTGCCAATCTAGCTGTACGAGATCCCTTGGGGATGAGTGACGATAACACGATAGAATTTTTTATCAAGATGGAGGGTGAAGTAGTTGATTTGGAATCTAGGGTGCTAAATCTTAATAAAGGAAACGATGAGGATATGAGGCAAGAGTTGGCCTTGATAGATTGGGGAGAGTTACTTAAAGGGATGACAGTGGATAGGCAATGGCAGACATTCAAAGAACGCATGTGGAAACTGCAGCAACTGTTTATTCTTGTCTGGCACAAAAGCAAAATGAATAAGAGGGCCAATCCATGGCTTACAAAGGAAATTAGAGAGAATATCCGATCCAAGGAAGAAGCATACAGATTGGCCAAGAAAAATAATAGATCTGAGGATTGGGAACAGTTTAAAATCCAGCAAAGAAGGATCAAGGGATTGATTAAGAAGGGGAAAATACAGTACAAAATACAATACAGAACATAGAGACTGACACTAAGGGCCTGATTTTACCATTTTCATTCTAAGTACTGAATCTGGGCGTAATTCAGATCCAAGTTAGAAATCTGCTTTCAGGTACTAAGCCTGAAAAAAAATCGCGGGTCCCATTCATGCTGTGGGCGGGGCTTAGTGTGCCCTAAACGATCAGAGCTCTGAACTGCGCACGCGCAGTTAGAAACAAATTTGAAAAAGCGCGTCCGTGTCAGATCACTCCCGGGCCATAGAAAGTGGAGAAAGAGGCCCAGGGACAAAAAGCGGGAGCGATGGGCCCCACAGACATCACTGTCCCACTTATCAACCACCCCCCACTACCCAGACCAATCGCAATTCCCTGCCCCCTTTCCACCCCCAACAACCGATCGCCCGCAGAATGGCAGCGGACCCCCCTGCCCCACCCTCCCCCCCACCAGAGATCCATCTACCCCCCCCCCATCCCCCAGAGAATGATCTGACTTCGCTCCCTCCCCCGCCCCCCCAGAGAATGATCTGGCCTCACTCCCCCCATCCCCCAGAAAATGATCTAGCCTCACTCCCCCCACCCCTGAAAATGGTCTGGCCCCACTCACCGACCCTCCACCCCCACCCACCCCCTCCCGAGAACAATCTGGCCTCATTCCCCTCACACCTCCCCAGGGGAACATCTGAGCCGCCTCCTCCTCCCTCCACGTCAGACAACAATTGGCCCTCCCTCCCGCCCCACCACTAGACAATGATCAGCCGTCCCCCCCCCCCACCACCAGACAATGGTCGGCCCTCCCCACCTCCCCACCACCAGACAACAATCGGCCCTCCCCCCCCCCACCACCAGACAACAATCGGCCCTCCCCACCTCCCCAGCACCAGACAACAATCGGCCCTCCCCCCCACCACCAGACAACAATCGGCCCTCCCTCCCCCACCACCAGACAACAATCGGCCCTCCCTCCCCCACCACCAGACAACAATCGGCCCTCCCCCCCACCACCAGACAGCGATTAGTCCTCCTTTCCCCCCACCACCAGAAAAGGATCGGCCCTCCTCCCCCCCGTCACCAGACAATGGTCAGCCCTCCCCACCTCCCCACCACCAGACAACAATCGGCCCTCCCCCCCCCCCACCAGACAACAATCGGCCCTCCCCCCCCACCACCAGACAACAATCGGCCCTCCCCCCCCACCACCAGACAACAATCGGCCCTCCCCCCCCACCACCAGACAACAATCGGCCCTCCCCCCCCACCACCAGACAGCGATTAGTCCTCCTTGCCCCCCCCCACCAGAAAAGGATCGGCCCTCCTCCCCACCCCCGTCACCAGACAATGATCAGACCTCCTCTCTCACCATTAGACAACGATCGGCCACCCCCCCTCCCCCCCCCCCACCAGACAACGATTGGCCCTCTCTCACCCCCATCGTCGGACAACGATTGGCCCTCCCCGCCTCCCCCCACCACCAGTCAACAATCGGACCTCTTTCCCCCCCCTCCCCACCAGAGACACATCTGACTCTCCTCCTCCTCCTCCGCCCCCCCCGCCCCGAATCAGACAATGATCTAGCCCACTCCCCTCCCCGCCCCAACCAGAGAATGATCCGACCCGCCTGCCTCCTCCCCCCCACCACTGACCCGAGCCAGTGGAAGCTCTGAACTCGCTCTTCAGCAGCTGGAGGGCCCGATCCAGACTTTTATTCAGCAGCTTCATTTTGGCGCGATTCCGGATCGGTGAACGCGGCCATAAAGGGGGAAACGCTGTTAAAGTTAGGTGGGCAGTTCATTAATTCAGTACATGCAAATACAAATACATTTAAATTGCCATTGCGTTCGTTTTGGGCGCAAAGCGGATTGCCGCCATTCCCAGGTTTCGGTAAAATGGCCATCTGCGTGGACACGGGCGCAGGTCGCGTTAATGGCCTCACACCCGACTTTACCACATCGCGATGGTAAAATAGGGCCCTAAGAGTTTCTATAGATACGTGAAGAGAAAGAGATTGATGAAGACAAGTGTAGATCCCGTAACAGACAGAAATGGGGAAATGTGTAATAGAGGACAAAGAAATGGCTGAGCAACTGAATACATACTTTCATTCTGTCTTCACAAAAGAGGACACAAATCAGATACCAGAAATGTTGGAGAATGCAAGATATGTGAGAGGGCAGAACTGAGGGAGATCCGTTTAAGTAGAGAAATGGTGCTGGAAAAATTGATGGGATTAAAGGCGGATAAGTTCTCAGGACCTGATAATCTACATCCCAGAGTACTTAAGGAAGGGGCCCTCGAAATAGTGGACGCGTTGGTGGTCATCTTTCGGGATTCTGGCGACTCTGGAACAGTCCCTGCAGATTGGAGGGTAGCTAATGTCACTCCAATATTCAAAAAGGGAGGTAGAGAGAAAACAGGGAATTATAGACCTGCAAGCCTAACGCGGTAGTGGGGAAAATGCTCGAGTCCATGATCGAGGACTTTATAGCAGAGCATTTAGAAAGTAGTGGCAGGATCTAACAGAGTCAGCATGGATTTATGAAGGGGAAATTTCTTTTCTTGTCTGAAATTTCTAATGCTTCCAAACATGAAGCATAATGTAGCGGGGTTTTCCTGTTTCCGAAGTCAAGTGTTCTTTGACGTCCAAGTTGCTTGACATGTGACTGCACAGCTGATGTGGTTCACCCTGACCAGGCTTAACGGCATGAAATAGCCAATGATTTATAATACTGCATAAAAGCTCTAATTGTAAACAGATAGTTTCTCTTAGTGGGGAATAATTTAGTAAACTGTTAGATCAGAAATAGCTTTCATTTGCTTCTCAAGTGTTTAAGTGCTGCTGCTTTCTTTAGCCTGAAGCTAATTGGACTTCTTAAACAGAGAAAAAAAACATAATTCTTGGAGGCCGCAGGATAAGGAATCAATTCTTTGAACAAAACAAGGTGAGCCAGCTGATTGATAGGGTGAAAGACATTAAGAATAAGAGACTGAAAACAGAATCACAGAATCCTACAGTGCAGAGGAGGCCCTTCGGCCCATCGAGTCTGCACCGATGCATGAAAGGCTCTGACCTGCCCACCTAATCCCCCTTGCCAATACTTGGCCCATATCTTGAATGTTATGCTGTGTAAAGTACTCCTCCAGGTACTTTTTAAAGGATGTGAGGCATTCCCGCCTCCACCACCCTCCCAGGCAGTGCCCCATCACCACCCTCTGAGCAAAAAAGTTTTTTTCTCAACTCCCCGTTAAACCTCCCACCCCTCACTTTTAACTTGTGTCCCCTCGTGACTGACCCTTCAACTAAGCTGCCCCCTGTCCATGTCTCTCATAATTTTGAACGCCTCAATCAGGTCGCCCCTCAGTCTTCTCTGCTCCAGAGAAGACAACCCAAGCCTATCCAACCTCTCTTTATAACTTAAATATTCCATCCCAGGCAACATCGTGGTGAATCTCCTCTGCACAATTTTACTCAAATGTAGCAACAAAAGGCAAAAAGCTAATCGACAGAATATTAAACACTCAATGATAATGAAATTATTGGCATCACAGTAAATTGGCTCCAAGCAGGAGATAGAGATAAGAGTGTATGAAATATTTTATCAACATTGATCTATTGGTAAGGTAAAGGTCGGATATTATTGGTAAAAGGTTGATATCCAATGTAAAGGTGGTCAGGTTGAACTTGGTGGTGAGTGTTGGTTATTGCCCTGTACTGTTTTCACATCTCCTGGATTCTCTCACTGGCTGGCATTTGGCTGAACATGTACTAGATCTCCCAGTAACATAAAAAAGCAGGAGCAGGAGTCAGCCATTCAGTCCTTTGAGCTTGTCCCGCCATTTGTTATGATCATGGCTGTTCATCCAACTCAATAGCCTGTTCCTGTTTGCTCCAAGAGCTAAATCTAATGGGCGATTCAGTGGCAAAGTGGTAATGGGAAGCATGGTGGCACAGTGGTTAGCGCTGCTGCCTTGTAGCTCCAGAGACCTGGGTTCGATTCTCAGCTTGGGCCACTGTCTGTGTGGATTCTGCATGTTCTCCTCGTGTCTGCGTGGCTTTCCTCTGGGTGCTCTGGTTAGGGGCATTGGGTTAGGTGCATTGGCCAAGCTACATTGCCCCTTAGCGTCCCGGGATACGTAGGTTAGAGGGATTGTCAGGGAAATACGTAGGGTTACAGGGATAGGGCCTGAGTGGGATTGTTGTCGGTGCAGACTCGATGGGCCGTACAGCCTCCTTCTGCGCTGTAGGGATTCTATGATTCTAACTCTTTCTTAAAAACATACAATGTTTTGGCCTCAACTACTTTCTGTGGTAATTAATTAATTCTCTGGGTGGAGTCATTCCTCATCTCAGTCCTAAAATGTATACCCCGTATCTTCAAACTATGACCTCTGGTTTTGGACTTCACCCACTGTAGGGAACATTCTTCCGATGGGCATCGCCTGGCCATGCCCCCAGCCACTCTGGGGCCTTGGTGGTCTCCGATCTCCCCATGGCCATGGTGCCTGGTCTTCGCTACTGCCAGCGAGATGTCTCGCTGGCCAAGTGTGGGGTGGGGGGAGCAGCCATGAGGCTGGAAGCAATTGTGCTGAGCTGCTAATGCTCTTTAAATGAAGGCTGGAATATGCTAATAGGCTTCACACACGAAGATATTCTGGCAACGCCGGCATACCCACATCATAGCAAAACAGGGCCAGGACAGTCCCAAACTGGCTCACGACTGCTGCAAATCGGATTTTTGGCCGCGCACGCAACCTTTCTGGCTCCCTATACTGATTGACCAGTGTGGCAAGCCGATAAGATTGCACCTCTTACGTACAATTCTCTTTGTATTTTTCACTGAGAACAGGATTAGTTCCCCTCGCCTTGTCACAGTCCACGGTTAGAGAGTTTTATACCATTTCTGTTGCTATTGTTTATTGACAAGGAGAGCTTTCGAGGTGCTTACCATTATAATTAAAGCTGCAGCCTGTGATACGCTGGAACCTCTTTCTCTATTTCAACAGACTCTCCAAAATTCAATTGCAAAATCCAAAGTGGGAATTCTGACATCAAATTCCAGTAATGTAATCAAGTTAATCCTCAATACTTATCACGTAAGTATTGACTATTAATGTGACTTGTGCATCAAAATCCATTCAACATTTTGTACTGCTCCAATACTTAGAAACCAAGCGGTGTTTATGTTTACCTTTTTTTTTACAGGACTTGTCTTCTGAAGTAATCTTGGAGAATAGCAAGTTGCCAAAACGAACATTAATCGATTATACAGCCCACTGTAACAATAATACCGTTCACACAGGGGAAGATGGCAGGAAGTGTTTGGGTATTCAAGTTGGTGATGAGGTAAGGTATCAGTGTAAGGTTGAAGTTGCAATGAGTATAATGTGTACTTGCTTTCCAACCTGCTCAAGGTGTGGAGATACTGGAGTTAGACTGGAGTAGGCACAGTAAGAAGTCTCACATCACCAGGTTAAAGTCTAATAGGTTTATCTGGAATCACGAGCTTTCAGAGTACTGACTCACCTGATAAAGGAGCAGTGCCCCAAAAGCTCCTGGTTCCAAATAAACCTGTTGGACTTTAACCTAGTGTCGTGAGACTTCTTAATCTGCTCAAAGACTTGATCAATAACCAACCAGTGGAAATTATATTCTTGCAGTGCCATGTTTGGGAAGTAAAGAAAGATCTTGTTGTCAGATCTCATTCCTGCACCTTGGTTGGAATTTTATGCCCCCTGGGAGTGGGCTGGCAAGTGAGGGCAATGTAAAGTGAAGTGCAATGGCAGGGGTTGCAGTGCCCATAACTTATCCACATCTGCTGGCATGTTAGAACCAATGTTTTCTTCTTGCCCGTTTTGTTTTAATAGCAGCTGCTATAGTATCTTCCACTAAGGCCCTACTTGAATCGTTCCAAAAAGTTACCTGGCCAACTGATTTGATTTTCCCTTTTTTGGGAAAAAAACAATCATGTAACCATTAATAGTTAATAATAACCCTCAGGATGTTTATGGCAGAGGATTCAGTGATAATAATAACATTGAATGTCAAGGGAAGATGGTTAGATTCTCTGTTGTTGAAGATGGCCACTGCCTGGCACTAATGTGGTGTGAATCTTAGACCGCAATCATCAGCTGAACTCTGACTGTTGTTCAGTTCTTGCTGCATGCAGTTATGGACTGCTTCATCATCTTGAGAGCTATGAACAGAACTGTAATCATCACGGAAAGTCATTGCTGAAGCAGCTAAAGATGGTTAAGCCGGGGACATTGCCCTGACGAACTCCTGCAGCAGTATCTTGGGCTGAGATGACGGGCCTCCAGCAACCCAGAAGCGTTTTCCTTTAGACTAGGTATGGCTCCAGTCAGTGGAGAGTTTTCCCTCTGATTTCCACCGGCTCCAGTTTTACCATAGGCCTATGATGCCTCACATGGTTAAATGCTGCCTTGATACCTGGGGCTGTCACTCCTTTGAGTTCAGCTCTTTAGTTCATGCTTCAAGTAGGGCTTTAATGCAGCCTTGAACTGAGTAGACGTGACAGAAGCCAAACTGACCTGTTTGTTGCTGAATAAATGCCACATGATAGTGTTATCAACAATACCTTCCAGTACATTGCTGATGATCAAGAATAGATTGGTGGGGCAGCAATTTGGACTTGGATTTGACCCTTTTTTTCGTGGGCACAACATACCTGGGCATTTTTTCACATTGCAAGATAGATGCCAGTATTGGCATCTGGAGTAGCTTGGTCAGTGGAGTGACTAGTTCTGGAGAATAAGTCTTCAGAACTGCAGTCAGGAATTTGTTAGAATTTGTTTTTGCATCCTCCATATTTTCCCCTGAGACTGGTTCCTAGGCAACCCGTCATGTTAGAATAGATAGTTCCACAACATCCATGACTATAAAGTCTTGATTACGTGTTAAGACTCGCATTCCAACCAGTGTTTTGTAACTAAGTCTGTGTCTATATATGCCCTGTTTGTGAACCCTCACCTGATGAAGGAGCAGCACTCCAAAAGCTCATGCTACCAAATAAACCTGTTGGACTTTAACCTGGCGTTGTGAGACTCCTTACTGTGCCCACCCCAGTCCAATGCCGGCATCTCCACATCATGGCCTCAGTGCCAGGGACCCGGTTTCAATTCCAGCCTAGGGTGACTGTCTGTGTTGACATTGCATGTTCTCCCCATGTCTGCATGGGTTACCTCCAGGTGCTCTGGTTTCCTCCCACACTCCAAAGATGTGCAGTTTAGTTGGATTGGGCATGCTAAATAGTCCTTTAGTGTCCAAGGATGTGTAGGTTAGGGGATACGTGGGGTTGCGAGGATTGGGTAGATGCTCTTGGAGTGTTGGTGCAGACTCAATGGGCTGAGTGGCCTCTTTCTGAACTGTAGGGATCCTATGATTTAGGACCTGAGAATGGTGGAAGCTCTCATTTCTCTTGGTCTTTCCTCCTTACTGTGATCCTCAGAGCAATGTTCATGGAATTAAATAACCACTTTTTAATTCACCTCTTCATTTTAGCTCTGTTGAACCTTGCAGATCAAAGCAAGAACATTTTTGCACGTGATATCTGAACAAGGTGGTATTTTTGAAATGTCACTCCTTTTTTTCCAGGTGAATTTCGTTGTAAATATCACAGCAAAGAAATGCCCTAAAAACAAAAAGAAGACAACTCTTAACATCGAGCCATGGGGTCTGAATGAGAAAGTCGAGATTGATTTGGAGTTTGTATGTGAATGCGAGTGCCATAAAAATGGAATCCCCAACAGCCCATATTGTCACCAGGGTAATGGGACGCTCGAGTGTGGATCCTGTAGGTAGGCCAATCGTTTATTCAGGATTTGTATACACAATATAGACAGTAGGATAAAGAACACGGGTGGGACTTCCCAGCAGCGCTCGTCCCGAAACCATAAAATCCCGCTCAAGGTCAATGTACCTTTCTATGGTCCTTGCCCCTCACCTGCTCCGATTTCCATGGTGGCGGGCGGGACAGTAAAATTCTGGCCCATATGAGTGAGTGGGAGTAGCTGTTCACCATTTCACCATTCAATGATCTTATGCTGATATTCATTTCCCTGCCTGATCCCCGTGTCATTTGATTCCTTTAGTGTCAAAAAACCTAACAATCTTAGCTTTGAGTATATTCAATAACTGAGCATTCACGGTCCTCTGGAGTAGAGACATCTCTTCATCTAGCCTTGGGTCACTGTCTGTGTAGAGTTTGCACATTCTCCCTGTGTCTGCGTGGGTTTTCTCTAGGTGCTCCGGTTTCCTCCCACAGTCCAAAAATGTGCGAATTTGGTTGATTGGCCTTGCTAAATTGCTCCTTAGAGTTAGGGGAGTGTCATGTGGATTAGTAAAGTTAATATGTGGGTAAATATAACAGGACCCGGGCAGGATTATTGTTGGTGCAGTCTCGATGGGCCAAATGGCCTTCTTCTAGGGTGGCACGGTGGTTGACACTGCTGCCTCACAGTGCCAGAGACATAGGTTCATTTCCAGCCTTGGGTCACTGTCTGTGTCGAGTTTGTGCTTTCTCTCGATGTCCAAAGGTGTGCGGGTTAGCTGATTGGCCGTGGTAAATTGATCCCTAATGTCAGAGGGAGTAGCATGGCAAATGTGTGGGACTACAGGGATAGGTACAGGGTAAATAGGTGGGATTGTGATCGGTACAGACTCAATGGGCCAAATGGCCTCCTCCTATACTGTGGGATTCTATGATTCTATGATTTTATCCAAATTATGACCTCTGAGTAGTAACCAGCACTTGATGGAATATTCCAGTTGCCGCCAAACTAGAACTTTATCAGGTTTCAACATAACTTCTCTGCTTTTGTGCTCAATACTTCTATTGAATGCAGTCAAGATCCCCGATCACATTCACTAAATAGAAAATACTGGGGAAAGTAATGGGATTAAAGGCTGATAGGTCCCTCGGATCTGATAGGCTGCTTCAGAGTCTTAAATGAAGTGGTTACGGAGATGGTGAAAGCACTGGCTATAGTCTTCCAAAATGTCCGAGATTTTAGAAAGGTCTCGGCAGACTGGAAAACCACAAATATCACACCCCTATTCAAGAATGGAGAGAGGTAGAAAGCAGAAAACTATAGGCCAGTCAGCTTAACACCTGTCATTGGGAAAATGCTGGAATCCATTATTAAGGACATTAATAGCAGAACAGTTAGAAAATCATAACACAATCAAGCAGAGTAAGCTTAGTTTTGTGATAGGGAAATTGTGTTTGACAAATTTGTTGCAGTTATTTGATGAATCAAGCAGGGTGAATAAAGGACAAAATAAATGTAATGTATTTGGATGACAAAAATTAGAAAAGGTGCCACATATATAGAACCCCTGCAGCACAGAAAGAGGCCATTCAGCCCATCAAGTCTGCACTGACCATAACCTCACCTAGGCCCTATCCCCATATCCACCCACTAATCCCTCTAACCTACAAATCTCAGGACACTAAGGGCAATTTTAGCATGGCCAATCAACCTAACCCACACATATTTGGACTGTGGGAGGAAACCAGAGCACCCAGAGGAGACCCATGCAGACATGAGGAGAATGTGCAAACTCCACCCAAGCCGGGAATCGAACCCAGGTCCCTGGAGCTGTGAAGCAGCAGTGCTAACCACTGTGCTACTGTTACTGCCTAAGATAATGGTATTGGAAGTGATAGGTTCGCAAGGACAGAAGATTGTCTAACAGACAGGAAATGGAAAGTTGGGACAAATAGATCTTTTCCAGGTTGGCAAATTGTAATCGGGATCAGATCAACTATTAATGGATTGCAGCACCATTGAAGATATTCAAGGCTAAGTTGGATGGATTTTTGATTGATAAGGAGGTCAAAGGTTATGGAGGGGCAGGCAGGAAAGTGAGTTAAGGCCACAATCAGATCAGCCAATATCTTATTGAAATGTAGGGGAAGATGGAGGGACTGAATGGCCTATTCCTATTCCTTTCTACCACAATCTTATTATATGCTTTGTTAACTACCCTCTCAATGTGTCCTGCTACCTTCAAAAGTCTATTCACATGAACCAATGTGTTTACCTGTCCCTGCACACTCTTTGGAACTGTGCCATTAAGTCTGTCTAGCATTCCCCCTACCTGTTCTGCTCAAATGCATGACCTCCAAACTTACCTATTAAATTCCAACGATAATTAACCAGATGGGATCTGTTTTTTGTGGACATATTTTCCACATTGTCAGGTAGGTGCCAGTGTTGCAGCTGTACAGGAACAACCTCGCTCTGGAAAATAGCTAGGAATATGGAGCACAAGTTTACAGCAATGCAGCCATTATGTTATTGGTGACTGTGTTCGCTTCTGTTTAGATTTTTGTTCTGGTTTGACTGCTGACATGTTGCTTTGAACATAACCTTCCCATTCATCCTTGGATGTTTGGTTCGTGACACAACCGATTTATTGTCTGTGGGAAGTTCTTTTGCTGCCCTTAGACTGAAACTAGGGAGTCACTGTTTCAAAATAAGCTGCTTAAAATGGAGATATAGTGAAATTTTTTCACTCAGAGGGTCTTGAGTCTTTGGAACTCTCTTCCTGAAAAGGTGATGGAAGTAGCGCCTTTGAATATTTTTAAAGCAGAGGTGGACAGATTCTTGCTACGCATAGGGGTGATAGATTATTGAGGGGTGGGCGGGTTACAGGTTTGTGGTTACTCTTAGATCAGCCATGTCATTATTAAAGGATGGAGCTGGCTCGAGGGGCTCAATGGCCCTCTTGTTTATGTGCTGTTCTGGAAGGAAAGAAGGTAGGTGCGTCCATGATCAGTAAACTAGGACAGATGCTGGAGGCGGGTAATACAAACGGAAAATGCCGGAGGTTTCAGTAGGTTTGGCAGTATCCATGGAAAATAGAAACAAGAGATCACACTTCAGGCTGATGGCCTTTCATGAGAGCTGAGAAAAGTCAATTTATCTCTAATCTGCAGCAACAATGTTGATTGTATCTAATATTATAATAGTATAATAAAATATTATATTTATAATCAAGGGTTATGGGACAACAAGAGAATGGGGATGAGAATCATATCAACCAGAAGAGAAAATGCTCTAAAATCTCAGCAGGCCTGGCAGCATCTGTAAGGAGAGAAAAGAGATGATGTTTCAAGTCCAGATGACTGTTACTGCCTAAAATGATGGTGTTGGAAGTGATAGGTTAGCAAGGACAGAGGATTGGCTGGCGGACAGGAAATGGACAGTTGGGACAAAAAGATCATTTTCAGGTCGGCAAATTGTAATCGGGGTCAGATCAACTATTTATGGATTGTAGCACCCTTGAAGATATTCAAGGCTAAGTTAGATGGATTTTTGATTGGTAAGGAGGTCAAAGGTCATGGAGAGGCAGGCAGGAAAGTGGAGTTAAGGCCACAATCAGATCAGCCAATATCTTATTGAAATGTAGGGGAAGGTGGAGGGACTGAATGGCCTACTTAAAAGTTCCTTAAAGGGTCATCAGGACTCGAAACATCAACTCTTTCCCCCCCTTACAGATGCTGCCGGATCTGCTGAGATTTTCCAGTGTTTTCTCTTTCGGTTTCAGATTCCAGTATCTGCAGTAATTTGCTTTTATCATATCAGCCATGTTGGAATGTCGGAGCAGACTCGATGGGCCGAATGACCTCATTCTGCTCCCATACCTTATGGTACCATTGTCTTATAGTCTTTATCTGTGGGGAATATGCCTGCAAAAGGAGCAAAAATCCCAATTAATCCGGCGAATCCTGTGAATGTGATAACTTCAGGTGTGGTCGATCCAATGGGGTAATTTGTGGAGGCAATTATACCGCAGAATGAATGAAGTGCCAAAGCTTTGAGCGAATGAAAATGGGGAAGGTGGGAAGAAGAACGACAGGCACAGTCTGTGATGGGGTGGAAGGGAGGACAGGTTAAATGGCTTTGATGCTCCAAAAACCACAGTGGGTGGGTGGTGGGTCACATAAAGAAATAAAGATGTGTCACGATGAGGTGTGAATGGCAGGACAGCAGCTGCCTGAATGCAAAGTAAAAGGAGTCGGAAGAAATGATAAAGAAAACAAACCAGCAAAACAATGCCATTTATCATTTAAAATGTTGAACTCAGTGATGAGTGCAGAAAGCTGTAAAGTGCCCAGTCAAAAGCTGAGGTGTTTTTCCTCAAGACAAGAGGTGCTTGTTTTCAATGTAGAAAGTAAGTCCACGGTTCACTGTTATTGGTTTTAAGACTGAACTCTCTTTATTTTCAGATGTAACGAAGGACGTATTGGTCAGTTTTGTGAATGCAACGTTGATGAAGTATTCAGTGATGACATTGTTACTTCGTGTCGAAAAGACGAGGCAGCTCCAATCTGCAGCAACAATGGGGATTGTATCTGTGGGCAATGTGTGTGCAAAAGAAGGGAAAATCCCGAAGAATTAATCTCCGGCAGATACTGTGAATGTAATAACTTCAGTTGTGACCGACACAATGGCTTGATTTGTGGAGGCAAGTATACAGCAGAATGAATGAGCTGCCATAATGTATTTCTTCATATGCTGATCCCTGGGCCAGAATGTTTATTTACAAACTCAATTCCACTCCTGAGAGTGCTTCACGTACAAAGTAGACTCTCAGTAACCTTGATATTCCTCAATATATGTACACATGAGATTCCCTGTTTGGGCAGGCAATCAATCAGGGAGCTCATACTCCCAGAGGCCAACTTTATGGGCCTCGCTGAGATCATTACTCCCTTCTTCCCCTAGGTCCGGGGAACCTTGGCAGTCGGCATGCCTCACGGGTCTCTTGCAGCGAGCTAGTCAAATATCAGCTGACTTCAGCAGGACTGGAAGACCAGGAGGGACTGTAAAATTCTGACTCTGGGCTTCCGAATTTATCTGTAATTTACCGCAGATGTTTGTTGCGCAAGTTGCCAAATGTCACTGGTTATGAAGGATGGTATAAAGAGCGAGGGACATGCAGATTCCTGGATTTTGCTGAGCCTAGCTGATAATTCAGTTTAGAAATTAAAAGTTTATTAGTGGCACAAGTAGGCTTACATTAACACTGCAATGAAGTTGCTGTGAAAATCCCCTAGTCGCCACACTCCGGTGCTTGTTCGGGTACACTGAGGGAGAATGTAGGCATGGCCAATGCACTTAACCAGCACGTCTTTTGGACTCTGGGAGGAAATCGAAGTACCCAGAGGAAACCCACACAGACACAGCGAGAACATGCAGACTCTGCACAGACAATGACCCAAACCGGGAATTAAACCTGGGTCCCTGGCATTGTGAGACAACAGTGCTAACCACTGTGCCACCGTGTTGCCCAGTTTGATGCTAACTTGGCATTTTCCTCCATATTGATTTTCACGGCAACTAATCCAGAAACAGGTTCTATGCAATTGCATTAGCTCAGCAGCAGAAGATGGAATAGATGTACTGAGCTCAGAGGAAATCAATGTTAGCTTGTGTGGTCAAACGTATGATACAGAATCTTGTGTCCCTCTTGACAATTAGAAAAATTATACCAAGAAGCCAAGCTGAACTGAAATAAGCTGCTGGATTTTTAAGCCTCCCTGCTGGTGTGTTTTTGGTCAGGGTCGGGTTGAGGTGGTGGGACGGGGGCATAGTGCGGTTTGTAAAACATGGCGACTGGTGAGCGCACCAACTTCCCATTGATTCCCAAATCAATATCCATAATACAATAGGTAGGTGGACGCCAAAAAAAAACTTTACTGTCCAATTACACTTGTTTAGAAGCCAATTGGCCCTTGAATATGAATCTTTCCATATCATACTGTAGCTGGCATGAGGAGGCCGGTGAGAGTCAGAATACCTTTGTTGAAAAGGTGGAATGGAGGCATGTCATTTTGGGGGGGACGTGCACTCTGCTCAAAGTCAATGAATACCATGGGCTATAAGGTCACTGCACTGATGGCATAGTGGCACAAGGGTGGCGCAGTGGCACAATAGTTAGCACTGCTGTTGCCAGGGACCCGGTTCAGTTCTGACCTTCGATGACTGACTGTGCGGAGTTTGCACGTTCTCCCCATGTCTGCGTGGGTTTCCTCCGGCTGCTCCAGTTTCCTCCCACACTCCAAAGATGTGTAGGTTAGATGGATTGGCAAATGCTAAATTGTTAAAGATTAGGTAGGTTAGGCAGATTAGCCCTGGTAAATATATGGAGTTACAGGGATAGAGTGGGAGAGTGGGTCTGAGTAAAATGCTCTTTTGGAGAGTCGGGGGACAGGCTCAATGGGCTGAATGGCCTGCCTTCTGCACTGTAAGGATTCTATGACAAGCTATGTGTGAATTTAACATGGAGAATTCTTTACACGTTACTCTGGATCTCAGTGACCTGAGCAAACATAACGCAAGTGGCCACGGAAGTCTATACTCACATTCACAATAGTAGGAACGTACTGAGAGCATACAGGAATCTCAGAGGGAATGCCATCATTCTTTTCGAAGAATGGTAGAATACACATCAAAGCAAGGAATGGTGATTTTTATTTATTCCCATGACAGATTTGCAGTGCAGAAGATTTTCTGATTGATGCTAAAACTTCCAAAGACACAGGCTGGAAAGATTGAAACATAAGAAACATAAGAAATAGGAGCAGGAGTAGGCCATCTAGCCCTTCGAGCCTGCCCCGCCATTCAATAAGATCATGGCTGATCTGTCGCTGCTCAGTTCCACTTTCCCGCCCTCTCCCCATAACCCTTAATCCCCTCTCTTATCAAAAACCCATCAACCCGCGTCTTAAAAATATTTAGCGAGGCAGCCTCCACCACTTCAACGGGCAGAGAATTCCAGAGATTCACCACCCTTTGAGTGAAGAAGTTCCTCCTCAACTCCGTTCTAAACCGCCCCCCTTTTATCTTGAGGCTGTGCCCCCTAGTCTTACCGTCTTTTTTGAGCGGGAAGAGTCTCTCCACCTCTATCCTATCCATCCCATTCATCATCTTATATGTCTCAATGAGATCTCCCCTCATTCTTCTAAACTCTAACGAGTACAAGCCCAGTTTATTCAGCCTCTCCTCAAAGCTCAACCCCTTCAACTCCGGTATCAGCCTAGTAAACCTCCTCTGCACTCCCTCTAAGGCCAAAATATCTTTGCGCAGGTGCGGCGCCCAAAACTGCACACAGTACTCCAGCTGCGGCCTCACCAATGCCCTAAAGAGCTGCAGCAAGACCTCCCTACTTTTATATTCAATCCCCCTCGCTATGAAGGCCAGCATCCCATTTGCCTTCCTGACCGACTGAACAAGCAGGTTTTCAATGTGGCAAATTCATTTTGCCCACAAGTTTTACCATCCTGCCACATTTTACGCGTTGGTGCACTGGCTTGCATTCATGCCTTGAATTAGTTAAAGTTCCAGAAACTACAAAAAGTACATAATTGAGTGTCTTACTGCAGTTTACAGGCTCAATTTTTGCTTTTAGAACCCATTATGAACAAAATCATATAATCTCTACATGGAAACACAGAAACTAGAAGCAGGAGTAGGCCATTCGGCCCTTTGAGCCTGCTTTGTTATTCATTTTGATCATGGCGGATCAGCAAATTTAATATCCTGATTTTCCCCCCTTCCTCCCTTAGCTCTTGATCCTTTTAGAGCTATATCTAATTTCTTCTTGAAATCAGACATTTTTGCTTCAACTACTTTCTGTGGGAATAAATTCCGTACATTCATCATCCTCTGGGTGAAGAAATTTCTCCTCACCTCAGTTCTAAAAGGTTTACTCCTTATCCACAAATTATGACCCCTAGTTCTGGGCTCCCCCACCATTGGGAACATTCTTTCTGAATCTACCCTGTCTGACCATGCTAGAATTTTATAAGTTGCTATGAGATCCCCTTTCACTCTTCTAAACTCCAGTGAACATAATCCGAACTGACTTAGTCTCTCCTCATATGACAGAACTGCCATCCCAGGAATCAGCCTGGTAAATCTCCACTGTACTCTCCCTATAACAAGGACATCCTTCCTCAGATGAGGACATAAGAACACAAGAACATAAGAAATAGGAGCAGGAGTAGGCCATCTAGCCCTTCGAGCCTGCCCCGCCATTCAATAAGATCATGGCTGATCTGTCGTGGCTCAGTTCCACATTCCCGCCCTCTCCCCATAACCCCTAATCCCCTTGCCTATCAAAAACCTATCAACCCTCATCTTAAAAATATTTAGCAAGGCAGCCTCCACCACTTCAACGGGCAGAGAATTCCAGAGATTCACCACCCTTTGAGTGAAGAAGTTCCTCCTCAACTCCGTTCTAAACTACCCCACCCTTATCCTGAGGATGTGCCCTCTAGTCCTACTGTCCTTTCTGAGCGGGAAGAGTCTCTCCACCTCTATCCAATCCATCCCATTCAACATCTTATATGTCTCAATGAGACCTCCCCTCATTCTTCTAAACTCTAACGAGTACAAGCCTAGTTTATTCAGCCTCTCCTCATAGTTCAACCCCCTCAACTCCGGTATCAGGACACCAAAATTACAAACAATACTCCAGATGTGGCCTCACCAACACCCTATACAACTGCAGCAAAACATCCCTATCTCTCTACTCAAATCATCTCGCTATGAAGGCCATACTATTTGCCTTCTTTACTGCCTGCTGTACCTGCACGCTTACTTTCAGTGAATGATACACTAGGTCTCGTTGAGTATCCATCTCTCTCAATTTACATCTGCCATACACATGGCCACACATTCAGTCTGCCCAAATCACGCCGAAGCATCTCTGCAACCCCCTCGCAGCTCACCTCCCACCCAACTTTATATCATTTGCAAATTTGGAGATAATACATTTAGTTCATTTTCCAAATCATTAATATATAATGTGAACAGTGCAGAAGGAGGCTATTCAGTCCATTGAGTCTGCATGAACTCTCTGAAAGAACATTTTACCCAGTCTGAGCCCCATAAACCCACACATTTATCATGGCTAATTCACCTGACCTGGCGTCTTTCGGACTGTGGGAGGAGACCGGAGCACCCAGAGGAAACACACGCAATTCCACACAGACTGTCACACAAGACCGGAGTTGAGCCTGAGTCCCTGATGCTATGAAGCAGCAGATCTAACCACTGTGGCACAGTGCAATGTTTCCAATCAGTTGAATCTTCCAGGAGATGTTATTTATCCGTGGCCCTGAAGTTAGTGGACTCTGGCTGGCTCACTGCTGCAGGGTTGACAACTCCTGGCTGTTTGTTCACTTTACGCATTCTTTTGAAAACCTGTATTTTTGTTAATATTATCTGTATTTTTTGGTTAATTTTATGCAATTGACTTGGAACAGTAAATGAAGTAAAGATTCATTTATTAGAGTAAGTTCCTTTTTAATGGCCCAAAAGTAACCCTTTATTTCAGCTAAACCATTGAAAGCATAATTGCAAAGGAGCTGGGAGGAAAGTTCTTCCAAACCAGATGATTAGAGTCAGAGTCTGTTGGTGGGCAGCGAGTTCCTGGTGGAAATTGGTTTGGACGTTACGTGTTCTTATGGTTGAAATTGGCACAGATGGAATTAACGGATGCCTCGGAGATCAACGGATACCAAAGCTGAACAATCAACATTAATCCAACCTTTTCAACATGCCCCAACAGTAAATGTGAGGACCTGGCCCCATAGGCTGCGGTATGAAGTCTGCTACAAGACCAACCCAACTTTCTACTCAATGACATCCACCTTCTCACACCCATCTTCAGTAGTAATCTACTTTATCAGTCATCACTGGCTACAACATTTCACTAACTTCTCAACATCTCCATTCCTTGAGCTACTTTTTGTGCCAGAACAGGACTTACAAAGGCTGGAATATACAGAGGCAGCACCAACAACTTTACTGATGGCTAAAATTTACTTTACAGACATATTTACATGGCAGTCCCTTGGTTCCATGTGATTTTTTTTTGCAAAAATATGAATTATTCATAAAATAACAGAAAGAAACATTTTAAGTTGTCATAATGGCATGATTCAATGACATTCACATAATCCACAGAGATCAAGAAGCACTCTGAGCTGCTTCAAGACACTAATGAGAACATTATAAACATTTTAATATTTTTGTTACAGAGAGTACAATGCTGTTCAAATTACACATATAGGTCAGGTCGCACTCTGAGTTGCATTAACAGGGTTACATTTATTGTATACTGTTAGGATTAAGTTTACAATCCAGGGGCCGCATGTGATTTACTGAACCACAGCTTTGGGAGGCTTGAACTGCAAAGCCAGTGTGGGCCTGGAGTTTATGGCTACCTTCTAAAAAAGCAATTATTGTAAGAGGTACAGTGTTAAAAATAAAATTTGCAGTAAATTTAGACAGAACAGAACTGATGTGCAAATATGTGTGGGTTAGGTGGATTGACTGTCGTAATTTGGCATGGTGGTGCAGTGGTTAGCGCTGCTGCCTCACAACATCAGGGATCTGGGTTCAATTCCCAGCTTGGGTCACTGAATGTGCGGAGTTTGCACATTCTCCCTGTGTCTGCATGTGTTTCCTCTAGAAGGTCTGTTTCCTCTCATAATTTGAAAGACATACTGGTTTGGCCATGCTAAATTCTCTCTCGGTGAACCTGAACAAGCGCCGGAGTGTGGCAACTAGGGGATTTTCACAGTAATTTCATTGCAGGGTTAATTTAAGCCAACTTGTGACACTTATTAATAAACTTTAAATTTTAATTTGCCCCTCAGCATCCCAAGAAATGTAGGTTTGATGAGATGAACCATGAGAAATGTGTGGGGTTACAGGAATAGGGCAGGGGAGAGGGCCTGCGTACAATACTCTGTCAGAGATCTGGTGCAGGCTCAATGAGCTGAATGACCTCCTTCTGTACTGTAGGGATTGTATGATTCTATGATGTGTGAGCTAATCTTATTGATTTTTGTTTGCAGGAAATGGCATTTGCAATTGTGGGAGATGTGAGTGCTTGCCAACTTTTACAGGCAATGCCTGTCAGTGTTCACTGGAGGTGGAATCATGTACAGCAGCCAATGGACAGATTTGTAACGGCAGAGGAGTATGTGAATGTGGTCGGTGCAGGTGCACAGGCATGTTTACAGGACCAACTTGCGAACAATGTCCAACTTGTCCTGCTGTCTGTACAATCCTTAAGTAGGTATTCAGTCAATTGCTGTATCTTATCTGTTTCTATGATAAATGTCATTGCTTAATTCCTTCGAAAAGAACTAGGTAATTGTCAGCTTAGGATGGGTTTGAAGACTTTTTGGATTTAGAGCCCTTGAGTGTGATAAACATTAATAATCTGTGTGGTATCTGAAAATTCACCTGAACTAATTCATGTGACCGCATATGCATCTAATTCATGCACATGCTCTTTTAAAGCCCTGAAATGTATCTGATTCACAAACGCACCACCCCCCAAATGCTGAGCTTTGATCGTAAAAGGGATGAGTTTTGACTTCATGATCCTAACTGGTGATCTTCCCCAGCCAGAGTGCAAAGACAGAAAGTTGCCCCTTGTGTGCAGTTTTGGTCTCCTTATTGTGTGCAGTTTTCATCTCCTTATCTGAGGAAGAATGTTCTTGCTCTAGAAAGAGTGTGAAGAAGGTTTACCAGACTGATTCCTGGGATGGCGGGATTGATATAAGAGGAGAGAATGAGTGGGTTAGGATGGTAAACACTGGAGTGTTGAAGAATGAGAGTGATCTCCTGGTAGCGGCACGGTTACACAGTGGTTAGCACTGCTGACTCACAGCACCAGGGGCCCAGGTTCAATTTCCAGCTTGGGTCACTGTCTGTGTGGAGTTTGTACACCCTCCCTGTGCCTCTGTGGAATTCCTCCAGGTGCTCCAGTTTCCACCCACAGTCTGAAAGACGTGCTGGTTAGGTACATTGGCCATTCTCCCTCAGTGTACCCAAACAGGCGTCGGAGGGTGGTGACAAGTAACTTCATTGCAGTGTTAATGTAAGCCAACTAGTGGCACCAGTCAATAAATAAAACCTGATAGAAACCTATAAAATTCTAACAGGACTAAACAGCGTAGATGCAAGATGGATGTTCCCAAGAACCAGGGTCACAGCCTGAGGTAACAGGGTAGATCGTTTAGGATAGACATGAGGAGAAATTTCTTCACCCAGAGAATGGTGAGCCTGTGGAAATCACTAGCACAGAAAGTAGTTGAGGCCAAAATCTTATGGCCTATTTTACCACTTTGATTCTAAGCTCTGGGCGGACTTGAAACTGGGAGTGTTTCAGATCTGACTTTTAGACCTGTTCTCAGGCACCCCCATACGCACTCAGCCTGAAAAAATAGCAGCGATTCTGAATCGCACTGCAGAAGCCTGTGGGTGGGGCTTAACGTACCCGAAACCCTGCAGCTTTGATCGGAACCTTCAACTCCGCACATGCAGTTAAATGGAAAATACTCCCCTGCTGCATTAGTCCCGGGCTGGGTAATGCCTCCCCCTGCCTCCCACAGACATTGCTTCACCCCCACAGCATAACTGCCCTTATCCCTCCACCCCCCCCCACTACCCAAACTGATTGCAGCCCCCTGCCCCCTTCCCCTGCCACCCATCACACACAGAGTGGCAGCGGACCCCCTGCCAATCACATGCAGAGTGACAGTGGACCCCCTCTTCCCCCCCAACTAATCCACACAGAGAGGCAGTGGACCCCCCCTCCCCACCACCAGACAGCCATCAGACCTGCCTCCCTCCCCACTGACCAGAGAGATATCTGACACACATCCCTCCCCCCCCACCACCAGAGAACCATCTGACCCACCTCCCTCCTTCCCCCCCCACCAGAGAGCCATCTGAGCCACCTCCCTCTCTCCTCCCCCACCACTGATCTGAGCCAGAAAGCCGCCAGAAGCTCTGAACTAACCTCCTCAGGAGCTGGAGCATTCGAATCAGACCTTTTCAGACCATATCTGTTTCGCACTGAATCTGGGTAAGCGAATGTGGTGGTAAAGGGGGAAGGGCTGGTAAGTTTGGGCATCGTAAGAACATAAGAAATAGGAGCAGGAGTAGGCCATCTAGCCCTTCGAGCCTGCCCCGCCATTCAATAAGATCATGGCTGACCTGAAGTGGATCAGTTCCACTTTCCCGCCCTCTCCCCATAACCCTTAATCCCCTTGTCTATCAAAAACCTATCTACCCGTGACTTAAATATATTCAGCGAGGTAGCCTCCACCACTTCAATGGGCAGAGAATTCCAGAGACTCACCACCCTTTGAGTGAAGAAGTTTCTCCTCAACTCCGATCTAAACTGCTCCGCCCTTATTTAGAGGCTGTGCCCTCTAGTCCTGCTATCCTTTCTAAGCTGGAAGAGCCTCTCTACCTCTACCCTATCTATCCCCTTCATAATCTTATACGTCTCTATAAGATCCCCCCTCAGCCTTCTAAACTCCAACGAGTACAGACCCAGTCTATTTAGTCTCTCTTCATAGGCTAACCCCCTCATCTCCGGTATCATAGAACATAGAACATTACAGCGCAGTACAGGCCCTTCGGCCCTCGATGTTGCGCCAACCAGTGGAACCAATCCAATGACCCTCTAACCTAAACTATTCCAATGTTATCCATATGCCTGTCTACTGACCATTTGAATGCCCTTAAAGTTGGCGAGCCCACAACTGCTGCAGGCAGGGCATTCCACACCCTTACTACCCTCTGAGTAAAGAACCTACCTATGACAGCCGTCCTTTAATTACCACCCTTAATTTAAAGCTATGTCCCCTCATGTTAGCCATCACCATCCGAGGAAAAAGGCTCTCACTGTCAACCCTATCCAATCCTCTGATCATCTTGAATGCCTCAATTAGGTCACCTCATAACCTTCTTCTCTCTAATGAAAATAACCTCAAGTCCCTCAGCCTTTCCTCATAAGGCCTTCCCACCATGCCAGGCAACATCCTGGTAAACCTCCTCTGCACCCTTTCCAATGCCTCCACATCTTTCTTATAATGCAGCGACCAGAACTGTACGCAATACTCCAAGTGTGGTTGCACCAGAGTTTTGTACAGTTGTAACATGACCTCACAGTTCTGAAATTCAATCCCTCTACCAATAAAAGCTAACACACCGTACACCTTCTTAACAACCTTAGTTGGCATCCTGGGTGCCAACTTTCATGTACCCTGAGATCTCTCTGCTCTCTTCACTTCTCTGCACTCCCTCCAAGGCCAATATATCCTTCCGCAAATGCGGCAACCAAAACTGCACAGTACACCAGATGCAGGCTCACCAGTGCCCTGTACAGTTGCAGCAAGACCTCCCTACTTTTATATTCTATTCCCCTCGCTATAAGGGCCAACATTCCATTCGTCCGGCCCATTAAGTCAATTTAAATGCATGCAAATGCATTTAAATTGACATGGTGCCTGTTTGGGTTGCAGTCCCGGTGGTGGCCATTTTCGGCCATTGGTAAAGGGGGAACGGGCGTGGAGGCGGGCACGGATCATGCTCCTTGCCTCCCGCCCGACTTTACCAAGTTTTAGCACCGGAAAACAGGCGCAATTTGATGGTAAAATCAGGCCCTATGTGTTTTCAAGAAGCAGTTAGATATTGCCCTGGGGGGAAAGGGGATCAAAGGATGGGAAGGTGGGATCAAGCAACTGAGTTGGATGATCAGCCATGATCATAGTGAAGGGCAGATAAGGCTCGAAGGGCCGAGTGGCCTCCTGTTGCTTCTATTTTCAATGTTTCGATGAGTTCTTTCCGCTGTAGTTGAATCTGCGTCTTAACTGATTCACAGGGATTGTGTCCTGTGCAAAGCCTTTAACAAAGGGCCCAAGAAAGATGCCTGCGATCAGTGCGAGTTTGAAGTAACTCTAGTGGAACGGCCTGATCAGTTGTCACAGCGATATTGCAGCTTCAGAGACGTGGACAGCGGCTGGTTCTGCTTTTCATATGCTGTTAACGACCAGGGGGTTCCAGAAGTTCGTGTTGTTAAAACACCAGGTGAGAACGCGTATTCTGAAATATAGCAACAGGGTGATTATTCCGAGTCTATGATATCCAAAGGCGTGCTTGGGAATCTTGTCGTTTCGGGAAGGAGAAAAGAAACTTCTCAGACCAAGCTTGTTTGAATGTTCTTCAATAAATTTTAGCTTTAATTATCAGCAGTGGGATGATGGTTGATGTACTGCTGAGGTGGGACAATTGACACAGACTCTCACAGGCCATGACTTTAAATCAATAATTCCAATAATTCCCATATATCTTATGTTGTGGATAGAAATAGATTTTGTTGCTCTGCTTTAGAATTTATACACTGATGCTTCTTCTAGTCTTCCAGCCTTGTCTGTAAGAAATAAGCAAATAGGAACAAGTAGATTGAGTGCAATAAAGTTTAACATTTATTTTATTAGTGTCATAGTTTATACTGCCAACTATTCAACCATAGTAGCTTTTACACAAAAGGATTGCACTGCATTGCTTTTTGCAAACTTATTTATTCATGGGATGTGGAGTTTGCTGACTAGTGAACATTTATTGTCCATCCCTTATTGCCCTTGAAAAGGTGGTAGTGAGCTATCTTTTTGAACTGCTGTAGTCCATGCAGTGTGGGTATAAGATGCTGTTAGGAAAGGAGTTGCGGGGGATGGGGGGGTTGGGTGTGGCATTCCAGGATTTTGACCTAGCAACAGTGAAGGAATGATGATATAGTTCTAAGTCAGGATGGTATGTGCCTTGGAAGGGAACTTGCAGGTGGTGCTCTTCCCATGTACCTGTTGCTCTTCTCCTTCCTCCGGGTGAAATATTTCATGGCTTTGGATGGTGCTGCTGAAGGAGTCTTGACAAAGGATTATCTGGGCTTAAAACGTCAACTCTTTTCTCTCCTTACAGATGCTGCCAGTTGTGCTGAGGTTTTCCAGCATTTTCTCTTTTGGTTTCAGATTGTGCAGTCCGCAGCTGGGTCTCCCAGGCCCAGAGCAGCTTGCAGTCTTTCTCTAAGGCCTTGTGCTGTCTGAAAGACATCAGCCTTTCACCGACCACGCGGCAGCTACTGGAAGCTTCACAAAAGAAATACATCATGCTGTGGGTACCACTGAGTTATTTTCCTCTGCAGTAGGAGTCTTGAAGCAGACACCATCAAAATTCAAAGCAGGGTGCTAGCAGGGTTGTGTGATTGTCCCCATACTATTCGCACCCTAAGGTAGGGAGGGACATGTTTGGCACAACTTTGCGGGCCAAAGGGCCTGTGTTGTGCTGTAGTTTTTCTGTGTTTCTGTGTAACCTACCTGACGGTGGTTTTTCATCTCATCAAAGATCAACTGCCTACTGGTGTGGCGTTTACTTGGAAAACTCATTCACCTCAATTGCCTTTGTGTCAAAACATGCATGATCTACAGTTGGCAGATGACTGCATTGTCATTGCCCACTCTGTACCAGTTTTGGAAGACATTCTCGATCTTGTCAATTCTGCAAACAAGAAACTCAGCCTGTCCTTGAATGTTGCCAAAGTAAAACTCTTATATCAACCCACACCTGGTCAGCCAAACATTCCACCTCCAGGAGAGGCTGTGGAACATGCTGAGTACTTCCCATACTCTGCCAGCCACCTGTCCAAAGGCCTCCGTTGACAAGGAGATCCAACACTAGATAAACTGCACCATCTCAACCTTCCCTAAACTAGGGCAGCGAGCGTTTAACAGCAAAGACCTCTGCAAGGCAACATAAGTTGTAGTGTACAGAGCAGGAGTTCATTACCATCTTCCTGTCCGGCACTGTGACCTGGATTATATCAGAAACACAGAAGAGCACTCGGGAAATTCCACCAGCAATGCCTTTGCAGCTTCCTCCAGATTCAATGGGAGAGGCGCCAGTGTCCTTCCACAAACATTCAGGCAAAATTCAGAGTCAGCGTGGTCAGTGGCAAGAAGACCCATGGCAGAAACTCACAATCGTAAGTTGACATCAACTTTGCATTGAAGGGTGAAAGCCAATGATGATTGGGTTAACACTGTGTAGGAACATTGGGATAGGCAGAGGCACACAGAAGACAGGCATCAAGGCAATTAGTTTACTTTTTCTACTTTTCATACAGTCTGGTAAGATTTCAGGGGCGATTCTCCCAGCGCAGTGAGCCAGGAGACTCAAGCGAAGGCCGTGTATCGGCTTCCCGCTGGGCACCGTGGCCTCCACATGTCTCTGGCCACTGGATTTCGGCACCATCAACTCTGCACTCAAAAGTGGCATGGAGTTATATAAATTGTTTAAATGATTATTTCAAATCATTATCGGACCCGGGACTGAAATCTCCAGGCCCATTAGCCTCTCCGCCTCCTCCCCAGGGGTGTTTCACTCCAGTGGGGTTTACAATAGCTCTCCACTAGTTGGAACCGACAGCCTAACCTCACTGGAGTGAAGAGTGGCCATGGAGGCCCTCCAGGAGATTGGGGGTAAGGGGGGACTGATAACCTTGCACTGACTAATAGGGAAAGTGACAATGCCTGGGGGCATCTTGGCACTGCCCACCAGGCATTGGGGCCATATGGCGTGGGACCTAGAAGGGCAGGGCCTCTGGAGGTGAGATCAGTGGGGGTGGGAGATCCACTGCCACTCTGCACTTGACAGTGACAGAGGCCAGAGATCAGGGCTGGCCTTTGGTATGGGAGGAGGGTCTGGCTTGCCGGGGGTTGATCGGAACTGCCAGTGGGAGATTGGGACTGCTGGTGTGGTGGATGGGGAGATTGGGGTGGGCCGGGGGTGTGTGTCAAGGCACGTACTGACACATTGGAAGGCTAGCAATCAGGGCTTGGAGGTGTTGCATGATCAGTAATGTGAGGCTCGTGGGACTGGCCAGCCATTGGGAGGCTGGCAGTGTGGGGTTACTGTACATGCGCTGATCTCTGCTCTGATAGATTATATCCAGTGGCCTGCTCAGCACTATGCTGCTGGTATCTCCAGTGGGAATAGGGCCTGTCCACTGATGTTTAATGATATTCATGCTAGTGCACTCTGCAGTGCACAAAGTATGGGAGATTCGTTTTGAAAGTCTCGCTGAAAGAAACAATGGGATTTACTCCAGTATTTAGAAGAATCCCACTCTTTGTTAATGACTTTGCTTTGGAATATTTATTTTGTGGTGACATGTATTTTTGTGTTGTGATTAGATTCTGAGGGTCAATGACGGGTGAAGGTATAGTGTACGGCTGTTGATCAATCAGAATTGGGGTTGTGGGTATTGGTAAATTTGTGATTGCAGCAGTATGACAGCTTCCATTGTGGGTGTTATTATTGAATGAGACAGTGATCCTCACTGAGGTTCACGGAGAAAAATTACTCCATGATCAACCTACATCAATATGACCTTTTGTTAGGAGCCTTTCTTCCCACCCATGCCCTCCTCCTCCCTCTTCCAGCATCTTGCCCTTCTCTGTTTTACCTCTATTCATTCTGCAAGCTATATTGTATCCCAGATGGAAATGGTTATGAGTGCATTCATGTCTGGTGCAGGAGCTAAAGTTAGCAAAAAAGTCTTTCAGCGCATAAAACATCATTTCCTGTAGACCGTTAAAGCAGCTATAGGAAGAACCAAATTTTTTAAAAGTTGATTCAACAGCCAGAAGAAATGGACCAGCAGCAATGAGCCTGTGAGCAGTTGAAGATCCCATTGATTAGTGTTGGTGAGCATTCATTCCTGCTGCTGAATGTGTGTTCAGTTGCATTAGGTTAAAAGAGGACACTAGCTGGGCTTTCACAGTTACCTTCACAATGACACCAATGCTGGCAAGAGGGCCAACTGACCTTTTCTGTGTAATTCTGTTGGCCATTCACTATGCACTGTCTGCAGGTGTTGCCAATACCATTTCAGAGGCTGAAGAGCTTTCATAGCATCTGAATAAAACTTTGTGGCAAACATCCCACAGCTGACAGCCTGTGGTGACACATAAGGTACATTGGTAACTCACAGGTTGATAGAATCAAATAATTTTACCACACGGGAAGTGACCATTCAGGCTATCAGGTTCCTACGAAAATACTACCCGTTTAGTGCCACTCTCCTGTTCTTTCCCTGTAGCATTGCAAATCATTCATTTTCAAGTGTACATTTAATTCTCTTTCAGATGTTACCAATACATCTGGTTCCCCCCCACCCTTTCACACAAGACATTCTAGATTGGTCTCTATCAGGAAGGATTTATTAGTCTTATAGGAGAAGCAATGAATCTTCACTGGATTGATTCCTGGGATGAGAAATTTCATAAAATCACTACAGTGCAGAAGGAAGCCATTCAGCCCATCAAGTCTGTACTGACTCTGTGACAGAGTATTTGACCTCCCACACCCCACCCCACACAGCTACTATGGCTAATTCATCTAACCTACACATCCTGGGAAACTAAGTGTCAATATTTACCATGGCCAATCCACCTAACTTGCACATCTTTGGACTGTGGGAGGAAACTGGAGCACCCGGAGGAAACCCACGTGGACAGGGAGAGAATACAAAGAACAAAGAACAACACAGCACGGGAAACAGGCCCTTCGGCCCATCGAGCCCGCGCCGCCATTTTAACATTGTGCTTTTCCTCTTCCACTCTTGACCCATGTCTATGCTTATGGCACCCACATTGGAAACCAGATTGAGGGGGGAATAATTTAGGGACAATTTGTTACACCAATCAGCTTAAGAGCACATCTTTGGGGTGTGGGAGGAAACCGGAGCACCTGGAGGAAACCCACGCAACCACAGGGAGAATGCGCAAACTCCCACAGACACAGGCCCAAATCCATGTATCTGCACAGCTAGCAGTGCTAGTCACTGAGCTGTCGTGGTGCCAATCTGCTGGTCCAGTTTAAGCGTACACAAATGATGCAAAGTACTAGGCTACTCTCGAAACATTTAAGAGCAGCCCACGCATGACCCACCGTGTGCATGCCCCTCGTTAGACAACAAGGTGGACAGATGCACCTTTTACTCCACAGGTGTGTCTGTCCACCTTGTTGTCTAACGAGGGGCTATCTTTTGAGCTCTAGAAAAATCCAAGGATTTGATTTGATTTAATTTGATTTTGATTTGATTTGATTTATTATTGTCACATGTATTAGCATACAGTGAAAAGTATTGTTCCTTGCGCGCTATACAGACGAAACATACCATTCACAGAGAAGGAAAGGAATGTAGTGTTACAGTCATAACTAAGGTGTAGAGAAAGGTCAACTTAATGCAAGGTAAGTCCATTCAAAAGTCTGACAGCAGCAGGGAAGAAGCAGTTGTTTGGTTGATTGATACGTGACCTCAGACCTTTGTATCTTTTTCCTGGCGGAAGAAGGTGGAAGAGAGAATGTCCGGGGTGCGTGGGATCCTTAATTATGCTGGCTGCTTTACTGAGGCAGCGGGAAGTATAGACAGAATCAATGGATGGGAGGCTGGTTTGTTAGGATATGAGGATTGAACGGAAAAGTAGAGTTTGTTTCAAAGTTTAACCATGATCTTACTGAATGGTAGAACAGGTTAGAGGGGCTAAATAGCCCATTCCTTTTTATCTTGTTATACAGACTGATATCTAAAACATGGAAAATGCATCACAGAATGTTACACAAATGAGGGGAGAAGACTCAATGCGTGACCCTAGGTGCAATGTCCCCTTGAACAAATCATCTCTCAAGAAAAAAATACTTAGATCTCATTTAAAGTTGCAAGACTGCCTGTGATAAATATTTGGGCCCCTGTGTGCCCTGAAATGTAGCCTGCACTGTTTACTGATTTCAACAGTACCCTAGACCTAAACGCCCTCCCCAATAGTTCAGAGGCCTTTTCTTCAAAGATGGTTAGCTCTTTTAACTGAAGGAAGATTTGTGTTCCCAGTAATGTTAGAGGATGATCAATATGTTATTCCAGTGCAGCTCTAGTGCAAAAAGGAAAACTGACTGGTCTGTCAGCTTGGCTGCCCTTGTCTGGTCTTTGAACGTTTTTCTGCGCTGTCTCCTGCTCTGGGGTTGAAATAGGTGGTACTCAGTGCCATTGGCACCTCCTTTTGGCGGGGAGGGTGGGTGGTAGGGGAGAACCCAGCAGCCTTTCTACTTTTGAAGCACGTCCTTGAGTAAAGTGTGAAGGTCAAAGTCAATTTTTCTTTCCCCTTTCCGTGAACTATGTCTTTTTTTTTGGTTCCTTCTGGCAGCTCCTGCATTTGAAGCCTTTCTCCCAAAGTCTCGAAGATTCGCTGCAAAGACCTCTCTAAGTGTGCAATCCAGCATTCAGTGTTATCGGTCCTCATCTGCTGCTCCCTGTCTGCTCTGTTCTTCTCAATTACTTCATGCTTCTCAAAGCAGCTGGAACCAAAATCCATCCCACACCTGCTCAGTAATCCCATTCTACACAGGACGTTAATGAGCTTTTAAATGAGCTGGCTCCATCAATTGCAGCAAGGCCAACATACACTACATCAGTGGATAGACGTGCCAATTCTGAAGTGCCATGTGCTAAAGCCCCTGTATATTTTAAGAACCAGCATTATTCTTCTATAGGAGATTTGATAGCCACAAATTACCTTGCAGGAATGAAACCATGACCAGGCAGGGGATGACACTAGCCCATTGCACTGATGATGTGCTGATGCCTGGTTTGCTCAGACTAAGATAGAGTAAAGGATCAGGGTAGCCAATGAGGTTAAACCAAGGCTTTACCTGATGCAATTTTTCAAACACTTCTTGACCTTTTAGAAATCATAGAAACCCTACAGTGCAGAAGGAGGCCATTCGACCCATTGAGTCTGCACCGACTACAATCCCACCCAGGCCCTCCCCCATATCCCTACATATTTACCCGCTAATCCCTCTAACCTATGCATCTCGGACTCTAAGGGGCAATTTTTTTTAGCATGGCCAATCAACCTAACCCACATATCTTTGGACTATCGGAAGAAACCAGAGCACCCGCTGGAAACCCACACAGACATTAGGAGGATGTGCAAACTCCACACAGACAGTGACCCAAGCCGGGAATCGAACCCAGTTCCCTGGAGCTGTGAAGCAGCAGTGCTAACCACTGTGCTATTGTGCTGCTCTTAGCTAAAATGAAACATCAGATCAAGCCCGGGAGTGGGTGCAATGGCTCATCCTGTCAGCTTGGATCTTGTTTGATCAAACCCAAGATGGGATGCAATGTCTTGTCTTCAGCTTGGATCTAGTTCTCCCCTGTGTCTGCGAGAGTTTCCTCTGGGTGTTCAGTTTCCTCCCATATTGCAAGAATGTGTAGGTTAGGTCAATTGGCCATGCTAAATTTGTTTTTTTTTTGATTAGAAGTAAAGTACTGAAAGGTACCCAAGAAAACATTCACCGTGTTTACTCTACACAGGTTATTCTTTTCATTGTCAAAATTTGTCACTCCCTCAAAACAAGGATGACATCTATTAGGCATCATAAGACCATAAGAGCCAGGAGCAGGTATAGGCCATCTGGTCCTCGAGCCTGCTCCGCTATTCAATAAGATCAAGGCTGATCTTTTCATGGACTCAGCTCCACTTACCTGCCCGCTCACCATGACCCTTAATTCCTTTACTGTTCAAAAATTTATCTTTCCTTGCCTTAAAAACATTCAATGAGGTAGCCTCAACTGCTTCACTGGGCAGGGAATTCCACAGATTCACAACCCTTTGTATGAAGAAGTTCCTCCTCAACTCAGTCCTAAATCCCCCTTATTTTGAGGCCATGTCCCCTTGTTCTAGTTTCACCCGCCAGTGTGGAAACAACCTCCCTGCTTCTAATCTATTCCCTTCATAATCTTATATATTTAAATCTTATTTGGTAGCACATTGGTTAGCACTGCTGCTTCACAGCTCCAGGGACCTCGGTTCGATTCCCGGCTTAGGTCACTGTCTGTGTAGAGTTTGCACATTCTCCTTGTGTCTGCGTGGGTTTCCTCGGGGTGCTCTGGTTACCTCCCACTGTCCAAAGATGTGCGGGTTAGGTTGATTGCCCTTAATGTCCTGAGATGTGCAGGTTAGAGGGATTAGTGGGTAGATATGTAGGGATATGGGAATAGCGTCTGGGTGGGATTGTGGGCAGTGTGGACTCGATGGGCCGAATGGTCCCTTTTTTACTGTAGGGTTTCTATCATGTTTCTATAAGATCTCCCCGCATTCTTCTGAATTCCAATAAGTATAGCCCCAGTCTACTCAGTCTCTCCTCATAAGCCAACTCTTTCAACTCCAGAATCAACCTAGTGAAACTCCTCTGCACCCACTCCAGGGCCAGTATATCCTTTTTCAAGTAAGGAGACCAAAGCTGTGTACAGTACTTCACGTGTGGACTCACCAGCACCTTATACAGCTGCAACATAACCTCGCTGTTTTTAAACTCCATCCCTCAAGTCATGGATATGCTGGAGGTCCCCATGGCTCCCAGCCCCTTGTGGTTGTAAAGATTCAATTATGACCCCCTACTGGCAGTGGGTTACGAATGGCTTCCGTGACTAGGCTGAGGTAGAAAATAAAAAAAAGTTGGTGCAGTCACACAACTTTACTCAACAGCCACCTGAATAAAAGAGGGTGTGCAATCCATTGCAAAGGATGGTTGCTGCCATATTGTCATACAAGATACACAGGAAGGTAACAAATGTTGCCGGACATCCAAGTCTCTGGACTACTTTCCAAAAACATTTGTGGCTGATGCAGTCAAGGGCACATTAACAGAACCATAGAATCCCTGCAGTGCAGAAGGAGGTCATTTGGCACATCGAGTGCACACCAACTCTCTGAAAAAGCATCTTACCCAGGCCCACCCCCTCTGCCCTCAATTCAATAACCCTGTGCATTTACCATGACTAATCCATCTAACCTACCCATCTTGGGACACTAAGGGGTAATTCAGCATGGCCAATCCACCTAACCCGCACATGTTTGGAATGTAGGAGGAAACCAAAACCTGGAGGAAACCCACACGGACACGAGAGAACGTGCAAACTCCACACAGACAGTCACTCATGGCCAGAATCAAATCTGGGTCCCTGGTGCTGTGAGGCAGCAGTGCTAATCGCTATGCCATCAAGTCACTTTTAATAAAAGTCACCCTTTGCATTGCCCCAGACACTTTCCTTGAATTTGTTGAGTGACAAAGATCCCCCAGAAGGCCTGAAACCACACTGTGTTGCTGGAAGCATGTCTTTATTTATGTGTAGGAGACTGTTCAAGACGAAATGTGTGAGAATCCCACAAGTTGATTTGTCACCTTTCCTGAAAAGTGAGGCAATGATGACATTGTGGAAGTCCAGAGGTAGGACTCGTCTTTGCAGATTTTGAGAGTTTGAGTGAGTGTGCAAGGCCAGCAGTTTCATAGATCTTTGCAAGAATGTTGTCAAAAACCACACCCCTATTTTTCATCTGTTAGATGCCAGCAAGCATTGGCAATTTATCAAAATGTGATCCCTCAAGCTGTTGAGGATTTGTGTTGATTGTTCTGTCTGATTTTGTTGTCGCCAGATTGAGAAGGTTCCAGCAGTGCTTTTCTCAAATGGCTCAGATAGTTGTAATGTCTCTGGGCGTGCTCCATAAATGGAACTGATGGACTGCATCCAGGATTTCCTTGACCTTCTCTACCACTACCACCCTCCCACCTCCCCCCACACCCACCTCCCCCACCACACACACACACACACACACACACACACACACACACACACACACACACACACACACACACACACACACACACACACACACACACACACACACACACACACACACACCACTTACTCTTGATGACAAGCATCATTCCCTGAGCTTTGGATTTGAGTAGAACGTGCTCGCCTCCTAACAGCACTGTGGCTGTACCTACACCACATAGACCGGATCAATTTCAGAAGGTAACTCACCTCCACTTTCTTAGGGATTAGGGATGGGCAACAAATACTGGTCTAGCCAGCAATGCCCACATCCCATGAACAAATAATTAAAAATCTTGTTGTCATGTAGGACAGTCTTGGCATGTGATGAAGGCTTGGCATGTCCAAGCACGAATTTTGCATATTTATCATTCTCATCAAACTAGTTTTAGTTCTTGTGAGATTCAAACTTAATGAGCTGGGTGAATGTCTCTCACGTTGCATATATTATCTTGTTCCAAAACCCTTCCACATCGGCTTCATTGGAGCCTGAGAGAGGAAGACAGGAAGATAGTTGCACGTGGAATTGTTTTTTATCTCCTGGAGAATGTGGGAATTAAATCTTCTGGAATTCTTTGAGGATCTTTTGTGTTTTGGCACTAGGCATATGCAAGTGTACAAGTCTGTGGTCTGTCCAGAAGTCGTTTGTATTTGATCTCCCCGCTCCTCCTTTCCTGGTGGTGCCCTCCCGGGCGGTGTAGTTGTGTCCACGTCTGTTATTAAAATCTCCCAGTAGGATCGGTTCTGGATGGCTGCCAGTACACAACCCAGATCTACAGAAAAGAGTTTGGTCAGTAGAATTGAATGTGAGAATGTAAACACTGTTGATTTTTAAAAAAATAATTAGTGGGGCAAAGGCATTGTTGGCTGGGCCAGCATTTATTGCCCATCCCTGAGGGCATTTAAGAGTCAACCACATTGCTGTGGCTCTGGAGTCACGTGTAGGCCAGACCAGATAAGGATGGCAGATTTCCTTCCCTAAAGGACATTAGTGAACTAGATGGGACTTTTTGACAATCAACAATGATTTCATGGCCATCAGTAGTTCCTTAATTTCAATTTTTTTAAATTAAATTCAGATTCCACCATCTGCCATGGTGGGATTTGAACCCGGGTCCCCAGAACATTAGCTCATTTTCTGGATAACTAGTTTAGTGATGATACCAGTAGGTCATTGCTTCCTCTGTGGCCTATTCATTGCCACTAAAATGAAGGAGTGGTCTCATGAGCCCTGTGTTAATGCCCATTGGAAGTTCTGCTGATACATCTGTGATCTTGCTTTTGATGGTGAATCTAGATCTGTGGGTACAATGATTGTCCTCTGCTTCACCCTTCCAGAAGAAAGTCTACCATCCTCTTCCTCCTCTAAGTTGAGCTTCTGCAGGCAGTTTGATTTCACTGAGTGTTTTATTACATGAAAGGTGCTAAATAGATACAAATTGATCTTGCTAATTTCATTCAAGTACTTTTGTAATGCGGCTAAGGAACATGGGACAATTCTGTTGCAATCCTGGCCCGAGAAATGGCAGCTCTGAGCTCCCCCTGACATGTAAGCAATAGGTGGGAATCAACATGAAATCCCCAACTATTTGTATAGCTTGAAACTGACCCTGAGAAATAATAAGTAACATGGAGAACAGAAGGGTGCAACCCAGCTCAGTGCCAGGAGATGCAGTGACGTAGTGGTATTGTCACTGGGCTAGGAATCCAGAGAGCCAGAGCAAGATCTGGGGATCCGGATTCAAATCCCACCCAGGCAGATGGGTGGGAAATTTGAGTTCAATAAAGTTCAATTAAAAATGTAACCATGATCATGAAGCCATTGTCGATTGTTGTTAAAAACCTGCCTGGCCCTTTAGGGAAGGAAATCTGTCATCCTTACCTGGCCTGGCCTCTATGTGACGCCAGGCCCACAGCAATGTGGTTGACTCTTAAATGTCCTGTGAAATAGAGGGCAATTAGGGATGGGCAATAATTAATTAATTTTTAAAAAGTATCTCTTAATTTCAAAGTCGAAGAACAGAGTTTGATAAGGTTAAGGAAGAGGACCTCGTCAATGCATCGGAAGACTATGCTCTCACCCACCACCCCCCGCCTCCCCGCCCGCCCGCAACCCTTCCTTCCACCTCCATCCTCCTCCTGCACACCTCTCCTGACTGTTCCTGAGGAACTGTGTCAGTTGCTGGGAAAAGTGGGGAATATAGAGACTTGAGAAAGGAAAGGGAACTTAGAGATGGAAGGGTAGTTTGTGAGGATAAAAGAGTCCAAGTTTGGAATTTTGAGGGCCAGGGTGATGATGAGAGATTTGAAAAGAAATGGAGACATAACCTGAAACAACAAACATTTGAACAAGAATGGTGAGTTAGCTGATCAGTGACCTGGTAGGAATGTGGTTGACGGAGCACAAGACGTGTTTCTTCAAGGAGAAACTTCAACGAATATAGATCTATGTTCGCGAATTATTCCCTCTATATTTTATATTAAAGATTATTGCTGCCAGGAATCTTTTCAAGTGGTCAGGAGAAATGTAGTCCCAAGGTAGTTTCGGTATGAGAGAAATGAGGCCTTCAAAGGAATGGCTGTTGAGATTGAAAGGAGATACTGCCTCGGGGAGTACATTGGAGATACAATGATTTAGAAGCTGGACAGTTATGAAACAGAGATCTATAATTACAGTTACATTTTGAAAGAAAAATGAGCAATGTTTTAAAGAGGGTGCAATTTACCATACAGTTCTCCAGGGTTTCATTATAAGTCTGTGTCTAATATATTGCTGACAACCCTAATGGACAAATTTTATGAGCGGATATTGAAACATTTATGTCTGAGATTAACACTGGTGGCATTTATGACCATATTAGCAAATGCATGAACTTTTAGCATGTGTGGTAGGTTTACAAAAGAACATTATCACATATTAAAAATGTCATCCTTTTACTGTAAACTACAACACGCTAATTTTGGCTTGAAGCTGTACTGCAGACCAAAAGAAACTGCAAATCGGGATGATGGGTTATCCAGTAAACTCGTCACACTAATTTTAAAGTCAGACTTTATCTTTGTCTTTCTCTGAATTATTCATTTAATTAACTGGAGGCTGATTGTACAAGCATTAGGCGAATATGCTGTTAATTTAAGAGTCTGACTCTTCTATATGCAGTCCTTTGTTCTCTGCGCAAGTGACAAATGAATGGATGGGACTCTTTTTAATCCATCAAATGATGGACATATGGAGAAATACTGTCCTACTTCTTGTAGCGAAAAGACCTGGAGTGTATGGCCATTATCCATTGTTAGGAGTGAGTGATGATGTGATATATATGATTAGAGGCTCATGCTTTCAGAACATTCAATCGTTCTGCTGTCCAGACTTCACCTAAAGTCAAACCCACATTAACTGATTTATTGCAATTTTGATTACATAATTCTCGCAGACAACACCAACCAAAGAAAATAAGAATCGTGTCTCAGAATGCAGCCTTCAAAATATCAATTCAAATTGCTCAAATTTTCCCTGCCTTTTTGGTGACATTTTGTTTGTTCAACTGAGGAATGTTACATCACAGAATATTTTCTAATATTTGCCATCCCATGGTGCTGCTTGTTATTTATTTGTTCATTTACCAGACACGAGCATCGCTGGCTGGGCCAGCATTTATTACCCACCCCTAACTGCCTTCCATTTCAAAGAATATTTGACAGTCAACCACATTGCTGTGGCTCTGGAGTCACATGTAAGCCAGACCAGATAAGGATGGTAGACTTCCTTCCCTAAAGTTTGGATGATGTCCCAGATCTTTCACATAGGCAAAAATAACCCGAGACCAAATACAGGGAGAAGGATCAAGGTTTGTGACTGAAGATCATAAAAGGTCAAATGTGATCTTACCTGCCGTTCACGCCATGCTCCCGCTGCGATGAGATTGGAGAATTTGGAGGCCAGTCAAATCTCCGTTCACTGCAGCAGGATAGGAAAATCCTACAGTGATAAGATTCCAGCCATCATTTGTTGATGGGATGTGATCATATCTGGCAAGGCCAGCATTTCATGCCCATTTAAGAGTGAACCATTTGCTGGGGTGTGGAGACACATGTAACTTAGACCAGACTTCCTTCCCTAACGGACATTAGCAAACAAGGTGGGTTTTTACAGCAATCAGTAATGGTCATTAGACTTTAGTTTAAATTTCAGATTTTTATTGAATTCAAATTTCACTATCTGCTGTGGTTGGGTTTGAACCCAGGTCTCCAGAGCATTACCCTGGATTACGAGCCCACTGACAATGCCATTATGCCACTGCTTTCCCAGCAAAGTGAAAACATTTAGTGAAACCTTTCCCAAGTAGGCCGGTTAGTTTAACGTCTGTGGTAGGTAAAATGTTAGAATCCGTCATCAAGGAGGAAATAGCGAGGCATCTTGAAGGGAATTGCTTGATAGAGCAGACGCAGCACGGTTTCATTAAAGGGAAGTCGTGTCTGACAAATTTACTGGAGTTCTACGAGGATGTGTCTAGGGCGGTGGATAGAGGAGAGCCGGTGGATGTGGTCTTTCTTGATTTTCAGAAGGCGTTTGACAAAGTACCTCACAAGAAGTTATTGCAGAAGGTCAGGGGACATGGAGTTGGGGGTAGGGTGTTAGCGTGGATAGAGGATTGGTTGTCAAATAGGAGGCAGAGAGTGGGGGTCAATGGGTGCTATTCGGATTGGCGGTTGGTGACTAGTGGAGTGCCCCAGGGGTCGGTGCTGGGGCCTCAGCTATTTACCATTTATATAGATGATCTGGAGGAGGGAACCGAGTGTATGGTGTCGAAATTTGCTGATGACACCAAGATTGGTGGAACGGCAAATTGCGCGGAGGGTGTGGAGAGTCTGCAGAAGGATCTAGATAGGCTGGGCGAATGGGCCAGGAACTGGCAAATGGAATTTAATGTTGGCAAGTGCGAGGTGGTCCACTTTGGTAGGAATAATGGTAGGAAGGATTATTACTTACGTGGAGAAAAACTGCAGCAGGCGACGGCGCAGAGGGGCCTCGGGGTCCTTGTGCATGAGTCGCAAAAACCCAGCTTGCAGGTGCAGCAGGTGATCAGGAAGGCGAATGGGATGCTGGCCTTCATAGCGAGGGGAATTGAATATAAAAGTAGGGAGGTCTTGCTGCGGCTATATAGGGCATTGGTGAGGCCGCAGCTGGAGTACTGTGTGCAGTTTTGGGCGCCGTACTTACGCAAGGATATTTTGGCCTTGGAGGGAGTGCAGAGGAGGTTTACTAGGCTGATGCCGGAGTTGAGGGGGTTGAGCTATGAGGAGAGGCTGAATAAACTAGGCTTGTACTCGTTAGAGTTTAGAAAAATGAGGGGAGATCTCATTGAGACGTATAAGATGATGAATGGGATGGATAGGATAGAGGTGGAGAGACTCTTCCCGCTCAGAAAGGACAGTAGGACGAGGGGGCACAGTCTCAAGATAAAGGGGGGACAGTTTAGGACGGAGTTGAGGAGGAACTTCTTCACTCAAAGGGTGGTGAATCTCTGGAATTCTCTGCCCGTTGAAGTGGTGGAGGCTACCTCGCTAAATATTTTTAAGACGCGGGTTGATGGGTTTTTGATAAGAGAGGGGATTAAGGGTTATGGGGAGAGGGCGGGAATGTGGAACTGAGCCACGACAGATCAGCCATGATCTTATTGAATGGCGGGGCAGGCTCAAAGGGCTAGATGGCCTACTCCTGCTCCTATTTCTTATGTTCTTATGTTCTTAAGTGTGAAGCTTTTTAAACTGCAAGTTCTGAGAATGGAGGAGATGGATGGATGTATAGTTATGCCTCCTAGTAACAGTTACATCCTCAAGTGGATGTAGTTGTTTCTAGGGGGCATAACTATAAGGCTCATGTTGGGAGATATAGGAGGGATGTCCGAGGTAGATTCTTTACTCAGAGAGTGGTTGGGGTGTGGAATGACTGCCTGCTGTGATAGTGGAGTCGGACACTTTAGGAACTTTCAAGCGGTTATTGGATAGGCACATGGAGTACCCCGGAATGATAGGGAGTGGGATAGCTTGATCTTGGGTTCGGACATAGCTTGGCACAACATCGAGGGCCGAAGGGCCTGTACTGTGCTGTACTGTTCTATGTTCTATTAGATATAAATGGGGGTCGCGGGTGGAATGAAGGACAGTATTGGAAGTACAGAGGCACAGTAATGGAATTGTCAGAAGGAGATTGCAGAACAGGGGTGCACTGAGGCTCCAGAGGGCTTTGTAGATGAGGACAAAGAGCTTGAAAATTGATATGCTGAGAGACAAGGATCCACTGAAGGTTGGCAAGGACAGAGATGATAAGCAAGTATATATTTAGTGTAATATCGATGGGGCATTATCATTCTGAACAAGTTGCAATTTTTATTCCATTTGGATGTAAACGTTTAAGCATAGTTTCTATTTCTTTTAGCAAATGATTTTATTAACCACTTTAAATGCGTCTTATGGATGTTTTTGTGACTGTGCTAGGTTTTAATTCCCATCGGTCTTATTCTGCACTCTGTAACTAAAGGCAATTGATTCTTTATATCTACCCTGCAAATCTGGAGGACTTCCTGTCAGTCAGAAAACAATCCTCTTGTCTCTTTTTTTCTGAATTACAACTCCCATCAAATTACCAACCTACATCACAAGATTACCTCTAGTTTATTGCATTTTCATTTTTGCTAATTGGTGTCCCGTTGTGATTCACTCTCTTTCTATTTAGAGTTCCACTTCTCAAGTCCGCACACCCAGCTGAGATCAATAGATCAGAATGACTGGCACAAGCCGTATTGATGGCACGCACTGTGCTGCAACACTGCCTAAAATGCCATACTTATCACATAGGGAATGAATTGATATCAAAGTATTATATTAGAACAAGGGCCCGATTTTACCATTTTCATTCTAAGTGCTGAATCTGGGCGTAATGCAAATCGACTTAGAAATCTGCTCCCAGACGCCTCCATACGCTCACAGCCATCTCCAGTCCTATTCACGCTGTGAGTGTGGCTTAGTGTGAAACGATCGGAGCTCTGAACTGCGCATGCACAGTTGGAAAAAAATTTGAAAAAGCACACCCGTGTTGGATCGCTTGTGAGTCGCAGAAGGTGGAGAAAGCAGCCCAGGAGCAAAAAGTGGGAGCAATGGCACCCACAGACATCACTGTCCCCCATATCCACCCTCCCCCTCCACTACCCAGACTGATCGCCACCTTTGACACCCCCCTCCCCACCCATTGCCCGCAGAGTGGCAGTGGACCCCCATGCTGCCCCATCAGAGATCCATCTGCCCTCCCCCCCCCACCGAAACTAGAGATCCATCTGCCCCCCACCTCCACCAGTGAGCGATCGGGCTTCCCCCTTCCCCCCCGAGATACATCTTACCCTCTTCCCTTCTCCCCCCAGACAACAGTCTAGCCTCAATGCCACCACCCCCCCCAGAGAATGGTCTGGCCTCACATCGCCCCCCCCCACAGACAACGGTCTAACCTCACTACCAACCCCCTCCCCAGAGAATGATCTGACCCACCTTCCTCCACCACCACCTCCTACACCACCCCCCTCCAGAGGAACATCTGACCCGCCTCCTCCTCCCTCCTCACCAGACAACGATTGGCCCTCTCCCCCCACTTTGCCCCCCCCCCCCCACCAGAGATACATCTGACCCGCCTCCTCCTCTTCCCCCCTTAACCAGACAATGATCTGGCCTCATTCCCCTCCCCCTCCAACTAGAGAATGATCTGACCCACCTCCCTCCTCCCCTCTACCACTGATCTGAGTCAGGGAGCCGTTGGAAGCTCTGAACTCGCTCTTCAGAAGCTAGAGCGCTAGATTCAGACTTATATTTAGCAGGTCCATTACGGTGCGGTTCCAGATTGGCAAACGCGGTGGTATAGGGGGAAATGCTGATAGAGTTGGACAGACAGTTTATTAATTCAATTTAAATGTGTGCAAATGCAGTTAAATCGTCGTTGTGCCCGATTTGGGCGTGAATCGAATCACCACCATTCCCGGGTTTTGGTAAAGTGGCAATCTGCGTGGATGCAGACGGGGATCGCGTTAATGGCCTCACACTCAACTTTACCACGTTTTTGTGCCCAAAAGCAGGCACAATGCAATGGTAAAATAGGACCTCAGCAATATTCTCAGCACAGCCCTGTAGACCCGTGCCAGTACTAAATATTCAACAGGCATATACTACTCTGAGTCCATTTGTTTTGTCCTTTCTGCAATTTTTTTATAGAATTATTGGAATCAAAGTACAGAAATATTGGAGTAAAATTACCTCAAGTTACAATACTCTTGTTGGTCTAATATCCATCATGGGAAATCGGTTAGAATTCATAATTTTAGATCAAATTAATGAATATGTAAAGTCACACAGAATCCTGACCATGCAGAAGGAGGCTATTCGGCCCATCGAGTCTGCACAGACAACAATCCCACCCGGGCCATATCACCGTAATCCCACTCAGCTAATCCCTCTAACCTACACATCCTGGGGCACTAAAGGGCAATTTAGCATGGCCAATACACCTAACCCACACATCTTTGGGCTGTGGGAGGAAACCCATGCAGACACGGCGAGAACATGCAAACTCCACACAGACAGTGACCCAACCTGGGAATCGAACCCAGGTCCTTGGCACTGTGAGACAGCAGCGCTAACCACTGTGACGCCCTGCCGCCCCGTGCCATTGGTGGATTGGTTAAATAAATGTCAAGATTGCCAATTTTAACACTTTTAACTTCAGTAATGAGGTGACTTAACAAAAAGAAGACGAAATAGTTTTTTTATTCATTTGTGGGATATGGGCGTCATTGGCTGGGCCAGTACTTATTACCTGTCTCTAGTTGCTCTAAGGAAGGGTTGTGAGCTGCCTTCTTGAACTGCTGCAGTGCCTGAGGTGTAGGTTAACCCAGAGTGCTGTCAGGGAGGGAGTTCCAAGATTTGCCAATTTACTAGCTCGTATCTTTAGAGGAATGGCAATCATCATTGGATTGCTGCCCTGCCTCGACGTTTCCCTGACGCAAGGCTACTTTACATTCCTTCCATTCCAAGCCTGACTTTTCAAGAAACGCAGAACCCAGTGTCCCTTGGAGAGCTCCGTCACAATGGAGCAGAGTCCGGAGTAGAGACAGGATATGTTTTCTTTTTACAACACTGACTGCCGTTTGGTAAGTTTAAGGATCCATTTTGAATGGCAGTGAGTGGGCGAGCGGATAAGTGAGTAGGTGGGTGAGGCAAGTGGTTAGGACGGGTGAGTGGGAGAGAGTGATGGATGAGGTGGTAGGTGGGTGAGGTGGTGAATGGATGGGCTGGCAAGTGGGTGATGGGTGAGGTGGCAGATGGATAAGGTGGCAGCTTTGTGAGTGGGAGATGCATGAAGTGACAGATGAATGAAGCACTAGCTAGATCTGGGAGGTGGTCAGGTTGGTTCGGGGGCTGTTGGGTGGGGTGGGGAGATGGTCAGGTCGGGGTGCATCGATTGGATCTAAGGGATATAGCGTGGGTAATTGGTCAGGGGAGTGTGGTGGGGTAGTGGGGTGGTCAGGCGGTAGTCGAGTGGTCAGGAGGTAACTGGGGAGTCAGTGATTTGGGAGTCAGTTGTGTAGTTATCCAGGACTAGGTTTTACTCTATCTAGCACCCAGGAACAGTCCCAAGGCTCCGCCCCCTAGCTCCAAGTGGAAGCATTAGTGGAAGATCCTGGGAGGAAGGAGAATTGCTCACCAATCCCCATGTGTATCTGTGTATCAGGATTTTCACAGAGTCCTGATGTGCATCTACGTCATACATCTGGGAAGATTTGGACCAATGTATCTAAATTGGAAATTTTCTATTTTGGGAGGAAGAACAAAGAATAGGAAGTAAGTACTCAATGGAAACATTCCAAAGAAAAGGAGGGCGTAAATAAACAATTCCTTAAAAGGCTTACAATGGCAGCAGTGCGTACCATCTGCAAAATGCACAACAGGAACTCACTAAGACACCTTGGGCAGCACCGTCCTAACCCTAATGTCTAGAAGGACAAGAGCAGCAGATACCTTGGAATGTCACCACCTGGGAATTCCCCTCCAAGTCCCTCACGATCCTGAATTGGAAATATATCACTGTTCCTTCACTGTCACTGGGTCAAAATCTTGGAATTCCATCTCTAACAGCACAGTGTGTGTCCCCAAATTACATGGATTGCAGTGGTTCATTCAAGAAGGCAGCTCACCACCACCTTCTCAAGGGCAATTAGGGATGGGCAATAAATGCTGGCCTAGTCAGCAACTACCACATCATGAACATGACATTTTGAAAAAGGTAGGTAATGCCATAAAATCGACCACTGGCATTTTGGGTTTAGCAGAGCATGGAATATTTTACCATCGGGGACCATTAAGGTAAAGAACGTTGCATATTTTAAGGGAAGTGTGGAGCAAGTTTTTAAACAGAGGAAGTCAGAGGCCTTTGGGAGAGTAGGGTTCAAATGAGGAGTCACTGAACTGAAATATTGACTCTTTTCCTCTCCAGAAATGTTGCCAGATCCTTTGAGTATTTGAAGCAATGTTTGCTTTTATTATGCGAGTTGGATTGGTTTTGATTGCTTTAACATTGAGCCAGCACAGATATTATTACTAAATGGCTTCCTCCGGTGCTGTAGTTATTTATAATTCTGTTTGTGCAAGAGATGCTTCGCTGGTTTACAATACAGATGCACACTAAAATTGCAGTAATAAATAGAAATGAATTGTTGTTGGTTGCGCACTATATGGGATAAAATATAGTGGGGCGAAAAGATGGAATTCATTGTAAGTGGGAGCAGAAGTATGTTAGTGGGGAGAATTTACAAAGCAAGGTGTTGCAAGGAAAATGTTACTATAGGTAGGTGGTGGGTGCACTATGGCAAACGCTTTTAATTTTAAAAAAGTTTCATTTTTGCTACATGTTGATCAGAGTGCTTTTTTTCCAATGTGACACGCATGGCTTCTTCGAAGCTTCTTCTAAGCTTCAAATTCTGCAAATGTAGATAAAGTTTCCCTCTTTCGTCTTTAATTTGGGATAGAAAAGCAACTTGCTGCACTTCTGTGTTGTTTCCTGGAAACACAGAGCATTCAGGCCAATAAAATTGTAATATAATAGCCTGAATTTCATGTTCGCAGAAGTGAGCTGACAGGGGCATGCGTGGCGTTAGATTGAAGCAATGAGTTTCCTGCTGGATTCCTGCCCACCCTGAGCCCAATACTGGGGCTTGGGCAGGCTGTCCGTTCTTGCTTCAGTTGAGGCCCCTAAGTGGCCAATTATTGGCCATTTCTGCTTCAATTTTGAGGCTGGCAGGAGGATTTCCCAGGGGATTGGGAAGCTCAAAGGTGATTGGGCTTAGGCGTCGAGCAGAAAGGTTGGGAGGGGATCCTCCATCAAAGGCTCCCTTTTAACTTTGGATGCCCAGTCCCTATCTTCCAGTAAACTTGACATACCTCCTCCTCCCTGCCAGCCTCTCCCGCAACACCAAAAAGCCCACTTCCTACCTCCCTACGTTCCCTCTCCTGGAACTCCAAAAACTTCCCTTGCCTTCTAGTCCTTGGACTTTGGCTCTGTTCATCTTCATCCACTTCCTCTTCTGTCCACTGCAGCTCCTGTCTGAAGGAACTAGAGAGATACCAGCCAACCAGACTGGCCACTAACTCTCTCTGAAGGGGGAGCTTCCTCCAGAATGAGGGGTGAAAGTCCCGCCTTCGGCCAACTGAGGTTCATTCAAGGGTGTAACTCAAGGATGGGTTCCCCACCGATGTTTTGGACAGTGGAAAGGAAACATCCTTAGTAGTGTGTCTTTTCAATAGGCAATCATCACAAATGTGGTGAAAAATAATACAGCAATTCATTTTAGTTACTTAAAAATAGACTGTAGTATACATGCATTCAGTCTAAGTAATATAACTAATTCTTTTGTTCAAGAAAAATCCTTTAAACATAGTCAATTACTTTTTTGCAGGTCGGTGCTAAAACTGAGGTACAGAATCCCACTGGATGGTGAGCTGAGCTGAGAGGTCCCTGCTTTGGTTCTAGACGTATCTAGGGCCCAGAATCATTTCTCTATCAATCCTTGAATCAAAACGCCCTGAAGAATATATTCAGTGTATGGCAAGCTATGATCAAATTACCCATTTATAAAATTACAGCTTACCAATGAATGTAGTCTCTAAAAATGTGTACTGAATAAAATAATAACACTGTCCTTGCTGAAACACTGTTGAGAACCACTTTGGCTCATCCTGGCTCCTCAGTTTGGTCAATGCCAGCCTTGGGCTGCTTTCCTGTATGATCACAGTAACCATTATAATGCAGCTTTTCTTAAGATAAATACACTGCAGTTAAATACTAACATTCCTTTGAAGTATTTCTGAAGGTGGTAAAATGACATAAATTCTACATCACACCTGGATGTACTGCACAGATTAAAACATATAACAGATCTCATGGTTATAGCTGCACTAGAGAGTAATAAGACCATTTACCCTGAGTTTGTTTTTGTAATCTATTCCCAGAACATTTTCTTTATTCATTCAGAGGACAGGGGCTTCGCTGGCTGTCCAGCATTTATTGCCCATCCCTCGGAGTGCAATTGAGAGACAATCACATTGCTGTGGCTCTGGAGTCACATATGGGCTAGTCCAGGTAAGCACGGCGATTTCCTTCTCTAAAGGACATTAGCGAACCAGATGGATTTTTCCGACAATGATCACCAGTAGATATTTAATTCTAGATATTTTTTCTTAAATTCAAATTCCACCATCTGCCATGGCAGGATTTGAACCCAGGTCTCCAGAACATTAACTGAGTTTCTGGATTAATAGTTGTGATAATATCACTAGGCCATCGCCCCGCCTTTGGCACATCACTGTCCAACTAAGACTTCACATTGGAACCCACATTTTGTGAGACCAAAATATTTTGATACAAAGATCCTTTTGCAAGAGGTCAGAATGGATACTGTCTAAAGAGATGATTTGTTAGTATGAGGTGGCTGTTGATTCCCTCTTGCTGGATTAGGGTTAGGGTTAGACTCAATATTGTAATAATGGTAGTAATAATACCAGTTGTAGGTTAGTGGGTTTCCCTTTGGTCTCAAACTCTCTTGAGTTTGAGGTTATACATGGTTGCACCTTGCAGCTTGAAACTCAAAACATCACTGTTTTGAACAGATGATCCTATTGATGATAAATTTTGTGGGGATTCCATTCCCAACTGCTTCCACATTCACCTCCTCTCTATCATTCGCTTCCTCTATTCATGGGGGTATGGTATTGTCACTGGATCACTAATCCAGAGATCAGGGATAATTCTCTGGGGACCAGGGTTCAAAACCCACCAAGGCAGATGGTAAAATTTGAATCCAATAAAAATCTGGAATTAAGCATCTATTGATGACTATGAAACCATTGTTGAGTGTGGTTCTGGTTTTTTAATGTCCTTTATGGAAGGAAATCTGCTGTCCTTACCTTGTCTGGCCTATGTGTGACTCCAGACACACACAATGTGGTTGTTCCTTAATTGCCCACTGAAGTGGCAAGTTGACGAGCAATTAGAGATGGGCAACAATTGCTGGCTCAGCCAGCGATGACCACATCCCATGAATGAATGGCAAAAAGTGTTGCACTGTAATCCAACCAGGGGGCCAATGGACTCTCCAGTGCATCGTCATAAATAGCTGTTCCCATTCATTCCTTGCTAGCCAATTCTACATCCTGGTTGCTTTTCTCTTATCCGACGTTTATATTTATTAATCACCAATCCCAACACACGAAACCTTTGTTCTGCACTTCCGATTTAATATTCCTCCAAAACATGCCCACTCAATCACACTTCAGTGGAAAACAATCTCTGCCACATATCTGCCAGAACTGTTCATCATTCACCCCAGTCTATACTCAGAAAAATTAACACTTGTTAAAAACATTCAAACAAACAAAACTTGGCTCCAGTAACTTTTCCTTCCCCTTCTAAAAACAGCACGGTTTACCCAAATGGGCTGTTGAATATTTTACACTCAGAGTAAACACCTCCTCCATGTTTCACGATTCCCACCTGGTCTCTGAATCCCCGCAGAGTCGTGAATCAATGGCTTCGGTATATTAGAAGTGAATCATCCTGACATGAAATTCACATTATCATTCTCACCTCAAGTTTTTAACAACATGAACATCAGGAGCTTTCTGGTCGTTAACAAAATATGAAAAGCAGAACCAGATGGTGTCTTTGTCCTTGAACGCGTCATGTGTTTATGGCAACAGATCAGGGCTTTCTATCAGAGTTACTTCTGTTAAGATCTTGGTAGCGACCAGTACATTTACATTTTAAAAAAATCCAAAATCCCAGTTCATTACTAAAGGAAAGGAGCCACCTCTACGCAAAACACAAATACTATCTTGGATAACCTCCTATATTCTGACATTAAAATGTAGCAGGTAATTTGTGGTTAATTATATTCTAAATTACATGTTAAATAGCAGACATAACTAAGACAGATCTTGCAAATTGGTCCAGCAGTCCACATATACATCATTAAGTTCAGTCACAAAGTCCTACAAAATTCTGTCCTTGTCATGAGGAATTTCAACTCCTCTCCTTGTAAGATGTAGCCGGATCCCCAGCCAATCCAAGTTCCAGGGGCACAGTCTTCACCACAAATAACACATATTCGCAGATATTTGCAGAATCTTCTTTAATCAGTCTGGATGGTGTAGATCCAGCAATGTTATCCACAAGTAATGGAAACAGGAACTTCCGTCACTCTAAGATTCATTGGACTCATTCAGAACATGAAGGGGTTGTCTTATGAAGAAAATTTGAGCAGGTTGCACCCATACCCAATGGAGCTTAGAGGAATGAGAGTTGACCTTATTGAAACATATAAGATCCCGAGGGGACTCGATAACGTGGATACCCAGAGAATCTCTTTTATAGGAGGGACCAAAAGTGGGGGGACACAGTTTAAAGATAAGAGGTCTCCCTCTTTACACAGAGATGAGGTGAAACATTTTCTCCCCAACAGTTACTGGCATATGGAATTCTCTTCCTCAGAAAGCAATGGAGGCTGGGTCTTTGAGTTTATTCAAGACTGAGTTAGACAGAGTTTTTGCTGGGCAATGGAGTCAAGGATTATTGGGGGAGCAGACAGGAAAGTGAAGTTGAGACCATAACTGGGTCAACCATCATTATATTGAATGGTGGGGCAGGCTTAAAGAGCCAAATAGTCTACGTTTTTCCTATGGCTGCTCATTACCACCATTGATCATACAGCCAGCATTGAGCACACTGCTGGATGGACAGCTGAGCGTGAGCCACACAATAGTGAGAGATTAATATCATTTATTGCACATCCCTAATTGCCCTTGATATGAGTGGCCTTGCTAGGCAACCGCATTACTGCAGCTCTGGAATCACAGACCAGGTAAGGATGGCAGATTTCCTTCCCTAAAGGACATCAGTGAAGCAGATTGTTTTTTAATTCATTTCTGGGCAGGGCATTGCTGACTGGCCAACACTTATTGCCCATCCCTAGCTGCCCGAGGGGAGTTGAGAGTCAACCACATTGCTATGGCTCTGGAGTCACATGTAGGCCAGACCAGGTTAAGATGGCAGATTTCCTGCCCTGAAGGACATTAGTGAACCAGAGGGATTTTCCAACAATCCACAATGGTTTCATGGTCATCAGTAGACTCTTAATTCCAGATTTTTAAAATTGAATACAAATTGCATCAGCTGCAAGGATTTGAACCCGAATACCCAGAACATCAGCTGAGTTTCTCGATTAATAGTCTAGTGATAATACCATTAGGACATCACCTCCCCCATTTTGCGACATTGGCTTTTAATTTCAGATTTTTATTGAATTCAAATTTCATCACTTGCCATGGTGTGGTTAGAACTCAGATCCCCAGAGCATTACTCTAGGTCTCTGGATTAGTAGTCCAGTGACAATATCAAAATACCACTATTCACTCTTTCCCCCATTTACTATTAGTCTGCACTACTTAAAGCCATCTGGCACCTTTTAGAGATAAGGTATATTTTGATTGGATGTGGCTGGGAATGTATCAGCAGGAAGACATTATGCTCCAAGGTTCTCCAGCACAGCATGTTGGAGAGTGATGCTCTATCTACAGGGGATCAGCAGGGCCTTGACAAGCCCTCCAAACGAACACTTGGGAGCAGATAATCATTGAGGTAAATGCCAGCAGTGTAGCCTTGAGGAGGTGTTTGATACTGAATGGCCAACACAGACAGGATGGATTGAAGGGCCTCTTTCTGTGCTGTGAAAACTGGGATTTTCCACACAACCCACCGCACGTTTTGTGGAGGCAGAAGTGGCTCGCCATTGGCGATGGTGGGATCTATGCACCCCTCACCACCAGGTAACCCACAGCTTGGGTGCGCCGTCGGCAGGACTGCAAGATCCTACCAGTGTGAAAGGTTGGAAAATTCTGGCCTACAACTCTATGGTCTGGATGCAGTGCAGCAAATGGCTCACACAAGTGACCAAGGTCACAATACATCTTTAAGTTCCATATCCCAATCCCATATTCTACAAACTGCACCACTAGCATCAGGCACTGCTCCATTCTCTTTGCTCCTGTTAGGGATATGTTAATAACTTTCATCAATCTGGACTTCTGACATGCAAATGTTCCACTTGATCCTCACACACTTAGAACTGTTGTTTCACATCCACATCTCACACATACTACTCCGCCATGATAGCCACATCTGGCAAACATGTTGCCCCATGCCAACCAACACAATCTCTTCAATCTCTCCTCATGGAGTCCTGTCATAGAATCCCTACTGTGCAGCCCATTGAGTCTGCGCCGACCACATTCCCACTTAGGCCCTATTCCCGTAACTCTTCATATTTACCCAGCTGACAATAAAGCTGATTTGGCCAATCAACCTAACCCACTCAACTTTGGACTGTGGGAGGATACTGGAGCACCCAGAGGAAACCCACGCAGACATGGGAGAACGTGCAAACTCCACACTGACAGTGACCCAAGGCCGGGAATTGAACCCAGATCCCTGGTGCTGTGAGGCAGCAGTGCTAACCACTGTGCCACCCCAGTGGAGGTAGATAAATATTTGATAGATCAAGGTATAGAGGGCTATGGGGAAATGGCCCAGAAAAGGAGGTCAGCCATGACTGTATTGAATGGTGGGGCAGGCTGGGAGGGTCCAGTGGCCTACTCCGACTTCTATTCCTTGTGTCCTTGCGTTGGGTCCCCCTCCTCCAGCCGCTTCGAGCAGCTTGTCCTCCTCTGATAACCGCGTACAATGGGAAATATCTCAACTGAGAAATTTCACTCTCAAAGCTCTCCCCATCTTCTTTTTGTGTTGTTGGTGAGTAAGTCAGTTTAAACACCCACTTACAGCCACTCAGATCTGTTCAAAAGCAGCAAAAAAATAAAGAATACACAGCCACTGCAGATCTGAAACAAAAAGGACAAAATGAGCTGATATTTTCAACATGGCCCTTTTATTGAAACTGGAATTTCTTGTAGATGTGAATATCTTTGACAGGACAGGACGAAGCGAACAAAGTCTTGTTTCTATAATGGACAGGCTGCCGGAGTATTGTCTCCTGACTGAGAGTGAATGCTTACCTCAAGCTGTGTTAACGGGAACAGCCATATGCAATCTGAGCAGGAAAAAGATCCAAGCAATATTGTGGGCAGATGTTTCACACACACATCACACAAAAAACAAATTAACTGCTCATTATCGCATCGCTGTTTTCAGAACTTGCTGTGTGCAGCTTTCCTACGTTACAACAGCGATTACACTTCAAAACCAGCACTTTGGTGATTGTAAAACACTTTGGGATGGCTACGTACACGCAGTGCTTCTCCACTTTTGTCATCCCCTTAATAATCTTCAGTGCTTCATTGTGATCTGTAACTTGGTGCCCTGATGTGTTTGCATACCAGCTGCTTATAGCAGGCCCCTTGCTGACTGAGAGGTCGCGGATTTGGGAACACCACGATCGGAATTACAATGGAAGGCCTGTTCTCCAGCCCAGTACCGACCCGGGGTGAAAGGAAACTAAGAGATCTCAAGAATTAGATGTTCATGCCGCTAACGTTCTTAGGATCCTGTCCCAAGGTGGAACCTGGATGAAATTTTCCTATCTCATTCGCCACAAGAACTGTAATGGGTGGGATATAGAACATAGAACATAGAACATAGAACATTACAGCGCAGAACAGGCCCTTCGGCCCACGATGTTGCGCCGACCAGTTACAAAAACAATGACCCACTAGCCTATACCAATCCCATTTCGTCCATAAACCTATCCAGAGATCTCTTAAACGCCCCCAAACTAGACGCATTTACAACTGCAGCAGGCAGGGCATTCCAATCCCTCACCACCCGCTGGGTAAAGAACCTACCCCTGACATCTGTCCTGTAGCTACCCCCCCTTAATTTAAATCCATGCCCCCTCGTGCTAGCTTTCTCCATCCGAGGAAAAAGGCTATCACTATCCACCCTATCTAAACCTCTAATCATCTTATATGTTTCAATAAGATCCCCTCTTAGCCGCCTTCTTTCCAACGAAAACAACCCTAGATCCCTCAGTCTCTCCTCATAGGACCTCCCCTCCATACCAGGCAACATCCTAGTAAACCTCCTCTGCACCCTCTCCAACGCCTCCACATCCTTCTTGTAATGCGGGGACCAGAACTGCACACAGTACTCCAAGTGCGGCCGCACTAGAGTAGTGTACAGTTGCAACATTACACTGCGACTCCTAAATTCAATCCCCCTACCAATAAACGCCAAGACACCGTACGCCTTCTTGACAACCTTATCTACTTGATTCCCAACTTTCAGGGATCTATGTACACACACACCTAGATCCCTCTGTTCATCCACACTATTCAAAGTCCTCCCGTTAGCCCTATACTCGACACATCTGTTGCTCCTACCAAAGTGAATTACCTCACACTTCTCCGCATTAAATTCCATCCGCCACCTCTCGGCCCAGCTCTGCAACCTATCTAAGTCTCCCTGCAGACTATGACACCCTTCCTCACAATCTACCACACCTCCAATTTTGGTGTCATCAGCAAATTTACTAATCCACCCAACTATACCCTCATCCAGATCATTAATAAAAATTACAAACAACAGTGGCCCCAAAACAGATCCCTGAGGCACACCACTCGTAACTGTACTCCATGATGAATATTTACCATCCACCACCACCCTCTGTCTCCTATCTGATAGCCAATTCCTGATCCAACTTCCTAGATTACCCACAATCCCATACATCTGCATTTTCTGCAGAAGCCTACCATGGTGAACCTTATCGAACGCCTTACTAAAATCCATGTATACCACGTCAACTGCCTTACCCCCATCCACCTCTTTGGTCACCTTCTCAAAAAACTCAATAAGGTTAGTAAGGCACGACCTACCCGCTACAAAACCATGCTGACTATTTCTAATCAATTCATTACACTCCAAATAACTATAAATCCTATCCCTAATAATTTTTTCTAAAACCTTGCCCACAACAGAAGTAAGACTCACCGGTCTATAATTCCCGGCAAAGTCTCTGTTCCCCTTCTTAAACAATGGGACAACATTCGCTATCTTCCAATCCTCCGGGACTACACCAGAGACCAATGACGACCTGAAGATCTGAGCCAGAGGCTCTGCAATCACCTCTCTAGCCTCCCAGAGAATCCTAGGGTAGATCCCATCCGGACCAGGGGACTTATCTATTTTCAGCCCCTCAAGAATTTCCAGCACATCTTCTTTATCAACCATAATACTGTCTATTTTACACCCCTGCAACCCAATGTCCTCCTCAGCTATATTCATGTCCCCCTGCGTGAACACCGAAGAGAAATATTGGTTCAATACTTCTCCAATCTCCTCCGGTTCCACACACAACTTCCCCCTGCTGTCTGTAACTGGCCCTAATCTTGCCCTGACCAACCTTCTGTTCTTGACATACCTATAGAACGCCTTAGGATTCTCCTTAATCCTATCAGCCAAAGTCTTCTCATGTCCTCTTTTAGCCCTTCTCAACTCACTCTTCAACTCCCTCCTAGCCAATCTAAAGCTTTCTAGTGCACTATCTGAGCCCTCCAATCTCATCCGAACATAAGCCTCCTTTTTCTTTTTAACCATCGACTCAACTCTTTTAGTGCACCACGGTTCCCTAGATCTACCAAATCCACCATGCCTGACAGGGACATACCTATCAAGGACTCGCAGTAGCTGCTCCTTGAAAAAACTCCACATTTCAGACGTTCCCAGTCCCTGTAATCCCCTAATCCAATCCATGCTTCCTAATTCACTCCTGATAGCCTCATAATCGCCCTTACCCCAGCTAAAATTGCTGACCCGAGGTTCATGCCTATCTTTTCCCATCACTAAGGTGAACGTAACCGAATTGTGGTCACTATCACCAAAATGCACACCAACTTCCAAGTCTAGCACCTGGTCTGGCTCATTTCCCAGCACCAAATCCAATATAGCCTCACCTCTAGTTGGCCTGTCTACATACTGAGACAAAAAACCTTCCTGCACGCTTCGTACAAACACTGACCCCTCTAGCGAGCTAGAACTATAGCAACTCCAATCAATATTCGTAAAGTTAAAGTCCCCCATAACAATTACCCTATTACTTTCACCATGGACCATGCAAAGGTCCATTGACCTCAGGCAGGATATTCCGGCCTTGGGACGAGTGCAGCCGGAAAATTCCACTCTATGTCTGACTGAGGAAAGTGGATAATTAGAATGCCTAGAATCCTAGAATCCCCACTGGGCAGAGGGGGGCCATATGGCTCATTGAGTCTGCCCTGACCATAATCCCACCCAGCCCCCATCCAAGTAGCCCTGTAGAAACATCCAAATTACATGACACCTAGCAGTGAGTGGCTTTACTTAGCAAATCTTACACAAATATCACTTGACCAGATGTTTTTGAAATCCTCAAACAATGGGGTGGCACGGTGGCACAGTGGTTAGCACTGCCGCCTCACTGTGCCAGGGACCTGGGTTCAATCTTGGCCTTGGGTGACTGTGTGGAGTTTGCACATTCTCCCTGTGTACGCACCCTCCGGCTGCTCCGGTGTGCTCCCACGCTCCAAAGATGTGCAAATGAGGTGGACTGGCCATGATAAAATTGCCCCTTAGCGTCCCAAGATGTCTAAGTTAGGGGGGACCAGCGGGGTAAATTTGTGGGGTTATGAGGATAGGGTCTGGGTGGGATACTCCTTCAGAGACTCAGTGCAGTGCAAATGACCTCCTTCTGCACTGCGGTGATTCTATGCTTCAAATCTGTGGCTCTCATTGCGCTTCTAGTCATGGTATTCCCAATTCCATGATCTCTGAATAAGCTGGTAATGTGAACATATCATGACTCCAAACATCAGATCTAAATGGAATGTTTAGCATTATAAACAGGAATGACAAATTTGGAGAGAAAAGAGGGGGACCTGCATTTATAAAGCACTTTTCACGACCATTAGGTGTGTCAAATGTCCTTTAAGAAAGGAATGCTAATGTCCTTTAGGGAAGGAAATCTGCCTTCCTTACCTGGTCTGGCCTACTTGTGACTCCAGAGCCACACCAAGTTGTTGACACTCAATTGCCCTCTGGCAACTAGGGATGGGCAATAAATGCTGGCCAACCAGCGTCGCCCATGCCCCATAAATGAATAAAAAATAAAACACTTTACAGGAAATGAAGCATATTTTTGAAGAGCAATCAATATTATCTGTAGGAAATGCAGCAGCCAATTTGCACAAAACAAGTTCCTATAAATGGCAATATGATAATGATCAGAAAGTTTGTTTTCGTGTGATGTGAGTTGAAGGATAAACATTGGGCAGGGCAGAGGGGATAACTCCTTGACACTTCTTCAGAATGGTGCCACATCTTCTACACACACCTGATAGCTGCCTCAGTTTTGACATCTCACCTGAAGACGGTTCCCTGGCACTGCTGTACTCCAAAAAGTCTGCCTTAAAATGTCAGCCCTAATCTTTGTTCTCAAACTCTGGAGTAGAACTTGAACGTTGAACTTTGTAAAACAGCCGAGAGCGTGGCCAACTGAGCTACAGCCAACACTGGGAAACCTCTTCACCGTTCCGAAAAGTTTAAATGACGGAAGATACCAAACATGGAGGGAAAGATAAGAAGAGAAGTCAGGCTGGGTGTTTTTTGCCCTGATAATGAAGGACAGGGACAAAGGTGGTAACAATGAGCAACATAACAAGCACTATAAACAATGGTATACATTTTGACTCCTGGGCCTGGGGCACCAGAGACATGAGAATTTCCATCTCTGCGAACTCAAGCTTTAAAATGGCTGCCTGCATTTGGAATTTTCAGTCTGGCTGTGGTGGGCTGGATTAAAGGTCGGGCCTGCCACCCGTGGAACAAGCAGAGAGGCTGCCAGACGGTGGGATGACCAGATGGCTTGTCTCTGTGCTCTAACACTTTGTTCGCGTTACTTAAAAAACAGAAAACAGCCTCCCCATCCCTTACTTCTCACAGCCTTTGTCCCACACACTCCTCATGCCCCACACATGCCAACCTATCCCACCTCATGTCCCTCATCTACCCTCACAGCCCCTCATGTGCCCCCATAGCCTCTGATACCCATTATGCCAACCCATGCTTTTCCACCTAATCCTATATAGTCCCTCATTCCCCACTATGCTCACCACATCCCATGGTCCTTTATAGCCCCTGCCAATTCTTGTCAATCCAATGCTCCCAACTCACCACCCTTATCCACTCCATGCCAACTTACCCAGCATTGTTTGACAGTTCCTTGACAGGTTCAACAATTCCAATCAGTTTATGCAGTTTTTATACACAATTATGTTTACTTTTAACAATTCCAGAGAGGGCTTTACCTTTCCCAAAGGGGTACCTCACCCCTCGAAATGGGTTTACTGGCTATCCGAATAATTCCTCCAAGTTCAGGCCAGCTCTTACATGGCTTAATCTGCACATTCTGGTTTTGACACTCCTACCAAAATCCCACATCAATGGAGACAGCTGATGACTTATATGGATAGTTGCCTTTGTGCATAAACCCGACCCGACCCCAGTCCTGCCTCCTCCAAAATGAGAAAACTACATGTCTGGGGGCAGGACACTTAGAATTTCGAGCCAGTTCCGGGATATTTACAACAAAGGAGTACCTTGCCATCATAGTGAAAATCTGGACCAATGTCTTAGGATATTAACTTATGAAATCTGGTTATTTTTGACTGATATTAAATGGGTTAAATATCTGCACTGGAATAATGGAGAAGAATTTCAGATGGAAATTCGTCCCAGCAAGATGAAATTGACTTCAACCCCAACTTCTGACCTTCTCTCTTTAATTCTCTTCTCTTGCTGTAAATATAAGGAGGCACTGACATCCATCTGAAATTCTTCTCCATTTTTCCAGTGCAGATATTTAACCCATTTAATGTAATGAGAGTTGAAATATCAGTCAAATATAACCAGATTTCATAATATCCTAATGGGACAAACAATCTTTTCTTGTTCTCAGAAACCTTGAGCTGATCAGAATATTGTGGAGAGCCACAAGATCTTCTACTTCAATTCCACTTCTTTTTAAAATAATTGTTGCCGAGATATGTGCATTTCATTTACTTTCTGTATAATATACACATTAATTCATCATAAAACCAAAACTTCTTGTTTTACATCTTTGAGACCTTTATCCTAAATGATCAAAAGTAATATTTGAGCCAACATGTAATGTAATATATTGTTATTAATCACATGGAGCGTTTGTTTATATAATAATCATAGAATCCTACAGTGCAGAAGGAGGTCATTCAGCCCATTGAACTGAATTTAGCACTGATCACAATCGTACCCAGACCCTACCCCCACAACCCCATGCATTTACCCAAGCTTGTCCCCCTGATACTAAGGGACAATTCTGCATGGCCTATCCACCTAACCCACGCATCTTTGGACTGTGGGAGGAAACTGGAGCGCCCAGACGAAATCCATGCAGACACGAGGAGAATGTGCAAATTCCAGACAGATAGTGACCCCAGCCGGGAATCGAACCCAGGTCCCTGGCGCTGTGAGGCAGCAATGCTAATCATTGTGCTACCTTGCAGCCCATATTGATTAGCTCTGCCGCCTCACAACGCCAGGGATCCGGGTTCAATTCTAGTTTTGGGTGACAGTCTGCATGGAGTTTGCATGTTCTCCCCGTGTCTGTGTGGGTTTCCTCACACAGTCCAAAGATGGGCAGGTTAGATGAATTGGCCAAACTAAATTGCCCTTTAGTGTCCCAAGATATTTTGGTTAGGGAGATTTCAGGGGTAAATATGTGGGGTTATGAAGATAGGGTCTGGGTAAGATAAAAAGGTGGGTTGGTGCAGATTCAATGGGCTGAATGGCCTCCTTCTGCACTGTAGGGTTTCTATGACTGTACAATTCTATGATTTGGAAGGTTCCGGATTTGACCCACAACTTGAAGCCCGGCTGTGATGCATATTTTCTGCTTTGGGCTTCAACCCATTCCAACAAACAAATATTCTATGTGGTGCATACTGGCCAAGGACAATGGTGCCCGCCCCTTGTGAACTGTTTAAACGTTGCTCAACAGAGGGGTAGGGTGAAGGGTGCAGGCTCATGTTCAGGATTACTAACTTTAACGGCTGTGTGGGTCATGTGCTCTTTCAGTCATTTCCTAACATATGACATGAATAAGACGTTTCTTGGCAGTGGTCAAGGAAATATATGGAAAAGCGAGCAGATATGTCATGTGGTAAAGCGAGAATTTGTTTTCCCCAGCGTAAGGGCTAAGGTTGCGACATTGGAGCTACGCCAGTAATGCTCAGTGTTGCTTCCAGACCCACATCGCTCCAGATGGAGACTGCATTCAAGGCTCCAGCAGTATCCAACCCCTCAATAGCCGCTGTAAATTACACAGACATTGCAAGGACTGTCTCGATATTAATTTCTGAAGCCTAATCCAAGTCGAGCCAAGTTTAATATAAATTCTGAGAGATCTGTCAAAATTGAAGGAGTCCTTTACCAGACTAAGTGCACCATAAATCTTACACTAGGACGTACATAAACAAGTAATGCATTTCTCTATTCCCATCCACAATGCATAAGAAAAATCTGTATCGCACATTTTACTGGCTTTATTGTCCTTGAGGCAATTATGCATTCTTTACTATATGGAGGGAGACTGGAGGGGACTGAAGGAATTCTTTTAAGATAATTGCCAGAAGGTCCAGATGTGATGGGAGGAGAATTCTTTTTAACGCAGTGAGTTATCGTGATCTGGAATTCACTGTCTGAAATATATTCAACAATAACATTCAAAGGAAATTCTACAAAGGAACAAGTAGACAGCTCTGGAGAAAAATAAGTGGAATGGACCTTTCAAAGAGCCACACAGGCAAGATGGAATGAAGTCCTTCCCCTTTCTGTGCTGTATCATTCTATGACAACCAATATTGATAACAAAGCTGCATTACTAGGACGGCACGGTGGCGCAGTGGTTAGCACTGCTGCCTCACAGCACCAGGGACCCTGGTTTGATTCCCAGCTTGGGTCACTGTCTGTGCAGAGTTTGCACGTTCTCCCTGTGTCTACATGGGTTCCTCTGGGTGCTCTGATTTCCTCCTACAATCTGAAAGGTTAGGTGCATTGGTCGTACTAAATTCTCTCTCAATCTACCCGAACAGGCACCGGAGTGTAGCAACTAGGGGATTTTCACAGTAACTTCATTACAGTGTTAATGCAAGCCTACTTGCGACATGAATTAAAAAACTAATAGTGTCCACTACAGGGAATTTGGACATTGAAAGTTTCACTTTTTCCCAACTGATCCACTCCCATTTCTACATCTATTAGTCATTGCAACTCTGGGAAAAAGATTCTGACTGTCATCTCTATCTAAGCCTTATTATTATATGGACTTCTATCAGGTCTCCCCTCAGCCTCTGATGCTCCAGAGAAAACAATTTGTGTTTGTCCAGCCTCTCTTTATAGCTCATACCCTATAATCTAGGCTGCATCCTGAGATACCACTGCTGCATCCTTCCAAAGCCCCCACATCCTTCCTGTAATGTGGCATCTAGAATTGAACGCAGTTGATAACAAAGCTGCCCTACCTGTTTCTGTTTTCTGAGACATAAGTTCCACATCACTGCAGTATCACTTCCTGAATGCAAGCTGCTTAGGATCCCTCCCAGGAGCTGTGCCATCTGCCAAACTGGCAGCTGGTGATTACTGTTGTTATAATATTGTTGTTGCAAGTGATAGCAGCATGACATCACCAGAAGGGAAGTGTGTCATATGACCGGGTCTTAGTTTCACTTTTGCTTTGAGCAGAGCACACACACACATAGCTTTTCCCTCAACCTGATGATTTAGTAACCAAAAGAAGCAATCACAGCTTTTCTGTGGATGTCTTCAATCTTTCTACCTATTTATATTTGTTCTCCTGTGCCTAGTCTAAATGAATGAACTCACAGTGTGTTTACTCAACACTTTATGAGTGGCTGGCACTTTTACAGCATCATCACAACACAACAGCTATGTGCCAGGCTGCCCGACTGAAGCAGGCGGCATGCCAACAAAAATGTTCATCTAGGAGCCATTGCTGCTTTTAGGACTCTGTTGTCAACTTGGGAAGAAACTGGGAGAATGTTCTCCAAGCAAAGGAGAGAGGTATCCTGGTCATTCTTCTTATAACCTCATAAACAAAAGTGGCTTATCTGGTCGTTCATTTATTTTTGTATCTGTAAGGGCTTGAGGGTATAAATTGGTCCTTATTGCAACTGTTACAGATGTGAAATACGCACGCCAAACCCAATTTCACAGGCTGACATCTTTAGCTGGACAGATTTGGGTCAGATGATTTTTCAGGCACATTTTGGTGGCATGTTGGCACAGTGGTTCACACTGCTGCCTTACAGTGCTAGGGACCTGTGTTCAATTCTGGCCTTGGGTGACTGTCTGTGTGGAGTTTGCACATTCTCCCCGCGTCGACATGGGTTTCCACTGGATGCTCCAGAATCCTCCCACACTCCAAAGATGTGCAGGTTAGATGGATTGGCCATGCTGAATTGTCCCTTGGCATCTCAAGATGCATAGGTTAGATGGGTTAGCCACGGGAAATGCGTGGGGTTGCAGGAATAGGGCATGGGAGAGGGCCTGAGTAAGATATTCTATCCGAGAGTCGGTAAAGACTCGATGGGCTAAATGTTCTCTTCTGCACTGGAAGGTTTCTATGATTCTATGATTTGGTGATTAGACACAACAGGCATATGGAAATGTGAGGCCTCAGGTCTGGTTTTGAATCCAATAGGACACTGCTGCCCTGAGTAGATGGTAGGCCTACTCCACGCAATTTTAGGCCGTGGTCCAACTGTGGACAAAAAGATGTGTTTGAGTAATTTTTAAAGATGATTCCTGTGGACTCAAAAGGAGTGAGAATGCATTCTTGCCAGCAGCTAGGAGGTTGTGATTGTTCCTTCTGTTCTTTCCCATAGGGTTTACCTGCAGCTCCTTTTTTTTCAAAATTGATGAAGGGATGTGGGTGTTGCTGGCTTGGCCTGTGTTTATTGCCCATCCCTAATTCCCCTTGAGAAGGTGGTTGTGAGCTGCCCTCTTGGATCACTGCACTTCACGTAGTGCGGGTACATCCAGAGGGAGTTACGCAGGGAGTTCCAGGATTTTGACCTAGTGACTGCAAAGGGACAGTGATATGTTTCCAAATCTATAATTTGGATTTGGATGGTGAATGACTTGGAGTGGTATTCCCAGATACCTGCGGCTCTTGTCCTTCTGAGGTAGCGGGTGTGGGTTTGGAAGGTGCTGCCGAAGGATCCTGGGTCAGTTCCTGCAGTGCATCTTGTAGACGGTACGCACTGCTTACATGGTGTGTCGGTGGTGGAGGGAATGAATGTTTGTGGCTGAGATGCCGATCAAACGGGCTGCTTTGTCCTGGATGGTGCCGAACTTCTAGAGTGTTGTTGGAGCTGCCCCATCCAGGCCAGTGGAGGTTATTCCATCACACTCTGACTTGTGGCTTGTAGATGGTGGACAGGCTTCGGGGAGTCAGGAGGTGAGTTACATTATTACTAACCTCTGACCTGTCCCTAGAGCCACGATGTTTATATGCCTGGTCCAGTTCAGTTTCTGATCAGTGATTAACACCCGGGATGTTGATGCCTCGGTATTCACTCCTGCGGGTTGCCCGTAGCCTTGCCACAGGTATTGGCATCTCACCCAGTTTATTTAATGTGGCCTAAATCCAAATTCAGACTGGCAGATTGCCTCCTGGGTCAGGCACCTCATGGACGTAGCATCTCTATACCTAAAATGTCTGCCCCATGGCTGCATCTACATTTTGGGAAATAATCCAATGCTTTAAAAGCCCTTTGGGACACTCTGAAATTATTTTATATAAATGTAAATTCTTTCTTGACTGTACAGCACACTCAGATTAGGTAATGTAACGCAGACCAGGGTCAGGGCCCCTGGAAGAATCCCTGTCTGGTAGGCGCAGTACCACATGAGGTTATAGATGTTCCAACTCCAAATTCATATGAAAAAAATTTGAGCATGTTGCACACATATGGAGATAGGATTGTCCTAATGCTGTGTAATCATCATTGCAGAGTTGTGGTATGTAGCTTGCACAGCCTGTGGCTGGATATATGGTGGGAACTGTGAGGGTAATGGGAAACTCACAGGCTTAAATTTCCTTCTTTTCCAAACCAAACAAAACAATCTCCGGATTCCCCATGCGGCACAGCTTCCTGTTTCTGCTTTGCATTACATTGTGTGCAGGTATTTTCATGCTGAACATAAATGCGTGGTTTAAAAAAAAAGTTTGCTTCCATGTTGTGAATCTGATGCAACACATTTCCTTGTGTACGTGCTCTGACATATCTTAAAATAACATGTCCTTATTTACTCCCAGGAGCTGCTTTGTATTATGCTCCTGCAGATTGAGCATCTGTATAAGCAGCAAGGCAAATATTTGCAATGTAAGAATAATCAGTAATAAGGTCCAGGAAATCATCAATAACCTGTCTGGGTGTAATACTCACACCTCACTGAGATAGATTCAGCTCCTGGCAGGAACCAGGTACAATTATGTTCTGCCATCTGATGAATGAATGTGCCAAAATTCTCAATCAATGGTTGAACAGAAAGGTTAAAGTTAAAGTGAAACTCCAAGTATTTAATCAAAATTATCTTTGCCTAAAGTTTGCTGACTTGATGGTTAGCATAGAATCCTTACAGTGCTGAAAGAAGCCATTCAGCCCATTGAATACACTGCACTGACTACAGTCCCACTCAGGCCATATTCCTGTAAACCCACATATTTACCCTGTTAATCCCCAGATACCAGAATCAATTTAGCATGGCCAATCAATCGAACCCACACATCTTGAACTGTGGGAGGAAGCTGGACCACCCGGATGAAACCCATGCAGACATGGGAAGAATTTGAAAACTGCATGCAGGGACCCGAGACCAGAATTGAACCCGGGTCCCTGGCACCGTAAGTGCCATTGTGCCACCCTGATATATTGATATTCAATCATTACAGGTACCTGTAACAGAGAATGGGCACATATTTACCATGCTAGTCCCTCTAACGTTAAGGGGCAATTGACCATGGCCAATCAATCTAACCCACACAACTTTGGACTGTGGGATAAAACCGGAGCACCCGGAGGAAACTCACGCGGACACAGGGAGAATGTGCAAACTCCACGCAGACAGTCCAAGGCTGAAATTGAATCTGAGTCTCGGATGCTGTGAGGCACCGTGCTGTTCAAGGTAGGTAGATCAGGTTGGAATCCTGGCACTAGACTATTTGGGATGAATAATCTGTTTCTATATTGTAAGTCCTATATGATTCTATGATTAAGCAGTGGTAACACCTATGCTACAGTGCCACCCCAATCAAAGAGACAATATAATCATAATCAGCACCACTACTATTAACTTCTGTTCACTTTGTAAAGGAGGTTGTAAAATAATCAGATTATTTGGTAAGTTTCTCCCACATTTAGCAAAAGAAATGCATAAAACTTCAATTTATTCGACAGACTCTATGTGCTGTATAAGGGACAATACACCAATGGCAAGTGTTTTCCCAAGATCTGCACTGACCTAACTCACAAACATTGAAGGAAATAAAGCAAACCAAATCTCACAGGTTTTCAAATGTGATAAAGTTTACGGTGCACTAATAAAAACCATTTTGTAGATCTACAAAACATTAAAGATGTTACTGTGTGGAGCGCAGACTGTAAGGGATGTCAAGACATCAATAAAGAGTTCAGGAGCAACCTCTTCACCCAGGGTTGATTTAGGACGGAGGGATTGATACCACAAGAACTGCTGAGACAGATAACACAGATGCCTTTAAGAAGAAGCAGGAAAAGTACACGATGGAGAAAGCAATGTTAGAGGAGAATTATAGGATCCCTACAGTACAGAAGGAGGCCATTCAGCCCATCGCATCTACACCAACAATCAGACAGAGGATCTTACCCAGGTACAGACCCTATCTCCATAATCCCACACATTTATCTCATTAATCCCCCCAACATATACATCTTTGGACACTAAGGGGCAATTTAACATGGCCAAATCAACTAACCTGAAAATCTTTGAACAGGGAGCAAACAGGAACACCTGGAGGAAACCTACACAGACACAGGAAGAATATGTAAACCCCACACAGACAGTCATCCGAGGCTGGTATTGAACCCAGGTCCTTGGAACTGTGAGGCAGCAGTGCTAACCATTGTGCCACTGTGCTACCTAAGGTAGGTAGATCATCTTGCATGATGAAGGGAGTAAGGGGCATAAATGCTAGCACTGGACCATTGGGGATGAATGGTCTGTTTTTGTGTTGTAAATTCTATGTGACTCTATGATTAATGTTTTATGATATGCCTGGAGAAATCAAACACCCCCATGGAATGGAGAAGGTTCATTCAGGAAGACACTGGACATTAGAGGTGAAGTTGAGATGTTGGAGTGATCACATAAACCTCCAACTGACTCATTTTTCCAAGCCTCAAGACACTTGGCAGAATCTGCAGATCAGGCACTGGATTTGTCAGCCATCAGAGAATCCATCAAACCACAACTGAAGCAAGTCATCCAAAGGGGCTGCCTAAGAAGAAGAATTCTATGATGGAGTTTCTTAGGAATTTCATAGGGTGGCACAGTGGTTAGCACTGTTGCCTCACAGCGCCAGGGACACAGATTCAATTCCCGGCTTGAGTCACTGTCTGTGTGGAGTCTGCACATTCTCCCTGTGTCTATGTGGGTTTCCTCCGGGTGCTCCGACTTCCTCCCGCAGGCAGAAGGAAGTGCTGGTTATGTTCCTAAACATCCCTCCAGGGAGAGCAAACATCATGTAATCTTAACTGGCTCAATGTCCCATAATGTCAGGGGGACTAGCTAAGGTAAATGCATGGGTCATGGGAATAGGACTTGGCTGAGATTATGGCTGATGCAGACACGATGGGCTGAATGGCCTCCTTATGCACTGTAAGATTCTGTGATTCTATGAATACAGAGAGGTGGGCAGTGGTACAGTGGCACAGTGGTTAGCACTTCTGCCTCATAGTGCCAAGCACCCAAGCTTGATTCCCGGCTTGGGTCACTGTCTGTGCGGAGTTTGCACATTCTCCCTGTGTCTGTGTGGGTTTCCTCCCATTGTCTGAAAGGTGCGCTGATTGGGTGCTAAATTCTCCCTCAGTGTACTGGACCATGGTGACTAGGGGACTTCCACAGTAACTTTATTGCAGTGTTAATGTAAGCCGACTTGGGACACTAATAAATAAACTTTAAACTTTAACAGTGCTTACAGGGGATAGCAGTTCATTTGATTGCCTTTGAGCCAGATAAGATTACATGATGTTTACTCCCTGGAGGAATGTTTAGGAAAATAATATGCCATTAGTGTGGATTCATGACTTTAAAAAAAAAATCAGCCGTTTGGATTCAAGATCGGCATTTCACGGAAATGAATTTAAAAACTATTCATACCGTAGAGGATTATTGGCGTGGAAATAGCATGAGCCACCCACACTAGTCAGCATAGAGAGCTACAACACTGCTGAGCACATAGAGCATTTAATGAACAAACGTTCTCTTCATATGAACAATAGTCTGTTGATGTAAATGGTAATTTAGCTATATGAACAAAGATCTGTCTGAATGAATGAGAGCTTCATTCTATTTATAACACTCAGTACCCATGACAATTAGCTAAAGCATGTGGGTCAGGAGATACCCAAGTTAGACAGTATTAGGACATAGCTGAAATACTTTGTCTTAAATTTCACCTGAAATAATCATTTTGGTTCATGGCCTTGAACCATTCATCCTGTGAGGAAGCACAATATGCATCAGTCATCATTATTCACTTTTACTTAAACCGCACTATTCAAAACATTTGACGTTTTATGTTTAGATATAAAATTCTGTGCGGCTGCGACTGCTGCTGTGTGGATGGTGGAATCCAGGTTGTGACAATACCATTAGGGGGAGCCATTGCATCTCTTTTATGCAGTGTATTCTGGGAAGATTAGCACCATGACAGCCAACTTTCATTCCATTGTGCAGTTAAACATTGCCAAGAGGTTTGGTTCATATGGAAAATGAACACATGATGTTTCTGTGACCATGAATGATAATTACAGCTGTTGAGTCTCATTGCTCACAAACAGGAGTCTGAGCTCCAAACTACTGTGTTAGGCTCACAGTAGTATGTGTGAACTTCCTTAGAGATTCACCCACTCTGCCGTTGTACCTTTGCTGGAAAAGTCCTGCTCGCGTAGGTTCCTGCTGCACTTTCGGGGTGTTAATATAGCAGATTGTGAACAGCTCTGAGGAAATTCCCAGCCATTCCACCAGAGATATTTACAGTACAATTTCTGCTGATTTTTAATCATAGAAACCCTATAGTGCAGAAGGAGGCTATTTGGCCCATCGAGTCTGCACTGACCACAATCCCACCTAGGTCCTATCCCTACATATTTGCCTGATAATCCCTCTAACCTACGCATCTCAGGACACTAAGGGGCAATTTTAGTATGGCCAATCAACATAACCCACACATCTTTGAACTGTGGGAGGAAACCAGAGCACTCGGAGGAAATCCACGCAGACACGAGGAGAATGTGCAAACTCCACACAGACACTGATCCAAGCCAGGAATTGAACCCAGGTCCCTGGAGCTGTGAAGCAGCAGTGCTAACCACTGTGCTACTGTGCCACCCCAACCACTGTACTACTGTGCCGTCCCCTTTTACAAGATGCTCCCTTTTACAAGATGCTTGTAGTCCTATCCCTTTCCCTTTATCCAACCGTTCTATTTGACCTCGTTTTAAATATTTCTCCATCTTCCTTAAACAGGCCATGAACAATTCTCCTTTCACCAGTTTCTGGTATAGGATCCTGTCCTAACAGCCCATTTGTATAACATCCCAGGGTCCAAAATGTCTCCAAACCTCTCTCTTTATTGAAGAACCATACAGCACAGGAACAAGCCCTTTGGCCCACCAAGTCTGCCCTGGTTCCTAATCATTATTTAGATCCACTACTCATTGCCCATACGTGGTTTCTATCCCTCTGTTCGCCTCTCGTTCATGTGTCTATCATGATACACCTTGAGCATTGATAACGTGCCTGTTTCCACCACCTCCATTGGCAGTGCATTCCAGGCACATCCATCCTCTGTGTGAACAAATCCCCTAAACCACCTCTCAGCTTGATCCTGGGTCCTCTTGTAGTTGACCTTTTCATCTGGGAAATAGCCTCTGACTATCCACCCTATCCATGTCTCTCATCATTTTGTAGGCCTCTATCAGGTCATCCCTCAGCCTCCATCTTTCCAGCTAAAACAATCCAAGTTTATTCGACCTCTCCTTGTATCTGAAACCCTGCAGACCAGGCAATATCCTGGTAAACCTTCTTTATACCCTCACCAAAGCATCCACGTCTTTCAGGTGGTGTTGCTTTGATGATTGTCTTCTAGTTATGAGGCATTGGCAATGGGGATAGTATCTCCCAATTTGCCTTATCAAAACCCCTTATGATGTTGAAGACCCAGTCAAATTTCCTTTCATGTTTTGTTCGCAGTGAGGAGTTCCAGTTTCCTGGTGTCCCAGTGAAGCTGATATGTTAATTTAAATGCCATCTCTTACTTTTGTGTACATGTGTTGATTGTCCTTTCAAGGGCAACACAGCAAAAGGCTTGAGGCCCCAATGCAGACTGAGAGTGGGTACTCACCCCAAGGGGTGGAGTCCTGCCTTGAGCAGAAGACAGACTGAAGAAATGTAGAAGAATGTAGGGAGTGGGGCAGCTGATAGACTGCTCCAGGGCAGCCGGGGAGTGTGGGGTGGGGGGGGGGGCGGTGAGTGCAGGCATTGGGGGGGGGTTAGGGGCACGATGGGGTGGGGGGGGTGGAGAGTGCGGAGATGGGGGGGGCACTATTAGCCTCTGTACAGTTTTTCTTGATCAATAAATACCATTTGTGTTTCTGACAAGGTCTGTGTGCATGCATCATTGCAGTACTGCATTAAATACATTACAGCATAGCAATTTTCAGCATTATCAGAAGATATTTTTGCCAAAAAAATGCCTTGATTGGGGATAAGCTTGTGGTGGGACAACTGATTTAAGAAAGTTTATTTATTTATTAGTTGCAAGTAGGCTTACATTAACACTGCAATGAAGTTACTGTGAAAATCCCCTGGTCGCCAGACTCTGACGCCTGTTCGGGTACACTGAGGGAGAATTTAGCATGGCCAATGCACCAAACCCACATGCCTTTCGGACTGTAGGAGGAAACCCATGCAGACATGGGAACATGCAGACTCCACCAAGACCCAAGCTGGGAATTGAACCCTGGGAGATAGCAGTGCGAACCACTGTACCACTATGCTGCCCTTTTGTTTTCTAAATCTATGACTGGCCCAGATCTATGACTTTTAAATTAATGTATTTTCAGACTGCCTCAAATGTTAGTGTTGCGTTTTACAATTGAAAGCTTAATATATTTTAACAATGATGAATACAAGTTTCACAATCAGAATTTTCTCTATTCCTGGTTGTCATTACTCAACCCTTGCACAATATTAACATGTCGACAGAAGCTTTTTACTTTGTATCATGTCTCCTTTGGTAACAAGCCATCCCATTACAGAGGAAAGTCTCTGTGCATTATTCATTGTCTTTTCATTGTTATCATGTGTTTTGTTTGTACTCTGTTGCTGCCTCAAGGACTGGTTTATTCTTGTTTTGCCCTGTGGTTGACTTACATATCATTTTTAAGTTGGCTGATCAGGGCTATTCCTCTGGATTCACACACTATTTTATTCCTTTCATTTTTGCTGTCACAGTTCAATAATATGGGAATTGAATATACACTTCCTTTGTTTACAGAATTGAGTACAATCAGGTTGCTAACATTATCACCCATATGAATGCCCCTTTACAGTTCACAATCAGGACTCTTGCCCCTCAGCAAGGGGTAGCCCCTTCCTCCAAGAGCTGTCAGCCAATCAAATGGTCAAGAAGTCTCTGGTCCCAGGAGCGGTGACCATTGCTGGGACAAAGAATCTCGGAGGGAGGTGTGCTGTGATGGAGACTGGCTTTGGGATGAGTCTGGGGTCTTGCTGGGGTCCGGCTGGCTGACTCTGATGTGGCAGGGGTGGGGGGGGTGGACAGTTGGCAGGGTACTGGGAATAACTTTGGGCAGGGCCTCCGATCCAATTGAGGCAAGGTTCCCAAAAATAGGAGGTTCTTTACAAACTTGCACAGCCACAACTTCCAAAAGCTTTCACTGGGCAGACTAAACACCTGGTGCCATTCTACTTCTGCTGTGGCTGTCGGGGGTGGCACAGTGGCACAGTGGTTAGCACTGCTGCCTCACAGTGCCCGGGACCCAGGTTCAATTCCGGCCTTGGGTCATTGTCTATGTGGAATTTGCATTTAACCCCAGTGTCTGTATGGGTTTCCTCCCACACTCCAAAGATGTGCTGCTTAGGTTGATTGGCCATGCTAAATTGACCCTAATGTCAGGGGGATTAGCAGGGCAAATATGGAAATAGGGCCTGGATGGGATTGTGGTTGGTGCAGACCCGCTGGGCTGAATGGCTTCCTTCTGCACTGTAGAGATTCTATGATCGTATGAAAGTGGCAGGGGCGGGCAAGTAGACACTGGGAGAGATGCCATTAGTGTGGCACCTGATTTCATGCTTCTTCCCCATCATCTGCTCCACCAGGGGCTCTAATATCCGACCCAGTGTTCAGATGTGCAAGCCTCAAACTTAGCTTGGGGGTAAGACCACTGATGCAAGGAGTTGGCCATTATAACTCCGAGACCTGTGTACTATACTCCAGGTCTGCCTCCCATCTGAACAAAGCCTGTGGGTAAAAATACAAGGTGGGATTAGGGAGCCAGAGATACAGTCTCTGACATTCAGGCCATTGTGTTTGGGTGAGGGAAGCTGTTGCAGTTGAGGGAGGGAGAGTGGCAGAGAAAAGTGCACACTCCGTCTGACGTCCCTTATTTCATTAGCTGGAAGATAGTGGAATCCAGCAACTTATGATCAAAAGCTCGGGATCTGCAGTTCAATGTTTAACCAGTGATTTGAGATAAAAGTATTGGAGAGCACAATTTGTTCATCTCCACTCATATTGACATCTGTGCCTGTGGTGAAAAAGAAACCTCTCGGTGGGGTCTTTGAAATGATACTGCCTTGTCTTAAAATTACCTCATCAGGACAACTGAGGCTTCCCGCGATTTTCTTTTCTGTCAAAGGAAATTCTTAATGTTATTTTCTGCTGAAAGTCTGGAATTGGTGCTGATGGATAATAGGCACAGTGGAGCTGCCTGCTCTTGTCACCTCTCATAATAATAAGACCGCGAGGCAGAATCGAATCCAGGCAGCGGTGGGGTTCTCGCCTGCTGGGCTGAGGGCTGGTGAGAGGCCCAGGTCACCTCTGTGTGTCCACAGCCTCACCCGGGATCAAGGACCTTCCTGAGAGCTGCCAGCTAATCAGAGGGGAGTGGCGGTAGCACACGGACACAGGCCCATCCACACTCTTAGCAAGGGAACATGTGAATGAGGGCAGGAAATTCATCATGTGGTGGGGTTCGCTGGCTATGCAGAGCAGGGTAGGGTCAGAGGGAAGGGCAGCGGTTGCCTCTGAGTGAACCCACTGCCGGGTCCCTCAATCAGCCACTGTTGCCTCACAACGAAGGACCACCCCTCACCCATGAGAGCCCACAAACGGATTCCGCTTATCTTTCATAGAATCACAGTGTAGAAGGAGGCCATTTGGCCCATCAAGTCTGTACTGACTCTCCATCAGAGTATCTTTCCCAGGCCCTCCCCGCCAACGCTGCAACTCCAGGCATTTACCTCGCTAATTTACACATCTTGGGACACTAAGGTGAAATTTTGCATGGTCAACCCACACTTAACCTGCACACCTTTGGAGTGTGGGAGGAAACCGGAGCACCTGGAGGAAACCCAGGCAGATACGAGGAGAGCATGCAAACTCCACACAGTCACCAAAAGCTGGAATTGAACCCGGGTCCCTGGCGCAGTGAGGCGGCAGTACTAACCACTGTGCTGCTCACATAAGAGACTCCTCTGCATGCTCCTCATTTAATACCAGTGGAGTGGTGAACTGGAGCCCTTAAGTAAGAATTATTTACCCACTTAAAGGCTTCAGTTGATGCTGTGGTGGGAAGGCCGTACTTAAGCCTCCCCACCCTGGACTTAAACGGGGTCCACACCCAGCATATTGTAGCCTGACTAAATGCCTCCTCACCTTCAAACACACCTCAGGGGAGGGCAAAAAGATCTGCCTGCAGGTTGAAAGAGTAAAGGCAGCCAGTTGACAACGTGCATTTTACTAAATGATGCCCAAAATGTGAAATGTCTGTGCCCTCATTTTACCTCTAGACTCAAATTCGACAAGCAGACATTTTGAAAAGATGTTTTCTTCACACTTGGAATTAATCTATTTTCTTCAAAGTCTTTGGGGGCAATCTTACCAAAAATATTCTAAGTCCAGGATGAGCGTGAAAATGGGAGAGTTTCAGATCTGTTTTCTCGCAAGGCCACCAATCAAATCTTATGGCAGTCAGTGCAATAAACAACTTTTGATCTGTTTCTCACTAATAGGGGGAACAGGCAGGGCCTAAATCACCCCAAAGCCAGCAGATAGTAGTGGAGGGCAGCATTGTGCATGTGCAGAATTCTGTGCTGTGAGACAGCAGAGACCGGTCGGTGCCTCTGCTGCTATCAGTTGGCCTTCTTATTCTAAACTCTCCTTGATCCCAGGGGAGGTTTGCTGATACTGTGGGGCCCCGCGGCCCAGTGGGCATTGTCAGTATGCTGGACTGGCAGTGTCAGGGGGTTAGCAGTGCCCAAGGGGCACTCCTTCCCCTGATCCCGACCTCCCGGGGAGGCCTCAATGGCTTCTGGTTCGATTGACAAGGCCATCATGCCTGCTCCCCGATGATAGGGACCATACGTGAACCTTGCCGGAGAGAACCTTCCCCAGCGATGCAAGGAACCCTGGACGATTCTGGCAAGTAGACACTGGGAGAGATGGAATTAAAATTTATTTAAATAATATATTCAGCCTCTCCCTTTTTGGGCTTGAGGCTGACTGCGCCAGATATCCGGTGCCAGTAAGATCGCAAGAGGCAAGAAGTCAGGCACAAGCCTGATTTCATGGCTCTCTCGCGATCTTACCGACTCACCCACCCATCGACCAGCAGTGCAAGGAGGTAAAATCACAGTTTTTGTTTACAAGCAGTTGTTTCCTACCTACCCACTGGTTTGTTTGTTTTCCAGCAGAAGTGGTTGATGTTGAGGGATATTAAACTTGGCTTGCCATTGAACCCAAACTATCCAATCATTTTTAACCTAGAAATTAAACTTTCCTTTATTCTGGCATTCTAAAGAAACATACGTAGAAAAAGAAGGAGAACTAGGCCAATCAGCCCTTCAATCCTGCTCTGCCATTTATTATGATCATGGCTGATCATCAAATTCAATATCCTGATCCCCGTCCCCCCCATATCCCATGATCCCTTCAGCCTCTACAGCTATATAGAATCCCTACAGTGCAGAAAGAAGGCATTGGGCCCATCAAGTCTGCACCAACAACAATCCCAACCCAGGCCCTATCCCCATAACCCCGTGTATTCACCCTGCTAATACCCATGTCACAAAGGGGCAATTTAACATGGACACTCAACCTAACACACACACCTTTGGATTGTGGCAGGAAACCGGAGTATCAAAAGAAACTCACATGGGGAGAACATGCAAGTTCCAACAGACAGTGATTCAAGACCAGAATTGAACCCTGGTCCCTGGTGCTGTGTGGCAGCAGTGCTACCATGCCATCCAATTCTAATTCTTCTTGAAATCACATAACATTTTAGCCTCAATTACTTTCCGTGGTAGAGAATTCCACAGATTCACCACCCTCTAGGTGAAGAAATCCCTCCTCCCCTCAGTATTAAAATGTTTACCTCTTATCCTCAAACTATGACCCTTAGTTCTGGACTCCCTCACTGCTGGAAACATTCTTTCTGAATCTACCCTGTCTAACCCTGTTAGAATTTCATATGTTGCTATGAGATCCCCTCTCACTCTTAAACTCCGATGAATTCAATCAAGTGACACAGTGGTTAGCACTGCTGCCTCACAGCACCTGGGACCCATAGTTCTTTTATTCATTCATGGGACATGGGCATCGCTGGCTGGCCAACATTCACTGCCCATCCCTAGTTGCCCTGGAGAAACTGGTGGTGAGTCACCTTCTTGAATCGCTGCAGTCCATGTGCTGTGGGTTGACCCACAATGCCATTAGGGAGGGAATTCCAAGATTTTGACCCATTGACTGCGAATATATTTCCATGTCAGGATGGTGAGTGGTCTTAAAGATGGTGGCATTCCCCTGTAACCTATGGGTGACTGTGTGGAGTTTGCGCATTCTCCCTGTGTCAGTGTGTGTTTCCTCTGGGTTTTCTGGTTTCCTCCCACACTCCAAAGGTGTGTGGGTTAGGTTGATTGGCCATGCTAAATGGACCCTTTGTGCCAGGGGGATTGGCAGGGTTTGTGTTAGGGAGATTAGCAATGATTGACAGGACCTGGGTAGGATTGTTGTCAGTACAGACTCGATGGGCCAAATGGGCTCCTTCTGAAGCGTAAGGATTCTATGATTCAAACTAACTTAGTCTCTTCTCATATGACAGACCTGCCATCCCAGGAATCAGCCGGGTAAGCCTTTGCTGCATTCCCTCTACAGCAAGTTCATCGTCAGGTTACAGATAAAACTTACAAAACACCAAGATAACTTCCTTATATCATCCCCCTCCCTTAAAGCACCAGTTTTGGTATATTCTGCAATGAAACCCTGTACTTTCCATCAAACAAATATAGTGTCATCATAGCAGATTATATAAAATTACATAGAATTAACAGCACAGGAACGGGTCCAGGGTGATGTTTGTGCTCTGCTTAAACACATCCTACTTTATCCCATCCTCTCAACTTGGCCTTCTCTCTTATGTTTATCTAGCCTGCCCTTAAATGCATCTTTGCAATTGACCGCAACTACTCTGTGGGGTACTGCGGTCCACGTATCAACTCCGCAGATGAACAAGTTGTGCTCTGTCCATTGCCAGTGTGGAGTTATTTCCTTTCTTGGACCACAGCAAGCGATTGACCCGTGAACCCAGTAAGAAGATTCCGCATGTTGCAACTCAAGCACTGGGGTCCATATCAATGTTGAGCGTCTGTACAAGTAGGCCAGACTCTCCTCCATATCCTTACCTCTGCCTGTCCAAGTTCTGGATGACTTTCTTCATCCCTCATGACACTTGGCCAAGGCCCGTTCTTCAACGTATCTGAGGACAGCAGCAAGGCTGACAAGGCATATTGACCAAGGTGAAGCTCGGGCATTGTGTGACAACACAAGTCAACCTGCAGCAATGAGAATTACAGCACTTTGAATAATGTACTTTAGACACTAAACAACTCTCCAGTTCAATTGTATTATTGACATAAAGTTCCATCAGGACCTATGAATTTATGGAGTGTTGAACAAGCTGGAAAAAATGGATTTAAAAATAATTTAATTCATGGGGCATGGGTGTTGCAGGCTAGCAAACATTTATTGCTCATTCTTAGATGCCCATGAAGGGCAGTTGAGACTCAACCATGTTGCTATTGGCTCTGGACATCAATGAGCCAGATGGGTTTTTTGACAGTCATTTCATGGTCATCAGTAGATTCTTAATTACAGATATCTTTAATTGAATTCAAATTCCACCATCTGACTTGGCGGTATTTGAACCCAGGTTCCCATAACATTAGCGGAGTTCCTGGATTAATAGTCTAGCGATAACACCGCTAGACCATCGCCTCTCCCATAACCCTAGATGCAATGAGTGACTGTAAAATGCCTGTGAAATGTTGACCCAGCATAGAGTGGAGGCAGACTCTACAAATTTCTGTCTCAGTGTCATACTATGTGAAGAACTAGTGACCGAGTTGTTGGGGCCTCTGCTCTTAGAAGAAATACTGGAGCCCACCTATCTGTGTTTTAGCATGTGAGGTGACTTAACAACAGGATACAGCCAAATTTACATTTGTAATTAGCAGCGATCTCAGATTTGAGTCCGATGATTAATGAGACCACAGGAAGAGCTTGAGACATTGTACAAGGATACTGAGGGATGAGTCAGAGATTTCCCACAGCCGCACGCATTCACTTGTACTCAGCAACCAGTGAATTATTCGTCATTCTAATACAAGGGGCAGAATTCCAGATAATGACATGATTTGAACAGGGCTCCAGAGATTTGAGAACCACTGTGTGAAAATGTTCAGTATTGTATTCAGAGAATACCTTTTAAATGTTGAGATGCAGCTGGAGTGGTTCTTGAATCCTTCCTGTAATTACACTGGAGAGGCTTAACTGTGGCCCAGTCTTGCATCCCTTGTCTCAGTTCATCATCTGGAGACACTCCCTTCCCCTGAGAGAGCTTAACCTGCCAAGAAGCAAATGTGACTATCCAGAAAAAGTGGGGCAGTCACTCTCTTGCAGGTCTAAGAGGTGAAGACACAATGTTGGAGTGCAATGTGTAAAAAATCAGAAGGATTTCAGATTGAAATCTCAGTCCATTCTGAGTTTGCTAATCATAGCTGTGACATGTCAGAAGGACCTTAGCACCTCTTAAAAGAGACAAGTCAACAGTTTTTAAAGTTTATTTATTGGTGTCACAAGTAGGCTTACATTAACACTGCAATGAAATTACTGTGAAAATCCCCTTAATCACTGTACTCTGGCGCCTGTTCGGGTAAACTGAGGGGGAATTTAGCATGGCCAATGCACCTAACCAGCACGTCTTTTGGACTGTGGGAGGAAACCGGAGTAAAGCCACACATCCATTGGGAAAACATGCAGACTCTGCACAGACAGTGGCCCAAGCTGGGAATCGAATCCAGGTCCCTGGTGCTGTGAGGCAGCAGTGCTAACCACTGTGCCACTGTGCTGCCCAGGTTGCTACCTAAATGTTGCTGAAAAGTGTTAGAAGACTAAGGAAATTTGGCATGTCAGCTACGACTCTCACCAACTTTTACAGATGCACCATAGAAAGCATTTTTTCTGGTTGTATCACAGCTTGGTATGGCTCCTAATCTGCCCAAGACCGCAAGAAACTACAAAAGGTCATGAATGTAGCCCAATCCATCAAGCAAACCAGCCTCCTATCCATTGACTCGGTCCACACTTCCCACTACCTGGGTAAAGCAGCCAGCATAATTAAAGACCCCACGCAGGACACCCCAGGACATTCTCTTCCACCTTCTTCCATCGGGAAAAGTTACAAAAGCCCGAGGTCATGTACCAACTGACTCAAGAATAGCCTCTTCCCTGCTGCTGTCAGACTTTTGAATGGACCTACCTTGCATTAAGTTGTCTTTTGTCTACACCCTAGCTATGACTGTAACACTACATTCTGCATTCTCTCCTTTCCTTCTCTATGAATGGTATGCTCTGTCTGTATAGCAATACTTTTCACTGTATACTAATATATGTGACAATAATAAGTCAAATCAAATCATATCAGTGGATTCAATAATTCTTCAGTCAACTTAAGAATCAAGAGTAAAAATAAAGATAAAAGTTTCTGCCTGATGCAACCTGAGTACAGCTGTTCAATATGAGTGTCAAGTTTCCTCTCATCCGCCCCTTTTCCTTGCCCATTTGCCCTCTGGGGCACCAAGTACAGTTGGTGTTCTCTATCATTTCTGAATAGCTTCACAACACTGAAACAAAAACAGAAATATGGTGGAAGCTGGAAATCGAAGAAACAAAGGTAACATTTCAGGTGGTTGGTCTTTCAACAGAACTTGCAGTCTCACAATGTTATTGAATTCTGCACATCGTTTGTGATGGGGGCCACCTTGGCTATCCTGCCCTTTAAGAAGTCTCACAACACCAGGTTAAAGTCCAACCAGTTTATTTGATAATAATCCCACAAGCTTTCGGAAAGGCTGTTCCTTCGTCAGGTGTGTGGAAGGTTCTGCCCTTTACACAGTGGCGTGCAGAAAAGGGTGCGGATAGGAAAGATAATTCTTTCTGATCCCCACCCCTTCCTGAAGGAACATTTTATCCTGCATTAGGAGCAGTAGGGCCAAAGAGAACACTTCTTCAGGGCCTCCTCTGCACTGTAAGGGGTTAATTTTAACTTTGTAATGTGCTAAGCAGAGACAGCGGCTGCAATCTTACCGTTACAACCCGCCGGCCAATGGACGGGGTGAGCCAGTAAAATCACAGGAGAGTCAAGAAATCAGGTTGATGCCCTTGCGATCTAACTGGCACCGGATGCCTGGCGCCATCGGCCTCGCGGCCATTTCCAGTATTATTTAAAAGTTATTTTACCTTGGTTTAATGAGCCGGGGATGGAATCAACCAGGTTGACTTGCCTGCGTTACCTCACCGGGAGGGATTCTCTCCGGTAAGGATCACAGCTGGTCCCCAGCAATGGGGTAGGGGGGGTTGGTGGGGAAGGAGTCAGGGCTGCTGACACACAGGGCTACAGTGGTAGGGGAAGGGAGGGCAGGAGGATCAGTCCAGGCGGTGGGGGAGTGGGGTGATCACGATAGGGTTGTTAATCTTTGGAAATCTTTTCCCCAGAGCGCAGCGGAGGTTGGACCATTGAATATATTCAAAGCCGAGTTAGAAAACAAAGCAGAATTTTGATCTCAAAGGGCATCAGGATATGGGGGAAAGCAGGAAATTGGAGTCAAGGCCACAATCAGGTAAGTTATGTTCTACATATTAAAAAGGCTTGCAGGTTGCTTTAAGAACTAATCACATGATTTGGTGGTGATGTCATCACCCTAATGACGCTTGACAAGGCTTCTGTTTTACTTTCAACTTTGTATTCTGATGCAGAGCAGAGAACCGCTCTTTAATAAAACCTGTTGTGTGTTTGTTCCAACTTAGATGTGGAAACCAAGTCTTTTCTTTTTCTGTAAAACTCACAACCCCTAACATAGTTGGATCACTACATCCTAATCTTATCGAATGGCAGAGCAAACTTGATGCACCAAATGGCCTACCCCAGCTCATATGGGGCCTAATTTCCCAGCCCCTCTCGCCCGCACGGTCTTCCGGCCCTGCCAAAGTCAACGGAGATTTGAGAGGCTCGCCGCACCCGCTGCTTGGAAACCTGCTACAGCAGAGCTGGAAAATCCCGACCTATTTCTTGAAAGGCAGGACAATCTCATGTCAGCCGTTGGAGTGAATGACACTGGTGAGCCTGCTTTATCCAAGCAAATGACTCCAGAATTTAGAATTAGTGAGGGGGAGACCCTGGCCTTCGATTAGAACTAGTTGACCAACCCTGGGGAATTTGTGCCGATGGAGTCACTCCTTTGGACTTTCAGGTCTTGATGTAATTTTGTACGAGATTTGATTATAGCTTTATTGAGTGCATCAATATAGTATATATGTGCTGCCAAATGATTTAATTTATTGCTGTGCTTTGGGCAAGAAAATAATGCAGATTTATTTCAGCTCCCACTCCATATAACTGTAAATCAAAAGATAAAAAGCGTACTTTTGACAATTTTTGACCGATGTTGCAACTTGTTCAAATTATTTGTTTCCCTCAGATTCTCATAATAGCTTTTACCAGAGCCTTCCCCTCAGGGGGTGTATGAAAATGATAGCCTACATGTGTATGCTCAGTGCCCTCGTCTATTACATTGCACTGTGTGCGTGAGTGTGTGACAGTGGTAGCCAATCATCCTCAAGAAAAGTGATTATGGGCCGTGGTGTTATTTACGTCCCCTTGTGGCCACATGATCTTGTTCCTTCATGCCCTCTGACCCATTGCTTCCCTCATCCATCTGCTATTATGATCATGCCAGAGGTCGACAGACGCACTGTGAAGTGTTACTGTGTTGTGTCAGATGTAACAGGAAGCAGAGCGTTCGCAGACACTTCAGGGGTTGTATTGCGATACGTCCCCTGTGATGTCTAAACATTGAGACCTCGTTTCTGAAATGCTGAATGTACAATCAGCTGGCTGGTAATGTGACCCTTCTTATAACCCTCCTGTGCATAGTCTTGGGGGTTTAGCGCTGGAGTAATTTTGATGCCGCAGTCAATTCTGAGAGATTTATCCAGCAATAAGAGCCATACAACACAATGGGACACACACACCATCATCTCACAGTCTTAATTTGAAGCATTCATTCAACTTTCAATCTGCCCAAAACTCATTTTGTGTGTGTACAGATTACTGTTTCCATTTCAAGTCTTCTCAGTGGATGCTATTTTCATTGATTTTTGCACCTAAGTATTTCAATGTTGAAACTTGTTCAATCTTCTTATCACTAAAGTTAGAGAAGGGCTCAGACAGAGAGTGGACTGCAAAGATACCAGAGTGCTTTTCACTCGTATTCCAACAATGCTGCTGGGGAACATATAGATGAAAATCAGTGCGAAAGCTGGATCATTCACTCATATAGATTAATCATAGCTTTGGCACAGTGGTTAGCACTGCTGCCTCACAGCGCCAGGGACCAAAGTTTAAACCTGACCTCCGATCACTGTCTGTATCGAGTTTGCACGTCCTCCCTGTGTCTGTGAGGGATTCCTCTGGGTGCTCTGCTTTCCTCCCACAGTGTAAAGATGTGCAGATTAGGCTTATTGACCATTCTAAATTGATCCTTAGTGTCGGGGGGATTAGCAGGGTAAATATGTGGGGTTACAGGGATAGGGCCTGGATGGGATTGTTGTCGGTATAGGCTTGAAGGGCTGGGTGGCCTGCTTCTGCATTGTTGGGATTCTATGATTCTTCTTGGATAATGACTCAAAATCTTAGATTATTCACTTCGAGCTCTGTAGGTGGGTTAACTAAACAGAGCAAGAGTCAAAAAATTCCAGATTGTGATAACCCCGCTGAAGTCCGTAGGGAAATACTGATTGATCTCCCTAAGGGCCTTGTTGAGTATGAGTTGCCCTGGTAACAAGGCAATGGCTTGCCCAACTGGAGGTCATTACCATTTATAAGGTTGGCCCAGGACAGGGTCTGCTGGGCTGTAGTCTCAGGCAGGGACTAGAATGTGTACACCGCAGTAGTGGGTTTACTTTGCATTCTGTAATAAACCAAATTCCTTTCCAGCTCGGCTTCCTGAATCATTACACTGATCATAGAATCCCTGTAGTATAGTAGGAGGCCATTTAGCCCATCGAGGTTTCACCAAATAGAATCCCGCCCAGGCCCTATTTCTGTAATACACACTCCCCCACACCCCCATGGGGCAGGGGAGGAGAATTAGACAGGACTGCAAAAATTATTTTCACGTCCAAGGCTAAAATGGGCAGTCCAGTCTCAAAAGCCCCGTTTTGGGGGAGAGTGCCGATGTCAACCCCTTTTCCCCAGTCCAAGCCCACCCAAAGCCCCAGGACTCTTGGGGACTTGTCCTTTCAGCTTGGCAGCAACAGAGGGGCACATGGGTACTGAAGCTACCTCCTTCCTAGGTAGGGAACCTATCTAGGGTCCGATACGCCAGGTCCTGGGCCATCCAGCCCTTTGATGAGATTACAATCAATGGTGTTACTTAATTATCGGGTTCCCGTCTGCTTTGGGTGGGAACCTGTATGGAGCCAGTAGTCATGATGTGGATATGCCGGCGTTGGACTGGGGTAAGCACAGTAAAAAGTCTGCCAACACCAGGTTTAAGTCCAACTTAAACCTGGAGCCAGTAGGACAGAGCCTCCCGTCGCTGGTTTCCCAGTGGTGAAGGGTGCAAACAATGGGAAACCCTGTTGACAGCACTAGGACAGGAAAAAAGCAAATTACTGTGGATGCTGAAATCTGAAACCAAAAGAGAAAACACTGGAAAATCTCAGCAGGTTTAAGGACCCTTTAAGGGTCACCTGGACTCAAAACATCAGCTCTTTTCTCTCCTTACAGATGCTGCCAGACCTGCTGAGATTTTCCAGCGGTTCCTCTTTTGGGACAGGAAAATCCTGCCTCTGCCCAATGGCAGGCTGACTCCGCCTCCATAAAACATACCTGGGGGTGGGGGCAGAATATCCTACCCAATGTTTAAAGTCCATATGCCTCTCCCTTTTTAAAGTTTATTTATTAGTATCACAAGTAGGCTTAAGTTAACACTGCAATGAAGTTACTGTGAAAATCCTCTAGTTGCCACACTCCAGCACCTGTTCGGGTACATTGAGGGAGAATGGTCAATGCACCTAACCAGCACATCTTTCAGACTGCGGTAGAAAACCCATGCAGACTCCACACAGATAGCAACCCAAACCGGGAATCGAACCCAGGTTCCTGGCGCTATGAGGCAGCAGATCTAACCACTGTGCCACCCTAAGTTCTGAAGGAAAGCCATACAGACCCGAAACGTTAGCTCTGTTTTTCTCTCCCCACAGGTGCTGTCAGACCTGTGAATTTATTCAGCATCTTCTGGTTTCATTTCTGATTTCCAGCGTTTGCAGTATTTTGCTTTGATCTCCTTTTGCTGTTCAGTGTAACACTTCACTTGTCAACACACCTGTGTAGCAGTTTGGGATATTTTGTGACATCAAAGGTGCTATGTAAGTGCAGGTTAGTGCTGTTAGGATTGTTCTAGGATTTCTGTCCTTTGTACTGCAGCTTATCTCTTTAAAAGTCGAGTGTTAACACCATGGTTTGCGGAAACCGATTTAATACTTTTCATTCTTCTCTCTGTTTAATTGTGGTTAACTTTGTACTTGGTTCAGATTTGGTTGGCTTCTAATCAAAACTGTAAAATGTTTTGCTTTATTGGAACTGACCTTTCTGGCTCAGACCTTTCTGGCTCAGATATAGGTCTACATGATGCACTATCCAAAAGGTTTGGCCTTCACAAGAAAGGAAATGATTCACCAAGTTAAAGGAATTTTGACATAATTTGTTTTAAATTAATGTATGTGGGGATGCAATGTATTGACAACGAAGAGTGTACTTTCCCCTTTATCTTCACTACTGATTAACTTCAGATACGTATTAACAGTTTTACAAAAGGATATAAAGCTTAACCTAGCAAACACAGGGCAGACAGTCTAACTTCAATGTTGAGGAAGCTTTAAGAAGTGATCATTTGGAACAAAATTAATAGTCATTTGGACATATGCAAATTCATAGAATCATAGAAACCCTATATTGCAGAAGGATGCCATTCAGTCCATCAAGTCTACACTGACCATAATCCCACCCAGGCCCTATCCCACATATTCACCCCACTAATCCCTCTTACATACACATCCCGGGACACTAAGAGTCAATTTACCACGGCCAATCAACCTAACCTGGACATCTTTGGACTGTGGGGGGAAACCAGATCACCTGGAAGAAACCCATGCAGATACGGGGAGAATGTGCAAACTACACACAGACAATGAGTGATCCAAGTCAGTAATTGAACCCAGGTTCCTGAAGCTGTGACGCAGCAATGTTAATCACTCTGTCACTGTGCCACCTCTGATCTGCCCTATTTTATGTGCCCACCCCCCCTCCTAAAAGTTAATTGAGGAAAGCCGACACACATTTCTTAAGGACAGGTTTTGCTTGACTAATTTGCTTGAGTTTTTTGATGAGAACTGATGAGGGTAATGCTGATGACGTGGTGCACACAGACTTTCAAAGCACATTTGATAAAGTGCCATATAACCGCCTATATAGTGAGCAAAGTTCAAATGCCGAGAATAAAAGGGCTGCTGGCAACAAGGATATAAAATTGATTTGAGTGACGGGGAACAGAGAGTAATAGATATTGGATTTTTTTCTGGCCTAAATGAAGGTTTCAGACTGACTGAATGGGGTCAGTATTAGGAGCCCTGCTCTTCTTGGTATATATTAATGATTTAGATTGGCACAAAACTTGGAAGTGTTTTGAACTGTGGGAAAGAAGATGCTAAATTTGAAAAACATAGAGCTAGGTTGGTAGAATTATGGGGATGAGCTCAGGGGTGGACAGTATGGCGGCATGGGGTTGGCATCTGCCCCCTCCCAGAAGCATGCCCTGCAAAGGCACATAAAATCCAGCCCATTGAGTGAAGTGATGTTTTGGCCACAACAGTTTCCAGCGCTGCCAGTAAGGTTGTATAGCTTGATGTCATGCAAATATCAATAAAATAAGGAAAGCAAAATCCATCCAGCCTAATGAAGCTTAGCTCCCATTAACCAACCTCACTTACAAAACAGTATACAGCAAGGGTGAACTTTCAAAATATCAAGCTAGGCCAATCTAAAACAAACCCCCCCATCATCAGCTGAGACTCAGTTGGTAGCTCTCTCACCTCTCTGAGTTAGAACCTGTAGCACAAAGACCTAGCCTGCAACACCAGTGCAGCATTGTCAGAGGTGCTGTGTTCTGAATGAGATATTAAAGGTGGATACAAAAGTTCCCCTGGAATTAGAGAAATAAATTGATTAGGGTTTTATGAAGGGTAGGTCATGCCTCACAAACCTTATCGAGTTTTTTGAAAAGGTGACCAAAGAGGTGGATAAGGGTAAGGCAGTTGACGTGGTGTATATGGATTTTAGCAAAGCGTTTGATAAGGTTCCCCATGGTAGGCTACTGCAGAAAATGCAGATGCATGGGATTGAGGGTGATTTAGCAGTTTGGATCAGGCATTGGCGAGCTGATAGAAGACAGAGGGTGGTGGTTGATGGGAAATATTCAACCTGGAGTTCAGTTACAAGTGGTGTACCTCAGGGATCTGTTTTGGGGCCACTGCTGTTCGTCATTTTTATAAATGACCTAGATGAGGGTGTAGAAGGATGGATTAGTAAATTTGCTGACGACACCAAAGTTGGAGGAGTTGTAGACAGTGAGGATGGATGTTACAGTTTGCAGAGGGACATAGATAAGCTGCAGAGCTGGGCTGAGAGGTGGCAAATGGAGTTTAATGCAGAAAAGTGTGAGGTGATTCACTATGGTAAGAGTAACAGGAGTACAGAATATAGGGCTAATGGAAAGACTCTTGGTAGTGTCAATGAACAGAGAGATCTCGGTGTACATGTGCATAGATCCCTGAAAGTTAACACCCAGGTTGATAAGGTTATTAAGAAGGCGTATGGTGTGTTAGCTTTTACTGGTAGAGGGATTGAATTTTGGAGCCGTGAGGTCATGTTGCAACTGTACAAAACTATGGTGTGGCCGCACTTGGAGTATTGCGTATAGTTCTGGTCGCCGCATTATAAGAAGGATGTGGAGGCATTGGAAAGGTTGCAGAGGAGGTTTACCAGGATGTTGCCTGTTCTGTTGGGAAGGTCTTATGAGGAAAGGCTGAGGGACTAGAGGTTATTTTCGTTAGAGAGAAGAAGGTTGAGGTGACCTAGTTGAGGCACACAAGGTGATCAAAGGATTGGATAGGGTGGACAGTGAGAGCCTTTTTCCTTGGATGGTGATAGCTAACATGAGGGGACATAGCTTTAAATTAAGGGGTGGTAGTTATAGGACGGATGTCAGAGGTAGGTTCTTTACTCAGAGGGTAGTAAGGGCATGGAATGCCCTGCCTGCAGCAGTTGTGGACTCGCCAACTTTAAGGGCATTCAAATGGTCAGTGGATAGGCATATGGATAACATTGGAATAGTTTAGGTTAGAGGGTCATTAGATTGGTTCCACTGGTCGGCGCAACATTGAGGGCCAAAGGGCCTGTACTGCGCTGTAATGTTCTATGTTCTATTATTTTAAAGGAGAGCAGAAGAGTAAACCCTGATTGATATTTATCCCCCCAGTCAACATCACAAAAACACATTGTCTGGTCATTTGTATATTGTTTTTCTATGGGATCTGGCTGTGCGCAAATTGGCTGCCACCTAAAGTTTTTTATCAGTCACAAGTAGGCTTACATTCACACTGCAATGAAGTTATTATGAAAAACCCATCTTTCCTATGTTTCAACAATGATTCAACATCAAAAGTATCTCATTGGCTCAGAAGCATTTGGGGCATCTGATAATTGGGAAAGGTGCTTTATAAATGTAATTTTTTTTCTTTTAAGCCAAGAAGGTGTAATAATCCTCCATAAATTGGGATTTTCAACAGGAGATAACGGTTGGAATTCCCCAATTGTTCACTAGCGGCCGATTCTCTGGTCCCACTGGCAGTGCACCCCCGGAGGTGTGGCGTGGTTACAGTGGGGAATCCTATTGACAGTGGCATGACCAGAAAATCCCACCAATCCCACAGGCGAATGGTGCCTGTGGGGGCCCAGAAACCCGTTGATGAGAGGCTGGAGAATTCCGGCCTATACCTGAAAATGACCACGCAAATTGTGCCCCTACATAGAAAATAAATTGGGACATAATCTCTAGGTCGTTCAGTAGTATCCATTCTGTACCATCATTCAAAGTTAAATCCTTTCCCCCACCAAGGGGTGTTAAGGGATGATCTCTTCCTGTTTCCGACAATAAATCACAATGTTCTCCCCAGTGGTACTTCTATGAAAATGCAATGTGATTGCCAAATTCCAGATTCTTTTCTGTGTCTTTATCCTTCTTCCTGGATGCCTTTTGAAGTCCTTGCGTGGGTGCAAACCTACATTTGTGAATACATGACTTTCGACTCCTGAAGCAATAGGTTTGTAATGAGGAACAGTGCAGTGAAATAGAACAGAAATAGATTCTTAACTGGGGAGATTTCCTCAATGTACCACATGCAGTAAAATGCTAGCATCATTCAGAAAGAACAAGTTTCCAACTTTCTTTTTACATACATCGTGCAGAGTAGCTTGGTATGACTCCTGCCCCGACCAAGACCACAAGAACCTGTAAAGAGTCGTAACTGAAGCCCAGTCCGTCACGCAAACTAGCCACCCATTCAATGACTTTGTTTACAATTCCTGCAGCCTTGGAAAAGCAGCCAGCATAATTAAGGATCCCATGCACCCCGGACATACTCTCTTCCGCCTTCTTCCATTAGGAGAAAGATACAATTAGGGGCGGCACAGTAGCCACAGCTCCAGGGACCTGGGTTCGATTCCCAGCTTGGGTCACTGTCTGAGTGGAGTTTGCACATTCTCCTCGTGTCTGCGTGGGTTTCCTCCCACAGTCCAAAGATGTGTGGGTTAGGTTGATTGGTCATGCTAAACTTGCTCCTTAGTGTCCTGGAATGTATAGGTTAGAGGGATGAGTGGGTAAAATATATAGGGATAAGGGGGTAGGGCCTGGGTGGGATTGTGGTCAGGACAGACTCGATGGGCCGAAAGGCCTCTTTCTGTGCTGTAGGGTTTCTATGATTTCTATGAAAATTCTGAGATCATGTACCAACTGATTCAAGAACAACTTTTTTCCCTGCTGCCATCAAGTTTTTGAATATAAGAACTTATGTTAAGTTGATCTTTCTCTACACCCTAGCTATGGCTGTAACACTATATTCTGCACCCCCTCATTTCCTTCTCCCCAATGTACTGTATGAACAGTATGCTTTGTCTGTATAGTGTGGAAGAAACAATACTTTTCACTGTATACCAATACATGTGACAGTAATAAATCAAATCAAATCTTCTACCCCTATATTTGTTAAATGCCGTATATTGGCAACCACACCATTCCAGATAAAATGATATACGACTGATTTCCACACCAGATGGTAAGATAGTGTAACTTGTTAAAGCACTAGATTAGCCATGTTAGTGATGTCAGAGCCATTCCAATCACCGTCATCTCCCTACCCAAGATGGGTAGGAAAATGGACAATGATTGAACAGATTGCCTGCCATTTATATTTTCACATATTTGGTGGCACGGTGGCACAGCGGTTAACACTGCTGCCTCACAGCGCCAGGGGCCCAGTTTCAATTCCAGCCTTGGGTCACTGTCTGTGTGGAATTGGCACATTCGCCCCATATCTGCATGGGTTTCCTCTGTGTGCTCCAGTTTCCTCCCAAAGGTGTGCGGGTTAGGTTGATTGGCCATGCTAAGTTGCCTATTAGTGTCAGGAGGATTAGCAGGGTAAATACAGGGTTACGGGGATAGGGCCTGTGTGGGATTGTTATCGGTGCAGACTTGATGTGTGTGGCCTCCTCCTGCACTATAGAGATTCTACGATCCTATTAGGGTAGATATATCTATTTGGCTTCAGCTTATTAAGGCATTTGTAAGGGTTTTATTTTTCCTAATGGTTATTAACAATAAAAATTCACCAATTAGTGCAGTCTGTCTGTTGAAAGCATTCGCTATCAGGGACTGTCAGACAGTAGAATTACTGGAAGAGTTGGATAATGAACAACTACCAGGAAAGATGTAATTCAATCAAGTGATTCTGATTATGTCATAGGCCGTATGAGTGAAGCCCCTTTGCATACTAAGTTCTAAACTTAATGTCAACTACTTTATATCCAATACAATACATACTAAATAGTTTATCAGAGAGAACAAGATTACAAGCTTTGCAGTTGTGCTCTGACAATGTAACCAAGGTTTAAATTGCCCTATGTCTGAAAGAAATATGTGTAGGAGTGCATTCTAAAGTTGGGATGCATCAGGAGACTGAGTGAAACCAGTGGTGCAGAAGCTCAGGCTAGTTGGGTTGGGGAATGGGGAGGTGATAGATATTAGGAGTAACTATAAAGGGAAACTTAGATGAGGAAGGGAAGGGGTTGCGGCTATAAGACTAGAGAAAATAAAGTGATTAAGATGGGGAGAAATGTGAAACTCCGCTACTTTCATCATGCTTTTACACTCCTTACATCGTCGACAAATCTTGTGCTAGTGTCCAGCAAGACTTCAATTCGGTAATGGAGCCTCACAACCTTACACAGTTTACATTACCTTATAGTGAAAAGGATATATATGCATTGGAAAAGGAGTTCAGAGACGAGGGGTGATTCCAAGAATTTGGTCAACTAACTTATGAAATCAGCTAAATTTATTTTCATGGGAAACTATAAGGATTAAGAAGGTCTTCAAGATAATAAAAAGGGTAAATAACTTTGAAATAATCTAGATTTCTTGGACAATTAACATAGGGTGGGACAAAACACGAACACGCTAACTCTCTAAGGTTAAAAATTACCGATAGTTTCCTCACAGCATGTTGGAGATATGAAACAGATTCTCCAAGTTCTTGCTGTTGACAGAGAGTTAATTATTATTCTTAGAAAGGAGCAGGATCTACATTTGTGGAAAGGTGGGATTGAAGGTTTGACATCTATATTTATCATCACTGCTTGTTCTTCCTGCTTGGGGAAAGAAATGACTGTTCCTTAAAATAGAAAACTGCATGAGACGTACCAGAGAAGAAAAAGATAGAATAATCAAACATATACTTTAAACGCAGCAAGTTTCAACAACAACAGTTGTTTTTGAAAAAAAAACTTTCACGGCCTAAAAAACCTTTTCTCCAACAGCATTTCCTTCTTTCAGTTATAATTTGCTGTATACACTGGAGGTTTACGTAGACAGCGGCCATTGGCAGGGCATGTGAGTGTTTAATTTTTAATAATAAATTGTTGCCAGCATTTGGATGATATCATAAGGTCATAAGAGTTAAATTGAAATAGGTTCAGAATGTCTTCTGGACTGATCAGTGTGCCACAATCTGGGAACATAGTAAATATTACACAATTATTACATTTTAGGAGCTATTTTATAACATAACCAGATACTTAGAAAATAATGATATGATTGGGTTGAACCAACCAACACTGATAAATGAAAAAGAATTCATGTTTGACAAACCCTTTGGAGTTTGTTGAAGATGTAATTTGTAGCATAGATAAAGGAGAGCCAATGGATGTGGTGTATTTGGATATTTAGAAGGCCATTGGCACACATAGGAGGTTAGTAAACAGAATTAGAACACATGGGATTGGAGATAATATACTAGTTTGTATTGAGAACTTTTTCTTTCATTCATGGAATGTGAATGTCGCTGGCTAGGCCAGCATTTATTGCCCATCCCTTGAAAAGTTGGTAGTGAGCGGCTTTCTTGAACTACTTCAGTCCATATGGTGTAAGTATACCCACGTTGGTGTTAATAAAGGAGTTCCAGGATTTTGACCAGCGACAGTGAAGGAGCGGCAATGTATTTCCAAGTTGGTATGGTGAGTGGCTTGAAGGGAAACTTGGGGTGGTGACATTTCCATGTGCCTGCTGCCTTTGTCCTTCTAGGTAGTTCAGTTTCTGGTCAACAGTAAGTAGCACTGTGGATGTTGATAGTGCAGGCTTCAGTGATGGCAATACCATGAATACCAAGGGGCAATGGTTAAATTCTCTCTCATTGGAGATGATCATTGCCTGGTACTCGGACATTTTCCTGAGAACTCCTGCAGCGGCGTCCTAGGACTGAAATGATTAACCTCCATCTTCCTTTGAACCTGGTATGACTCCAACCAACAGAGATTTTCTCCTAGATTCCCATTGACTCCAGTTTTGCAAGGGCTCCTTGACACCACAATCTGTCAAATGCTGTCTTAATTTCAAGGGCAGTCACTCTCACCACACTTTTCGAATTTAGCTTTTTTGCCCGTGTTTGAACCAGTACTGGAACAAGGTCAGAAGATGAGTGACTGGTCCAAAGATGTATGGGTTAGGTGGATTGGTCATGCTGAATTTCCCCTTAGTGTCAGGGGAACTAGCTGGAGTACGTACATGGGGTTGTAGGGATAGGTCCTGGGTAGGTTTGTGGTCGGTGCAGAGTCGATGGGCTGGGTGGTCTCCTTCTGAACTGCAGGATTCTATGACCCTGGCGAAACCCAACTGAGAGTCCACGAGCAGGTTATTACTGAGCAAGTGTTGCTTGATTGCACTGTTGATGACCTCTTTCATCACTTTACTGATGATCGAAAGTAGATTGCTGGCATGTTAATTGGCCAGGTTGGATTTGTCCTGTCTGTTGTGTACAGGACATATTTGGGAAATTCTCTATACCGTTGGGTAGATGTTATTGTTGTAGCTATACTGGAGCAGCGTGGCTAGGAGCTCAGCAAGTTCTGGATGACGTCTTCAGTGCTGTCGTCAGGGCCTAGAGCCTTTGAAACATGCAGTGCCTTCAGCTGTTTCTTGATATCAACGGAAATAAATCGAATTGTCTAAACACTGACATATCTCCCTGAATCATTACCAAGTATGAGCACCAATTAGTATTGATGCATTGCATCATTTCATGGGAGAAAGTTCTGTGATGTGAATAGGTTTTACTTTTCATATTAAATGTTTGTCTAGAAAGCCAGATCATTGAATGTTTTTAAGACAGAGATAGATAGATAGGTTTTTGATTAATAAGAGGGTCAGGAGTTATGGAGAAAAGGCAGGAGAATGGGGATGAGAAAAATATCAGCCATGATCAGCCATGGGACTACTACTTACAGGGCGAAAAGCTGCAGCATGCTATGGTGCAGAGGGACCTGGGGGTCCTTGTGCATGAGTTGCAAAAACCCAGCGTACAGGTGCAGCAGGTGGTCAGGAAGGCAAATGGGATGCTGGCCTTCATAGTGAGGGGGATTGAATATAAAAGTAGGGAGGTCTTGCTGCAACTGTACAGGGCACTGGTGAGGCCACAGCTGGAGTACTGTGTGCAGTTTTGGTCGCCGTACTTGCGCAAGGATATTTTGGCCTTGGAGGGAGTGCAGAGGAGGTTCACTAGGCTGATACCGGAGTTGAGGGGGTTGAGCTATGAGGAGAGGCTGAATAGACTGGGCTTGTACTCGTTAAAGTTTAGAAGGATGAGGGGGGATCTTATTGAGATGTATAAGATGATGAAAGGGATGGATAGGGTAGAGGTGGAGAGGTTCTTCCCGCTCAGAAAGGACAGCAGGACTAGGGGGCACTGCCTCAAGATAAGGGGGGTGCAGTTTAGAACAGAGTTGAGGAGGAACTTCTTCACTCAAAGGGTGGTGAATCTCTGGAATTCTCTGTCCGTTGAAGTGGTGGAGGCTGCCTCACTAAATATATTTAAGACTCGGGTTGATAGGTTTTTGGTAGGCAAGGGGATTAAGGGTTATGGGGAGAGGGCGGGAATGTGGAACTGAGCAGCGACAGATCAGCCATGATCTTATTGAATGGCGGGGCAGGCTCGAAGGGCTAGATGGCCTACTCCTGCTCCTATTTCTTATGTTCTTATGTTCTTATGATTGAGTGGTGGAGCAGACTCGATGGGTCGAATGGCCTCATGCTGCTCCTATGTCTTATGGTCTTATTTTGCTGTGAAGGTAATGGTGAGGCTCTTGCTGTTATTTATATGCCAATGGTACAAGTTCAGGTGAGGTGCAGATGCCCAGTTAAACATGGGAATCAAAGGGTTGCTGTCACTTCACTGTTAGATTCATGAAAATGTCATCTGACTGCCTGCCTCACCATTGAAATGTATTAAAGGGAGTGAATTTCCTGTATGTGCACATAAATAAAAGTTAACCTCACCACAAAAAGTTCAATATTTCCCATTCTGGTCTGAATACAGATTGAGCAGCATGATCAGATGTTATTTACTGCCAGCCAACCTCTCTGGCACTGAAAATTAACTATTACAAACCTGAACTCTCATTCCTTTAGATCTTTCCTTGTGACCAGTGATTTTAAAAGTGTAACTTTTTTCATTGTTTTTTCTTTCTGTCTCTTTTTTTCTCTTTCTATCCAGTCTTTCTTTCCCTCTTTTTATTTCTCTGCTTGTGCATAGATGTGACATTGCATTCACCCGTTTCAAGTGACAATTCTTTCTTAGTTCTTGGACTTTTCATTTCACAATTCTTCAATCTGATTTATTAAGGATATTGACGGCGCTTTTCCCGTCCACTCAGATCATAGATGTCCCGCTGTCCCAACTAAGCCATTATCAGCTCACAATTTGCTGCACAGATATTTTAAGACTCATGCCTGCCAGTCTGATTAAGCTGTTAGATATCCTGTTCCACTAAATTATGGCCCAATATCATTTGTCTGAGCCATTAGAAAGTATGGATTAAGAAATGCTGATTTGACTCATCAAATCTCTTTTAATACAGGAAAGATAAAATGTTGTCTTATCATCAACTTCCTTTTCTTTTTGTTAGCATAGCTTTTAATTCTATCTTTTAATCTCATTTTATGCTTCTAAAATTTAATTCTAACTCTTTTAAAATATGACTGTATCACTACATTCTGCACTCTCTCCTTTCCATCTCTATGTACAGGATGTTTTGACTGTATAGTGCACAAGAAACAACACTTTTCACTGTATACTAATAGATGTGACAACAAATCAAATCAAATCTATTCACTATGCTGAGGGAGTCAAACAAGCTTAGGCTAAAGCCTTGGATCAATCTCTTTAAAACTTAGGTTCAATAAATTCGATTGGGTAATTGAATAAACTCCAAGACACCATGCCGGCATTACACACTCTATTCGAACTAGGCCAGTTGCATTCCTCATATGATATTTCCATGGTCTTCATTGTAAAGAATATATCTTGTCCTAAAATCTATTTGATCGCCCAATGACTTTAGAAACTTGAATCTCACTATTAGGCAAATGGTGCAATTCAAAGTTAAGAAACAATGGACTTTGATTTACCTGGCACCTTCTGGATATAGAAACATAGAACACAGGAGTAGGCCATTTGGCCGTTTGAGTCTGCTCCACCATTCATTTTGGTCATGGCTGATCATCAAATTCAATATTCTGATCCCCCCTTCTCCCCCATTTCCCTTAATCCCTTTAGCCCCAAGAGGATATCCCAAAATACTACAGCATACATGTGCATGAGTCGCAAAAACCCAGCCTGCAGGTGCAGCAGGTGGTCAGGAAGGCGAATGGGATGCTGGCCTTCATAGCGAGGGGGATTGAATATAAAAGTAGGGAGGTCTTGCTGTGGCTGTATAGGGCATTGGTGAGGCCGCAGCTGGAGTACTGTGTGCAGTTTTGGTCGCCGTACTTGCGCAAGGATATTTTGGCCTTGGAGGGAGTGCAGAGGAAGTTTACTAGGCTGATACCGGAGTTGAGGGGGTTGAGCTATGAGGAGAGGCTGAATAAACCAGGCTTGTACTCATTAGAGTTTAGAAGAATGAGGGGAGATCTCATTGAGACATATAAGATGATGAATGGGATGGATAGGATAGAGGTGGAGAGACTCTTCCCGCTCAGAAAGGACAGTAGGACTAGGGGGCACAGCCTCAAGATAAATGGCGGGGCGGTTTAGAACGGAGTTGAGGAGGAACTTCTTCACTCAAAGGGTGGTGAATCTCTGGAATTCTCTGCCCGTTGAGGTGGTGGAGGCTACCTCGTTAAATATTTTTAAGACGCGGGTTGATGGGTTTTTGATAAGCGAGGGGATTAAGGGTTATGGGGAGAGGGCGGGAATGTGGAGCTGAGCCACGACAGATCAGCCATGATCTTATTGAATGGCGGGGCAGGCTCGAAGGGCTAGATGGCCTACTCCTGCTCCTATTTCTTATGTTCTTAAAATATGATACATTGAATTATTTTTTGAAGTGTAGTTAATGTCCTTTCATGAACAATGCTGTCAGACAATTCACACCCATATCATCTGCTTACAGATGGTGTTGATTGCTGGATAAATGTTGGCTTGCACCTCACAGTAACCTTGCCATGGGATTTTTTTTTATAACTATCAGAACAGGCAAATAAAGTTTCGGTTTAACATCTCATGCTAAAGATTAAGCATTATGCTTTGAGCTACACAGAGATGACAACACTGTAGGGATTCTATGTTTCTATGAAACATGCTAAAGGGCTGCTCTGCCGAGCTGGTTCATGCTGAAATTTATGCTCCATGATCCTGTACCTATTCTTTAGGTTTTCGAGTGAAACTCCGTAAACTTCTTATTAAAAAGGTGGGGATGAAACATACATTGTAAATTTTATTTTAAATATTGAACTAACCTTTATACACCAATAAACGTGGAATGAGTTTACAGTCATTCCAGATGGAGAAAAGCCTGTGCTGCATAACCCCAGTGAAAATGTTAAATACTGGGAATACTCAGCAGGTTGGCGAGGATCCAAAAAGGAAGAGGCAAGAAGGATCCCAAATCAAGATGCTCACATATCTTTTCCTCTCAAAAGACAGACAAGTGCTGCACACTTCCAACATTTCTGTTTTTATTTTGGATTCCCAGCACTGGCAACTTTCATTTTTACTGTTAACATGAGCCAAAATTCTGACTTCACCATTCAGCTAAGATAGTGTAGTATTTATATTAAATATTGTATATTTGCCTAAGACTTTTGGTTCAAACACGGAACAGCCTTTCCTCATAGTGACTTGCTTTTGTTTAATGTTTGGATTCAGATAAAGGACAATGCATCCTTATATTCCAATGTGCAGCAGCAGCAACATGTACTGACATTATGGACAAGGTCAGGAAAGACTTGACACCCTTGTATCTTTTTCCTTACTGTCCATTATCAGTGTGATTTTGGAAAGGAGGATGTGCATGTTTCTCAACCTGTGTGTGTGAGATCTATTTTTAAGTAATCAGCAACGAGTTAAATTACATGGGATTAGGGATAATTTATTAGCTTGGATATATGACTGGCTGATGGACAGAAAAAAGTCTGACAACACCAGGTTTTAGTCCAACCTATTTATTTGATAATATTCTCACTAGCTTTCGAGGGGACAGCCTCTTCGTCAGGTGAATGGAGAGTTCTGGCCTCAGACAGAGCATATAAAGCACAGACAGTTTAGAGATTACTGATTAAAATGCGAATCCTTACACCTAACCTGCTGTTCAAGACCTGAAGTGGCTGACAATGTGAGTGGTAGGAGCACTGATCACAGTTTAAAGAGATGTGTATTGTCTCCAGACAGTACAGTAAGTGAGGTTTTGCAAACCCAGGCAAGTCACGGGGGTTACAGATAGTGCGACATGAACCCAAGATCCCTGTTGAGACCGTCCTCATGTGTGCGGAACTTGGCTATCAGTCTCTGCTCAGCGACTCTGCGCTGTCGTGTGATAGCCAAGTTCCGCACACATGAGGACGGTCTCAACAGGGATCTTGGGTTCATGTCGCACTATCTGTAACCCCCGTGACTTGCCTGGGTTTGCAAAACCTCACTTACTGTACTGTCTGGAGACAATACACATCTCTTTAAACTGTGATCAGTGCTCCTACCACTCACATTGTCAGCCACTTCAGGTCTTGAACAGCAGGTTAGGTGTAAGGATTCGCATTTTAATCAGTAATCTCTAAACTGTCTGTGCTTTATATGCTCTGTCTGAGGCCAGAACTCTCCATTCACCTGACGAAGAGGCTGTCCCCTCGAAAGCTAGTGAGAATATTATCATATAAATAGGTTGGACTAAAACCTGGTGTTGTCAGACTTTTTACTGTGTTTACGCCAGTCCAATGCCGGCATACCCACATGATGGACAGAAGACAGGGAGTCTAGATAACTAATGGGGTGCCACAGGGTTTGGTACTTAGGCCCCAGCTATTTACAATCTATATTAATGATTTGGATACAGGGATAGAAGGCTCTATAGCCAAATTTGCAGATGATGCAAAACTAGGTGCAATGAGGAAGTAAGAACCTTACAAATGGATATAGATAGGTTAGGAGAGTGGGCCAAAATGTGGCAGATGGAGTTTAACATGGAAATGTGTGAGGTCATACATTTTGGTCAGAAAAATGGGAAGGTGACTTATTCTCTAAATAGGGAGAGACTTCGGGATACTCCGGTGCAGAGGGATCTGGGTGTCCTTGTTTATGAGTCACAGAAAACCAGCATGCAGATACAGCAGATAATAAAGAAAGCAAATGGAATGTTGGCATTTATAACTAAAGGTGAGGAAGTATTGTTGCAACTATACAAGGCATTGATGAAGCCGCACCTGGAGTATTGTGCATAGTTTTGGTCCCCTTATTTGAGAAAAGATGTAGTGGCATTGGAGGCAGTTCAGAGGAGGTTCACTAGATTGATTCCAGAAATGAGGGGTTTGTCGTTTGAAGAGAGATTGAATTGTTTAGGCCTATACTGTCTAGAATTTAGAACAACGATGGGAGATCAAATTGAGGTATACAAGATGATAAAAGGTATGGATAAAGTAGACATGGAGTGGGTACTTCCTCTTGTGGGGGATTCTAGGATAAGAGATCATAGTCTTAGGATAAGAGGAAGCAAATTTAAAACAGAACTGAGGAGAAACTAGTTCTCCCAATGGGTTGTGAATCTGTGGAATTCATTATCCCAAAGTGCAGCAGATGCTGGGACAGTGAGTAAATTTAAGGAGGAGTTAGATTTTTAATTGGTTATGGGTTGAAGGGTTATGGGAAGAAGGCAGGAAAATGAGGATGAGGAGCATATTAGCCATGATCGAATGGTGGAGCAGACTCAGTGGGCCAAATGGCCTAATTCTGCTCCTATTTCTTATGAACTTATGAATAAGTTTCCATGGGTTTAAATAAGGAGGATTATCTATTTATGCATTCACTTCCAAAAGTCGAGACACTAAAGTCTAAGGGCACTAAAGTGGCACGGTGGTAGAATGGTTAGCATTGCTGCCTCACAGTGTCAGGAACCTGGGTTCAATTCCAGCATTGGGTGTGACTTCCTGTGTGGAGTCTGCACATTCTCCCCATGTCTGTGTGGGTTTCCTCCGTGTGCTCTGGGTTTCCTCCCACAGTTCAAAGATGTGCAGGCCAGGTGGATTAGTTGAATGGATTAGTTATGGTAAACATGTGGGATACTGTGACTCTATGTCACATTCACACATGCATGCACACACACATGATAATGTTCGAGGGGATGGTGCACTTTTACGAGCTGTAAACAAAAGAACGGCTCATGGTTCATTGGTTTGTTTCAGGAAGAGGAATCCTTGCAGGCCCATTGAAGAAGACATTTCTAGTCCTGAGGTCTAGGTTGTTTAAAAAGCTGCAGTTGTATATCAGAATAATTGCAGGATTCCCATGAAGATATGGAGGTACAGCAGATTATGAAGTCGCTGGGCTGGATTTTACCGCCTCACTTGAGCGAGAGCGGAAATTCATGCCCGAGGTCAATATCCAGTGTCCACCTGTCACTCACTCCGATTCTGTGATGGGCGAGGCTGTAGGAGTGTGTTTTTCCCATCAGGAGGTCATGTTTCTAAACTGATGGACTTAAAAAGAAAACCGTGAGACCTTTTGCAATATTGCAGTCTCCTGGTTTCTAACACCAGAGAGGTGTTTCCCTTCTGTTGTTCGCCTGCAATTGTTGTTCAAGGACTGCCCTTGTTTCTCCACAATTCTTGGGATAAAACTATTTTTGATTGGAAGTCAGTTCTGGTCAAGTTTCAAGACCTCTTATTGCCAGCACAAAGGGTTGGAGACAGGGTGAGTTGCGATCAACGGGAGGAAGGATCAGTAACCAATCAATGCACCAGTTCTGATTATTTCACTGGAAAACCTTATTTGATATTCCATCCTCACAGCCCCCAGCATACTTAGCAGACATTGTCTGGTGAATCTCCTCCACTAAGCTGGCACCAATTTGCATTTGAGAACTTTCCGGAAGCATGTTCAGACATGAGTTAATTCTTCAGAAATTTCAAAAGTCACTTGAATGGTGACTTGAATAGCAGATGATGGAATTTGAATTCAATAAAAAAGACCTGGAATTAAAAATCGACTGATGACCATGAAACCATTGTCGACTGTTGGGGAAAACCCGTCTGGTTCACTAATGTCCTTTAGGGAAGGAAATCTGCCATCCTTACCTGGTCTGGCCTACATGTGATTCCAGAGCCACAGCAATGTGGTTGACTCTCAACTGCCCACAGGCAACTAGGGATGGGCAATAAATGTTGGCCAGCCAGCAATGCCCATGTCCCATGAAGGAATAAAAAATGTCTTGCTTGTGTCCATTTTAAATAAAAGACATCTTCAGGAAATTATTTACTGGATATTTGAAGAAAGGGCATATCTTCACTGGTTACACAAGTGTTTTACATCAGACCAATGAATGGGACACGCTGTTGAACTGTGATTTAAATAGGTACTGTCTGTGTTTGTTCACAGCTATAGCTTTTGTACAATTATAATAGAATTGAGAATTATTGCATGTTGAAATCATTTTTACGGTCGCAGGCACAATAGAGCCAATTAGCCCAGTACATGTTGCTGGCAGGGAGCCTAGCTAATTGGCCACACACACATTGGAAAATCACCGGTGTGCTGTTTGGCTTGCTCCCAATATAGGCAGCCGGGTTCCTTATCTGTAATGCACATTCGGAAAATCAGTCCTCGTCTTTACCCCATTTATCTCAGTAACTTATCCTAACAGAGATATTGGGTCAAGTCTGTATCGCATAGGTAGTGATTGCTAAAACCCGAAGTTCTTTTCTATTTTGAGCAGATGATACCAGCATCAAGCAGAAACAGGTCAAGCATAGCCTGATAGGAAGGAGATTAAAGTTCCCATCAGCCTGTCCCATCCCTTGCCCAATGTGGGATTAAGATTGTAAAACTGATTTTAAATAAGGTCTCTCGGCAACAGCTTGGCAGCGTTCTTACATCTGAGTTTAACTTCCATCAGTTTCAGTCCCACTCCAGGGATTTCAGTGCATAATCTGAGTTGACACTTCACTGCAGTATTGAGGGAAAGCTTCATTATCAGAAGTGCTGACTTTTGCTTCAGATTTTAAAGCACTGTTCTAATTGCCAATCCAGGAGGATCCCATGGTGCCATCTGAAGAAGAATAGCAGAGTTCTCCCACTATCCCAAACAATGTTTAGTTCCTCAACACCATTGAAAAAGAGGTTAGATGAATAGCCATCATCTCTGTTTCAGCACAAATTAGTGGAGGGTGTGAGCGGGAAGTTTGTGGTTGCTGCGATATTAGGCTGTTAACAAGTGCCACAAGATTTCAAAAGTCCATAAGACCATATGATATGGGAGCAGAATTAGGCCATACGGCCCATCAAATCTGCTTCCTGTTCAATCATGGCTTATCGAACTTATGTTTCTCAACCCCATTCTCCTGCCTTTTCCCCATATCCTTGATCCCCTTATCAATCAATCAATCTATCTCTTTCTTAAATATACTCAATGTCCAGGCCTCCACAGCCTTCTGTGGCAATGAATTCCATAGATTCACCCATCCAGTGGCTGAAGAAATTCATCCTCATCTCGGCTCCAGAGGGTGGTCCCTTCACTCTGAGGCTGTGCCCTCAGATCCTAGTCTCTCCTACCAATGGAAACATCTTCCCCATGTCCCACTCTATCCAGGTTTTTCAGTATTCTGTAAGTTTCAACAAGACATTTATTTCCCGTGAGACGTTTTGGGTCTTTCTGAGGAAGGGAAAAACTTTGTAGAAGTGCAAGTTCTGTCTTTCTTCTGTGTGGCGTGGCAATGATCCGAACTTCAGTTCCATCAACAATATAATCAGCTGGTCACTAAACTTCTTTAATGCCAACTGGCGCACCTTTAGTTTGAGACATTGATAGGGTGCAGAGCTGGGCAGAAAAGTGGCAGATGGAGTTTAACCCTGATAAGTGTGAGGTGATTCATTTTGATAGGACAAACTTGAACGCTGATTACAGGGTCAACGGCAGGGTTCTGAGGAATGTGGAGGAACAGAGCGATCTTGGGGTTCATATCCACAGATCTCTGAAGGTTGCCAGTCAAGTGGATAGAGCCGTGAAGAAGGCTTATAGCGTGTTAGTGTTTATTAACAGGAGGTTTGAGTTTAAGAGCTGTGGGGTTATGCTGCAACTATACACGACCCTGGTGAGACCATGTTTAGAATATTGTGTGCAGTTCTGGTCACCTCACTACAAGAAGGATGTGGAAGCATTGGAGAGGGCACAGAGGAGATTTACCAGGATGCTGCCTGGTTTGGAGGGTAGGTCTTATGAGGAAAGGTTGAGGGAACTGGGGCTTTTCTCTTTAGAGCAGAGTCAGATGAGAGGTGACATAATAGAAGTTTATCAGATGATGAGGGGGATAGATAGAGTGGACGTGCAGAGACTATTTCCTCGAGTGGATGTAGCTGTTTCTAGGGGACATAACTATTAAGTTCATGGTGGGAGATATAGGAGGGATGTCCGAGGTAGATTCTTTACTCAGAGAGTGGTTGGGGTGTGGAATGCACTGCCTGCTGCGATAGTGGAGTCGGACACTTTAGGAACTTTCAAGTGGTTACTGGATAGGCACATGGAGCACACCAGAATGATAGGGAGTGGGATAGCTTGATCTTGGGTTTGGGCAAAGCTCGGCAGAACATCAAGGGCCAAAGGGCCTATACTGTGCTGTACTGTCCTATGTTTCTATGTTTAGTTCAAATGTCGCTGGATCAATGAATCCAATCAGCAGTGCAATTCAATTCAGCACAAAGAAAGCACTGAACTAACCGATGACCAGACAAGGGCCTGTGTGGTCAAGCAATGTGTCCCTGAGAAACAGAAGTGTTTTCCATATGATTTCTAGTGCATCCACTGGAAACTTTGACAATAGTAAAGTTTATGAGGGTGCAGGGAACTTTGATTCTCATGGCAGTGTTCTTTCATTTCCTCTTTTCCTTCACTTTCCGTCTATTGGAATGGCTAATATTCTGCCTCTCATTTCACTGTTACTGGGAGACCTGGATATCTTCCCAACAGATGTTTTCTCCCATTGTGTTGCAACATAGACGCTCTCGCAAGATGCCAAATACAAACTCTCATGCATGTGCCCTTAATCGTTAAATGTTAAGTGAATAACCAGATTTTTTATTTAAAGGTAATATTGATGTGAACACAGGGCGAAACCAATCAACTGCCCATTTGAAAATCAACGAATGAAAAACCAAATAGATCAATAGAACCACTTCAAGGGATTTGACCATTGAGGCGCCCACACCATACCAGAATTAGAATTGGCTCCCGGTGCTTGGGAATACACAGCTCTCTGGTTGTCTGTTCTCTGCACTGTAAAGTTCAGTTGGAGTTTACTCTGGTCCATGGAGGCTATCCACACTGGGTACACAAAAGTTAGGCCAGCCCATTAGTTTCTTCAGTCTCCTGTCTGTAACAATAGACAATCCCTGTTATTGGCCAATTTTGCGCTGTCTCAGCTGCTTTTGAAAGCTGAACTATGTTGGAAGATGCCTCAAAAGAGATATTTTTCAATCAAGTGAACAATTTTATGTAGGAATTTTCATACCACTTATTTTAATGGAAACTCTTCTTCACATTGTCTAGAAGCATCAGTCTAGACAGCTGTAATGGGTCATAACTAAATATTGGTTGTATCTGATCAGTATTAGTCTTGTCACAGCTTTTTATCACTATCAAAAAACTACCAGGAACTGGATCATACCACATTCCAAACAAAGTAATAAAAACATTTTCCTATACAATTTAATGCTACATTTTAACAACTATGTTTTTTTATTTATTAGTGTCACAATTGGCTTATATTAACACTGTAATGAAGTTTCTGTGAAAATCCCCTAGTTGCCACTCTCTGGAGCCTGTTCAGGTACGCTGAGGGAGAATTTAGCATGGCCAATACACCTAACCAGTACGTCTTTCGGACTGTGACAGGAAACCAGAGCACCCGGAGAAAACCCAGGCAGACATGGGGAGAACATGCAGACTCTGCACAGACAGTGACCCAAGCCAGGAATCAAACCCGGGTCCCTGGCACTATGAGGCAGCAGTGCTAACCACTGTGCCCACCGAGGCATTACCACTTTTTCCAAGTATGGTATTGGTTGCATATTTAAGCAAAGATGTAAATTCAGTAGAAGCAGTTCGGAGAAGCTTTACTAGAATAATCCAAGAAAGGAAAAGTTGGGGAGGTTACCTTTGTATTTGCTAGAGTTTAGCAGAGTAAGAAACATTTAAGATCCTGAGGGGTGTTGACAGAGGGAATGTGAAGTGGATGTTTTCTCTTATCTGAAAATATCGAATTGTTTAAAAATTAGGGTTATTTAGGGATGGTGCAGTGCTCAGTGCTGCTGCTGCACACCTCCAGGGACCCAGGTTCGATTCGAGCCTTGGGGTGTCTGCCCGTGTGGCGATTGCACGTTCTCCACATATTTATGTGATTCTCCTCCAGGTGCTCTGGTTTCCTCATACAGTTCAACCACGTGCAGGTTAGGTGGATTAGCCATGCTAAATTGACGCTCAGTTTAACTGTGAATGTTCTCCCTGTGATGGACTGGCTTCCCGTCCTGGGTGCACCCTGATTAACGCCCAGTGCCTGTTGGGATAAGCTCCGACTCCCCACGACCCTGAATTGGAGTAAGTGGCTCAGTGAAAGTGAAGAAAATGAGGAGAAATGTTTTCTCCCAGAGGCCATGGAAGCAGAATCTTTGAATATTTTAAAGCAGAGCTAGATAGATTCTTGATTAACAAGGGGAGGGCGGTGAAAGATTATCGGGAGTAAGCATGAATGTGGGTTTGAGGTTACAATCAGATCAGCCATGATCTGAGTGAATGGCAGAACTAGCTCAAGGAGCTGAGTGGCCTTCTCCTGCTACTAATTAGTATTAATGCACAGATTAGTGAAGAAATTTATTATGATCTTAACAACTCATTCCTTATTAATATCTTACAGTTCTACCTACTTTGGTCTGAAACTTCTGGAACTAATTTTATTGCTTCTGGAAGAATGTTCTTCAATGAATCCATTTTTCATTGAAGTGCCTTGAATATTCTAAATGATGAATTATACAAAGTTAAGGTAACCAGTTTGGACTTGCAATTAAATCATAGAATCATAGAGTCCTACAGTGCCATTCGGCCCATTGAGTCTGCACTGACCACAAACCCACCCAGGGCCTATCCCCATAACCCCATGTATTTACCCAAGCTAGTCCTCCTGACACTAAGGGGCAATTTAGCATGGCCAATCCACTTAACCTGCACACCTTTGGAGTGCCCAAAGGAAACCAACACAGACACGGGGAAATTTGCAAACTCCACACAGGCAGTGACCCAAGCCGGGAAATGACCCCAAGCTGTACTTTAATTAGTCTTATTGATAAATAACTCACCAGGACAATGCATAGAAACATAGAACATAGGAGCAGGAGGAGGCCATTTGGCCCTTCAAGCCTGCTCTGCCATTCATTACAATCATGGCTAATCACCCAACTCAATAGCCTAATCCTGATTTTTCCCCATTATCTTTGATCCCATTCGCCCAAAGTGCTATATCCAGTTGCCTCTTGAATACATTCAATGTTCTGCAATCAAATACTTCCTGTGGCAATGAGTTCCATAGGCTCACTACTCTTTGGGTGAAGAAATGTCTCCTCACCTCTGTGCTAAATGGTCTACCCTGAGCCCTCAGTATGTGACCATGGACTGGGTTCTGGACACCCCCACCATCAGGAATATCCTTCCTGCATCTACCCTGTCTAGTCCTGTTGGAATTTTATAAATCTCTATGAGATTTCCCCGTCATTCATCTGAACTCCAGCAAAAACAATCCTAACCTAGTCAATCTCCCCTCACATATCAGTCCTGCCATCCCCGGAATCAGCCTGGTAAACCTTCGCTGCACTCCCTCAAGAGCAAGGACATCCTTCCTCAGAAAAGGAGACCAGAACTGCACACAATACTCTAGGTGTGGCCTCGCCAAGGTCCTGTATAATTGCAACAACACATCCCTGCCCCTGTATTCAAAACCTCTCACAATGAAGGCCAATGTGCCATTTGCCTTCTTTACTGCCTGCTGCATCTGCATGCTTACCTTCAGTGACTGATGCATAAGGATCCCTCTGCACACACCCCTTTCCCAATTTACAGCCATAGAGGCAGTAATCTGCCTTCTTGTTTTTGCTTCCAAAGTGAATAACCTCACATTTATCCAAATTATATTGCATCTGCCATTGATTTGCCCACTCACCCAACCTGTCGACCTCAATCTGAAGGCCTTCTGCATCTTTGTCACAGTTCACCCTCCCACCTAGCTTGGTACCATCTGCAAATATATTGTGAATAGCTGGAGTCCCAGCACCGATCCCTGTGGCACCCCACTAGTTGCTGCCTGCCAATTTGAAAAACACCCATTAATTCCTACTCATTGTATCCTCTCTGCCAATCTGTTTTCTATCCATCTCAGTACACTTCCCCCAATCCCATGCACTTTAATCTTGCATGTTAATCTCTTGTGTGGGACTTTGTCAAACGCTTTCTGAAAGTCCAAATATACCACATCGACAGGCTTCCCCTTGTCAACTCTACTAGTTACATCTTCAAAGAATCCCAAAAGATTTGTCAAGCATGATTTCTCCTTCATTAATCCATGCTGACTCTGTCTGATCCTGCCACTGCTTTCTAAATGCTCTGCTATAAAGTCCTTGCTAATAGATTTGAGAATTTTCCCCACTACCGATGTTAAGCTTACTGGTCTATAATTCCCCATTTTCTCTCTGCCTCCCTTTTTGAATAAAGGAGTGACATTAGTTACCCTCCAGAGACTGTTCTATAAAATCCTGGAAGATGACCACCAGTGCATCCACCATTTCTAGAGCCACTTCCTTAAATACTCTGGGAATCAGGCCCTGGGGATTTGTCTGCCTTTAATCCCATCAACTTTCCCAGCACCATTTCTCTACTTAAATTGATCTCCTCCAGTTCTTCCCTCTCCAAAATTTCTGGTACCTGATTTGTATCCTCTCTGGAGAGGACAGAACCAATTCAGTTGCTCAGCCATTTTTTTTGTCCCTTATTATACATTACCCCATTTCTGTATGTAGGGAGCCTACATTTATCTTCACCAACCTCTTTCTCTTCCTGTATCTATAGAAACTCTTAGTGTCAGTCTTTATGTTCCCTGCAAGCTTCCTTTTGTACTGTATTTTCCCCTTCTTAATCAATCCCTTGGTCCTCCTTTGCTGGATTTTAAACTGTTCCAAATTCTCAGCCCTATTATTTTTCTTGGCCAATCTGTATGCTTCTTCCTTAGATCGGATATTCGCTAATTTCCTTTGTAAGCCATGGATTGGCCCTCTTACTCATTTTGCTTTTGTGCCAGACAAGAATAAACAGTTGCTGCAGTTTCCCCATGCGTTCTTTGAATGTCTGCCATTGCCTATCCACTGTCATCCCTTTAAGTAACTCTCCCCAATCTATCAAGGCCAACTCTTGCCTCATATCCTTAAGATTTATTAAGCTGAATCTTAACAATCTTTATTAAGATTTAGCACCCTAGTCTCCAAATCAACTACTTCAACCTCCATCTTGATAAAAAAATTCTATCATGTTCTGGTCGCTCATCCCCAAGGGATCTCGTACAGCTAGATTGGCAATGATTCCCTTCGCATTACACACTACCCAGTCTAACATGGCCTGCTCTCTAGTTAGTTCCTCCACATATTGGTCAAGAAATCCATCCCATATACACTCCAGGAATTCCTCCTCTCCGGCATTGTGGCTAATTTGATTTACCCAATCTATGCGCTGATTAAAATCACCCATGATCACCGATATTCCCTTATCACACACATCTCTAATTTTGTATTTAATGCCACTTCCAAAATCACCGCTGCAGTTTGAGGGTCGAAAAAACCCACCAATGGTTTTTGGTCCTTGATATTTCTTAACTCTACCCATACAGACTCCAAGTTGGCAGAAACTAATATCCTTTCTCACTAGTGTGTTAATTTCCTCTTTAACCAGCAGTGCCACTCCACCACCTTTTCCTTAATGCCTGTCCTTCCTCAACATTGTACACCCTGGGACAGTCAATTCTCACTCCTGGTCACCCCACAGCCATATCTCCATAATCCCAATTATATCGTGTCCGTTTACATCTATTTGCACAATTAGTTCATCCATTTATTGCAAATGCTCTGCCCATTAAGACAGAGCCTTTAAGCTTGTCTTGTTAACATTGTTTGCCTTGTTCCTAATATTTTTCTCTATAGCCCTGTTTGAACTTTGTCCTTGGTTTCTCTGCCTACCACTTCTCTTATTCTCTTTTCTACTCCTTGTTTTTTATCTTGCTCCATCCTCTAACTCGTTACATAGGCCCCCATCCTCCTGTCATATTAGTTTCAACCCTCCCTAACCGCTCAGTAACCACATCAAAATTATTTTCGTTTTCTTTGCACCGTGTGTACATAGTTTCTGATTCCTGTTTCAATGTTGTTGACCTTGCATATTTGGCTGACAGTTACCATGATCTCAGCATGTCCTCAGAATGAATGAAACAATTGTAGAATGTAACTCAGCACTCAATTCATGTGCGGGGGGGTCCCAGAAACAGGTGGACAGATCATTTGTTTGAGGTTGGACAAACTCAGTTTGTTCTCAATGGAATGAGGTTGAGGGGCGACCTAATAGAAGTTTACAAGATTATGAGTGGCATGGACAGAGTGAATAGCCAGGTGCTCTTTCCTAGGGTAGAAGAGTCAAGTACTAGGGAACATAGGTTTAAGGTGCATGGGGAAAAGTTTAGAGGAGATGTGCAAGGCAAGTTTTTTACACAGAATGCGGTGAATGTGTGGAATGTACTGCCCGGGGAGGTGGTGAGACCAGGTATGATAGTGGCATTTAAGGGCCATCTAAATGAAAACATGAATAGGACAGGAATGGAAGGATACAGACTCCATAAACGCATATGGTTTTAGTTTAGGCAGGCAGCATGATCGTTGCAGGCTTGGAGAGCTGAAGGGCCTGTTTCTGTGCTGGACTGTTCTTTGTTCTTGGCTAGGATTCTGGGTCTCTGTTCTTCTTGAAATTGTACCCTATAGATATCTTTTGCAACTCACTAAGAGGGCAGATTGAGATTCAGTTTAACGTTTCATGCAAAAATGGCATTGCCTTAATACCACGCTGCAGTACTAGCCTAGACCCTGTGGTTAAGCCTCTGGAGTGAGACTTGAACCCACATCTTTTTGGCCCAGGCAAGTACGCTACCACTAAGGCAAGGTTGACACCTATCCAATTTTAAAGACATATGTCTTTCCTCAGACTCTTAATTTGTGCAGATTCCTTTGGCTGTAATAAAATATACAACTTGGTGTCGAAGTGAACAAAATCCATGTGCCAGGTTTCTGCTAAGGGTGATCGTAGTTCCTGTGGATTATACTGAGCACTGGAGATGAAACTTTGCCTAATTGTAAATAGCTCACACTCCATTAGCTAGTATGACTGAAATGTTAAACAGAACATTTTAAGCAGTTGTGGGAATTGAATTATTTATTGCAAGTATAAGGTAATCCGTGTTAAATGAATAGCTTGACCTCAAAATTCCAGGTATTTATGGAAAAGTCTCCAACATTGCCTTGCAGTAAGCAGTTTTCCTGGGAAGGAAATTGTAGAATCAGTATAGTAATGCATAGAGGAGGCCATTTGGTACTGAAGAGTAATCGAGTTAGCTTCACTCCAACACTCTTACTCCATATCCCTGCAATTCATTCCTTCACCATATTAATCCAATTAGCTTTTAAAGATTATTATTGAATCTATATCCACCTATCTTATATCCACAAATCTTAATTCCTGTTAGAGGAATGCACAGTTTAACCAGCCCCACTACTCTGCAGGAGGCACCATTGGTTCAAAGCGGTTATTGGATAGGCACATGGAGCACACCAAAATGATAGGGAATGGGATAGCTTGATCTTGGGTTTGGACATAGCTCAACACAACGTCAAGGGCCTGTACTGTGCTGTACTGTTCTATGTTCTAAAAGTTTGATTAACTCATCAAATGGCTAATAATTTACCTTTGCTAGTGTTAGACCAAGAGTAAACTAGACTGCTGTCAGTAAACTCAGAATGATTGATTTATTATAAAACAAAACTTCAAAACAAGTTATAAGAACTAGTTAATACAGAATTACGCTCTAGAAGTCTGATGATCTATCCCTTTTACAAATAAAGCACACACACACTCTCACACACTCACTCAGACACACACACACTTTCCACACACACACCCACCTCCCAACACACACACACACACACACACACACACACACACACACACACACACACACACACACACACACACACACACACACACACACACACACACACACACTTCCCAACACACACAAGCACATACACACACACACAAAACACATACACACAGAGTCACCTCCCAACACACACAGACACCCACTTCCAAACACACACATACGCACACACTCACACACATACACACATGTTGATCTGGAGCTCCCTAGTGTGAAGATAGGCTGCTATTTCTAGTAGATGTCTGGATGTTCTCATCAACGGAGCTTCAGCATGGAGGAGAATGTAGAGCTGGACCCAGTGTTGTTGTCTCAGCTTTGCAGGTTTCCAAATGCAGACAATTTATGCCCAAATGTGGACTCTCTGGCTGCTGTAGATAATCATACACAGAATTCCAGGTGAGGCAGGGAGACAGCAAGTTAAAACACCCTTCCTTCTCAGCTTATTCCCCCAAAATTGAATTCAAAACCAACAGGTTCAAAACTGAAAGCTCCTCTATCGGGTGATTAAATGTAAACAACCACTCCTTTGCCTTTAAACTAGTTTTTTCCCTAACAATTAAATAATTGCCGGTCAAACAACTCTCCCTGTTAAAGAGCCATGCTGAACAGGTAGCTAAAATCAGGTGATTTCTTAGGAAAGTTCTAATTGCTAACTGTCCAAAGGTGAGATTATGAACTTTTGGTTAAAAAAATCCAAGTTCCAATATAATGCGGTGTCCCTCCAGTACTTCAAAAGAAAATATTGTCCTCAAAGGTATGGGCCAGGATTTTCCCCAAAAACATTCTAAGTGTCGAATCTGCTTGAAACCTGGAGTAAATCATGCCGGTTTTCTCAGTGGGAGTTCAGAGAAGAATCTCCCACATTCTGTGCACCGCTGAGTGCACTAGTGTGAATCATGCGGAAAATCAGGTGGTGGGGCCTATTCCCACCGGACAGGCCGTCACTGAGCATGTGCCGATCGAACAGCGCCAAGAGCAATGCATGAGCAGTGGTCCCTGTCAGCCGGCTTCCTGCTTGCAAGCCAGTTTGATCACTGGTCAGCCCTGCGATCCCGGCAATACCAGCGGTGCTGGGCCACCAGCTCCCCAAAAGTGGAGAGCTGGGAACTGAAATACTCCTTGGCGGGGTGGGGAGGGGCAAGATGCTAACGGGCCTGAAGATTTCAATCCCCCCTGGCAGGCTAGTAGCATTTAAATTACATTTAAATTTGTATTTGCATAATTTATGCAGCTCCCGCCTATATCTGGCACTGGGAATGGTGCTCAGAGCTGGACGCCCAGGTCGGATCCTGCGGATCGGGCGCCATCTAAATCAACTGGCCGGCTGCATGAAAATATCAGCGCAGCGGAAGGGAGAATCGCCCAGGCGATTCTAACACTACTCACGTGAAAACCTTCTTCCGCATGTCATGTGTAGCTTTTTAACCAGCCGATGACTATCAACAGTTCAGCCATTGGAAGTAACTTTTTTATTTACTCTATATAAATCCTTCATAATTTTAAACACCTTCATCAACTCTCGTCTCTAGGCATCCTCCTGTTTAAGGGGAACAACCCTAACTTCTCCTCATAACTGTAATCCTGAAAATATTCTATTAACTAGAACAGAATAGAATTTTGCATTAAGATGGAGAGTGACTCTGAGACTTAGGGTCCTGAATCTAAATAAAGGAAACTATGATGGTATGAGGTGCAAGTTAGCTATGATGGTTTGGGAGTGTTACTTAAAGGATGACAGTGGATAGGCAATGGCAAACATTCAAAGAGTGCATGGGTGAACTGTAACAATTGTGTATTCTGCCTGGTGCAAAATTAAAATGGGAAAAGTGGCCAAACCATGGCTTACGAGGGAGATCAGAGATAGTATTATTTGCAAGGAAGAGGCATACAAGTTAGCCCAAAAAAACAGCAGACCTGAAGATTGGAAGCAGTTTAGATTTCAGTAAAGGAGGGCAAAAGGATTGATTAAGGAGAAAATAGAGTACGAGAGTTCCAGGGAACATAAAAACTGTTTGCAAAGACAAATGTAGATCCCTTACAGCCAGAACCAGGGGAATTTATAATGGGGAACAAAGAAATGGCCGACCAACTAAATATCTCATTTGGTTTGATCTTCACAAAGGAGGACCAAATAATGTTCCCGAAATGTTGGGGAACACGGGGTTTAGCTAGGGGGAGGAACTGAAGGAAATCAGTGTTAGTAGGGAAATGGTGTCGGGGAAATTGATGGCATTGAAGGCTAATAAATCTCCAGGGCCTGATAATCGACATCCCAGAGTACTTAACGAAGTGGACCAAGAAATAATTAATGGTCATCTTCCAAGATTCTATAGACTCTGAACTGATTGGATTGGACATTAGCTCATGTAAAATTAAAAGATCACTGAGTAATCGATGCTACAAGTATACAATGTGAAAGACCCTAGCATCCATGGGACACATTTATTCATCCATGGGACATGGGCGTCACTGACTGTCCATCATATATTGCCCGTCCCTAGTTGCCCGAGGGCAGTTGAGAGTCAACCATCATTCTGGCATTCATTCTGTTTAATCTAAGAACAGGCAAGATAGACTTGAACTCAAATCGTTTTTGGGGATGGTAAACTACAATGGGTGTTTTTTAAATCAAATGTATCGACAGTATTGGCCCCCTGGCATATTCTGCGAAAGAAACATCATCATTGGTTTTGAAAGTCTCCCGGGGGAAGGTTTCAACAGAGTAAAACGATTGCTGTATTCCACAAAGCTGTTGGAACACTTTCACCCATCTAATAGATTGATTTTGAGAGCTAACTAAAGCAATGAGACTGCTGTACAATAAACACCTTTAATTTTCACTAATGAAATCTGTGAAAGTGTGTCTTTCCATGTGACCTGAGAAGAGGAGAGAAATAAGGATATATGAGCTTCATAAAAGGAACATGAGCAAAGCATATTCCTCCTTGGAAAAAAACAGGACCAGAAATCGGGAAGACTTGTCGCATATTCTGTGCCTGATTTTAAATTAAATATACTTCATACTTCAAATTATGAAGGTGAATAGAAACACATATGGTCATTTTTTGAATAAATTTCCACAAGGGTTATCTCACTCTCTCACTCTAAGCATTGTAAATCTGTGCATCTGCCAGAGAAATGATGGGAATGGCCATTTTCCTATCTCTGGGCATTCTGCCAATTTCCTGCCAAAGTTACATCAGGAGATCGTGACAGCCCCCACAGAAATGCAAAGCCAATGCGTTCCCAAAGCTGCCACTAAGTCATTGTTCAAAAATCGCAGTGTTCGTGGTAAAAGCAGCGAACCCCACCTCAGCTTAGTAAGAAGAAAAAAGCGTCACAATTACGAGGACGGGGATGATTGAATTTTGTGGCTGCAGTGACTGACACCGGCAGGAATTGGAGACTTTACCCTGCTGTCCTCCGTAACAATGCCAGAAAAAAAAAACATGAAACATGTTATGGATGGGCTGTGATCCAATTTAAATCATCCCCTGTGTGGATTTATTGCTGGGACAAGTGACTCACTGTGGCACGGCATCCCAGGAGAAATCATGTAAAGTTCTACACTTCACTGTGTGTAATGGAGGAGTTCACCGAATATCACAGATTTGCAGAATGAATTGTGGAGGCAGTGAAACTGCCAGTTTCTGAATGGGTTGCTTATAGGAGCATAGCAATTGTCTCCTACCTTTGTGGTAGTCACGTGTTACAATAATTGAGCTGTTGACTAGTCATTGCAATCAATATTTCTCAATTAGCCGACAAACAGCCCAGAAATGACAAATGTAAACCCCAAGATGTCGGGATTTGGAAACCATACATCCAAAAGTCATCTTTGCATTCCCAAGCACATGTCATGTCTCAAGTTACCCTTATACCGTTTCTCAATATGTTAGCTTCTGGATGGATGTATCTAATTTGCATGTGAAGAAATCAGCATTAACTGCTTTCACTATTTCTCAAGGGACCGTATTCCATGGATTGGCCGCTCACTCACTGAGTGCTACCACAGATTGGTTTTGAATTTTCCCCTCATCAAGTGAAGGATTGCCTTTACTGATGGAGAGTGCACCAAATGGGAGAATCTTTTGATTTGATTTTTTGACTTGATTTATTATTGTCACATAGAACAAAGAACACTACAGCACAAACAGGCCCTTCGGCCCACGAGTTGCGCCGATCACATCAACACCTATCTATAACCCCCAATCCCATAAAACCCCATATACTCATCCAGAAGTCTTTTAAAAGACCCCAGCGAGTTCGCCTCCACCACCACTGATGGCAGCCGATTCCATTCACTCACCACCCTCTGAGTGTAAAACTTACCCCTAACATCACTTCTGTACTTTCCTCCCCGCACCTTAAACCTGTGTCCTCTCATAGCGACCATTTCAACCCGGGGAAATAGCCTCTGAGAATCCACCCTATCTATTCCTCTCAACATTTTATAAACCTCTATCAGGTCGCCTCTCAACCTACGTCTCTCCAGGGAAAAGAGACCCAGTTCCCTCAACCTAACTTCATAAGGCATGCCTCCCAGTCCAGGCAACATCCTTGTAAATCTCCTGCGCACCCTTTCAATAGCCTCCACGTCCTTCCTGTAGTGAGGCGACCAGAACTGCACACAGTACTCCAAATGAGGCCTGACAAGGGTCTTATAAAGTTGCAGCATTACCTCCCGACTCCTAAACTCAATCCCTCGATTAATGAAGGCCAGTACACCATACGCCTTCTTGACCACCTCTTCCACCTGCGAGGCCGATTTAAGAGTCCTGTGGACCCGGACCCCAAGATCCTTCTGCTCCTCAACATTACCAAGACTCCTGCCCTTGATAGTGTACTCGCTCATCCCGTTGGTTCTGCCAAAATGGACGACTACGCATTTATCCACGTTGAAGTCCATCTGCTACTTCTCCGCCCAGTCCTGCATCCTATTTATGTCCTGCTGCAACTTTTGCCATCCTTCCAGACCATCCACAACACCACCGACCTTCGTGTCATCAGCGAACTTACTTACCCATCCTTCCACTTCCTCATCCAGGTCATTTATGAAAATGACAAACAGCAAGGGTCCTAGAACAGATCCCTGGGGCACTCCGCTGGTGACTGACCTCCATTCAGAAAAAGACCCATCCACAACCACTCTCTGCCTTCTGCAGGCAAGCCAGTTCTTGATCCACAAGGCCAAAGGCCCTCAGATCCCATGCCCTCTCACATGTATCAGTATACAATGAAAGGTATTGTTTCTTGCGCGCTATACAAAGTGTACCAGCCATAGAGAAGGAACGGAGAGAGTGCAGGGTGGAATGTTATAGTCCTAGCTAGGGTTTAGAGAAAGATCAACTTAGTGTGAGGTAGGTCCATTCAAAAGTTTGATGGTAGCAGAGAAGAAGCTGTTCTTGAGTCAATTGATATGTGTCCTCAGACATTTGTATTGTCTTCCCATGGAAGGTGGTAGAGAGTATGTCCGGGGTGAGTGGGGTCCTTGATGAAAGTCGCTTCTTTTCTGAGGCAACGGGAAGTATAGATGGAGCCAATGGATGGGCGGCTGGGGCGACATGGTGGCACAGTGGTTAGCACTGCTGCCTCATAGTGCCGGGGACCTGGGTTTGATTCCTGGCTTGGGTCACTGTCTGTATGGAGTTTGCACATTCTCCCTATGTCTGCATGGGTTTCCTCCAGTTTCCTCCCACATTCTGAAAGGCGGGCTGGTTAGGTGCATTAACCCAGACTGTGGTGACTTGAAGCATTTCACAATAACTTCATTGCAGTGTTAATGTAAACTTTACTTGTGACTAATAAATAAACTACTTTTTTACGGACTTTACTGATTTGAGTGATGGATTGGGCTACATTCACAGCCTTTTTGTAATTTCTTGCGATGTTGGACAGAGCAGGAGCCATACCAAGCTGTGATACAACCAGGAAGAGTATTTTCTATGGTGCATCTGTAAAAGTTGGTGAGAGTTATAGCTGACATGCCAAACTTCCTTAGTCTCCTAAGAAATGAGAGGCGTTGGTCTGTTCCGGACGAGGTGAAATAGCTGGTCATAGCTGACACTAGCCAGGGATTATAAAATCCTAAAAATAGCAATCAACTCACCTCTCAACCTCCTTACTTTCAATCTTCCCACAGCTGCTCTGCAGATGACAAAACATTGCAACCAATGTGCTGTTGCTGTGTAGAATGGGCTGATTTTAATTATTGACAGAGGTGGAAAAAAAGCGGTAGCAAATTGGCAGCTCTTTACACATTGAAATCAATGGAGTGGGCAGTGTAACAACTTTCTCGCTATTGTTTTTAGCCCCAAGGGCGACAGGTTCGGTGGCATCCTATTTTCCAGCTTGTACCGCAGTCTAATTTACAAAACGTTTTAACAGCGAGCTTGCCCTAAGATGTAAAAGGAAACCAGGACCACTGCTGTTTATTTTATGAAATAAATATTAAAAGAAAAGTCTGCGACGGCAGCAACTTGCCAAAATTGCAGAGCTTTTGCTGTTGGAAGACCGTTTCCACACTGAAGAGGTGTTACAGTTGCTTCCCTTCCAATTGGATGCTGAAAGAAAAGGCAAAGTTGGCATAAATGTCATATTTTGGTGTGATGCTTTGGAATGAAATGTGAGGCTTTATTGAGGCTCGCTTGTGGATGGTGGCCTGAATTTACATTATTGTGTGCAGAATGACAAATTGCTAACGTGCTTTGTAACCATTTAATTACTTGCTTGAAGTGGGGCACCTCACTGCTCTCCCAGATCATCCTCATTTAGCTGGTGCTGTTTTAAAGAGGAACACTGGCTCAAACACCAGCAAAAAAAAACTTCTCCCGTTTTTGTACTCACAAGCACCACCAGATGGGACATGGATTTACAGTCCTAAACAAAATGTGACACCTCCAACAATACAGGATTCCCTCAGCACTGCAGGCAGCTGTCAGCCTGGTTTATGTGCCACAAGGCTTGAATCCACAACCTTCTGATTCAAAAGTGAGAAAATTACTAACTGAGCCAAGCTGTGGATACAATTCCTGAGATTCATTGATGATTCATCACTGCATCGTAACATCCCGTGTGTAACCGAGGCTCAACAGACTGTGGACAGCTGCCCCAGGTAATCTGATAACCCAGTGTCCGAATTGCAACAGCATTGCTGGAACGAAGGAGCGGATTATTGGTCCTTTTGAGCTGTAAGAAGGAGGTTCGAACACTGGAGGCAGCATAGTGATTACCAATGAGGCTGATTTCAAGCACCAGAGGTCTGAGTTATGGTGCTGTTCCTGGCATGCTGTCCTACTCTCATTAAACGAGTGTTAATCCTTTGGCTTGATGATAATGGTAGAGTGGTTTATGCCAGGCCATGAGGTCTCAGACTGTGGTTGAGTATAGAATCATGGAATCATTGAGTGCAGAAGAGGCCCTGAGGCCCATCGGATCTGCGCTGACACATTCGAAACACCTGAACTCCCATCTAATCCCATCTGCCAGCTCTTCATAGCCCTGATTGTTGTGATGTGCCAAGTGCTAATCCGGATACTTTTTAAAGGATGTGAGGCAACTCTCCCTCCCAAGCACAGCATTCCTGACCATCACTGCCCTCTTGGTTAAAAAAAAGATTTTCCTCACATCCCCCCTAAATCTTCTGCCCCTCACCTTGAACCTATGTCCCCTCGTGACTGACCCTTCAACTAAGGGGAATAGCTTACTTATTAGTGTCGCAAGTAGGTTTATATTAACATTGCGATGAAGTTTTTGTGAAAATCCCCTCGTCGCCACACACTGGTGCCCGTTCTGGTACACTGAGAGAGAATTTAGCATGGCCAATGCACCTAACCAGCACATCTTTCGGACTGTGGGAGGAAACCGGAGTCACCCAAGCTGCAAATCGAACCTGGGTCCCTGTCGCTGTGAGGCAGCAGTGCTAATCACTGTGTCACCGTGCCACCCGAACAGTTGTTCCTTATCCACTCTGACCTTGTCTCTCATAATCTTGTACACTTCGGTCAGATTGCCCCTCAGTCTTCTCTGCTCTAACAAAAGCAATCCTCGGATGCTCAGTTTTGAACTGCTGGATCTGTTCTCAATCTCATCCCCTCTGCACAGTTGCAGTGCCACACGTGATGAAGGGTGTCCTCAGCATTAAAACTGGGTTGGATCTCCGCAGGGATTATGTGGTGGTGATTCTTAACAATATTATCATGGATTGTGTGTTTTTACAGCAGATAGGACCGAGGTTAAAAAAAGTTCCTTACTTTCAGCTGGTTCTCTCACCACCTGCACTGGCCTCAGTCTGGCAGATATGTCCTTCAGAAGTCAATCAGTTTGATAAGTAAAGGTGTTACTGGGTCAAACTTGGTAATGGTTATTGCAACCCCCATCCAGAATATAGTCTGTGCCCTTACTACTTACAGTACCTCTTTTAAATGGTGTACAACAGGGGGGGGAGGGTACGGATTCATCAGCTGAGATGGGGTGGGAGAGGGGCATGGGCGATGGGTGAATCAGTAGGAGGTTTCCTTGCTCATGTTTGACCAATCACCAATGAGAGAGAGTTCATGAGATCATTGCTGAGAACTCTTGGAGGGCCGAAGGGCCTGTTTCCTGTGCTGTACTGTTCTTTGTTCTCTTAAGACAACTCTCTCCCAACAGCCTATTGTGCTGGTGTGACAAAACATAGTAAGAAGCCTGACAACACCAGGTTTAAGTCTTACCGATTTATTTGATAGTAAACTCACAAGCTTTCAGGGTTTGCCCCTTCGTCCGGTGAGCAGGTAAACTGTGTTTACCCCAGTCCAACGCCAGCATCTCCACATAGTGACAAAACATAGTCAAGGATGTTGGTGGGAGTGTCTGGGACATTGGCTGTATGATTCAGTGAGTATGACTATACAAGATTGCTGCTTGACTAGTCTGTGGGAAAACTCCCCCAATTTTGGGGCAAGTTTCCGGATGATAGTGAGGAGGACTTTGCAGGATAGACTGGGCAGGCTTTGCCTTTGTTACATACAATGTTTAAGCAGGCAGTGAGTAGTCTGTCTGGTTTTATTCTTATTTGATTTTTTTCATGGTGGCTTGTTACAACTGAATGGCTTCTTAAATTATGTCAGAGGGCAGTTAAGAGTTCATTGATGTGGGTCTTGAATTACATATAGGCCAGACTGAGTAGGGATGACAGATTTGTGATTCAGGTTTTTAAGATCATGCTTCTTTTAAATTCATGGGATATGGGCATCGCTGGCTGGTTTAGCATTTATTGCCCAAACTTAATTGCCCCTTAAACTCAACGGTTCAGAGGACATATAAGAGTTAACCACACTACTATGGATCTGAAGTTACATGTAAGCTAGACTGGTAAGGATGGCAGATTTCCTTCCTTAAAGGGCATTAGTGAGCCAGCAGGGTTTTTATGACAATTGACAGTGGTTTCATGGCCACCATTTAAACTTTTAATTCCAGCTTTCTTTAGTGAATTCAAATTTCACTATCTGCCATGATGGGATTTGAATCTCACTCTGCTTCCCAATAAGTGCAATAACCCAGTGGCTTCAATTACTGATTTAGCATTTTATGACAGGCTTATTTAAATTCCCAGTCACCACGATGGGATCTGAACTCCTGGGATGATTAGTCGAGGGCCTCTGGATTACTAGTCTAAGTCGCACAACCACAATGTTACAGCAACCACAAATATTGCACACATTCAATGTGATTCTGATTAATTTGGGACTTTTTTTACGCTGGACATGCTGCAATGTGGATATATACATTGTGAACTACTTGTACCTAGCTTAGATTTGGGAACTTCTTGTTTTACCTGGATCTTCGTTTTTTTTATTCATTTGTGGGATACGGGGGTTGCTGGCTGGCCAGCATTTTATTGCCCATCCCTAGTTGCCCTTGGAGGGCAGTTGGAATTAATCACACTGCTGTGGTTCTGGAGCCACATGTAGGCCAGATCAGGTAAGGGCGGCAGATTTCCTTCCCTAAAGGACATTAGTAAACCAGACGTATTTTTCCGACAATGGCTTGATGGTCATCAGTAGATTTTTAATTCCAGATATATTGTTTTTTTACGAGGCTGCCGTTGCCTACATACTACCCTCTGCATTACTTTTTTTCCTCAATATTAAGCGCAATGTTTGGCTGCGTGTCTTCTCGAGCTGCTATTAAAATTCTTCTTGCATAAATTCATGGCAGCAAGCTCATAGTCAGCTGCCAATTCGCTTGTCAGCAATGGCCATTTGGAAGAAGCTGCCTAAACATAGTGAATGACTCCACTACTGTGTAGCAGAAGGGATAACCAATGGAAACAGCTGATGGTGTAATGGCCTCATTGTATTGGCAGTTAGCATTCTGCTCCTCCGCTTGACAATCTGGGCAAACAAACACTTTGTCAGCTGGGAATAACATTCCAGGAAATGCCCTCCAACTTATTCTACTTTCTGATTGTTCGAGATGTGCAGGATTGTTGTCGAAAGAGAAGAAATAAAAAAGCAGGCAGGCCATTGTGAAAACCCTTCTGTTTAATACACAGCATAGAAATATATACATATCACAGATCTTCCTTCGATAAAATACAAACAAATATGAAAATTACAAAGAAAGAGAGGATGCTTCAACTTTTTTGTAAGGTGGTTTCAACTGTTTTACACCCAAACTTTCTCAGGAGTGCGTCTCCATATTTTCATTCAGACTGCCCAGACATTTTTGCCCAAACTTGAGTAGAAAAGGCTTATGGTGTGGGAACATCACTGTGGACCTTTACTTCAAAACTCATTGTTGGAATGTCTACTAAGATACAGAATGGCTTTGAGCTTTCAAATCAGTGCTAACTTACTGTAAGTCTTACATTCCATGGGACATTGAATTAAGTGCATTCCATTTCGGCATTTTATATGCAAATTATTTTGAGGTTGTAGTTACAAATGAAATATAAATGGATGTCTGAATTTTGCTAAATCGATGGAAATCCTTGGAGCCATTTCCTGTCCATTCACATAATAGTATCTCCCATTAATTTAATGTTCCTTGCTAACTTTCTGCTGAGCACAATCAGCTTAGGCAGGATTTTGCCCCCGGCCTACTTTTAAGCCACAGGGTCATGCGCTAGAAGCCTACACATGCTGAGCTCCCAGTTTCAGTGATACCATTCTAGGCTATTGCAAGATGGAGAAGAAGCAGTTTCCCACAGGGACCTTTATGACTACATTACGGAGGCTGGTTTAGCCCTGTCTCCGAATTGTGTTTTTTTGCTTTCACTCACTGAATTGCGAAAGAGGGAGAGACAGCGAGGAAACTGTATTGAGTCCCAGCTCTCTTGCCATAGATCAGTCGGGTAAGCCACCAATGGTGGGCCAGACGAAAGGGGCAGCAAATCTACCATGTTCCACAAAGGTCCCTAAACTGTTTTACAAATCCTACAGAATGCTACCTGAATACTGCTTTCAGTCATAAATAATAAATTATTCAGTTTTCCCATTTTCAAAACTTGACGCCATACATCTCACTCTGGATCATGCCTTCCGCCTAGGATAAGCTAACAGTATAAAGCGACTTATAACCTTAAAAACCTTCCTTAGCAACACACCAGGAATTTTGTTATAAATTCCTGTTGCAGAAATGCTGTCTGCAATCACACAAAACAAACTGAGTTATTCATTTGAATCTGCAGTGCTCCATAATAACGAGTTTAAAAATACACAATATTCACAAATGCATTTTCAGATTCCTTCAACATTGGTTGAGAAATGGAACATTGAAAATCTAATTGATTTACGTGCTGATTTTGGGTTCATTACAGCTCCCCTGTTTATTGATAATTGGGATGTGGAGATGCTGGTGTTGGGGTAAGCACAGTAAGAAGTCTCACAACACCAGGTTAAAAGTCCAACAGGTTTATTTGGCAGCAAACGCTACCAAACATTTGCTACCAAATAAACCTGTTGGACTTTAACTTGGTGTTGTGAGACTTCTTACTGCAGATAATTGGTACAGCGACATCTCCCGTTGCTTATCTATTTAAGTTGGGACTTGGGTGCTAATGTCACATACCATGAACTCTGACCCTGCTGGACTATCAGGAAATGCTGAATAAACAGGAATTGCCAATGTTGGGAATTCGCAAGGTCGTTAATGGTTCATTCAGGATATTATGGGACACTGCAGCTCACGAGTAGACTGTACTCCGAGCTCCCCCCACAACAAACCACAAATAGAGTACTGTAGGAAAAGATTAAATTTAATTGAATCTTTGGAAGGCAGTAGTCATAGATTTGAGTACAAGATACAACACAACAGTGTGAATTGTCTAGGCTTTCTGTGTCTCAAGAATACAAACATTTTTGAGTTAAGGCTTTTTTTTCTCTTCATTTTTCAAAGCAACAACTTACTCAAGCAATAACGCCAATAAAAAACTTTTAGGAAAAAACGATGCAGAAGAGAAACTCTCACAGCGATACAAAACCTGAAACAATACCATACAAGAAACATGTCGACCATATAATTCTAAATATCTTTTAATAATTCTCCAATAACAAAACTTTTTTTTTCCTTTTTTGTTTAAAACTGATATTGCATAAACAGAAATAATGTCAAATCAAATCTGTCTCTAACACTGTTCTCCCAGCTCACTCTTCTAACAGAGAAGGAAAAAAAAATCAACTTCATATAGCGCGTATTTCAGTGCAAGCAATTGTTAATCCATGCCACAGGTCTGAAGCCAGTCACAATGTTATCAGCATACAGACAAGTTGCCCTCTGTAGCATGTTATCAAATCATATCATTTATCCTTGTTATAAAGGTCACGGCCCCCTCAGTGTCCAATGTGGCTTTATGCTAATTGCTCTCCAAGCAGGAAGGGGGGGGGAAATCAAAATACTGTATACTCAAAGTATAAAATCTGGACTAATATACAAAAACATAGGTTTTTAAAGCCCTTTGGAAACATATTTTATGAAGCTAAGTCATTATACAAATAGAATGATACAAATTTATAACTCTTTACAGAAAAACGATAAATACTTGTAAAATGATCTCACTTGGTCTCAACACCAGCATTTGTTTATTTAAAACTTTAATTTAAAAATTAAAAAGCATACTGTACATAATTCATTTTTTTTACATAGCATCCCATTTGATTGCTTTAACAGTTGCTCCTGAGAAAAGCTTGGCTCAGTCACAGACCAGCATTATCCAGAGCTCTTCTTGTCTTTCCTAAGACAAACAATTACAAAAAAAAACCTCAAAAGATTTCCACAGTTTCAGGTATTCTTCCGCAGTCATTTAAAACCCCTCGAGAGTGCTTCGTCCTCATGCCTCGGAGTATGTGTTCTGTGAGTTCAGTTTGTCCTTTTTCAGTTTTACTCCATCCACAAGTTCGAAGTTGTAGCTCTCGAGGGCAGATAGGTTCCTGTCGGCCAGAGCGCTGTGCCAACAGGCACAGTACAGGACAACCCCGCAGATGGCCCCCAGGATAACTCCCAGTGCGCTCATAGCGATGATGGTAATGAGGATAGGGTCAAGGGTCTTCAGTACATTTCCAGGACCTGCAGAATTCTCATAGAAGGTTTTGTCAGTGGCCTCCTTGGGTTCCACAGCTGAAGTGAAAAAAAAACAAATACACTCGTAACCTTTTCGAAGCAGAAGTCTTTTGGGTTATTCAGAATTTGGATGGCATGGGAATGATGGATGGCGTGGCGTGGAAAAGGCTTGGGAGAGAAGGGGATGGTGTGCGATGGGAATGGCATGGGATGGGAGGGAATGGTGTGAGATGGGAGGAATGGGAGGGTTGGAGAGATGATGCAAATTTGACTGCAAATATTTTGTAAATCTCCTCCAGTGATACGGAACTAAATGGTCAAACCTCTGGAGTACAGCAATTCATCAGAGATGCAGTTCCCTTTATTTTTCTCTGCTCTTTTGTCGAGATAATTTGAAGGTGTTGGAAAACTTGGTATCAGTAACAAACTCAGCAGGGTCAGGTACAGCACAGGCTGGATACAGGGTCAGATACAGCACAGGCTGGGTACAGGGTCAGGTACAGCACAGGCTGGATACAGGGTCAGGTACAGCACAGGCTGGGTACAGGGTCAGGTACAGCACAGGCTGGATACAGGGTCAGATACAGCACCGGCTGGATACAGGGTCAGGTACAGCACAGGCTGGATACAGGGTCAGGTACAGCACAGGCTGGATACAGGGTCAGGTACAGCACAGGCTGGATACAGGGTCAGATACAGCACCGGCTGGATACAGGGTCAGGTACAGCACAGGCTGGATACAGGGTCAGGTACAGCACAGGCTGGATACAGGGTCAGGTACAGCACAGGCTGGATACAGGGTCAGATACAGCACAGGCTGGATACAGGGACAGGTACAGCACAGGCTGGATACAGGGTCAGGTACAGCACAGGCTGGATACACAGGTACAGCACAGGCTGGATACAGGGTCAGGTACAGCACAGGCTGGGTACAGGGTCAGGTACAGCACAGGCTGGATACAGGGTCAGGTACAGCACAGGCTGGGTACAGGGTCAGGTACAGCACAGGCTGGATACAGGGTCAGGTACAGCACAGGCTGGATACAGGGTCAGATACAGCACAGGCTGGATACAGGGTCAGATACAGCACAGGCTGGATACAGGGTCAGGTACAGCACAGGCTGGATACAGGGTCAGGTACAGCACAGGCTGGATACAGGGTCAGATACAGCACAGGTTGGATACAGGGTCAGGTACAGCACAGGCTGGATACAGGGTCAGGTACAGCACAGGCTGGATACAGGGTCAGGTACAGCACAGGCTGGATACAGGGTCAGATACAGCACAGGCTGGATACAGGGTCAGATACAGCACAGGTTGGATACAGGGTCAGATACAGCACAGGCTGGATACAGGGTCAGGTACAGCACAGGCTGGATACAGGGTCAGATACAGCACAGGCTGGATACAGGGTCAGGTACAGCACAGGCTGGACGCAGAGTGAAATCCCACCTGCTCCACAAATCTGCTTTAAACTCTAACCACAAAAGAGATGCCTATTGCTGCATCACTGAAGCAGGTTCCATTTCCCACACCAACCTCACTATTTGAGCAGGATGCATGTTAAAATTTGATAAAGCCAGTTTTGAGTGCAGGCCCACAACCATCCACTTGAGAGTTCCAAAGCTCATTTCCTGAATGCTCCTTACGGACAGAGCCACGTTGGGGTGGATTTCAAATAGACCATGATATTTCCCAGTCTCTGGATGTAGTGACAATGTAAATCAATGACGTTTCCTCTACTCAACACCTCCATCCCAGCGAAATGATAAATATAGGAACATTTAAGGCACTGAGTCTATCCCACCATCTTTTTCAATTTGTTCAGCAATGTTCAAAGGGAAATCTATTAAAACACTGAAGGAAAATTGCTCATGTTTGTTTACGATGCCTATTGCACATAATATTAAGATAAGACCCTCCCCACAGCAGCAGGCCCCAGCCATGTTAAAATGGTGTGTAACTGCCGCAGTCAATTGCTGATAGAAGCATAACTTGTCTTATTGCAAACTACTTTCACAACATGTATATTAACTTCAAGCATTTTCCACATTTCTTTTTCTTGAGGACGTATTAAAATTGCAACATCCAAAAAGAATCCAGCCTTTGAACAAAGTTGTGTGAAATGGAGTTGGAGATTTGGTATACTCAAACAGATTGGCAGAACAAGCTTGAGGGGCAAAAGGGCCTGCAATTCTTCCTATGATTCTTTGAAGGAATGATTGAGCACGTCCTTCTATTTCTGGTGGCATGGCATGGTGGTACAGTGGTAAGCACTGCTGCCTCACAGTGCCAGAGTCCCGGGTTCAATTCCCAGCTTGGGTCACTGTCTGTGTGTGGAATTTGCACATTCTCCCCATGTCTGCGTGGGTTTGCTCCAGGTGCTCCGCTTTCCTCCCACAATCTGAAAGATGTGCTGGTTAGGTGCATTGACCCGAACAGGTGCCGGAGTGTGGCGACTAGGGGAATTTTACAGTAACTTCATTGTAGTGTCAATGTAGGTCTTACTTGTGACTAATAAATAAACTTTTACTTATTCTTCTGTCAGGATTGCTCTAATTACTGCTTTCCCAGCCTCCTCTCCAAAAGTGGAAATGCTATTCCCAGGATAGGTGCTGGGTCATTAAGTGGGGACAGAATTTGTACACGCTTAACAGGAATCCTAATGACTTGGATTTCCCTTCTATGTACCCAGCACAATTGATTCTTTATTGCTAGTTGCAATGTTTCTCTACCCAATTGACTAACTTGCCCGAAGCTCTGAGACGTAGTGTTGGATTTTTTTTCCAGGATTAATTTCCTGTAACTAATGTTATGGTTGACAAGCTTAAAAAAATGTAGCTGGCCAAGTGTTGAGGGACATTTAAAGCCATTTTCTAAGCACCAGCACAGATCTTCATCTTGCAGTGCCTGTGGCTTCGGGTAATAAACATGGCAATGCTCCGTTTCACTTGCTCCAGCAACTGATAAAGGGACTTACCAGTGGGAAAGATTGATGTGGAACCAACCAGATCTGGAAAGGCATCACTGGGAGCTATAGAAAGTTAAAAATACCACATCAGCACAAGCAAGGTCTGCTGAAAGTTTCATGCCCTGAATTTCTTCCCGGCAAGAACACTGTATAAAGATTGCTAATCATATTTCAGCACAAATTATGATATTGAAAAAGGTCCCAGTAGCACTGCTTTCTAGTAGCTAATGGAGCAGCAGTTGGGTTTTTTATGCAGTCCAAGGACAGTCTACCTAATCACCAACTCAGCTCCGTCAATTGAATGTCCTGCATAAATACCCACTGATCTGCAAAGGTCAGCGTCAAAACTTCTCAATATTCGTCCAGACTCACATCTAAACCAGTCAAGTCTGACCTACTGTCCTCCATTCTTATGTTCTTCATCCTCATAGCTGAGGATTACTGACTTCCAAGCCGCATTCATCCCTATCATCTTTCAATCCTGATCCCAGCCAGATACCTTGATGAGGTTAATCAACAACTTCAAAGCACTATTCTCAGTTTTCTGGATCAAGCAGAGTGGGTCGCTCCCCCTCCCCCTTTAGGTCAGACGTTAAGTTGTGATACTGTCGCTATGTCAGGCGGCAGGAGTTCCTCATAGTAATGTGAATGAGGAATGGTGGGAGTACGGTGGGCACTGTTACACATGACAGTCATTTAACATGGGAAGCGATGGCCTATTGGTTTTATCGCTAGCTTATTAATCCAGTGTTCTGGGGACCTGGGTTTGAATCCCGCAATTGTGGAATATCTGGAATTAAGAATCTACTGATGACCATGAAACCATTGCCAATTGTCGGAAAAACCCATCTGGTTCACTAATGTCTGTTAGGGAAGGAAACTTGCCGTTCTTACCCAGTCTGGCCTATATGTGATTCCTGAGCCATAGCAATGTGGTTGATTCTCAACTGCCCTCTGAAATGACCTACCAATCCATTTAGTTTAAGGGCAACTAGGTATGGGCAATAAAAGCTGGTCCAGCCAGCGACACCCATGTCCCACAAATGAATTTTAAAAAAATGCCACAGTACTTCAGACTAATCAGGGAAGGAGAAACTCCAAGTAGAACTTTTCCTTCTATTATGTACAGACAATACTGAAGGCTATTGTTGCTGATAAATGAAGTGAGTCTATGAGATTACATTTAATGAAGCCTGGAGTATACTCCTTGACCCACCACTGACCCTGACCCTCTCGTGCAGTGGGCAGATTATTGGAAAATCATTGCCCAGCATGTTCCTTGTGTTGTAATGAATGAACGAATGGAAAACTGCAGACCAGGCGCACTGATTTGCCATTAAGCTGCCCAGTCAGTGCAGGGCTCTGACAGCGGTGAATGGCCTGGCTGGAGTTTGCCTTAGTGAGCACTAAGGTATGTAGACCAGTGGAACAAAATGTTGCAGGAAACTTACCCATGCAATCACCTGCATTGTGGGTGCTCTGTATCTCCACATCGTGCACTGCCACATCTCCCCGCATTCCTTTTCCAACCATTACTTCCAAGCCCACCTTTCGAAACAAAAGGTTTTCCATTAACCACCTGAGCAACACATGTGTCACAGTCACCTTGTCATAAATTCTTTCTAAAACCAAACAGTCAAATTCAAACATCATTGTATGTGATCATGGAGAACTCCAGCAAAATGTTACTCTCATTCTGGAAAGTGAGCAAGTCGAAAAACCTGGGCAGCATTTTAATATTCCAGCTTCTGTTATTCAAATCTGAACAGGCTGTGTTCTGACAGGCTGATTCCTGGAACTTCCCTGTTGGGATCACATATCCCCCTGCTCTTTCCAATTCACCTTAGTAAGTGGTTAGTCACAGTCCAAAAACAGGACCATCGACATCTCTCTCCATTGAAGAGAGAGAGAGATAATTGCTTATAACATGAAGGGCATCACTCCACAAGTGTGGGGCAAGGCAGGGAGGCAGGGTCTCCATGAATTACCACAGCCTTTTAGAACCATAAAATCCCAGCAGTGCAGAAGGAGGCCATTCAGCCCATCCAGTCTGCACCGACTCTCCAAAATAGGATCCCACCCAAGCCCTTTCTCGTAAACCCATATGTTTACCTGGCTCATCCCCCTAACTTACACATCTTGGGACACCAAAGAGCAATTTAGCATGGTCAATCCACTTAACCTGCACATCTTTGGACTGTGGGAGTAAACTGGAGGAAACCCATGCAGACGTGGGGAGAAAGTATAAACGCCACACTGTCTTTTAACTTAATTCTTTTTCATTCGTATTTTGCACTTCTGTTTTAAAAGTTAGCAACATAGTACTGACTTTGGAATTTAGTCCATGTATCTAAACCCTGTGTAAGAAAAATAAATTCTTTTCTAATCCTTGTTAATTTTCCACTTGTAAATCACATTTTTAAATGAAATAACCTTCTGATATCTACACTTCAGTGTTTGATCTGGATCATGTTCCCTCTCAATCAGGATTATTCCAGTGACGGCAAGTTTGTTTTCCTGATAGTCTCCTCATAACTTAAGAGTTTTGACCTATACACGTCCGCACTTGGTGACGTGTTGGCTGCGTCATTCAAACATATTTAAATATATATATTTAAAATTATTGCTTTATGCTTTAACAAGCACTTGAAGTTACCTGATAGATGCCTAATGATTGAGGAAGGAGGACTCGACCTTCTTGCCAATGGTTGCCCTGTGGTCCATTCATGGTCCAAAGGACCTCAGGTTTGAAATTACCAAATAGCTTTCTCTGAATCACATTGAGACTGCTGCCGTGGGTTCCCCGGATTTGGTACCAAAAGACCAGGCAACGGCCGGAATCAGAAGGTAGCAATGAAGGGCTCCACAGTTGTGCAACTTGTCCTTCTCTTTGTCCAAATATTTCAGTATAAATAAAATGGTCTTTTCCTGCAAAGAATTAATATTTTTATTAATTCTTTCAAACGTCCGCCATGCAGAAGAGAAAAAATATTTCCACTGTACCAGCTATCCTATCTGTTACTGTGTCCACACCCATTTAAAGTCTTGACCTGATGTTGTAGCTAACTCCTTGATCTTCAAAATTCCAGGGCACTGGACATTTATTGATCTCAAGATGTTCACTATTCAAAACCAGATGAATTTTGCTATTGTCTTCCCAGTTGAGATCAGGGGCTGGGATTCTCCGATCTTGCCTGTGCCCACCCTGTTGCAAATGAGAACGGAGAACTTGGCACTGCAGCCAAAACTCCATTCACTTCAGTGGCACCGGAGAATCCAGCTGAGGATAAAGACGGAGATTTGTCGGTGAAGATAAAGCAGTGATTAAAGCTGACACCTTCATCGGTGTGAAGCAGCCAGTCACATTTCACAACGTTTATTTGTCACAAGTAGGCTTACATTAACACTGCAATGAAGTTAGAGTGAAAATCCCCCAGTTGTCACACTTGGCACCTGTTTGGGTACACCGAGGGAGAATTTAGCATAGCCAATACACCTTACCAGCACGTCTTTTGGACTGTGGGAGGAAACTGGAGCATCCGGAGGAAACCCACTCAGACACAGGGAGAACGTGCAGACTCCACACAGACAGTGATCCAAGCCGGGAATCGAACCTGGTCCCCGGCACTGTGAAGCAGCAGTGCTAACCACTGTGCCACCGTGCCACCCACTGAACCACTGATGCACTGATGTGGCCCAAGATAACGACCTTTACAATGCTGAAAATGCTAAGAAATACAATTCACTGAGCAATTGGAATGCTGCAGTTATCTGGATTTTGCAAAAGAGAATGTTTTCATGATATGTTGTGTCTCATGTAACGTTCTTTACAGATTGTGAAGAGAAACAGGTATCTTAAAAGTTCCCCAAAGCTCAAGCTTATTTGGGCATTCTTGTGAAGCAGCAGCCAGCAAGTTGCATTCATATAGTTAACATAGCAAACATATTAACACAGTAAAAATATCCTAAAGTGCTTCACAGGAATGTTACGGTTAGGGTTAATCTGACACCGAGCCGCAAAAAGAGATGTTTGACTAGAGTCCAAAAGCTTGGTCAAAGTGCTGGTTTTAAGGAGTATCTTAAAGGGGGAAAATGAGATAGAGAGACAGAGAGGTTTCATGTGTGAATTCCAGAGCTTGGGGTCTAGGCAGCTGAAACCATGCCTGCCTAGTGATGCAGCAATTAAAACCCGGAATGTGCAAGAGGCTAGAATTGGGGCGGTACAGAGACACAGTAATTAACTCTGCTATCTCTCAGCACTAGGGACCCGGGTTCAATTCCCAGCTTGGGTCCCTGTCTGTGTGGAATCTGCATGTTCTCCCTGTGTCTGTGTGGGTTTGGTCCGGTTTCCGCCCACAGTTGTGTTGGTTAGTACTAAATTATCCCTCAGTTTAGCCGAACAGGCACCAGAATGTGGTGACTAGGGGATTTTCACAGTAACTTCACTGCAGTGAGAATGTAAGCCTACTTGTGATTAATAAATAATTAGAGGAGCACAGATGTATTGCATGTTGTAGGGCTGAGTCATAGGCCCTGATTTTACTGGTGTGGCTGCCTGAGGCTTGTAAGATCGTGCCTGAGGCCACAGGGAATGCCGTTTTGTGAGCCTTGCCCGCCCTGGTTTTGGGGCCGTGCCGGTAACATCAGGATCATTGAGTCATTGAGGTTTCCAGCATGGAACCATGGAACCAGGGGGTGCAAACCATGCAGAGGTCCATTGAGCTTAGGTGGGATTTTCTGGTTTTGGAGTGAGCAAGACCAGGATATCCTGCCTTTGGTGTGAATAAGGTCACAGATTGCAGAACTTGGATGATTCCAAGTTTATGTTGGGTTGGAAGGTGGGAAGCCAAGTAGTACAGGATTAGAATAATCAAGTCGAGAGGTGACAAGAGAGGCATGGATGAGGGTTGCAGCAGCAAATAAGCTAATGTTTCTTCAGAAGGAACACTCCAAATGCAGACAATAAAATTACAACAAAACTTACTCCAACTTATAACTCAAAGAAAAGGTTTAATAAAGAAACTTCATTACTTCAAACTTGGAGCCTCGCCCAATCCAGGTTCCCCACAATTCCCAACAGGTTCTTATTTATAGGAAATCAGCTGATGGTCACATCATTCTGTAATTGGTTCCACGGTTTACTGGATCAGCTGACCCTCACAGCTTGTTACTATTGGCCACATTACAAGATTGTCACCGGTTAGATTGTAACAGCTGAGAGAGCGCTGAACATAAACCCGAGAGGAGTTTTGTGATAGTGAAATAAAATGGCATTAGATGGAACATGGCGGACAGAACGTCACCCCACAGGCCTTACCCATTGTGTAATTTCCTGCCGGCCCTGTACTGGCGGATTCCCCTTTTGCCGAATGCACTTTCCACTGAAATTCTGAGGATTTGTTGGGGTGCCATTCGCAGAAACTCTTCAGGACAACACTCCCAAACTTACAGTTGAAACCGGGTGTCTCATTGAAGGGGTCGAAGTCACCTGCAATACAGACAGTTCATGCAGTTGAAGGAGGTAGGTATCAGTGTATAGGGTCACACTATGAAGAGAACGCAGGCTATTTGATACCTGATCTGCAGCCAATGTTATATAGCTTCCCGAGGATCCTAGCAAGCATCGGTATGATTTCATTCACACAGCTCAGTCGAGAATGAGCAAGATTTCTGCCTACTCACAGTGAGGAGGGCTGCGTGTCTTTAATGTCAAGTGTAGCCATGGCAACCACAAATAGATCTGTAGCCCGATTTCAACATTATAGGTTTTTCGTTGCCACGATGTTGTCTTTCCCTGAAAGTTTTAACTTGCCTTTTCCTTCTGTTGAGGCAGCCTATCCGGATGACGTGAGTGAGATTTTCCCTCCATGGCTACAGATGTTGAGACGGGACAGGCTGATTGTAATAGCGAGTGCATGGAGGGCTTGTTGTGACAGGCTGGAATATCGTATCACACACAAGGACGTCCACAGTCAATTCATGATACAGTTGCAGTTATCCAAGAATTAATGTGTTCTACGCCCAGTGACAAAGCAAGAAAGTGTGAGGTGATACATTTTGGTAGGAAGAATGAACCCAAGCAAAATGGTCCAATTCTAAAGGAGTACAAGAACAGCCCTGAGGGGTGCTTGTACACAAATCTTTGAAGGCAGGAGGATTGGCTAACAACACAGTTAATAAAGCATGTTGGATCCTGGACTTCACCAGTCACAAGAGGACTGAGTCTTAATTTCCCAAAAACAAGTGGATTCAGATCAGACCAGAGATGAAAACTCAAAAAATCAGAAGCACAAACTGAAGCCATCTTTTTCTGATTTTAATGGTGGCGGAACAAGGGGACGGGAAAACCAAATGATTTGCAGTAGAGGGATTGGTCATTTAAATGTCTGTAATAAGGCAGAAGTCCTTTCACCAAATTCCCTTTATTTACAATTCCAACTGCAGTGCACAGAGGAACTGACAGTCCCGGTTAAATACAAGAAAAAGACTCCCTGACTGGCCCATCAATTAACTCCTTAATCAGGGAGTTCATATTCCAAGAGGCTAACCTCAATGGCCTAATTAGAATATCATAATGAGGTGGCAAGCCCTCATTTTAACAACTGTTCTGATTTTACTTCATGGTGCTGGCTTTGCCAAACTTCAAGATGGCAGATGAAAGGAGGCAGGAGGGGCTGATTTCATGAGGTAGGTGCTTTTGCTTATGGACTAGCTGGACCAGGAATGCTCCCCCTCACCCCATTCCCACCCAATCCGGAAAACACCCTCCCTGCTCTGGCTGCCTCCCTCGCTACTCTATCATCCGGCATCCCCAACAACCATTGCGCGGCGGGGGGGCAAGTGGCATAGTGGTATTGTTGCTGGACTAGTAATCCAGAGACCCAGATTCAAATCCCACCATGGCAGATGGTGAAATTTGAATTTGATGTTAAAAAATCTATAATTAAAAGTCTACTGATGAACATGCAACCTTTGCCAATTGCAATAAAAGCCCATCTGGTTTATTAATGTCCTTTAGGGAAGGAAATCTGTTGTCCTTACCTGGACTAGCGTGACTCCAGAGCCACAGTAATGTGGTTGACCCTCAACTATCCTCAGGGATGGTCAGTAAGTGCTGGCCCAGCCAGCAACACCCACGTCCCATGAATGAATTTCAAAAATCCAACCCCTGACCACCACTGGATGACCTTCACCTCCCACCGCTCCATCTATGGCAAGAACACGTCCCTGGGAATGGAAACAACTACTAAACGACCATCTCTGTGGTTGAGGAACTCCTCCCCTCTGCAAGGAAAATACTCCCCACAACCCCGTGATTGGACCATTCTTCCGCCATCTCTCCCACCAGCACCCTCACACTCCTAAACCGACCTATCCGCTGGCCAGCCCCGCGCTGTCGGAGTTCTCCCCTGACTGACCTCCAGCCTAGCAATATATGTGTGGGTAATAAACGGATCAAATTTAAAGATGGTCTGGCCAGCAGGACATTTAGGAAAACCACATTTCTGCCCAGGCTTCCTCTCCAGTTCCGAGCCAAAATCATGGAGTTCAAAAGCCAGGAGGTTATGGGAAATCCAACTGAAACTCCAGTTTGGCTCCAGGTGGAAATGGTTGCCAATTCTGGCTGCCAGGCTTTAAGAAGGAAATGAAACTACAGAAGATATTTACTAGAATGAATTCGGAGATGGGGGATTACAGTTACGTGAAGCTGGGGTTCTTTTTCGAGCAGAGAAGGCCAAGAGGAGATTTCATGGATTCATTTCGAATCATGAAGAGTTAGGTAGAGCAAATAAAGTGAAACTATTTCCAGTGGCTGAAGGGTTAGTGACCAGAAGACACGGATTTAAGGAGATTAGCAAAACAAAACAGAGGCGATAATGCAAAAAACTTTTTAAAGCAGCATGTTGTTAGGATTTAGAACACATTGCCTGATGCGATGTGGATACATGTTCAACAGTAACCTTTGACACCATTTGAGTAGACTATTCCAATTCTCTTCCCTTGCCTAGTGGTGCACTAAGGCGGACTTTTGCTTGTTTCCATCACTAATAATTCTCAGAGCAAGTAGCTAGTCTGTCACCAGATGTCTATAATTTGAGGGGTGCCACTCCACATCAAGTACAGCTATCCAGGACACTCTCCCGCTCATAGCACCAGCCATTGGCGTGTTGAGAAGAGTTTGCAGGCTGACACGCAACATGCTTAGCTGTACTATGAATGCACCTTCCTTGACCATCGAGTCATGGGGTAAGATTCAAACCTGCTGCTTCTGGCTCAGAGGTAGGGACACTACGCATTGCGTCACAAGACCTTCTTGGGTACACTGCAGTACTATCAATGGACCGGATTTTCCAATCTTGCCCATGGCTGGAATTCTCCAGTCCCGCTGCAGTGAACAAAGATCTGGCTGAGCACCAAATTCTCTGTTCTTGCTGGCACCGGCAGTGAGGCTGTAAAATTCTGCCAAATATCTGACACAGAAAAAAACTGAAGGGCCCTGAGGACAGTGGGGCTCTCTTTGAAAGAGCCAGCACAGGTTTGTTGGCCCCAATGGCCTCCTTCTGAGCTATACTATTCAATGAGTCCATATTGTACAATCAACAAAATTCTTCAAAGATAACTTAACGAAAAATGAAATGAGGCCAGGGAATTATTACATTTTTCTTTAACTATTTATGAAATTGCCTCTTGGGGGTGATGATTAACTTAGCTTCAAATGCCACTGATGTTAATTCATTCCAGATTCTAATAACCATTCGTGTGAAACAAAATCATCTGCAAACCTCCCCCTTAATGCTTTTAATGCTGAGCTTACATTTATCTGGCCCCATTATTGATTTACTGATCAGCGATAAAAATATCTTTCACTTTTTATGTTCAAGCCCTGTCAAAACTTTGATTAGATCTCCCTTGGCCTTCTCTCCTTTGGTGATTACAGCTCCTCACAATCTCTCTGGGCTGTCGGTGTTAACAGTGAAAGGATCGCTTGACAGTTTCCTGTAGTGCAGACTCATAAATCTGGGCCAATTTGCTGAGGGATCTCTAGGAAAATAGTGCCTATGAAGAGCTGGATGAGAATTCCTTTGCCCAGTCTGTATAACAATATTATGCATGTTGGTGAAGAAGACTTTCACTCTTCAGTGTTACTTGCACAAACTTTTAAATTTAGGGATGGGTTTACTGATTTTTTTCCTTTGATTTTACACCTGGTGAAACTGTAGACATAAAAGTCTCGCTGATGGTGGATTGGAAAGAATCACAGTCATAGAGATAAACAGCATGGAAACAGGCCCTTCAGCCCAACTCATCGATGTTAACCAAGTTTCCTAAACTGACCTAGTCCTATTTGCCTGCCTTTGGCCCATATCCCTCTAAACCTCCGATCCATGTACCTGTACGTGTAAAGGAGTCGGGAAAACAGAAGGGAGAATGCCCTCCGCCAGCTGCAGAATGCCACCAGCCAGGTGCAGAATTCCCTCTGCCAGGTGAAGAATGCCCCTTGCTAGGTGCAGATGCTACCAGTCAGGTGTAGAATGCCCCCCACCAGTGTGCAGATGCTATTAGCTCAGGTGCAGAATGCCCCCAGCCAGGTAGAGAATGCCCCCAGCCAGGTGGAGTATACCCCCAGCCAGGTAGAGAATGCCCCCAGCCAGGTGGAGTATACCCCCAGCCAGGTGGAGTATACCCCCAGCCAGGTAGAGAATGCCCCCAGCCAGGTGGAGTATACCCCCAGCCAGGTAGAGAATGCCCCCAGCCAGGTGGAGTATACCCCCAGCCAGGTAGAGAATGCCCCCAGCCAGGTGGAGTATACCCCCAGCCAGGTAGAGAATGCCCCCAGCCAGGTGGAGTATACGCCTTGCCAGGTGCAGACAATACCAGCCTCCCTGGAAAAAGTTTGGTGGTGAAAGGAGCTAGACGCTCCATGACACATAGAATGGTTACAGCACAGAAGGAGGCCATTCGGCCTGTCATGAATGTGCCAGCTCACTATTACAGCAATTCAGCTGTTTTCACTGTCCTCCACCTTGTCTCCAGAACCTCAAAACTCTTTCTTCCTCAGGTAACGAGATTTTCCAGCATTTCTGTTGTTGTTATATGTATGTGTATGTATGTTGTCTTCTATTGCAGGGTCAAACTTCTGTCAGGCAAATGATCCAGTTATCACAAACTAATTCAAGAATATTTTTTAAGCATTCTATTGCATAATTAACAATAAACATAGAAATATAGAAAATAGGAGCAGGAGGAGGCCATTTGGCCGCCATTCATCATGATCATGGCTGATCGTCCAACTCAATAGCCTAGTCCTGCTTTCTCCCTATAACCCTTGATCCCATTCGCCCCAAGTGCAAAATCCAACCGCCTCTTGAATACATTCAATGTTTTGGCATCAACTACTTCCTGTGGTAATGAATTCCACAGGCTCACCAGTCTTTGGGTGAAGAAATGTCTCCCTCATCTCTATCCTAAATGGTCTACCCTGAATCCTCAGACTGTGACCCCCGGTTCTGGACTCCCCCACCCTCAGGAACATCCTCTCTGCATCTATCCTGTCTAGTCCTGTTAGAATTTTATAAATCTCTATGAGATCCCTCCCCCTCATTTGTCTGAACTCCAGTGAAAACAATCCTAATCTAGTCAACCTCTCTTCAAACAGTAGTCCTGCCACCCCGGAATCAGCCTGGTAAACCTTTGTTGCACTCCCTCGCGAGCGAGAACATCCTAAAGAAATGTATCGGGGGTTTCTGCTTGGTTCCATTGGTTATTTCAGCACTCAATATCTGAGGTTGGGATATTTTAAGCACAAACTGCATTCCATGCAACTCCTGTTTGTGCTTCCCATTCCCCTAATTTTTTAAATATCTCGCTAGAGACAGGGCCTGCCCACAAAACTGGTCACATGCCATGAGTGAACCAGCATTGAGAGTTGCCACTGATTAGTCTCATTTCCAGGCCTCGGTGGAAGTTTCCAAAAATTAAGCTGGGTTCTTTCAGGGACAGGAACATTATACATTTGGAAAGGCTTTGAATGACTTTTTTTATAAAAGTATTTACCTAGGGAACCGATTAGTGAAAGCCAATCTAACTAAAATTAGTATATTTAAAAAAAAGTAATGTTCAGTCCTCTGAAATCAGGTCACTCACACGGTGTTGGATTGGCACAGTGATTTAAGATGCCATTTCCTTGCAATAGACCCATTTTCAGCCGCATTAAGTTGAAGCATTTTATAAAAGTGACATTTTAAAATGTTGCCTGATTGCTTTAGATCATGACGTGTATGGCACAAAATACATTTAAATCTGAGTGAGGACCTGGGGGGGGGGGCGAAGAGGGGAGAAACGTCAGAGCAGACGGGATTTGTGTCCCCCTCCGCCCACCTGGTCAAGCCATGTGCAGGGAAGGCCAGAATTTGACCCCAGGCCAGGGGAAGGGTTTCCCCTCCATCCCAATGGAGCTCCACCTGAGATTTTGTTCCATTGTTTTCACTACGGTGAAGCCTGCTGAGGGAGTCTATGTTTGAGTTGGTTGCTGAGATTTCAGCTCTCTGAAATGCTGGCCCTCTGATTGGGCCTGTAACATTGAAAGGTCACCCACCATCTTTGACTGGATGGTTAAGGAGGCAGCCAAGAAGGATACCACCTTGGAGGAAGATTGCTGAGCTGGTCTTACTGCTGGCAAGTATGGATTCAGGACATCCATTTGGTTGCGAGTCCTGTAACACGTGGGAAAAACAAGACTGATCCAAAGAATTGCTACTCCAATGCTCTCAATCCCCTGATGTTAGTATAGATGCACACTTGAGTGAAAATACACCCAGCTTTTCTTCTTTCGGAGGGTCAAGAATACTCTTCCTCCAAAGGCATTGGAAGCAGAGGGCGGAATCTTATGACGTTCATGCTGATGGGATTTTCTGGTCCTGCTACAGTGACCGGTGATTTGGCTAGGCGCCAAATTCTTCACCCCTGCTGCACCGACAGCAGGGCGTGAATGGCCGTTAGGATTCTTTTTGAATATTTTTAAGGCAAAGCTAGATAGATTCTTGATTAGTAAGAGGGTGAAAGGTTATCGGGGGCAGAGTGGGGATGTGGAGTTCAGATTACAATCAAATCAACCGTGCGCTAATTGAATGGTAGGGCAGGCTCGAAGGGATGATTGGCCTACTCCTGCCCTTAGTTTGTATGTACGTCGGTTTACTGAGTCCGTGGGGAACAGAAAGGTGCCAGGGCCTTGCTTTAATATGGAGGAAGCAGATGGTGTTACACCTGGGCACCGACACACGTTGGAGTTCATTTTTTTGCCATTAGCTTTAATGTCAGGCACAGAGTTGATTAGGGATCACTGTCTGTGTTTCTATCGCCTTCACAGCAGCAGCTCTGATAGAGAAAAATGTGAGACTTAGGAGACTGACTCAAGCCAAGTATCCTGCAGTGATTGCACTGCGGTACAATTAAAAAGAATGGATTAAGAAAGGATATGGGATTAACCCAGTTTCTTTTTACCCGTGCTTCCATGGAATGTGGGAATTACTGGTGAGACCAGTATTTGTTGCCCATCCCTATTTGCCGTTGAACTGAGTAGCTTGCTAGCCACTTTAGAAAGCAATTAAGTGTCAAGCACATTTTGTTTGGGTCTGGAGTCAGGTCTAGGCTGGACCAGGCAAGGATGGCAGATTTCTTGCCCCGAAGACATTAGTGAATCAGATAGGGTTTTTTTCAAAATAAGTTTCACTGTCGCCATTACTGAAACAAGCTTTCAATTCTAGATTTATTCGTTGAATTTAAATTCCACCAGCTCTCAGGGTGGGGTTTAAACCCTGGGAATGCTAACGTCTCCAGAGCATTAGCCTGGCCTGCTTGATTACCAGGCCAGTGGCGTTACCCCGACATCACTATTTCACCCTGTGTCGTGTTCAGTGAGCTGGTGTAGGCGTGAAGGGCTGAATGGCCTCCTTCTGTGCTGCAAATTCTACTGAGGTACTCTATCAGTTGGGCCAGTAACCGGAAAAATATGTAGGCTCAATGACTGGAGTGTGCACCAGGGAGGCCTGGACCTCTCTGAGGCTTGGCTCTTATTTAAGTAGAGTTGGTGAGCTGATCACCAAAATGAGACATTTTGGTGTGCGGCCGACTGGATTTGTGCCAGCGCAAATTCCAACAGCAATTCCAACAGGCGGGAGCAGAGAGAGTCACTATTGAGTTGGGTGAGGGGTGGGGTGAGGCATTGGTGGAGGAGATGCTTGGTGATGGTTAAAGCTGGAGCAGTCTTACCCCAGATTTGCTTCTTTGTGGAATACCGATCACTATAATTAATTGTAAATAATTGCTGCACCTCACTTTGAAGCCCACCACTTACACTCATGGAATTGCAGCGGGCAGGACACAAACCATTGCAACGGTCTGTTGACCTCGGGCAGGATTTTCCGATATTGAAGCTCGTGCAGCTGGAAAATCCTAACTCATCCACGTCAACCAGTTTTGCTCAACTGAATTATTCCTATTTGCCTGCATTTGACCCATTTCCTTCTGAACCTTTTCTATCCGTGTATCTGTCCAATTGTATTTTAAATGTTGTAATTGTGCCCGCCTCTACCACCTCCTCTGGCAATTCATTCCACAGTAAGGAGTCTGACAACACCAGGTTTAAGGGTTGTTGTCAGACTTCTTACTGTGTTTACCCCAGTCCAACGCCGGCATCTCCACATCAATTCATTCCACATACACACCACTATCTGTGTGAAAAAATTGCCTCTTGGGTCCCTTTTAAATCTTTCCCCTCTCACCTTAAACCTATACCCTCTAGTTTTGGACTCCCCTACCCTGGGGAAAAGACCTTGGCTACTCACCTTATCTATGCCCCTCATGATTTTACAAACCTCTATAAGATCACCCCTCATCCCCCTACGCTCCAGGGATATTAACCTCCTGGCCAGCAAGCTTTGGGGAGCAGAGTATATGATTCTTGCAATAAATTGTGAGACAGACACAACAGGACCTGAATGTAGCTGCATCCACGAAGATCTTGCTTGGTTTAAGGGATGCCTCAGCTGCCTATTAAACCAGCGACAGGGTAGGTGCTGAGGGGGCAAGAAATCAGTGAGTGATAAGTCTATTGCCCTGTGCATTAATCCCTGTACCCATCTACCCACTACTCTCCTAGTTTTTGTTGGGTTGTGGGAGTTACTCGCAATCAGCCCCTTACCCTTCATCACATCCATTCCAGCCAGACAGTGCCCTTTATCTCAAGATAATTAATGTACTTCACTTGATGGAATATTGCTCCTCCAGAAAGCTGCTGTTCAAATTACCAGAAATTTCTGGAAACTTATGCCATAAGAGATATATTTAACTTAAAAAGCATTAAATTATTTCCATCAGAAGCTGCCAACTGCAAAACAATTTAGTGTGCATTCACCTCCAAATTCAACCCATTAAAAAGTGAAGGATCTCTGATATCATCTGTACTTTAATAGATTTTTCCCCTTAAACAAGTAATAGATTATTTTTAATGCACCATTAATACAATATAAAAGTTGACTTGCATCAAAATCAATTTGAAAGTTGGATATTTCTTCGTATTTTATTTTAAATGTCATTCATTTCCAGTGAGATATATATATATATAAAATATACGCCAATGCTATAATTAAGAAAGTCTGACAACGTCTCAATTTTCTCAGAGGTTAAGGAAATTTGGCATATCCGCTACGATTCTCACCGATTTTTACAGATCCCCATAGGAAGCATCCATTCTGGATGTATCACAGCTTGGTATGGCTCCTGCTTTGGCCAAGACCGCAAACAATTACAAAGGGTTGTGACGTAACCCAGTACATCAGGCAAACCAACCTCTCATCCATTGACTCTGCCTACACTCCCAGCTGCCTCGGAAAAACAGTCAGCATAATCAAGGGCCACACTCACCCTGGATATATTCTTCTCCACCTTCTTCCGTTGGGAAAAAGATACAAAAATCTGAGATCACCTATCAGCTGACTCGAGAATAGCTTCTTCCCCACTGAACCATGAATAGGTCTCCCAAATATTAAGCTGATCTTTCTCTACACCCTAGCTATGACTGTAACACTATGTCCTGCATTCTCTCCATATGCTTTGTCTTCACAGTGTGGAAGAAACAATACTTTTCACATTATATCAATACATATAATAATAATAAATCAAATCAAATTAAGTATATTAGGGACAGTCCAATATCTTAGAAATAGAACATAGAACACAGAACACTACAGCACTAACAGGCTCTTCAGCCCACAAGTATTGTATCCCTACCTACCAGGCCTATCTATAACCCCCAATCCCATTAAATCTGTAAGCAGAGTCTTTTTAGGGCATAAGATGAAATGACAAATGGAAAGTAGTCAGTTGGAAGACTAATCCTGTTACAGGAATTGGCAATTCCTCTCACTTGGCTGTAATACTGTAAAGGAAGTGTCCCAATGGGGTTGGGTGGTCCGTGCTGAGCAAAGTATGGGAATCTTCATGGTACTCTTTAGATTTTAACCGAATAAACTTATGCAGCGCACAATCCCTAAACCTTGGCTAATGCCTAACTGCTCCCACTCTCACAGGACACAGGGTAAGCAGGGAGAGAGTCTCTACAACTTGCCTTTCAGACATTGCTGTGTGGGGGATCTGCTGAAAATACTGATACATTCCTGGCCAAGCCCTGGCCTAACTTCCCAAAAAACAACCATTAGTTACCCAAAAGATAACAATGGTGTCACGGCGAACGTTGTTTTTATTGGTACACTGTGCGGCTAAGTCAACAAACATAGAAATCTGATGACAGAAAGACAGAAAGCTAGTGACCTCCTCACCCCTGAGATCCCACTGGGGAGCCATCAAGTCGCTGGACCGTAATTTGTAAACTTATGCCCTATCTGGTGAAAGTGTGCACCTCGTATCAGGTAAATGGGAACATGGTATGAACTTCTCAATGGCTTGATTTGGACATTCCTAAACAAGCTGTCTTGTGTCAGAAAAACATGCCGCATACTTATTTTACATCAAATATTCCACACTGAACAACAAAGTAGCAGATTCAAGGTTTTCCCTTTATTTCTATTTGTATCCCAAATTCTCTTTTTTAAAAAAGTTTTTACTCCATCCTTAAAGTTACAAAGGCAATGCTCAGAGTGGACCAGGCAAATCCAGATACATTCCTTGCTCACTCCAAATTCAAATTCAAAATCCAACTGAATCCAATTCACAATCCCCATAAGAGAAACAAACAAGATCCAAACTGACAAGATAAGGCACCTTGGGCTTGATCCAATCAATGCTTGATCATAGGTTGAGAATGTTCATTTTTTGATTTGATTTATTATTGACACATATATTGGGACACGGTGAAAAGTATTGTTTCCTGGGTGCAATACATAGAATCATAGAATCCCTGCAGTGCAGAAAGAGGCCATTCGGCCCATTGAGTCTGCACTGACCACAATCCCACCAAGGCCCTATTTTTGTAACCCCATATATTTACTCTGCTAATCCCCCCCGATACTGGGGTAAATTTAACAATGGCCAATCAACTCAATCCACACATCTTTAGACTGTAGGGAGAAACTGGAGCACCCAGAGGAAACTCATACAGACATGGGGAGAATGTGCCAAATCCACATGGACGGTGACCCAAGGCCGGAGTAGGAAAGGACATGGTGCAGGATATAAAGAGTTTAAAAGAGTTAGAGTACTGTTTTAAAAGCATAGAACAAGAGTAAAACATAGATTAAGAGGGTATACTATGGGGCAGCTTGCAAGAAGTGGCCACGCTCCTGCGCCATCTTGGATTATGCATTTTTGATACTTAAGAAATGCCAATTGTGTTTGTAGGGCAGTGGAAGTGGAGGGCTCTTTAAGATGTTGCTGACTGCCTTAAATAGAGGACAGAGGGAATATCACACAAACTTGTCTGCCTGTGTGCATCACAGATGCTAATTTCTATATTTACATCCTTTGGCACAAAGGATATTTCCAACTCCTGATCATAATTGCCATCAACACCTTGAAGAAAATTACCATGAAAAATGTGTAATTCATATTCAAAAATACCTACTAATTAAAAAATGAGACTTTTTTCACCAAATGTGTTGAGGATTGCATATGTGTTGTTTGAGCGACCATAGGGGCGGGGTGGCACAGTGGTTAGCACTGCTGCCCCTCACAGCGCCAAGAACCCGGCTTTGATTCCTGGCTTGGGTGATTGTCTGTGTGACGTTTGCACATTCTTCTTGTGTCTGTGTGGGTTTCCTCCGGGTGCTCCAGTTTCCTCCCACACTCCAAAGATGTGCCGGTTAGGTGGATTGGCCATGCTAAATTGACCCTTAGTGTACCCGAACAGGCGCCGGAGTGTGGCGACTAGGGGATTTTCAGTGTATCTTCACTGCAGTGTTAATGTAAGCCTACTTGTGACACTAGTAAACTTTAAAAAATGCCATCCTCGTCCTTGGGGAAGTGCAGCCCTCTCTCCCTGTACACTTGGGGGCAGTGGAGAGCTGGAATACAAGTCACTTGTCTAAGGCTCCTGGTAAAAGAATGTGAATCAACTCTAGTCTGCACTTGCACATTTCAATAAGTGGTTGTTTCTAGACATATGGGGTAGACTACTTTGCACTGCTGGTGAGCCTTGTCGAATTGTAAAAGTGCCTTCAGTATTGCTTTCATCTCACCAACCACACAGTTGCTGCTTCCATCACAACAGCACCTAATAGCAAAGATTTGAAAAATAACTTGCAGCTCTGAAAAGAGGGTTTCTTGAACACAAGGATTCACGGAACCGCAGCTATTCTGATTTTCACTTCAGAAAGTGGAGTTCAGGCAGTCGCTGCCCTCCTGTCATGAACAGATAGCCTTTGTACTTGTTGGTTCAAGCAGCTTTCTGCGACTCGCAAACAAAAAAGCCTCTTGACCATGGCCTGACCCAAGATTGGAAGCAGAATCCTTGGGACATGCTGCAATGCTTTGAAACTAACTCCCGCCCCCGCCCTCAAAGAAAAGGTCACTTCTGGCCAACACTCGGGTCATCCGCAGCTTGGTCAATGACTCGCTTTCATTTAGCAGATGGTTTGAGAGGTTTAAAGGCAGCCAGTTCTTATTTTATCTGATTGTAAACTGAGGGTCTATGTCTCTGCCAGAAGTGATGAAAAGTACACGATTGTCACGGAATGAGCTTTTTTGGCACTCCAATGTAATAACTAGAATCACATTTTGCACTGGACTGTTCCAGGAACCAAGCTGAAACTCCCTCGAGGTACACTGATACCCCTTTCATGACTTTACCTCAGTTATTAAAGGGGTAGTGGATGCTGGGTCTGTCACTGTGAGTTTGACTCAATATTCCATTGTTTTATAACCCTGAAAGAGATCTTGCCAGGGGCAATGGTCTATCCTTCAAAATAATCTCATTTACACCTCTCACTATTTACAAGGTTATAGAACATTAGGACAGGACTGCAGCTCCTCTCTGAAGCACTTTTCATCCATCTTGGGACAGTAAGGAAACAATTTACCATGGCCAACCCACCCAACCTGCACATCTTCAAACTGTGGAAGGAAACCAGAGCACCCGAAAGAAACCCGGGCAGACACGGGGAGAATGTGCAAACTCCACACAGACAGTGACCCAAGCCGGGAATTGAACCTGTCTCTCTGGCACCGTGAAGCAGCAGTGCTAACCACTGTACCACTTCTAACAAGCTGATCTTTTAACATTTAGTTCGATTCTATCTGGACCCTGAAGTTTAACAGAGGAAGGCTGTTTTTTATTTTCCTCAGCCATGGAACTGTCAGATAAAGTGGAGACTCCAGCTGCTGGGTTCACTTTGAATTCAATAGGATGCCCATTTACTTCAATGTTTGCATTTCAACACCGGTTTTTATTTTCCTTTATTCCTCCGAGGAAGGTGACTTGCTAGATGTCAAGGTCCTGAATTTCTTGAATGGAGGTTCCTTTAAGAGATTCCTCCTTCTGTCTTGTAAGCACAGATTTTCTGGAGTGGCAGACCCTGACCACTGTAAAGTGGCCTACCTTGCCACGCCCAAGGCACTTCACAGTTTAGATAGGGCATTCTTCGCACCTCTGGGCCTCCTTCCAGTTACAGTGAGGACATTGGAAAAATGATGGTTGGTGCTTTTCAGGGTTGGTGACTGTTCAGGGTTAGTGTCTGTTCAGGGTTGGTGTCTGTTCAGGGTTGGTTTCTGTTCAGGGTTGGTTTCTGTTCAGGGTTGGTGTCTGATCCAATCTTTGAATCATCTGGTCAGTTGTACAGCTTTACTTAAAGTTAAATCTTTCTGAGATTGTCAAAAAAAGATAGGTTTTCATCCAAAACACCATCTCTGAGCAGGTCATCTTTTAATGTTCCACATTCACAATTGTCAGTTAGGCAGTACAACTCATTGATGAGTCAATCTCTTCACCCTATTTTTTAACTGTGTTGTTTATATTTTGTGTTCTTTATTGCAATTTTTTTTACGGAGACTGAATTCTGAGTTAAATGTTTTAGTGACATTCTTGTAGGCGGATGACTCTTCGTTTACTACCTGTCTAGCCAGCACATCATCTGCGATGCTCCAAACAGCATAGAAAAGTGTTCGCTTGATTGCTGTTATTATTACAAACAGGACCTGAAGCTCTCGATACTTTGGAATGATTCTGGTTGCAGCCATTACTCACTGGGTCAAGGTTCCATTTTCCCATGCTGCTTGTCACTGACCTGCCTGCATTATTTGGTCATATCTGCTGTGATTGCAGGTTGGCTTCAATGTCCCTCAGTCGCTGCTCTGAATGTTTGCTGGGATCTCCTGAAGTTTTCTCCAATGTTTTGATTCGCTGTAGCTCACGGTTGCCACCATCTGTTATTGTGAGTTTGACTCAAAATTCCTTGACTTGTTACTCTAGAGAGATCTTGCTGGAGGCAATGGTCTTCATTCGACATACCTTTATTTACATCACCTACTATTTCCAAAATAATGGAACAACAGGACATAGCTAGAGCTCCTCTCTGAGGTGCTTCTGACCTATCTTCCCCAATGGCCATCACTGTGACATAGCTCTTTATCCGCACGCTCAGTGACTATCAGTACAGATAACCCTTTACATCTTTTGATTATTATTATTAGATATACATCCTCCTACATTGGGTTCACTGGCTTTCAGTACATTGTCAGCTTTACAGATATGACTTTACTGGAATGGATGAAACTTTACAACGCAAGGGAGTTACTGAAGGAGTTGGGATGGGCAATCTGTTCCTTCCATTGTAAGGGCTGAAATGACATATATAAGTGTGCGCATTTAAAATGTCTCTCTCTTAAAAGACATTAATCTATTTGAAGGTATTTATTACTAATGCTGCACAGCACAATCTCAAATGTCTGCTAGGATCGACTTGTATTTTTTATTAAGCTTTTCAATGAACTTTCTTCAGCAGCGAAGAAAACATCAGGAGCCTAACCATCAGTCCAGCCTGTACCTTGACCTTATCATGCTGCCTATTAGGCTCCAAACTCGCAAAACAAATGTAGCGAGTGTATTTATTAAACTTTCCAAATAACAAGAGGAACGTGACATTTTCAACTTGATTGAATCTGCTGATAGAACTTTGAAGCAAATGTAATAACATAAAGCATTATGCTTCCTTTCCACATAAAAAATTGTATCTCTTAATACAAACTCAGCACTGCAGCTCCTTGGTGCGGTTGGCAAGGGCCTCAGAAAATTGATCTTTTAAAGATGTAACTCTGCTGGGAAAGGAGTGACGAATACGTGGTGTTCCCATGTGTAGTAAATCACATACTGAAGTATATTTGTTGCTTTTTGAAATATCAAACATAACCTTTTGTTATCCTTCTTTACAGTACATTACAGTGCAGGAGAAGGCCATTCAGCCTATCATGTCTGTGCCACTCCCTTTTAAAAATTATTTATCCAATCAGCTTCCTCCACCTTTTTGGATCCAGAACATTCCAGGTCCTGACAACTCTTGTGTTGGAAGCATTCTCTTCATCTTCCTGACAGATATTTTGCCCCATCAATGGCCTTCATTTTATGGCCTGTCAGGCAGCAAGGTGGCACAGTGGTTAGCACTGCTGCCTCACAGTGCCAGGGATCCGGGTTCGATTCCTGGTCAGGGTCACTTTCTCCGTGGAGTCTGCACATTCTCCCCATGTCTGTGTGGGTTTCCTCTGGGTACTCCACTTCCCTCCCACAGTCTGAAAGACATGCTGGCTAGATGCATTGGCCATGCTAAATTCTCCCTCAATGTACCCGAACAGGGTCTGGAGTGTGGTGACTGGGGGATTTTCACAGTAACTTCATTGCAGTGTTAAAGTAAGCCTACTTGTGACTAATAAGTAAACTCTTACATACTTTATGATGGTTATTAAGACTATTTTCGAGAGAGACAGTAGATTTTCTCCAATCTAGTTCATCAAAACCTCGCATCAGCTTGAAAACCTCAATCACTTCTTCACCAACTATTTTCCAAGAACAGTCCTAACATTTCCAACCTGTCCTCATATCTGAAATCCCTCATTCCTGTGAACATCCTGGCAAATCTCTGCAGAGGCCTTTACATCTTTCCTCAAACTTGGTGCTCAAAATTGTTCACAACACTCCACTTGAAGCCTAACTGGTGATTTACAAAGTTTTAAGAAGGTGTCTTATGTTCTATATTTTGTGCCAGTCTTGGTGGTTGAAACTTCATGACCCAATTTCTTTCATTCTAAAACTCCTAAATCAAGGAAGAAAATCAACCTTCTACTCATTTATTATCCAGATCTTTCTTTCCTGTTTAGGAGTTGGGTAGTGGTAATGTCATTGGACTAGTAATCAAGGGCTAAAGGAAATTACCGCGGATGCTGGAGCCTGAATCAAAAACAGAAAATGCTGGAAAATCTCAGTAGGTCTGACAGCATCTGTGGAGTGAGAATAGAGCCAACATTCTGAGTCTGGGCGATCCTTCATCAGAGCTGGGTCTGAGCTCTGATGAAGGGTCACCCAAACTCAGAATGTTAACTCTATCCTTTCTCCACAGATGTTGTCAGACCTGCTGAGATTTTCCAAGCATTTTCTGTTTTTGTGTTAGCAATCCAGAATTCCAAGCTAATGTGCTGGGGACTTGGGTTCAAGTTTTACCATGGGAACTGGTTGATTTAAATTTAATTACTAAATCTGGAATTGAAAGCTAGGCTCAGCAATGGTGACCATGAAACTGTAAAAGCCCAACTGGCTCATGAATGCCCTTTGAGGAAGGAAATCTGCCCTCTTTAGCTGGTCTGGCCTACAAGTGGCTCCAGCTCCATAGCAATGTGGTTGAATCTTAATTGCCCTCTGAAATGGCCTAGCAAGCCACTCAGTTTAAGAGCAATTAGGAACAGGTGATAAATACAGGCTGTGCCAAGAATGCTCACATCTCATCTGCCAATTTTTTGTCTAGTTACCTACCTCATCTTTATCACTTGCAAACTCTTAATATCCTCCTCACAACTTGCTTTCCTGCCAATCTTTGCATTGTCAGCAAATATAGTTGGTCCCTTCATCCAAGTCACTGATCTTGTGGCATTCCACTTATTACACTCTGCCAAGTTGAAAGCAACCCATTTATCCAGATTCTGTTTCCTGTTAGTCTGCCAATCCTCTATCCACACTAACATATTGCTCCAACACTTTGAGTCCTTATTTTGGGTAGTAACCTTTTATGTGGCATCTTATCAAATGCCTTTTAGAAATGCACTTCAATTATTGGGGGTTCCTCTTTATCCACTCTGGATTAAACTGGATGTTTTCTCTTTCTTTCAGTAAGCACAGTTATGTTACCAGTCCCATCCAGGAACACAATACATGTCCCTACTAATTCTAGCGCAGAAGCCAACTAATAAAATGCCATGGTGGTGATACTCAGGTTTAAGTGAATGGAATACAATTGAAGAGATTTACAAGTGGGACAGAAGTATCCAATTCATTTTGGATGACAACTTTCAAGTAAGTACATTTCTTCAAATCAGCTGGGTGGCACTGTAACATAGTGGTTAGCACTGCTGTTTCATATTGCCAGGAACCTGGGTTCGATTCCCGGCTTGGGTCATTGTCTGTGTGGAGTTTCTATGTTCTCCCCATGTCTGCATGAATTTCCTCTGGGTGCACTGGTTTCGTCCCACGTTCTGAAAGATGTGCTGGTTAGGTGCATTGGCCGAAACAGGTGCTGGGCTGTGGTGACCAGGGGGATTTCACAGTAACTTCATTGCAATGTTAATGTAAGTCTTATTTCTGATTAAATAAACTTTAATTTACTTTTTAATCAGTAAAACTGGGCAGAACCTTCCATTCTGGAGTCTAAGTTTGGTGGCAGGAATGTAAGTGGACGTGATTTCCACTGGGGCGGGACGGGGTTGGTTGGTACGGTTGATTACTCGCAATCTTGCCCCGTTAAATATGTATTCGCGAGGAGGTCGCTGATCCTCACAGCTGGGGCAAACAGGAAGTCGCTATCCCTGCCGCTATCACATGGGTTGAAGGTTCTGGCACCATTTTTCAAGAGCAAGCGGACAGCTTGCACTATCTCTCCCATCTTTGCCTGGGCCACTGCTCTACTCTTCCCCACTAGCCCTTCCTCCTTCCCTTGGTCATCCTCCAAGCAACTGACACTGCCACCACCCACCCGGTCTCAAGCACAGGCTGGCATTTACAGAGACTGCTGAAATAGGACAATATAGCGGAAACTCGCTGTTAATCATGACAGAAGTCACCCTTGCCAGGAGCAGTTGTAAAAGTGAACGTTCTAATTTCTTGCTGGTGGGGAACTGAATTTGAAGGGGGAGCTTAATTCCATGGAGGCGACCTTTTAATGAGCACACATGACATGCTGTTGCATGTAGAAGTGACTCTATTCCTCAGTAACTATTTAAACTTGTCTGTAAAGGCTTAATTGCTAAATCTCACCCCGCCATTGGAAAACAGATTTTACGTTTTAATTTATTTATTAGTATCACAATTGGCTTACATTAACACGGCAATGAAGTTACTGCGAAAATCCCCTGGTCGCCACACTTCAGCACCTGTTCGGGTACACTGAGGAAGAATTTAGCATGGCCAATCCACCTAACCAGCACGTCTTTTGGCATGTGGAGAGAAAACTGAAGCACCCAGAGGAAACCAATGCAGACACGGGGAGAACGTGCAGACTCCACACAGATGGTGATCCAAGCTGGGAATTGAACCTGGGTCCCTGGCGCTGTAAGGCAGCAGTGCTAACCACTGTGCCTCTGTGCTGCCCCTATGGCCATTCAAACAAAACATATGCAGTCTTCAGCACATTGGTGAAAAAAGTCTCATTTTTTAATTAGTAGGTATTTTTGAATATGAATTACACATTTTTCATGGTAATTTTCTTCAAGGTGTTGATGGCAATTATGATCAGGAGTTGGAAAAATCCTTTGTGCCAAAGGATGTAAATGTAGAAATTAGCATCTGTGATACACACAGGCAGACAGGTTTGTGTGATATTCCCTCTGTCCTCTATTTAAGTAACATCTTAAAAAGCCCTCCACTTCCGCTGTCTTACAAACACGATTGGCATTTCTTAAGTATCAAAAATGCATAATCTAAGATAGTGCAGGAGCAAGGCACTTCTTGTTAGCTGTCCCCAGCCTATTGTCTAATTCTATCTTTTACTCTCATTCTATGCTTTTAAAATTGTACTCAAACTCCTTTTATTCTGCACCCTCTCCTTTCCTACTCTATGAATGATATGCTTTATCTATATAGCACGCAAGAAACAATACTGTTCACTATATCCAAGCCAGGAATCTACCTAGGTCTCTGGCACTGTGAGGCAGTAGTGCTAACCACTGTGCCACCATGCCACCAATTTTGGGCCTTCTGCTAAATTAAGTTCCCTCCAGTTCCAGTTTTATAAGGAAATTTGGAAGATATGGAAAACCTGGGCAAATGCAGCTGAATTCCTTCAAATGAAGGAGGAGACGCTCTTTATCAATTAATACTGAACAGGAATGGATTAAATTAGGGTGTTCTTTCAATTGGTGTCATCAATATCAACGCATGTCATGGGTAGCATTTAATCTTTGCAAAGTTACAGAGCTGATCAAGAAGAGAACAATGAGTTAAAACAAAGAGATGGAAATGGTGATAAGTGCTACTTTTAAACCAGATAGTGGTAGCAGCTCATTGTGAAGTGCATTCTTGTGAGCGTTCTACTATTACTATGTCAATGTTTACTTTTCATCCCAAGGTCACCTGTGCTGTACCCTTGCCAGACCTTTACAAACAAATTCTTCGACAATGAACTGAGTTGGCTCGAATTACTGGCTGCATTCCGTCACGAGGGCCAGAAACGTGAGCAACACACACCATGAAAGGGATCCATTGGAGAAGCTTGTGTAAATCATTCAAACGGCACATAAAATGGCACAGGAAGGAAACACAGGCAGACACACATCCAGCATTGTACAATCAATGGTATGGTGCAATGAATAATGTAAAGCGCTGGATGATTCTGCCCTTCTTTACACACTCAGGTGTTGTATTTGGTGGTGAGCTATGTGCAGCCAGTATTTGAGATATAAAAATACAACAAGCTTCACTGTGAATAGAAACAATCTCATGATATCTTATATCATACGTAAGGATGGATGAATGATTTGCTGTATAGGAACCACATGACGAACTGGACTGGAATCCATAACCTGCAGCTCTCCCGAGATAAGGACTGTAATATTTTGGTATCCATTATAATCAACCGCTTGACAGAAGGGCCCAGTAAAGGGGGTGGCTGGGTGGATCCCTGATATCTTCTCCTCATGTCAGTAATCGGTTAAGGGAGCAGTTGAGTTCTCTGGACTCGTGACCCCCTCCCTCTGGCCTTGTGAGCTTGTCCCACCAGTCATGGAGGTGTCATGGAGGTTGTGGATGGGTGCTTCCTGCCACTCATAGAATACACTCAGAGTATGGCAGGCAATCCTGGTCGCCACATTATAAAAAGGATATCGAGACACTGGCGAAGATGCAGAGAGGATTTAACGAGGATGATACCAGAAAAGTGAGGGTGCACATATCTGGAAAGAACTCACCAGCTGGGTCTCTTCTCTCTTAAAATTACAAAAGCTTTTGGCAGAATGGATAGAGAGACAATGTTTCCCCTGGTGGGGAAGAGCCATACACGGATAGAGACCATCAATATAAAATAGTAATAAAGCAATCCAACAGGGAATTCAGAAGAAATTTCTTCACCCAAGAGTCTGGAACCCACTATCACTGCGAGCGGTTGAAAAGCGGAATTCTTCAACCTTCCCATGGTCTCTTCCTCACGGTATGAGGAAGTATGCCATTGGCCGGTGGTGGGATCTCTTGGGCCCTGGCTACCAGTTTACCATTGACTGCAACCCAATCTGCCGGGAACTACTCGGAAACCCACATTGGCAGGACCAGCAGATCCTGTTGTTGGAAAGTTCCAGCTGAAGTGTATTGCATGGGTATACTTAAGGGGAAGTTAGACAAGCATACGAGGGAGAAGGGGATAAGTGGTTACACTGGAAGCATGTAGAAGGAGGATCAAGTGGAATGTAACTGGTTGGGCTGACCAGACTGTTTCTATGTGATATATCCCAAGTAATACAATGCAGCACAGTCTAGGCTAGTGCAATACCAGTTGAAGCAATGCTGTTTGTCTTAACAACAGATTCAAACATGTGAAAGTTGCCCTCACCATGCTCGACAGCACGCATTGCTTTCTACAGTCTGACAACATTCAAACAGTGGCCCATATTTTCTAGCTCTTTGTGCTGGCAGGGTCGTCTCGTCCTGGTGATTGCCACCCCTGCTGTTTGTTTCTAGGTGGCGGAGGACGCAGGACATGTAAAACCCAACAGACTTTGGCAGGGCTGGAGGATCCTACCGCTGGTGAATAGCAGGCCACCCCTGCCCCAGAACATATGCCAGAGGGGCAGCTGGAAAATCCGGCGTATTGTGTTTGTGTTTCTTCATCCTTGTTGCATTTAAACAATGATATTCTATTATTTTGCGCTCTTTGGGCAAGTTCTCCCAGACTCAGCGGGCTGAATGGCTTCCTTCTGTGCTGTACTATTCCATGATTCTATGATTAATAAGCCTACAGTGAAGAAATGGGCTGCACCACCGAATGGAACTGAAAGCTAACAGAGCCCCACAGAGCTCTCTCCAGCATTTGGGACGTGAGTGTCGGATGATGTTTAGGAATCGTAAGGAATCCTGCCATGATTTATAAACAAGGTTTCGAAAATGCCACAGTGATTTAACAGCTGAAAATGATTATCTTAGATAACGGTTTTCTATCACTGAGCAACAGCTGCTGAAGATGCTTCTAGTGTTGATGGGGAACAAAGATTCGAGTTCAGTGTGCATTTAATCAGTCCAATCTGTTTGAAAGACTCCATGGGCGATTATACTACTGCTGGCCCAACTTACCAGTTTGATGTGAGAGATAAGAGCGAGTCTGACGCTCTTCTCCTGCCTCTCAACAGGTCGTAAAGAGGAACATTCCTTCCCCCATTATTCCTGAGAGGAGATACTGTCCCGGTTATTTTCAGTAAGAGGAATTGCATACTCCGCCGCCAGACCTTATCTGGGTGCAAGGAAGAGGAAGCCAGATGACCTGCTCCTAATTCTTATGTTCTAACTGTGGCAACTGTATCAATTCAGGGTCACAATGTCACCTCTTCCCTATATCAAAAACCTAACTTTTCAGGTTACACCCATCGGCCCTGCTTCAATTCATTCCCTGTCTCGGTTGCGTACAAAGCCTAACTTTTATACACAACATTATAATCACTCCCTCCTACTTCAGAGCTGTAACCTTTTTTTTCCCCTTTATTCATTTTAAGGGAAATGAGCATTGTTGGCTGGTTCATTTATTGCCCGTCCCTAAATACCCTCCATTTCTGAGAGCCAGCCACATTGCTGTAGCTTTGCAGTTACAGACTAGGTAAAGATGGCAGATTTCATTCCTTCCTGGGCATTAGTAAACCAGAGAGGTTTTTACAACAACTGGTTTCATGGTCACCTTAATTCCAGATTTTTACTGAACTCAAATTTCATCAGCTACCAAGGTAGGATTTGAACCCAGAGCCCTGGATCTTGTCTTAGGTCTCTGGATTGTAAGTCTAGTGACTATACCACTACACCATTGCCTCGCTTACAAACCTGAATCATTTGCTGAGCCTCTCCTTCCTGCTCCCATTCTAATCACTTTCCTACTGATTTTGTTTTTTTATTATTGTGTAGGAGGGGAAAAGCCACAGAGGGAGCAAAGAAAAACAAACTGGCTATTTTTGTTGACTGCCCTCCCAGGACCAATGGAAACAAATATTCCACCTCTTTGAGAGGGAAGATGCAGTAGGGATGGCACACTCAGCAAATTCAGTGCTGCTGACTGAGATGGCAAGATGAATGATAGGAATGGCAAGCTTATTGATAAATCAGCAGGAAAGAAATGTGTTCCCATTATTTTTTAGTCAAAGCTAAAAGCTAATTGCATACTGCCTTTCCATTTAATATAGACTTGACAGGAAGTGAATGATAGTTTGGGAGGTTTTTTTTACATCAATAGAGTCAATGTAAAGTCGGTTGGATTGTAAAACAGGGACAGTTTCTGGTTGGGTGTGTTAGTTTAACATTACTCCATGGCATTGCTTTAGATATATATATCTGCAGGTAGCATTGTAATTACAATAAATTTTTTTTAATTCATTCTTGGAACATGGGCATCGCTGGCTGGGCCTGCATTTATTGCCCATCCCTAGTTGCCCTTGAATCAAGTGGCTTGCTAGGCCTTTTCACAGGGCAGTTGAGAGTCAACCACATTGCTGTGGCTCTGGAGTCACATGTAGGCCAAACAAAGTAAGGACAGCAGCTTTCCTTCTCTAAAAATACATTAATAAACCAGATGGGGTTTTCTGACAATTGACAATGATTTCATGGTCATCAGCAAATTCTTAATTCCAGATTTTTTAAAAAATTGAATTCAAAGGCCACCATTTGTCATGGTGGGATCTGAACCCAAATGCCCAGAACATTTGCTGAGTTTCTGAATTGATGATCTAGTGATAATACCAGTAAGTCATTACCTCCCCCTGCAATTCAGGAGCAGAATTTGATGTATGCAATGAGCGAGTTAGCCTACTGGCTGAAATGCTGGGAGTCTTCTCTCAGGAAAGGCTACCACATAACTGAGTACTGGCAGATTTTATATGGAATCAAGGATGGTGAGCTTGGAAGTTCTGCCCACCAAGAGTTGCCAGCCAATTAGAGGCTGACAACTCTTCATTGCTCAGCAGCACCACTGGGAGATAGTGGCTGTTGCTGGTAATGCATCCATCTGAGGCCCAGGATCATTGAGGAATGCAGGTAATAGGTGAATACTGGTGGGAGTTGGGTAATGGGGGAGAGGGGTTTAGGGACCAGCAGAAAGGGAAAATGAGTGTCTCTCAGGATCCACACTCCCACCCCGCAACCCTCTCCCACATTCCCAATGCTGGGTCTCTTGATCAGGCATTGCATGCTTGATGGACAATGGACAACCCCCACCTTCCCCTTTTGAAGCCCATAGGTAATCCTAGACAGGTTTGCATTTCAGGTTTTGTATAGCACGTTAATGCCAGCAGTGGTGGGATGAAGTCTTTAAGTGAATATTAATTGTCCACTTAAGGGCTTCAAATGGTGGCAGGAGGGTAGGCCGTCCACAGGCCTTCCTGCCACAGACTTCATTGTGGTGGATGCAGGAAGGCGGTGGAGTCCCCATCTGTCACTCTGAACCTCCCCCAAATCCCCCGACTAAAGGCTGTGCTGTCACCAAACCTGCCACAAGAAACACCCCATGTGTTTGTATGAACAGTGGTACCTGGGCATGTGGCCCTAGGGTGACTTAACTCTGTGACTTAGCACTGTGACCCTCTAGAAACTGACTGATGCCTCTGGTAATACAGCAAAGAGAGGAATCTGATATCAGATAATGAAGATTTGCATAATAATAACTGTCAGTAACTGCTATCCTGAAGTCCTTGAGCTTCTCTTTTCAGGCTGACAGTACAGAGAGAAAGCATGAAAGAGATTCCACAGAAAACATTGGCAAGTAATCCACGTATTAGAAAATGTGAGTTTTCCAAAGACCACTCTTATATTGTTCCAAGGATTTTGACTTCAATTGACTTAACTTTGTGCAGTGATCATACTTCATATCTACTGCACTGATATTCACACTATTCAATGCAACTGAATGGGGATCCAGATAGTGAGATACATATAAATGTAAAACCTAAGAGCAGAGATCAGCCATTTGGATCCTTGTCCCTGCTCCGCCATTCAATAAGATCATGGCTGATCCCTCAAATCTACTTTCTTGTCTGCTCCCTATACACTTTGACCTCCTTGTCAATCAAGGATTATCTACATCAGCCTTAAAAATATTCAATGACCCACCTAGCATCCACTGCTTCCTGGGGGAGAGAATTCCTCAGACAACGTTCCAAGAGAAAAAAAATCCTCATCTTCATCTTTATTTTTATCTCTCCCACTAGGGAAAACATTCTTTCAGCATCCATCCTGTCAAGTCCCCTCAGCATCTTATGTTTCAAAAAGAACACCTCTCATTCTTCTTCTAAATTCCAACGGATACAGATCCAACTTGTTAAATCTTTTCTCCTAAGATATTCCTCCCATCCCAGGAATCAGTTAAGTGAACCTTCTTTGAACTGCTTCTAATGTAATTATGTTTTTTCTTAAGTAAGGAGATCAAAACTGTTTACAGTACTTTAGATATGGTCTCACCAGTGATCTTTACAATTGTAACAAAGCTTCCCCACTTTTATATTCCATTCCCCTTGCAATGAACAACCACATTTAAGTTGTCTTCTACAGTGAAGACAGGCACACCTGTATTTCCTTATTTTCCATTATTAATTGCCCAGACTGGATTTTTAGAGTGCCAAAACTCATTTCAGTTACTCTTTTCCTTTTTAAATACCTGTCAAACCTCTTACTCTCTGTTTTTGTAATTCCTGATGTGGAGATGCTGGTGTTGGACTGGGGTAAACACAGTAAGAAGTCTGACAACACCAGGTTTAAGTCCAACCGATTTATTTGATAGTAAACTCACAAGCTTACTCCATTACAAGAGAACTCCATTCACCTGACGAAGGGGCAAACCCCAAAAGCTTGTGAGTTTATGATCAAATAAATCGGTTGGACTTAAACCTGGTGTTGTCAGACTTCTTACTTTGTAATTCCTGCCAACTTTCGCTCATACTCTAAATTTCTCCCATCTCCTTTTGTGGTCACTCTTTGCTGGTTTACATATTCTGTCCAATCTTCTGATCTGCCACCAATCTTGGCATAACTATATGCTTTTTCTTTCAATCTGACTCTTTCTTTAATTCCTAATTCCACTGATGGTGCGTTCTTCCCTGAAAGTCTTTCTTCCTCACTGGACTGTATCTTTGCTGAGTGTTAGAAATATCTCCTTAAGTGTCTTCCACTGCATCTCTACTGAAGCATTCTTCAACCTAATTTCCCAACTCACTTTAGCCAGCTCTGTCCTCATACTCTCACAGTTGTCTTTATTTAAATTTAAAACACTTGTTTTAAACCCACATTTCTCTCCATCAGATTGAATGCGGAAATCGATCATGTTATGATGACTGAAAGGATCCTTCACCATGAGGTTATATTGCTACTGTATAATTTTGTATGGAATTGATGAACTTGGGTCTGATTCTCCTCCATTGCTGATCAGTGTGTTATAGTTGTTACGTACACTGCAATTCAAATAGACCTATTGTTACAGTGAAATTTGAAGGATGATTGCTGTTATTTTCATTGCAGAGTTGTGGGAACACCAGTAACTCCAGCTTCCTTAACTCACATCATGCAAGCAATTTTAGCTGACAAACTGCTGAACTGTATCATCACCGGCCTCTCTTGACATTACTTGATATTCAACACAAACGCACACTCACTATAGCCCGTCACTTATCCAGGGCAAGAGCCCATAGCTCCTTAGGAGGTGGCAACAAATTGGTTGCCTTCCGAAAACATTGGTGCCTGTTGCTGTTATTCATCTTTGAGCAGTGCAGATCAGGACTATGTGAAATAGGCTCACCGTTCGAGTTGTATTGTTACTGAAGATACACAATGTCCATAGTCACATTTGTCTGAAAGCTTTCTATTGATTCCTCGGGCTGGCTGTCATTTTTGTGATGGAGAACAGCAACGACAGCCTTTTGTTGCATTGGACAAGGTGAGTTGTAGTGATTCAGCTCAATGGCAAAAAATTGTCGGTGCATCTGATGCTCAGCCGTTTAAATTGGCAGCTCAGGTAAGATTTATTTCTCATTAAAGCTAACACTTCAGGACTGCTGACAGTGACAAAAACACAACCCTAGTATTGCTCTGTGACCAGTTTAATTGTGGTTCACAGAGTCAGAAATGTGTATTAATATCAAATTAGAAAGATAGCATCTCTACACTGCTGATGGAGGCCATTCAGCCCATCGACTCTGCATTGAATCTCCAAAGGAGTATCTTACCCAGGCCCATCCTGTTCCCATGACCCCCGGAATTTACTATGACTACTCCACCAAACCTACTCATCTTTGGACAAAAGGGGGCAATTTAGCCAATCCACCTAAAATGCACAACCCTGCACTGTGGGGGGGAAACCAGGCACCCAGAGGAAACCCACACAGACATGGAGAGAACATGCAAACTCCAAACAGCCGATCACCCAAGGCCAGAGTCGAACCCAGGTCCCTGGTGCTCGTGGTGCTAACCACTGTGCTACACATAAATATAGATCTGAAAATGTCTGCAAGTTCTTGACTGCTGTGACCATGGTGCAGTTTAATTTGGATGATTCACTGTTGCTTTGAGTACAAGCAGTTCCATTCATTAAATCTGGGTATTTTTATAGCTTATCATTCTATTGCAGTATTTATTTAAAAAATACCCTAGTTAGTGTATTCTTCCATGACACACTACAGTGTCAAAACACACAGATTAGGAAGCAACCATGCAAGTTCTTGCAGACATTTATTGCGTTGGGGCTCGCAGAACTGATCTCTCTGTGGAGTTGCTCAAATTATACCCCTCATGCCAGAGGTCAGCTTTGAGTCTTTTCAGGGGAGCGTTTCCGATGACAGCTTTATATTTTGGAATTATATTTCTTGCCACCTGCAGAGACACCAACTGCCTTGGAATTTATCCTAATGTTGCACTACTTGTATTAGAAGCTTGCAGTTCTGGTCTGCATTTGGCGAAATCAGTGGTAGATATTATACATAGCTTCAGAAGATGTGAAATTTCACACAATTTGCACACAGCCACTCCCTCTGTTTTGGATAAACTGGGTAAAGGTAACACCCAAAACTAGGGAAACAGTGCATAACATGGACATTGCTTAACCACATAAGACCTTTATCATCTGTGTGGTTACTCAAATTAAAATGAGGTTGCGGGAAGTGCCATAGAAACTATTTTGGACGTAAAATAAATTCTGAAATTTCCAAATCTGGGTTTCTCTTTAACCATGTTGTCTAATACCAGGGTCACCAACTGCTCTGGGTTATCTGTGGCTGTGCTGGTGTTATGAACTGGCAGCATCAGAGCGGGTTGCATGGTGCTGTCACCCCCCCCATCCCATACCCACAGTTTGCGACCCCCTGCCTCCCACTTGCGGATCAGCAGCCTCCACTCCCACCCTTATCAGTTCACCAGCACCGTCGCTGCCCCCCCATCATTCTCCCCCACCACTGAATCACCAGCACCTCCCCAATTTTTACAGGTTTGGCAGCATCTGCCACCACCCCCACCTCCCGTGCCCCCCTCCCAGTCGAAACATTCCGTGTTGGTCACCTTGCTTGGTACTTCCTCGGAGAACTCTAACAAATGAGCCATTTCTCTTTCACAACGCCATGTTGACTCTGCCCGATTGGGTTAAGATTTTCAATGTGCCCTGCAATGACCTCCTTAAAAAAAGATTCCAGCATTTTCCCTGTGACAAACGTTAAGCTCACCCGGCCTGTAGTTTCCCTATTTCTGTCTCCCTCCTTTCTTGACTAGAGGAGTTACACTCACTTTTTTTCAGTCTGAGCCTTCCATAATCTAGGAGAATTTTGGAAAATTAAAATCTACTGTCTCAGCATCCGCTTCTTTGAAGACTCGCAAATGGAGTCCATCAGGATCTGTGGCTGTTGCTGTTTTTGCAAAGCCAGCAGTGGAACCCTTCGCCTTTGGGCAGCAGCTTCTCTATTTCCATCTTCAATCGCGTAACTTCCTCTCACCCGAAGCTGCTGCTAGGGTGAATGCTATTAGACTGGCTGTCAACTTGTTGGGTCACACCAGTGCTGTGGATTGCTGGCACACAAAGCTGCACCCAGCTGGCAGCAACCCCACAGTCAAAAAGGCCAGGTTCACTAGGAATCGGCAGTTGAGAAGACTTGTGTGCTTTTTAAAAACGGAATCTTTCCAGGCAGGGTCCGTAAATAATCCTACAGGCCTACTTTGGGCTTGCACTGGCTGCGTGAGGTCACTGCGCTGCTGACTAGTGGTGCCGAGTGCAGCACAGGACCAACATGCAGCAGCTAAAGGAGCACTGCCTCCATTTAAATTCAATGGCTGGAATTTTACCACCTCGCCTGCCCCGAGGCTGCAGAACAGAATTCTCCGTTGGCCTAGCGGGATTTTACGAGCCTCGCCCGAGCAAAGTCATAATTAAAGGCACATAGACCCATTTCATTTGGAATAATAATACTCTGCACCAAAGAACTAATGATCACTGCAATGTCTTTAAGAGCTTCAAAAATAGGTTGAAATTTGAAGCTCACAACAGCTTCATTAGCAGTCCCTGCAAATGCAAGATCCTGTTTTTTGAATCACTCAACATAGAATCCCTTCAGGAGGCCATTTGGCCCATTAAGTTTGCACCAACCACAATCCCACACAGACCCTATTCCTGTAACTCCACATATTTACCCTGCTAATCCCCCTGACACTAGGGTCAATTTATCACGGCCAATCAACCTAACTCGCCCAGTTTTTGGGCTGTGGGAGGAAACGAGAGCACCCGGAGGAAACCCACGCAGGCGTGGGGAGAATGTGCAAACTCTACGCAGACAGTGACCCAAGGCCAGGATTGAACCTGGGTCCCCGGTGCTGTGAGGCAGCAGTGCTAACTGCTGTGCTGCGCACCGCCCGAATTGTGTTTCTCTTCATTCTGTTAGACACCCTTCCCATTCACTAACACTCAGCAACAACAGCCTGACGCACTGACAAACGGTTCACTGGCTTTTTCACTGCCCTGAGGTTCACAGGTGAGCCAAAAGTATAAGAAATAGCCGAACTTTGCTCAACAGCAAATTAACATAGAACACTACAGCACAAACAGGCCCTTCAGTCCACAAGTTGCGCCGATCATGTCCCTACCTACCAGGCCTATCTATAACCCTCAATCCCATTAAATCCCATGTACTCATCCAGAAGCCTCTTAAAAGACCCCAACGAGTTCGCCTCCACCACCACCGACGGCAGCCGATTCCACTCACTCACCACCCTCTCAGTGAAAAACTTACCCCTGACATCTAACTTACCCCTAACAATAGACCGTTCGGCAGCCACTGATATTGGATATGTTCAGAAATGTTTCTGTATGTAGATATCAGATAAATCAGCCAGACCAACATTATGTGAAATTATTGTAAAGATTGAATTCAATACAATCTGTTTATCTGTTTGCGCCAACGTGACGTAAAGTCCACATATCACATGGATGTAAATGTGTCAATCGACAGCTTTCAGGGAGAGTGACATTTCCACACACTGACATGTGCTCTCAGGCAGTAAGAACAGCAAAGATTTAGTCTTCCATAATTTCTCTTCCTTGAAGCCTGGCTAAGGACACGTGAAAGTCGTGTAATATTTTAATAGCAAGTTTGAGTTTCCGACTGGAGTTGAATCTGTTACCATAGTAACATGAATCTCGTTATTCTACCAGCAGAGCTCTTCAGGTCTTCTGCTCCTTCCTACGTCTATAAATAGATCTGTGAAAGGGAGTCGCCAACTTAGTCCCTGGGGGGATTACTTCCCAGAGGTCGAAATTAAGCTAAGTTCATTGCTGGGGCGGGGCAAGGAGATCTTTTCTCAGCCTTTGACCCACCCTGTACCTACCCTGCGGGTGTTTGATGTGGACACTGATTGCCCATAACTGACAAGAGTTGACCCTTGCACCGGAGTATTTTTTCCTGGGGTCACTCCTGCTCCATTGTTGGAACCACTACTGAAGTGCGGTGGAATCTCTGTTCACACTTGCAAACCTGGTCTCTGCCAAACCTCCGGTGAGTTCATTTCCCCCTACCTCGGCAGAGCAGCCAGCATAATTAAGGACACCCCATGCACCCCGGACATTCTCTCTTCCACCTTCTTCCGTCAGGAAAAAGATACAAAAGTCCGAGGTCACGTACCAACTGACTCAAGAGCAGCTTCTTCCCTGCTGCCATCAGACTCTTGAACGGACCTACCTTGCACTAAGCTGATCTTTCTCTACACCCTAGCTATGACTTCAACACTACATTCTGCGCTCTCTCCTTTCCTTCTCTATGAACAGTATGTTTTGTCTGTATAGTGCGCAGGAAACAATACAGTGACAATAATAAATCAAATCAAATCAATAACACAGCAGGAAATTTGACCACCAAATCCTGAAGATTTTATTTCTCAGCAGATGTGTCATGAGTCTGCAATATCTAATAAATCTTCTTTCAGTCCCACGGGATATTTTTGGAGCCTTCTGCTGTGCCCTTCTCAATTTGTTATCATATTCTTCAAAACATCACCCTCTTAATACTTGTATCTAAGAAGCTGCTGAAACCTCTCCCCTTCCCACCACACACCTATTATAAAGCACTTAAACTTTGAGCAGACATGCTCCATACCTGGGAACCGCGGCATTTCAGGTAATGTTGGTTCCTCTGTCCTTGGAGCAATGTTACCACCTGCGGACCAGGAATAAGGTCAGAAATTAGTTGGAGAGAATGCGTGTGGGGTTTGGGACCATGGCTTATCACCTCCAGTCTGTAGTACCTGATTCTAATGAGCATACAACGCCAATGATGGCTGTCCTGTTAGTGCAAATTAAGGATTGCCATGGAAATGAATTCTGAATACTTGCAGTATCCATTCTAAAATTAGTTAACAATTCAATATCTACTTCTAATTTGATGGACTAGTCTCATATATAGGAACAAACACTGGCTAACAGATGGAATATAGATTTATGAAACTGGGTAGGGGAATAATTAAATGGGGGAGGATGGAGGGGGATTCTTTTTGGGAGTAAAAATTGAATAGTTTTTACAACTCACATAGGTTTGATTTATCATATTGTGTTAGGTAAGATGATCAACAGCTAAAAAGGGAAAGCCTTAAAACCCTACCTACTGTTTAATGTTTATTTGAATCCAAAGTAGGAGGATAAGATAATTCCAATGTTCTACATATGTACATTACAAAACATTTACTCATATTGGAGGCAAAATGTCACTCAGTTAATTTGCACGTGATACAAAATGGCAGCTTCTCAGAGGCTGCGACTTCCTTCAACTATCAAGATCCCGCTGAAGAACTTTTAAAAAGCCCCTTTGTTTCTCTACCTCCTGTTAGAATGATATTTTTAAAGTTCTGAGGCTTCTAAGACAAAACAGTAAATTGCCGGAATGTATTCCATATTGTGAATATTGACCATAGAATTGCCTGGCAGCTCACTGGAGATTTGTAAACCTGCGGCAAATAACACCACAAGCGAGTTGGTTCTGCCGCCACACAGCACCGCTGTCAGCTGCCGGATTACCACTAACCCTGCCGGCAAAAATGATACCTTCAAAATTGCAGCACTGGAGAACAAAGAAAGAAATCCACCCCAGCTTCTGTCAGTCTGCATTTCACAGATGAGGACAGATTTTTTTGCCCAGCAGCCAAGGACGCTGTTTAAAAAAAAGCTCTTGGATATCAACGCGAAAGGTGTCCATTGCACAGGTCGTAGACCCAGAGCCATAACTGGAGGAGAGAAAAATCAAATCGGTCAGCATTCCCACTCCTGATTGTTATCCACAAGTCCTCATCTCTTCTTAAAGATCTGCTCATACCTGACAGAAATGCTAACACAGACAACCTGCAACTGTTGTGCTGTATGATAAGGGGCATAAAAACAGGGCACAGTCTGACACAACTGGGACAAAGGCAGGTCAGAGATCTCATAAAACTGACACTGATTCTTGCTGGAAGTACAAACTAGGATATGAATAAAGAACGAACTGTCTTGTCAGAGTTACAGTAAGAAGTCACACAATGCCAGGTTAAAGTCTAATAGATTTATTTGGAATCAGGAGCTTTTGAAGTGCTGCTCCTTCATCAGGTGACTCTGTGATGAGTGACTCGCCCGATGAAGGAGCAAGCTCGTAATTCCAAATAAACCTGTTGGACTTTAACCTGGTGTTGTGAGACTTCTTGCTGTGCCCACTCCAAGCCAATGCCGGCATCTCCACATCTTGTCAGAGTTAATCAAGCTTCATGGTCCAAACAGAGGTTTTTAAAAATTCTTTTCATGGGGGACGTGACTGTCACTGGAAAGAAGAGCATTTGTCGCTTATCCCTGACTATCCTCGAGAAGGTGAGGGAGGGTCACCTTCTTCAACTGCTGCAGTCCACCAGTGAACATTGCAGACATCAGTGCAAGTTAGGGAGGGGATTTCTCCACACACACTGAGTTTTAAAGAAGCTGATAGCTTGCCTTTGATGTGACATGGGGAATTTTGAAAAGGGCGGATGTGTAAGGGAAGGAGTGGGAAGGCAAGTGCTGGCACAGGAGATGTAGGTGAGATTTGGTGTAGGCGGGATTTTTGCTGCTCGACTGTAAATCAAGGTTCCTGATCAGGTGGCAAATGCACGTGGTGGAGTTAAAATTCCCCAGTGTGCAGAGAAAACCAAGCAGGTCCAACAGTTAGAATTCCGCCCCCCCCACGAGTCGGACCATGTTGCTTCAGGACAGAGATCTGGGCAGCACGGTGCCGCAGAGATTAGCACTGTTGCCTCACACAGCCAGAGACTCGGGTCAATTCCAGCCTCGCTCACTGTCTGTGTGGAGCCTGCACATTCTCCCCGTGTCTGCATGGATTTCCTCTGGGTGCCCCGGTTTTCTCCCACAGTTCAAAGATGTGCAGGCTAGGTTGATTTGCTGTGCTAAATTGCCCTCAGGGGGATTAGAAGGGAAGATACATGGGGTTACAGGGATAGGGCTTGGGTGGGATTGTTGTTGGTGCAGGCTCGATGGGCTGAGTGGCCTCTTGCTGCAATGTTAGGATTCTATAATGATTCTACAATGATCTGAGTCAAAACTCCAAATGGAATTTGGACTCATTCAGAAATGCAGGTTTCCACAAAGCATTCATAATTCGAGCCATACATTGATTGTAAGCCTGTACCAAGTGCGCCTCTGTCGGTTTATTGCTTGTTTATTTATTCTTCTGAAGTGGTGCTGCAGTTCCTAATATGGAAGAACGAGCACGAAAGGATTAGTCCCAATTAGTGGAAGGAAGGTGTTGATAGCAACAGATTTGTAAGGATAAGCTGTTTATTAGTTGGATGACAGACGTGCGTTTTAGTGATTTTTGGCTCATTAACAGCAGAGAACACAGGAAGCAAGTGAGAAAGGTTACAGTTGTGGTGTTAGGAGGATTTATGCACCTGTAAAGTCGAGGCCATCACCTGTTCCGCTGTGGCAGTTTCCAAACTCCTCGTCACATTCATCTGAATCCAAAGTGGGAGGGGATGTCGGGACTGGAATCAGAAAACAGAAGTAATGAGAATTTGCAACACTTGCAACGCTTCTGCTATCTCTAGAAGCATACATTATGCATAGACCATTTTAATTATCAACTAAGACAACCTTGAGCATTTTCAACATTTGCTTTTCGCTTTCCTCCTCTTCTGCAGGGCAGGATTACAGTTTCACCTCACCTAAGGTAGCATTTATTTATGTGTGATTCTTCAGGGTAAAGTGCTGGCAGGAGCTAAGGAGCATTATCACCGAACCCTGTCTTCCGCTTACCAATGCCCACGTCAAGCGAGGAACTGTGATTTATTTTCTTAATGCAAAGGCTCTAAAATAACTGCAAGCAGCGGCTGAGTAGTCACATCCTTGCCTCTCAGTCAGAGTCAGGGGTTTGTGTCCCGCTCCCAGAGACGTAAGCACAAGAAAGCTACCAGTCCAGTGTGGTATCAAGTGAGTGTCGAACTGCTGGTGGTCTCCTCTTTCAGGTGAGACATTAAACCGAGGCCCCATCTGCTTCTTCAACAGACGTAAAAGTTCCCAATTCACCATTCCAAAGAACCATAGAATACAATATCCCTACTGTGCAGAAGGAGGCCATTCAGCCCATTGAGCCTGCACTGACAACAATCCCACCCATGCCCTATTCCCACATATTTACCCCACTAATTTCCGAGACAGTAAGGGACAATTTAGCATGGCCAGTTCACCTAACCTGCACATCTTTGGAGTTTGGGAGGAAACTGGAGCACCCGGAGGAAACCCACATTGACACGGGGAGAATGTGCAAACTCCACACAGAAAGTGACCCGAGGCTGGAATCGAACCCAGGTCCATAGAGCTGTGAGGCAATAGCGCTAACTACTGTGCCATCGTGTCGCCCACCGAAGGGCAGGAGTGTTACCCGAGGTGCCCTGGGCAAAACATATGCCTCAACTAACATAACTAAATAAGCAAATTATCTGGTCCTTATCACATTGCTGTTAGTGGCAGCTTGCTGTGTAAAAATTGGCTGCCACACTTCCTACATTACAACAACTAAATGGGGCAGGCACAGTGGCACAGTGGTTTGCACTGCTGCCAGGGACCCGAGTTTGATTGCCAGCTTGGGTGACTACCTGCATGCAGTTTGCATTTTCTCCCCGTGTCTGCCTGGGTTTCCTCTGGGTGCTCTGGTTTCCTCCCGCAGTACAAAGAGGTGTGGATTAGGTGGATTGACCGTGCTAAATTCCCCTTAGTGTGAGGGAGACTAGCAGGGTAAATATATGGTGTTATGGGGATACGGCCTGGGTGGGATTGTTGTCAGTGGAGGCTCGATGGGCCAAATGGCCTCCTACTGCACTGTAGAGATTCTATGATTCTAAATAAAGCACTTTAGGACGCTCTGCGTTTGTGAAACGTGTGATATAAGTGCAAGTTCTTTCCTTTATTTGAATTGAAGCTTTTCACTGCCACCTGGCTGAGATCAGCTGACCCACCATCAACCAGAGATTGTATCTGGGACCTCCCAAGTCTGCAAGGTTCAGCTACTCAATGGACAAACCCACTGTGCCATCAGTGCAACCTCCAATGGGATTTTCTGATCATGGGTTCAATGAGGGTGGTCATTCCTGTTTGAACTTAAGCTTTCAGCAAATACCTGGGGTGTGCTATCGTTTCCGGCTCTGAAAGCCATTCAGAATGAGATCGGCATTGCTTCGCCGAATGTAAATGTGCCACTTGTTCGGAAGCAGCACCTATCAACATTTCACACCTGAGAACTTGTTTAGAGAGGGTATAATAGACTGTGTAGACAGCTTTGACTGTTGAGGGTTAAATTATACTTGCCTGCTGAAATATCAGAAATATGTCAACATGACTCACTGTGGATAAGGTTTTCGCAGAATGAACCATATGGTAAAAGGATAGAGTAAATGCATTAATATCATACTGTTATTTTACTGTTTAATGTTTTCATAATTGCCGGTGTTAATATGCTCATTAAATAGGCCAACGAACTGTGCCTGGGTGACAGTCACACTACTTTCCCCAACGGAACATGTTGCAACTAAAACTCTCTGACACCGTCTCACTCGAGTTAAGTCTCCAAAGGAAAGGATCCTCAAGTGGTTTGAATTACACAATTATTCCAGCAATGCACAGCTCGGCAGAGTGAGAGTGGTTGTAAGAAAGTTCCTCACGAGGGATGTGTTCTGATACCAGATGGGATTTGAAACGTGGAATCTATGGGTGAAAATCTGCCACAGTACTGCATCGATGATGTTAAACCATCAATTAATGTGGCTGCAGTGATTTCTCAAAATATTCGTGGAAAAGATGCAGAACACTCAGCTGCTGTGCACCTGACCTACTTTTATTGTTTTCTCATCGCATCGCACAGCGTTTTCATGAGTCATGAGGCGCTGACAGCTGGAATAACAGTACCTGAGTTCAACTTTACTTTTGGCTCGATTTCTACTGGCAGTGTGGGACACTCCAGGAACTCCAATCTAATTGATTGGCTGATTAGAGTTGCTGATAAGATTAATCTTAAACACCATGGTGAGCGCAGACTGGTCTAAATCAGTCCCTTAGAACGGCACTGGGTGACTCAGTATCAACACTGCTACAAATCCTATGCCCCCCTCCACTCCCATTCCCCTTGCAAAGGATGGCATATAATCGCCTTCGGTAGTGTGTCTGCATCATATATTCAAATCTTCAAACATCTGGAAACATTTGGATGCTTGTGGGTTGCAGATCTCTGTCTTGCACTGACTCAACACTGACATTTCAATGTGCTCAACTGGGGAATTTGTTTGTATATTTTACATTCCTGCTTTTACTACGAATGGAAATGTGCAAGGACAATTTAGTTAAACAGTCCAGTGACATGTTATATAGCTGGGATTGCACAGAGATCCTCATTTAGATACACACACAATGCTACACTGAGTATTCACGAGAATAATACCAGGAATTAGAGTTTAAAAAGCAAAAGAAACGGAGAACACTGTTTGTGATCTCAGGAAATTCTAAAGTGCTTTATAACCAAACATGGACTTTTGAAGTGTTGTCACAGTAGCAGTGTCAGAAATGCAGCAGCCAATTTGTGAAATGAATGAACTGATGTTCGCTGAGGGATGATTCTTGGCCAGGCCTCTGGGAGAACGTCCCTGCTCTTCTCTGAATAGTGCAATATAATCAATTAGACCTACACAAGAGGGCCTTAGTTTAACATCCCATTCAAAAGCCTGCACCTCAGACACTAAACCAGTCCTCCAGTACTGAACTGAATTACTGTCAGCTTAATATTCTTTGTTCCTGTCATCAGAGTGGGACTTTGAAGCTACAGTCTTTTGAAGTGGCACAGTGCCACAGTGGTTAGCACTGCTGCCTCGCAGCGCAAGGGCCCCGGGTTCAATTCAGGCCTCCTCTGTGTGGAGTTTGCATATTCTCCCCGCGTCTGAGTGGGTTCCCTCCGGGTGCTCCGATTTCCTCCTACAGTCCAAAGATGTGCAGGTTAGGTTGGTTGGCCACGATAAATTGACCCTTGTGTCAGGGGGATTAGCAGGGGAAATATGTGGTCTTATAGGACAGGGCCTGGATGGGATTGTGGTCGATGCAGACTCCTCCTGCACTGTAGGGATTCTATGATTCTATGACTCAGAGGTGAGAATGCAACTATGACGCTAAGGTGAACATGTATCAACTGACTCAAGAGCAGCTTCTTCCCTGCTGCCATCAGACTTTTGAATGGTCTGATCACATATTAAACTGATCTTTTTCCTCATTCTACCTGTAACTGAAACGCTACATCCTGCTCTCTCTCCTTTTCTTCTCCCCTTTGTACTCTATGTACGGTATGCTTTGTCTGTATAGCCCATGAAACAATACTTTTCACTGTATCCCATGTGACAATAATAAAGCAATTCAATCAAAATAGCTACAAAGAAAGGTTGTAGTTATGCAGAGAAGGTTAAAGGACATCTAATAGAGATTTTCAGAATTACGAAAGTTTTTTGAATAAATAGTGAAGTATAGTTTTTACTGAATGGTAAAGTGTAATGAGGGCATACTACAAGGTCATTAGATCCTCATGATCCTTTGTGGACTACGATGACTGATTTGCTTTATTATTTACTAGAAGAATGAATGGGGAACATCATATCTAATCTTGAATGTGAATGAACAGAATTCATATTTGTTAATTATGGGGAATGAAGCAACAGACATAAGATAATCACTGATACGTTTTGGGTATCTCTGCTGATATCTTTAGAAGCATAGGTTCATTTAGCCAGCTTTGTGAGTTACAAAAGCCTTTTTAATGACTGTGCTCATTGACTGTGTGCAGTCCAGTGGGGTAATATCACAATTTGTCAATTAGCATATAAATGTTATTATAATGAAGGCATCAACCCAATGTTTCTGAATAGATTAGCGCCTTTGCTAGCATCGTGTCCACGAGAATTCCATACAAATGAATGAATATTTTTGTGACATAATATTGCGTAAGTGCAATCTTGTGTGTTAAGTGAGGTGACTCACAAAGGAACTGGTGAATGTTTTTCTTTACTGTTGATATACAAACATATTTTAGTCAATGTTTGATAAATTACAGCCAGGATTCTCTGATCTCATTCGTCCTGCCATCATTTCTAGTGAGAAAGGAATACTCTATTGCGGTGGGACTGGAAAATCCCAGCTGCGGGCAAGGCCAGAGAATTCCGACTGACATCTTCTGCTGCTGAAGCTGTCTCATTGTTGTAAATTATTCTACTATTAGGGTGGAAGTATCAATTACAAGGGGGCACAGGGTCAAGGTGAGTGGGGGAAAGTTTAAGGGAGATGTGCGGGAGAGGTTTCTCACACAGAGAGGGTTGGGTACCTGGAACATGCTGCCAGAGGAGGGGGTGGAAGCAGGCACATTAGCAACATTAAGAGGCATCTGGATACATGAATAGGGAGGGAATAGAGGATACAGATCGAGTAAGGGCAGAAAGTTTTCTTTTTAGTTTAGTTAATACATTATGATCGGCAAAGTCTTGGAGGGTCAAAGGATCTGTTCCTGTGCTGTACTTTTCTTTGTTCTTTAATAAGACCAGAAAGTGCATGTATGTCAGATATTGCATTTCAAATATCCTCTAATCTATTTATAAGATTTATACAGATGCCAGTACCACAATATTGGAACCACTAAAATACATCTACTGAAATATATGACCTCCAGGCAAACTTTCCGATGACCAATGGAGCACCTGTCCTGTCGAAGGTAAATTACTAGCTTTCAGTCCTTACTGATACACAAGAAAAGTAAATGAAGATTTAACAGTGAGTGGAACTTTCGATTTCAAGTGTTTCATCTTGTTTCAATCCCCCAGTCCACCCCCCCAGGGGCAATTCCTGCTGATGGATACACTCGGCAATGAAGCCACGGAGCATTTTAAAATTCTCTGTACCTTCAATCTCACAGCCGAGCAGCTCCATACGTAGTCCTAACCCAGCTGCCGATGCTCTCTCCGGGTAGATACGAACGTATCTTGTTAACAATGGGTCAAATTTCCGAATTTCTGGCGTATCATAGTTGGTATTTCCTTCAAATGTCTAGACAATACGGAAAAGAGTTCTCAGACATCAGTCGAATCCATTAACAGAAAGGCACATCAGAGACAAAATATGCTCATTTCTCAAATGAAAATATAATGAGCTACATCTGCATTATCTGCATTACATTTTCATAACTTAGCAGCATTGGTAATTACAATATTGCTCCCAATTTTCATAAGTTGACAGAATGAACATAATTCTGGAATTATGTACAACAGATGCTGACATTATTCAATAAATCTTGCGCAATCCGAACATTGGACTTTTCGACAAAAATCCAACAGAAAATTGAGAAGTGAGTACGGACATGCAGTGGAAAAGCCATACATCAAAGGCAAATTCTTATTTCTTAGCAACAGCTGCAAGTCAGCAAAAGTGTTGCCAAAGATTTCACTTAAAAATTCAAATCTAAAAATGGTTGCCACCAATTTAGAAGCAAAACATGAACAATCCAACTGAAAAGTGCTATGTTATGTGCCTGCTTTACATCCAAAAACATGATGCAAATTTCCATCCTTATTTGTGGTGACTTTGGATGATTTATTAAATTGTCATTAAAAAATCAGACATGACCTATTTCCACATCACTATGAATTTGGTAAGTAATCACACCAAGCATTTACAATATCGTATATATTGTGTTGAAATTGGCATTATTTAATTGCATTTCCAGGTGGAATAGTGATGGCAATTTCTGACTCAAATTTAAATGCTGAGCTGCAATCATTTTTCTACACTGTTTCCTTTGGTGTTATTTTCTCAGGTTTTCCCTAGTCATTATTTATACCGTGGTGACAGAAACGTGACACCCATCGGCAACTGCTGGAGTCAAGTGCAAGAGTCGAGCTACCCTAACCCTAACCCTACTGGAGTCAAGTGGAGGGAGTCAAGTGCAAGAGTTGAGCTACAACATGGTGAGACCTGGCCACATGTGTAAAAATAAGGAAATCACACTAATTCCCGACCAAATAACTCCAGGTCCCACTCAACATTGACGGCTTCACGATGGCATGTGGGCGACATTGTGTCACAATGGTTAGAGCTGCTGCGTCACAGCGCCAGGGACCCGGGTTCGATTCTCAGCTTGGGTCACTGTCTGTGCAGAGTCTGCATGTTCTCCCCATGTCTGTGTGGGTTTCCTCCAGGAACTCTGGTTTCCTCCCACAGTCCGAAAGACATGCTGGTTAGGTGTATTGGCCACGCTAAATTCTCCCTCAGTGTGCCTGAACAGGTGCTGGAGTGTGGCGACTAGGGGATTTTCACAGTAACTTCATTGCAGTGTTAATGTAAGCCTACTTGTGACGCTAATAAATGAAAAGAAAGAAAAAGGATGGTCTTTCCATGAGTTGCATGTTTGGAAGCATTTTTTTCCCCAATTTGTTTATGAATATGTGATACGTGAATGCAAATTTTATTGAAATACACCATTGTACGATTTATCCTTGATGAGAAGGATTTGGAGTGTTCCTGTTTCCCCAAACAAAGATTCTCCAGATGCTCTTTCATGAAGGGAATCTTTGCATTCTAATTGGTATGGCGTCTTCCGTTTTGCCAAACAAAGAGGCACTTTGCATTTTAAGTGCAATCCGCAAGGACAAAATGTTGACTTTGTGTGGGAGCAGTGTTCTGTTGCAGGGAAAATTTGAGATGAACATATTCTGACTGGGACGAGGAAAGGACAGTAATTTATTTTTAATGTGGACGTGTTCCTCATTTTATATGTTGAGAACATGGCAAATGTGACCCGGGGCTCTTGGCACAGTGCTGCCTATGTGTGCTTGCTTTCTGACTGTGAAAGCACTTGAGATGTTAATGTTAGTGGCAGCATGATGGCACATGCTGGAACCTGGTGCCTTACTTTCATTTCAAAGAGGAATCATCACATCGAAAGGCTGTGATCACAGTCTACTTGCCTTCGGTTTCGAGCTGCCAGGATTTGTCACCAACTTCCAGTCTGATCCATTCGTGCTGTAGCCCAGCTTGAATCTCCGCATGAACACTTTATTGTCCCTCTGCTTCACCCCCTGGATGATCACGCTCCGCACCTCTTTCTCCGCTCCCAGGTCGATCTGTATCCATTCGTTATTATAAGACTGGGGGCTCGGTTTTAAGGCCCAGCCTGCTCGACTGGTGAGAAGCCGAGCATGTTCGGGACCCCAGTAGCGGTCCATGGAGGTCGAGGCTGTGATCTGATTATCAGTGATGAGGCCGGACACCATCCCCAGCATTCCGGAGCAGGGATAATCTGCAGGACAAAGATAAATGGCCGTTAGAGAGGAAGGGGGTCATATTTCATTATAAAGTTAATTACAACGTGGAAAAATAATCAATAGCTGTACAGCATGAAAACTCAAGCCTAGGTGGGACTGTTGTTGCTGCGGGCTGGATGGGCTGAATGGCCTCCTTCTGCACTGCAGAGATTTTAAGATTTGATGAAATGAGGCAGACCGCAGCCTTATTGGTGAGTAGCAGAATGACACATGCAGCTGGAGAATTCTGCGGCATTGTATTACTACCCACCACTTGTCAGAAAGCTAAAGTATGAAGCCCTTCAAATGCGATAATGCAATTAATCACAGCAAGAACGTCTTGGTATTTTGATCTTCTTCAAGGCATCTCATCTTTAGTTCTGGTTTGCTGCGTGGGCCATATTCTTTGATTTAGAGGGGTGCTTTTATTCTCAGACAGTAATTGGTCGATCGCATGCTTGTGCAATCTGCTGCCTTTCACGTTCAGACATTAACTGCTTCACAGCACCTTTCATTAGCGTTGGTGGGCTTTCTGTTAACTTTTGAGGTAGAGGTGCTCTCTATTAACTTTTCAGAAGGGCCAAGATCCAAAGGGCGATGGCCACCCTTTTACCTCCTCTCTTGGTGCAGGTGGCACAGTGGTTAGCACTGCTGCCTCACAGCGCAGGGTTCGATTCCCGGCTTGGGTCACTGCCTGTGCGGAGTCTGCATGTTCTCCCCATGTCTGCATGTGATGCGGTTTCCTCTGGGGGCTCCAGTCTCCTCCCCACATGCCGAAAGACGTGCTGATTAGATGCATTGGCCATGCTAAATTCTCTCAGTGTACCCAACCAGGCGCCGGAGTGTGGCGACTAGGGGATTTTTACAGTAACTTCACTGCAGTGTGAATGTAAGCCTACTTGTGACACTAATAAATAAACATTCAAACTTTTTTAACTTTAAAAAACTTCCCTTGTTGTTTGAGGCTCAAAACACTCCTTCCAGGCGAAGCAGCAATTTACCTGCATTTCTTTCAATTCCGCCTATTGAGTTCACTGCTCAGCTCACCATGGGGTCTTCTCGACATTGGTGAGACTAAACACAGACTGGGTGACTGCTTTGCATAACACCCCCGTTCATTCCGCAAGCATGATCCCAGGTTCCCGATTGCTTGCCATTTGAATTCACCACCTTGCTCTCACCCTCACACTCCTGCCCGCCACCTGCTGCGGTGAAGCTCAACACCATCTGGGGGAGCGACACCTTGTCTTCTGATGTACGCAGCCTTCTAGACTGAACATGGAGCTCAACAGATCACAAACTCATGTTTTCGCTTTCAGTTGGAGCTGCAGGTTATTCTGTCATCCACACTCACTCTGGACAAAAGGTTGCTGTAGTAATTACTTCACTTTCCCTTGTTGTAAGGTAAATTCTCACCGTCCAAATATGCCTGTTCCACACTCTCCCCCCCCCACCACATCAATCATTCTTTCAGCACCTGTTTGACATTTCCAATTTTTCTGTGCAGCCTAATCTCCATGGAACTCATTTAAGGCCATATTCCAATGTCCACATTTCCATGGACAACCAGTCTTGCCTGTAATTTCAGAGAGGTTGAATTGTCATGACGATTCTCCTGCTGGCATTGACTGAGGGAGAAACAATAGAATCCCCAGTCTTTTCACTAATTCAGGAAGGCCACCCCTGAATGTCAAAGAGTCTTCATATGTGCGGAACTCCGCACGCTTGCGTACATTTAGTGCTCTCAGGCTCACATTGGGAGTTCTTTTTGAGTTACAGATTTTAAAACAAAAACTTTTTAAGCTCCTCTCAGCTTTGGTGAAACTGTCAGATTTAGCTTCATTAGCACGTCTTAGACACATGACACATGTACATCTGGCAGAGGGGGTAGATTTCCAAGCCAATAGGCCAGGCTGGATTCAAATCTGTAACCTAAGATAGAAACAGATTGCATTTATATCACTAATCTCAGGATTAGTGAAGTATTTTTTGGTGCATAGTCATGTCTGTAATGAAGAGAAATGTGGCATCCAATTTGTGCAGCTGGAGCTCCCACCAACAGCAGTGAGGTTACCAGGACAGTGGGGGAAGTCTTTCCATGTGGCTCTTGATAATCCCCCAGGCAGTGATCTAACTTATAATGGTCTTAGCTGGATCAGTGATGGAAAGCTTACTGGCGCAATGTGTGGCATTTCTTAGTTAAACTCCAGCAGTGCCGTGGGCCATACTTGGAGCTCCCAAAGCCTTGGCTCTGCTACCCTGCTCCCAAACTCTGCGGGTGAGGTAACTGGGGTATGTCCAATTGGACTGCACAGTGTGAGCTCTGTGTTGCCAAACTGAAGTTCCACAATTGTATAAGGGGATGGTAGCATCATGGACATGTTATTGAGCAATTAGTCCAGAAGCCTAGGCTACTGTTCTGGAGCCTGTCTAGCAAGGAAGTTAACAGCATGTAATACACCAGTCTGGAATTTTGTTTTATTCATTCATGGGACATGGGCGTCGCTGGTTGGACCAGCATTTATTGCCCATCCCTAGATGCCCTTGGAGGGCAGTTGAGAGTCAGCTACATTGCTGGAGTCACATATAGGCCAGATCAGATAAGGATGGCAGATTTCTTTCCTGAAAGGACATTAGCAAACCAGATGGATTCTTCCAACAAGCGACAATGATTTCATGATCATCAGTAGATTCCTAATTCCAGATATTTTTTATTGAACTCAAATTCACCAGCTGCCATGGTGGAATTCGAACCCGGGTCCCCAGAACATTAGCTGAATTTCTAGATTTAGTAGTCTAGCAATAATACCACGAGGCCATCACCTCCCCTAAAGTCATTAACAATGACTGCTGTAAAAAACCCATCTGGTTCACTAAAGTGTTTTAGGGAAGGAAATCTGCTGTCCTGACCTATAGTCTAGCCTACAGGTGATTCCAGATCCACAACAATGTAGTTGCTTTGTAACTGCCCTCTGAACTAGCCTAGCAAACCACTCAGTTATTGGTAGCTCACTATCACTCTCTAGAGGGCAGATAAGAATGGACAATGAATACTGGCTTTGCCAAGATTGAATATAATTTTGTTTCCAATTTCTCAATAACGTCTTTCAGGGGCTCTTTAAACATAGTGAACATTTTCTCCTCCTTTAGCACGTATTCAACTGGCCAAAAATGAGGTTACAGACAAGAAAACAGTTAACTCTTTATCGGTTTATCTGAGTGAACAAACTATAAAGTTAGCTTTCTCATAAGTTGATCTTTACCTGTAATCTTGCATCCATATAGTTCGAACCGAAGTGCAATACCTCCTTTCCATGACTGTGGTCGTATGCGAACGTATCGTGTTAGGATTGTCTGAGGAAACTGCCTTATAACGGTGTCTTTGGGATTGCTGTTACCTTGAAATATCTGTAAACGGGAAAGACAAACATCACAAAGTGTACAGGTAAGACAGGTTGCTTATTCTTCAAAATGTCTTTGTCCTGATCTCCGATGCAGAATGTTAAGGACATGACTCCAACACTGCTTTCAGCATCAACAACCTTCTGGTGTCTGACTGTTGGATTAACATTTTAGCCAAGCCTGTTCCAAGCCAACATTTATACTTTCCAGTAGGAATCACTTGCTTATAACCAGGAGCAGGAATCCTAGTCACCTTTGCTCCACTCTGCTCCAAAATAGGAAAGTCAAATTGCAGAGCTCTTAGCATTGATCTTGACTGACTTCCAATAACTCACCAGAGAATAGGATTGGGTACTACGAGGTTTATAACTCTGAGGTTTATACGATTGTGATGTTATGGGACAATGTCTTAAGGAATAAGGAAGGGCGATATGTACTGATGACCCTTGAGAATAAGTCTGGGTGGTTTGGTTGCTGAAGATCAAAGGGAGGACCAGATTGTGTTGCTGGGGTGATGTTTAAGGTGCTCATGTTTCGAGACAATGGCAACAGTGTTTGGGCTCGCAATGGGCAGACTGTTGGCGGAATTTTCCATTCTGCCCACCACGGAAACTGTAGCGGGCAAGGGGCGGATATGGAAGGTCCGTCGAGCTTGGGTGGGATTTTACGGTATTGGGGCGAGCACAGCCGGAAAATCCTGCCATATCTTCCAAAATTCCGGAAAGGTGTTGAAAGCATTGGGTTGTAAACAGTTGTGCTGTAAACTGTCATTTTCCTCTAAGATGAATGAGAGTTGTGTTCAATAATTCAATCATAATTATAGAATCTAATAGAAGGATAGAATCCCTACAGTACAGAAGGAGGCCATTTGGCATTTCTACCTGAATACAATGTTTCATATGCCATGGGGGAGAGTGCAAAGGAAGCTATTTTTCATATCAGGTTACAAGTTTCCGACAAACCAACGAATATTAGGATAGGCAGCAGATTTGATATGGTAGCAGAGAGGCTACTAGCTTTATGAACTATCACAGCCAGACACAGGAGAAAGGTAGTCTTTCATCGAGGAGATGAATCCTGCAGCTATCTAAGGATTCCAGGACATTTGTCCTGACAGGGTTAGAGGCGCTGAATAACAGGTTTTACTACTGACAGTAGATTTAGAAAGGCTCCAAGAACTAAAAAAAGCTCTTGGAGGTAGTCACTCGACTTACTATTTGACAAAATGGATAAGTGCAAACATACTGGAAGCTGAGAGCAATCACAGAATCCTACAGTGCAGGAGCTGGCCATTCAACCCATCAAGTCTGCAGTGACCACACTCCCACCCAGGCCTGATCCTCGTAACCCCATGCATTTACCCTAGCTAGTTCCCCTGACACTAAGGGGCAATTTAGCATGGCCAATCCACCAAACCCGCACATCTTTGGACTGCAGGAGAAAACCAGAGCACCTGGAGAAAACCCACACAGACACGGGGAGAATGTGCAAACTCCACACAGACAGTGACCCAACCTGGGAATCGAACCCAGGTCCCTGGCGCTGTGAGGCAGCAGTGCTAACCACTGTGCCACCATGTCGCCCACAGCAACTGTGGACTCTTTACTCTAAGGACTGTAATTCCACAGAGAGTATAATGTGTTTTAAATGCAAAAGGGAACATCCCTTTCTCAAGGTGCCTACAAAATGAGACCATTTTAATTTTAACTTGCTGCCAGCAGGAATTATTGCTGTCTATTCTGTACGGCGATGTGATTACGACAGACATTCTCACTGCTTCTCAAACTGGGCCCCTGAGAAGAACGCCCTTCAAAGCACTACACTACTCTCTGATCATCTCCATTTTTCAGTCCAAATGTACCTCGACTCGTACTGCAATCTGACATTGTGGATGGAGATCTACTGAAGTCTACCCTGAGGCAAATTGATCTTTCTTTTGAGGTATTTAACAGTCAGCAGTAAGAAATTAGATCTTAATCAGTCATCACTAAAACCGATTTTGAATCTTAAGTCTCCAGAGGGGAGAACGCTGTTTAGGACAAAAATAGTTTCTTTATGTAATCAGCGCTGAGGATTCTCAATGTTTCCCATGTCTTTTAGTGTGCTGTTGAAGTGTGATTACTTCAGGATATAGTGCGCGCTATCTTGAAGCTGTATCAGCTGTGGCGGAACTCAAATCCCAGGATGGATAAAGATCTCTATTTATAGTTAATTGTGTTCCTGCGGAGACGTGCGAGGAACTCCAACCCAGTCGAAGATTTACTTTAGCTTCTCCATACAGCTGTTAATGACACTAGGGTAGGGCTGCAGTATGCATTTAATAAAGCGGTCACAGTCGCATCAATAGGGTGCATGTTTTTTTTATAAGTTAGACCAGCTAATAATCTTCCTTTTCCCATTAAAGAAACAATCCAGTTGATGGGGAGGTGTTGGCGTGGTGGTATTATCACTGGACTGGTAATCCAAAGAACCAGGGTGGTACTCTGGGGACTGGATCCCACCACAGTAGATGGTGAAATCTGAATTCAATAAAATCTGGAATTAAAAGTCTACTGATGACCAGGAAACCATTGTCGATTGTTGTGAAGAAACCCAACAGGTTCACTAACGTCCTTTAGGGAAGAAAAGCTGTTATCTTTACCTGGTTTGGTCTAGATGTGACTCCAAACCCACAGCAATGTGGTTGACTCTTAAATGCCCTCAGGATTTGGCAATACATGTTGGCCCAGCCAGCAACACCCACATCCCATGAACGAATAAAAATAAAATGGGGCAGAATTTTACATCCCTTGGGGTTGGGGTTGTTGGAGGGTGGTGGCTATAACATTCTTCAGATGGCCTTCCCACTAGACTCTTGCCAGGCCCAACTTGTCAGCCATTTCACAGAGGGACAAGCAAGATCCAGGCCTTGTCCCAATTGAGGCTTTTAAGTAAACACGTAAGGACCATTTCCAACTCTGCCTCTATTTTCTGGCTGGTGGGAAGGATTCAGGAGCAGGGGGACGCCTGATCAGGCATTGCTGAGAAGATGGTTGGGGGGAGGGGTTGGGGGTGTGTCTCCATAAACAAACTCCTTTCAACATCGGTCATTCCCACCCTTCCTACAAAAGGTCTAGCCTTAGTGGGTGCTTCCTCCCACCCATCGTCTCCACCAACACTCCCAAAACCCCTCTTCCCGTCCCTCTACGCATCACCTCCTCTTCCAGCCCTGAGATTCCCACACTTCCCTGGCCCTGGAATCTTGGGACTTCAGATGCTTGGGGACTGCCTGCAGTTCCAGTCCTCTCCACTGCAGCTTCTGGCGCTGCCGAGTCTAGAGAGCTGCTGGCCAATCAGATTGGCTACTAGCTCTCTGAGGCGGGACTTTCTCCCGGGTGAGGGACCATCCCATCCCCAGTCAATTGACGCTTATTGGAGCGAGGAGTGGCTGCAGGACAGGCAATACCAGCGGTGTTGGAATCGCGGTGTGGAAGCCCCACTGTCGGAAAAATCCTGGTCATGAAGTTATTAAAGTAACTCCAAAATTAAAATATATCACACGCACAGTGATGACATACATATCAGACATGCAGGTCATACACTCATAGAATCTCTACAGCACAGGAGAGGCCATATGGTCCATTGTGTCTGCATCAACTCTCTGATCTTACCCAGGCCCTCTCCCCACCCTATACCCATAACCCCACACAGTTACCACGGCCATTCTGTCTAACTTACACATCTTGAGACACTAAGAATTCTACTGCTTCACCCACCCCAATTCTGGTCACAGAACAGAAATCTCCCTTGGCCTCGGACGGGATTGTATGATCTCACCCAAGCGAAGTCATAACAAGGGGCAATTTAGCATGGCCAATCCACCCAACCCGCACATCTTTGGAGTGTGGGGGGGAAGCTGGAGCAATTGGAGGAAACCCACACAGACACGGGAAGAATGTACAGACTCCACACAGACAGTCACCCGAGGCTGGAATTGAACCCAGGGCCCCTGGCGCTGTGAGGTAGCAGTGCTAACCACTGTGTCATATGCTGCCCATAGCAACGGCGCCTAACATGGGACACAAACCCACGACCCTGAGATGAAGAGTGTCATGCTGTTGCTCAATGATGCTACTAGGATTATGACTTTCCAAAGCTCATGTTTGTTTGAGTTATATGATGACAATATATTCATAATATTAACAACAGACAAAAAAAATTCAGATTGATCTTCCCAATCGAAAGGAACCACAAAAAGACCGAACAATTGAAGAAATGTCAAAAGAATTAATAAGTGAATACCCCAGGGGAGTACACTGTTTCTCTGCCAACCACAAACCCATGGGATTGAGACTGTATCCAACGGCTGCTACATTGCTTCACAATGAAAATGCAATCAAATCTTTCATTGAAAGCGCTGGAAATACTCCATCTTTGACTAGAAACGTTAAATGTGTTTCTCTTTCCACAAATGCTTGCTGGATATTACTGTTTCTGTTTTTATTTCAGATTTCCAGCTTCCACAGTATTTTGCTTTTCAAATCAGTCACTGCACAGGACATTTTTATGCTGAATTATAGCGAGTGCCACTTTCCGGAGAAGAGTAACATCGTGGCTAATTTATGGACTCTTCCTGATACCAGGCCTGCAATTTGAGTTCAAGTCCAAATCTGGAAGTAAACATCTGGCATCAGTAAAAGTGATGGTGAAGCTGTTCTGATAGTTGAGAAGATCTAATTTAATATCCTTCTAGGGGCCTGAATGTGCCATCCTTAACTTCTTATAGGTGACAGTGCCACCGATTGGTGCGGGAAGGGACATTTTCAATCAACTCTTCAACTGTGTATCTATAACGGCAGCTGATAGTCTCCAGCCCTCCCCCCCAATACCCAGCAGTAAAACCCATGAGTGAACCATTATTGATGGGAGAACAGCAATGAGCAATCAAATGGATAAGAAGCAACAAAGCCTGTGGCCCCGAGCTCCTCAAAGCTGATGACGGGGAGGCTTTTGTTCACATCAAGACTCCATACGCTGACCTTACAGAAGATAGAGCGACACAGTGGCATAGTGGTTAGCACTGTTGCCCCACAGCAGCAGGTTCAATTCCAGCCTGGGGTCACTCTGTGCGGAGACTGCACGTTCTCTCCATGTCTGCGTGGGTTTCCTCAGGTGTCTGCCCACAGTCCAAAGACGTGCGGGTTACATTGATTGGCCATGCAAATTCGACCCTCGTGTCAGGGGATTAGCAGGGTAAATATGTGGGGTTATGGGAATAAGGCCTGGGTGGGATTGTGGTCAGTGCAAACTTGATGGGCTGAATGGCCTCCTTCTGCACTGTAGGGATTCTGTGATCTGGGAGGAAAAATAACTCACTCCTCGCACGGACAGAAGGCTATCAGGAATGCAACAATTATAACTAACTTTAAGAAGGAAGATAAACCAGGCTGTGGAACTATCAAGGTATTTTCCTCTTGTCCTTGGCAGGGAAAAGCCTGATATGTATTCTCCTGCATTGTATTCTCCTGAGTCACCCACTTCCTGTTAGTAAGGAAATCCTCTCAGAGACGCTGCATGCCTTTAGACCTTCCAGATAAACCTCTGACATGGTTTGTTGCCAAATAATCCAGGAAAAATGTTGAGAATTCTGGCCTTGGGTGACTGTCTACGTGGAGTTTGCACATTCTCCCTGTGCCTCTGTGGGTTTCCTCCGGGTCCTCCAGTTTCCTCCCACATTCCAAAGATGTGCCAGTTAAGTGGATTGGCCATTCTAAATTGACCCTAAATTATCCCAAGATATACAGGTTAGTGGGTAAATACGTGGGGTTGTGGGGTAAGCCTGGATAAGAGTCACTGCAGATTCGATGGGCTGAATGGCCTCCTTCTGCACTGTAGGGATTCTACGAACAACATCATGTTGCATTCATTGACTTAACCAAAGCGTTTAACACAGTAAATCATGAGGCTCTGAGGATTGTGTGCCAAAGCTTTGCATGCCAAGGAAACTCCACAATCCTACAACTGCTTCATGATGATCTAACTGCCTTGAATTGGATGCCTTGAAAATTTCCAGCCGGGTCCAGCAGGGCTGTGTGATAGTCTCCAGATTAGTTACAATTTAGCTGCCTATTCATCTCATCAGAGATCAAATGCCTTCTGGTGTGAGTATTAAAATACCATCTAATGAAAAACACTTCTACCATGGTCATCTCCATATCAAAACTAGCCATTGATGTACATGATCTACAGTTGGCGGGTGACTGCAGTGTTGTAGCCCATTCTGCACCAGATTTGAAAGTCACTCTCGATCTCTTCAATTCTGCAAACAAGAAACTCAGCCTGTCCTTGAATGTTGCCAAAGTAAACCTCTTTTGTCAACTCGTACCTGGTCAGCCAAACATTCCTCCTCCAGGAGAGGCTGTGGAACGTGCTGAGTATTTCCCGTACCTTGGCAGTCACCTGTCTCGAAAGGCCTCCATTGACTGAGGAGATCCAACACTCGATCCGCAGCACCACCTCAGTGTTTTACAAACTGCGGCAGTGAGTGATTGACAACAAAGATCTCTGCAAGGCAACAAAGGTCCTAGCGTACAAAGCAGTTGTCAGCACCACATTCTCATACTGCAGTGAGACCTGGATTGCAGCAACACATCAGAATACAAAGAACAAAGAAAGTTACATCAGAGGAACAGGCCCTTTGACCTCCAAGCCTGCAATGACTATGCTGCCCATCTGAATTAAAACCTCCTACCTTTCCAGCAATCATATCCCTCTACTCCCATCCCATTCATTTATTTATGAAGACAACCTTTAAAAGTCACTATCATATCTGCTTCCACTACCTCCCCCAGCAGCGAGTTCCAGGTGCTCACCACCCTTTGTGTAAAAAAATTTGCCTCGTACATCTCCTTTAATCCTTGCCCCTTGCACCTTAAACCAATGCCCTCTAGTAATTGACTCCTCCACCCTGGGAAAAAGCTTCTGACTATCCACTCTGTCCATGTCCCTCATAATCTTGTAGACTTCAGTACTCGAGAAATCCCTTCACATTGCCTCCTCCATATCCTCTAGATCCAATGGGAGAAGCATTGAACAAATGCTTGTGCCCTTCCCCAGCTTTATACAAAACTCTTGAAAAACCTATGTTGATGGACTGAACACCATGTCCAAATGACTGAAAGGTAGTTCTCCAGCAGGTCCTGTTTTCTCAACTTTCAAAAGGACAGTCTTCCAAAAAAAAACCTCAAAGATCATTTAAAGCTCCTCTTTCCCGTATTCCTCAGCAGGTATCATGATTGTCAAGTCAAGAGAATGTCATCCGCACTTCATAACAGATTGCTGCACCCAGGGATTGTTTGAAACAATTACAATTTCATATTGATGTGTTGGAAAACAATTCAAACTGATTAAATCTGTCCCATTGAGTTTTCGCACACAATAAAGCAATTCCAAGTCCCTCATGAAAGTTGTTAACACCCAAGAGTGCACAACAAGGCTTCTTAAACAGGTTGAAGACACATTTTGGTCATAATTCGCTTATTACTTAACAGAACATTTCAGTTGAGACTATCTTTCACTTAATTACATTTAAGTTAAGGGTTTACAGGTGGCACGAGTTTATTCAACCAAAAGGATTTGCGATTAATCTCTTTAATGATCCACATTAGAGCCTCAGATTATTTTACATGTGTTAATGCCTCTGTTAAAACAGCAAACAGAGGAACGCCATGTGAATGCTTAAACACCCGCTGACTAATATTGGCAACAGTCATTTCCAGGTATATATTGTAGAAATGCAATCAGCTTTAAATGAGGATGTTGCTCTGTCGCAAACATTCCTTGTTAATGTATTTGTGTTCTCATACTTCGAAAGCTGATGGATTCTCAGGTTGTGAGAATCTGAGAGTGAGAGTGAATAACTCCTGGGAATTAAACTGATTGAATGCTCTTTGCTGAAGACCAGAATGACAGAATTCCAGACTTAAAAAATCCAAACCTTATCAGGGGCCCATCAGTAAGGCAGTGCTCCTATAATGCACATTTGCGACACAGCGTAACAAGATACTGACCAGTTAAACAATTTTAGTGTGAATTCTGGACCTCTCCGTATTCGCATCTCTGGAGTATAAGAACTTGTAGCTCCACAAGTCTTGTCAAAATATATGTTTAAACTTGTTAAATTCTTCCTTGATTGTCTGACATCTGGACCCCATTCCTAGCCCCGTGGCTTTCTCTTTCAAGTCATGTTTGGTCTCTGGAGGCTGGATTTTAAATCATGCGGTGCTGGTGGGCACTGAGAGACCCAAAGGACCAACGCACCACCAGTAAAAGATTCGTTTGAACTGGTCTCCGTACTAGGGAACAGCTTTTGTTAAACCGGTCTGCTATTTTTTGAGAGTTTAAAAAAAAATCTCGTGTCTGCCAACACGGTGAGCCAAAAGGACAGAAAATCAGAATAGTCTTTCCCCATTCTGTCTTGCAAGTACTGTCCAGGCCTCAGTTATTCCAGAGTCTTTCATTTAATTATAAAATTAATATACTATTAGAATTCTCCTGGTGCTGTGCATAGGTTTAACATTACAAGGAGCTCAGGAGTCAATGAACTAATATCTTCCTGATATGGCTGGACAAGGGGAAACGATGGCCTGGTAGCATTATTGCTAGACTATTAATCCAGAAACTCAGCTAATGTTCTGGAGACCCAGGTTCGATCCCGCCACAGATGGTGGAATTTGAATTCAATGAAAAATATCTGGAATTAAGAATCTAATGGTGACCATGAAGTCATTGTCAATTGTCAGAAAAAACCCATCTGATTTACTGATGTCCTTGAAGGAAGGAAATCTGCTGTCCGGTCTGGCTCACACAAGACTCCAGAGCAAAGTGGTTGACTCTCAACTGCCCTCTGAAATAGAGGGCAGTTAGGAATGGGCAATAAATGCTGGCCAGCCAGCAGCGGCACACATGTCCCACATAAAAAATAATTACCTCAGCTGGATGTGCAGCCTTCACTGTGGTGTTTAGATTATCACAAATCTTTGACAAAGTCATTGACATGAATCCTAAGATAAAGAATCTATTTTCTCATCTCTCTGATGTTTAATGACTGGCTAAAGCATCTAGAGACGACACAAAAAAGATTGTGCCTTTAACACAGCAATACACCGTAAGGTGCTCCAAAGGAGCAACGACCAAAGAAGATTTGACATCACACATGAGGTTAGGTGACCAAATGCTTGCTTGCGGAGGGAGGTTTTAAGCAGTATCTTAGAAGAGAGACATCTTAGTAGAGATGGAGAGGATTAAGGAAGGAATTTCAGAGCTTAAGGCTGAAGCAGCTGAAGGTAAAGCCACTGATCATGAAGGAAAGGAATTTGATGATGCACAAGAGGCCAGAATTAAAAGAGAATTTATAGAGTGTTTCTTACTCTTAATCACAAACGGATAGGGCCTCTTCAAACCTTATATAATTCAGCAGGTTTCTGAACTGTTTCTCTGATTGGCCTGTTCTAAAAACATTGGCAAATTCCAAAGGCTAATAATTATACTGGTCAACAATTCAAGTCTTTCTTGATTTGGAATCAGGGATGAACAGTGTGTTAATGGCTCAGAGGGAGAGATGGCTGACAAGGTATTTTAGTCTTCCAGCTAGGTGGTATTTAATACTCATACTAGAGGGCAATTGGTCTTTGATGGGGTAAATAGGCACTGTCAGGTAGATTGTGAATAGTATGGGGGGCTATCACACAACATTGTTTGACCCCAGTCTAGATTTTAAAGGTGCCTGTTTCAGATCTCCCACTCACAAAGGCTGCAGTCATAAAGCAATTACCGGTTTGTGATGAAGTTTCTTGGACATTGAAATCTCTGGAGCACAATCTGCAAAGCCTCATAATTTACCATGTCAAATGCTTTGGTCAGGCCGATGCATTATAGAATACTACAGTGCAGAAAGAGGCCATTCGGCCCGTCGCGTCTGCACTGACCCACAATCCCACCTAGCCCCTATCCCCGTAGCCTCACATATTTACCCTAGCAAGTCCCCTTGACACTAAAGGCCAATTTAGCATGGTCAATCAACCTAACCCGCGCATCTTTGAACTGTGGGAGGAAACTGGAACATCTGGAGGAAACCCATGCAGACACGAGTAGAACGTGCAGACTCCACACAGACAGTGACTCAAGTTGGGAATCGAACCTGAGTCCCTGGTGCTGTGAGGCATCAGTGCTAACCACTGTGCCACTGTGCTGCCCTAATGTTGTTTTTGGCATTTTTCTTTGGATTTATCTGGCAACAAAGACCACGTCAGAAGTTCCACTGGAAGATTTGAAGTCACACTATGTCTCAAGGAGGATTTTCTCAGCCGCAAGAAGTAGGTGAGTTTGGAGATGTGTCAGGATTTCCCCTACTCTGGGCAAGAGGAATATACCTTGATAATTTCCATAACGTGATTTATCTCCCTTTTTAAACAGAGTTAGAATTGTTGCATTCCTGAACTTGAGGGAAAGGGTAAGTTCTCTCTCCTCCCAGGTATGGGAGTGCATGGAATCATGATGTCAACAAAATCCCACCAGCTTTGAAGACCATACCCTGATGGCCAACTCTCTCAAGAGACCACCACTAATGAAGAGATCCAACACCAGATCAACTGCAGCAGTTCAGCCCTCTACAAATGAAAGCAATGAGTGTTTGACAGTAAAAACTTCCACAAAGCAACTAAACATAGAACATAGAACATAGAACATTACAGCGCAGAACAGGCCCTTTGGCCCACGATGTTGCGCCGACCAGCTTTTAAAAAAAAACACTAACCCACTAATCTAAACCAATCCCATTTCGTCCATAAACCTATCCACAGATCTCTTAAATGCCCCCAAACTAGGCGCATTTACAACTGCAGCTGGCAGGGCATTCCAGTCCCTCACCACCCTCTGGGTAAAGAACCTACCCCTAGTGTAGGGGTAGAACCTAAAGCCCTAGTGTATACAGCAGTTGTTATCACCATGCTCTTGTATGTATTGAGACCTGACGTCTGTATTAGCCACACATCAGAGCTTGAGGTTATACAATCCCTATGGTACAGAAGGAGACCATTCAGCCCATTGCGTCCATACTGACCACATTCCCATCCAGGTCCTATTCTTGTCACTCCCACACATTTACCCCACTGATCCCCCTGACACTAGGGTCAATTAGTATGGCCAATCAACCTAACCTGCACATCTTTAGACTGTGGGAATAAACCGGAGCATTCGGAGGAAACCTGTGCAGATATGGGGCGAAGGTGCAAACTACACACAGACAGTAACCAAGGCCGGAATTGAACCTGGGTCCCTGGTGCTGTGAGGCAGCAATGCTAACCACTGTGCCACCATTGTATCAATTCCTCTGTCACATTCTTTGGGTTTAATGATCAAGCAAATGACAGTGCCCTTTTTGAAACCAACTCCACAAGCATTCAAACAAAACTCATGTGAAAATCAATTACCATGGATTGGACACTGTGTCCAGATGGCAAAATAGGTCCTGTTTTCTCAATCCTCAAGTGGTCAACGCTCCAGAGGAAGACAAAGAGAGACTTCGAAGATGCTCTGAAGCTCTCTTGGAAGTACAGCAGCATTGATCTTAATGAGTAGGAGGAGCTTACTGCCAATCATTCAAAGTCGATCAAGCTGCAATATTTTTTGAGTCATAACGTCTCAGTGAAGAGGTCGAGTGATGAGGGAGAAGGAAAGAAAAGGAAGCAAATCCCACATTCTGGACCCCATTACCTTGTGAGGCATGCTGCCCCATTGGACCAAAGATCTACAGGCTGACAACTGGTCAGTTCAGTCACATGACAGCCCATGGCATAAACCTGAGTCCCCGAGTAGACTCCATCCTCCCATCCAGGGACAGCTACTGATGACATAGATTTCAGCATAAAATTCTGAACTGATTATTAAAACCACTGCAATTTTTGATTACCTTCCAGGCTGAGGATTTGTATAATCAGTGGTATCATTTCAAAATTTTCTATCGCGTTCGTGCATAAATAGAAATGTGACTAATCTCGACAAGTAGGGAAAGTAAAATTTAAGGATGATCTTGTGTGGGAAGAATGGCAGGGTAGCCACTGCACATTATTGGAAGTGGGGATCATTTGCTTTTGGATGGACAGGGATTTATCCAAATGTATACTGAGCAGATTAATCTCACCACCATTCAGATAGAATGTTCCCGATGGTGGGGGAGTCCAGAATGAGGGATTAAAGTTTGAAGATCAGGGGTAAACATTTTATGACTGAGATGAAGAGAAATTTCTTCACCCAGAGGGTGGTGAATGTGTGGAATTTACTACTGCAGAATGTAGTTGAGGCCAAAATATTGTGTGATTTCAAGAAGAAATTAGATATAGCTCTTGGGGCTAAAGGGATCAAGGGATATGGGGAGAAGGGGGATCAGAATATTGATTTTGAGGATCAGTCGTGATCAAAATGAATGGTGGAACAGGCCCAAAGGGCCAAATGGCATCCTTCTGCTTCTATTTTTTGCGTTTCACTCTCGGCTTCTCCTGTGTTGCTAATTTACCAGATTGTTATCTGAAATCTGAAATGGATAAGCAAAAATTTCCTCCAATGATATATTGGAAAGGCTGAAGCTACTATTTCAGTTTCCACTCCAATCTTTCTTCCTTAGACTGTAAGACCGTAAGATACAGGAAGAGAATTAGGTAATTTGGCCCGTTCACTCTGTTCCGCCATTCAATAATGGCTGATAAGTTAGCTGCTGACTTCATCCATTTCCCTGGCAACACTCTCCAGATTAAACTGATCTTTTGGCAATCTTGTTGTCACATTTGATCCTGAGGTGGCCTTCTGACTTCATTACTTAAGACTGTCTATTTCCATCTCTGTAACATCATCCGACTTCATCCCCATCACAACTGATCTGCTGCTGAAACCCTGATTCATGTCTTTTCTCCCTCTAGACTTGACTATTCTGACACCCTGGCTGGTCTCCCACCATCTACTCTCCACAAACTTGAGCTCATCCATAACCCTGCTGTCCATGTCTAAACTCACAACAAGTCTCATTTCCTATCATTCCTGTGCTCACTGGCCCACATTGACTCCTGACTTTTTTTTTAACAAATCCTCCTTTGGCCTTACCCCTCCCTACCTCTGTAACCTCCTCCAGTCTCACAACCTTTTGAGATATCAGTGCTCCTCTAATTCTGGCATCTTGTGCATTTACAATTTTAATTGACATTAATCTGGAGTTCTCAGGAACTCGAGTTCGACTCCCGGCTTGGAAGACTGTCTGTGTGGAGTTTGCATGTTCTTCCCTATCTGCATGGGTTTCCTCCAGGTGCTCTGGTTTCCTCCCACAGTCTGAAAGATTAGGTGCATTGACCCAAACAGGCACCAGAATGTGGCGACTAGAGGATTTTTGCAGTAACTTCATTGCAGTATTAATGTAAGCCTTTCTTGTGACTAATAAATAAATTTTAACTTTAACCTCTCTGGCTTAGGAGGCACTGGAGGCGAGATCGTTGAATACTTTTAAGGCAGACATTGATAGATTCTTGTCCAGCAAGGGAATCTAAGATTATCAGGGGGTAGATGGGAATGTGGAAAAGAACAGTCATGCCCTTATTGAATAGTGGAACCAGGATCGAGGGGCCAACTGGCTGACTTCTGCTCCTATTTTGCATATTAGTGTATCCAGTGGCACAGTGGTTAGCACTGCTGCCTCACAGCTGCAGGGACCTGGGTCCGATTCCCAGCTTGAGTCACTGTCCGTGTGGAGTTTGCACATTCCCCTGTGACTACATGGGTTTCCTCCGGGTGCTCCAGTTTCCTCCCACAGTCCTAGATGTGCAGGTTAGGTGGATTGGCCATGCTAAATTGCTCTTTAGTGTCAGGGGAACTAGCTAGGATAAATGCATGGGGTTATGGGGATAGGGCCTGGATGGGATTGTGGCTGGTGCAGATTCAATGGGCTGAATGGCCTTCTTCTGCAATGTATGATTCTATGATCATTGGTGGCCATGTCTTCAGTTGCCTAGGTTCCAACCACTGGAATTCCCTTCCTACTCTTTCCCATTTTGTTACCTCCCATTCCAGCTTTTGGTCGACTGACCTCACATTTCCCTACGTGGGGAAGTGTCATGCTTTGTTTTATAAGCTCTTTGGAAGTCATAGAAATCCTACAGCGCAGAAAGAGGCCATTCGGCCCATCGAGTCTGCACCAACCACAATCCCACCCACACCCGACTCCCACATCCCATCATATTTTCCCCACTAATCTACACATCTCAGGCCACTAAGGGGAAATGTTAGCATGGCCAATCAACCAAACCCGCACATCTTTGGACTGTGGGAGGAAACCCACGCAGACACAAGGAGAATGTGCAAATTCCATACAGACAGTGACCCAAGCCGGGAATCGAACCCAGGTCCCTGGAGCTGTGAAGCAGCAGTGCTAACCACTGTGCTACCGTGCCACCCATTATGCGAAGGATGCTTTATGAATAAAGGTTGTTGTTGCTGCCAATGGACTACTGAAGATAATAAATGAAGACTAGCATTAGAGGAGTGTGATCTTTTCATTCCTATTGACAGGAAGGTTAATTATATGAGGTGTTTTTTTTTTGTGGCATTTTGTGCCAAATATTTACTGACCTTATATTTCAAAAAGTACACGGCAAAAGAATACCATTGATACCAAAAAATACAATCCACTCAACCGTGAATAACTTTTGTGCTTTTACCATGAGGCCTCAGTTGTCTGGATGACGGATGGTAAGTTAATCCATTTATTTGATGCAAGTCGCTTTTTTGTATACCATTAACTAAAAAGAATCACATATTTAGGATACGATCTTAACAGCCATTCACGCCCCATTGCTGCTGAAAGTGAGGACGGAGGATTTGGCACCCAGCCAAATCACCGCTCACCGCAGCAGGACCAGAAAATCCCGTCGGCATGAACAGCTGGAAAATTTCACCCTTAAATAGATGACATTTTCCAATATAGGAATCTGCAGAATTTTAGCCTCCAGTAAGTCAGATTTAACTTCTAACTATGGAGATCAATTTTAACTTGGAGTAGCAATTTGTGCTACTTTCGCAAACATGCAAAAAGAAACAATTGTGCCTTCAGTTCAAAGGAACAAACGAGTTGATGAACTGCACAGCGGCACAGTGGTTAGCACTGCTGCCTCACAGAGCCAGGGACCCAGGGTCAATCCCAGCCTCGGGTGACCGCCTGTGTGGAGATGGCACGTTCTCCCCTTCTCTGCGCAGGTTATCTCTAGGTGCTCTGCTTTCTCTGCTCTCCCACACTCCGAAGTTGTGTGGGTTAGGTGCATTGGCCATGCTAAATTGCCCCTTAATGTCAGGGAGATTAGCAGGTTAAGTATGTGGGGTTATAGGGATCGGGCCTGGGTGGGATTGTTGGTGCAATCTCAACGGGCCGAATGTAGAGATTCTAACAACTTTCATATCCAGCACTTATTTTTTTAAAGGAGCACTTGTGGTGACATATTTATAATAAAAGATTGTTTTAAGCAATGTACCTTTGGTTGTTTATTCTTTTCTTTCACAGTTATCCAGTCTTCGCCATTGGAGCTGACATCTACTTTGTAGGTTTCGACGTAATACTCCCGCTGTGTTTCTTTGGAGATGGCTCCTTGCGTTGCTATGGCAGAGACATGCTGCAGGAATCCCAGATCCACCTACAGCAAGCAAAAGCAGCCGCAGCTTGTTAAAGATTCCCAGAACTTGTTACATTACACAGCAGCGCTGGTCATCTGGTGAAGAAAACATATTCTTACGGTGCAAACTCTCATTAATGTTTCCAAGCAGGCGAGTGAGATTATAAATATTAAAACTAAAGTTTGTCTGGTGATTCAGTGATGAGTTTCTCACTCATGTGTGTTTGCTACAGTGCGTGCATAGGGCGAAAATGCAGTGAGTTACCGTTCACTGTTTATGCGCTGTTTGTCTCTGTAATGGAATTCATTCACTAGAAGCTCTGGTTTATTTATTCATGGATTCGCTATTCACTTGATTGTCAGTTCTGTGAGCTCCTGAGGATCTGACATTAATGTGCCATCCATTTAACCTTCCCAGATTACCTAAACAAGGAGGCCCTCAAGACTTTCAGCTGGAGTGAAGCTTACCTGTGCATCTGGCTCAACTAAAGCTGCAGCAATATATGAACTCAAAAGAATTTCTGGCCAAACCTTTGGGTAGAAATCCTCCCATTAAAATCATTTAGCTCCAGAGTTGAACCGTAGAATCCCTACAGTGCAGAAGGAGGCCATTCAGCCCATCAAGTCTGTACCAAGAACTACTTGTCCAGCCTCTCCCCTGCACCCTATCCCATAATCCCATGCATTTACCACGGCTAATCCACCTAACCAACACATCTTTGGACGCTAAGGGAAAATTTTGCATAGCCAATCCACCTAACCCGCACATCTTTGGAGTGTAGGAGGAAACCGGGGCACGTGGAGGAAACCCATGCAAACACGGGGAGAATATGCAAACTCCACACAGTCACCAAGGCTGGAATCAAACCTAGAGCCCTGGTGCTGTGCGGCAGCAGTGCTAACCACAGTGTCACTAGAACAAAGAAAAGTACAGCACAGGAACAGGCCCTTGGCCCTCCAAGCCTGTGACGATCACGATGCTCTAACTAAATTAAAAACAAACTTCTGTCCTTATTTGGTCCAAATCCCTTTATTCCCTCCCTATTCGTCTACTCATCCAGATACATCTTAAATGTTGTTAATGTGCCTGCTTCTATCACCTCCTCTGGCAGTGCGTTCCAGGCACACACCAGTCTGTGTGTGAAAAATATATCCCGCACGTCTCCCTTAAACTTTCTCCCCTCACCTTGAATCTGTGCCCCTTGTAATTGACACTTCCATCCTAGGAAAAAGCTCTGACCATCCACCCTGTCTATGCTCTCATAATTTTGTAGAAGTCTATCAGGTCTCCCCTTAGCCTTCGTCTTTCCAGTGAAAACAATCCTAGTTTATTCAATCTCTCCTCATAGTCAACACCCTTGAGACCAGGCAACATCCTGGTGAACTTTCTCTGCACTCTCTCCAAAGTTTCCACTGGTAGTGTGGTGACCAGAATTGCAGGCAATACTCCAAATGCGGCCTAACCAAGGTTTTATAATAATTGCAACGTGATTTCCCAACTCTTATACTTAATGCTCTAGTTGATGAAGGCAAGCATGCCACATGCCTTCTTAAATCACCTCATGGTCTTTGTCACTTTTTAGATGCCAAGACCTATCATGTGCATCCTTTTAACTAAGCTTACAATTTCCCTTGTCGTTCACGGTTCCCGAATCCTGCCATTAATTTTTGTGGGGATATGCCTGTCCTGCACTTCAAGCGTGTCTCTGTGTGTCTCTTTAGATGATCAAAGGAACTCCATAATACCAAATGCTGCAGAGAAGTCTACTCCTAATCAGCTCTCCTGGTAGGAAAGAACAATGTAGAGGAATTTGGCCATGGGGAGCTCCAAACAAGGTCACGAGGAACAATTATTAAAAACAAATCTTTTCATTTATTCACCATCTCCAACAATATTCTACACTTCATTTGCCTTTCGCATTGCCCAAGCGTACAATACTACATAAAGTTCCAATTAATATAGCATTAGGAAAATGCAGTTGACATTTGGCCTGAGAAGCAGTTCAGTGGGAGTCTTGCCTATGTGTGCAAGTCACACATCTGGTCATCATTTGGATTCACATACGAGGGAAATGAAACATAAATGCTACTGCCCTTTGCAGAGTTCAGGCTGCGACATATTGTTAACTACCTGGATTGCAGAAGGCCACACAGCTGAGAAACGCAATGCAGAAGATGCACCATTTCCTCTGGACCTCAACTACTGTGAGACAGGGGAGCTGAATTGTAAATGTGATATAACAGGAGCTAATAAAGATATTTATGGTTAGGCCAAGCAGATAATCCATCATTTTGACACAGTAGGTACTGAGCTAAAGATTTTTTTATGCATTGACGTCTCACAGTACTTAATTTTCATACAGTCACACAGTATGAGTTGGACTCTATTTGCTTTGAGAATTTTTGGAAGGATTTCTTCTTGCATGCTGAGTTTTGATTTTAGATCTGTCGTCAGTTCAAAAGGTAAGTCTGAAAATTAAAACGGGGAAGGTCATGCAAGGAACGAAATCAACTGGAGCATTGTTAGTATTGTCTGGATCATTTATTCTAGCTTAATTCTTAATGACCACAGCCAAACACGTAAATGCATTATTTTTTCAGCTGGGTAGGTGGATGAATAGGTCACAGTCTCCTCTTTGACTTCTGACCCCTGTGTGCTATTCCAAAATGCAACAAATAGGAGTTGAATTTACTAAGGAAATTTGTCCTCTAGGCTATTCACTCAGTGGTTGGGTAATGAGGGACAACACAGATGGCTAGAGGATTAGAGTGGAATTATCACCTCAGTGGGGAATCTCTGACAACATTTGAAGACTCCAATGACATTCATTGCCTCTCCCTACTTAGCCTGAAATGTCCACAGTTCCCGTGTTGTCCACACCCCTGCACCACTGCTGTTCTCAAACTGTTGGGGAAAAGGACAAGAACAGACCTTTAGACAGCACCCACTGATGCTCACCCTTAGAACAGAAGACAGGTCATGGTGCTCATCTTACATGTGGAGCTTCGTAGATGTAAACCCAAGCTCTAACGTGCCACCATGTAGCAGACATTTCTGTCTCATATTTCCATTGTTTCACAAAAAAATTAACACAGAGGTCCCTGGCTTCCTTGTGTCAGTATTTCTCGAGGTAAAACTTTTGTTCATGTGTAGCCGTTTTAAGTCTCAGCATGAGGATTTCCAGAGAACTGTTCTAATCCCAGCCCAGCTGGGGCTTGAGGTCAATGCAACACTTCAGTGTTCAGTTTTTATCTGGCTTCCTTTGGATTCAACTGGACTATCAGACGGAGTTTGATATTGCAGTCGCTATTCAGGAAGCGCTTCCTTGGTTGAAGGAATTGGAAGGAACTTGTGGGTGGGGGGATGGTGAGTGGGAAATAACTGGCCCCATAGAAATAGAATCAAAAGGAGGAGGCCAGAAGAAGGAAGCACTGAAGGAGGCCATACAGCCCTTTGAAGGGGCTATCCAATTAATCCCATACCACTGTTCTTTCCCCACTGAATTACTGAATCTGTTCCCACCACCCTTTCAGGCAAAACATTTCAGATTAGAAAAACTCACTTGATTAAAAAATATCTACTTCTCTGTCCTGGTTTCTTATGCCAATGCTGATGCGTTGCTTTGAATTTAGAAAGTCACATCTGTTACAAATGGTGAATTTAATACTCTCCCCTGTGGTGAGCTTGGTGGTGTGAGTGGGGCGGAGGCATGATTTAATCAGTTGAGTGATGGGAACCCTGCTGCCTTCGCTCCTTTGCTATGGTTAAGTCTGTGACAGGAAGACCCGTGTTCGGCCTACTTGCTCCATCACGGATTGAGGCCTGTAAGGGGATAACGGCACTCTGTGCCTGATTGAGCGATATGGCAACAGCCAGCCTCCCGCCCTTGTTGCCAACCCAACTCCAGCCTTTCCCCCAGGACCCTAACCCATGAACATAGGTGACCACTGCAGCTTGTCTGAAAGAAAATAAGGGACACTTTAACTGCTGGGCGGCTGAATTGCTGGAGACTGTGAGGGCAATGTCCTGTCAGGAACCATGAGAACAAGGCAATAGCCTAGTGGTATTATCTCTAGACTATTAATCCAAAAACTCAGCTAATGTTCTGAGGACCCAGGTTCAAATCATGGCAGGTGGTGGAATTTAAATTCAATAAAAAATATGTGGAATTAAAATTCTATTGTCGATTGTCGGCAAAACCCTAATGTCCTTTAGGAAGGAAATCTGCTGTCCTTACCTGGTCTGGCCCACGTGTGACTCCAGAACCACAGTAACGTGGTTGACTCTCAACTGTCCTTGGGCAAGTAGGGATGGGCAATAAATACTGGCCAGGCAGCGACGCCCCTGTCCCATGAATGAGTTTAAAAAAAACACATTGCAATGTGATGTAGCTGTGTAGGGAAAAGGGGTGACTGGGAAAGTCTATTTCTTCCAAACCTCCATTGTTGTGGGGAAACAAGATTCATCTGGATGTCAGAACATAGCAACTTGGGATTTCCTCAAGATTCCAGTTTCCTGCCCTGTGAAATCCTTCCAGCTGTATCAAATTCCTGCACAGGGCTTAGCTCATCTTCCATTCTTAAAGATCTGACATTGCTTTTGTGCTGCCTGGATATAGAAGCTATCATATATCAAACCCTTAACATTAGTCTTTATCTTTCACTTATCATAAGCCTGCCATTGATGTCTGTAGACTTTTGAATAACTTCAAAGAATGTCATTGTTCTGTGAGACTCCAGTCCGAAGAGCATTACACAATACCCCAAGTAGTTTTGTGATAGTCTATTTAAAGAAAGGGGTATTAAGCATATTGGGGTAGTCGCAATGCTCACTTCTGGGCTTACAAAAAAATCCAAAAAGGACCCAATTTCAGGGTTCCACACTTTATTAGCACCTAAATTACAGGTCATGTTGGTGTAGGCAACTTTGCAGGCATTTTGAGCAACCACTAAAAGCAGGCCTCTGTTGTATGGGGTGGCATGGTGACACAGTGGTTAGCACCGCTGCCTCACAGTGCCTGTGATCTGGGTTCGATTCCCGGCTTGGGTCACCGTCTGTGTGGAATCTACACATTCTCTCTGTGTCTGGGCACGTTTCCTCCAAGTGCTCCGGTTTCCTCCCAAGATGGGCTGGTTAGCTGCACTGCCCATGCTAAATTCTCCCTCAGTGTACCTGAACAGGTGCTGGAGAGTGGTGACTGGAGGATTTTCGCAGTAACGTGTTCGCAGTGTTAATGTAAGCCTATTTGTGACACTAATAAATAAACTTTAACCTTTAATTAGGGACCCTTCTAAATTACCATAAATGGAACAGGTGCCGAGCCTGTCCCACTCAAAACCTTCCGATGCGATGCCAGTGAAAGTCATGCTATTGAAAGAAAAATTTAATTTAGAATGTTAGATCCATAGAATCCTCAATGCAGGAGGAGGCCATTCAGTCTGCACTGACCACAATCCCACCCAGGCCCTATTCCCATAGCCCCGTGCATTTACCCAAGCTAGTCCCCCTGATACTAAGGGACAATTTAGTAAGGCCAATCCACGCAACTCGCACACCTTTGAACTGTGAAAGGGAGCCGGAGCACCCAGAGGAATCCCTCACAGACACGGGGAAAATGTGAAAACTCCACACAGACAGTAACCCAAGTGGGTCCCTGGAGCTATTTGGTAGCAGTGCTAACCATTGTGGCACTGTGCCACCCAGGTAAAGGATGCTGATTAAATGTAAACCCACAGCACATTGTGGCCAAGACTAAAAACATGCAGGTTCCAGGTAGGCATTTGTATTCAAAAATAAGTTGGAAGGACTTACATCCCCTCCGAAGATGATCTCGTAACTGCACTGACACCATTAGAGTGGAAGGGCACATTCCCTCTGATCAATGTGCTATCAACATCCGTCATCTAGCAGCAGCAAGCTACTTCTTTGAAGCTCCACAACATTCAGTGCATTTCTAAAAATTACTTGAGTAGGGAAAATGTATTTGTTGCACACAATTTAGGGATCTTTTTCTTCAAAAATACAACCCAGGCGAGCTGGGAAAAGGAAGATGTTCTCTTTTAGGTTTTTTCAGATGAAAGGAAGCGTGTTGGGTCCACTGATTTACATTTGTTACATGAAAGGGCATTGTGTCCATGAAATGATTCATCAAGATGATGTTACAATGTTTCTGGGTAAAACTCACTATCTCAGCTGCAATACACGAGTATGTTCACCCCACAGACTACAGCCGATTAAGAAGGCAGCTTATCCCTATTTTCTCAACACCAACAAATGCCATCCTTTCCTTACAACACCCCCACCAAGAACTAATTTTTAAGAATAATTTAAGTGACAGTGATATGTTTGGATGTGATCTATGTGCACAGATTGTGGCAGGGCAGTTTGAATCAGTGGTTAAAAAAATGTATAAGGAGTCCTGGGCTTTACAGAGTGCAAAAGGTAGTTAGCCCTGCTACCTCACAGCTCCAGGAACCCAGGCTCGATTCTGGCCTTGGGTGACTGTCTGTATGGAGTTTGCACATTCTCTCCCTGTCTGTGTGGGTTTCATCTGGGTGCTCCAGTTTCCCCCCACATTTCAAAGATGGGGAGATCAGGTGGATTTCAAACATAGAATCTTACAGTGCAGAAGGAGGCCATTCACCCCATCGAGTCTGCACCAACCACAATCCCACACAGGCTCTATCCCCATTATCCCATAATCCCATGCATTTACCCAAGCTAATCCCCCTGACACTAAGGGGCAATTTTAACATGGCCAATCCACCTAAGCTGCACGTCGTTGGACCGTGGGAGGAAACCGGAGCACCCAGAGGAAACCCACGCAGACACGGGGAGAATGTGTAAACGCCACACAGAGAGTGACCCAAGCCGGGAATCGAACCTAGGTCCCTGGCACTGTAAGGCAGCAGTGCTAATCACTGTGCCATCTTGCTGCCCTGCCCTGGTCATGCTAAGTTGCTCCTACGGGTCCAAAGATGTGTTGTTTAAATGGATTGGCCAGGGTAAATTGCCGCTTGGTGCCCCAAGATGTATAGGTCAGGTGGGCTAGCCATGTTAAATTGCCCCTTAGTGTCCAAAGATGTGCAGGTTAAGTGGAACAGCCATGATCAATGCATGGAGTTACATGGAAAGGTTAGGCTATGGGCCTTGGTTGAGTGCCCTTTCAGAGGGTCAGTACAGATTTGATGGGCTAAAAGGCCTCCTTCTGCACTGTAGGATTCTATGAAAAGTAAAAGTAAAGTTTATTTACTAATTAATCACAAGTAGGCTTCATTCACACTGCAACAAAGTTACTATGAAAATCCCCTCGTCGCCACACTCTGGCCCCTGGTCGGATACACTGAGGGAGAATTTAGTTTGGTTAATCCACCTAAGCAGCACATCTTTGGACTGTGGGAGGAAACCAGAGCACACGGAGGAAACCCACGCAGGCACAGGGAGAACATGCAAACTCCACACAGACAGTGATCCAAAGCCGGGAATTGAACCCTGGTGCTGTGAGGTAGCACTGTAAAAAAAAGGAAGATCCAAAGATAAACATTTAGAAAACACTAGTTTCACCAATCTCAGCACCATATTTTAAGAAAGGCTGCAAAGGCATCAGAGAGATGGCAGAAAAGATTTATGAGTACAGCTCCAGGAATGAGGGACTTCAGTTATTTGGCTGGATTGGCATTGTTCTCCCTCAACAAGATTGTGAGGAGATTTGATAGAAGTGATCAAAATCATTAGCAATCTTGGCAGAGTAGATAAAGACAAATCGCTCCAATTGTCAGAGGGATTGGGAGCTGTAGGGTGATTGGCAAAAGCACCAAAGGTGACATTTTTGTCATTCAGCAAGTGTTCTGGTCAGCACGTGATAGGAAAGATGTGATAGCCATGGAAAGGGTGCAGAGGAGATTCATCAAGATGGACTGGAGTGTTTCACCTCTGAGGACAGGCTGGTTAGGCTGAGATTGTTTTCCTTCGAGCAGAGAAGGTGGGGACCTCATTGAGATATATAAAATCATGAGGGACATAGATAGGGGAAATGGGAAGAAACCTTTCCTCTTTGCGGAGGGGTCAGTAATCATGGGCATAGATTTAAGGTAAGGAGCAGGAGATTTAGAGGGGATTTGAGGAAAAATGTTTTTACCTGCAGGGTGGTAAGAATCTGGAACTCACTGCCTGTAGGTTGATAGAGGTTAGAACCTTCACAACACTTAGATGAGCACTTGAAATGTCATAGCATACAAAGCTATGGATGGAGTGCTGGAAAATGGGTTTGGAATAGATAGGTGCTTAATGGCCCCACAGAAATAATGGGCTAAAAGGCTGCTTTCTGTGCTGTAAAATCTATGGCCACTTCACCTGTCCTGATTCCAGGGTGAGAGATGTTCCCAGAAATCCCTGTTGGCCATGGGCAGGATTTTACGATCTTGCAGGAGCGAGGCTGTAAAATCCCGCCCTGTGACTATGGTTAGGATCTGGAATGCAGTCCCTGAGAGAGTGACAAAGGCAGATTCAACTGTGGCTTCCAAGAGTGTATTGGACAAGTACTGAATGATATTAAAAAAAGAGTAGGGTTTATGGGGACAGGGAGCTAGTACAGATACAACAAGTTGAATGGCCTCCTTCTGTGCTGTGACCATTCTATGATTATCTATGTGTTTTTAACAAATTTGAAAAAGTGTTGTCGAAAAGTTTTTCCACAAAGATGGTCTCCCAACATGACATGGATGGAAGGATGTGGTTCACCATCGCATGCCTTGAACGTATTAATAATGGGAAAAGACTTAACAAAGTAAAAAGTTAATTTTACAAAACACTGAATAAGTGGCTGATTGTAATGAAATGCTAATCCTCTGGCATGTCAAAAATGGCCTCAAATCAGAATCAATATAGAATAATTCAGTAATGAATTTCATGTTTACCTTTCCTTGGGCCTCCAGTTAAGGATTAATGATAATGGTGTTTTAAATTATAAAGTCAATACAAAAAGCAGAATTAGACCTGAAACTAAAAACAGATGTGGGATCTCTTACCCCTGACAGCTGATTTGTTCTGGGGATTAGTCCTGACTGTGACATTACAGCTATTACCAACCTTCCGTCTTTGCAATACTTTTGAGTAAGAATGCATTTGTTTCTCTCTGTGAAATTCGTTGGCACGGTTTAAAACAATGATCAATATATTCACAGAGAGGGAATAATTCTGATAACTGCACTGTTTCTAATGCCAAAACAGTGATTTAAGGGGCTACTGTCTACCCCAGTGGGAAGATTCAGAAGAGGCTGAGTTTTTGGAGCAGTCGCAACAGCCTCCCAGAAAACCTCACTGCCATTAGAGAATCATAGAATCCTACAGTGCAGAAAGAGGCCATTAGGCCCATCGAGTCTGCACCAACCACAATCCCACCCAGGCCCTATCCCCATATCCCCACATATTTACCCACCAATCCCTCTAACCTATGCATCCCAGGACACTAAGGGGCAATTTAGAATGCCAATCAACCTAGCCCACACATCTTTGGACGATGGGAGGAAACCGAAGCACCTGGAGGAAACCCAAGCAGACACGGGGAGAATGTGCAAACTCCACACAGACAGTGTGGACCCATCGTGTCACACTGATCTCGAGAGTGAATTCACGAGGGCAACAGAAATTGTGAATTGATCCAAATCTTTTTTTTTTATCATTACAGTGCAACTGAGGCCAGGCTACAATGACAAATGTGATGGCAGACACCGTCACTGGAATTCTACCACTTCGCCCACCACAGAATCGGAGCGGGTGAGGGGCAGACAATGGAAACATCCATTGACCTCGGGCGAGGCCGTAACATCCTGCCCCTTTTCTACAGTGTATTTGATTTGATTTATTATTGTCACACGTATTGGTATACAGTGAAAAGTATTGTTTCTTGTGGCTTAACAAAGCATACTGTTCATTGAGTATATAGGGCAGAAGGAAAGGAGAGAATGCAGAATGTAATGTTACAGTCATAGCTAAGGTGCAGGGAAAGATCAACTTAATATAAGATAGGTCCAATCAAAATGGAAGGGTCATTGTGCTCATACAGGTTAGGTGTGAATTTTCAAGGGGTGGAGGGATTCTCCCAAATGGCTAGAATCATAAAATCCCTACAGTGCAGAAGGAGGCCATTCGGCCCATCAAATCTGCACCAACCACAATCCCACCCAGGCCCTACTTCCATAACCCCACATATTTACACTGCTGATCCCCCTGAAACTAGGGTCCATTTAGCATGGCCAATCAACCTAACTTGCACATCCTTGGACTGTGGTCTGTCCCCACAGACATGGGGAGAACACGTAAACTGCACACGGACAGTGACCCAAGGCGGGAATCGAACCCGGGTCTCTGGTGCCGTGAGGCAGCAGTGCTAACCACTGTGGCACCGTGCCACCCACTAACATAACCTCGCTAAGATAACCTCATCACAGGAGCTGGAGAAAGCCCAGGATAATGGCGTTGACAGGGTCTTTGCAATTTCTGTTGCCTTCATGAATTCACTCTTGTGGTTGGTATGGCAGTGAGGGTTTTGTGAGAGGCTGTTGCTGACTGCTCCTAAAATTCAGCGTTGACAGGATCTTCACTATTTTTCGACAGTTTTCATGGTTATGCTCCATAGCTATGGCAGATGATCAGAAGAACTCCTCCGTAAGAAAATTCACCCTCGCTCTACTGTGATACTGACACCTGGAAGTTTCCCAGCAACACGTTAGCTCTTCTCTGTCAAACTGAAAGATTTTCAGACTGAAAACCCCCAGCAGAAATAATGTCTCTTCTTTACCAAAAGCAGAAAGGTACTGTGTTACCTTCAGTCACTGGATTACTCTTCACTGCACAATTTATTTAAAAAACTGTTAGGATTTCAGCCTCTAACTGTGGCTTGTCATGTACATATAATCACGCTCGCTTCTAAGCAGTGAAACTTGTTAATCCACCTCACGCCTCAAGCTCATTACAGCTGCCGTTCATTACAAAGGTGTCACTCAAAAATACCATAGCAAAAACATCATTGTCTTCCTCACTCTGTCTTGATGCGGGCCAATAGCCCCCTTCTCGAATCAGTGTTGTTCTGTAATCAATATCATTTTGCACTTCACATTACAACACGGACACGTGATTTGGCCCAACAGTTTGTGTCAGTGTTTATCCTTCATACCAGCCAATAATTCTATTTATATTTACCCAACCTGTTCTTGTATCTGATCCATTAACTGCACACCCACCTACCCCATCTGATTTTTGAATGTTGGCATTTTTGTCTTAACCACTGATCCTGCAAACAGCCTGTTTCTTGCTAAATTCTCTCTTCCCACCCATTTTTAACTCCACTTGTTGTCATCCTCCTTATTTGACACCCTTAATCTGTCCTAATAATCTCCTGTCTGAAGCTCCCAATAAGCTCACGGACACTACATTCAATGCATTACGCATTGACCATGTCGGTTTCCTCTTCAAAACAATTCTGTAGGGTTTGCCATGCAAGATGGTGATGTTTAAAATCTGTGCAGGCTACATCTATCAGTGTGGTGATTTCATAAGATTCAAAGTTATGTTAAATGGTAAAATGAAAGCACTGATGTTAACCAGGGATTGGGGAATGAATAAAATGGGCTGCTGATTCAATATGACCCTCACAAAGTCATGGGGAGATGGTGATGTGATCTTAATGTCACTGGGCTAGTAATCCAGGTTCCTGGGCTAATCCTCTGGGGCATGGGTTCAAATCCCACCCTGGCAGCTAAATTCAATGAATAAGTCAGCAGTATTAAGCTAGTCTCAGTAACGGTAACCATTTATTTATTATTATTGATTGCTGTTAAAAACCCATTTGGTTCATGTCAATATGGGAAGGAAATCTGCCATCTTTACCTGGTCTGGCCTACATGTGATTGGAGAACCACAGCATCATGGTTGACTCTTGACTGCCCTCTGAAATCAGCTAGCAAGCTTCTCAGTTCGAGGGCAATTAGGGATGGCAACTAACATTGATCTTGCCAGTGACAGCCACATCCCATGTAAGAATAAGGAAGTCAAAATGAGGGCCAATGTGTGTTCTGATGAGAGGTTCAACTTTATTTCTCTCTTCACAGTTGCTGCCTGACCTGTTGGATATTTCCAGCATTTTCTGTTCTTATTTTGACTTTGCCACCAGGACCTGATCAAGGAGCACTTCACAGAATTGTTACGAAGCAGAAGGAGACCATTTGGTCCATCATGTCTTCACCAGCCCTCCAAGCAAGCATCATGACTTAGTACCATTCCTCCACCTTTTCCCCATCCCCTACACATTGATTCTATTCAGGGGAGGCGATGACCTAGTGATATTACCGCTAGACTATTAATCTGGAAATTCAGCTAATGTTCTGGGGACCCGAGTTCGAATCCCGTCACAGCAGATGGTGGAATTTGAATTCAATAAAAAATATCTGGAATTGACAATCCACTGTTAACCATGAAACCATTGTCAATTGTTGGGAAAAAAAACCATCTGGTTCACTAATGTTCTTTAGGGAAGGAAATCAGTTGTCCTTACCCAATCTGGCCTATATGTGACTCCAGAGTCACAGCAATGTGGTTGACTCTCAACTACCCTCCAAGAGAATCCAGAGATGGGCAATAAATGCTGGCCAGCCAGTGACACCCATGTCCCATGAATGAATTAAAGAAGTGTAATCATCTAATGCTCCCTTGAATGCCTCGATGGAAGCTGCCTCCACCACACTTCCAGGCAGAGCGTTCTAGATCATAGAACCATAGAACATTACAGCACAGAAACAGGCCCTTCTTGTCTGTGCTGAACCATTTTTCTGCCTAGTCCCACTGATCTGCACCTGAACCATATCCCTCCACACCCCTCTCATCCATGTACCTGACCAAGTTTTTCTTAAATGTTAAAAGTGAGCCCACACTTACCACTTTACCTGGCAGCTCATTTCACAATCTCGCCACTCTCTGTGAAGAACTGCCTCCCTAATATTCCCTTTAAACATTTCCCCCTCTACACTTAACCCATGTCCTCTAGTTTTTTTCTCCCCTAGCCTCAGTGGAAAAAGGCTGCTTGCATTCACTCTATCTATACCCATCATAATTTTATACACTTACTATGTGAAAAAGTTTTTTTTTTGCCATCACGTTTGTTTGATGCAGACTTTGAGGTGCCCTTCACATTCCCCAACACAATGAACACAAATTTTACCCAGTTAAACAAATTTTTAAAAAAAACATGGAACAGGTAACAATGTGGAAATATATTGCATTTTGTCAGGAGGTTGACTGAAAAGGGAACTTTATCAGAAATTTTCCATTGGCCCCTGTTTTGCGACTGCTATAGGAGGAAATTACCAGCTCAGAAGATTTGTTTGATGTTCAGATTGAAGAAACACACACAGAAGCAAGAGTAGGCCACCAGGTCCTTCAAGCCTGCCCACCATTCAATAAAATCATGGCTGATTCTTAACGGCCTCAACTCCTTTTCTGTCCCATTTCCCCATACCCTTCTATTCCTCAATCTATCAAATATATAGCCATCTCTGCTTTGAATACTTCTAGGTCCAGCCTCCACTACCCGTTGGGACAGAGAATTCCTGAGATTCAGCATCCTCTGCAAGAAGAAATTTCTCCGCACCTCAGTTTTAGATGGTTGGCTCTTTATCTTGTAGCCATGTGCTCTTATTCCAGACTCTCGCACTGATGTTCTGTGTTGCATATTTTTGTATATTACTCTATAGTGGAAACTTGAAACGTCTTTGCAACCACAAGGCTTCTTAATGACTGCAATTCACTAATGACAGTGTGAGCAAAATGAAATCTCAGCATAATGTTTACCTGTATCCATTGCTTGCTGGAGTCAGTAGACGGTGTCCATGCATTTTCTGGGTGATTTAGTCTTGATCTTTCTGGGGACCAGTTGTAATTATAATTGCTGGAACTCAAAATTTGGTCTGTGCGAATCTTGCCCGATTCCATGCCAAGTGATTCATTACACTGAAAGCCTAGTTACGAAAAACAGAGACAGGTAAGAGTACCTGAAATCCCAATGCCCTACAACTGGCAATGTCTGAAAACTGGATGCTTTTTCCCCACGCGCTGCAGCAAGCCTTGACCCCAATCAACTCAGCTCAGCAATGTCTGTATTTTGATTAGTATCACACGTAGGCTTACATTAACACTGCAATGAAGTTACTGTGAGAATCCCCAAGTCGCCACACTCCAGTGTCTGAGGGAGAATTTAGCATGGCCGATGCATCTAACCAGCACGTCTTTTGGACTGTGGGAAGAAAGGAGCACCCAGGGGAAACCCACGCAGATACGGGGACAATGTACAGACTCCACACAGACAGTGGCCCAAGCCAGGAATCGAACCTGGGTCCCTGTTGCTGTGAGGCAGCAATGCCAACCACTGTGCCACCGTGCTGCCTGTACTGGCCAAGTACTGATTGGCTTTGAGCTCCTGACTTCCTGTATTCCAGTGAACCTTGACCCCACCTAACCCAGTGCAGATGTGGCACAGGCAGTTGAATTCACACAGGAAGGACTAATGACTCTTGTAGAATCCCATGATGTTGAATATATGACTACCTATTGTTCTTGGGAACAACACAATAGCCTATCCTGGCTACAGTGCTGCGTATTGAGTTTTGAAGCATAAATCAAACATTACACTTACTATCCAAGATTTAGTTTAGCGGACATTGTTTGCTTTCTTACAGCTGGTCCAAGTCAGTTCAAAGAGAGCTATTAAAGAGAGCTGTGCAATCTTGCATGAATTGAAAAAACAAATAGATTGCTGTTACAACAAAAAGGTATTTTTAACATTATTGAAATTTGTTTGATCTTTTCTCATTTCAAGCAGGGTGCACTGATGGAGGGAAGTTGGGGAGGCATGAAAGAGTTATCCAATCCAATATGTAAGATGTGAAGTAGTATTAGCAGCAACATAGAACATAGAACATTATAGCGCAGTACAGGCCCTTTGGCCCTTGATGTTGCGCTGACCTGTGAAAACCAATCTAAAGCCCATCTAAACTACACCATTCCAATATCATCCACATGTTTATCCAATGACAATTTAAACGCCCTTAATGTTGGCGAGTCCACTGCTATTGCAGGAAGGGCATTCCACGCCCTTACTACTCTCTGAGTAAAGAACCTATACTGTCCTATATCTATCACCCCTCAATTTAAAGCTATATCCCCTCGAGCTAGCCATAACCATCCAAGGAAAAAGGCTCTCACTATCCACCCTATCTAATCCTCTGATCATCTTGTATGCCTCTATTACCATTATCTAATGTATGCTGCGGTCATATCAGCTGGTTTTCCTGTGTGTCCTATTCACTGAATTAAGATGTTCTGATTTTTTTCTCCCCTGAAAACCAGCAAGTTCTAAAATCTGACATGGATTCTATTCCTTTGGAAGCCAGGCTTATAGTGCTCTACTGTGTTACAAACTGTTTCATTGCAGTTTTCCAGTGGGACGAACAGGTTATCATTTTCAAAGGCTGGACACAGGCACAATGGGGAGAATCACCTTCTTCTGTTCTGTTTGGTCTCGTCTCGGGAACCAATTGTTCGATTCAGATTTTTTTGTGAAAATGCTCAAGCAAGTTTTTGAATGGAATTATCATGTTCCACCCTCAGTTTTCTCCACTCCTCCTGTTGTGCTGACTTCAGCACAGGTACAATTCCACAAACTTTCTTCTGGCACCCATTCCTGACTTCAGAGACTAGCAAATAAATAGATTAATCCCAGTTTAAATAGACTGGGTTTGTACTCCTTGGAGTTTAGAAGGATGAGGGGGGATCTTATAGAGATGTGTAAGATAATGAAGGGGATGGATAGGGTAGAGGTAGAGAGATTCTTCCCGCTCAGAAAGGATAGCAGGACTAGAGGGCACAGCCTCAAGATGGGGAGCGAGGGGGTGGGGGGGGGTGCGGTTTAGAACGGAGTTGAGGAGGAACTTCTCCCCTCAAAGGGTGGTGAATCTCTGGAATTCTCTGCCCATTGAAGTGGTGGAGGCTACCTCGCTAAATATATTTAAGTCACGGGTAGTTAGATTTCTGATAGACAAGGGAATTAAGGGTTATGGGGAGAAAGTGGGAAAGTGGAACTGATCCACTTCAGATCAGCCACGATCTTATTGAACGGCGGGGCAGGCTCGAAGGGCTAGATGGCCTACTCCTGCTCCTATTTCTTATGTTCTTATGGCCACCAAATCTTTCAATGCTGCCTCCACTCCACCAGGAACACATGGTAATTTGGTTGGGATACTGTAACAAGGTTTCATTCTTTTCATGGGTGTGAACATTGCTGACAAGGCCAGCATTTGTTGGTCATCCCTAATTGCCCTTGACCTGAGTGACTTACTAAGCCATTTCAGAGGGTAGTTAGTAGTCAACCATATTGCTGTGGATCTGGAGTCACATGTAGGCCAGACTAGGTAAGGACAGCAGATTTCCTTCCCTAAGGAACATTAGTGAACCAGATGAGTTTTTACAACCATTGACAATAATCTTACGGTCACCATTATTGAGACTAGTTTTATATTCCAGAATTGTTAATTGAGGTTAAATTCCACCAGCTGATGTGCTGAGATTTGTACCCAGAACATTAGCCTGGGTCTCTGGATTACTGTTCTGTGACATTACCACAATGCTACCATCTCCCCACTACCTCTGGACTTCTGATAAAGTCAAGTTGTTGGAGTGGGAACAGCTCCGAGCAAGATCCAAGCCAATGGGTTTTGAATGTTCACTTATCGGGATATTCACAGATAAGCTTGTTCACATCTAACATTCCTATGTACATCTTCCAGCAAGTGGCTGCTTTCAACCTCTTGGACCTTTTTGTAGTTTTAAACTTATATAAAACTCTTCTGTTGATATCCTAATTCACATCAAATCCTATTAAGCCATCTTTCTTATGCTTGCGGATCCACACCGGCTCCCAATCTAGCGAAATATCAATGTTAGAATCTGTCTTTTGGGCACCTCCCATTATCTTCATCCTATCTTCAGCAGCTACACTTTCAGCTGTCGAGGTCCTAAGCTCTGGTAAGGCAATGGCCTAGTGGTATTACTTGTAGACAATTAATCCAGAAACTCAGCTAATATTCTGGGGGCCTGGGTTTGAATCCCGCCATGGCAGATGGTGGAATCTTAATTCAATAAAAAAAATTTGGAATTAAAAATCTACTGATGACCATGAAACCATTGACGGAAAATCCCACCTGGCTCACTAATGTCCTTTAGGGAAGGAAATCTGCCATCCTTACCTGGTCTGACCTCCATGTGATTCCAGAGACACGAGGATTGGGCAATAAAACCTGGCCAACCAGTGGCAGCCATATCCCATGAATTAATTAAACAAAACCGCCTTAAACTTGTCCGCCTCTCCACCCCGCTCTCCTCTTTTAAGATGCTTCCCTAAGGCTTCACTTTTTGACCAAGCTTTTGCCCAAATGGCCATTCCTCTGGGACCTGTATTTACTTTTGAATCGATTATGCTCCTTGTGAAGTGCCTTGGGATGTTTCATTGGGTTAAAACTGCAATCCAAGTTGAAGCTATTAGCATTCTGGATAGCAGGAACTTTGGGTGACTTTCCATTCCTTAGCTGAGGGACTTATAGAAGCCACTGCAGCACAAATGTTCCTGACCCGACTGAGGTCGGTCAACATGGTGTTCTGGCAAAAGGGCATCAATTCATGTCTCCAACTTAGACTCTGTGGGTGGAATTTTCCCACCGCGCCTGCCACAGGAATCGTAACTGGCGGAACAAGACCATGCAGAGGTCCGCTGACCTCGGGTGGGAATTTCCGGACTTGCAGTGAGTGGAGCCGGGAAATCCCACCCAATGACTCTATTTTGGATGAGCTCTTTAAATGTCATAATATTCAAGGAAATGGGACAAGTGCGAGAAAATGGGATTAGCGTATCTTTAGTGGTAGATATTGTCGCTGCAGATTCGATGGTCCAACAGGTCTTTTCCACATTGTACGATTCTACGAAGTGTTAACTCTGCGGGGCAAAGGGGACGGGGTCCTTTGGTCTCCCTGTGGAGTGTTTCTCACAGTGGGAGGCAGTACGTCATTCACCGCACTGTTGATGAACAGAGGGATCGTGTTGATGGACAGAGGGATCTAGGTGTATGCGTACATAGATCCCTGAAAGTTGGGAATCAAGTAGATAAGGTTGTTAGGAAGGCATACGGTGTCTTGGCGTTTATTGGTAGGGGGATTGAATTTAGGAGTCGCAGCGTCATGTTGCAACTGTACACAACTCTGGTGCTTCCGCACTTGGAGTATTGTGTGCAGTTCTGGTCCCCACATTATAGGAAGGATGTGGAGGCTTTGGAGAGGGTGCAGAGAAGGTTTACCAGGATGTTTCCTGGTATGGAGGGGAGGTCCTATGAGGGGAGACTGAGGGATTTGGGGTTGTTTTCGTTAGAAAGAAGGCGGCTAAGAGGGGATCTTATTGAAACATATAAGATGATTAGAGGTTTAGATAGGGTGGACAGTGATAGCCTTTTTCCTCGGATGGAGAAAGCCAGCACGAGGGGGCATAGCTTTAAATTAAGCGGTGGTAGATATAGGACGGATGTCAGGGGTAGGTTCTTTACCCAGAGGGTGGTGAGGGACTGGAATGCCCTGCCTGCTGCAGTTGTAAATGCGCCTAGTTTGGGGGTGTTTAAGAGATCCGTGGATAGGTTTATGGATGGAAAGGGTTTGGTTTAGGTTAGAGGGTCATTGCTTTTTTAATTGGTCGGCGCAACATCGTGGGCCGAAGGGCCTGTTCTGCGCTGTAATGTTCTATGTTCTATGTTGGCGAGGTTTTCTGGTCCAGCCACTGTCAATGGGATTTTGCATTGATTTCACCCCACACCGTCAGGAAACCCGTGGTGAGGATGGACCCTGGGAGAGACCAGAACATCCCGCTGACATGAACAGCTGGAGAATTCTAGTTTCTGTTTCTCTCTCCACAGATTTTGCCAGGCTTGCTGAATTTTTCCAGCGCCTGCAGCCATCACATTCTGGAGACTAAAGCCACATTCCTACTGGGTTCAGTTCTACATTAACCAACTGAAAGGTTATTTTCCTTTCAACACTACTTAATCCTTTCAGAAGTAAGGTAATATTGTCCTGAGGAATTAGAAATAAGGCCCAAATGTCGACTGAAGTGATGGAAAAGGGGAAACACTCTTTTCTTCACATACATCTCAAAGCTTTGTTTAGAAATTAGTGTGTGCCTTAGTGTTTCTGAGATTATCTGTGGAAGTGATAGCATTTCCACAGAAAAGGGATACTGAGGCTTGAAATGGCGAACTTGGTGCACACACAGTATTGTCAGCAGTAATACCGGACACTCAGTATTGTCAGCAGTCATACCAGACACATAATATTATCAGCAGTAATACCAAACACACAGTATTGTCAGCAGTAATACTGGGCACACAATGTTGTCGGCAGTAATACCGGACACACAGTACTGTCATCAGTAATACCGGGCACACAGTACTGTCAGCAGTAATACCGGGCACACAATGTTGTCATCAGTAATACCGGGCACACAATGTTGTCAGCAGTAATACCGGGCACACAATATTGTCAGCAGTAATACCGGGCACACAGTATTGTCAGCAGTAATACTGGGCACACAGTATTGTCAGCAGTAATACTGGGCACACAATATTGTCAGCAGTAATACTGGGCACACAATATTGTCAGCAGTAATACTGGGCACACAATATTGTCAGCAGTAATACCGGGCACACAATATTGTCAGCAGTAATACTGGGCACACAATATTGTCAGCAGTAATACTGGGCACACAATATTGTCAGCAGTAATACTGGGCACACAATATTGTCAGCAGTAATACCGGGCACACAGTATTGTCAGCAGTAATACCGGGCACACAGTATTGTCAGCAGTAATACCGGGCACGCAATATTGTCAGCAGTAATACCGGGCACGCAATATTGTCAGCAGTAATACCGGGCACGCAATATTGTCAGCAGTAATACCGGGCACACAGTATTGTCAGCAGTAATACCGGGCACACAGTATTGTCAGCAGTAATACCGGGCACACAGTATTGTCAGCAGTAATACCGGGCACGCAATATTGTCAGCAGTAATACCGGGCACGCAATATTGTCAGCAGTAATACCGGGCACACAGTATTGTCAGCAGTAATACCGGGCACACAGTATTGTCAGCAGTAATACCGGGCACACAGTATTGTCAGCAGTAATACCGGGCACACAGTATTGTCAGCAGTAATACCGGGCACACAGTATTGTCAACAGTAATACCGGGCACACAATATTGTCAGCAGTAATACCGGGCACACAATATTGTCAGCAGTAATACCGGGCACACAATATTGTCAGCAGTAATACCGGGCACACAATATTGTCAGCAGTAATACCGGGCACACAATATTGTCAGCAGTAATACTGGGCACACAATATTGTCAGCAGTAATACCGGGCACACAGTATTGTCAGCAGTAATACCGGACACTCAATATTGTCAGCAGTAATACCGGTTTTGAGTCTCCCAGTCTTTTTAGCTGTTAATGTTATAGCTCCCCAGAAACATTCTTTCCTGGTTGCCTTGCCAATCATCAGTAGTTCTTTCTGCACCTTTCCCTACACTGAGACGTGAAAAGCGTTTCACAGAGACCAGCAGAACGGCAGAAACAGATGGCGTTGATGGTGCTTGGTAGCCTCATGCAATAAAATAACCAGCAACGCTCTTTGTTCTGATCAGAGAAGCATCAGAGAAATCAAACAGAAAGAATTAAAGGATAAATGTTTAAATCCTCTGCGTGGTGTTACATTGGAACCCTTTTAACAATATTGAGAATGACACTGCCCCAGGTACACATTTAAACTGTCAGGCCCAGCAGTATATAATTGTCAGACATTTCGACTTGCACATCAGAAACGGCTGCTTATACAATTTGCACCATTTCTGTCATTTCGACATGATCCATTGTGTCGCCAGCAGTCAGGACTACTTCCTGGTCGACGGTGCTAAAAGCTTTCACTTTAATTTTTGTTCAATAAAACTCATAATTAACGCTGTCAGAATCTGAAAATTTGACTTTGAATTCCGGCCTAAGCTGAATCTGGCCTGCATTAAGAGGCTTTTTGTCAAATCTCCCCAGGGACACTGGATGGAAAGCAGCCTGATGAAGGCCAGGAATGCAGACAGTTACAGTACTGCCCAAATGAGCCATGACCATTGTCATAAATGTCAATGCAATCACAACAGATCACCCTCAGAGAGTTCCTTTAAGTGGACTGAAAAAAAAATACCCAAGGTGCATTGCCAAGTCAATGCTAAGTTGCCAGAATCGGTATCTTGCAGATGAGATCTTAAATTGAGGCCCCGACTGCATGTTCGGGGAGATGCAAAAAGATTTAATTGCAGGAAATCAGGTTAACATTTCTCCCTCAGTGGACAGCAGCAGAAATGGAATAATTGGTCATCCATCTCATGCGCTACTTGTAGAAGTCTACTTCTTGCTAATTAACTGCAATGCCTTCCTGTATGACTGGAACAAAAACAGCAAGTGTTGGAAAAGCTAAGCAGGCCTGACAGTATCGGTGAAGAGGGAAACAGAGTTAACGCTTCAACTCTAATACAACTCTTCTTCTGAAAGTGGACTGGATACTAGGGTGGGATACTGATCCCACCAACAGTGACCATGTGCCCCCATCGTCCCCAAGCTGTGGAGGGTGCAAACACTGGGAAACCCTGTTAAGAGTGGCGGGACCAGAAGATTCTGCTGTTAGCCAATTGGGCCGCCTCTGCTGTTGCAAAACACATCATGTGGGGGTGGGGGTCGGGGGGGTGGGGGGGGGGGGGTGGTGGGCAGAAAATCCCACCCACGGTCTTTAAAACTAATTTATTGGCTCTTAATCACTTTGCATGGTCCATACAATGTTCTATAATTGCAAATTCCCTCTTACAGTACCATACACACAAAACACAAGGACAAGTTACCTGATGTCTACCATGTGCTTCCACATCATGGTGGACTCAAATTCTCTGAAATTAAATATCCACAATTGCTCTTGCGTTGATAAACCCTATATACAATGGTGTAAAATACAGTAAAAAACCTCCCTCTCTTCATATTATGTATATTGTATACACACACACCTTCCCATGTAACACAGAAACTCAAAAACATCCACAAGATGTCCACTTGGTTTCCAAGAGCGGGGTTAAGGTTGTCCCTAGCATTGAATCCTTCCTAAGTCTCTCGATCTCTCCACCTCCCTGTTCTCCTTTAAGATCTTCCTTAAAAGCTGCCTCTTTGACCAAGCTTCTGTCCATCTGTTCGAATATCACTTTCATTGGCTTAGTATCAAATTAGATTCACAGAGCCATAGGCCTGAATTTTCATGCAGACAGAGAGGCAAAGGCCCAGATCCTGATGTCTGCCCCTTAAACATGGCCTCCACTATTTTAATGGGAAGGGGTGTATTGGAGGTATGTTTTAATTTGCACAAAGGCAACTACTCATACAAATCAGTGGTTACCTTCACTTGTATGATTTTGGTGAGGTCGGGGGTCTAAAATCTGTCGTGTGCAGATTAGACCTGGTAGGAAGAAGTAAACTCCTACAAGTAGTGCATGAGATGGATGACCAATTATTCTGAACCTTTTGGATTCATTTGGATAGTTAGGGTACCTTTTGGAGAAGTGAGGTAGTCCTTGGGATATTGAATCGCAAAAACCCAGTCTGCGGATGCAGCAGGTGATCAAGAAGGCGAATGGAATAGAGGGGGATAGAATATAAAAGCAGGGAGGTCTTGCTGCAACTGTACAGGGTACTGGTGAGGCCGCAGCTGGAGTAGTGTGTGCAGTTTTGGTTGCCACATTTGCAGAAGGATATTTTGGCCTTGGAGGGAGTGCAGAGGAGGTTCACTAAGCTGATACCGGAGATGAGGGGGTTAGCCTATGAGGAGAGATTAAATAGACTAGGTCTGTACTCATTGGAGTTTAGAAGGATGAGGGGGGGATCTTATAGAGACGTATAAGATAATGAAGGGGATGGATAGGGTAGAGGTAGAGAGATTCTTCCCGCTCAGAAAGGATAGCAGGACTAGAGGGCACAGCCTCAAGATAAAGGTGGGGCAGTTTAGATCAGAGTTGAGGAGGAACTTCTTCACTCAAAGGGTGGTGAATCTCTGGAATTCTCTGCCCGTTGAAGTGGTGGAGGCTACCTCGCTAAATATATTTAAGTCACAGGTAAATAGGTTTCTGATAGACAGGGGAATTAAGGGTTAGGGGGAGAAAGCGGGAAAGTGGAACTGATCCACTTCAGGTCAGCCATGATCTTATTGAATGGCAGGGCAGGCTCGAAGGGTTAGATGGCCTACTCCTGCTCCTATTTCTTATGTTCCTATATACCTTTGGGGAAGGTCAGCTGCCCCTTGCTTCCCTTTGGGAGAAGTAACATACCTTTTGGGACAGGTCAGGTGACCGTTGGGATTTACAGTTGTAGACATGAATGTGAGTGCATTTATTTACTGAAGCTATCAAAGCTGTCAAGGACCTGTTAAACTGTCAAATAACTGTTAAAGGTCATTGGGGCTATCAAAGAATTCAACTCTGCTGGGCTTTATTGTTTTTACAAATGTGTGGAATTTTTAAAAATTGGTGCTTGCTAATTTAATTTGTTGACATAAGACTAAGGATTATCATTATAGGATTTGTGCTGCATGACTGATTTTACAACCTCACATTATCACAGTGGGGTGCACGCTAAATGAGAAGCTTGACTTGACAGCTTGAGGTTGTTGTTGAATTGAAATGTTTGCTGAGATTAGATCCTTAAGTGAAATATTCAGTTTTAAAAGATATTAACTGCAGTAACTTCAACGTATTGTATGTTTTTTTAATTAGTAAGTGTGTTTGGTTTAAATAGTGACATCATCAATCAACAATTTTCTTTTATGTCAGCATGGCTCCTGAGGTTTGCCCATTGTGGATATGAGGGAGTGAATTGGCATGGAGGGGGTAAGGCCAAAAGGTGGTTAGGGAGGAGTAGGGGTTGGCACTAAGTTGGCATATGGGCTAGAAAGAGCTGTGAAGAAGGGTGGGAGACCTGGGGTGGCATGGGAGTATGAGGGGCCATATGTGGGTCGAGATACATATGGATAATAGCGGCCATGTGGGTAAGTAACTGGGCATACGTGGCACTGGGACCTATGGAGATCTACGGGGGTGGGTACAGGCATAGGTTGGCATGAGGGGTGTGGGAGTTCATGGGGGGTGGATACAGGAAGTTAGGTTCGCATGGAGCATATGGGGGCTGAAAGAGGCATTGGTTAACATGGAGGATACAGGGAGTGTGCACGGGGTGTGTGGGAAGTGAGGGCTGTTTTTTATTTTATTAATTAAAGTGCCAATGCTCTGAGACAGCCTTTCTGCCCAGTCCAACTCTGCAGGGAATCCCGGCACCCTGGAACAGAAATTCCAACTTCTGGGGCCCTTTCTTATGGGTTGTGTTTGCGGAACCGAAAAACCTCCTGATTCTGAAGGAGTGAAAATTCAGGACGAAGAGTTATTTCCAGCACAGAAAGGCGTCACTGTAATGACGCTCCTGTGATGCATATGAAGTTACGTTCCTATATTGGAAGTGCTAACTAAAAGTTTAGAAAAGCTATTGCATTTTATTTCACCTTTCCTTCTATGTTTCTGATAACATACAGCTTAGTTTTCTCTGTGAAAAATGTTGCTGAACGTGGGTGTATGTACATCTCCCAGAATCAACATCACAGGAGCACTTCCTTGTCAATAGAATTCAACGCATCGAGAGAGTGACATCTTCTGACTCAAACCACCCAAATGGTGTATGTTAATCAAGTCATTCATACTTACTTTCTAAGGAATTCTTCTGGATAATGGAATAGTTTGCCGAGAAGCCATCCCTAGCGATGGCAGTGTCAGTGTGCAGCGTCAGGGACAGAATGCCGGTGATTGATCGGATGCGTTCAGGAGCGTACGGACCACAGAAACGTCCAACGTGAAGACCAACTGAAATAGAGGGAGAAAAAACACCAGGATAAATCCGTATTCAGATTCTAAATGCGAGCTTCCTTTGTTGGGTGGGTGGACAGTGGCAGCATTATGCATGCAACAACAACATTCATTTGCATGGTTAACAATCTTTATCTCACAGGGATGGGAGTAGGCCATTCAGCCCATCAAGCCTGCTCCATCATTCAGTATGATCGTGGCTGATCAGACACTTCAATGCTTTTTATACATGCTGTCCTCATTACCCGTTACGTTATTATTAAAAAGAACAGTACAGCACAGGAACAGGTCTTTTGGTCTACCAAATCTGTGTCGACACAGATGCCTCTCTAATATTTTCTTGTCTCTACGCGGCCCATATCCCTCTATTCCCTGCCTATTCACGTATCTACCCAGATGTCTGCTTCCACCACCTCCTCTGGCAGTCTGTTCCAGGCATTTACCACCCTTTGTGTGTAAAACCTGCCCCTTACATCTCTTCTAAACTTTCCCCCTCTCACGTTCAACCTATGCCCCCAAGTAATTGACCCATCAACCCAGGAAAGAGACTCTGACTATCCACACTATCCAAGCCTGCCATAACTTTGTAAACCTCTATCAGGTTCCCCCCTCATCCTCCGACGCTCCAATGAAAATAATCCAAGTTTGTTCAACCTTTCTTCTTGGTCCATGTCCTCCAAACCAGGCAACATCCTGGTAAATCTCTTCTGCACCCTTTCCAATGCATCAACATCCTTCCGGTAGTGTGGCGACCAGAAGTCTATCTATCTCTACCTCAAACATACCCAATGACTGAACTTCCAGGTCAGTGTTTTACAAATCCATTTCCCCTCACCCTTCTCTAACCCCATCAGCACATTATCCTATTCTTGTTTCCCTCATGCTTATCTAGCTTCATTTTGAACACATTTATGCTATTCATCTCAACTATTCCATGTAGTAACACATTCTATTTTCACTGTTTAAAAACAAACGGTTGCCCACTTCATCACAGAATCCCCACAGCGCAGAAAAGGCCATCTGGCCCATTGAGTCTGCACCAAATCTCTGACAGAGCATCCTACCCCCCCCTCCCCCCACCCCATAACCCCCTGCGAACCCCCCCCTAACCTCACAGGACACAATGAGGAACAACTTAGTCTGGCCAATCCATCAAAGCTACATATCTTTGGACCGTGGGAGGAAATTGGAGCACCCGGACGAAAGCCACACGGATGCAGGGAGAACCTACAAACTCCACACAGCTAGTCAGCCAAGACTGGAATGGAACCCGCGTCCCTAGCATTGGCAAGCTGCAACGCTCACCACTGTGCCACCGTGCCGCCTATTAAAATGGAGACGAGGCAAAATGTTTTCACTCCGAGGGTTGTGAGTCTTTGGAACTCTTCCTGAAAACGTGGTAGAAGCCGAGTCTTTGAATAGTTGAAGGAGGGGGGAGGGACCTGATAGAGGTTCACAAAATTATGACAGGCTTGGGTAGAGTGGATAGTCAGAGTCTTTTTCCCAGGGTCGAAGAGTCAACAACTCGACGGCGTAGGTTGAAAGCGAGAGGGGAAATGTTTAAAAGATTCTTGGCAAGTCAGGAGGGTGGGATGATAAGTTATTGAGGGTAGGCAGGATGCAGATTTGAGGTTGCGATCAGATCAGTTGAACTTATTAAATGGCCAATTATCATACAATCCTACAGTGCAGAAGGAGGCCATTCAGCTCGTCGAGTTTGCACCAATCACAATCCCATCCAAGTCCTATCCGCATAATCTTATGCATTTACCCTAGCTAGTCCCCCTAACACTTAGGGGCAATTTAGTATTGCCAATCCACCTAACCCGCATATCTTTGGACTGTGGGAGCACCCAGAGGAAACCCACGCAGCCACGGGGGGAATGTGCAAACTTCACACTGCCAGGAGTCGAACCCAGGTCTCTCGTACTGCGAGGCAGCGGTGCTAACCATTGTGCCACCATGCCACCCGCGTGCTCCTTGCTCATACATTTGTATAAACCACTATGTGGGTAAAGAAGTTTCTCCAGAATTCCTTACTGGATTTATTAATGACAATCCTCAAGGTCCATTATTCCCATTTTATCCACGACTGGAAACATCTCTCTCTATATATATTCCATCAAATATTTTCATAATCTTAGAGAACTCTATCATGTCACCCTTCAATCATTGCCTTTCTGGAGAGAAGGAAAACTCCAACCTGTGCAGTCTTTTTGCAATGACTCTTAATAGAATAATATTCTGTTCCAGTCTTGCGGTTTTATCATCTAAGATGAAGAATTGAAGTGTCCAAAATAGCCTCAAGGGGGTGGATATAAACGTCAGAAGGTATATTTGATATTGAGTAAAGCTGAGATAAAGTCTCCTAGATCCATTAACACAACAGTTGAAAAGAGGGAAAGAGTACAAAGAAATATTTGGAGCTGATACCAGGTCTGTCTTTTCAAAGATTATAGGTTGCAGGAGAGAAAGCAAAGCAAGAATAGTAAGGAGGTTGCAGAGTTTTGAAATAATGGGAAGTAATAACTTAGAGGAGAAGATTGTACAATGCGTCTTCTGCCAGGAATTTGCTCAAGGATCCTCTCATTTTGGCATTTATAATGAAGGTTTCCACTGAAGTTATTATAGTGGAGCGGGAGAAGCTCCAAAAGAATTAACCCTATTTGACCTTTACACAGTGAGAGCACAGGCAAGACCTCTGGCTGGAGATAGTGCAGTGTACCAATGGCACCACAGGATAAGAGTTTAGGTTCAAGTTCCCTCAGTCAACGACCTGTCTGGTCATTAATGGGGAGCGACTGAGCTGAGACAAGACACATGCCCTCAGAGAAAGCAGCAAAGTCCAGGGCCTCTCGAACGTTCACCTCAGCAGACTGTTCAGAGGCATGTTGACAGAAGTCTGCGAGCATATCACCTCCCCATTAGTCCACCACCCCAGCTACTCTCCCCCTCCCACCACACACCCTACCTCCTTAAAGTCAGAAACCAGGGGGGACAGCAAGAGGAGGAAAACAAGAGTTGTGGGCAGGAAGAAAATAACTAACAACATAAGGGCCAGGAGAAATAAACACCCTGGAAATAATCATTTATTTCCAGAACTCCTCCCAGAATTGCAGAGATATGAACTGTGTCAGGAATGAGAAGTGAGAAAGAGCAGAAGCATTGAACTCTCTGACACGTAAACCCCAATGCAATATATTTGTGGATGCTGTTTCACGGACTATGATTTTCCAGTTGGTAGCATGGATACAAAGATGACTAAACTATTCTTTTTGTTTTGTCTGCTATAAAGAGGGAGACTAAAAGGCTCGGGCACTTTTGGAGAATTCTTCCTGACCTGCAGGGTTATAAAGTGTAAACCGCGTCGGAAAGGGCAGCATCAGTACACATGACGCGGGCGACTTTTAAGACCCAAGAGAAGCCATGTCACATCAGAGCTGAAGGCTGCCAGAGAAAAGCTCCAAACAACAAAGCTGCCTTGGAGATTCAGAGCTGCAGAAAAAACAAACACCAATCGTTCTGGTCACGTACTGTTCTGCTTGAAAAGCCTGAAAGTTTATTAAAACACTTTTACAATCTCTTTGAATTCTAATCCTTCCCTCCTCCTTTAACCAGTAAAAAGGATTTAGATTAAAGATTCCTTGGTGGCATTCAGTTTTTAAATGAAGGTCATTGTAATGTCTTGCTCGGGTTAGGGGGCTCATTAAGTAAACCCAGGGTGTGTGCGTGGGTATGCGTTGATTCATTTCTCCCTAAAGCATGTTGAGTGACTGAGGGTGAGCCAGACAGTGACGAGGAATGATAATGTGTAAGATTGTGCACACATTGCTGCCCTAAATTGGCCTTACGCATTCTAAGCAGGTGGTAAATACCACAGCAGAAACAGTGAAGCATATAAACTGATGTTTGTAAAAACTAGCACGTGATCACTTAGCGTGTTCCTATGACATTCCTTCCCCCAGTATTTTAATAGTGGTTAACCCCCATTTATTTTGACGTGGCGATGCCAGCACTGGACAGGGGTGGGCATGGTAGGAGTCTCACAACACCAGGTTAAAGTCCAACAGGTTGATTTGGAATCACGATTTATTTTCAAAAGGGCTAAAACAGCTCACTAAAGGATTCAAAGTCAGTATGAAGAAAAACTGGCTGATGATTTGCCACCAACCATGTCACACCATCTCACAAAGTCAACATCTCCCACCCTCCCCACCCACAACCCCTTTAATATTTAACCAGTTTATTAGCTGCCAACTTGGTTGCTTGAATGGCATTTTTCCTTTAAAACACACCGCGGTTTCCCTTTGCTGTGCAATGCTACGTACGCACGGTAGCACGGGTAAGACATCGCACACAATGCGGTGAGGGCCAGATCCTGGTTGTGATGAATGCCATCTTGTTTTCATTGTCAAGACCTTGTCGGAAAAATAAGATTCCTATCCCGCAGCTGCTAAAAAAGCAGCAGTTCTGTAAACAACACCAGGAGAACATTGACGGGAGAACTGCTAGACTAACCAGTAACCAGCTACTCCTGGCATTATTATACATTTGAGGTTATAGCAGCAGCCTGTGGGGAAATCCTACACCACTACTAGCAGAGTGTAAGTCGTAACTATTTGCTTTTATTACACTCTTGGGCTACATCTAACAAGATTTCTTCAGGCAATACATAGCATTGATTGTCTGCAACTTCTATTGTAAGACTGTGCATTGGGCTGAAGATATTACCATAATCATCAGATTTCTTTCCATATTAAAATAGCACTGCTTATCTTGCTTTTCTGAGGTTCTGCTGATTGGGATGATTCTTATTATCAGCTTATTTGCATCAATTAGTCATTTGGTACCCTATATTTCTTTTTAATTTCTCCTCAATCACAATATTCTCATATACAACTAAGAATGTGAATCATATTAAAATTTTCTAACCCTCTAGCTTTATGTGAGAAGATACAATCCCAGGATCCCTTGGTGACTGCCAATGAAACCTATTCATTGCTGCTCCTTTGCATATCTTAGTGCAGTCATTGTTGTACAACTGCAGGAGAGCAAAGTGTTTCAAGAAATGCCTTTAACATAAAAAAAACATTCCAAGGCAGCTTACAGAGAGGGTGAAACAAACAGGACCAAGGAATAAATGGAGTTAATATGCAAGTGTCTGAAGTGATGACAGAGCGATGAATGAAACACTGGGGCTTTAGTTCGATGGCTGTCGTTTTCTAACTGTCGGCAGCACGGTGGCACAGCAGTCAGCAATGCTGCCTCACAGCTTCAGAGACCTGGGTTTGATTCCCGGCTTAGGTCACACTCTGTATGGAGTTTGCATGTTCTCCCCATGTGTGCGTGGGTTTCCTCCAGGTGCTCTGGTTTCCTCCCACCATCCAAAGATGTGTTGGTTAGTTGCATTGACCATGCTAAATTGTCCCTTAGCGTCCTGGGACGCATAGGTTAGAGGGATTAGTCGGATAAATAATGTGGGGTTATGGGGATAGGGCCAAGCTGGGATTGTTGTCGGTGCAAACTCGATGGGCCAAAGGGCTTCCTTCTGCACTGTAGGGTTTCTAACTCAAGTACTTATATTTCTTATACTAGGCAGCAGGAATTTATCTGCCTGCTGTAGCTACAGACATAGCCTGACATAATGGACAAAATTTAATTCCAACCTTGGATGCAGTCTGGGAAGTGAATTGAGAGGAAAGGCAAGGGGTGAAACACCATAACCTTCCTGACACCTCCTCGAATCAGTCAAGGGTGGGGAAGAGATGGCCTTTCCACCCAGAGGCCAATTAATGCGCTTCTACCTTTAATGGAAGTCACCATGGAAAAGATGGCTGCCTCCTCATGTGCTCCATTCTGATCGGGCAACCTGCAATGTAGCGAGTGACCCTCTCGTGACCGGGATGGCCTCTTTCCCCCAGCTGCTCCCCTCAGAGAGATGCCCTCCTGTCCTCAACAAAGACACTACCCTATCCTTGCCGGGATCCACTCGACAGGTCCTGGTGAGCCCCACATGCTGACCTCTAGGCAGTGGCCTGCCTCCACTATTGTTGCCAGGTTGGGTGCAGTAGTAGCAGTGGCCACCACTCCCAGTGGCGCTGCTGCTGGAACTGAAGAGCTGCCAGCCCTCCAACTGGCCAACTGTTCTTGGGGGCGGGATCTTTGATCTGAAGGAGACAGGCTCCCCGATGCCAAGCAATTCATCAGTTGGTGGGCACACAGTTGTCTGAAATCCCCCAGAGAAATGACAGGAGCAGAGCTTCCCCAGAACACATCCCCATCCTGCCCCCAAGGCGACCCCCACTGACCTTCCGGCTGATGAACAGAGCCATTGTTGAGACCAATATATTAAACCCATTACTGAGAGCTTTATCTTCACAGGTTCTGTCATAATAGGCCACAGAATAGGACTCAATGCTCACACATGCATCGACTTTTTGCTTGGTTCAGTTTTTGTTTCATTAATGGTACATTTGTGAATTCCTGGTTACACTTAATTCCAGGAAGTACTGTTTTCAGTGATATTTAAAGAGGCTGATTCTGGATAAATTGGTTGTGATGCCTGTTACAGTGACACGTCAAGTTCACATGCAAGTAATAGTTGCTTAGGCAGGCTATCAGGCGATGCGTGGGACCTATAGAACTAAACGCAGCATGAATCGCTTCCTTCAGGAGAGTTTGGAGGAAATGGCAGGCGGGGGGGGTTGCGGGTGACATTCACTCAGGGCTACAATGGCCTTACTGCAGATCGTACATCTCGTCCTGCGCTCCTTCAATTGCCTCGAGCGTCAGCGCAGACAGCAGACCTGGTTTTAATTCCTACACGTGTTGGGTAATATGCCCTGTATTATCAAGATAAGAGACTGCAATTAGGAGTGACAGCCTTAACCCACTGTCAGACGGTGCATGGTGTCAATCTAAGACACCAACGCAGCTCCCGGCTCATGTGTCTCAGGCACTCCTCGGGGGTCCCTCAGGGGTTCCATAAACCAGTCCCAGGAACGATAAATTAGGAATCCACTATAAAAGATGTGGATTTGAAAGCATTACCGAGGAAGCTATCCCCTGCAATAAGTGTCAGCGCAATTAGACATATGTAATGATGTAAGCCCCAGAGAGGGTTCTGTACCAGGAGTGGCCCATAAAATATGCATCTACGTTTTTTATTACCCAGGAAGCTGCCTTCTGCAAGAAGAGAATATAGAAAGAAAAGGCAACAAGAGGGTTTGTTCCAATCCCCTTTGCGCTGGCGATAGCAATGGCTGCATAAATCCAGCCTATAATTGCCAACATCAACTCACTGGCCCTGCAACTGCTGAGAGCGCACAGTCGGTGGATATTCCAACTAGACTTATCGGGCTATTGATGCTGTTACAAATCCCGAGGGCTCGGTCATTATCTTAGGAACATGAGGACAAGAGTGCGCCATTCAAATCCTCGAACCTGTTCCATCACTCGGTTAGATCATGGGTTATTTGTATCCTATCTGCATTTACCCACTTTGGTTCTGGAACAGTTAGTACCCTTGCCTAGTGACCATGGGTGTCATAGAATCCTATAGTGTGGAAGGAACCCATTTGGCCTATTGACTCTGCGCCAACAACAATCCCATCCAGGCCCCATCCCCAAAATCTCATGTTTTCCCCTAGCGAGTCTCCCTAACACTAAGGAGCAATTTAGCACGGTCAATCCACCTAACCTGCACATCTTCAGACTGTGGGAGGAAACCAGACCACCCAGAGGAATCCCATGCAGACACAGGGAGAGCAGGCAGACTCCATACACACAGTGACTCGAGGTCAGAATTGAACCCAGGTCGCTGATGCTAACCCCTGGCAGCAGTGCTAACCATTGTGCCACCATGCCATCCTTCCTTGCCTCTAAAGGTGTGATGGCGGTGCCTGTCGCGAATGTCCAGAGGGAGATTCGAACAGTGGATAGAAGATGAGGTTTTTTTCAGAACAAAAGAAGGATGGTGACATTTCTTCAATTTCCTGAATTATGATTAATATTTCCGCTTGGAATTAATTGATACTCTCATTGGAGCTTTTAGAAATTGCATTTGATGTTTGGTTTCGACAGGTAAGGAATCTGCTTGACCTAAAATCTGTCCCCTGTGCGGAATTCTGGGATAGTCCAGGAACAGCTCCGGAGAACACAACCCTCCCCCAACATTTGGCATTTCTCAGAGGAAACTATGCAGATTTACACTCAGCTCCAAGCTCCTGAAACCTACCAACCTACCCCCTACCCCTGTTGGCCCTTACCCTACCCCAAGAATTTCGAGCCCATTGGCATTCACTATCCAAACTTTATTCTGCCTTTAGACTAATTCCCAAACAAAGAAATCTTTACTTATAGTCATTGGAGTATTGCTGAAACAAGGGGCATGTCAAAGCTTTTCATCTTGTACTCACCAGGACGCTGCACAAGAATAGCAGTATAAAGAAAAAAAACAACAATTAATATTGCATAAAAACAGAATGCTGATTGGAATCTATGCCAATCAATCAACATTCACCTTCCATGCAGTATAAATTGTTGTTTTCCCCTTATATTGCTATTCTTGCGAAGTGTCCTGGTGAGTGAAAGACAAAAAGCTTCAACATTTTTTTTTTCAGAAATTTTTACTCCTGGGCATGTTTTCACACAGGAAGTGGTTCCAAGGCAGTACAATGCAAACTGTCAAGCAGTTCTACTGGTAACTATTAAAATAATGCAAATCAGCTGGGATTTGGAGTATTTTGCTTGGCATTTCATAGAATCAATCATAGAATCATAGAACCCTACAGTGCAGAAAGAGGCCCTTCAGCCCATCAAGTCTGCACCGAACACAATCCCACCCAGGCCCAACCCCCATATCCCTACATATTATACCCACTAATCCCTCTAACCTACGCATTCCTGGACACTAAGGGGCAATTTCTTAGCATGGCCAATCAACCTAACCCACACATCTTTGGACTGTGGGAGGAAACCGGAGTACCCAGAGGAAACCCATGCAGACATGCGTATGAGCAGACATGACAGTAAGAGTTTTTACAAATATGTAAAGAAGAGGAGGCTGGCTAGAGTGAATGTTGGACCCTTAGAGGATGAAAGGGAGGATTTAGTGGTGGGAGACGAGGAAATGGCTGAGGCCTTAAATAAGTTTTTTGCCTCGGTCTTCACGGAGGTGGATGCAATTAGTTTGCCGGATATTAAAGATAGAAGGATGGTAGGAGTTGAGGACTGAATGCGATTACTGTCACCAGAGAGGTAGTGCCTGATGGACTAACGGGGCTGATGGTGGACAAGTCCCCAGGACCGGATGGAATGCATCCCAGGGTTCTGAAGGAAATGGCAGAGGTGATAGTAGATGCCTTAGTGATTACTTACCAAAATTCACTGGATTCCGGGGAAGTGCTGGAAGATTGGAAAACGGCTAATGTTATGCCACTGTTTAAAAAAGGTAGCAGACAAAAGGCAGGGAATTATAGGCCGGTTAGTTAAACGTCTGTAGTTGGAAAAATGCTTGAATCCGTCATCAAAGAAGAAATAGCGATGCACCTAGAAAGGAATGGTTTGATAGAGCAGACGCAGCACAGATTCATTAAGGGGAAGTCATGTTTGACGAATTTATTGGAATTCTGTGAGGATGTGACTAGTGCAGTAGACAGAGGGGAACCGGTGGATGTGGTGTTTCTAGATTTTCAAAAGGCGTTTGATAAGGTGCCGCACAAAAGGTTGCTTCAGAAGGTTAGGATGCACGGAGTTGGGGGTAAGGTGTTAGCGTGGATAGAGGATTGGTTGTCTAATAGGAAGCAGAGAGTTGGTATCAATGGGTGCTATTCTGATTGGCGGTTGGTGACTAGTGGAGTGCCCCAGGGATCGGCGCTAGGGCCTCAGCTATTTACCATTTATATAGATGATCTGGAGGAGGGGGCTGAGTGTAGGGTGACGAAATTTGCTGATGACACGAAGATGAGTGGAAAAGCAAATTGCGCGGAGGGTGCGGAAAGTCTGCAGAGGGATCTAGATAGGCTGAGCGAGTGGGCGAGGACCTGGCAGATGGAGTACAATGTTAGCAAGTGTGAGGTTATCCACTTTGGCAGAAATAATAGTAGGAGGGATTACTATTTAAAGGGCGAAAAGCTGCAGCATGCTACGGTGCAGAGGGACCTGGGGGTCCTTGTGCATGAGTCACAAAAACCCAGTCTGCAGGTGCAGCAGGTGGTCAGGAAGGCAAATGGTATGCTGGCATTTATAGTGAGGAGGATAGAATATAAAAGCAGGGAGGTCTTGCTGCAGCTGTACAGGGCACTGGTGAGGCCGCAGCTGGAGTACTGTGTGCAGTTTTGGTTGCCGCACTTGCACAAGGATATTTTGGCCTTGGAGGGAGTGCAGAGGAAGTTCACTAGGCTGATACTGGAGATGAGAGGGTTGGACTATGAAGAGAGACTAAATAGACTGGGTCTGTACTCGTTGGAGTTCAGAAGGATGAGGGGGGATCTTATAGAGACGTATAAGATAATGAAAGGGATGGATAGGGTAGAGGTAGAGAGATTCTTCCCGCTTAGAAAGGACAGCAGGACTAGAGGGCACAGCCTCAAGATAAGGCGGGGGGGGCAGTTTAGATCGGAGTTGAGGAGGAACTTCTTCACTCAAAGGGTGGTGAATCTCTGGAATTCTCTGCCCGTTGAAGTGGTGGAGGCTACCTCGCTAAATATATTTAAGTCACGCAGAGATAGGTTTTTGACGGAAAAGGGAATTAAAAGGTTATGGGGAGAAAGCAGGAAAGCGGAACCGATCCACTTCAGATCAGCCATGATCTTATTGAATGGCGGGGCAGGCTCGAAGGGCTAGATGGCCTACTCCTGCTCCTATTTCTTATGTTCTTATGAGGACAATGTGCAAACTCCCCACAGACAGTGACCCAAGCCGGGAATTGAACCCAGGACCCTGGAGCTGTGAAGCAGCAGTGTCAACCACTGTGCTACCGTGCCGCCCCGATTCATAATTATAAAGTATGAAATAAAGTAAGTGCTCAAGTGAAAAACAAATCTAGTCATCGGCAATTTTATAAATATGGACTCTGTTGTCTATGTTTTTGAAATACATCAACATGCAACTGCCAAATGCAACACATGATTTCAATGAAGCATTTTCCTCTTGTTTGGTTATGTCCAATGCAAGTTTTTTATTCAGAAATTGCTGCTAACAGTTTTTCTTTTTAATCGCTCTTTTGCAATTACTCTTTTCACATGGTTCCCATCCTACCCAATCTGAAACACATTGACTACAAAGGCATCTTTTTGAACCTTAACAAATCCTCCGGTTTTCTAGGCCATCATGTGAAAGTATGCATGGAAACTGCAATATTAACAGGAATGTTTCTGAGTGAGGAAAGGGCTTAAGACTAAAAATAACTGTGACAACACAGTATTTTGGAATGGAGAGGATTATTGAGCTATCTTACCTACTCCTCCTAACCATCCATCAGGTTTCTTAGCCTTGATTTTGTGAAATAATAGCTTTATATCCTCGGCTGGAGAAGTACAAAAAAGATTTATGAGGTCAATGCCAGAACGATGATGTTATGGCTATCAGGAAAGACTGAACAGGTTGGGCTCTTTAGGAGACGATGTGACCTAATAGAGGCCTTTAAAATTGTGAAGGCAATTGATGAGTTGGGCTTCATAAAGAGTTTCCACTTGTGAGTGAATCAAAGGCTAGGAGCCATAAATATAAAGGAGTCATTATATATCTAACAAGGAATTCAGGAGAAACTTCTTTAGCAACAACACGTCGCACTGACACAGGTCCAAGTAGGGTGATATCAGGGCATCTGGTCAAAAATTCCATCAGAGGTAGATTGTAAGGAGGAAAGGTGATGGTGAGGTTTAGAGAGGGAATTCCAGAGCTTAGCATCCAGGCAGCTGAAGGTGTGCTAAAATTGGGAGGCTTTTTTCACTCACTTATGGGACATGGGTGTCGCTGGCTGGGCCAGCATTTATTGCCCATGCCTCGTGCCCATGAACTGAATGGCTTGCGAGGCCATTTCAGAGGCCAATTGAGGGTCAACCACATTACTGTGGCTCTGGAGTCACATGTAAGCCAGGCCAGGTCAAGATGGCAGATTTCCTTCCCTAAAGGACATTAATGAACCAGATGGATTTTTCCAACATTGGGCTCATGTTCGTCAGTAGATTCTTAATTCCAGACATTTTTTATTGAATTCAAAATCCACCATTTGCTGTGGCGGGATTCGAACCTGGATCCCCAGAACATTAGCTGAGTTTCTGGATTAATAGTCTAGTGATAATACCATTATAATACCGGATACCGGAGTTGAGGGGGTTGAGCTATGAGGAGAGGCTGAATAAACTAGGCTTGTACTCGTTAGAGTTTAGAAGAATGAGGGGAGATCTCATTGAGACGTATAAGATGATGAATGGGATGGATAGGATAGAGGTGGAGAGACTCTTCCCGCTCAAAAAAGACAGTAGGACTAGGGGGCACAGCCTCAAGATAAAGGGGGGCCGGTTCAGAACGGAGTTGAGGAGGAACTTCTTCACTCAAAGGGTGGTGAATCTCTGGAATTCTCTGCCCGTTGAAGTGGTGGAGGCTGCCTCGCTAAATATTTTTAAGAAGCGGGTTGATGGGTTTTTGATAAGAGAGGGGATTAAGGGTTATGGGGAGAGGGCGGGAAAGTGGAACTGAGCCACGACAGATCAGCCATGATCTTATTGAATGGCGGGGCAGGCTCGAAGGGCCAGATGGCCTACTCCTGCTCCTATTTCTTATGTTCTTATGTTCTTATGTACCATGGGGCCATCAACCTCCCCATGCTGAAGAAGCCAGATTTAGAGAAATACAGATATAATCGAGGGTTTTAAAACGCTTTTGAAATATGGCTGAGTGGACCCACTTTTTCTTGTGGCTCCCACTCAGTTGCTTACCCTTTATTGTAGTAGAGTGTTCCACTGAAGCAGGAATGCCTAACTATTCTGCAGTTTCAGGAGACTGCCCGCCACCCTCAACTGAAGGGGGAACCCCTGTCTCGATGCCTGATCAGGGCTCGCTTCCTGGAAAATGGAGACTTTAATCGCTGTCCCACCAGCGGTGGGTTTGGGACCTGAAAACAGCGCCAAGTCTGAGGGGAAAATGTAGCTTGAACGGTCTGATTCAGGATTCCTGAAACAACTTTGACACTTCTATTCGAGGAAAAGGAGGATAACTGTAACTTTCAGAAGGAACGTAAGAAAGGCAACATTGGAGGGAAGTCCCATTTTACAGCCTGCTAATTTTCCTTTCCTGCAGCCTCGACGATGTGACTCCATATAACAGATAAAGTACCTACAGTGCAGAATGAGGCCATTTGGCCTATTGAACAGCAATTTCACCCAGCCCCCATCCCCGCAACCCCACACATTAATCTTATAATCCTCGCGACATCCCCCTAACACGAAGGGGCAATTTCGCATGGCCAATCAAACTAAGCTGCACATTTTTACAATGTGGGAGAAAACCAGAGCACCCGGAGGAAACCCGCACAGACAGTGACCCAAGGCTGGAATTGAACCTGGGTCCCTGGCGCTAAGAGGTATCAGTGCTAACCACTGTGCCGCCGTGCCACCCACAAATATCTGCTCCCGGTGAGATATATCCACACACCTCTGACACCTTGCTGACTGTGGGCTGACGACGGCGGTATATAGACGGTAATGGCAAGAAGTGGTGAGGTTGAACGGGGATTATCGGTTATAGAACAGGCTCCTCTAAAAATGGGATTCTGAGGAAGAAGGAGTTTTACTGCAGTTTCTACAATACAAGATTAAATTTTGTTTTTGGAATTATTTAAAGACTCTGTGCTGGCCAAGCAAAAGAAAGCTTAAGTTTGAAAGAGGAACACGGAGAAGAGAGCTCCATGAGAAGACGTGATGTATTTTATCTCCTCGATCAGCTCTCCTATCACCAGGATAAACAGTAATTATTAATGACTGGAAAGTGTAATTATAATGAGGAAATGATTGCTGATGAGCTCCAGAATGTAGCCCCTGGTTCTTTGCACGTCTCTAATAATAAAAGCTTCTCTACTGTACATTTGGCTAATCTTCAAGTCTGTAGAAAAACAGCACCGTTTAACCTTGAAAGGCTTGCATGGTACTTAACCTCGTTAGAACTTTTGAAGTCTTTTCATTCTGGCTACATGAATAGACTTTTAATGATTTTCTCCACCGTTGCCATTGAGCGGGGCATATTTACCACATTGCATTCAATGGGAAACATGCTGAATATTACCTGCTGAAAGGGTGTTGTTTTTAATTTACTGGCCTGGCTGAAGTCCTATACCAGGATTTGTGAGAAATAGTTCATTCAAGCTTGTTGTGAAACATAGAGCTAAGCATGGGATTTCCCTGTTGGGCTTCCCCTGATCAGCTGTCGGGATATCAGAGAACTATTATGATCAGAGAAAACCCCATTTGCATAAAGAACAAAAAAATGCACAGCACAGGAACAGGCCCTTCAGCCCTCCAAGCCCCGACTGATCATGATGCCCAACTCAACTAAAAAAAAACCATCTGCCCTTACTCTAACCATGTCCTTATATTCCCTCCCCATTCATTTACCCATCCAGATGCCTCTTAAATGTTGCTAATATGCCTGCTTCCATCACATCCTCTGGCAGTGCATTCCAGGCACCCACCACACTCTACGTGAAAACTTCCCCTGCACATCTCCCATAAACTTTCCCCTCTCACCCTGAACCTGTGCTCCCTTGTGATTGACACGTCCACCCTAGGAAAAAGCCTCTGACTGTCCACCCTATCTATACCCCTCATACGTTTGTAGACCTCCAAGAGGACTGCCCTCAGCCTCCATCCTCTTAGTCAACAGCCTTGAGACCAGTCAACATCCTGGTGAACCTTTGGAGTGATCTCGCTCCAAAGCTTCCACATCCTTCTGGTAGTGTGGTGACCAAAATTGCATGCAATTCTCCAAATGCGGCCTAACCAAGGTTTTATATAGCTACACATGTATCTGGAGTTTCTGCTGATCTGCTAACACTACAGAGGCCAATCGAGAGAAAGCAAGGCATTTCCTGGAGTTTATCTGAAGCCTGTGGATGTTTGGTATTACAGTAAGTGTTGTCAAATGGTATCTACATAGTAAACCCACTGATCTTAAGCTCCCATTAGGAAGCTGCACTCAGATGAACAATCAGCACCACAGTATTATAGCGCTCGTGTGAGTGACTCACCCCTTCTTCTATGAACTCAGACTGAGGGTGTGGAAGCCAAGAACTTGCCCTGTATTTAATACTGTAATAAGTTTCTTTTCACAGCCACTTCATGACCTGTGTGGTCAGCTTTATCACCACGTGAGTTTTGGGTGAGTGAGAGGCAAGCGCTGATCTTCTGGGACACATTGTTGGTCTGAGGAATTGGATGGTCTCCTACGGGATGCTTGGAGTCAGTGGTCTAGTCAGTATTTAAAAAACTCTGTGACCCGCCTGAACGAGTACGGCACTGCAGTAACTGAAGACTGCATGTCAAAGAAGCAAATCCATGTACTCCCCACCCGGAATCCTGGATGAACAGGGATATCCACTGCTTGCTGAAGTCCAGGTTTGAGGCCTTCAAGTCAGGTAACCCTGATCTATACCAGAAAACCAGACACAGTCTAAGGAGATCAATCAAAGATGTCAAAAGACAGTACTGGACCAAACTAGAGTCCCAGGCTAGACACACCAACCCCTGCCGACTATGGCAAGATCTGCAAGAAATAACAGGCTACAAGATAACGGCATATAAAATTGCCGGCTCCAACCCACCCTTCCCTGGTGAGCTCCATGCATTCTACACCTGTTTCGAGCAAGAGGTCAGCGAGAGCATGCCCTGCACCCTGGAAGCCCTGGATGAACCTGTATCTGGGGTCACCAATGCAATGTCACAGCAGCTTTATCGAAGGTCAACCCAACACTAAGGGGCAATTTCGCATGGCCAATCAATCTAACCCACACATTTTTATATTGTGGGAGAAAACCAGGGCACCTGGAGGAAACCCACACAGACAGTGACCCAAGGCTGGAATAGAACCCTGCGCTGTGAGGCATCAGTGCGGAAAGCAACTAGCCCAGATGGGGTACCTGGACAAATACTCCGATCCTGCGCTGATCGGCTGGCGGAAGTATTCACAGGAATCTTCAAGCTCTCTTTGCAACAATCTAAGTCCCCTATCTGCTTCAAGAAGACAGCCATCATTCCAGTACCAAAGAAGAACCAAGCAGCGTGCCTTAATGATTATCGGCTGATGACTCTGACATCCATCATTATGAAGTACTTCAAAAGGTTAATCATGGCATGAATCAATTCCAGCCTCCCGGAATACCTGGATCCACTGCAGTTTGCCTACTGGTCCACAGCTGATGCCACCTCCCTGGCCCTGCACTCAAGGATGGAGTTTAATGCGGAAAAGTGTGAGGTAATTCACTTTGATAGGAATAGCAGATGTGTCGAGTATAGGGCTAACAGTAGGACTCTGAATAGTGTGGATGAACAGAGGGATCTAGGTGTATGTGTACATAGATCCCTGAAAGTTGGGAATCAAGTAGATAGGGTTGTTAGGAAGGCATACGGTGTCTTGGCGTTTATTGGTAGGGGGATTGAATTTAAGAGCCACAGCGTCATGTTGCAACTGTACACAACTCTGGTGCGGCCGCACTTGGAGTATTGTGTGCAGTTCTGGTCCCCACATTATAGGAAGGATGTGGAGGCTTTGGAGAGGGTGCAGAGGAGGTTTACCAGGATGTTGCCTGGTATGGAGGGGAGGTCCTATGAGGAGAGACTGAGGGATTTGAGGTTGTTTTCATTAGAAAGAAGGCGGCTGCGAGGGGACCTTATTGAAACATATAAGATGATCAGAGGTTTGGATAGGGTGGACAGTGATAGCCTTTTTCCTCAGATGGAGAAAGCTAGCACGAGGGGGCATAGCTTTAAATTAAGGGGTGGTAGTTATAGGACGGATGTCAGGGGCAGGTTCTTTACCCAGAGGGTGGTGAAGGATTGGAATGCCCTGCCTGCTGCAGTTGTGGATGCGCCTAGTTTGGGGGCGTTTAAGAGATCCGTGGATAGGTTTATGGATGGAAAGGGATTGGTTTAGGTTAGAGGGTCATTGTTTTTTAACTGGTCGGCGCAACATCGTGGGCCGAAGGGCCTGTTCTGCGCTGTAATGTTCTATGTTCTATGTTCAACCCTGGAATACTTATATAGCAAAGACACCAATGTCAGACTCCTATTTATTGACTTCAACTTCATTATTCCTACAAAACTCATCCCCAAATTCTGTGGCCTGGGCTTCGGCACCTCCCTCTGTGACTGGATCCTGAACTTCCTAATGCACAGACTGCAATCAGTAAGGATAGGCAACAACATCTCCACGATCATCCTCACCACAGTGCCCCACAAGGCTGTATTCTCAGCCTCCTATTATACTCCTTACATACCCATGACTGGGGGCCAAATTCCCTTCCAATTCCATTTTCAGGTTTGCTGATGACACCACAGTAGTGGGTCGGATCTCAAACAATGGCAAGACAGAGTACAGGAATGAGATGCAGAGTCTGGTGAACTGGTGCGGCAACAATAATCTCTCCCTCAAAGTCAACAAAACGAAAGAGATTGTCATTGATTTCAGGAAGCGTAAAGGAGAACACGTCCTTGTCTACATCAATGGGGAGAAGTAGAAAGGGTCAAGAACTTCAAGTTTTTAGGTGTCCAGATCACCAACAACCTATCCTGGCCCCCTCATGCCGACACTATAGTTAAGAAAGCCCATCAATGCCTCTACTTTCTCAGAAGACGAAGGAAATTTGGCATGTCAACCACGACTCTCACCAACATTTGCAGATGTACCATAGAAAGCATTCTTTCTGGTTGCACCGCAGGTTGGAATGATTCCTGCTTTGCCCATGACTGCAAGAAACTACAAAAAGTCGTGAATGTAGCCCAATCCATCACGCAAACCAACCTCCCATCCATTGATTTTGACTACACTTTCAACTGCCTCAGAAAAGCAGTCAGCATAATTAAGGACATCACGCACCCCAGACATCCTCTCTCCCACCTTCTTCCTTCAGGAAAATGATACAAAGGTCTGGGGTCACGTACCAACCGACTGAAGAACAGCTTCTTCCCTGCTGCTGTCAGACTTTTGAATGGACTTACCTTGCATTAAGCTGCCCCTTCTCTACACCCTAGCTATGACTGTAACACTACATTCCGCACCCTCTCATTTCCTTCTTTATTAACCACATGCTTTGTCCGCATAGCACGCAAGAAACAATACTTTTCATTGTGTGCTAATACATGTGGCAATAATAAATCAAATCAAATCAAATCAAAACTTAAAAGCCGCTGGCCCAATTTCCACCTTGAAAGGGCAGAATGAGAGTGAAGAGCAGCTGCTAGTAGGTGAAGATTGGGTTGCTAAGGGCTGTCCATCCACTTGCACACATGGAGGTGGCAGTGGCATAGTGGTATTGCCACTGGACTAGTAGTCCAGAGAGGCAGAGCAAGATCTGGGGATTGGGGTTCAAATCCTGCCATGGTGGATGGTGAAATTTGAATTCAATAAAAAACCTGGAATTAAAAGTCAAACGGTGACCATGAAACCATTGTTGATTGTCAGGAAAACCCATCTGGTTCACTAATGTCCTTTAGGGAAGGAAATCTGCTGTCCTTATCTGATCTGGCCTTCACGTGCCTCCAGGTCTATAGCAATGTTCCTGACGGTAAAATGTCCTCTGAAATGGAGGGCAGTTAGGGACAGGCAATAAATGCTGGCCCAGCCAGCGACACTCCCATCCTATAAATGAATCAAAGGAAGTAAGGGGCGAGGAGTTTCCTGGAGGGTCTCACAGGAGAGAAGGATGCATTGGGAGCCCATGAGTTTCTGAGCATGAGCTGGAGGAGAACACTTTGCCTTCCAGGCCAGCAGAGGAACATTTTCCACTTAACTAGGAGGGTCTGCTCTCTTCTCACCAGCTGCTGACCCGCTTTACTCCAACGGGAAGCCTTGGCCATTTGCCAACACCAGCCTCAGTTATAATGCCACCAGAGTATTTTCCACATCATGGTCCCCCCCGATTTAACACTTATTCATGAGACCCCTGAATCTGAGGGTTGGGCACATACCCACCACCAATATTATCAGCATCTACTGTTCACCCACTCTGTTCCTGCCAATGGGATGAGTTTAAATTCTACTCCTGTTTTGTGAGTGACATATTAAACTAAGTGGTTCAGTTGAATGTCAAAGAAGGGCATGAAGCTTTTCCATCGTCTTTGTGAATATTAGTCCCTCAACCAATAGCACTTAAAGCAAATTAATTGGCCTATATTTATTTCCAACGCTCAGTGCACCACATTATCTATATTAAACTTCATTCATTACTGATTGGCCCAAGTTCAAATCCTGTCAGAGTTTCCTTGTCAATTCCTTTTGGTTCCTCTATGCCCACTGCCTCCTAGCTTGCTGCCTGTGAAATTAACTTCAACATACTTGCCATTGGAAGAGGTCCAGTGCAGACACTTGGGGCTCCTCCCCTTCCTTCTCATCGCCCAGTCATGAAGTTATCATAGAAATTATAGAAACCCTACAGTGCAGAAGGAGGTCATTCAGCCCAATGTGTCTTCATTGACAACAATCCCACCCCAGGCTCTATCCCTGTAACCCCACACATTTACCCGCTAATCCCTTTAACATATACTTCCCAAGACACTAAGGGGCAATTTAGCATGGCCAAGCTACTAATCCGCAAATCATTTGACTGTGGGAGGAAACTGGAGCACCCAGAGGAAACCCACGCAGACACAAGAAGAATATGCAAACTCCATACAAACAGTCACCCAAGCTGTGAGGCAGCAGTGTTAACCACTGTGCCATCGTGCCACCCGTCTATGTTTACATTTTACCCTTGATACCTATCAAGCTTAGATATCTTCAACCTCTCTTTACAACAATCTGAGGTCCCTATCTGCTTCAAGAAAATGACCATCACCCCGGTATTAAAGAAATGACTATCATCTGGTGGCTCTGACATCCACCATTATGAAGTGCTTCGAAAGGCTAGTCATGGCACGAATCAATTCTAGCCTCCCAGATTGCCTGGATGGATTCACTACAGTTTGCCTATTGCCACAACAGGTCCACAATAGATGCCATCTCCCTGACCCTAGAAACAACTCTGGAACACCTAGATAACAAGGACACCTATTTATCGACTACACCATTATTCCCACAAAACTCGTCTCCAGGGTCTCGGCACCTCCCTCTGCAATTGGATCCTGAACTTCCTAACTCACAGACCACAATCAGTAAGGATAGGCACAACACCTCCTCCACAATCATCCTCAATACCAGTGCCCCACAAGGTTGTGTTTTCAGCCTCCAACTATACTCTTTATATATCTTTAACTGTGCTGCCAAATTTCCTTCCAACTTGATTTTCAAGTTTGCTGATGACATCACCATAGTGGATCTCAAACAATGATGAGACACTGAACAGGAAAGAGATAGAGAATCTGGTGAACTAGTGTGGCAACAATAACCTTTCCCTCAATGTTAACAAAATGAAGCAGGTAGTCATCGACCTCAGGAAGCATTGTGGAGGACATGCTCCTGTCTACATCAGTGGGGATGAAGTAGAAATAAATGGTCAAGAGCTTCAAGTTTCTAGGTGTCCAGATCACCAACAACCTGTCCTGGTCCCTCCATGCTGATGCTATTGTTAAGAAAGCTCACGAATGCCTCTACTTTCTCAGAAGACTAAGGAAATTTGGCATGTCCACTGCGACTCTCACCAACATTTGCCAATGCACCATTGAAAGCATTCTTTCTGATTGTATCACAGCATGGTATGGCTCTGCCCAAGACCACAAGGAACTACAAAGGGTCATGAATGAAGCCCCAGTCCATCACTCAAACCAGCCTCCAAGCAATCGACATTGCCTATACTCCCTGCTGCCTCAGAAAAACAGCAAGCACAATTAAGGAGTCCGCGCACCCCAGACATTCTCTCTTCCACCTTCTTCTGTCGGAAAAAGGATACAAAAGTCTGAGGTCAGGTACCAACCGACTCAAGAACAGCATCTTCTGCTGCATCTGACCTTTGAACGGACCTACCTCACATTAAGTTGATCTTTCTCTACACCCTAGCTATGACTGTAACGCTACATTCTGTGCTCTCTCCTTTCCTTCTCTATGTACAGTCCATATAGGGCGCAAGAAACAATACTTTTCACTGTATATCAATACATGTGACAATAATAAGTCAAATCAAATCAAATCAAATGATGTCTTGAGAGCTCTCACAACATTTGAAGACAGTGCCACGATCCAGTTCCGACAGCTACTTTCATTTCAGTTTTTTTGTATTAAACTTTCATGTCTTGGCCAAATGAGCCTATGCAAAATGGACCCAGCATTTAAGCTGGGAGGCTTTTTGCCAATAAGTGAAACAAGGTCTGCACTGTAATCATTTTCAAATTGAAGGAAAACAATGTCATACATATCAGACAGCATCTTGTTACTCAACTATGGTACATGGCGATATCATCTCCCGACATACGTCTGTGACAGACCATATCAAAGTAAGCTACTCGGACAATGCTGGATGTGTTATTAATGCATGCACTTCGAAGGCATGACAAAAATGCAATGGGTGCTTGAAAACAGGATCTGTCTTGACGCTTTTGGCAGGCAACCTGCAAAAACAAAAAGACCCCGACATCCTTTCAAGTAAGGTCATCCAAATAACTTTGAAATCACAAGCAGCTTTATCAGAAATTAAGATCCTGCCTTCACACACACAAAAAAAACAACTACCCCCTTTCTCCTCATAGGCTTTGAAAGAAAGAAGGATTTTTTTTAGTCTGAGCCAGAAAGGGCACACAATGTCATGGCATTGCCATAAGCTTTCTTCTCAAAATAAAGCTGAGTGGTACAAAAATACAGTGCTGCTGCACACTGTACAGTGTCACTGGTCATGTCTTATTGCTCAATGCTGTCTTGGCGAAAGTCACATCATTTTTGACAAATGGATCTAAAGGCTGTTGGAATGAGATGTTACATTGGACCACCAGAGTAGTTAAAGTCTTGTTGTTTCCGAAAGCAATATCTTCTTTAGAATCATACTGTGCAGAAGGAGGCCATTTGGCCCATTGAGTCTGCACCAAACACAAGCACAGCTCCTATCCCCACAACCCCATGCATTTACCCCACCTGACACTATGGGGCAATTTAGCATGGCCAATCCACCTAACATGCACATCTCTGGATTGTGAGAGGAAACCAGCGCACCTGGAGGAAACCCATGCAGACACAGGGAGAATGTGCAAACACCGCACAGAGAGTGACCCAAGCTGGGAATCGAAGCCAAGTCCCTCGTGCTGTGAGGCAGCAGTGCTAACCGCTGTGCCGTTCTTTGAACAATCTGGGAAACATAGGCTGGAATTCTCCGCTCTCACTCACCCTGCTGCTGCTGCCAGCGAGAACGAAGGTTTGGGCGCTCAGCTAAATCTCCATTCACTACAGCAGGACCAGAAAATTCCAGCTATGGGTGAGGTCAGAAAATCCGGCATTAGTTAAAGTGAAGTCTGAAACTGGGCTTGCATCAAAATAAAATGAAGCACACTTAGCCTAGTCATTGTTTAAAATAATCAAATGTATGGTTCATCAGGGTATCGCCTGGTCTCGAGGGTGATGGTTATGAGGAGAGGTTGAATAAACTAGGATTGTTTTCACTGGAAAGATGGAGGTTGAGCGGAGGGAGACCTGATAGAGGTCTACAAAATTATGAGCGGCATAGACAGGGTGGATAGTCAGGGGCTTTCTCCCAGGGTGGATGTGTCAATTACAAGGGAGCACAGGTTCAAGGTGAGAGGGGGAAAGTTTAAGGGTGATGTGAGGGGGAGGTTTTTCATGCAGAGAGGGGTGGGTGCCTGGTACACGCTATGAGAGGAGAAGGTGGAAGCAGGCACATTAGCAACATTTAAGAGGCATTTGGATGCGTACATGAATAGAGAGGGAATAGAGGGATACGGAGCGTGTTTTTTTAGCTTAGTTAGGGTATCATGATTGGCGTATGCTTGAAGAGCTGAAGGCCTTTTCTTGTGCTGTACTTTTTTTTTGTATCAGTTATACTCAATCACTGATTGTTCACATTGGCTAAAGTCCTCTCTGCGCACTTAAGTTACAATGTTTTGTCTGCAGCGGCGTAGATTCTATTCTATGTTTTAACTTATTGTTTCATTATTTTTTCATTTTCAAATTTAAATATTCATTTCTTCATGGATTAACATTGCTATTATACATATATATTCTAGAACAGAGATGGCAATATTAATCAGGCCAACAATTACAAAAAATTAAAAAAGGAGTTTTTCGCATGCACGAAATGTAGAAAACTGCACGCTTTTAGACCGTTTTAAACGAACAAGGGTTAAAGCTGGAAGTTGCCTTGTTTGCAGGCCCTCGTCTGGTTTGACTTTTCTAAGTCAAGATGCAGAAGGTTTGTCTGAAGCACTGACTGAATTATACTTGGGTCAAAGTATTTGAGGCCTGGACAAAGTATGAAGATCCGCCCATACGGGCCAAATAGTCACTTGGGCTGGATTGCAGAAGGTGGCTGGGGCACATGGAGTTGTACTGCAGTAAACATTAGTGCTTTGAGGAGAAGTGTGAGAAGGTACAGTGGATGTTTCCAGAAGTATAGAGGTCTAATAACGGCAGCACAATTGTTAACACTGCTGCCTCACAGCTCTATGGACCCAGGTTTGATTCTTGACTTGGGTCACTGTCTGTGCTGAGCTTGCACATTCTCCCTGTGTCTGCGTGGGTTTCCTCCAGGTGCTTCAGTTTCCTCCCACAGTCCATGAAACGTGTAGCTTAAGCGCACTGGCCGTGCTTAATACTCCCTCAGTGTACTCAAATAGGTGCTGGAGTTTGGTGGCTGGGGGATTTTCACAGTAACTTCATTGCAGTGTGAATGGAAGCCTACCTGTGACACCAATAAATAAACTTTAAACTTATTGGGCTGAAAATTAATTTTGTTTTGCTCTGAGTAAAGTGAGTCTAAAGAGACACATGTTATGCAGCCCCCCCCTCCACCTCTCAGCCCCTTATACAAAGGAGTGAGCAATATGTTCAGATAAGTGAATTAAATGAACCAGCTGTCCCATCCAGAGCCCTGAATATGGTCTATAATGGATTGAAAACGTGCTCTGTAACATTAGTTAATGCATTCACATGACACTCCTTTGCCATTTATTCTAAAATTAATTAATTATACAAAATACAGACTACTAGGTCTGCATGGGTTAATGACAAATGAAAAGCAATAAAATACAATAAGAATGTATTAGTAGGGACAAGCCATGAGAAGACACTAACCTACCTCACTCGCACTAATCAATTGTGGTCAAGCTGACAACCTCCTGCGCATCCCATAAAACTGAGTACTGCTGTAAATTTCGACTCCATTTTCCATGGCAGGAGTCATGGGGCAATGCCTTTTGTCCCACTGACTTGGTGGTAACTAAAGTGGGTTTGTGTCCGGCATTAGATCAGAGCTCATAATGCGGAGGGGGGGACCTAACGTGATCCAAATTGGAAAATCCTGATCGAATATTCATGAAGAATATGCAATTGCCAATTCGCAGCACAGATGTTTGCCAATCAGTCACGGCGCTGCTGCAGCTTGGTTTTCTAACCTGAGGGCCTGAATTTCCTCTGGTTTTTTTTTTCAGAAGGAAAAATCAGTAGAACGCTTGTTTTTCTCCACAATCAATGGAAAGTGCAAATTTGAAACATGCAATTTCTGAGGAAGCGATTTCATCAGCCGGTCATTAATCAGAGGGAAAGAAACCAGGGGCATTCTTTCACTTTTCGTTAAAAAAAAGATTTCACTCCCCCAATGAGAATTTCCATAGCAACAATCAATCAGTAGCAGACCAGTAGCTCTGATCACTTCCTATTAGGAAAATGTGATCCTCGGTCAGAATCTGACATGCAGTCACACAGCAGCAGTGGTAATCAGCTCCCTCCAGTGATTTTGCACTCACTTTTTGAGTAGCATGACCCCCTTCTTCGCAAGTAGGTTTGTTTCACTGTAGCAAGCAGAAAGCCAAAATTATTTGCAATTATTTCAGTGACGGGCAGACAGTTTAACTGCTCTCGCACAGCGGTTAGCACTACCGCCCCACAGCGCCAGGGACCCGGGTTCAGTTCCCAGCTTGGGTCACTGTCTGTGCCGAATCTGCACGTTCTCCCCATGTCCGCGCGCATTTCCTCCGGGTGCTCCGGTTTCCTCCCACAGTCCGAAAGACGTGCTGGTTAGATGCATTGGCCATGCTAAATTCTCCCTCAGTGTATCAGAACAGGCGCCAGAGTGTAGGGGATTTTCACAGTCACTTCATTGCAGTGTTAATGTAAGCCTACTTGTGAGTAATCAAGAAACTTGGTCAAAGAGGTTGGGTTTTCCTTATGTTGAAAACAATAGGTGAGATTCTCAGGCCTCCCAGCCGCATATTTCCCGGAGGTGAGAGTCAGCATGTTGATTCCTAGCGGCTGGATTCTTTGGTCCGGTTGCTGTCAATGGGAATTCTCACTGACTTCACCGCATGCTGGTGGGAAACCCGGGGGCGGGGGTGCGCTGCCGGCGGTCCTGCTGGACTGAACAGCCAGAGAATTTGGCCAACATTTCGCTACGATCACCATAGTCTTCAGGAATATTGGGCTGTCTCCTTTGCTCGCTGATTAATGGATAGGCCGCATGTCCCCACAATACGCAACAAAGTATCACGATATCTCACACAAGTGCTATTACAGAATTATATTTTAACTAAGATACTGTTGGAGATAGTTTGAAGAAAAAAAAGTGAATAATCCTAAACCTCGTAAGCCACTGGACCAAAATATCAAACAATTGCAATTGCACTTTAATACAGCAAAACAACGGGGGTTCTTCACTTCACATTATAAGGAATGTTCTGCTGCCTGGAATACCTCACTCCAGGGGCTCTCGGCTTCACTGAGCGACATTAGAAGATAATAGAACATAAGACGAGGACCGTTACTCCTGATTTTAAAATGGAATCTCAATTTAATGCAGCTCTGCGCTTTCTCAGAAACCCAGGAAGCTGTCAATCTATCATAATTGATTATTGCAAGTGAGCTAGGTTAAAGTCTTTTAATGGGTTGTCCCATGTCAATCTTTTTTTATTACATTCTGTAGCTTTCCTGTGGTTTCAAACCATTCTGTCCTTATACTGTAATCTGTACTCAGCGACACTGCATTAGTTTTAATTGAAGCAATCTTTGTAGAACCTTCAGTTTTTAATGCTGACTACCTGTGTTAATTGATGCTTTCATAACAGGATGGTAAACTTGCATCAACAAACGTATGAACCCCTTAAAGAACAGGACTGAGTGAAAGAAAGAGAGATCGTCATCCAGTTCATCCTCCTGATTAATTCTTTGTTCTACCCTTCATCTGCCAAGATGCTAGTTGAATATATTTGCTAAATCTACGTTGGGTGGTGAAGACAGATATCAGGAAATATTTCTTTAGACAGAGGATGGCCGCGAGCCTTAAGTAGCTATCAACAAGGGTCTGTCATGTCAAGACACTTGACCTAAATTGAGAAACATTTTCGATGCCACAATGGGGAGATGTTCTGCTATATGTACAGGAAGCATGCAATCAAATGGGCTCAGGAGCCCTCTTAATCCTAGTGTAATGGTTCAGAAATAATTAAGCCAAGGGAATTTAGTCACTTTGCGCAGGATTTGATGGCCACGCTTCCTCCCAAAACCTGAAAATGCTGCCCGGGGTCAACGGACATTTGCATGGTCAGCTGCCCTCCCCCCATTCCTCCCCCACCCCGCTCCCGTCCACCATGATTCCCGTGCCGGGCGTGATGGGAAAATTCCACCCTCTACCTCTTAACTCCTCAACTCACTGACATCCAATGCACGCACCCAAGAGCAAGATGTTCTTCCAAATTCGACTGGAACTCATTTTACATGTGATTCAGCTATTGCAGTATCTCTTCAATGGCCCTTTGGCTAGCTGCACTCTCACTGGGTGTTGGACAGTGGGATTAGAATGGGTGGCAACTTTTTTCAGTCAGCATGTACACGATGGGCTGAATGGCCTCTTTTGGTGCCACAAGTGATTAATATTTACACTAAGCAATAACAGCTCCCAACAGTGAGCCCTACTGGAAACCGCTTTCCATTCACAAAAACATCTGCTGGTCATTCCCCCTTGTTTTCTGTCACTGGGCCAATTTTGGATCCAATTTACTACATTCCCCTGTCTCCTATGGGAGTTATTTTTCTGACCAGTTTGTCATGAGATCTTGTCAAAAACCTACTTAGAATCGAAGGAGACCACTTCTAATGCACTATCCTCAAATATCCTCTTTGTTCCTTCCTCAAAATATTCAATTAAGTTAATAAAGCATGACTTTCCCTGAACAAAAGCATGCTGACCATCTTGGATTAATCCATGCCTAAGTGGCAGTTTATCCTGATCTCACAATTGAGTCGAATAATCTGTCCACTACCAAAGACAGACTGACCAGTTTGTAAATATTTGGCTTATCCTTTGCATCCTTTTCAAACATTGGTACAGAGACAGAGTTCAAATCCTTACTTAAATCTAGTGAGGATTGAAAAATGATCCTATGGGCATCTATTTCCTCCTTAGCTTCCTTTAACAGCCTGGGACAGAATCCATCCGGCTCTGGAGATTTATCCATCTTCAAGAATGTCCGTCCCTCCAGCACTTCCTCTCTCATGCTTATTTCATTGAATATTTCACACTCTTCCTCATTAACTAGAATGTCTGCACCATCTCTCTCCCTTCTGAAGACACAGTTGAAATGTTCATTAAAAACCCTGCCCACACCTTCTGCATCAACACTTGTTACCTCGTACATCCCAGATAGACTCTACCTTTTCTTTTGTTATCCTCTCACTGTTAATGTTTTTTAAGTTTATTTATTTGTATCACAAGCAGACTTACATTAACACTGCAATGAGGTTACTGTGAAAATCTGACACCTGTTCGGGGACACAGAGAGAATTTAGCATGGCCAATGCACCTAACTAATGTCTTTCAGACTGTGGGAGGAAACCAGAGCACCTGGAGGAAACCCACGTACATACAGGGAGAACATGCATACAGACAGTGACCTCAGCCAGGAATCGAACCCAGGTCCCCAACGCTGTGAGGCAGTAGTGCTAACCACTGTGCCACTGTGCTGCTCCTTTATTGTATCCTCTCTTTGCTTTCCTGATTTCATTTTTTACTTCACCCCTGTATTTTCTACACACTGTAGGCTTTCTAACATTTTTGTGACTGTCATAAGTTTCCTTTTTCTGCTTTATCTTACACTGATGCTTCTAAATAACCAAGGAGCTGTAGATTTGTCAGTGTCACCCCTTTTCTTTGTGGGACATTTCTACTGCTCCTGTAGAATCTCGTTCTTGAAAGCTTCCCGCTGGTCTGTCACTGATTTCCCCTCCCCATCCACCTATACCAGATCATCTCTCCGATTTCTAAAACTTGTCCTTTCCCAATTTAGAACTTTTACTGTGGCTTTAGCTTTATCCTATCCTTTAATTTTGCTAAATCTAACCTTATTATGGTCACTATAGGTGGATTGACCATGTTAAATTGCCCCTTACCTAATTAGTCATGGGAATTACATGGGATTTTGCCAATAGAGTGGAGGGGAAGGCCTGGGTGAGATGCCCTTTCACAGAATCGGTAGACTCGATGGGCCGAATGACCTCTTTCTGCACTGAAGGGATTCTCTGGTTCTATCTCCAAAATGGTCACCCACTGCTGCCTCATGCATCTGCCTGGCTTCATTTCCCAAGACTAAATCTAGAATTGCGCACCTTCACACATGCTGGCTAAAAAAGCTCTCATGAATGCAGTTTAAGAACTTTCTGCCCTCTGTGTATTTCATACTATTTGTATCCCAGTTGTAATTAGCATCGTTAAAGTCCCAAACGATTACTAACCTTTACTTTTGCATTCTCTGAAATTTGCCTACATATTTACTCTTTAATCTCCCCCCATCACTATTCTGGGGGCCCGCAGTCCACTCCTAATAGTGTTGCTGACCCTTTTTATCTCTGAGCTCAACCCATATGGCCTCAACCCATATGGTGATTTACATAAGCACATAAGAACATAAGAAATAGGAGCAGGAGTAGGCCATCTAGCCCTTCAAGCCTGCCCAGCCATTCAATAAGATCATGGCTGGTCTGAAGTGGATCAGTTCCACTTTCCCGCTTTCTCCCCATAACCCTTAATTCCCTTGTCTATCAGAAATTTATCTACCCGTAATTATATTCAACGAAGTAGCCTCCACCACTTCAATGGGCAGAGAATTCCAAAGATTCACCACCCTTTGAGTGAAGAAGTTCTTCCTCAACTCCGTTCTAGACTGCCCGCCCCCTTATTTTGAGGCTGTGCCCTCTAGTTCTGTTTTCCTTTCTAAGCGGAACATTTATTTAGTATATCATCCCTCTTCACAGCTGTACTTGATTGTTTAACCAATAACGCACCCCCAGCCATCCTTTTAGCTACCTCTGAACACCACTTGGGCCTCACATGGCCCAAGACTGGAAAATCCCACCCGAGGTCAACGGACCTTCCCATTGTCCATTCCTCGTCTACTCCAATTCCCTGGCAGGCGAAGCGAGGCAGTAGAATTTCAGCACCAATATCCAGGGATGTTGAGCTGCTAATTTTATCAACGTGCAAATCCTTCCAATATGTCTCCCGGTTAGCCAAAACCTGCAGAAGGCAACAGTAACCCAATGCAGCACCTTACCAAGCATAACCCACCAGGGACCAACACATGGAAGTCCATGTTTGCCAATGTTCTCTAATGGTGCCTAAGAAAGAGTGAGAGAAAGAGAGTGTGCTCTTGGGGATGTACTTCACACAGTTCCATGAGACAACTTCAGGAATGTTACTGGGGCCAATTCACTTATCAACTGTTGATGTTATTCATCAGTGTTCCAACCTTTTCCCCAGCAACAGAACATTAAATCATGGTGACAGAGAACAAAGAATATAATGGCATTGATGTGATCCATTTTATTCCACTGAAAGCAACATAAAACATAGAGAAAGGCCCAACCAACCCTTCAGACATGTTCCCATCACAGACCATGTACAGCCCATTCGATCATGGACTCTACTCTGTCTATTTCATCTCCTGAGAACAGACTCCCTGAGAAATGTTTTCTCCGGCTCTAAAAGAAAATGAAAGAAAAGAAAATGACAGAATATCCATTCTATCTTACATCCTACATTATTTATCATTAATCCGAGACTGCCTGGCTTCCTTAGGATGACATCTCCACACTCACAAATGCACAGAAACAGTTGCGACTCACAGGGGGTTTGCTTTCAGACATCATTTATAAGATGATGCTTTCCATACTGATTCCTTCAGATGCGGAGTGCAGCATGATTTCTGAAAGTGATTATTATTGAAGCAGCAAATCCAAACCTGACAAAAACATTTTCTACGCTTTCCATAATTGATGGCTTGCAATGCATTAACAAGGCTGTAGATATAGCTGTGTTCAGGAGTTTGGATTACCTCATAAACTGTGAAAACAATCACTTAAAAGTCATCGAGTTGCTGAGATTATGTTACACATGTGTAAATCCATGATCTAAACCAGCTGTTAGTATGCACAATAAATTTCGTTTACTTTCGTGAAATTTTAATCAGGTTTCAATAAGGAGTATTGAGGGTAAGCAGCTTTTACAATAGGTACGTTATTGTAACCAAGTAACAATTCATTAACATATCTCCGCCTTTATCATCCGATCCTTCTAACACACTTGCCACTCAACAACAGCATTTATTTACATAGCCACCTTCAGTGTAATAAAACATCCCAAAGCACTACAAGGAAACATTATCAAACAACATTTGACACCCATACATGTAAACCAAAAACTTTATGGGTGGCACGGTGGCACAATGGTTAGCACTGCTGCCTCACAGCGCCAGGGACCCGGCTTGGGTCACTGTCTGTGTGGAGTCTGCACATTTTCCCTGTGTCTGCGTGGGTCTCCTCTGGGTGCTCCAGTTTCCTCCCACAGTCCAAAAGACATACTGATTAGGTGCACTGACCATGATAAATTCTTCCTCAATGTAGTCGAACAGGCGCCAGAGTGTGGGAATTAGGGGATTTTCACAGTAACTTCATTGCAGAGTTAATGTAAGCCTGCTTGTGACACTAATAAATAAACTTGGTCAAAGAGGTTGGGTTTTTAAGAGTGTCTTAAAGGAAGAAAGAGAGGTGAAGAGGTAGGCAATTCTAGAGCTTGAAGACATGACCACGAACTTTGGAACTTTGGCTCAAGAAGCCAAAATTGAAGAAGTGGAGATGCCTCAGAGGGTTTTAGGCCTGGAAAAGATTACAAATGTGTGGAATGGTCACGGAGAGAATTGAAAATAAGGAAGAAATTTTAAAATTGATGCTTGATTAATCAGGAATCGATATTGATCAGCGACCACAGGGTGAAAGGACTTTGGTTCGAATAAGGACGTGGACAGCAGAGATTTGGATGATCTTAAGTTTATGGGAGGATAGTACATGAGAAACTGGCCTGGAGCGTGCTGGAATTATCAAGGCTTGAGTTAATAAAAGTATGGATGAGGATTTCAGCAGCAGGGGAGTTGAGGTTGGGGGTGGGGGGTGGGGGGAGTTGAAGAAGGGCAATGTTACAGAATGTTACAGAGATGGAAATAGACAATGATGGTGTGGACATACAGTCAAATATGAAACAGATGTAACAAACAGTCTGGATCAGCCTCAGTTGCCAGGGAAAGGGATGGATTCAATGAAAAGGATGCAAAGTTTGGGACAGGGACTTATAATAATGGCTTCAGTCTTTCCAATAATTGCTCATCCGGTCCAGGATGTCAGAAAATTTAAGAGACAGTTGAAGCGTCAAGAAAGTTCGTGGTGGAGTAGAGGATAACAGTAGTGCTGCTAACCAAGAATATTAATGTTATGTTGAGTTAAATTATCAATGCAAAAATGGTATGATACCTCAGAAAACAATTAACGGTTCAATTCTGAGATCAGTCAGTCTGTTGTCGTGCCCGGCGGGATGTGTCGTAGAAGAGGTAACAAAGAAAATGAAGGTCAATATATTTGTGTTTAGGAATGCCAATCAGGTAATATTTCCTGAATATATTTCCAAGGTAACTAGGATTTCAATAAACATGCAGCACACTGTAGGAGATAAGCAATGAATCAAACACTTTTGTCAAATTACCTTTCTGAAACTAACCGGGAGATAATTTATTTTGGGTCCAGACAATTATTAAAATGCAAAATCAAATTTGAGTCTGCAAATAAAACCAAATAGCAATTTTTGTCACCATCAGCTGTCCTTGGCCTTACTTAGCATCGGGCACACGGTTTCAGGAGTGCAACAATCTAGCCAACTTGATGGGAAACATTTGACTTGAAATGTATCCCAGTAACAGTAATAGAAAGATAGAAAATAACTGCAAGAGTAGGTCATTCGGCCCTTTTTTAAGATGCGGGTTGATGGGTTTTTGATAAGAGAGGGGATTAAGGGTTATGGGGAGAGGGCAGGAATGTGGAACTGAGCCACGACAGATCAGCCATGATCTTGTTGAGTGGCGGGGCAGGCTCGAAGGGCTGGATGGCCTACTCCTGCTCCTATTTCTTATGTTCTTATGTCTGCATCACCATTCAATATGATCATAGTTAACCATGCGCTTTCAGTATCCCACTCCAACTTCCCTCCCTACCTCTTGATCCCTTTAGCCAAGAGGGCCATGTCCAACTCCCTCTTGAACATATCTAACAAATTGGCCCCAGTAGCTTTCTGTGGTAGAGAATTCCACAGGTTCACCACTCTCTGAATGAAGAAGATCTTCTTCATCTCAGTTCTGAATGGCTTACCCCTTATTCTTACCCCTCCTAGTTGTGGGCTTCCCCAACATCGGGAACATTCTTCCCGCGTCTAGCCTGTCCAGTCCCATCAGGATGTTTCTATGAGATTCCCCCTCATTCTTCTAAATTCCAGTGAGTACAAACCCAGTCAAGCCAGTCTCTCTTTATATGTCAATCCTGACATACTAGGAATCAATCAAGCTGTCTTTGATACTTCCCCACACATAGGTCAAGTTTATTTATTTATTTATTGCTTAGTGCCACAAGTAAGGCTTACATTAACACTGTAATGAAGTTACTGTGAAATTCCCCTAGTTGCCACAGCCCGGCACCTGTTCGGGTCAATGCATCTAACCAGTGGGCAGTAATTCAATGGATGACCAGGTCTAATGTTATCAAACACTGCCTTGTAACTGTGGTTTACTTATTCAGCCCAATTTGGGAGTTAATTATCACGCCAAAGTATAGATGTGTGTTTTAATTCGTATGAGAAATATATTAATTTGCTGCCGTTTGCTGCAGTTTCTGGCATCTCCAGATAAAGATACAAATATCTTTGCAATTTAATGACTACAAATAATTGTCGTACGTAAAGTAAATTACTTCACAGTTATTTTTAGAAAGGCAATTTTACAGAATTGTTTGATACACTGCTTATCTTCTACGAAGGACCGTACATTTACTGCAGTTGTGGTAATCCTAGAAATGTCCGCAAAATAGGTTCTGGAAAAATATATCTGATTGGTGTCCCCGCGTAATGATATTCTGACCTTCATTTTCTTTGCTGTTTCCCAGAGTTACTGCTTTTTGCCATTTTAGATGATGAACCCGTGTTACAGTCGCAGAATCGAAAGCAGAATTTAAGGGGTGAATGAATGCTTCTCAGATTGGCAACATGTGAACAGCACTGAGTCCAAGGTATTTGCACTGGGATCTTTCTGTTTTCCCATTTTTATAAATGATCTGGATATAGGTATGGCACAGAGGTCAGCACTGCTGCCTCACAACGCCAGAGACCTGCGTTCGATTCCCGGCTCGGCTCACCAGCCGTGTGGAGTTTGCACATTCTCCCCGTGTCTGCGTGGGTTTTCTCCAGGTGCTCTGTTTCCTCCCATGGTCCAAAAGACGTGCTGGTTAGCTGCATTGGCCATGCTAAATTCTCCCTCAGTGTAACTGAACAGGGGTTGGTGTGAGGCGACTAGGGGATTTTCACAGTAACTTCATTGCAGTGTTAATGTAAGACTACTTGAGACCCTAATAAATAAATAAATAGAGAAAAATTCATTGACACCAAGTTAAGAGGCAAAGAAAATCTTAAGGAAAAATGTAAGGGGGCGGAGAGGTGGTAGAGCGGGTCGGTGCAATTACACATTTTGGGAAGAGGTACAGTGAAAGTAATTATCCCTGGAATGGAAAAGGCAAAGTAGGGAAAGAGAGATATCTAGAGGTGCCCGGATATTTACAAATATTAATGCAGGCAGTAATATCATAAAGAGCATTCAAAATTCTGGATTTGGTCCAGAGGGGCACTGAACATAAATGTGATGCCGGATGTGGTTCGGTCACTTTCAATCACTATGTGCAGGTCTCTGTATTCCATTATTACACGCCAAGGAAAGATTTACCAGAATTAATCCAGGACGGGAGATTACGGTCTGAAAAAAAAGGCTTGAAATATCGTAGTTCGCTTCTTTTTGAACCAAGATGGTTATGGGGAGGGGAGGGGAGGGGAGCTGTTTAAATTAATGAAAGGTTTTGAGTGAGTAAATAATTGGAAAATGATTTGCACTGGTTGGTGAATCAGTAACAAAGATTTCCTATTGATGTACAACAAAGGGAGTTCAAAGCAATTATTTCACACTGAGGATTATTAGAACATGAACAAGTGGCTGCTGACGCTCGGGTTCTAACATCGTTTAATAGGCAATTGGATACTTATTTTTTTCAACAGGAAGTGTATGGAGAATATGGGAGAGGACAGGGAAATAATAGATTCAAATAGATAGCTTTGGATGGAGGGATAGTGGCAGCGCAGCAGTTAGTGATGAGCCCAATCTCTTTCTTTGATAATTTCTGTAATATTTAAGGCTTTAAATCGCTGTATTGGGACACAGAAGAGGACTGGATAAAAGCAAATTACTGCGGCTGCTGGAATCTGAAATCCGAAGAGAAAATGCTGGAAAATCTCAGTAAGTCTGATAGCATCCGAAAGGAGAGAAAAGGAGCCCCAGCAGGGTACGATTGTTTTTCAGTTGGTGACATAGCTCAGCAGCAGAGGGTATGCTTCAGCGGCATGAGGACCTGGGTTCAAATCCCAGTATCCACACTTCAACACTGTTTTGGGGCGGCACAATGGTGAGCACTGCTGCCTCACAGCACCAGGGACCCGGGTTCGATTCTCAGCTTGGGTCACTGTCTGTGTGGAGTTTGTACATTCTCCCTTGCCTGCAGGGGTTCCCGCTGGGTGCTCTGGTTTTCTCCCACAGTCCAAAGACGTGCTGGTTAATTGAATGGTTATGCTAAATTGCCACTTACTGTCAGGGAGATTAACAGGGTGAATATATGGGGATAAGGGCTGGGTGGGATTGTGGTTGGTGCAGACTCGATGGGCTGAATGGCCTCCCTCTGCACTGTAGGATTCTATGATTCTCTGAAAAGAGCTGACGTTTCGAGTCCAGATAACCCTTTGTCAAAGCTTTGGCAAAGGGTCACCTGGATTTGAAACATCAGCCTTTTTTTCTCCTTATAGATGCTGCCAGACCTTTTGAGATTTTCCAGAATTTTCTCACTGCCATCGCGCCCCCCTCCCCCCCACCCCCGCTACTCCACCCCACCTCCCAGCTTTTCGACCCTAGAATTTTCAGGCTTAAAACCAACGCTTTATGGCAACACTGAATCACAGCTAACTGATTTCACGGGTGAGATTTTCCAGCCATCCCTTCCCCAAAACCATAAAATTCTGCCCAAGGTCAATGTATCTCTTCATGGTCTGCCTCCGGTCTGCTACAATTCCCATGATGGGCGGGACGGGATAGGAAAATCCACCCCCCCTCACAACCTCTCATACGTCTTCTTTATTTATTTACCCTTTACTCCACTTGGGTCACTGTTTGGACGCTCTTCCCTTGTCTGCGTGGGTTTCCTCCGGGTGCTGCGCTTTTCTCCCACAGTCTGAAAGACGTGCTGGTTAGATGCATAGGCCATAAATTCTCCCTCAGTGTACCCAAATAGGCCCCGGAGTGTGGTGACTAGGGGATTTTCACAGTAACTTCGTTACAGTATGAATATAAGCCTGCTTGCGACTAAGAAATAAACTTTAACCTAACCTTCCTTTTCCTCCATCTTCTTCCGATCCTAGCATCTCGTCTATGCCCAATTCGTTTGCCCCCCCCCCCCCCCCCCCCACCTGTGGTGGCCATACCTCCAGCACTTTATACACTAAGCTTTAAAATGCACTGGCCACTGCACCCACCACATTCTCACTGCCCCCACTGCCACTACCTCGCACCAGTTTCTTGGCCTCTCTGTCTCTCTCCTCCTTTGAGACTCCACTTAAAGCTGTCATTGACCATGCTTGGTGGTCTGGTGGGTAACTGTAATAGCTCCGACTTTAGCTCAGTATCAATTTTTGCCTGGTTACACTTCTTTGAAGACTTGGGGTGGTTTAATACTTTTTAAGAAGCTATCTAAATGGAAGCTGCTGTTGCAACCTTGTTCAGGTCTTGCTCTCTCACCTGGGTTTCTTGATGTTAAAATGCAAAATGGTTTGGAGGTAATGAGCTGGCAGCATTATGATGAAAAGAATAGTTGATTTTAACTACAGATGACTCTTGCTGTTCCTCAAAATTTCCATTCATTTAAACAATCATTAATGTTCTGTGGAATTAAATCAGTTTCAGACACTGCTCAAAGCTCCAGCACAGTAACAAAGTAATAACCAACTGCATGTTTTTGTTTGAGCCTAATTGTTGCATTAAAGCGATAAGTCAAAAAATGTAATAAGTTTTTCTGGTCTGGGTGTTCGCACAGGTTATGAATGAGTTGTGTTACATTCCAGTTAATATCCCGTGTTATTCTCTTTAACAACATCATAATTATAACTTGCCATAAATATGTCCTTCAGTATGAGGGAGGTGATGGCGTAGTGGTATTTTCGCTGGAACCAGAGACCCAGGGTATCCAGGATCAAATCGCACCATGGCAGATGGTGAAATTTGAATTCAAGAAAAATCCAGAATTAAAGGACCGGATTTTCCAGTCACGCTCGCCCCAAAACCAGAAGCTCCCGGACATTTGCATGGTCTGCCTACCCTCCCCCCGCCCGTTACAATTCCCAGGAAAATTCTTCCAATAAAGTCTAATGAAACAATTGTCAGTTGTTGTAAAATAATCCATCTGGTTCACTAATGTCCTTTAGGGAAGGAAATCTACCATCCTTACCCGGACTGGCCTACATGTGACTCCAGAGCTACAGCAATGTGGCTGGCTCTTAAATGTCCTCAGGGATGGGCAATAAATGCTGGCCCAACCAACAATGCGCACATCCCATGAACAAATAGAAAAAAAGTTCAATAGCTGATCAGTGCACTGTTAACTAAACGGCCACAACTGCATTTCCCATATAAACTGCGGTAAAACATATAACTTCAGGGAAAAAATATTGTTCCTTTCTTACCTCCTGGAAAACCATCCCAGACTTCTAGTCTGTCAAAGCGACATAACGTTCCATCCCGTACACCATCATCTGGTTCCAGGTCAAAGCTTGCAAAATCCAGAAGAATCTCTGCCGTTGCTGGTGCAAATATCATGTAGGTGCATTCCAAATTATTTGGATATTTATCAGGAAATCCAGGCGATTTTATCTCTGCACTTTCTGCAGTGAAGTTCTTCGAACATTCTGGTCCTGAAAAGACAGAACAGTGGATTAATTATCGATCAAACCTGCAGAGCAAGAACTGAATATGTGGTTTGGGGTGCGGGGGGGGGGGGGGGGGGGGTGCGCGGTGGGGACTGAGGGGGTGGCAACCATTGTTTATCAAAGAAAGTCTCAGCCCTATAATCTCCTGTGTTCTGTCTTTCGGGGTTAACATGTGAATTGAGTTGTCCCATTCTAGCATTCTCTCCTCTCCCTCTTAAACAAAAATCAATCAGTGCTCTACAAAGTGTGGCTCTTGGTACTCCCTGCTCTCAAAGTCTGACTCTCTCTTCCGAAAATATCATCTAAGCACCTCTGGGACATGTATATATGGCTCCTGTGCTGACCAAGACCGCAAGAAACTACAAAGAGTTGTGAACATAGCCCACTCCATCACGCAAACCATCTACACTTCCCATTTCCTCAGAAAAGCAGGCAGCATAATCAAGGATCCCAGGCGTACTCTTTTCCATCATCTTCTGTTGGGAAAAGGATAAAGTCTGAGAAAACATACCAGCCGACTCAAGAGCAGCTTCCTCACGGCTGCCATCAGACTTCTGAATGGATCCACCAAATATTAAATTGATCTTTCTCTGCAGACTAGCTATGACTGTAACATTACATTCTGCACCCTCTCCTTTCTTTCTCCCCTATGTACTCTATGTGCAGCATGCTTTGTCTGTGTAGCCTGCAAGGAACAATATTTTTTACTGTATCGCAATATATTGACAATAATAAATCAAATCAAATCAAAACAAATCATCGGCAAGGGCAAGTGAAGCTTAAACATTGGAAAGGAATAAGTGGATTGGATTCCATCTCAAAGCTCTGCTCCAAATGAGACCCTGAAGAAACTGCCATATGGAAGGCCAGGACCTATATTGGCCAGGATCTGAAGCTCTCCCATAGCAATCTCATGGATTATAATGCGAATACTCTTGAAGGGCTTTGGATTTCTGGACCTGTCCATCAGGATGTGGGTAGGCAACATGAGTTGTATAAGTATGTATATCGGTTGGGGTTAACTTTCACTCCAACCATGATTATTTGATGCACATGTGTTGGCCTTTCCTTGTGCATCTGCAATTCTTTCTTTTCCCCTTATGTTGCATGGTTACAGTCTTGAATATCATTGACATGCCTATCAATGGTATTTAAAAAAAGCTATTGGCAGTGTTTTCATCCACATAACTGTTGCCACATGTAAGAATTAACAGCCTTGCTGGAAAACAGGCAGCAAGTGGTGATCTGCGGCATTGAATCAGTAGGTATTGCAGATAAAAATAGGGGAGTCAGGAGACTCTATACAACCAGCCTTGGACTAGTACATGTACATGGGATAAGTGCAATAAGCCAAATACCTGATAATTGTGCCAGCCCTTCATTAATTGGAGTACATTATGATCATGTAGAGACCAATTCAGCCTTCTTGCTGAACAATAATTGTGGCCTTTGACACAACAGCCTCTTTCTTAAGATTTAATAGCTTGGCTTTATGTGACTTCCAGCACTAAATATAATGGCATTCCAGATACTGCGCCGTGAAAGGAATAGGTACGTGCATGGTCTAGGAATTTCAGCTACCCACTGGAGAAGCCAGTAATTGTACCTTTCCTGTTGTTAATTTAAATTTTAAAGAAGTTTTTTTTTATGTGAGAATGGCAGTATTTTACTAACACCAGTGGGATGCACAAGCCTCTACGAGCTGAGGGAGTCCTGGCATATGTTTCCACAGGGAGTGATTCTGTTTGTACACCAGATGCGACCTATGGTGCACTCATACACAGGGTGGAAGAGTTAATGCATACAACATGTGCCTGTCACTGGGATACAGGTCGAACTGTGTTGACACAGGTGTTGCCATAAAGTGTTGCAATGAAACGAACTGATAGATTGCAGTAGTTAGTGCGAGTTTGGCGCACATGCATGTATTTTTCCTTTCTTTTTCTAAGCAGCATTGGAAAGGAAAGGCTTCATACGGACCTATAATGCTTCATCATTTTTCTCAGAAATAGCTCAGAGAGCCATTAAATCTCTGAAGCTTGAAAGGAGGCTTTTAAATAAAAACATTCCAGAGATTTACGTCAGCCATTTCGAGTAGAAAGAAGAGCCGCAACAATAAGGAGATGAAGGTCTTTTGCGAATGTACATGCCAGCGATCCCAACTAATGCTGGCCTTTCATATTAACCAAGCAATGACCATGGTGCAGTGCCTTTCTTATTTGATGGATTTACAATTGCTTTTGCCAGTGCTGCCAGGTTCCCTGGGCATGAGGAAAGTCACTGCTTGAACATGACTCTGTGACGCACATGCTAACGTCCACATATTTAAGAACATAAGAACATAAGAAATAGGAGCAGGAGTAGGCCATCTAGCCCTTCAATAAGATCATGGCTGCTCTGTCGTGGCTCAGTTCCACATTCCCGCCCTCTCCCCATAACCCTTAATCCCCTCTCTTATCAAAAACCCATCAACCCGCGTCTTAAAAATATTTAGCAAGGCAGCCTCCACCACCTCAACGGGCACAGAATTCCACAGATTCACCACCCTTTGAGTGAAGAAGTTCTTCCTCAACTCCGTTCTAAACCGCCCCCCCTTTATCTTGAGGCTGTGCCCCCTAGTCCTACTTAAGGAGAGGTATACTTGCATTGGAGGTAGTTCGGAGAAAGTTCGCTAGGCCGATTCCTGGGAAGATGGGGTTGTATTGTGAGGAAAGATTGAGCAGATTGTGTGGGGTTCAGCACCCACCCCAAAGCACTGGAGAAGTATCGCCAGTAATGCCTTTGCAGGATCCTCCCAATCCCGTGGCAAAGGGAGGGTAATCCAGTCTCAGCATCCTGTCCCAAGCCAATATATCCAGCATTGGGGTGCTAATCACCCAAAACAAACTCCCCCAGACACGACACATTGTTTGTATGCCTGATGCCAGATTTTCAAACAAAAAACTGCTCTACTCAGAACTTAGTCATGGCAGGAGGTTCCCGGGAGGAGGGTGGAAATGCTTTGGAGATCAAAGCATCTCTGAGGAGGTCAAACATCCTTGCTGAATTTCAGGAGTCCCTGGATTGTTACCGGCCAAAAGGGAGAAGGTTCAGTGAGCAAGGCAGCACTCTCGAGAGAGAGCTCGGCGAGCGCACACAGAGGTAAATTCAAAGCATCAGAGACAGCTCACAAACTTCCAGCCAACACTCCTACCCAAAGGCAGCTTTTAAATAAAAACATGCCAGGGATTTACATCAGCCAATCACCAGCTGCCCCACATGTGAAGCAGAGCCTGGAGATTTTGTGTTGGACTCATCAGTGACCCCGGATCCCATCGAACATGAAGCAAGTCAACCTCGTTCCTGAGGGGATGCTGAGGAAGGGGGGGAGTTTAGAAGAATGTGAGGCGATGTTGTTGAACTATAGGAGATTCTGAGTGGGCATTACAGGGTAAATGCTGAGAGAATGTTTCCCCTGATGTGGAATCTAGAGCTCGATGGTACAGTTGGGAATAAGAGGTCTACTATTTAAGACAGAGATGAGGAGGAATTTTTTCTCCCAAGGAGTTGTTAACCTTTGGAATTCTCTATCCCAGAAAGCAACGGAAGGTGGATCATTGAATATTTTTGAGGCTGAGTTAGACAGATTTGTGATCTCTCCGGGAATTAAGAGAACTGGGGGCGTGGTGGGCATAGAAAGAAAGTGAAGTTGAGGCCATGATCAGATCAGTGAGGGCGCCACGGTGGCACAGTGGTTAGCACTGCTGCCTCTCAGTGCCTGGGACCTGGGTTTGATACCTGGTTTGGGTCACGGTCAGTGCAGAGTCTGCATGCTCTCCCCATGTCGGTGTAGGTTTCCTCCGGGTGTTCCGGTTTCCTCCCTCACTCCAAAAGGCAGCTGGCTAGGCGCATTGGCCGTGCTAAATTCTCCCTCAATGTACCCAAACAAATGCCAGACTGTGGCAACTAGAGGACTTTCACTGTAACTTCATTGCAGTGTTAATGTAAGCCTACTTGTGACACTAATAAATAAACTTCAAATGATCTTGTTGAATGGCAGAGCAGGCTCAAGGGGCTGAATGGCCTATACCTTCTCCTATTTCTTATGTTCCTATGTGCACAGCTGCTGTCACTGGATGACAGTCTAGAACTGGGCACGAATTAGGACCATAGAATCCCTACAATGCAGAATGAGGCCATTCATCCCATCGAGTCTGCACCAACAACAATCCTAACCAGACCCTATCCCTGTAACCCCACATACAGTGCGGCTAATCTCCCTAACACCAAGGGGCAAATTGGCATGGCTAATCCACCTAACCAGCACGTCTTTCAGACTGCGGGAGGAAACCGGAGCACCCGGGGGGAAATCCATGCAGATACCGAGAGATCGTGCAGACTCTGCACAGACGGTGACCCAAGCTGGGAATCGAATCCAGGTCCCTGGTACTGTGAGGCAGCAGTGCTAACCACTGTGCTATTGTGCCCCTTTACTACCTCGTGGCATTGAGGTTACCTAAAGAGCTGGGATTGAGCCTGAGGCCTCCTTGCTCTGGTTGACACAATTACACAGCATACAGCAGATTTGTCAGATGCACTATCGTGGAGCTGAGATTTGTTTCCAAACATGTTTTGGATGCATCGCGCAGTGCCAAACATAATGTGATAATTAAATGCAGTTGGTTATCATTTTTCATTCTTGCTGGAGTTAATTATCATGTTCCGATGCTGTGAAATGAGCAAGAACACCAATAGAATAAATTACAATATCAACAAAACATCCATCAACATGGGTAAAACCTAAAACCTGTGGAAAATGGCTTCTGTGTGGGATGCCACAGGTCATTAGAGCTGTGACACTCTGTGACACAGAAAGATGGGATATTGGGAATGCTCCTACTCTGCTCCATACCTATGCCACCAATCTCAACTATTGTGAGGAGGCGCTGAAGGGTGATTTACTGCTTTCTTTCAGCTGGGAAGGGAAAACCGGAAACATGCTCAGTATCAGGTACTCTTACTAATTTCTGAGGAGCTGGCAACACAGCAGATGTGATTTTACCTCACTGATGTGCCAACCCATTGCCAACACGCTGATCAACATTCTCGAGTGTGATACTCGCCTGGATGAGAGCAGCCACTACAGCACTCAAGATGATCAGTCCTCTTCCAGTTCACACGATCAGCCCCTATGTGAGTGGATTGGGATCTACATTTCTCATGCACAGTGCTCATGTGTATCCTAAGGGGAGTGCAGCTCACTGACTCAGTGACTACTTTAACCTCCCATCCCTTGCAGCCTCTGCCATCAAGAAAGCAAAACAGGAATGTCATGGGAACACCATCATATTCCCCTCCAGATCACTGATGTGTGGGCATTGTCGCTGTGTCAATATCTTGAAATTTCCTACCTAGTATAACTGTGGGGGTACTATTGCCACAAGGACCACAGTGGTTGAATGCAAAAGCCCAGCTCCTTCTCAAGGCAACTAAGGGTGGGAAATGAGTGCAATCTCAGCAACATCATCTGCATCCTGAGAGCAAATCAAATCAAATAGCTGGTGGCGCTACTTAAGGCAGCAGATCTGATCGTCCTTGGAAACAGGAAACTTTCTGTTTAGAATGAGGATGCGTGCCTGAGTGTTAACTTGTTTACTAGCTCACAGACGTTGCCTGACGTGACCTGAGTCTTTCCAATGTTTCTTGTGCATTGCTAAAAGAATTGAGCTAACCGTATTAACAGAGCAGAGCTCGTGGCTTACCCTGTATGTAGAATCATAGAATCCCTACAGAGCAACAGGAGGCCATTCAGCCCATCAAGCCTGCACCAACAACAATCCCACCCAGGTCCTATTCCTGTAACCCTACATATTTACCTGCTAATCCCTCTGACACTAAGGGGCAATTTAGCATGGCCAATCTTTGGACTGTGGGAGGAAACCCATGCAGACACGGGGAGAATGTCCAAACTCCACATGGACAGTCAGCCAAGGCTGGAATTGAACCCAGATCCCTATTGCTGTGAGGCAGCAGTGCTAACCACTGTTGCATCGTGTCGCCCTTCAATCCTCAAAAACTGTCTCAATGTAGAATAGGAGACAGGAACAGCATAGGTACCTACTTCCTTGTTCATTTGGCTGGGAATGGTGTGTGGCAAAAGAAAACCCCAGAGAGGAGAAGGGAAATAAACAGAGGGGTTCTCATCCTAAAGTAAAACAGTTGGCCTGTTAGCTGAGGCGATAGGTCAACCAGTGCTGACTTAAGTTTTCAATAACAGAAATTAAAGTGTCACTTCAATCACCTTCTACACAACTGCACAAAGTTTATTCCAATTTTAACTGCAATTCCAAGCCTATGGCCACAAATGGAAGATTATTTAATCCTGCTGTAATAAGGATTTCCACATAGTCTGCATGCAGTATGTCTATTATAGCCATTTGGAACAAATATTTTAACTCTCTGAAGCAGATTCAGTCATGGCTTTCGAAAGGGAATAGGGTAAGCAGCTGAAAAGGAAACATTTGCAGGGCTAAGGGAAAGGGCAGGCAAGTGGGACAATCTGAGCATCTCAGGCAGAAAGCGTGGCAGGTCAATCATTTTAGAAGTTACAGCTAATGTTGATATGTTTCTGTACAAGATTTCAAAGTCACGAGGAATCCAGACAGAGGAGATGAGGTTTCCATTGGAGGAACGCAGTGCATCGAGTTAAGGCACCTGGCAAAAGAGGCAGAGGTGACATGAGGAAAACACTTCTTTGTAACCCAGAGATTGACTAAAATCTGGAATACTCTACCTAAGAAGGCACTGGGGCAGATCCAACCACAGCTTTCAAGAGGAAATTGGTTAGGTCCTGAAGAGGAAATATTTGCAGGGCTACAGGGAATGGGCGAGTGAGTGACACTATCTGAAAATAAAGCAGACATTGTCATAACAGGACTCCTTCAGTGCTGTTACCTATAAGATTCCCCAGCTGAATTGTGCATGTTAATGTGGTAAACACCGCAAACTGCCAGATCCAAGTGGAGAGGATCTCCAAGAAGATTGCGCATATCGACGCAGACATCATGTTTTTACAAAGATGCAAGAAAGCAGACAAGATACCGAACTGTGTTTACCCCAGTCCAACGCCAGCATCTCCACATCATGTTAATGTGCCCATAGGTGATGAATGCATGGGTGATTTTTCTCATTGAGAATGTGTATAGATGATATACCTCAGTACAGGTAAATAAAGCATACTTGCACAGATAGGAAATGAGTGTATGGGTTATGTCACAGTTAGGAGGTTTATAAGATTATGACGTGGGTGGGCTTTTCTGGCCACGCTCATCCCAAGACCGGAAAATCCCGCCCGAGGTCAATGGACCTTTGCAATGGTTGTGTCCCACCCGCTATGATTTCCATGGCAGGCAGGACGGTAAAAATTCATACCCTGTGTCTTTAAACATAGGTTAAAATGAAAGGGTCACGCTCTGCCTGACAGCAAGCCTAGCTTCATCATGTGACTGGACCATCAAGGCTCTGGAAACATGGGCGGCTGTGATCAAAGCAAACAGATTTGTAACAGGGCAGGAGGAAACAGAGAAGAACAGAACAACAGTTGGTGTGGTTAGCAGAGAGAAGAGACTGCCAGGTCTTTGTGAGCTATCAAAGGCGGATGCGGGAGGGAGATAACCTCTCTTCGAAGAGACACATTCCACAGCCATCTAAGGAATCCGGGAGATTTGTCCCAGTGTGGCCAAGGGGAAGAAGATTGTTTGGAACAGGTTTTGCTGCTGCTGGTGGATTTAGGAACCTCTTCAAAAACTGAGGGAACCACCTGGAAAGTCAGTCAAAGTTACTGCTCAGTGGAACAGGAAAACGCAAACTCAGTGGAAGCTGGAAATGTCAATGAACTGTTTGCCAAAAGGTTTGTAATTTCATAGACTGTGCAGTCAGTATAAAAGGGGAACATTCCTTTCTGTAGTTTAAAATATGCATTGTCTCCAAAGAAAAAATAACTTCACTTGTTACAGCAGAAGCTTGAAAACTTGAAATCTTATCCGTCATTCTTTCGGTTATTAACTAAAAGTTCAAATTTATTTGGAACTGTTATTGTTCTCTGCAGGGATTTTAACAGTTGCATTCCATAACTTTGCGGTTTAAGATCATAGAATCATACAGTGCAGAGGAGGCCCTTCAGCCCATCAAGTCTTTACTAACATCTGAAATCCCACCAGTCCCATCGACCAGCACTTGGTCCATAGCCCTGAATGTTATGATGCACCAAGTGTTCATCCAGTTACTTTCTAAAGGATGTGGAGTAACCTGCCTCTACCACCCTCACAGGCAGTGCATTTCAGATTGTCACCACCCTCTAAGTAAAAAAGCTTTTCCTCACATCCCCCTAAACTTCCTGCCCCTCACTTTGAACAGATGTCCCCTCGTGACTGACCCTACAACGAAGGGGAGAAGCTGCTCCTTATCCATTCTATCTGTGCCTCTAATATCTTGTATACCCTGATCAGGTAGCCCCCCCCCCCCCCACCCCCCCATCTTCTCTGCTCCAATGAAAACAACCTAAGCCTATGAAACCTCTCTTCATAACTTGGCAGCATCCTAGTGAATCACCTCTGCACCCCCTCCAGTGCAATCACATCCTTCCTATAATGTGGTTATCCAGAACTGCAACCATACTCTAGCTGTGGCCTCACCAGAGTTTGGTACAACTGCAACATGACTTCCCTGCTTTTGTAATCTATGCCTCGATGGATAAAGGCAAGTTCCCATATGCCTTTTTCACCACCCTACCAACATGCCCTTCTGCTTTCAGAGATCTGTGGACTAACCTGCCAAGGTTCCTTTGTTCCACAGAACTTCCTAGTGTCCACTGAATAGGTAGATAAAGGTGATGAACGTATGTGTTTATAAAGTGAAAATGTAAGCATGAGGTATGTTATACAATGTACTGTGGCACTGGTTATGTATATAAAGTAAGGTTTGTATATACAGGAAAGAATGGATTCTTAGTTTATGTATGCCTAAATGATGTATCTTGATAATGGTGACATCCATAAAGCGATAACTGCCCACTTTGACAGATTTTCAAATTAAATGGCATAACTCTCAAAGCAAGTAAATTACATTCAGAACTATTGACCAGTAATTTTAGATAATTGGGAAGAAATTACAGAGATTAGCTGCCCAGAGAACAAATGTGATTTGTTCTAATTGACAATACTCAAAGAGAAAGCTTATAGTATTATTGAATTAATATTAAACTTTCCACTTACACTCTGACTAAATAAATCTTGACATGTAATATGCATTGACAGTATTCTCTCCCCGCATTGTTATTACTGCAATAGAAGTCATATCTCCAGGTGTCACAAAATCAAATTAAGACCAAGATTAACTTTTAGCAGTTTAAAGGGGACTTCTTTCATTTAGCCTTCAAAAAACTTGACAGTCAATCTTGCCCTTTGAACTGTAAAACCCTGATTAAAAAAAAGAGCTTTTGTCTGCATGTTAACAGCGTGTACAATCACTGTGACTTCCAAAATGTGTCTGCCCTCCTTTACACTTAACCCGCAGCCCTTTTCAATGGAATGGCATTCAGCTGCAGGCTGCCATTTATCGCCCTGCACACTGTGCCTAGGTCATTTAATAATAAGCATCTCAGTCAATCACCCATCCAAAAATAGCCCCGGCCATTATCTAATTTTCACGTGTGCATCGAGTACTTGATGTGAGCGAATTAGCATGGTTGTCCATGTGTATATAGCTAAGGGAGGAGAACAATCAGGTATGACTGACAGTCCAATAAACAGATAACTAAGGGAAAAGCATACGAGAATTAAAGGGTTTTCTGCCTGGTTAGCTTCCAGCAGAGTTGATCGGTCAAGGAAGGAATACTCCATTCACTCACTTAAAAAATGTGATGATCGCGGAGGAAGTCTGGATTAAGCATGCAAGAAGAAATATCATAGCCATTAAGCAACATAATCACAAGTGCCCATGAGATCAATGCAGCCATAGGTTTGATGCCCCAGCCTTTGCTAAACTAGTTGATTTCAACCAGTGAAGCAATTACGATTTGTTCGATTCTCTTCAAAAAGGGAGGGAAAAACAATCAAAGTAAAAGTAGTTTATTAGTCACAAGTAGGCTTACATTAGCACTGCAATGAAGTTACTGCAAAGATCCCCTAGTCACCACACTCTGGCGCCTGTTTGGGAACACTAAGGGAGAAATTAGCATGGCCAATGCACCTAACCCGCACATTTTTTGGACTGTGGGAGGAAACCAGACCGCCTGGAGAAAACCCACTCAGACACATGGAGAATGTGCTAACTCCACACAGACAGCGACCTACAAAAGATCTTGAATGTAGCCCAATCTGTCAGGCAAACCAGTCTCAGCAAAGCAGCCAGCATAATTAAGGACCCCATGCACCCTGGACATTCTCTCTTCCACCTTCTTCCTTCGGGAAAAGGATACAAAAGTCTGAGGTCATGTATCAACCGATTCAAGAACAGCTTCTCTGCTGCTGTCAGACTTTTGAATGGATTTACCTTGCATTAAGTTGATCTTTTTCTACACTGTGGCTACAACTGTAATTATATTCACATTCTGCAATCTCTTGTTTCCTTCTCTATGAACATTATGTTTTGTTCGTACAGAGCACAAGAAACAGTGTTTTTCACTGTATGCTAATACATGTGACAGTAATAAATCAAACCAAATCAACCCAAACCAGGAATCGAACCCGGGTCCCTGGTGCTGTGAGACAGCAATGCTGTCATCATGCTGCCCCAGAAAGATTCCCAGTCTTGATCACCATCTTGTGATGCTTTACGGTGTCAGTTGTGGCTCAGTTTCAACCTGCTCACCTTCTGAATCTGTGGGCTCAAGAGCAGCCCCTAGAAAACCTAGGCTCCAGTGCAATGCTGAGGGAGTGCTGCACGGCAGGGCCTTTTGAGTCTGGGTGAGCCTTCCTCGGAGCTGAAGGCAAAGAAAACAGGATTCCAGCTCTATTCAGGAAACTCAGCTCTGACAAAGGGTCATCCAGACTTGAAACGTTGGCTTTATTTTTTTTCTCCACAGCTGCTGTCAGAGCTGCTGAGATTACCCAGCATTTTCTGATAAAACTCTGATTCTGTTTAGTGAGTGAATTCCATGAGGAAATAGCTGCTGCTGGTAACTTTGATGAATTGCTACCTCCAAACCCGGACGGTGTACATCCACTGTCTGTCTCCTCTATGTGTCAGAGTTACATACTCTGCAAGCACAAGAAGGGGGTGGCTCGAGATATAAATTAGGCTGACAGTTCACTGCCGTACTCAAGAGCAGCTGTATTGTCAGAAGTGCCTCCTTTTGGAGGAAACCTTAAACTGAGGTCTTGTCTGCCTGGTGAAACGTAAACCACTTGGAGAAGAGGACGCAGTTTTCCCAGAGTCCTGGTCAACGTTCCTCCTTTAACCAGCATTACTCCTTGTTATCTCTGAGACTAGTGGGGATAAATTTTCCCATTCCTCCCGCTTCGGGAACAGTAGGGAATGAGGGGCAGACCAGGGAAAGGTCCATTGACCTCGGGCAGGATTTTCCGGTTTCGGGGCCAGAAAATTCCACTGGGGATGTGCACAAATCTTTTTGGATCCACAATCGAAGAAAACTGAATCTTTCTCGATGGACGATTGCCTTACTGTAATCAAGTTTTGACTCTTGAACCTGACATCGTTCGCTATTGGATTTTGAGTCAAAAAGCATTTGGAAAGCAAACTATTGTCTTCACAACTGGGACAAAAAAACATTTAAGAGAACCATTATTACTCGGAAACCAGCTCCCCCCTTCCCTCCCCCCCACATCCTCGCAATTCAGTTCGAGCATTTCATGTTAATTTATATGAGGTGGTAAAAATGGCTGGAGTTAGTCTTTACATCGTCATTTTCAATGAGCTTTAACAAGCAGCACAGTACAGGCCTCTATGGGGCCACCTCCATGGTAACCAAAATGGTGCTTTCATCCAAATGATTCTATTAAGCAAACCATTAAAGTATATCTGTGCTCAACACAATTCTTCGAAACTTGTCCTTTAATGTGCTGGAAGTAAAGTCATTAACCCATCTTTGACAGCAAAGGTTTGATTCAAGGGACTATAACTGCTCTGCTGAACTCATTAAGGCTGAAACAACTGTACAGCAGCAAGAGCAGCAACATTTTATCGGAGACCATGCCGACTTTTAAATCTGTTTATGAGAAATTCCAGAACACAGAACCATGCGGTTAATGATCTGCAAACAGAAATCAGACTATTGTTTTTGAGGGTTGGAGTTAATTGAATTGTGGTTTGGTTCCTGCCATCAGTGGAAAAGACTTGGGCTAAAAGCAGTCCCTTCAAGCTCTACTTCATTTTATTTCGCTCACCTCAGGATTCAGGCAGATTTGAGTAGGGTTTAGTGCTGAATGTACAAAGATTGAGAGTCATCTCGTGTGTTCTTGCTGTACACAGTGTGATGATGTAATAGGCACCTTAGATATCTCCTACTAATTAGCAGTACCCCCACACATAAATGGAATGACTTTGTGTTCGAGCACAGCAAATACTTCTGTTTACTGGAGAATTGTTAATTGGCACATACTGCAAGTAGATGTTTATCAAGAAATTAAGAGAAGTTTGTTGCGTTGGCACATTTTCAGTAATTTTTCAAATCCAATCTAGGTACCAAAACAGATTCCACACGAATATGAACAGAGAGGAAAGGAAAAGGGTCATTAGTCTTATAGATGCATCACCGTTTCTATTTCCTTCGTAATTCAGAGCATATTGAAAATCCGCCTTTTCTGACTTTTTGTTTTAGCTTCAGTACTTGTATATATTTTTAAACAAGGTTCATAACACCACAGGAGGTAATCTGTGCTGGCTTGATTTGATTTATTATTGTCACACGTATTGGGATACAAAGAAAAGTATTGTTTCTTCCATGCTATACAAGCAAAGCATATCATTCATAGAGTATATGGGGCAGAAGGAAAGGAGAGAGTGCGCAATGTTACAGTCATAGCTAAGGTGAAGAGAAAGGTCAATTTAATATAAGTTAGGCCTTGATGGCAGCAGGGAAGATACTGTTCTTGAGTTGGGTGGTGCGTGATCTCAGAATTTTGTATCTTTTCCCTGTTGGAAGAAGGTGGAAAAGAGTATGTCCAGGGTGTGTGAGGTCCATGATTACACTGGTTGCTTTTCCAAGGCAGCAGGAAGTGTAAATGGAGTCAATGGACTGGTAAACTATAATGGTAACTTCCAGCTGACCAATTGCAATTTTAAAGATCAATCAATCGAGAGTAGATAGGGTAATGGCATTGAGGTCACAATCAGAACAACCATGATTTAACTGAATGGGTGAGCAGGCTTAAGGGCCGAATGGCCAACTCCTGCCCCTAATTTGTATGTGTGTAAGTCATTTATCATTTCAGTTAAATTTGCATGCGCTTTACTAGAATTACATGATTTGTAAAGAATTACTTTGAACATTATCGGTTCGCAGAGAGAGTTCCTGTCTGTAGGAAATAGCAGCAGTTTCTTGAGGCCTGTCAAGGTGAATGTGCAAACTGAAAAGGGAACTGTGCCAAGAAGTGAAGGTTTAGCTGCATGAGTGCCCATTAAAATTCCTCGGGCACTTTTGATCAATCACAGATGTTGTGTGAATGAGGACTTGAGGTTCTTGCACAGGGCCCAAGAGCAATCTCATCTTGCTCTTGCTTTGGCAACAACGCACATTGCACTGCTGTTTGAACAGACTGAGACGAAAAGATTGAAAAGTTAGACTGAAAGCCAAATCCTCCACAAATCCATTATTTTTCATTTCACCTTCGTATTGATCAATGCAAATAGATGCCTGCCAAAACATACGCTTTTGGAATTAGACTTATTGAATTTCCACTGAAAGTAAGAGTGCAAACAGTAAGTGTGCAGACTGTAAGAATGCAAACAATAAGTGTGCGGACAGTAAGTGTGCGGACAGTAAGTGTGCGGACAGTAAGTGTGCGGACAGTAAGTGTGCGGACAGTAAGTGTGCGGACAGTAAGTGTGCGGACAGTAAGTGTGCAGATAGTCAGTGTGCAGATAGTAAGAGTGCAGATAGTAAGAGTGCAGATAGTAAGAGTGCAGATAGTAAGTGTGCAGATAGTAAGAGTGCAGATAGTAAGTGTGCAGACTGTAAGTGTGCGGACTGTAAGAGTGCGAACAGTAAATGTGCAGTCAATAAGTGTATGGACAGTAAGAGTGCGGACTGTAAGCGGGCGGACTGTAAGTGTGCAGACAGTGAGTGTGCAGACAGTGAGTGTGCAGACAGTGAGTGTGCAGACAGTGAGTGTGCAGACAGTGAGTGTGCAGACAGTGAGTCTGCGAACAGTAAGTCTATGGACAGTAAGTGTGCGAGCTCCATAAGATATTTCTAACAGATGGCACAGATTTCATTACAACTGTGAATCATTGAGTCCAATTGTAAAATTCTGAGATGCATTGCAAAACCAATGGGAATAGTGTGACAAAGACAGAGCAACCAACCTGTTTTGAAGACCTCATAGCGAATGGAGAAGCCAGCTCCATGAGTTTCATAATCAGACACGAACTTTACATATAACAGTGGTCCTGTGGAGATCTGTGGAGAGGGGGCAATCTTGCCGCAGAATTTTCCCAGTAGTGCTGCCTTCTCATCTCCACCATCGTGTACCTCCACATAATCATACCTGAGAGAAAATAAAGGAATTTATTTAGAAGGTATTTTGTTAACGGATACAAGAAACTTTTTTTTTCTTTTTTGTTCCACACACTTAATGTGTGGATGCGTGAATTATTACAGGCCAAAATCGCAACAGGTATTGAAAGGTCAACCCGTTGGTGCAACTCGGTAAATGCCACATTTATAAGCCACCCATCTATTCTTCATGTGTAAGCTTGGACTTCGGGTGTTCTGAGCATCACAACTGAACCAACCTGAATGTAGCCCTGTCCATCACGCAAACCAACCTCCCATCTATTGACTCCATCGTGTAATCAGGGACTCCACGCACCATGGACATACTCTCTTCCACCTTCTTCCAACAGGAAAAAGGTACAAAAGTCTAAGGTCACGCGCCATCTGACTCAAGAACAGCTTCTTCCCTGCTGCCATCAGACTTTTGAATGGACCTACCTCACATTAAGTTGATCCTTCTCTACATCCTAGCTATGACTGTAACACTACAATCTGCATCTTCTTCTTTCCTTGTCCCCTATGTACAGTATGTTTTGACTGTATGGCACACAAGAAACACTATTGTTTTCTGTAACCCAATACATGTGACAATATAAATCAAATAAAAATACCGGGCATTCATTTGGACATACATTCTAGCAAGGGTAAATGCATGCAACAAGTGTTGGGGTACTGAGTCCAGCAGGCCTGGAAGGTCACAGGTTCATAGAATCATAGATTCATTGCAATGCAGAAGGAGGCCATGTGGCCCATTGAGTCTGCACCAATTCTCCAAAATAGCACCTTACCCAAGCCTGCCTCCCCGCCCTATCCACGTAACCCTACGCATTTACCCCACTAATCTCCCTAACCTACTCTTCTTTGGACAATAACGGGCAATTGAGCATGGCCAATCCACCTAACCTGCACATCTTTGGAGTTTGAGAAGAAACCGGTGCACCCGGGGATAACGCAAGCAGACACAGGGAGAAAGTGCAAACTCCTCACCGACAATGACTCAAGGCTGGAATTGAACCTGGGTCCTTGGCGCTGTGAGGCAGCAGTGTTAACCATTGTGCCACCCTAAAGGTTCTTTTAGTTGTGCTGAGTTCCGATAGAGCAATGAGGCACATCACTGGATCCTAATCTGGAGCAGGAACCTTTTCCAGTTTTCTTTTCCCTCCCATCCCCAAGGACACTGAGGACAATTACATTCCCCACACCTTCAGCAAGCTGAGATTGGTTATCCCAGGACAGACCAAGGCCCTTGCCTTTATGGGTCAGAATTACCCCAACATTGCACGTTAGAGAGAGAGCCCAAGGTGACAAATTTTCTTATAGATTTTTCTGTCATTGATTGAGATGATCTAATTAAACTCTACATAACAGTGGCCATCTGTGCTCCTGCCTCAGACCAGCTGCTGCCAAAACCTTCAGCCGTATATTTGTCACCTCCAGATTTAACCACTTCAATGTTCTCTTGGCCAGCCTCCCGTCGTTCACCTCCCATATGTTAGAATGTAACTGGTGATAACATTGGAGCTGTTATAATGTGACCAATGGTAATAAGCTGTAAGGGGCAATTGACCCAGTAAACCATGTAACCAATGACAGAATGATGTGGTGATCAGCTGACTCAGTATAAATAAGAACCTGTTGGGAATTGTTAAATTGTTTGGAATGGCCTAGGGTGAGGCGTCAAGTTTGGAGTAATGCAGTTTCTTTATTAAACCTTTTCTTTGATTTATAAGTTGGAGTAAGTTTTGTCTACACTGGAAGGGTTTCTTCTGGATCAACACCATATACTTCAGTTCATTCAAAGCTCTGCTGTGCAAATCCTAACTCACACTAAGTCCCATTTACCCAACCCTCTGTGATCCTTAACCTCCACTGCCTCCCACTCTCCCAGTGGCTGCGACGGAATCTACATAGGAGTAGGCACTGCACTTCAAGGTAATTCAATGTGAGGTCCTTTCTGACAGATGTAATCAAGGCTTTCACTAATCTGTGTCGCCACTAAATTCCCATCCATCAACTCAGGAATGACAATCAGGTCCAAGATACAGGGCGGAATTTTACCAGCTTGCCCTGCCCATCGATGGGTAGAGTGAGCCAGTAAAATCGCGCAAGAGCTGAGAAATCGGGATCGTAACCAGTATCCCGGCTCTCATGAGCTTACAGGAGCCGGAGTTCCGGCAAGAGGCTGAAGAAGTTATTATAATGTTTATTAGCGCGTGTTTAGTGAGCCCAGCGCTCCACCTCCAGGCTCGCTTACCTTTGTGGTCTCGCCAGGAAAGGTTCTCTCTGGCGAGGAAAATACCTGCTCCGCATGAACGGGGATCAGTCATGTTGGCCTTGCCAGTAGAACGGGAGGCAATTAAGGACCCCTGGAAAGGCCGAGGGCAATGGGATGTGCCCCTTATACAATGCCCCTTGTGGCAGTGTTAGCTTGGCACCCTGGCACTACTCAAGGGGCACCTTGGCATTGCCCAGTGGGCAGTGCCAGAGGGCGAGGCACATGGGGTGAGGCCTTTTGGGGGTGGGTACTTTTGGTAGGGCCTGAATGGGGCATGACTTATGGGGCAAACCATGGATGGGGTGGGGCCTGAAAGGGTCCCTCCATGATTGCACCAGCCTGCAATTGGTATGGGGAGGGAGGGAGAGGCCGCTGCACACTCTGTATTTGATCAGTGAGGTAAGGGAGGGGGAGCCCGCTGCTTTTTGACAGGCGATTGGTGGGGTGAGGGAGAGGGGTCCTGCCACATACATTGACTGCGATCGATGGGCGGGTCCGATTGGTCTGGGTGGTGTGGGGGTTCGGGGGGTGGGCAGAGTGGCAGAGGCTACATTTCCAGGCAGTGGGAAGGATCATGATCATGATTAAGTCCCGCCCACTGCTTGTAGCAGCTAGAAATGGTCTAACCAATGTTTTCATGCACTACGTGCAGAGGATTAGATGTAAACACTCGCCCAAAAAAACAGATCTGCAACTCTCCCATTTTTACACCAGCTGGACACTTGGAGTTATTCTTGTAAAATTCATCCCACAGACTCCCAGCATCACCTGAACCTGAAGAAGGTTGAACATCATTTAAATTTCCATTTCTATTACGAGTATTATTAATTATGGTCATTTCTGTACTATACTTTCAATGTTAATTGAAATAAACTGACCAGCTATTACACTGTACTGTAAAGGCTTTTTCTCTATTCTAACCTTACAAACTCATGTTTTACACCAAGTAATAAGCATCCATATCAAAATAACCCAGCGTATTGTGAATATGTATGGCTTTGTGCTATTCAAGAGGTGGCTGGATATAGCACTTGGGGCAAATCAAAGGTTATGGGGAAAAAGCAGGATTAGGCAACTGAGTTAGATGGTCAGCCATGATCGTAACGAATGTCGAAGCAGGCTCAAAGGACCACATGGCCTCCTCCTGTTCTTATCGTCTATGTTTCTGTGTGTGTGTGTGTGTGTGTGTGTGTGTGAGAGACAGAGATATTTGTGTGTGTGTGTGTGTGTGTGTGTGTGTGTGTGTGTGAGAGAGAGAGATATTTGTGAGTGTGTGTAAGAGAGATATTTGTATGTGTGTGTGTGTAAGAGAGATATTTGTGTGTGTGTGTAAGAGAGATATTTGTGTATGTGTGAGAGAGAGATATTTGTGTGTGTGTGTGTGAGAGATATTTGAGTGTGTGTGAGAGAGAGAGATATTTGTGTGTGTGTAAGAGAGATATTTGTGTGTGCGTGTGTGTGTGTGTCAGAGATATTTGTGGTTGTGTGTGTGTGTGTGTGTATTTATCTATGCGCATGTATTTGAGCGTGTACATATATTTCTGAGTTTGTATATATTTATGTGTGTTTGTACTTGTATGTCCATGTATTTGTATGTGCATGTGTATTCCCCTCTCTACACAACAGTGATCGCCAACAACCTGTCCTAGCCCCTTCCACACTCATGCTACGGTTAAGAAAGCCCAGCAATGCCTCTACGTCTTCAGAAAGCAAAGGAAATTCAGCATATCCACTACGACTCTCACCAATTTTTACAGATGCAACATAGAAAGTATAGAAAAAACAGTATGTTTTGTCAGTACAAGAAACAATCCATTTCACTCTATTCCAATACATGTGAGAATAATAAATCAATTCAATTCAATTCAATTGTGGTCTGAATCTTATGGAGGTGATGGTCAGGGGTGGAGGGGAGAGTTCTTCCCACCACCAAACTGACTCTGGGGGAGGGCAATCGAGTTTGGCCTGTATGTTTTGGATTTTGAATGTATGTGTTTTTGTGTGTGGGTATATATGTATCTATTTGTGTGCATGTGTATGTGTGTGTTTCTGTGTGTGTATGTGTTTCTGTGTGTGTTTATTTTTGTGAGTATATATGTATCTATTTGTGTGTGTTTCTGTGTGCGTGTGTGTATGTGTGTCTAGATGTGAGTATATGTGTGTCTATTTGTGTTTGTATTTGTATGTGTTTTGGTATGTATGTTTTTACATAGAACACAGAACACTACAGCACAAACAGGCCCTTCGGCCCACAAGCTGTGCCGATCATATCCATACCTACCACGCCTATCTATAACCCTCAATCCCATTAAATCCCATGTACTCATCACTTCTGTGTGCACGTGTGTATATTGTTTTTGTGTGTATGCATTTTTTTCTCTATTTGTCCATGATATGCGGGCCAATTGGCTTTTGTGTATCTGTGTCTATTTGTGTGTGTATATATCTATTTGCACATTTAGTGTGCGTGTGTTAGTGTGTGCACAGATTTGCCTGTGTATTCGCACACTTAAGAAAAGGAAATGTTATTTTTCTGTTGAATTATGTAAGCCAACTTATCAAACTGAACTTGAGGAATGTAACCTTACCTAGTGGGAGCGCATTTTTGGTTTTTGAAAATGTTTGTTCTATTCATGGAGAGTAAATTATGAAAAGGCGCCCAAATTCCTGATACGCACTGCTGGTGGTGTGGTTCCGTGCTGGGAGCAAAACCTTCCACACGCAGCCCTATAACATAGGCCGGGGAAATAGTGACTTCTGTAGCTTAATAGTAATAGAGTGTCAACATTAAGCTGATGTTTTCCAGTCACATACTAACAGCTCTGAGCAATTACTGTTGTGTATTGACAGAAGGAACAGCAACATATATACAGCAGAAAAGCCTGATATTGAATTTGGGAAAAAAAAACAGTAAAGTGCTGTCCTAATGACTGTCACTTGATGCTATCTTATCTGATTTGCTTTGGCACTTCTTGGCACCTTAGAACATCAGCGACTATTTAAAAATCAGCAGTAGGTACACTCTGCAAAGTTGTGCACAAATGAAGGAGACCTGAAAAAAAAGGAAAAGCAGACTCAGATCTCTCATTTTTTGATATATCGCCTCCCTTCACACACTCACACATACGGTTTTCCCCTTTGGGGGATAGTGAATGAAGGTGCTGGAAGGATTCCCAAGCGGATTATCAGCCCATTGAACAATCTGTTGAATGCTCCTTCCGTGGCCCAAAAGTCTTGGATTGGACTTGAACCTGGACCTCTTCTGGTCCAGAGGTAGGGACCACGAGATTCCCTTACTTCCTCAGCAGTCTTGAAGTATGTCAATAGAATCGTAGAATAGTGCAGAAGGAGGCCATTCGGCCCACCAATCTGCTTTGACCAGAGTCCCACCCAGATCTCTATCCCCACCCATTACCCTGCTAATCCCCCTGACACTAGTTCAATTTATCATGGCCAATCAACTTAACCTGCACACCTTTGGACTGTGGGAGGAAACCGGAGCACCCAGAGGAAGCCCATGCAGACATGAGGACAATGTGCAAACTCCACACAAACAGTGACTCAAGGGCGGAATTAAACCTGGGTCCCTGTTGCTGTGAGGCAGCAGTGCTAACCACTGTGCCATTGTGCCACCCCAAATAGAAATAGAGAAAAGAAAATCAAAAGTGAGCTGCATGGAAGAGTGCTGCAGTTTATTACTACAGTATGGCACTGGTATAATCAGCATAAAGGAACCAAAACTCTAAAATTAGTGGATCATTTATCTGTATAGTGCTGTTGTTTAAGAGATCACACAAAAGGTATGTTATAGCTGGGTGTGCAAAGCTTATTTATTTGTATTGCAAGTAGGCTTACATTAACACTGCAATGAAGTTAATGCAAAAACCCCTTAGTCGCCACACTCCGGCACCTGTTCGGGTACACTGTGGGAGAATTTAGCATGACCAATGCATCTAACCAGCATATCTTTCGGACTGTGGGAGGAAACTGGAGCACCCGGAGGAAGTGCACACAGACACAGGGAGAACGTGCAAACTCCACACTGTCAGTCACGCAAGCCAGGAATCGAATGATGTTCGGTGGTGCTGTGAGGCAGCGGTGCTAATCACTGTGCCACCGTGCCATCCTAAGGACTGAGCTGTGGAGTGTTGGCTATAATTTCTTGTTTGAAAGGGGAGTTATTATATCAAATGTCATGACACATCAGAGGGTGTGAGAGTGAGGATTTAATATGCTATATAACACGACAGATTGCTGAGGATTTGCCACAAGCTTAGAACACGACCGCAAGATTCGAGTGACTGGTAGACCTCACAAGTCGTTTTCTCACAGAGATCTGCAACCCCTCAGCTGTATCACAGCCTTGTGGCATCTACTGTGTAAATAACATGCACACGATCAAAACAATTTTGAACAACACTCAATTTGCTTGCTGGTTAAACTGCCCCCGGGATTGTTGAGCAAGACAATCGGTTAATTTGAATGCTACAAATAAATAGTCACTTCCTGTCACATGGTATTAAAAGTACCAAAGAAAGTCAGTAGCAGCAGCTGGAGATGGAGATAAGTAAAAGTAAACTCAACAGAAGCATGGAATGCTCGCTATTAATGACAGTAATTGGTGGTGGCAAGAGGAGATAAAGACTCATGCTGCAGAATTATTGCAGAAAAGAGAGAGACATTTTTATAGTGCTTTTCACAACCTGGGGGCATCCCAAAGCACTTTCAAGCCCACAAAATGCTTTTGAAGTGTTATCACTGTTATAATATAGGAACCATGGCAGAGGAAAGTGATGGCCTCGTGGTATTAATTCAGAAACTCAACTAATGTTCTGGGGACCCCGGTTTGAATCCCGCCATGACAGATAATGGAATTTAAATTCAATTAAAGATATCTGAAATTAAGAATCCATTGATGACCATGAAATCACTGTCAGAAAAGCCCGGCTGGTTCACTAATGCCCTTTAGGGAAGGAGATCTGCCATCCTTACCCGGTCTGGCCTACACGTGACTCCAGAGCCACAGCAATATGGTTGACTCTCAACTGCACTCAGGCAACAATGGGTGGGCAATGAATGCTGGCCAGCCAGCAACGCCCATGTCCCATGAATGCATGAAAAAACTTTTACACTGAAAAATCCCACAAATATCAATGTGATAATTGATCATTGAACATATTTTTATGATGTTGATTGACAGGTAAATATTGGGCAGGACACTGTGGATAACTCCCCTGTTCCTCTTCCAGAAACCACCATGGCTTCTTTTACATCCACCTCTGTCATGGTGTGTCCAGGGTCTATATGAGGTTCTATGGGGTTTGCCTATCCTCCCAATATAAGCTCTTGAGACAGCAGTTTGTTCAAATGACTCTTTCTTAACAACCACTATGTAGAAACTGGGAACTCTGCAAGAGGTTGGAAATTCCCCCACCAGGTCTTTGTTACTCAATCATGTGATGTTACACCACCCGTCACATCAGCACTATGTACTCTGGAAATGCCCCTTTTACTTGACATCTCCCAAAGTCTTTATCCCTAACATACTTACATCTTCCTACATTTCCTCTCAAGGTCTCAGGTTGTACAGAGTTAGTTTCTGAGGAGCCTTGACCAATCTCCCTGATCTTGTTGTAATCTCTTTCCAAAGTCCAGGATTTTTTTTATTCATTCGCAACATGGCATCAGTGGCTGACCAGCATTTATTGCCCATCCCTAGTTGTCCTTGGAAGGCAGTTGAAAATCAACCACATTGTTGTGGCTCTGGAGTCATATGTAGGCCAGACTGGGTAAGGATGGCAGATTTCCTTCCCTAAAGGACATTAGTGAACCAGACTAATGTTTTTCCGACAATCAACAACGGTTTCATATCCATCAATAAATTCTTAATTCCAGATTTTTTTATTGAATTCAAATTCCACCACCTGCCACACTCTGTACTCTCCTTTCTGTCAGTGTGAGTGTTCTCCAGGGTGGCTGTGGAGATTTGCCTGACTTTCTTGACCTTTCACTTCAGAATCTGAGCAGTAAGCCCAAGTTTCCGTTGGCTTTCTTCCCAAGGGTACCCTGGTACCCTGGTCCATTCCAATCCCTTATGATCTCAGTTGTTGGTTCATTCGATGTGCCTTCTCTATGTTGACCTCATACCCCTTCTCTCTCCCTGGGCCTTAGCACTATGTGCTCTATACTTCTGGTGAAATATTTCTGGGGCGACACAGTGGCATAGTGGTTAGCGCTGCTGCCTCACGGGCCAGGGACCTGGGTTCGATTCCTGACTTAGGTCACTATCTGTGTGGAGTTTGCATATTCTCCCTGTTTCTGCATAGGTTTCCCCCCACATTCTGAAAGATGTGCTGGTTAGGTGCATTGATCCGAACAGGTACCGGAGTGTGGCGACTTGGGGAATTTCACAGTAACTTCATGGCAGTGTTACTGTAAGCCTTACTTGTGACTAATAAAAAAACGTTAAATGTATGAATCTCTTTGTTTCTCTGTTGTTCCTCACATTGTTTTATCCTCTTGGTTGTTTGTGGTGATGCTGGGTTTAATTTCTGAGGCAGAGATAAAAGATATGTTCTCAAGCTCTCTCCCATCAATAACTCAGATGGTGAGATACCATCTTGTGGTGGTAAGGTTTGGTCACTCAGAAAAAGCTCGATTAAAGTCTTCAATCCTCCTCAGAAAATCCTTGATGGCTCATACATCTTTCTTTGTTTTCCTCATAAGGATAATGGGCTGAATTGGTTACGTGAACAAATCCACATTCCTTTGCAAAATTTTGGAATAACTCATCAGCAAATTGTGACTCACTTCCCGACACTACAATATTCGGAATGCCCTGTGTTATATAAATTCTCTTCAGTGATTGAATGACTGCTTCTGTGATGCTACGTAGTCTGTTTACCTCAATCTACCTTGTGTAGTCATCAGTGACAATGAGGAATGTTTTCCCTTAAAATTAAATACACCTTGACGGAAAAGTAGACAGTGATAGTGGTTCTTTCTGATCTTGGCTGCTTACAGCACATGTAAGACAATGTGAAATCATCTACTTGATAGAATGAGCAATGCTTGGCCATCAGACTGATTGCTGGACCCTTGCACAACACTTTGCGATACCCAAGGGACTGTGGTTAAGTTTTTGAAGAATGTCAAGCAGAAATGCTCTTGTTATTCTGTTATTGAAGATTATGCAATCTTCAATGACTGGGCAGTTCAAAGAATGGGTGTAATACTGGATTATGGGAGATGTAGCCCAGCCATCCTTCCAGACAATATTCTCTTCTCTGGAGACAATCATCTTGCTGTTGACTTGTTTTATTTCCTGTAAATTTTCTTATCATAGCTGTTAAGTGCTGAGTAATTAAGGCTGTATATGCTTCCACCTCCTCAATGAAGCATGAATCCTCTTGTTTAGTTGCTCCTGATAGTACCCGTGACAATGTTCTGCTATCGTTTGATACTTCCCTTGTATGTACTCTGTTAATGAGTCTTATCTCATTAAACTTAATCTGAACCATTAGATTCAGGGTGGCATCTTTGAAAACTTTTTTATGTTCAGACGAGTGACTAGCGCCTTATGATATGTTTCAATTTTGAACGGCAATTGCATAATGTAGTCTATGAATTTTTCACACGTCCATTTTTCTGCCAATGTTCCTTTCTCAATTGCGGCATATCTTTGTTCTGTTACTGATAATATCCTTGAGGCATATTAAATTGGTCTAGGTTTAATGTCTCTCTGCACTTGAAATAACATTATCTCCAGACCTGTTTACAATCCATCTGCTGTAACTAGGAAGGGTAATTCTGGGTTCTAATACTTTCATAGGTAATAAAAAATGTTTAATTTTTCAAAAAGCACTTTGTGATTTTACTTCCTCTCTTGCAGATCACCTATTCCCTTTGAAAAAAAACACAGCTGTCAATCAGGCTTGGAGTCTTTGTAAACATTGCAGTTGGGGTACTTGAGATGCATTCAAGCGTGAAGAAAAAGATAAATAAACACGGCTGACTGGAGGCTGAGTAGAAATCCAGTAAGCTGTCAATGAATATATTGGGACTGAGTGCACAGCTGTGGAGAAGAGAATCTTCAACCCCACCTCCTCACCGCCCCCCCCACCCCCAGCAGTGAAATGGCATCTCCTCTCTCTCAGAGAACTTCAAAGATGTCTGCTCACACCTGCAGCTCCTGAGAGAGAGAAAGAGAAAACCTTGCTGCAACATGCAGTGCTGCAGTGATTTAAAAGCCTGCCAGGAAACCATGGGGCATGGAGATTAACCTGGTCACTTCAAACTTTTCACAGCTGACAGGCAGGAATGAAAGTGTTGATCACAGAGCTGCCTAAAATCACCGTGTCTGGGGTGATCTTCAGGCCTGCCTGGATTAGAAGGATCGGAAGGTGCAATCCAGCCATGGGACCCCCATCCTTCCTGCACTCCGAGCTCATCTGACATACAGGACTCTTCCGCTGCAGCCTTGCAATGGCAGAGGGCACATGGGCATGGGACTTACTTCTTTGACCCTCCCCTCGAGGCCCAAGGCACCAGGCCAGGGCATCAGTGCCAGGATGTGAGTGCTCGACCTACCCCAGGTCTTGGAGACAGGAGACCAAAATACCCAGCTTTCAAGATTTCGAGATTGTGAAAGCACGACAGCCAGTTCTCAAATTCAGCGGAGAATTCCTCTTCAGTTCCCCTCAGGAGATTGGGTGCATGGATACTCCTTCCCTGGTGCCATCTCCCTGAATCAACCAGGATGTTCATACCATGCAACAGAAGTTTCCCAGACTGAAGGTGAGCCCACACTGAGGAAACTTCCCTCTCGATTGACAGGATTCTCTTCTCTCCTTCATCCATTGTCTTTAGGATATCTTGCAGTTCATCAACGTGAGCACCAATAGTCTGTGCCGGGAAGCCGAGACTGCCATTCACAATATTTACTCATAGTGGCAGCCATCCCCTCCATGCCAAAAGCGTCACTGAAGCAAGGGCCCGCTCACCAGCTAACCGCCTGGATCCAGGGCTCATCAATCTTAATGCAATAAATGGGGCGAAGGAAGCAGAGGCAACACTAAGTCCATTACAGAAAACCTACAGTGCAAAATGAGGCCACTCGGCCCATCAAGTTTGCGCCAACAACAATCCCACCCAGGCCCTATCCCTGTAACTCCATGTATTTACCCTACTGATCCCCCGACACTAAGGAGCAATTTAGTACGACGAGTCAACCTAACCCGCTGATCTTTTGGATTGTGGGAGGAAGCCGCAGCACCCAGAGGAAACCCACACAGACACAGGGAGAACGTGCAGGCTCCACACAGACAGTGACCCAAGCCAGGAATCGGACCCAGTTCCCTGGCGCTGTGGGGCCACAGTGCTAATCACTGTGCCACCGTGCTGCATAGATTATATACATCAGGATCAATTAATTACAGGTCGTGCGTCAGGATAAAAAACAGATTGAAAAATGAGTAGCACCAGAGCTTGCAAAAACTGCCACTCCCATGCCTTCATCACGTGATCTGCCCCCTCCCCAACCCCACCCCCACCCCACTCCCCGCTCTCACCCCCCCAACTCCCCCGCCTCCAACCCTCCTGATTTATCTTTAAATTTGGCTAGGCCTGTGGAAAACCTGCTCTTCCACGTTTCTCAACTTCCAATCAGCTCCCTGTTCCCGTTCCACCTCAGCTGAGTTAATAAACAGCCGCTGCACAAGTCTCTGACCCATGTCTAGTAGAGGCTCTGGATACTTCTCCAAACATGAGACATGAGGACGTTGTGAGTGAGGTGGAAGAGTTAGGAATTGGAAAGGTGAGGTCTAACTGATTAATGTGTCCTGGTAGCTAACCACACGGGTATTGATGACATTAGTCTGGGAGCCCATTGCCTGAATGCTTTCTCAGCAGGGAAGTGTGAAGGACAAGTGCGCAGGAAGATTGGAGAGGATGTATATAATGCAAACATACTCTCTGCAATACCTTTTCCAATATCATTTCTGCAAACCATTTTATAAATAGCATAATACAAGCTTTGAAGAAATTGCCCAACGATATTTACAAAGCAGTTAGAAGCAACTTAGCTGTATGTCCCAATTCGGAAAAATAAAATTGGCTTTGAAAAAATAATGCTCTTTTCTTATGATGACAGATAACTATCATTCGGAAGTACGCAAATGTTCATATCCTGCAAACGCCAGAGGTCATGAACAAAACTATATTATTTTGTTCGACAATGATTCCATGGGGGTCAATTTGCTCAATGCACTGGCTGTGTTTTGATTAATGAGAGTTCATCATTTTCCTGGTGCACTTGCAGGAATACACAAGGTTACCCCTAGTGCATTTGCTGGAGATTGCACGCATTCCAAAGTGAATGGCTCTCAGGATACATCTGCAATAATGGTACTGAAGCACTTGTTAATTATTGTAATGGGCACGTAAGTGCATCTGGCCAGTTACGGAGTGCACGCGTTGGGAGCGCTGGCGGAAGGAGCCAGTTGCAGGAAGGCCCGATTCACCGAGAGGACTTGGTTATTGATGGGATGAGGCAAATGCACAGATGCCTGCTCCACCTCTGAGTGGCAGCGGCTCCATACGGGCATGTCTGACAGACATGGCAGGTGATCGCAGGAAAGAGAATTTCAAACAAAGCGGCGAAGGTGACTGTCAGTTCCCTCACATGGAAATATGTGGTCTGACTGACAATTATCTCGCAATGTTTCAAATGATTAACCAAGGAGGTTGTGAGTGTTAGCAGGTCTGAATGCTTTGACAAGGACTATTGCAAACCCAATTTTATCCATGAACATGCTGAAAATGGAGCATGAAGGAACAGGCAATGAAAGTATTTGAGAACAGAGCAACAAAATCACATGCACAAAGTGGCAGCAAGTGAATAGAATCACAGAACATAGAATACCGACAGTACAAAGGAGGCCATTTGGCCCATCGAATCTGTACCAACCACAATCCCACACAGGCCCTATTCCCACAACCCCACATATTTACCCTGTTAATCCCCCTGACACTAGCATGGCCAATCCATCTAACCCACACATCTTTGGACTGGGAGAGGAAACCGGAGCACCCGGAGGAAACCATGGGGAGAATGTGCAAACTCCACACAGACAGTGACCCAAGGCCGAATTGAACCTGGTTCCCTGGTGCTGTGAGGCAGCAGTGAGAACCATGGTGCCACCATGCCACCCCAAAATAGGACCCATGGTAATTCCTAATATTTTAAATAATGAACATTCTTAAACCTTAAAATGCTCACTCCATTTTTTTCTCATTGCAGCTGAAGATCAAGGGTGGAATTTTCCCTATCCCGCCTGCCACGGGGATCGTAGGGAGCGATACAATGACCATGCAAAGGTTCATTGACCTCGGGTGGGATTTCCCAGCCTTGGGGTAGGTGTGGCTGGAAGATCCCACCCCAAGCATCAGATCAAGCCCAAATAGGGATGCAAAGCCTTATCTTGTCAGCTTAGATTTTGTCTACCTCTCTTGTGGGGACCGTGAAGTGTTTTCCGTTGGATTTTGAATGTGGTTTCTAGAGCCAAGCAAGGATTGGATTGAGTTTGTCCAGTCCATCCCAAGCATTGGCTTTGTAATTTTTAGGATGGAGTAAAAAATTAAAAAAGCATATTTGACATCTTACTTTTTTTGTCAGCAAATTCACAATGAGCAACCTTCCTGCTTCTACGTGAATACTCTCACTGAGGAAGACGGCTTTTAGCAGGTGCCAATGTGAAAGAATGATTGTGGTATGTATCTAAAAGCCCTTAGATAAATAGAGACCATAGCCCAAAAATATGCAGGTTAGATGGCATGGCCTTGCTAAATTGTCTCTTGGTGTCCCAAGTTGTATAAGTAAGGTGAATGATGAGTTATAGAGTCATAGAATCATAGAGGTTTAGAGCATGGAAATAGGCCCTTCAGCCCAACTTGTCCATGGCGCCCTTTTTTTTAAAGCTCCTAAGCAAATCTCAATTGCCCATATTTGGCCCACATCCCTCTATACCCATCGTACCCATGTAACTATCTAAATGCTTTTTAAAAGATAAAATTGTACCTGCCTCGACTACTACCTCTAGCAGCTTGTTCCAGACACTCACCACCCTCTGTGTGAAAAAGCTGCCCCTCTGGACACTTTTGTATCATATCCCTCCCCTCTCACCTTAAACCTATGCCCTCTAAATTTAGACTCCCCTACCTTTGGGAAAAGATATTGACTATATACCTTGTCTATGTCCTTCATTATTTTATAGACCTCTATAAGGTCACCCCTCAGCCTCCTACGCTCCAGAGAAAAGAGTCCCAGTCTATTCAGCCTCTCCTTATAACACAATCCATCAAGTTCCAGTAGCATCCTAGTAAATCTTTTCTGCACTCCTTCTAGTTTAATAATATCCTTTCTATAATAGGGTGACCAGAATTGCACACAATATTTCAAGTGTGGCCTTACCAATGTCTTGTACAACTTCAACAAGACATCCCAACTCCTGTATTCAATGTTCTGACCAATGAAACCAAGCGTGCCGAATGCCTTCTTCACCACTCTATCCACCCGTGACTCCACTTGCAAGGAGCTATGAACACATGTACCCCTAGATCTCTTTGTTCTGTAAATCTCCCCAACACCCTACCATTAACTGAATAAGTCCTGCCCTGGTTCAATCTACCAAAATGCATCACCTTGCATTTGTCTAAATTAAACTCCATCTGCCATTCTTCAGCCCACTGGCCCAATTGACCAAGATCCAGTTGCAATTGGAGGTAACTTTCTTCACTGTCCACTATGCACCAATCATGGTGTCAGCTGCAAACTTACTAACCATGTCCCCTATATTCTCAGCCAAATCATTAATATAAACGACAAACAACAGTGGGCTCAGCACTGATCCCTGAGGCACACCACTAGTCACAGGCCTCCAGTTTGAAAAACAACTCTCTACAATCACTCTCTGGCTTCTGTCAAGAAGCCAATTTTGTATCCATTTAGATACCTCATCCTAGATCCCGTGAGATTTAACTGTATGTAACAACCTACATGCCATACCTTGTCAAAGGCCTTGCTTAAATCCATGTAGACAACATCAACTGCACTGTCCTCATCTATCTTCTTGGCTACCCCTTCAAAAAACTCAATTAAACTTGTGCGATATGATTTTCCACGCACAAAACCATGCTGACTGTCCCTAATCAGTCCTTGCATCTCTAAATGCCTGTAGATCCTGTCCTTCAAAATACCTTCCAACAACTTACCTACCACTGATGTGAGGCTCACTGGCTTGTAGTTCCCAGGCTTTTCCCTACAGCCCTTTTTAAACAAAGGCACAACATTTGCCACTCTCCAATCTTCAGGCACTTCACCCATGACTATCAATGATTCAATATCTCAGCTAGAAGACCTGCAATTTCCTCCCTAGTCTCTCACAACATCCTGGGATACACTTTATCAGGCCCTGGGGATTCATCTACCTTGATGCGCTTTAAGACTTCCAGCACGTCCTTCTCTGTAATACGTACACTCCTCAAGACATCACTATTTATTTCCCCAAGTTCCCTAACATCCATGCTTTTCTCAACAGTAAATACTGATGAGAAATATTCATTTAGGATCTCATATATCTCTCATGAATCCGCACATACATGACCTTGTTGATCCTTAAGAGGCCCTCCTCTCTCCCATGTTATTCTTTTGCCCTTTATGTATTTGTAGAAGCTCTTTGGATTCTTCTTTGCCTTATCTGGCAAAACAATTTCATGTCCCCTTTTTGCCCTCCTGATTTCTCTTTTAACTCTATTCCTACACTCTCTATACTCTTCAAGAGATTCACTTGATCCCAGCTGCCAATGCATATCATGGGCCTCTTTCTTCTTCTTGACCAGGGTCTCAATATCCCGAGTCATCCGGGGTTCCCGATTTCTGCCAGCCTTGCCCTTCACTCTAAGAGTAATGTGTTTACCCTGAACCCTGGTTAACACACTCCTGAAAGCATGCCACTTACCCGACGTCCCAGACGGGTTATGGGCACTGGGCGGGCGGGGCATGTTCTGAACGAGATGCTGAGTCAGTGCAGATTCGATGGGCTGAAAGGCCTCCTACTGCACTGCAGGGATTCTATTCTGCAGGCTGGAAGGCTGAGCAGGAATTGGGAATGCTGAAGTTACAAAGTTGTGCGCAGGTGATCACACATGCTCATTCTGTATCAGAAATTCTTATTTTCACTTATCTAAATACAATGCTTATGCTCGGTTGTCATGGCAATAACAAGCATTAACAATTCCCATGAGCTGATTCTACACTGTATCTCATAAGTCGCCTGTTAGATGCTCCACACGATATTCGGTTCCACTGGCTTCGATGGAATTGACTATCAGGCAGAGCGTATAATGGCCGGCAAAAGCAATTCTGCCTGCACTGCGCCCCCTACCAAGTTTAATTTCACACCACTGAAATCCAAAAAGGATGAAACGCTTTCTTCAGTAATGATGCAATCACTACAGCACCCTGACTCAGCTGAAGCAAGCACTGGGTCAGTCTTACGCACAAATTTAAGGAGCGAACTGATCCGTGGATGATGATAAAGCAAGTAGCTCGTGGAGAAGATCTGTTTTCTTTGCAAGTCCAAGTGTTATCAGGGTCACATCTCCTGCTGGGTCCCCCCATGAATTTGACTTCAAGGGACCAATGATGAAGCAGAGAGCTCAACATGAGTGACAACTAGTGAACAAAGCACTTGACTCATGCGATAGAAGCTGTTCTGGATATAGGTGAAGACTGAGCAATGTCAGAAACTGGCATTGTGCAGTATAAGACAGTCAAAATCTAAAGGTGACAACTGAGCCATCAAGACTACCTTTCCATCAGGGTAAAATCACCTCTGCTTCGATAATACCTCAATTTTTCTTTTAAGTTAATTTTTGGGATGTGGGCCTGGCTGGCTAGGCCACCATTTGTTGCCCATCCCTAATTACTCTTGAGCTGAGTGGTTTGCTTGGCCATTTTGGAGGGTATTTAAGAATCACTTTGACCGTAAGATCTTTCACTTTATTGTGTAAATGCTCATGTTACAGCAATACTGGAATAGCATGGTGAGGGGAGCAGGTAACTCTGATGCACTTCAGCACTAACAATGGGGTGTTGTCAGGACCCATTCACCGGAATTCTCTCACCCCATCCATCACGGAATCAGAGCAGGCAAGAGAAAGGCAATGGAAATGTCCATTAGACCTTGTATGTGATTTTCCAGTCTCGCTTGAGGGAGGCCGTAAAACCCCACCCATTGTCTTTGCTGTTTTCATAGAAATCCTACAGTGCAGAAGGAAGCCATTCAGCCCATCAAGGCTGCACCAACAACAATCCCACTCAGAGTCTATCCCCATAATCCATTTGCCCTGCTAATCACCCTGACACTAAGGGACAACTTAACATGGCTAATCCACCTAACCCACACATCTTTGGACTGTGGGAGCAAACTGGAGGAAACCCACACAGGTACAGGGAAAAGGTGCAAACTCCACACAGACAGCGACCCAAGTCAGGAATCAAACCCGGGTCCCTGGCACTGCGAGGCAGCAGTGTTAACCACTGTGCCACTGGAGTGAACTGAACCAGCTACATACTGGAGTGATGGTCAATTCATCCAGTCAGCATTTTTGGTTGACAAGTCACGCAAACACTTTCAGCCGCACTGGGCTCCAGCATGCTGGAATTTGGGAATATAAAGTTGGGATTCTCCCTCTCCTATTATTCATCTGGTTACCCACCACTGACTTGTGCAAAAAACAGCCACCTGTATTTGATTCTGCGCCTGATTCTTATTGTCTCATCGCTCAATTCTTGGCTCCCTGTACTCAAATTAAAACTTGTCACCATCTTAAAATCCTTGAAGTGCTTTGTCCCACATTATCACTGCAGCTGTTTTCAAACTTCAACCGCCTCCTTGAACCTTTCAACATTCTGACTCTGGCCTTGTACGTGGTTTCCACTCTCTTATCCTTCACCCTCTACCATCAGCTGCCTTGACTCTGGACCTCCCCACTTAGCAGAAATGGAATAAATAAGCTACTTAACAGGCTGCCCAGGTTTCAGTGACAGTGACCTTAAACTAATGCCAAACAGGCCTTCTGCAGCACTGCACATCTGGTATTAATCCCCATAACACAATGTCAAATCTTTATCCTGTACCCTCACTGACAGATGTTTATCAAAACACGAGCTCACTGTTTTAAAAAAAAGCTTTCTCATGGAGAATGCCACATAAGTATGAAGCTACTGATATAAGTAATTTGCTGAATAACTCACTACCTCCACTAAAAATAACCTTCAACATCTGTCTTATAACAGTGTGTATTTCTGGTACCAGAACATCCTATTTATTCCCTTTTCAGCCCTGTCAGTGCACTTTTTGCTTGAGAACAAAAGAAGTTTTTAAACATAGAAACTAGAAGCAGGAATAGGCCATTTGGCCCTTCGAGCTTACTCCACCATTCATTTTGATCATGGTTGATCATTGAATTCAATATCCTGAACCGTACGGCCACCACCGCCCCCCATATCCCTTAATCCCTTCAGCCCCAACAGCTATATCTAATTTATTCTTGAAATCAGACAATGTTTTGGCCTCAACTACATTCTGTCGTTGTGAATTCCACAGATTCACCACCCTCTTGCTGAAGAAATTTCTCCTCATCTCAGTTCTAAAAGGTTTACCCCTCGCTCTCAAACTATGACCAGTAGTTCTGGACTCCCCCACCACTCTTTCTGAATCTACTCTGTCTAGCCCTGTTAGAAATTTAAAGGCAGATTATAAATAAACAGGATACAATTTAGTCGAAAATGAAGAAAACGAAACAGAATTGTTTTGCGCCTGGCGCGTGAATGTCGTTTACCACCTGAAGCAAAATAAGGAGGGGTTTCTGCACTAAATTGTAGCCCCCACATAAAAACAAGAAGTAGAAAGTTTCATTACTAAACTCCACTCACGATATGTTACGTATGATAATGAGTAGCTTCTGGTCTGTTTAACATTGTAATTCAATCTCCGCCATTTTGGTGACCTTCATAAAATTGCTTGAGCTTTGCTCTCGTGGTTTATGATGTCATCGGAACTCCTTGATTAAATTACTGTCTTGTAACTCAGAGCCAGCCGTCTATTATCCTGTGTGTAACATCGGGGTGACTGTGCACAATTCCTGCTTCCAGCAGCTTAGCTTAATAGTCATCCACAAGCAACTATAATGGAAAGTGCACTTTCAGTCTGTCTGCAATTATAAAACGAAGGTGCAGTTTCCTTCCAAGTTAGAATAAGATTGAAAACAATAGCTCGCAGCTACTTTATTCATTGTCGATGACTAACACTACTGAATATAACTTTTACAGTCCAATTATATCCAGGCATGCACGATACCTGCTGCGTTGCTATGGAAAACATGTCTTCACTTTTCACCAAGATACCACCAGAGAAATCACAATTTGGAATAAAAGAAGCTGCAAGAATAAGGCAGAGTCATAAAGTGCTGTGTGTTAGCACAAAATTGCAGAAATTTTACAATGCAGATTCAGTGCATTGAATGCACAATGAATCCCGATATTAGCCCATGCTATCTTGACTGAAGAATGTTCCCACCAGTAGAGAAGGAAGGTGAAAGAGTGTAGCTTAGTGATCGCGACTTCAGAAAATCATGAAATGACGTATCTCAGAAGGAAGTCATTCCGCCCCTTGTTTTGGAGCTTGCACCTTGCAGGAGCTCTCTCATCCCCTTAGCTTGCTAAACATTTTCCCTTCAAGTATTTATCTAATTCCTGTTCAAAGGCTTTCAGCATTCTTTCGAGTAGCACATTCCTGATCATAACAACACTTTATTTCATTTATTTTTAGTGTCACACGTAGGCTTTCATTAACACTGCAATGAAGTTAATGTGAAAATCCCCTAGTAACCACACTCTGGTGCCTGTTCAGGTACACTGAGAATTCAGCATGGCCAATGTACCTAACCAGCACATCTTTCGGACTGCGAGGGGAAACCGGAACACGTGGAGGAAACCCACACAGACACGGTGAGAATGTGCAGACTCCGCACAGACAGTGACCCAAGCTGGGAATCAAGCCCATGTCCCTGGTACTGTGAGGCAGCAGTGCTAACCACTGTGCCACCATGCTCCAGTCAATGAATGTTACCATGCAACTCCTTACTTACATCATTTGGATGTCCCCCGATTAAGGTATTTCCTGAATAACCTTTTCAATTGATGAAAACTGTTGACTTTATATCCTAAACCGAGAATGACAGACATGGATTTTCTTCAACTTCCCAAACTTAAAGCACACCAATGATAGGTGAACAAGTCCTATGTCAAGCTTTCAGTGATGCTACATCAGCAGCCAGGATGTTATGGTGGACTTGTTAAAATGGCACCAGGCATTTTTGCAGGTTCTGCCACACTCACCAGGCAATGAGCACAGGGAGGTTACCGTGTTCTCAAGGACTGTACTGGAAGAAAGACAGATGCCGAGCTGTGCCATCTGTGATAGGGCCATTTTGGGTCCTTTACAACCTACTTATGATAGATTATTTCAGATCCGAGATCTTAGATTGCTCTTAAGAATGGATCCCAATTTCCCATAGCTTGAAGACTGTATAACCTAGCCTTAAGCGGTGGTGACATATCATTGCTGGGATAAATTTGGGAAAGCGATATCCTGATTAGTCTGCTGAAGCCCAATTGTCATCTTTCTTTAGCTTTAAATTCTATTAATTGTGAAGTAAAACAGGGTTTCGTATCACGTCATGTTTAATGTAAAAAGCTGAGGATGTCTGCCCCTGAACTACTCAAGAAAATAACTCAATGATTTATCCTCTTATGATGTTCGCATCCATGTAGTTTATTTCTTCCATTGTGAGTTAGAGGTTGGGATATCTATAATTTGAGTTATAAGGTTCAACTACCAATATATTTCTTATCTGACCAATGATATGATTAGATTTCGGTGATTCTGAGATTTTCTGGAAGAAAGGTTAGCTTTTAGGAAGCCATTGTTCAGCTTTTGTTATTTTTCTAGGCCAGCATGTGTGATTTTGAGTGTACCCAGACCTTGATTTCCTCTTCCATAGCTAAAGTAAATTCCAAAAGTTGATCAATGAACAAGCTCTACAAAAGGTCGTGAACGAAGTCCAGTCCATCATTCAAACCACTCTCCCATCCATTGGCTCTGTCTACACTTCCCGCTGCCTCGGCGAAGCAGTCAGCATAATTAAGGACCCCACGCACCCCGGACATTCTCTCCTCCACCTTCTTCCGTCAGGAAAAAGGTACAAAAGTCTGAGGACACGTACCAACCAACTCAAGAACAGCTTCTTCTCTGCTGCTGTCAGACTTTTGAATGGATCTACTTCGCACTAAGTTGATCTTTCACTACACCCTAGCTATGACTGTAATACTACATTCTACACACTCTCTTACCCTTCTCTATATATGGTATGCTTTGTTTGTAGTACGCAGAGAACAATACTTTTCACTGCATATAACACATATGACAATAATAAATCAAATCAAATCAAATTAAATCAAATCTTCCTGACCTAAGTTAACCTTTCATTAGTTTTAGCTTGAACCACCTGCCGTAGACTTTAGTTGAACAACTGTCCCAAATTTAACTATTGTACATGATGTGATACCTTTGCAAAATAACTTTCCAGCTACGAGCAAAAACAGTTCAATTTTCCCTAATCTCTCTCAATTATTTGACTATTTAACTTGGGTGTACTATTTCTATTTTAGGAAAAAGCCTTGTGGGTAAAACTGTGAAAGTAATATTAATGCATATAAAGTGTTTCAAAACGCTTTACATCCCTTGTGCTAGAAGTAGAGATCACTGAATATTTTTGGTTGCACTGAGAACGCTTATTTGGGCAGTTTCTTCAGCTGAGCTAACTACAATAGTTTTCTAGCTCCATCTAGTACATGGAATGTACAAACATTGATGCAACCAAAATTAGTGATGAATTTAGGATATTGAGATGGGCAGCTTGAGTTGGGAAATTGACTGCTCAGTAACCTGGATCATGCGATTTCTGCTCTGGTGGTGGGGGAGGGGTGTGGTGCCTGTGGGGTAGAGTGGGGTCACTGAACATGAACATCCACTGCAGTGGGCTGGTGAGAAGCCTTTCTAGGTTCTCCGGGACTTCATCCCAGTTATTTCAGAAGTTGTTAGGTCCTCCAGCTCTCAGTCCCTTATACCCACACCCCCCCAACCTCCTTGGCCTGTCGCACTCTCCATGCCAACTCATGCCCCCACCTGCCCCCATGGCCTGTCGTATTCTCCAGGCCAACTCATAATCATACCCACCCCATGGCCCCTCATATTGTCCATGCCCTCTCAATGCCAACTAATGCCCCAACTCATCTTCATCCCCACAGTGCCTCATACACTCCATACCACCTCCACTGCCATTCATCTAATAATCACCTAAGCAGCCATGTGCCGACAAGAAAAAATAAACTTCTAATAATCTAATACAGTTCTCACAGTATTAGATCACACTTGATAATGAAAAATCTCCCATTCATAAACTCCATTCAAAGCTTTTAACCTTTTCAAGCAGTTAATCTCTTGTAAAGACAAAAACTTATTTTCAGTTGCCACATCAAAAACATCTAATCCTTTAATAGCTTCTTTAAGCTGCCAATCAAACTATAAACTCAGAATTGACTACTGAGATAATTATAGATTTTGACACTCTGTCAAGTATTTGTAACAATAGTTCTTGGGAAAATGTTAACAAAGAAATCTATTGAAACTGCCAACCAACACTAACTTACGCCTGTCAATCAAATTCAGATCAGCCATGATCTTATTGAATGGCGGGGCAGGCTCGAAGGGCTAGATGGCCTACTCCTGTTCCTATTTCTTATGTTCTTAAATTAGTCAAGCAGAGTGTTTTTTTTAACCTTCATTAACAATTGCAGTCTTTCCTCTGGTCGAGAGCACAGGAGCATTTAAAAATTTTTGGATCATGAGTTTTACAGACCTTACCCACCCATCAAGAGCATTTAGGTTTACTCCTGCACTCCAGGTTAAAGCCCTTGGACCAACCAAAATGGTATCTGTTTGAATTCAGCACTGAGTTTAAATGGCCCTGCTAAGTTTGGGTTTCCCGCCCATGTGAATCATAACCTATTCCCCCCTTTCTCTATGTGCAAAAGTGGGATCTGTCGGAAATACAGGCAGCCCTTCTACATCTGGGATCCCCTCCTCTGCCACTTTAAAGGTCTGAGATGTATTGAATATTTTGTTGGAGCACAGTACACTTTCAAGCCACATCCCTGCCAAACTTTGTCCTACCATCACTAAAAACCTGGCTACATTTTTCCCACTCCCTCTCTCCTCAACTTTCCATTCTCTTCCTCTTCCCTTTCCTCTCCCTCCCTCCCGACCAATCTGTATTCGCTCCCAGTCCACCACTTCTCGCTGCTTTCCCCCATTCTCTCCTATCTGTCTCCGTCCATTACTTTTTTCTCCTCTCTCCACCAGTGTCCAACATACACACACACATTGTAAGTTATATATAGATCTTTCTCTATATATATCCCCATATGCTCTACCCTGAGCACCTGATGGAAAGACGTTGAAAGACTTGTTGAATTATTTATGAAATGGTGAACGGCGGCTACACAAATCAGAATTGCCCGGGCTTCACTCACGTGGGCTAAATTCCATATTCTATGACTTCTCACTGTGCATCTCCTGCAGAGGCTGAAACATTAATGCGCTATGGTTGAAACAAGACAACACCATTATAAAGTACCTGCATTGCTGTAAATATCACCAAATGACTCAAAAACAAAACATGAAAGAAAACAGGAAGAGAAGGAACATTTATTGGCCTGCTCCACCTTTGCTCAAATAGCGACAGACCGCTTCACTTAATAATTCAACTGTGGCGCAGTCACTTGACATTTTCCTACCCTTTTGATCTTATTCTTTGCTTTTTTTGTGTGTTATTTGCCTCCGCAGGGTGCCCTGCCCTGCAGGGTAAAGGTCAGGCATCGCTGCTAATAGTTTTGAAACCTGCACAACCACATTCAAATGAAAAGTCAGTGGGGGGGGTGCCCAGGTGCTGACGGAAATACAAAAGGTATGGAAAACTTCTTTAATTGATGTGGTCTAATCCATAAAGTCGGGCCAAGAAGCCAAAAGCTCTCTGACTCCTATTGGAACAGTTTTCTGATACATCACCATCACACAGTGACAGTGCAGCTGATCACTTGAACAGCAAGCAACTGCGGAATTGGGAGCTGGATCAGTTTGCTGCAAAGTCAACTAAATATTCCAGTTATGCTCCAGTTAAAATTCCACGGTGAAGCAACTCAAAGGGTTTGGGTGCAGGACAAAAATAGGACCACTCTTCAAAGCAAGAAACCATTCTAACTTGAAAGCTAAGCTTGTAAGATAACCCAAAACCCCAGCAATAATGATACTACAAAAGGCACAACCCCATCATTGCCATTTAGTTATTTTTTTTCACCTGGAACACTGAGGGGCAATTTAGCAGTCAATCAATCAATCTAATCCCCACAAATTTGAACTGTGGGAGGAAATCAGGGTACCCAGAGGAAACCCACACAGACACGGGGAGAATGCGCAAGCTCCACACGGACAGTGACCCAAGCTGGGAATTGAACCCAGGTCCTCGACTGGATTAGGCATGGAACGCAATCAATAGGCTCCGTGAAGATTGATCTTGTTTGGACTTTCTCAGCATTTCCCTCTAATAAAATGGACTTGGGAGGGCAGGAGGTAACTGTGGGAGTCGCGGGGGGGGGGGGGGGTGGCAGCAGAGGTGGGTAATAAGTTGCAAATGCATAAATATTATAAGTGTTGTCAGACGCATTCCCATTTAGCAGCACATTAATTAATTATTGCTGATGATGTAGGTTGAAAATTAACACCAGGTAATACACCTATTAGTAATTCCTAGCTGCCATCATCAGCAAAATAAATGGGAATGATTAAATAAGTTACAGTAGAATAATGCCACAATTATCAGTTGGTAAAAAGCAGCTGGCTTAGCTTGATGCAAGATTAATTCTCTTCGAGAGTCAAGTATAACAATGGATTGCACGCTTCAGATAAATAGCTTAGTGGAAAGCAATAATTAGATACTTCTCTAAGTGGAAGAGATAAAACCTGCCTAGGATCATAAGAAATAGGAGCAGGAGAGGGCTACTTAGCTCATCCAGCCAGTCCTGCCATTAATAAGATAATAGAACCATAGAATGCCCACAGTACAGAAAGAGGCCATTCAGCTCATCAAGTCTGCACTGACTCTCCGAAAGAAACGTAGAAAATAGTGAAGTAGACCATTCGGCCCTTCGAGCCTGCACCATCATTCAACCTGATCATGGCTGACCATGTACTTTCAGTATCCTACTCCCACTTTCTCTCCATACCCCATCCTGCCTTTAGCCAGTGCACCCAGGTCCACTACCCTATCCCCACTTAACATGGCTAAACCGCCTAACCTACACAACTTTGGACACTAAGGATTAATTTAACATGACCAATCAGCCTAACCTGTACACCTTTGACAATAGGAGGACCCAAAAGAAACCCACACAGACACAGGGACAACATGCAACCTCCACACAGACAGTGACCTGAGGCCAGAATTGAACCCAGGTCCCTGGTGCTGTGAGGCAGCAGTGCTAACCACTGTGTCCCCCACGATTGATCTGATTGCAGCCTTAATTCCACTTCCCTGTCTGCCCCCATCTCTCACCAATCAAAAGTCTGTCTAACTCAGCCTTGAATACATTCAATGAGCCAGCCTCTACTGCTCTCTATGGAAGAGAATTCTAAAGACTAACCACCCTCTGAGAGAAGAAATTCCTCCTCATCTCTGTTTTAAATGGGAGAAAGCCCTTACTTTGAAATTGTGCCCCCCTACTTAAAGACCCTCGCCATATGAGAAACATCCTCTCAGCATCTACCATGTCAAGTCAAGTCCCCACAGGACCATGATATATGTCAATAAGAATGCCTCTCACTCTTCTGAACTCCAATGGCTATAGTTCCAACTAACTCAGCCATTCCTTTTATTTTAGATAATCATCTCAAATCATCTTGTCAGACAGCCAGAGATAGCCATTGGAAAATGACTCTGAAATGTTCAATTATTCTGCTACCTATCCCTTTCTCAAATGAAAGAGTGTCAACCCCAAATATCTGTTCTTTGATACATTGGGCAGAATGTTATGGCCCATTGTGATAGGGACAGGACCGGGAAATGCACCAAGCCATTCAAACATCCGTTGACTTCAGCAGGACTGGAAAATACCCCCCTCTCCCCACAAGCCATGGGAAGGCCTGTAAAATTCCATCCATTCTATTGTTTGAGTATGATAACATTTTTGGCTTGATGATCTTACACCAGTTCACTGATTACATTCCAGTCCTCCGAACCAATCATTAATTCAATCTAACATCCCCATTCATTATTGAAACTGTTTGTTTGAAAACAATATTGCCACCTTACCTCAAAGGCAATAAACATTTATAAAATACTTGTGGACATAACATTTGTACATCTCCCTTCTACAGTTTATCACAGAAAAATGTCCCAAGGCAATTTACAGCCATGGAAAGAATAACAATGGATGCTGAATTTAAAAAGTGTTCAGAGTGGAAAACCAGATTCTTGTGCAAAGAGCTGGGGTTTACGATGGGCTTTGAAGGAGAAGGGGAAGCTGCGGAACTGGCGGGGGTTAGAGCGAGTGCTCCCGAACTTGGGTTTAGCAAACTGAAGGCATGTCTACCGATGGTGGTGAGGCAAAGGAAGAGGCAAATACACAAGAAACTGGAATTAAAGTAATAAAATGGTTGGGATGGAATTTGTAAGATGCACAGAGAGGAAAGGAGGGGAAACATCACAGAGGAACTTAGACCTCATCTCTGGGATACTCATTCATGCCTTTGTTTCTTCCAATCCAACATGTCTAATATTCCAAACCTAACCTTCAACTTTTCCAAATTATTTACAACAAAAACTAGTATTTCAGATCCATGACCTTTCCTTAGAGCTCAGCATCCTGAAACGTTAACTCTGCTTCTCTCTCCACTGACGCTGTCTCACCTGCTGAGTATTATCAGTATTTTGTTGTTTTTTATTTCAGATTTCCAGTATCCACAGTATTTTGCTTCTCCAATTTAGTTATTTAGTTTACATAAACGATCAACTAGAAATCAACAAATAAAAGTATGGAACAGCATACACACAATGTGAGTCGTAGAATCCCTACAGCACAGAAGGAGGTAACTCAGCCCATCGAACTTGCACCGACAACAATTCCACCCAAGTTCTGTTCCCGTAATCCCTTGTATGTGCCCTGTTAATCCCCTGACACTAAGGGGCAATTCACCATGACCAATCCACCTAACCCGCACATCTTTGGAGTGTAGGAAGAAACCGGGGCACCTGGAGGAAACCTACGCAGACACGGGGAGAACGTACAAACTCCACATCGTCACCCAAGCTGGGAATCAAACCCAGGTCCCTGGTGCTGTGAGGCAGCTGTGCTAACCACTGTTCCACTGTGCTGCCCAGCACTGATCTACAAATATAAAACTAAAGACTTCCCAGGCACAGCAGAGTTACCTTGTGTAAAGAAACTACAATTGTTGAATGGAGACCAAGGCCCAAACTCTCCAACCCTTCTCTCCCTGCAACCACTGTCGGCGAGAATGGAGATGTTGGCGCTCAGCCAAACCTCCGTTTGCTGCAGCGGGACTGGAGAATCCTAGCTGTGGATGAGGTTGGAGAATTCCAGCCTTCAAGACATGCACTCTCTTTATGCACAATCATTAAAGGCACCAAAGGATGGAACGAGAGGGAACAGCAGAGTATTAAAATTATCAGCCAGTATGGTCTGAGAAACGCTAATATCACCACGATGATCGGAAATGCTGAACATTTTCTCCCAATCCAAGAGAATGAGGAAAGGTTAGTCAGCCTTAGAGTCCATTCTGAAAGCCTATGCACGAGCTTGTACTGCGATTCACTCTTCACAGTAATGTCCTGAGGGAGACAGAAAAATATAACCATCACCCCCCCTCTCCCACCACCCCAAAGAAGGAAACTGTGAAATTCAATGTACCACCAAAGATAAAAGGACAAACATTCCATCATTTCAGTCAACTCCATTTATGTGATCAGCTGCGATCCACAGGTCCCATAGTCCCTGCTATGTTCCTGGCAAAGAGAGCTCAATAACCATTACAATAACACAATTGTTTCTGTGCTTTTCTCTAATTTGTCTACATATTACTTGCTGTCTCCATCCTAATTGTTTAGCAGTCTATAATAAACTCCTAATAGAGTATATTCAGGAATAGATTCACTTTCTTCACAATCCCCTATATCATCTTTACATTATTGTGCTGTGATTGGAGTGACGGTTAATACCGACACCCCTTTTTCCTTTCCACTCTATTCCTGTCTTTACTAAAGCTTTTAGTCACCTGGCCTACTATGTCCGTCTTTGGCTCAGTGCCACTTTTCTTTCCCCAGTTACACTCTTGGGAAGTGCCTTGTTAAAGTTTATTTATTAGGCTTACATTAAACCTAATAGATAGGCTTACATTAAGACTGCAATGAAAGCACTGTGAAAAATACCCTAGTCATCACATTCCATCGCCTGTTCAGGAAAATTTAGCATGGCCAGTGCACCTAACCTGCCCATCTTTGGAGTATGGGAGGAAACTGGAGCACCTGGAGATAATCCACACAGACATGGGGAGAATGTGCAAACTCCGCACAGACAGCAACCCAAGGCAGGACTTGAACCCAGTCTCTGCCGTTGTGAGGCAGCAGTGCTAACCACCGTGCCACCCCTACACTGTTTGGGACATGTCACTATGTTAAGACTGTTACATAAATACAAGTTGCTGTTGTTGTGTTGGATAATTAAACGTGAGCCTCAAGTATTTATGGCTCACAAATAAAATGGCTTCAAATGTCTCTGAAAAACTATTGAAAATAAATCCTAGATCATCAGACGCCTGTTTTCCTCTGCCTCAAGTGACAAGTTTGATACTCTTTCAGTGCACAGATCGCAGGTTATGCTACTTTACAGTCATTCTCAAAAGGAGCACATGAACCTCATATATTTTCCTCTTTCAACAGCTAGCTTCTTCTTACTTCAAAAATGTGTTCAAGAGTCAGAATATTCTCTACAGTTGCAAGTAACATTTTCTTATTTTGCAACATTGTCCTGCAGTCCTTTACCAGAATTTTCTGACAGAAAGTGAGAGGGATCAGAGGGATGCTTTGACAGGCTGTAGCACATGAAAAAGTTGGGAACGTGCAGAGCTGGATATCCTTGTGCGTGATAGTGTCTGGTGGAACTGCCTGCAGTTTGCATTTTTGCTGTGCAGGCTGAGAGCTTGCAATAATGATCATCATCGGGGTCGTTAAGAGCCAATTCAACTGATAAAAAAAAGGCTGAGACAACTTGAAAATCAGCCAAATTCTAAATTAATGCTGGAAGTAATTCTGAACGGGTGGTTTGGTGCCGGCTTTCACAAGAAACATTTGCGTTTGTTGAAACGTTTGCCGGTGTGGTATTGATTACTTTGTGTAAACAGGTTCCAAGTGCAACAGTTGAAAAAACAGGAGATGTTACTACTGTACAAACAGCAGAGATGTAGCTGAATCAATTATCTTCCTCTATCTTAAGTGCAATGTCTGATATTTCTCCCTGATATATGCCGGGAATTGCATATCTAATCTGTAATTGGCACCGCTTACCATTAGCCACCAGACTGATAATGCCATTAACTGCAAACACTTACATGGCAACATAGGAATTAACAATCATTCTAAGTTGCAAACTCAGTTGCTCAAAAATGTATACTAAGTGCTCAAATAACACATCTGTCGGAGGAATTTCCTCAGACCTGCCCTCACTTCACCACCACAGTTTCACGGGATGTAAGGCATGGGAAAGGGTTCTCGTTGCACTCTCCAGCAAAATTATGGGCAGAATTTTACAGCCCCTACCGCCGGTAGGATTTTCCACTTCCGCCAGAGTCAATGGAACTTTGAACGGTTTGCCACATCTTATGGCCCCGCTCCCACCAAAGGGACTATAAAATTACAGCTCTGGAATGTTCGTGTTTATGAGGAGATTCATAGCTGTTTTCTTAAAGTGGAGTCACAATGAGTTGAAGTGTAACATTATGACATTACTGGTTATTGACAGATAAGGTACCACATCCAGTGCTGTTGGGCAAAACAGAATATTTCCAGATAACCCCGCCTTCTTCTCCAGCTCACAAAGTTTGATTGACCTCTTTTATCCTATAATGAGAAGTCTTCAACATCAAGGACGATGTATGTAGCAGCATCGTCAATTTCTCTATGTTCACTATTGCTAGTGAAATTCCAAGCACGTTCTAAATAAAGAAGTGGTGTGCAAGCTGGCAGTCCAGTCACTTGCTGGTGCAATTCTTAATATTTAAACAATGGTAGCTATTTGATAACTGGGAAGGAAGGGAATATTTTGCTTTAAATGCCAGAGGAATTGGTAGATGAGAGCCTGTTAGCTAAGCCCTTTCTCAAATTGAGAGCCTGAGAAACTTTGTATACATAGAATCATAGAATCTGTACAGTGCAGAAGGCGGCCATTTGGCCCATCGAGTCTGCACCAACCACAATCCCACCCAGGCCCTATCCCTGTAACCCCAAATATTTACCCTGCTAATCCCCTCACACTAGGGTCAATTTACCATGGCCAAACAATCTAACCCACACATCTTTGGGCTGTGGGAGCAAACCTGAAGGCAACCCACGCAGACACTGGGAGAATGTGCTCCACGCAGACAGCGACCCAAAGCCGGAATTGAATCCAGGTCCCTAGTGTTGTGAGGCAGCAGTGCTAACCACTGTGCCACTGCATTGCCCGGTGTACATACAAATGATGTATGTTTTGTAGCCCAGCAACATTCATGTCACTCTTGGCAACTTGAGGTCTGGTATTTCCAGCCCATTGTGCCCTCTCTCTGGAATACCTCTAACTTCATTTTTTAGAGCACATTACAGCCATTACCGGTCCTGAAATGTTTATTATTGACCTGATAGCAGTAACAACACCCTTAAGGCTGGAAAGACCCTAATGGCCAAAGAAGATTATGTTATTCATCATTCTCCTCAATGCTATCTTTGTATTTTCCTTGCTCTGTCATGCTTTATATTGCAGGACCAGAGTTTCATTGGAGGTATTCATCTTTCTTGAAGTTTCTTGCTTTACTGCTACAGTTTAGGTGAATTGACCATGCTAAATTGACCCTTAGGGCGTGATTTTACCATTTTCATTCTAAGTGCCGAATCTGGGCATATTGCAGGTCCGACTTAGAAATCTGTTTTCAGGCGCTCCCCCCATACACAGACAGCCATCTCCAGTCTTATTCGCGCTGTGGGTGGGGCTTAGCGTGGCCGAAATGATCGGAGCTCTGAACTGTGCATGCGCCAGTTGGTAAAAAAATTTGAAAAAGCACACCAGTGTCAGATCGCTGCCGGGCCGCAGAAAGCAGAGAAAGCAACCCGGGTATGAAAAGCAGGAGCGATGATGCACACACACATCATGTACCCCTTATCCACCCACTCACTACCCACACACATCACTGTCCCCCTTATCTACTCACCCTGCTACCCACCCACATCACTGTCCCCCTTATCCACCCCCTCACTAACCACACACATCACTGCCCCCCTTATAAGAACATAAGAAGTAGGTGCAGGAGTAGGCCATCTAGCCCTTCGAGCCTGCCCCACCATTCAATAAGATCATGGCTGATCTGAAGTGTCTCAGTTCCACATTCCCACCCTCTCCCCATAACCCTTAATCCCCTCTCTTATCAAAAACCTATCTACCCGTGTCTTAAAAATATTTAGCGAGGTAGCCTCCACCACTTCAACGGGCAGAGAATTCCAGAGATTCACCACCCTTTGAGTGAAGAAGTTCCTCCTCAACTCCGTTCTAAACCGCCCCCCCTTTATCTTGAGGCTGTGCCCTCTAGTCCTACTGTCCTTTCTGAGCGGGAAGAGCCTCTCCACCTCTATCCTATCCATCCCATTCATCATCTTATACGTCTCAATGAGATCTCCCCTCATTCTTCTAAACTTTAACGAGTACAAGCCTAGTTTATTCAGCTTCTCCTCATAGCTCAACCCCCTCAACTCCGGTATCAGCCTAGTAAACCTCCTCTGCACTCCCTCCAAGGCCAAAATATCCTTGCGTAAGTGCGGCGCCCAAAACTGCACACAGTACTCCAGCTGCGGCCTCACCAATGCCCTATACAGCTGCAGCAAGACCTCCCTACTTTTATATTCAATCCCCCTCGCTATGAAGGCCAGCATCCCATTCGCCTTCCTGACCACCTGCTGCACCTGCAAGCTGGGTTTTTGCAACTCATGCACAAGGACCCCGAGGTCCCTCTGCACCGTAGCCTGCTGCAGTTTTTCGCCATGTAAGTAGTATCCACTCACCCCGCTACCCACCCACATCACTGCCCCCCTTATCCACCCCCCCCCACTACTCACACACATCACTGCCCCCCTTATCCATCTCCCATTACCCAGACTGATTGCACCCCTGCCCCCCTCCACTCCCCACCTATCACCTGAAGAGTGGCAGCGGACTGCCCCTGCCCCCCCACCAGAGATCCATCTGCACCCCCCCCCCACCCCCCCGCCACCAGTGAGCGATCGGGCCTCCTTCCACTACCCCGCCCCCCCCCACAAGATACATCTTACCTGCCACCCCCCTTCCCCATCCCCAGACAACAATCTGGCCTCACTCCCCCCCCCACTCCTGAAAACAAACTGGCCTCACTTTCCCCCTCACAGAATGGTCTGGCCTCACTCCCCCTCCCCTCCAGAGATACATCTGGCCTGCCTCTTCCTCCCCCCCCACCACGAGACAACGATCCACGCTCCCCCCTCCGCGCTTCCCCCTCCGCGCTCCCCCCTGCCCGAGATACATCTGACTCGCCTCCTCCTCCTCCTCCTCCCCCCCCAACCAGAGGATGATCTGACCCGCCTGCCTCCCCCCCTCACCCCGATCTGAGTCAGAGAGCTGTTGGAAGCTCTGAACGCGCTCTTCAGAAGCTGGAGCGCCCCATTCAGATTTTTATTCAGCAGGTCTATTACGGCGCGGTTCCGAATTGGCAAACACAGTGGTAAAGGGGGAAATGCTGATAGAGTTGGGCGGGCAGTTCATTAATTCAATTTAAATGCATGCAAGTGCATTTAAATCGCCGATGCGCCCGTTTTGCGCGTGAAGCGGATCGCCGCCATTCCCGGGTTTCGGTAAAGTGGCAATCTGTGCGGACGTGGGTGCGGATCGCGATAATGGCCTCTCACCTGATCTTGCCACATTTTCTCACCCCTGAGGCAATGGTAAAATAGGGTCCTGAATATCAGGGGGATTATCAAGGTAAATACATGGATTGTCAGAGTAAATACATAGTGTTGTGGGGATACAGGCCGGGTGGGATTGTTGTCATGCAGGCTCGATGGGCTGAATGGCCTTCTCTTGCACTATAGGGATTCTATGATACATCCGGCTATTTCATACTTTCTCACAGAGCTGATCACTGCCCTACTGTGCAGAGTTAAGTTCATTATTGACCCTAGAATGATGTATTAATGCATTAGTCCAAATTATCCCTTGACCAATGTAATCCAATTAGAAGTAATTTCTGTCCATCTGACTGGCAAATCCAGCAGTTCTAGACAACTTTTCAGTCGGGGATAATGAAAAATAAATGTTAGCTCAGTAGTGTATTGGATTGTAAACTGTCAACTTTTTTGATAGACTTGGCCATTGAATTCACTGCGAGTACCTGCTGTTCAGTTTCTTGTATGTTACGTCCACATTAAGCACATTTTATGTCAACAGAAACACAAAATAATACCAGCAACGGAAACTTGAGCTCATCCCTAAATCCCTGTTGTCTAATTCCTAACTTGCATTCATCTATCATCCCTTTGCTCGCCAACTTATATTGGTTTCTAGTCTGGTAATGCCTCAATTTTAAAATTCTCACTCCTGCTTTCGTATCCGCCTATGGCTGATCACTGTAATCTTCCTCAGCCCTACAACCCTGCAATATCTCTGTGCTCCCCCATTCCAGCCCCAATTCTTTGCAAGAGTGGCTATGCCTTCAACTGCCTGGACTCTTAAGCTCTGGAATTCCCTTCATAAAACTTGCTGCTTCTCTACATTTCTCACCTCACTTAAGGTTCGCCTTACAAATCTCTTTAGCCAAGCTAACAATCAGTCAGTCAGCTACATTAATATCGCCTCGTGAGGCTCTGTGTCAAATTTTATTTGGTAATGTGAAATGCTTTTGATGTTTTACTACATAAAAGGTGCTATATAAATTCAAACCATTGTTGCTGAAGTCGTAGATATGCACTGGGGTGGATCTCTTTCCAAAGGGGATATTAATGTGAGAGAATCCAAAGTAGCTGGACAATTGTGTGCATGTGCATGCACGTGAGTCCTTGTGTGTGTGTGTGTGTGTGCCTATGTGTGAGTTTGTGTGCGCATACAATGGGAAAGATACAATTAACTATATTAACAGTGTAATCTTTGATTTCATTCTTTCTAAATGACCTGGCTTTAAATAAAAGTCAAATTAATTGGATTGACCAATAACACAAGCTTAAGAAGATAATGCTTCGTGAACACATTTACTTAAATAATTTGTTTACCCAAGGTCAAGGTTGCCTTCTCTATGATTTATTCCACTGGGCTAACCTGGTGAAATTCCTTCCAAGCCCAATGAAGCTCTTAGATTTCTAATTCAGGCCTGAGCTGCGGCCCTGAGAATCAGCCCTGCTTCGACCAGTTTGGTTCAAGGAGACAACAGTGTCAAATTCTAAATGCGGCATTTATAGGTTGTTAACCTCAGGTGAATGGGGCGATTCCCTTGAAGGATGTGCAGTCATGCGTCAGCTTACTTTCAAAAGGCCAACATCCCAGGCAAAGCTAATGGAATGCTAACTGTAGCACTTTCGTTTGATTTATGGCTAAATCCAATATCACACCCAACTAGCAAAGCTGATAAAGCCTAGGTTAGTGTTTACTGAAAGAGCCCAATTTTTAGCCTATCTTTATAGTTAACAAAGTAACTTTTGGTCTGAGGTATCAGACAGTAACACATCTAAATGAGATTGTGCTTTAAAAAAATGTTCTAATTCTTATATATTTATAGATACAGTGGGGTTTTCACTTGTGGGTGTTATGTAAGTAACAACCAATTCTAAAACAAAGCAGCAGTATTTAAACACAGATAAACTCAAACCATCTTTAGGACAAGAAGAAACTGCAGAACTAATTCATAACATGGGGCGTTAACGTAGAAGAGTCTGACATTGTTCTTTTTTTCACCTCAGTGGAATTGATAAACCACTTATTTTATACCAAATGAATCCAACACAATGTAATTTCAAAGTCCTGCCACATGTTTTTATATTTTTGTTTTAAAAACACTGAGTATTAAGAGCATATTTGAAGCAACTGACAGACCTATTGAACCTGACTGTGAAAGGAGCTGAATTAATATATTCAGCAGAGAGTGAAACACTCCAGTTTAATGACTCGATTACCCCATGCTGTATTACTAAACGCACATTGGATTTGCATGATAACGATGCTGAATCCAATGTCAATTTGGAATATTAAATTCAATCGTTCTGTTTGTACTTTGAGGTTGAGGCTATATTATGCCATTTCAAGGAGCTGTCAAGAATGACTCACAACTAACAGGGCCAATTTATACTGTTGGGTACAAAAAGAACTCCCACTCCCATCACTTTGAGAGAGCACCGCACGTTTTTACACGCATGCACAAAAACTGAAGCTGGTGACCAATAAGGTTTAAATGTTTTACATAAGAACATAAGAAATAGGAGCAGGAGTAGGCCAACTAGCCCTTCGAGCCTGCCCCGCCATTCAATGAGAGAGGCTGAATAAATTAGGCTTGTACTCGTTAGAGTTTAGAAGAATGAGGGGAGATCTCATTGAGACGTATAAGATGATGAATGGGATGGATAGGATAGACGTGGAGAGACTCTTCCCGCTCAGAAAGGATAGTAGGACTAGGGGGCACAGCCTCAAGATAAAGGGGGGGCGGTTTAGAACAGAGTTGAGGAGGAACTTCTTCACTCAAAGGGTGGTGAATCTCTGGAATTCTCTGCCCGTTGAAGTGGTGGAGGCTGCCTCGCTAAATATTTTTAAGACGTGGGTTGATGGGTTTTTGATAAGCGAGGGGATTAAGGGTTATGTGGAGAGGGCGGGAATGTGGAGCTGAGCCAAGACAGATCAGCCATGATCTTATTAGGGTACAGTTAAGCACCGGCGATAAACGTGGGCAATGTGCTATATCCGTCCCAGGGATATTGCACTCCAGATCCAGACCAGGGCTGTCCCTCTTGGCTACTTCATACCACTGTCAGATTGACATCAGATTGTGGGTGAACCACATATCAAATTCAATCAAAACTCAAATCAAAGCGAGATTTTAACTGAACGTCAAGAGTTCATTTCCTTCAGATTAATTCCAGCTTCCTCCCCCAGACATCTGCTTAGGTTGCACCAAAACCACACAGAGGCATAGTGTTCTGCTTGATCTAGACCTCAGCTTGAAATACTACATCCTACTTCTCGTCAAGTCTAGTCACTGGCACCACAGCAATATCTCCTGTCCTAACTCCGACCATATTCCTCCCATCGTCACTGACATCTTTGCCCAGAATTAACACCATTTCTCCAGTGCTATCCTTCCTGACCTCCCACCCTTCATCAACTGCAACATTCTCAAAGTTCAGCAACCTGTGACCACTCTAAGGGCTGAATGTAACAGTCACGATGGTGGACCCATCCACTGGCAACCTGGCCATGGCCATTTCTAGATGCACTGATGTGATTAACAAAAACAACCAAGCAGTCTGCTGCCTTGCAGTGGTCTTCCTGGGTAGCACGGGCAGACGGTCCCAGAGGCTGGTAGCTATCCTATAGCAACAGCACCACTGAGAGTGTTCACCACTGCAGGTACTACAGTAGGGCCAGGAGATAGAACAGCCACAGAGCCCTGGAATCTGGACATATGGCACGAGTTCATTGAGGCCCCTTTCAGAGTACAGAAATGGGGGAGGTTTCTCCCCTTTGGTGGCTACAGATGTCTCTCCCCTAGGGAGGGACATCCCTAGCCACCAAAGGGTCCCCTTCATTGGCACAGCGTGTCAAAAAGGAGGAACCCACCATCAGACTGCTGGCATCCTTTCCAGGGTATACCCAGCAGCTGGCCCATACGGTGTGGCCTACATTTTGTTGCTGGTATAATCCCAGAAAACACGGGAGCTGAGGGTCAGAACGTGGTCACTTAGGAGCCCTGATTAGCCTCTGAAAGGGTAGGCCCTCCTCAACCCTTTGTGCCCCAGGCTTAATTGGGGGAGCCGGGAACGTGACAGGCTCTCAACCCTGACCCTTACTGCCTTATTATATGACCACTCCCTCCTCCCAGCCCACTCCCAAAATGGGGCACATTCAATTCCTCCCAATGTCTCTTTTACCCATTACTCCCGTTCTTGCTGACCTTTATTCCCTCCCTGTCATCCAACACATTCAATTGAAAACCAAAACTGAAAATGTCGGAAACCCACAGCATGTCCATTAACTTGTCTGTTATCTTCTCCACAGGGGTTGGCCAACCTACTGTGTGCTTTCAGCATTTTCTGTTTGTTTCATACTTCTAGCAGCTACAACATTTTTCTTTGTGCATTAAATTTAGCATTTTCAGCCTTTCCTTCAAATGCTGTAAGATCAAACCCCACTGTATGCATGGTCTTAGACCACCCACACATACCCTTCTGTCCTCCACCCTGGTCTTCCATACATCTCACTTTACCCCAATATTCGAAGAAGAACCTTTACTCTATTTCAGCCCCATGTTTCATCCCAAAATCCTATCACCTCTCCAATTTTGTTTCTACCTCTAAAACCTTCTCAAAACCTATATTTTAATCAAGGTTGGACACCTTTCTGAACTCTGAACAATCTGTCCTGGTGTTCCCATGCCAGCACATTTAAGAAAGCTCACCAACGTCTCTCATTTCTCAGAAGACTAAGGATATTTGGCATGTCAGCTACGACTCGCACCAATCTTTTCAGATGAACCATATAAAGCATTCTTTCTGGTTCTATCGCAGCTTGGTATGGCTCCAGCTCAGCCCAAGACTGCAAGAAACTACAAAAGGTTGTGAATGTAGCTCAATCCATTACGCAAACCAACCTCCCATCCATTGACTCTGTCTACACTTCCCGCTGCCTCGGCAAAGCAGCCAGCATAATTAAGGACCCTACACACCCCGGACATTCTCTCTTCCACCTTCTTCCGTCGGGAAAATGATACTAAAGTCTGAGTTCACGTATCAACCGTCTATAGAACAGCTTCTTCTCTGCTGCCATCAGACTTTTGAATGGACCTACCTCGCATTAAGTTGATTTTTTTTTACACCCTAGCTATGACTGTAACACTACATTCTGCACTCTCGTTTCCTCTTCTATAAATGGTCAGTATAGCATGCAAGAAACGATACTTTTCACTGTATATTAATACGTGTGACAATAATAAGTCAAATCAAATTAAAAATTAAATGTTGCAAACTGGCTCCACATCTGCTTCCTTGCTTCTTTTATCCATTTTTTTTTCTTTTCCATATGTCAGGCACTTGAGACATCTGACTGACCTTACTCCTGAACTTAATCTGCCATAGATATAGCCATCACCTTCCTGAATATTTCTGCCCTCCTGTTGTTAAGCCATGCCTCTATACATCTGCTTACCTTAGTCACAATGTCCGAGGGGGTAGACAGAACATATGTGACTTGAATAACACATAAGAAGAAGAGGAAAGCATTGAACTAAATACCCAATCATTCCACAAGTCTACTGAAAGTACTTTAACTTTATTGCACTGTCTGATTAAGTGGTTCAACTGAGCATGTTTCACGGGTGTCTCACTGACCAAACTACAATATTCCAAAAACATCCATATAAGTGTTAAAGATTTTTAAAAAAAAAACCATTTTCCTTACATATGTATAAAACAGGAAACGTTCTTTAGAAATGAAATTATTTTACTATATATTCATCTCCGTTTACTGTTCACAAAGAATCCATTCACTTGTCCTGACTTTCTTTTACCTATTCCCTACATGTGGATTGAGTTCTTCCATGAATTTTTGTCTTGACATTTTTTTTTACTTTATTGCTCCCCAACTGAGGACATTTGATCCTAATTGTAACAATGCATCTTGGTTTCTCGAGTTTCCTTGTTCTGCGGCAGTGGAAATCACAATATTTATGATAGGTGCATGTCAAAGTCAAGGAAAGGCTGATATAAATTGGCAGGGCAAAGTTGAAGTCATTTACTCTAGTCTCATGTGGTCCAGTCTTGTTCTGAGTTTCAAATGTAAGAGGGCTGCCTACAAAGAAAAGGTTTGCATCTCGGTAACACCTTTCACAACCTTGTGAGACTCAAAACATTTTACAGCCAATTACAACTTGTAGTCACTGTTGTAATGTTGATAATGTCAATTTTTCAAAAAGCAATGGAATAATCACCAGATAATCACTCTCCTTTTTAGTGATGCTGATCAAAGGATAAACATTGGCCAAGACACTGGGTGTAACTTTCCTAAAATAGAATCGTGTGATCTTTCACATCCACTTGAGAGAGCGCACAGGGTGGGATTTTACAGCCTCGCTCGAGCAAGACTGGAAATTCCCGTCCAAGGTTGACGGACATTTCGGCTGTCCATCCCTCACCCGTTCCGAATCCATGGTGGGCGAGGCAGTAAAATTCCATGCTTGGTTTAACATTGCTGTGGATCTGGAGTCACATACACCAAACTAAGTAAGAATGGCAGATTCCCTTTTCTAAAGGACATCAGTGAACCAACTGGGCTTTTACGAATATTGACGACAGTTTCGTGGTCGCCATTACTCAGACCAGCTTTAATTCCATATTCATCAGCTGCCATGGTGGGATTTGAACTCATGTTTCCAGGGTAATAGCGTGGATCTTTGTGATTACTAATCCAGCGGGACTGTCACTACGTCAACATCTCTCCCTTAAACTCGACAAATTTATCAATGATCTTTGAGATATAACAAACAAGGTGATTAAATAGGATCATGTAGGTGCAGTGTATTTGGATTTCCAAGAGACAGAGATTAGGGGGATTAGTAGAGTAGATGCCTGGGGTTATAGGGATAGGGTGGGTGGTGGGCTTGAGTCTCTGTCAGAGAATTGGTACAGACTTGATGGGCCAAATGGCCTCCTTCTGCACTGTAGGGATTCTATTCTATTCAATAAGATGTCACAGAAAAGCTTACTGCATGAAATAAAAGCACCTAATATTGTTGGTGATAAATTAACATGAATAGGTGATTCACTAACCAACGATTTTTGGGATGAAGGTGTTGTCTTATGAGGAAAGAACATAGAATATTACAGCACAGTACAGGCCCTTCGGCCTTCAATGTTGCGCTGACCAGTGGCACCAATCTAAGGTTAAGGTTTGACCTATACTCACTGGAGTCTTGAAGAATGATCTATGATATGATTAAAATGTATAAGATCCTGAGGAGGGATTGACAGGGTAGATATCAGGAGGGTGGTTCCTCTCATTGCAGAGTCTAGAGCTAGGGGACACCACTGAAAAATAAAGGGTTAAAATGGAGATGAGAAGGAATTTCCTTTCTCAAGAGGATTGTTAGCTTTAAAATTGTTTTCCACAGAGAACAGTGCAAATTGGGTCATAGAGTATACGCAAGGCTGAACTCGACAGATTACTGTTTTGTAAATGAGTTCAGCGTTATGGGGGCAGGCAAGAAAGTTGATTTGATTTGATTTATTATTGTCACATGTATTAGCATACAGTGAAAAGTACTGTAACTTATGCACTATACAGACAAAGCATATCATACATAGAGAAGGAAAGGAAGTGCAGACTCTAGTGTTACTGTCATAGCTAGGGTGTAGAGAAAGATCAACTTAATACTAAGTACGTCCATTCAAAAGTCTGATGGCAGCAGGGAAGAAGCTGTTTTTGAATCGGATGGTATGTGACCTCAGACTTTGGTATCTTTTTCCTGGCGGGAGAAGGAGAAAGAGAGAATGTCTGGGGTGCGTGGGATCCTTGATTATGCTGGTTGCTTTTCCAAGGCAGTGGGAAGTGTAGACAGAATCATGGATAGGAGGATGGATTGTGTGATAAGACTGGGCTTAGTTCATGACCCTTTGTACTTCCTTGGGGACTTGGACAGGGCAGGAGCTGTGACACAACCAGAAAGAATGCTTTCTATAGTGCATCTGTAAAAGTTGGTGGGAGTTGTAGCTGACATGCCAAATTTACTTAGCTCCTGAGATAGTAAAGACATTGTTGAGCTTTCTTAACTATAGTGTTGGCATGGAGGGGCTAGGACAGGTTGTTGGTGATCTGGACACCCAGAAACTTGAATATTTTGACCATTTCCGCTTCATCCCCATTGACGTTAATAGGGGCATGTCTTCCACTACACTTCCTGAAGTCAATAAACAACTCCCTCATTTTGTTGACATTGAGGGAGAGATTATTGTCATCACACCAGTTCCCGAGATTCTCTATCTCTTTCCCATACTCCGTCTCATCATTGTTTGAGATCCACTGTTTGAGTTAAGGCAACAATCAGATCAGCCATGGTAAAGCAGACTCAATGGGCCAAAAGGCCTGCGTTTGCTCCTATTTCCTATGTTCTTGTCTTCTTTTGGCCAATGTTAAGGCAGCAACTGCAGTGAGAGGATGCCACAATGGGTGGGCATCCTCGATGAGACTTCAGGGAGATGGGGGGTGGGGGGGCTAGTGTTTTGCTGCCAGGCTGTGGAAGTCGGTGGATGGGGGGGTAGTTGCATAGAGCACCAGCAATGCTATTGCCATATAGGCAGCCATTGCTGCTGGGAAGCCTTCAATGGGGAATGGAGTGCCTATAAATAGGGATGCCTGGAGCACACAGGAAGACTGCCAAGTTTGGCTGGACAGTCTCCCCATGTTATGGCAGGTCACCCTAACATGGGCAAACTTCACTCGGAGGTGGGAAGTGGCTCTTAATTGGCCACTTAAGCAGCCACTCAATAGGTGGTTGATTGGCCATCTCTCCTGCCGCTGGCAATATGACCCGGCAGTGGGCACTCCTTCAGACGTCTTCCCCTGACACTTTTCCAGCTGTCTCAGTTCCAACCATTCGAAAGAATGGAGCAGAATAAAATTACTCCACATGTTCTCATTGGTTACTTCAACAGCATGAACTATCTGCACCAATAACTGAGAAAGATTTGAGTGTTTTTGAGGACACAAGATCACTCCCCCAGCATTGAAGGATCCAACAGTTGCAAGAAGGAAGCAGGGGATTTGACTTTGGGTTGACCAAAGATTATCCAAATACACATCAGGATTGACATTGGTTTAAGGTTATCTCAGTTCAGTTGAACTTACAAATACAGAACACTTTGTGACTAACTCCATTGGAATCCTCCCTCTTGTGTGCCTTTTGTTTACATCTGTTTACCCAGATTTTTACAATGTTTCTCTGTGTGATACTTTGACTAATTTTTTTACTGAATACAATGTTCTGATCATCTGATGTCTGACCGACTTTAACCAGTGTCGTCAAAGATCAGCTCACAGAAACAGAGTGCAGAAGAGGTCTTTTGACCCACTAAGTCTGTACCAACACGGTAGAAACACCTAAACTCCCACCTAATCCCTCCAGCCAGCACTTGGCCCATATCCTTGAATGTTATGATGTACCAAGGGCTCATCCAGGAAGTTTTTAAAGTGCCTAGACGAGCACATCATAACACCACCCTCCAACGCAGCACATTCCACACTGTCACCATTCTCTGGGTAATAGTGTTTTTCCTCATATCCCCCCCAAACCTCCTGTGCCTCACTTTGAACCTCTGTCCCTTATGACTGACCCTTTCACTAATGAGAATAGCTGCTTCTTATCCATGTCTTTCGTAACCTTGTACACCTCGGTCAGGTAGCCCCTCAGTTTTCTCTGCTCCAACAAAAACAACCTAAGCCTATCCAACCTTTGTTCAAAATTAAATGTTCCTTCCCAGGCAACATCCTGGTGCACGTCCTCGGCACCCCCTCCAGTGCAATCATATCCTGCCTATAATGTGGCAACCAGGACTGCACACAGTATTCTAGCTGTGACCTCACCAAAGCTCAGATCATATTGCTGATTGTGGGTCTTCCTGTGCACTTTTGGGGCACCCCAAGAGCCTGAAAGTCACTAAACAAATGCACATTCATTCTAATTTCCATTCTTCTTAATCTTTGGTTTCACTGGCAAATATATCTTCGTCTGTGCATACTAGGAGTTTCAAAACATGCTTCAGAATTCCAAAGTAAGTAACAGAAGGGATACCTTCAACCTACATGTTCCAGGACCAGTCAATCAGGTGGATTTATGGCAAGAAGAGAACATAATTGAGGGAGGACTTTGGCTCACATTGATCTGCCAGTCAATAATATCTTGGATAGAGATGGCATATCAACCTTAAAGTTTATTTTAATAGTTTATTTTATTAGTGTCACAAGTAGGCTTACGATAACACTGCAACGAAGTTGCTGTGAAAATCCCCTGGTCACCACACTCCGGTGCCTGTTCGGGGGGGAGAACTTAGCAGGGCCAATGCACCTAACTAGCACATCTTTTGGACTGTGGGGGGAAACCGGACCACTTGGAGTACAGCCTGCAAACAGGGGAAGAATGTGCAGTCTCCGCACAGACAGTGATCCAAGCCAGGAATCGAACCCGGGTCCCGAGCGCTGTGAGGCAGCAGTGCTAACCAATGTGCCACCGTACTGCCCAGTCCCTCACAGAAGTGCCAACGTCCCTCATAAAAGCAGCTGTATTAACACATAGGGCTGAATAAGCTGGTTTATTAAGGATATTAAGGTGGTTGTCAGATAGCAAGCAGTCTTGCACAAAACCTTCCATGATACTGGAGGCTGCTGTATTACTAATGTAGAAATTTGATGTTCGACAGCAATAGAAGAGATAATACTGTGTACCAGAAATGATGGCAAAGTATCAAGGGTTCGGCACCTAGCATGATTAGGTTGGAGAAACTCAAGTAATTGCAGCTGTATCTGAATATTTCAAACCATATGGTATGATGTGTGTATTGTGGTCAGAAGGAATGCACCAAAGATTTCATGTTTTTAATAAAGGTTATTCAGCTGATGAGGAATTTATAGTGTCTGCCCAGCACTATAAAATAAGGGTTCAAACTTATTTTCTTACTTCATTAATAATCAACTAGTAGTTATGGTCACTTTAGCATCAAGTGGGCTCGTACCTCTCAATGGAATGCTGCAACTATGTCAATGTTCTGTGACAGTAACCAGATAGCTGAGTCACAAAGAACTACAATATTCTAGAGCACCATTGATGATTGGCCAGCTAGCATCAGCATCGTTAGTGGCTTGAACCACGTTAGGGTGGGGGTAGGGTGGATTTTTGCTGTTTAGGTCCAGATCACCCTGCAGGCAAATGAATGACCCAGTGGGTTGGGTGGTTCTAGCTAGATAAGCAACATTAGTGCACTGATAAGCTATGCTGTTTTATCTGGCTAGACTCAACAGCACCCTGTCCACACACTTAATGTTTCTTAAGCTCTGCTTGGTGCCAAGCTTTCGTTAGTTTTTGGCACAATAATTTATTTCTTCCCCTTACGGGAAAGAACATTCACGCCATGCCAGGTTCAATAATGCAATTGTGAATTTCAAGTTGGCTTGGTTTTGAGATTCCACTGTACAAAAATAAAATGCAATGAAATCAACAAGATTATGAGGGACATGGACAAAGTGGGTAGTTAGAAGCTTTTTCCCAGGGTGGAAGAGTCAATAACTAGGGGGCATGGGTGTAAGGTGCGAGGGGCAAGGTTTAAAGGAGATGTACGAGGCAAATTTTTTACACAGTGGGTGGTGAGTGCCTGGAACTCGCTGCCAGGGGAAGTAATGGAAGCAGACATGATAGTGCTTTGAAGGGGCTTCTGGACAAATATATGAATAGGATGGGAATAGAGATATGTGGTCCCCAGAAGGGTAGCGGGTTTTAATTCAGACAGGCAGCATGGTCAGTGCAGACTTGGAGGGCCAAAGGGCCTGTTCTTGTGCTATAATTTTCTTTGTTCTTTGGTGCCCAATTTACCTAATACTTGAATGACTGTATTTTAAAAATGTTTTCTGAATGATTGTCACACATGCTTTTCCATTCAGCTTTTTCAAATTTTGCTTTCAACGTTACCAACCACAAGCAAAATATACAACAGACCCCTGTGAACTTCTGAGTGTAATTTTCAGATTTTTTTGGTGCCTTTCAATCATTTCCTTTTTACTTAGTGGGAGATATTTTCTATGCAAGGAAATTTCTTTATAGCAAGGGTAATACCTGAACTGCTCCCAGATTCCTCAAAACAAATAAATACCATGTCGGTTTGAATGCCAGCAATCTTTTTCTGCTCAAATATTTGTGTTAATTGGGAAACGAAAGTCAAATAGGAGAGTGGCACAGTGGGCACAGAGGTTAGCACTGCTGTCTCACAGTGCCAGGGACCCAAGTTTGATTCCCAGCTTGGGCCACTGTGTGGAGTCTACATGTTCTCCCCATGTCTGCATGGGTCTCCTCCGAATGGTCCGGTTTCTTCCCACAGTCTGAAAGACATGCTGGTTAGGTGCATTAGCCATGCTCAATTCTCCCTCAGCGTATCCAAACAGGCGCCAGAGTGTAGCGACTTGGCGATTTTCACAGGAACTTCACCAGTGTTAATGTAAGTTTACTTGCGACACTAATAGATAAATAAATAGCTGAGCTTTGCGTAAAGGGGTAAATCAGGAAGTACTAATTAGATATTGGCAAACTTGGGTTTTAAAAGCCTGAGGGCATTGCAGTGTTAACGTAAGCCTATTTGTGACACTAATAAATAAACTTTAAACAGCTGAATAAAGAAAAACTACAATTCGGGTCTGGGATGGGGTGCGCAGTGCGGGGAAGGATAAACAATCCACCATTTGAAAGGCATGCGCAAGAATCAAAGCATCCTTTACGGTGCAGAAGGAGGCCATTTGGCCCATTGAGTCTGCACCGAGACGAGAACAATCACACCCAGATCCTACCCCTGTAACTCCATGTATTTAACCTGCTAGTGCCCCTGACACTAAGCATCAATTTAGCATGGCCAATCCACTTAATCCTAATAACAGTAGGAGACTGCGTAATAATATTTAATTTCAAAATAGTGCAAGATACACAGGGGAGGAAAACTATGTGGAATCTCAATGAAATATTTAACATGACATGACATTTTTCGAAGGCATTAAAAACATAGAAGAGAGTGGCAGTACTCAGCCATTCACCCGTTTTGCTGCTTCGCAGCTATTGAATTATACATTCATCATCCAAACAAATCACTTTAAACTTTCTTGTTCAGAGCCAGGATTTCTCATTTCAATCAGTTCCTTTGGCCAATACACAGTATGAATAGTACCGCAATAATCATTTTCTGATTTGCCTCCTGACAGTCCAGTGCATTCTATGACTGATCACACTGCAAAATGTAGAATTGTTTCTATCAGTAATGCAAGTAATATATACCATCAAAGGCAAGAAAATCAATTGAATCAAATTTTCTTAAAGGCTTCTCAGCTAAATTGGAAAATATTGTTTTGACAGGGGTACTCTCCCTCGAAACACACAGAAAGAACAGAAAATCTTACTGCTCTGAATTCAAATTTCACAGACACACAGCTTTACATAGATAGAAAAGTGCAATCAGAATGTTACTCCGCAATATTAGAAGTACAACTTTAATTGTAAGGCTGATCTTAAATTGCTACGATGGACAGTGAAAGCTTAAATAATTAAACAAAGTATAATTTGAAATGTAGCAGGAATTTATACCATTCATATTCAAGAGTAAAACAGTGAGGTAAAGGGGCAGGTGCTGTGTGGATTTTATCAGTAAACATTACTGCAACGGGGAGGGGAGGGGAGGGGGCGCTAAATAAGGAATGAATGACAAAATGACTAAAACTCCAAACATCTCAGACAACACTCATTATGTGGCAGGAAAAACTAAAACACCACTCTGTCAGCTTCTGAAGTGGCCCATTGTACAACATACTTCCTGTAAGTAGCGAGCATATTATAAATGTATTAAATGACAAATTTAAAAGCATAAACTGTCAAAGTGCTATTTTAACCTGTGCTGAGGTATTACAAAAATACATTGTCACAGCTCACTCAGATCCATATCCTGTGCGACTGATGTGCCTAATACGCATGACAACTACACTCATCAGGGTTTGGCAACTTTTTCAGATGCCAGCGATTCTGAGTGCAAACACATTTACATATACATTCGTTCATGAAATTCCTGCTGAATAACGTCTAGAGGCAGAGTTGTTAATATAAACGAGGTGGAAATGGATTCCAACATTTAAGGGTGTCTATATGAAGGATGACGCCCCTCTATTGTGTAATATGTTAGATGAAGGTGGAGGATTATTGCAGTTCATTTTCCATTTCAAGTAGCTGAACAGCAAAGTGGAAACAGTTGCTGCCTCCACATTACACAGAAACTGGTTTGTTTGTAATATTTATGATGATCAGCTGTGGTGTGAGGCTCCATCAAAATCGTGTTCTCATTATCGGAGTTACAAATAAGCCAATTACAATGACACGATGCTCACTCCCACCGCCTGCTTGGGAAATCACTTGTTTTTTTTTGCCTAATCGTGACATTGTTTTCAACTATCAGGGAGTACACTGGTTATTTTAGCAATAGCTAAACCATCCTTATCGATACCCGGGTGATTATAACAGAAAGCAGCAGTCGATAAGCCCGATAAAAATAGAGACAATGCGAGAGCAGACACGGGTATTTGCAATGTCTGCATTCCTTTGTAAAGTGGAAAGGGACATTAGGCGTTTCTTATAGAAATAAGGGACTTGTCCACCACCCACCCACCTTCCCCTATACTCCCTCAGCAAGCACCAGTAAATATCTTGCAGCCACTAGAGGTCAGTGCACATAAATTAGACCCTGTTTCCAATCTCACTGACTTACTTGCAGTCTCGGTCCTCCAGATCAAAGTGAGGATTGAAATTGATCATTATTCGTTGGGAAGCTTCGGGGGCTTGGATCACCCAGGCACAGCTTTCCCGGGGGTAGTAAGAGTTCGGATATCCGGGGGAGTTCAGGTAGCCAGGACTGGTGATACGTATAGTTTCCCCACATCGATCTGCAGAAAGACAAATCGCACACCCAATAAACCAAACTCATGAATGTTTTCTTCTCCCTCTGTCGCTGTACACTTTGACATCTGCGTCTCAGTATAAGGATACAACCGTTCCGTGCAGGAATATAAGGTCCGCCAATTCTCATGTCAAACACTTGGGTCAGAATCTATTTCATAAAATAACTTGGCTAGATTTGAAACTGCATATGTTTTATTTGATTCAGACACGGTGGGGGGGGGGGGGGAGGGGGTAGACAGTTCATGTTTTCTAGACACACAATGGGGATGACACATCCATATTTGCTTCAGACTATGACTGATTCATAATCCTGATCACTCGCTAGTTGTGGCGGGGAATCCGTTACCAAAGCATAGTGAGGGAGGGGATTCTGGAGATGTAACGTTTGAAAACAAAAAGTGGCTCTCTCAGTATATGGAATTCACGAGCTCGTTTTCCTGCGTGATTTAAGGTGTTTAGATGGGGGTTTTTTTTTTGACCCACTGATTAATTTGAGTTGTTGCAGGGTCACGATAAGAAAGCGGTTTGCTTTGAGCCTCCCCCCCCTCCTCCCCATACACACAATTGCTGTAGAACAGCGCCGAGGTCAGTCTGGACTGACTGGTCAAGGGGTCGCCTTCTGTCAAATCCCACTACACAGCAGATAAAGAGTTTTAAAAGATAGGGAGGGCATTCCTCGGTCGTCTCCAGTCCCAAAAGGTAAAATCAGCCAGACCAAAGAAATGAGAGTAATGGACCCACAGTCAGTTGAGTGGAACTCCTGGTGAAATGCAGCGGGAGGGTAAGGAGACGGAGCGGACTTCCACCTCTCTACCTTTCCCCGCTTGGAAAAAGCAAGTGGCACCGCTAGAGACAACGATTGTTAAAGATGAAATATTTTATATTAGTATATATTTACACCTTCTCCGGCGTTTAATAACACGGTGGAATAATTTCCTGCAAAACTTTAAGACACCAATTAATTTGTTTGACAATGTTTTATCTCCCCTGACCTCCACCCTTTTTCACACCTTGCTGACTATTTTCTCCCCAGTTTTGAAGCCCCCTCCCATGTATCTGGTTCTGCTGCTCCCTCTCTGTCAGTGGGGTACAGGGTAAATAATATTTCAGTGCTGGGATTGTCAATAGTTATTTATCAACAACGGGAAAGCCCGGAGGAATTGGCAGTGTCCAACTGGAGACCCACCCGCGCCCCTGGGCAAGGGAGGCCCGGGTAAATGAATGAATGAAGGTGCCTGCGATAGAGGGCTCTGCTCCTTCCTTCTCCCGGAGACAGGGTTTCACAAAACATTGACGAGCGCTTCATGGTGTGGCCGGGCTTATGGCGAGCAGATAAGAAGGAGCCGCAGTGTCTTCATTCCCGGATCACTGCTGTCACTGAGGCTATGGTTCAAATTAACAGCGGCGCCCGACAGCAACAGCTGAGTGTTGCGATACAGATCTCAGTCCCTCTCCCTTTTAAAATCCCAGGCTAGACTGGGTTTGTGTATTTTGAAGAAGTGTCTCCCCCCCACCCAACCCCCGGCCCTATAATAACTCTTTGATTTGAATAGTGCCAAGCCCGTCTCTGGTCCACTATTCTTTATTATTAGCGAGATGCTCTCTCTCTGAGTTAAAGTTTAAAGGAACCGCTTGTTGATGTGCCCTGCCCGCCGTTACGGCCAATATTACTGAGAGGGGTAAGGCACTGGCACTCCAGCGCTGGCTAACTTAAGGTTGGTCGGCGTCCCAGCGCCAGTAAAGCACTAGCCCACTCTAACAGGAACAGACACAGGGACAATATCCTCGCCTGTGGAGGATATTGCACTGTTGCATATATTCTGGCTGTGCAGTACCATAATCACACTTTCACCCTCCGTGTATTCTCTGTGCGAATTGACACTTCTCCCAGGGTCAGCTTTCTCCCAGTTACAGCGAATATTGACACCCTGCGCTCCCCGCCACTTGTTCAGGATCCGCTGTCTACATGGATCGGTGGCAAACTTCACTCCTTATAAATTGACACTTCCCTCCTTGTCCCTCTCTCTGGGAAAGTCTGCTAGGCGCTTCAGATAAATCCCACCCCAGCCTTGAGCTGTTGTGTCTCTGACTGTAACCAACCCCACTACCCCCCCCCCCCCACACACAAAAAATCATAACAAACACGAATAACCATCCCCGAGATGAACCAGTTTTCGGAACAAGGTTTGCTTCAGTACGCGCTGGTGTGAGTTCCCTCGCCCATTCCGCCCACCCCCCCGCTCCACCAGACTCCCTCCGCCCAGGCTGCTATCTCCTGGCTCAGCTGGCTGGGGGCTGAAGGTGTGCTTGGGGAAGGGGAGAGTCACACTTCTCACTGACATTGCAATAGACTGGGGTGTTAACTCACCGTTCCTGTGCGCCCTGGATAGCCCGACAACCACGGCCAGAATGTAGAGAGAGAGCCGGTGTTTCCCCATGGTGCAGGAGAGTCCCCAAGACAACAGCCAGCAGAGAAGGGGGAAGGAAGGAGAACGGCGAGAGGGTCCAACTAACAACACACAAAAAAAAGGGCAGTCCCAGACTTCAGCGGAATTGGTTACTTTGGGGGGACCTGGGCGATCTGCATCCTCATCGTTTAGCTGCGATTTCCTCTCGCCGCTTGCGGATACACTGTTCCTGTTGCAATGTGTGGCGTTGCCATTTCCTAAAAAAATCCCGAGCCAATAAAAGCTTTCCACAGGCTCGACACACACACACACACACAAACAGAGTGGGAGACTCCTCACTGCCGATCACAACAAAAAAAAACCTCACCGACTCTCTGCTGGGAGAAACAAACAAGAGGTTGCCATTAAATATTTTTCAACAAAAATCCACAAAAGATTTTAAACAATCTGTAAGTTCGAGGCAGGAAACAAACAAACAACATTCTGCTCACGGTCACACTGATAACAGAGACTGGAGCGATTCGCCTCCAGTAGAGGTAATAGAAATACCTGGAAATAACCTCAGTAAAAAGGCTCATGTACCTATGATCCGAGTCGCTCTCCAGTCTCCAGTTCTGCACTCATGAATGGATATTAATTGACTCTAGTGGCTCAGGCTCCCTATTAAGTGCACTCTCACAGGGGAAGGAAGATTGGCGTAACTCTATCAGTCTAACAGTGCAGGTCTGGAAATGGACACAGGGAGAGGTGGGGAATCGCTCCAAGTGATGACGGCGTTAAGTCACTCAAAACATTCCTGTGTCTGTCTTCATGCAACTGAGTTCGGGGTGGCGGGGGTGGGGGTGTGGAATAAAGTGGAATTAAGCCTCCTCGGTTCGTTCAGTCTGTCAGCGAGGAGCCACTCTAGTCAGCCACACTGAACGGGGAAGAAAACGCCCAGGCTTCGGCAGCCAAGCAAACTCTTCAATTTGAAATAAATAGTTCAGTCAATGAGTGAGCAGAAAAGCGCCGGCAGAGTTCCCCATACACACACACACACACACAGCCGCCCAGAACAGTGCAACTGGTCCCGGGTATATCAGCAGTTTGACGGAGAGAACACTTCTTTGCAAAAAAAAGGGCTCGTCACACCCTGACTGTTTTTTTCAGACAGAATCAGTGTGGAAGACTGCCAAAAGAATTGGCTGCATGATTTTCATTTCCCAGTTATATATATAGTTATATAGCTGTGAAAAAACTTCTTGTACAAAACGTTGTATTAGTGTTTTCGCAAGCTTCGCACTATTACTGTGCACACTTCACATATACACTATCACTGTGCACAATTCTCATATACATTATTACTGTGCACACCTCATATATACACTTTACTAGTCATAATTCACATATACACTATTACCGTGCACAATTCACACATACACTATTACTGTGCACTCCTACACTGTTGTTCACACTCAAGAATTACTGAGTACAGATCACATGCAGAGAATTACTGAGTACAGATCACATACAGAGAATTACTATGTAAAAACTGCACAGTATTACTGTGCACATTCACACACACACTATTCCTGTGCACACTTCACTCATACTACTCCTGTGCACATTTCACACATTCACACAAATACTGTGCATACTTCACACATGGAGAACAGCAGTGTACACATCACACTCACAGAATTACCATGTAAAATTTGCCCACACCATGTTACTGCGCATACTTCACATTCATAGCATCAGTTTGCACACTTTGGAACATAGGAATTAGGAGCAGAAGTAGGCAAATTCAGCCCTTCAAGCTTGCTCCGCCATTTAATCAGATCATGGCTGATCTCTCCCTAGTTTCAAATCCATCTCCCCGTATCCCTCTTTCCCTTGTTTTCTTAGAAGTATGTTTTCACACACACTTCACACACATACACTCACACACACACAGAATTACTGTGTGCACATCACAGGAATTGCCATGTAAAATTTGCATACGGGCAGAAAAAATCATAATCGTATCAAGCAGTATCAGCATGACTTCATGAAAGGGAAATCATGTCTGACTAATTTATTCGAGTTTGTCGAGGAAGTCTCAACCAGAGTGGGTAGAGGAAAATCAGTAGATGTGTTGCATTTGGACTTCCAGAAAATTTTCGACAAGGTATCCCACAAAAGGTTGTTATAAGAGCCCATAGTGTTGTAGGTAGTATATTGGCATGGACAGAAGAGAATAAAAAAATCATACTATGCAAAAGAGGCCCTTCAGCCCATCGGGTCTGCACTGACATGCAAAAAACATCTGAACTCCCACCTAATTCCATTTACCAGCACTTGGCCCATAGCCCTGAATGCTTTGATCTGCCAATTGCCTATGCAGGTATTTTTTAAAGGATGTGAGGCAACCCACCTCCACCACCCTCTTAGGCAGCTGCTCGTTATCCACTCAATCCATGTTCCTCATTATTTTGTACACCTCGATCAGGTCGCCCCTCAGTCTTCTCTGCTCCAACAAAAACAACCCAAGCCCATCCAAACTTTCTTCATAACTTAAAAATTCCATTCCAGGCAGCATCCTGGTGAATCTCCTCTGCACACCCTCCAGCGCAATCACATCCTTCCTGTAATGTGGCAACCAGAACTGCACACAGTATTCCAGCTGCGGCCTCAACAAAGTTCTATACAAATTTAACATGATTTCCCTGCCCAGGACTCATGCACTGCTGCCCTTCCAGCCACCCCAGAACTTCCCAGTGTCATTACATTTATTGAATACTTCCTTGTTAAATGACTCCTTCCAAATTGTACCACCTCACACTTCTATCGGTTAAGTTTTATCTTCCACTTACCTGCTCATTTGACCATCTCAACTATATCTGCTTATAGCCCAAGACACTCAGCCTCATGGTTAATCACCCATCCAATCTTCATGTCATCCACAAACTTACCAATCCTACTCCCCTGCCCCGCATCCCCCCCCACATGTTGTTTATATAAATGATGAATTATAGGAGACCCAACACAGATCAATGTGGTATGCCAATGGACACTGCCTTCCAGTATTCTGTCATCACACTCTGTCTCCTACAACTGAGCTAATTTTGAATCCACTTTATCAAATTGCCCTGTATCCTATTCGCTTTTACCTTCCTTATCAATTTCCCAAGTGGAACCTTGTCAAAGATTTTGCAGGAATCCATACAAACTGCATCAACTGCACCATCCTCATCTATACAACTGGTCAGCTCCTCAAAAAATTCAATCAAAACTGTTAGGCATGACCTCCCTCCAACAAAGCCATGCTGACTATCCCTGATTAAGCCTTGTCTCTCCTTCAGAATTTTCTCCAATACTTTCTCTACCATTGACGAGAAACTCACTGGTCTGTAGTTCTCTGGTTTATCTCTACAACCCTTCTTAAATAGTAGAACCACATTAGTTGCTCTCCAGTCCTCTGGCACCTCCTACGTGGTCAGAGAGGAATTAAAATTTGGGTCAGAACCCCTGAAATCTTCACCCTTGCCTCTCACAGCAGCTGGGACACACTTCATCTGGCCCTGGAGATTTGTCCATTTTCATGTCTGCCAACATTTCCAATACCATTCCTTCCCTATGCCAATTTGCACAAAAACCTCACAGTGGCTCTCCCTGAATTCCATGCCTTCATCCTCATTCTGTTGGGTGGAGACAGATGTGAAGTATTCATTTAACACTCTGCCAATGTTCTCTGGCTCCACCCACAAATTCTCCCCTTGTTCCCTAATGGGACCTACACTTTCCTTTGTTATCCTCTTCCCGTTGATATACTTGTAGAATATCTTGGGATTTTCCCTACTTTTACCGGCCAGAGCTTTCTCATGTCCCCTCTTTGCTTTCTTAAGCTTCACACTGCAATTTTGATAACCACTAATGCCTCCACTGATCTGCTCCCTTTGCACCTGCTAAAACCTTTCCTTTCCTTCTCTGAATACCACTGGTCATCCATGGTTCTCTGGGCTTGTCAGTCTTTCCTATTACCCAAGAGGGAACATGCTGGACTTATATCCTTCCTATTTCCTTTTTGAACATACCCCACTGCTCTTCTGTAGATTTCCTCGCTAGTAGCTGTTCCCAGACTATGTTGGCCAGATCTTGCGTTATTTTACTAAAATCCACTTCCCCAATCAAAATTTTTTTTTTGCAACTTGTCTAATTCTTTGTTCATAACAAGTTTGAATTGTATCATATTGTGACAGTGATCACTAAAATGCTCCTCCATCACCATCTCAACTACCTGTCCAGCTTAATTCCCCAGGAATGAGTCCAGTTTCACACAGTCTACACAGAACCGGAGGTGATGGCTTTGTGGCATTATTGCTAGACTATTAATTCAGAAATTCAACTAATGTTCTGGGGACACAGTTTCAAATCCCATGATAGCAGATGGTGGAATTTGAATTCAATAAAAAATATCTGGAATTAGAGCGGCATGGTGGCACAATGGTTAGTACCACTGCCTCACAGCTACAGGGGCTAGGGTTCAATTCCCAGTATGGGTACGTGTGGAGTTTGCACATTCTCCCCGTGTCTGCCTGGGTTTCCTCTGGGTGTTCCAGATTCCTCCCACAATCCAAAGATGTCCTCCCACAATCCAGGTTGGGTGCATAGGTCTTGCTAAATTGTCCCTTAGTGTCCTGGGATTTGTAGTTTAAAGGGATTAATGGGACAAATATGTGGGGTAACGGGGATAGGGCCTACGTGGGATTATCGGCAGTATAGACTCAGTGGGCCAAATGGCCTCCTTCTGCACTGTATGGATTCTATAAAGCCTAATAGTCAACCAAAAAGTCTGAAAGTAGGAGTGGTGCCACATGCAATTCATCTCAAGGTCAAAGAAGAATTAGTACAACTTGTTAACACTGGTGTGTTATAGTTGGTTACAATGAGTGGCTGGGTAACTCCCATTGTACCTGCCATGAAACCAGGTGGTTCAGTTCATATCTTTGGTGATTTTAAAACAACCATAAATCCAGTGTTGTGTGCTGATCAATATCCACTTCCTTTAGTTAAGGTTTATTTGCTGAGTTGTCAGTTGAGCAAAATTGATCTTTCACAAACATATTTACAGATGAATGCAGCTGTTGGATCTCAACCATTGCTTACCATCTTACTCATAAAGATCTTTTTCATGATAAAAGATTGTCTTTTGGAATAACATCTGCACCAGCCTTATTCCAAAGATTAAGATTCAGATTTGAAGTGTTCTCTCTGGTGTACAATGTTACCTGGATGACATTCTAATTACAAGATCCAGTGAACAGGATCACTTAAATAACTTAGAAACAACATTGGAACATCTTCAAGCATATGGTCTACATATCCAGAAAGAAAAGTATGACTTTTTCCATCAGTCCAGCATTAGGGTCACATTATTGATAGTAAAGACCTTCATAAAGCACCTAAAAGATGGAAGCTATTTTAGAAGCATCATGTCCAACAACGTGATGCAATTGAAAAATTCTTTTAAAACTTCAAGAGAGCAACATTCATTATCATGCCATGTGAATAGCACTTTGCTATCTTATAGCAATACTACTCATGCGACTATTCAAAGTTCATCTGCATTACTTCTCTTAAGGTGCATGTTGAGAACTATGTTTGATTTGTTACTACCTCCAGAAACTTAAAGTTTAGTTAGTAGGGTCACAAGCAGGCTTACATTCACACTGCTATGAAGATACTGTGAAAATTCCCTGTCGCCACCCTCTGACTCCCGTTCGGATACACTGAGGGAGAATTTAGCATGGCCAATGCACCTAATCAGCATGTCTTTTGGACTGTGGGAGGAAACCAGAGAACCTGGAGAAAACACTCACTGACACAGGGAGAACGTGTAGACTCCGCACAAACAGTGACCCAAGCCAGGAATCAAACCCAGCTCCCTGGCGCTTTGAGGCAGCAGTGCTAACCCGTGCCACCCATAAAGATTCAGATAATTTCAGAGTTAGTAGAGATTCAGTAACAATCTTAATTGGATGAGAATTGAAGGAAAAATAATGCTCATTTCAACAAGGAGATTAAATGTCAGTGCGTATCTATGCCACAAGTGAGAAATGGGTACCAGCCATAGTTTTAGCAAAAGCAGATCCAATTAGATGGTTCAAGTCAAACATGAACTAGTTTGGCAATGCCATGCTGACCAATTGTTGATATCTCAAAATGATTTCTCAGAGTCATCTCCTGAAATACTAACTTCTTTAGTCCTTAGTTTTGTGAATACTACCAAGGGAGACTTAATTGAATCTGAGTTTGCCTAATGATTGTGTCTATACTACTATACCACATGAGAATAATGTTGAATTATTCTAAGAGAAGTGTCCACTGAAGTTCCAAATCACACTGCTAGGTTCAAGGACAGCCAAATTCCAGGACATTGGATCCAATCAAAGGGAAATAGACGTCCTCCTGATTGACTTTCTTACCGACTGTGTGTAATGAGTAATGGTAAATAGTATTGTGTCTAGAGTATTACTGATTCTATGTATAAAATCATAGTAATTTGTTCTCACGACCACAGAAGTAAAGTGGGGGGGGGGGGGATGTTATATATTTAAGTGGTTGCATGATTGCTTTAAGAGCTGGTCACATAATTTGATGGTACTGTCAATGGGGTGTTTCACAGCTCCAGCTTTAGTTCCATTCTCTATACTTGCAACAGCTCCTGCAATAAACCCTTTGTTGTTATTTTGAATTTACGTATGCAAATGACATCTTTCTTTTTCTACAAAATCTACAGCCCCGAGCATAGGTAACACATTATAACATATACACATGATATTACTTTCACACTTCAAACAAACACTATTACTGTACACACACTATCACTGTGAACATTTCACAAACACAACATTACTGTGCACATTTCACACACACTAGTCATGATTCTCCCATTATGACCTGCATGGCCAGCCTTGAACAGGGATTTGCGCACACACCAGGATCACATGTGCATCTCCCAGAGTCAGAGAACAATCTCTGGTCAGACCATGCTGGAAACTGGCGGGAAGGCAGATAGGTAATTTGAATATTTTTTAACCGTATTTTAAATATGTTTATTAGTTCATTATCTATTTATTTATTTCAACGTTCAGGTCCCGATTGAATCTCCCATCCCGCCAGGAGACTTCATTCCTGCAAGGTTCAGACTGGTGCCCCCCCCCCTCCACATTCGGGGAACTAGCGGGAGACCCCACCAGAGTGAAGAGGGGGCAATTGGGGCTCCCCAGGGGGTTGGACAGTGGGGAGATGGTAACCCCAGGGCATGGGCACCCTGTAAATGCCAGCTTGTGTCCCATGGCATTGCCCAAAGGGCAAAGTGCCCGTGCCAAGGGGACACCTTGGCACTGCCCATGGGGTACTGGGCAGTGCCAAGGGAGTGGGACCTATTGCAGGTGGGGCCTAGAGGTGATCAGTGAGGGTAGGGGGATCCTGCTGCCACTCTGCAGACAGGATCAGTCTGGGATGGAGGGCAGCAATTTGGGTGGGTTGGGGGGTGATCTGCTGGGGGATTGCCTATGGGGAGGATCTGACCCCGGGAGGATCTGCCGGGGTGAGGGGGTGGGGGGACTGCCGCTGCTGGGGGCGGTGGGCTGGACATTGGGGTGCTCTGGGGCAGGGGGGTGGGGTCAGGGCTGGCCTGGGTATTGTCGGGCTGTGGGGTGGCTGGAAGGGCAGCAGTGCAGGGATCCCGGGCTGGCCAGCGATCGAGTTGGCAGCAAACAGGGAGACAGATCAGGACCAGTGTACATGTGCAGAGTTTCAAAACTGTCAGACTCTGGTGTGAATAGGCCCAACCCCCTGGGTTTTTAATGAGATTCTTGACTGGGACCTCTGCAGTGCACAGAGTACAGAGATTCAGGTGAGAAGCTGAACTGACAAAACAGTTGGGGTTTAGAACGGTTTTCCCACCAATTCAACACTTTTGAGAGAATCGCCCACACTGTACAATGCACACTTTATACATAAACACAATATTACAATGTAGACTTCTCAGTCACAGTATTACTTTGCATACACAGTATCATTGTGCACACTTTTCACATAGCATTACTGTACACGCTTAATGCAGTATTACTGTGCACATTTCACTCACAGTATTTGTGTACATATTTCACATACAGCATTACTGTACACACTTCACGCACATATTATTACAGTACACACTTAAAACAGTATATTTCTGTACATACTTCACACACAGTATTACTGCACACCCTTTGCATGCACAGAATTTCTGTGCACACATCACACACACATACACACAGAGTATTATGGTGCACACTTCACACACAGTATTCCTGTAAACGGTTTGCAAAAACACAGTATTACGGTGCACACTTCACACACAGTATTCCTGTAAACAGTGTGCAAAAATACAGTATTACTGTGCAAACACACACAATATTACAGCACTCATTTCCTACGCACACAGTAATACTGTAAACACTTCACAGGTCACACTATTACTGTGCACACTTCGAACAGTGACAGTGTTGCTGTAAACACTTCGCACAATCACACAGTATTACTGTACACACTTCGCACGGTCACACATTATTACTGTACACATTTCGCACACACAATCACGACACGCACTTCGCACAGTCACACAGTATTACTGTACACACTTGGCACAGTCACACATTATTACTATACACATTTCGCACGGTCACACAGAATTACTGCACACCTCACACACACAATTCTCTTTGCACCTCACAAACGTGCCACTTATGTGCACATTTCACACACAAGGTTTTATTGCACTGGTCCAGATTGCGGAATTCTTGAGCAACATCTCTGAGGCAGTTACGTGCTCAGGTAGCCTGGAATTAGCTGTGGGGTGGGCGGCTGGTTCAGCTCCACCGCTTGGTGGAGAGGCTCCGAGTCAGAGAGATGGGCGGGGGGGGGAATGGTGGTGGAGTGGAAGCAGCTTGGGGCTGGGGGTGTGGAGGCCGGGGGAGTGAGAGTAGCGAAACAGGCTGCTTTCAGCTAACTGCAAGCAGCAAGGGGCCAGTCCCACTCCTTTAACTCATGCTGATATCGTGTCTGAGGAGCAGTGGTAGAGCGTTAAGATCTTTTGGCAAACTATCTAACTTTTTCCCAAAATGTGACCCGATATTTACTCCGGGGGTGGGGAGACACAAACAGCTGGTTTCTACTCCAGAAACCCGGCGGAACTTTCAGTAGCAGCCAACAGGAGGTGCCCCACTGCAGTGTAAGACAGCCTGGATAATGGTGTATGTGTGTCTTACAGTCAAAATGCTGCTCCCTCACTATGTTGCTCAGTATCGGATCCTCTTTCTGCTGTGCGAAACACGTTTGAGAAATACACATGACGAGGGCTAGCACACCACTGTAGAATTGTCATTGAAATCTCACTCCAGCTCCTGAATCTTAGTCAACTCCTTCGCCAAGCATTTCCTGTCATCAAGAAAATGTGCCCAGCACTTTAATTTACAATTTTCTTAAATTCCTCCCGCATTTCTTCCAGGCCCGGGCACCCTGCAGCGTCTACTATATTATTATGTAAAATAGCAGATGTCTATCAGAAGTTGGTGCACAACCTCGGAATTGAAATGATACTGAACGCCCTTAATCGTGAAATAAATTTTCTCTGGTTCACCCAAAGGCTGAGTAGGTGAAAACATTTCCCGCAGTGATTCACCCTGACCAGGTGCAATTCCCAGCCACAAGCTGAATTCACTGCTCTCAGTGATGGTAGGGGCAGCAGGGAGTGGTAGAGTTAGTCTCGCTATCCCTGTAGAGGGATACCAGCCAGAGACTCCTATCACTCTGCAGTGATCCTTGTTGGAAAGAATTTGCAATGCCTCGTCTTGTCAGCTTGGATCCTGTTTGTACTTCTCATAAGGACCATGAATTGGATTCAATTTGAAACTGTGTTTTTAGATGGAATAAAAATTAATGTAAAAAATGATCTGGCTTGGCTGTAATGTCTTGTGGATGTTGCAATACACTACATTCTAGGCTTGGGCTCTTGGCTGGGGCACTAGGATGCAGTCAATTGCTGGTGAAATTGCTACAGAAGAGTAGAGATTTAAAAAAAATCCCAGTCTATCCATCCTCTCATTATAACTCTATAATTGCACATTCTCCTCGTGTCTGCATGGGTTTCCTCTGGGTGCTCCAGTTTCCTCCCACAGTCGAAAGATGTGCAGGTTAGGTTGATTGGCCATGCTAAAATTGCCCGTTAGTGTCCTGAGATGCCTAGGTTAGAGGGATTAGCAGGTAAATGTGTAGGGATATGGGGGTAGGGCCTGGGTGGGATTGTGGTTGGTGCAGATTCGATGGGCCAGATGGTCTCTTTCTGCACCGTAGGGTTTCTATGATTATATGAACACAAACCATCAAGCCCCTGTAGCATTCTAACAAATCTTTTCTGCACTAGTTCTAGTTTAATAATATCCTTTCTATAATAGGATGACCAGAACTGTACACAGTTGATGTGGAGTTCACAATGTTCCCAGGCACCTACTGACCTTACCCCTGTAGATGGTGAAAGATGTGGGTGTTGCTGTAGAAAAAGTCTTGGTAAGTCACTGCAGTGTGTCCTGTAGGCAACACTGTAGTCACTCTACACAATGGATGGGGCACTAATCAGGCAGACTTCTTAGTCCTAGCTGATCCTCTTGAGTGTTGCTGAAGCTATGCCGATCTAAACAGTAGCCGAAATTCAATCATCATAAAATCCCTACAGTGCAGAAAGAGGCCATCTGGCCAATGGAGTCTGCACTGATTCCCTGAAACAGCATCCCATCCAGCCCTCCTCCCCTTCCTATCCCTATACTTTTGCGCATTTAGCATGGCCAATCCACCCAACTATATTTGGACTGTGGGAAGAAACTGGAGCACCCGGAGGAAACCCACACAAGCACAGGGAGAGCATGGTAACCCCACACAGACAGTAACCCAAGACCATAATCGACCTAGCTCTCTGGCGCTATGGAACAGAGTATTCACCACTGTGCCACTGTGCCACTTCTGCATTCTCAGTGGTAGAGAGGTTTTGGGGAGCCAGGAGTTAAGTTGCATGTTGCACCACACCTGAAGTCTGACCAATAAATAAATACATCTCCACTTTCCAGTTATTTGTTACACACGCGAGTATTGAAACCCGACAGCTAATTTGTAACCATATGGAAATCATTCAGATTTATGTCCTTTACTAATGTCCTTTAGAAAAGGAAATCTGCCATCCTTACCTGGTCTGACCTACATGTGACAGAGCCACAGCAATCTGGTTGACTCACATCTGCCCTCCAAGGGGAACTAGGGGTGGGCAATAAATGCTAGCCAGCCAGCAATGTCCATGTCCCAACAAATGAATTTTAAAAAGATTGATCTAAGGATAGGTGATAGGCCATTTAGGACTTGAGATGATGAGACATTTCTTCAGAAGGTGGTGAACACTTAGAATTCTCTGCCACAGACCGCTGTGGAGACTGAGTTGCTGAATATATTTAAAAAATAGATTGCTAGGCACCAAAGGAGTCACAGGGTATGTTGAAAGAGGAATGTGGTGTTGAGATGGAATATTTGCCATGATCACATTGAACAGCAGTATAGGCTGGATGGGCCAAATTGCCTACTTCTGCTCCTAGTTTCTATTACTGCAAAAAAATTATGAAAGACAATGATCTCAATCTATTTCAAGATGTTCGGAAGTCAGACATCTGTGCAACATGACTTAAAAAACTAACTGATGTACTTCCACTTTTACTGTGTGAAAATGATTCCTTTATTTTTAGGAGTGGGTTGCCTAATGAGAACAAGTGAAACTGAATTAAACTTGCTCAAAAATTCCTGAAGTTCAGAATTTGGAACAAGCTGCTATGGCTGATAAATAACATAGCTGCCAATTAAAAAAAAGAATTTCTGCCCTTGCCTGGAGGAAGTGGTAACTGGTGAAGGTTGCTATGTAGCCAGAGATGGTGACAAATTTAATTTGTCTTTCTTGGGAATTTCAAAGGAAGTGCCAAATTAAATTTCTGCTAATTATTTAACATTCAATAGGATCATCAGAGGAAGCCAATGAAATATCAATATGTTTTTGTCTCTTCCCGTAACATTTCCATCAACGATTCTCCTGCCTTTATTTTTTTTACAATAGCCATTATCATTTAAATTGAAATGATAATGTGAACTTGTTCTTTACCTCTGTGTAATTAGCTTTGATTTTTCTGATTATATTTCATCTGGTTAGTTCAGTTAATGTGTGATTCGAGATTTCTACTGAACACTTTTGTCCAAAGTGTTTCTACCAAGATGTATCCAGTTAAATGTCACAGTATGGTTCTTTCATTTCTATAGTCTAACAATAAAAACGCTCTGAGCATTCAGAGTGATAAGGATGACTATTGTACACATCATATATTTATAGGCACACCGGTGACATAAAAAGTTGCAGGATAATTGACCCTGCTGATTCCTGGAAAGGCTTCAGGAAAATGTATTTGAGTCTAATAGACAAATCATAGATTTTCCATAGTCTAATGTACGTTCCAACAACTTGAGACTAAAAAGTGATGATTAACTCTACACTTAATATGCTTTGGATGGAATCAAAGGCTGGATAGGAGAAGGGTGAACATTTATTATTGGCAGTATTATGGAAATGTTGGCTCAATATAACATCTTGAACTGCAACAGGACAAATGCCTGCATTCTTTGCATTAACATCAAGGCTTTTCCTTAAGCAGCAGCAACTTTTGCCACGGTTCATGTGATAACCTCATGGAGAATGACAGCCATCTCTCATTGGTGATTGGAAAAGCACAGACTGGGAGAGCCACATACCCTTTTGCGTGGGTTTGCATTGTACAGTATTTAGGAACATTCAGTCTTGCACTGTGCCAAGCTAAGGTTCAGTATTCATGCCATCAGAAATGATTACCAATGATTGCCAGAATAATAAAATGATTTGATAAGTGCTGAAGGAACTGCACTGCCAAAAATATTTGGAGTTTTGCCCCTTGCTACACTGATGAGTGATGAGTCTTAGTGCAGGTGTTACATTCATTCATAAAATTGCTTTCTTAAATTATGGTGGTGTGAAATTTCATTTGCATCACAAACACAGTTTAGTGTCATCATACAGATATTAAATCACAGCCTAATTCTTTCATGCTTCACTACTAGCAAGAATTCAATAAGTAGCATTTGTGAAGAATAATTTGGTTAAGATGGATAGTCACAATCCTGGTCCAGTGAATATTCACAGTTGGAAACACAAGGAGCAGGGTTGATTGGAAAACACCCGACACAATCGGAAAAAGTGAATGACAATCATGACCACTTTCCAGTTCTCGCTGTTTATCTTTAACGTGAACAATCAATGTACATGCAACCTTCCTCCAATTACAATCAATTGCATACTCTTAACTTTGGATAAGCTGCCCTTGCCACACAGCCATCACTTTATGCTCTTAGTGCAGGATCAATACAGATAATAGTTAAACACTTTCTTATGAACTCTCTTGTCAATGTTGACTTTCTTAGGGATAATGGTTTTGGCTTGTTGTTCATTAAACGATTTGTAATTTGTTTTTGCTACAAATCCATTAAGAGAAGTGTCCATTCGTAACGGTTTTAATTTAAGCCCCATAAATGCTATAGTAGCCAAATCTCAATTGCCTTTTTATTTTGCTTATTCTTATGCGCTTATTGGAAATCAGGCAGAAAGTTACAACAACAAACTGTATTTGCATAGCATCTTCAACAGAGCAAAATGCTGCAAAATGCTTCACAGGAGTGCTAGCAGTCATAATTTGACACTGAGCCACAGAAGGCGATTTCCAGAGAAATGACTAAAAGCTTGCTCAAAGAGCCATGTTCTGTAGATCATCTGAAAAGTGGAGAGAGATGTATAGGCAGGAAATTACAGAGCTTTAGCATCAAGGCAGCCAACGGTTGCCCTATAAAAATCCAAGATGCACAAATTGCATAAATTAGACATACGTAGAGATCTTAAAGGCTTGTAGGGCTGGAGCAGGTCATAGAGATAGGGAGTGGAGGACCATAGAAGATTTGGAAACAAGGATGAGATTTTAAAATTGAGGCATTGCTGAGCTTGGAGCCAATGTAAGTCAGCAAGCACAGGGGTAATGGGTGAGTGAGACTTGGCATGAGTTAGGATACTGTGATGATACAGTGCTTTTAAGAAATACATGTATATCATGTCTCTTGTGAGCGGTATTTTAAGAATTCATTTCTGTTTTGCAGGGTGCCGATTTGTCTAGCAGAAATTGGTAATTAAGCACACAGAAACGTACTTACTTTAGATCTGAAGTGTTTGCTTTACGCTGAGCTAATGTATTTGAGTTTACTTGGGTCTCCCCTGGGGGTTTCAGTGCAGAGTTTAGATTAGGTTGATTGACCAGTGCAGAGTCATGCGCTTAATGGCATAAACTTGCAGGGATTAAACATTGTTTTAGTTACATTTTTAAAAATACAAACAGTTGCTGTTTGGACTGCCAAAAGAAGCAGATGTCTCTCTGTCTCTCTCTCTCTCCAGAGGTGTTCTGAAAACTCTAGGATGTTAACCTGAGACAAGCAAGAATGTTTGTTTTTCACTAACTAAATTTCAAGACAGGTTTAAGTCTATAAGAGGAATATTGCTTGAATTGGAACTCATAGGGATGAATTTTCCCATTCCGCCCAATGCAGGAATCAGAGTGGGTGAGAGATGGATCATGAAAAGGTTTGTTGACCTTGGGCAGGATTTCCCAGTTTTGGGGTGAGCGTGGCCAGAAAATTTCACCCATAGTGACATGTTATCACTTAAGAATTGAATCTTGGCATAGGGAAGTAATGGTGAAGTGGTATTGTCACTGGATTGGTGATCTAGAGATCCTGTATCTGGGACCCAGATTCAAATCCCATCACAGCAAGTATTGAAATGCGAATTCAATAAAAGTATGGAATTAAAAGTGTAGTGATGAATGTGAGACCATTGTTGTTTTGAGGGCAGTACAGTGCCCCGCAGCACCAGGGTCTCGGGTTTGATTCTAGCCTTGGGTGATTGTGTGGAATTTGCACATTCTCACTGAGACTGCGCGGATTTTGTCCCAGTGCTCCCACAGTCCAAAGATGTACAGGTTAGTTTGAATAGCCATGCTAAATTGCCCCAACATAAAAAAAGAAAATGCTGGAAAATCTCAGCAGGTCTGACAGCATTTGTGGAGACACAAGAGACTGGATGACCCTTCATCAGAGAAAGTGCCCCTTGGTGTCCCAGGATGTGTAGGTTAGGGGGATTAGTAGAGGGTAAATACATTGGGTTATAGGGATAGAGTCTGGGTAAGATTCTCTACTGGAGAGTTGGTGCAGACACAGTGGACCTAATGTTTTCTTTCTGTTCTGTAGGGATTCTATGATTTTTAAGTATTGTTTAGTTGTCAAATGTTAAGCTAATTCATTTGTTATAGTTAAACTATGCTGTTAAATAACATTTATTTTGCTAAAAGCTCCCTAGTTTGTCAGTAGAATTGTGCCTGGATTGAAACATCTTATCCTCATGCTAATGCCAAAATAGAAAATTTTTGGAGTTAGGCTGACTTCATCATATACCTTGGGGTTTATGGTCTGGTATTTTAACAATATAGGCAACAGAGCTGTGAGTGGGTTCAAGCTTACGTCGGGTAGAAGGCAGGAGACCAACCAGGAGACTATTGAAGTAATCATGTCTAGAGATGACAAAGGAACAGGTGAGGAATTTAGAGTCGGATCCATAGTAGTAGGGGCTAAGCTGGGCAATGTTAAAGAGGTGGACATAGATAGTCTTGGTAGTGAAACATATATGTGATTGGAAGCTCACCTTGAGTTCAAACAGAGCATCAAGGCTGGAATCCTCCGACCTCGCCTGAGGCTAGAATTCTCCAGTCCCGCTGCAATGAATAGAGATTTAGCTTGGCACCAAATTTTCCATTCTTGCTGGCAGCAGTAGCAGGGCATGCAAGACTGGAGAATTCCGACCCAAGGTTGTGAATGACAGAGTTCAACTTCAGACAGTTGCCGTGGAGAGAGTTGGCATTGGTAACGAAGGAACAGTTTGTGGCAGGAACTGAAAACAATGGTTTCAATTTCACTGAGGAGAATAGATTCAACCAAGAGTAATCCCATTTATCTGTAGAACAGAGAGGAATTGAAGGAGGATGGTGTGGTCAACCGTGTCAAAGGCAGCAAACAAATCAAAGAGGGGGGTAGTTTATCATAGTTACAGTCACATGGAATCTCCCTTGTGACTTTGATGAAGGCTATTTCAGTATTGCAGCAGGGTTGGAGGGAATAAAATATGGAATTGTACAAATGAAGGGTATTGGTAGAATGAAGGACGCAGTGGCGCAATGGTTAGCACTGCTGCCTTACTGCGCCAGGGACCTGGGTTCAATTTCAGCTTCGGGTAACAATCTGTGTGGAGTTTGCATGTTTTCCCCGTGTCTGCATGTGTTTCCACCGGGTGCTCTGGTTTCCTCCCACAGTCCAAAAATGTGCAAGTTAGGCTGATTGGCCATGCAAAATTGCACCTTAGTGTCAGGGGGATTAGCAGAGTAAATACTTAGGGTTATAGGGATAGGGCCTGGGTAGGACTGCTACTGATGCAGGCTTGATGGGCCAAGTGGCCTGCTTCTGCACTGTAGGGATTCTATGATTTGGGTCATGACAACATGTTCAGTGGCTTGGATTTTCCAGCCCTGCCTTGGCAGCTTCCCCAGTGGTGGGCATGGTGAACCATCCAAATGTCTGGTGAGTTCGGCAGGACTATCAACTGCCTTCTAAAGGAACTATGGACGGGCAATAAGTGCTGTCCAGCCAGAACACCCCTGTCCCACAAAGGAATGAAAAGGGTAAAATTCGAGGATTTCTTGAATTTCATTGTCGTGATGAATGAGGCCATTCATTCAGCTGCCTCCAGCTCTCATGTCAGCTATCCCTCTCAGCAATTTTTACAGATGCATCATCGGAAGCATTCTCTTTTATTGTATCACAGCTTGGTATGATTCCTGCTCTGCCCAAGACTGCAAGGAACCACAAAAGGTCATGAACGTAGCCCAATCCATCACACAAACCAGCCTCCCATCCATTGACTCTGTCTACACTTGCCACTACCTCGGCAAAGCAGCCAGCATAATTAAGGACCCCACACATCCCAGATATATTCTCTTCCACCTTCTTTCATCAGGAAAAAGATACAAAAGTCTGAGGTCACGTACCAAATTTGAAGGATTTCACTTCCCCAATCATAGAATCCCTTCAGTGCAGAAGGAAGCCACTCAGTCCATTGAGTCTGCACCATCAACAACCCCAGCCAGACCCTATCCCTGTAACCTGATGTTTATACCCTTTTAATCTTCCTGATAATGTGGGGCATTTTAGCATGGCCAATCACCTACCAACCGACTCAAGAACAGCCTGTTCCCTGTTGCGTCAGGCTTTTGAATGGACCTGCCTTGCGTTAAGTTGATCTTTCTCTACGCCCTAGCTATAACTGTAACACTTCATTCTGCACTCACTTGTTTCCTGTATAGCGCGCAAGAAACAATACTTTTCACTGTATGCTAATACATGTGAAAATAATAAAGCAAATTAAATCAAATCAAATTCAATGATCTCATATATTTTCCTAGATTCTCCAATGTGCTCGCTCCAACCTCATTTTATCCACGAGGGCCTCTCCTTCGACCTTATACCCAGCAAACTGCTGAGCGCCCGTTTCCCTTCCTGTCTCTGTGTTAGCTCCGTTCAGTTACACTGTCTCTCTCATCTTCAATACACTGCCATAGATAAATGAAGACAAATACAATTAAATGCAACATGACGTGCAATTGCTTCTGACTTGCTGTTTAGAAAGTATTGATATATTTTTGCGCTGTTGACTTTCAAAACTAGCCAGGATTTAATAAAAGAGATTCTATAGAAATTCTACAGGGATTTATTTTTGTTCCACTTAGGGATCAAGAAGAGATTTTCCACACCTTTCCTGTGGGATATTAAATAAATGGGGTAAAGTCCTTATTAGAGCCAATATTTGTACAGGGTTAAAAGGCCAATTCCCAATCTGCGCAGTTTAATGTTCTGATGGCTGCTTGTAATTTATCAATTGGATTTGCAGTTTACAATCCAAAAATAACCAGTTCTCATTTATGTATTGTATTCAGAGACTAGAGTAAACATCTTGGCATCGTTGAGCCACTGGGTGAAATTTCATGTAACTGACATGAGTCCCGCTCTTCAGTTGCATACAAGGTGGGGGTGGCTACCTGACTGAATTTAGAATGTAGAACCCTACAGTGCAGAAACAGGCCCTTCGGCCCATCAAGTCTGCACTGAACACAATCCCACCCAGGCTCTAACCCCATATCCCTACATATTATACCATTAATCCCTCTAACCTCTGCATCCCTGGACACTAAGGGGCAATTTTAGCATGGCCAATCAACCTAACCCGCACATCTTTGGACTGTGGGAGGAAACCCACACAGACACAAGGAGAATGTGCAAATGCCACGCAGACAGTGACCCGAGCCGGGAATCGAACCCAGGTCCCTGGAGCTGTGAAGCAGCAGTGCTAATCACTGTGCTATCATACCATTGCTGTCAGTCACTTCACTGACCAATGTCAAGATTTCCGACATCAACAGTGGAAATCCAATCAGAGACCGGCATTATTTTCTTTGACATCAGCACCACTGGGAGCGTGGCTGCTGCAGGGATCACTGCTGGATCCCTGGACTCCAGTAGGTGAGGGTGGTATGGAGCTCATGGGAAGTGGGACCTGTCTTCTTGTTATAATAATATAAAGACACTAATCACTCTTAAGGGATTGGGTAAACATACTGTGGGTTCATTTATTTAGAAGTGCGGCACAGTGGCACAGTGGTTAGCACTGATGCCTCACAGTGCCAGGGACCCAGATTCGATTCCTGGCTTGGGTGACTGTTTGTGTGGTGTTTGCACATTCTCCCCATGTCTGCGTGGATTTCCTCCAGGTGCTCTGGTTCCCTCCCACAGTCCAACAACGTGTGGGTTAGGTGGGTTGGCCATGATAAGTTGCCCCTTACTGTCAGGGGGGACAGGCTAGGGTAAATGCATCGGGTTATGGGGGTAGAGCCTGGCTGGGATTGTAGTCAGTGCAGACTCAATGGGCCGAATGACCTCCTTCTGCACTGTAGGATTCTATGACTAGGGACATTAAAACTGTTTTACAGAGGTAGAAAGTGTAAAGCAGTTGCAGCAGAGCTGTGTGTGTGCTCTGCTCGAAAACAAAAGTGAAACTAAGACTGGATCACATGACACACTTCTCTTCTAATGATCTAATTCTGCTATCCCTTGAAGACTTCTTAAAACAAGTTTCAGGAGAAGGGGTAACAAGATTGGAGGCAAGGACAGGAAGCTGGCTTTCAGTTTCTTCCTTCTTGATGCTACGTCCCTTGATTGGACATTAAGTACCTTGGGTGCTGAATGGTTAAACCGGTTGTCTGTCAATTCCCCCTGCTTAGTGACTAACCAGACACCAGTCAGAAGGCTTTGATAAAATCATGCTATTAGCAGTAAATTCCAATGGGCTCAGAGATAATTGGTGTCCATTGGGCCAATAATGTGTCTGACTGATACCTCTATCAAGAATGGGTGAGTTTTCCACAGAGGGCCCCTTTCTGCTTCTAACTCAATCTCAATGGGAGAGTGATGTATGGCCTTTCCCACAATGAAGTAAGTCCAGCAACCTTGTGTTCCATCATGACTGGCTGCATTAAATCCAATGCGTAGGATAGAAGGAGGCCAGAGGGTCCATTTCACCCATGCGTAATGTCAAGTCGTCCATCCAACCCATTCCCCCTTTTTATTCCTATACCCCTTGCTTAGAACCCCTACAACACAGAAGGAGGCAATTCAGCCCATCGGGTCTGCACCGATTCCCCAAATGAGCATTTTACCCATGCCCATAGCTGCACGTATTTACATGACTAAACCACCTAACTTGCACATCTTAGGACACTAAGGGGCAATTTAGCGTGGCCAATCCACCTAACCTGCACATCATTGGAGTGTGGGAGGAAACCGGAGCACCCAGAGGAAATCCACACAGACACGGGGAGAATGTGCAAACTCCATACAGATAGTGACCCGAGGCTGGAATTGAACTCAGGTCCCTGGTGCTGTGAGGCAGCAGTGCTAATCACTGTGCCACCATGATGCCCCTGATAAAGTTTGCTCTCCTCAAGTGTCTTTTGCAATAATGGATTGTCTGAGCAGCCGCTGCCTGTGAGTTCTTGGCCTCAAAGTTATGTAAAGCTGCAAAGGACAAGATTGACATCAAACTCATAGACCTCATCTGAATCTCTTCTATTTTCTTGGAAAGATAGCAATTCTCAGTTCACATGTCTAGCCGTTAACCTGATATTACCAGTGCCTGAAATGAATTTAGGTAATCGTCAGTAAAAATCTGGTGGATAACATACAGTTTAACCTATTCAAGTTGATGCCAACCTCTCTGTACAAGAGGCATTAAATAAAATAAATTATCCTTTAAACACAACATCACAATTCCATTTCTGTTAAAAGGCGCAAATAAGTTTAGTGTTCACACTACAAGATTTAATAAAGCATAAAACTCCCAGCAAAAACATTTCAGATCACTTCACCCCATTAAATGTAATGATAGTGATGGACAATTAGCCTCTCACCACATCTGCCTGTAGTCTTTTCTTGCTCATTTACTTTCATATTATATTTCTGCTTCTTGCCTTATCTCACATGGAACGTTTCTCCCTTTCCTCCGACTCTTACAATCTTTTAATCTGCAAATTGAGCAGACAGTGTGCAGTGTTTGCCGGGGGCGGAGGGGGAGGGGGTGGTGGGTGGGTGGTGTTTGGGGATGATGATTTTGCTGATTGATAAAGAGAGCCAGGCCGCACTGGAGAAATATCAAAGCTTGTCACATTTTTGATCTCAAGGAAAAGATGATTGGGGATGCAGAATTTATAAGTGCGGTATAATTAATTAACATAAGACAACATTCCCCGTTTGGATCAGAGATCGAATCTTTGCCACACATACATCAAAGATTGAGGGAGTGCCAAACAAAAAAAAACACTAAGAAGCAATTTAAAAAAAAGAGATTTTTCTGTCTCTTAAAAAAGCAGCTGATGCTTCTGTCAGCCAATTTTGACTTTACTGATTCAAGCAATTAATTTTTTGATCTTCTGATCTGAATGAAGTTTTTTTCATTCCTTTATTCTTTCATGGGATGTGGGCATCACTGGCAAATCCAGCATTTGTTGCCCATCCCACACTGCCCTCAAATTGAGTGACATTTTGAGAGTCAACCACATTGCTGTGGCTCTGGAGTCACATGTAGGCCAGGCCAGGTAAGGACGGCAGATTTCTTTCTGGCACGGTGGCACAATGGTTAGCACTGCTGCCTCACAATGCCAGGGACCCGGGTTCAATTCTGGCCTCGGGTGACTGTGTGGAGTCTGCATTTCTCTCCATGTCTGCGTGGGTTTCCTCCCACACTCCAAAGATGTGCATTGGCCATGATAAATTGGCCCTAGCGCCAGGGGGATTAGCGGGGTAAACGTGTGGAATAAGGCCTGGGTGGGATTGTGTTTGGTGCAGACCCGATGGGCTGAATGGCCTCCTTCTGCACTGTAGGGATTCTATGGTTCCCTAAAGAATATTAGTGAACAAGATGGGTTTTTACAACAATCGACAATGATTTCATGGTCACCAGTAGATTTTTAACTCTGGGGTGGGATTTTCCAGCTGCGCTTGCCTCAAAACTGGAAAATCCCACCCGAGGTCAATGGACCTTTCAGTGGTTCACCCCTCACCCACTCTGATTCCAGTGGTAGGCGGAATGGGAAAATTCACCCCTAGATTTTTAATGAATTCAAATTTTGTCATTTGCCAAGCTGGGATTTGAACCTGGGTGCCGAGAGTAGTTGCCTTGGTTCCTGGGTTACTAGTCCACTGACAATACCACTGAACCACCATGTCCACAATAATGTATTTAATGAGTGCTTTGATTAGGACAGATAAACATTAACCCTTCCAGTAAATGTACAAAAAAAGTGCTGTAACTTTATATTTTTGTACGTCATTTATCATTGCAAGCGTTTTTGAAGGAACCAAATCGGTTTAAATTCTCCTGTTGACTAAAGTGCAATTTTTGCCCAAATGTCGCCCTTTCAAATCAAACAGAAAATGCTGGTAGGGCTCAGCTGAGTGTTCGTATTAAAATAAAAAATGAGTTGAGGAATTACTCGCGGTCAAAATCTGATTCATTCTTTTGGACACAACTTTAGTCAGAATGCAATTCTGTTTGTGATAAATGCATTAGCACCTGTGCTAAAGCAGCAGAGGGACACCAAACACATCAAGCATTTATCCAATAATATGAGCAGTAATAATTTCTGAACTACAGTGTGGCACTGAGTGCAGGAATACTTGACTGAATTCTCCAGCAGTTACAGAGCATTAGCAACATATGTATAAAAGCAATTACTGAACTTACAAAGCTCTTATAAATTACACTGGTTATTTATTAATTCAATAGCGGAGCTGTAATACCAAACTGTCTCTCATTTATTTAAGGTTTTCATCTGTACCTTGTATATCCTTCCTGATTAGAACTCTCCCATTCCTTTCCCAGTCTCACTTTTATTCAGATTCCCTTTCCACATCAGAAGCGATTTACGATCATTTACTCCCTGCTTTATCTTTTTCATTTGGCCCCTGTCATGCTTTTATATTAAGCGCATAACAGATTTCTCACATTTCTCATGCACCTATCGACAGCATGCGCTTAGAAAGAGTACGCTCTATTCCAAAAAAGCTGTCCATTCTGATATATATTTAAGATATATATTCAATGTTTAAAGCTGCAAAAGAAGGGTCATTATTTTTAATCCAGGCTTTCGTCAGGGAATATCCTGGTTTTGGGAAAAGGGACCCTGTTTTAAAACACAGGCCCAAGACCATCAAGGACAAAACTTTTCAAATGCTAAACCCAAAACCAACCCCGCCCGAACGAGACTTTGGTCAGCTAATGGCCGGCTCCCAATTGGCCAGGGAGGCATTGACATCCGCCAGTCTGATGTGATCAAGAAGCTGATAGAGCCAATCAGAAGGCAGTTCACACGATCGGCAATATTTTATGGCCTCGCTCAAACCGATACCGGAAAGTTCTGTGGAGGTCAACGGACATTTCCCTTGCCCGCCCCTCGCCTGCTCCGGTTTTGGTGCGGTAGAATTCCGGCAATTGTGTAATATTCGGAATCAGGAGTTCCCATTGTTCTGCAATACCAGCTAAATGAGCGGTGGGAAACAAATTCATAGAATCATAGAATTCCTCCAGTACAGAAGGAGGCCATTTGGCCCATAGAGTCTGCACTGACAACAATCTCACTATCCCAGTGACCCCATGGATTTACCCTGCTAATCCTTCTAACACTAAGAGTTCAATTTAGCATGGCCAATCAACCTAACCCACAGATCTTTGGAGTGTGGGAGGAAACCGGAGCACTTAAAACCCACGCAGACATGGGGAGAATGTGCAAACTCCATACAGACAAGGCTGGAATTGAATCCGGGTCCCTAGCATTGTGAGTGCTAACCACTGTGACATCAATTTGAACAATGCTTTCTGTCCAGGGGCCAACAGTACAATTTTTGGAAACAAAAGGGAAAATACTGGAAAATCTGAGCAGGTCTGGTGGTATCTGTAAGGAGGGAAAAGAGCTGATGTTTCAAGTCCAGATGACCCTTTGTCAAAGCCCTTTGTTAAAGCCAAAACGTTGACAAAGATCATCTGGACTTGAAACGTCAGCTCTTTTCTCTCCTTACAGATGTTGCCAGACCTGTTGAGATTTTCCAGCATTTTCTCTTTTGGTTTCAGATTCCAGCATCCACAGTAATTTGTTTTTATTTAGTACAATTTTTAGTTTGTTTTCATCATCTGGGTTGACCAGGAAAAGGCAATATAGCTGGAGCAGCCTCTAACAGAAAGGGGTCGGGCAATGGGGTTGTGCAAAAGGAAGGAACATAAGATATACAGCTCGACACATTTGGTATCTCAGCACAGCATCTGGCTCTCTCTCTCTCTCCCTCTCCAACTGGAACCGAAGGAAGTCGCATACCCAGAAGAATGAGTGCGGCCCCGAGGACCTTGACCAGAGAGGACACCACAGGGTGAACATTTCATCTGTAGCCAGTAGAACTCAGTCCAATGCCTTGCATTTCCCAATCAAACCTTAGATAATTTCGAATGATTAACAGCCATGAGTAAGGGAAACTGGATGGGGTTTACAGTCATAGAGGTTTACAGCTTGGAAACAGCCCTTTGGCCCAACTTGCCCAAGCTGCCTTTTTTTTAAAAACCCCTAAACTAATCCCAATTGCCCGCATTTGGCCCATATCCCTCTATACCCATCATACCCATGTAACTATCTAAATGCTTTTTAAAAGATAAAACTGTACCCACCTCTACTACTACCACTGGCAGCTTAGTTCAGTGAAATCTGTTTGTTATTAGCCACATAAGAATGTTTAGCCTCAGTTCTGCCACATTTAGATTCATCATACCCAATAAACATGCCCTTAATATTCAAAACTTGAAACCTGTGTCGAATGCATTGTCCAGCAGCGTTCAGTGCGATACAGAAATATAAGCCCAGATCTTCGATTATAAATGAGTGAGTTGGGTCATGACAAGGAGTGGAAAGCATCAACATTGATGCAAACAGAAATTAACTCATTACATTTGTACATTATTTTTGTACCTGAACTGTGGGTGCATTTGTCCGCCCTAGTGCTCCAACTCACTGGATGCAGATCTTCACTGGAGTTAACCACAGATAGCCCTGCTGGGCAAATTTGCCAGCTACAGGCTTTGAGGGCCCTTCTTTTAGACTGCACCATCTTGATACAGAAGGCAGTAGGCTGGGCTGGATGGCTGAGAGATGACAGCAAGGGCACTGGTGGAGTGGCAGTGATCAGAGCATGAAAGGTGTCACCTTGAGAGCAGTTTTCTCGATTCCCAGGAGGCAGTTCCTAACAGGCCCAGTAACGTATAGAGAAGTTTCTGACTTGTCTGTACATTACTGGGCCTATTAGGAACTCAAGGATGGTATTGTATATTCAAGGCTGCAACTAATAGTCCATGCTCTCTTGGCTGTGACTTGTTTATTTTATCCTTCCCTTCATTTTATCTGGGCACATTGATTGATCTAAGAGCACATGAGACTGTTTAAAGTAATCTCTTCTGAGCCACTTAATGGAGTTAAGTATAAACTTGCATAGTTCAAGAATGGGATGGGGCTTAATCACTACGATGAGATTGAGGAGCTTTAGTGTACAGCCAATTTTCCCCATGTTTTTGCTGAGTGCTGTTCTGCTAATAGCGTTAAATGCCTTAATGAGGTCTGCTGGCATATGGAGATCATGTCCACAGTGTCTTTGAGTATCCTCAGTCTGGAAGTAGATGGAATTTTCAAGTTTGACCCTAGAGAAAGCCTTTGCCAATGATGCTAAGGAGTGAGATACATAGAAATATAACACAGAAAACAGAAGCAAGAATAGACCATTTGGCCCTTCAAGCCTGGCCCACCATTCATTTTGATCTTGACTGACCATGAAATTCAATATCCTGACCCTACCTTCTCCCCATATCCCTTGATCCCTTTATCCCCAAGAGCTATATCTATTTCTTCATGAAATCACACAATGTTTTGGCCTCAACTACTTTCTGTGGTAGTGAATTCCACACATTCACCATTCTGTGGGTGATGAAATTTCTCCTCACCTCAGTTCTAAAATGTTTAGCTCTTATCCTCAAATGATAGTTCCAGATGCTCCGGTAGTTGTTGCAGTCTCCTCAGGCTCCTTTGTTTTTGTAGAGTGTGATGAATTTTGCATCATCGATTTCCACTGGAATGGCGCCTACCTCCCAGTGGAGAAGAAGAAAGTCACAAAGGTGCAGCAATCGATGGGGCTTTCGGTGCTTGAGCAATTTGGCTTGAATTCCTTTCTGTTCACCAGTTGTCTATGACCTTCTTGACTTCAGATGGTGAGGATTCTTCATCTAACATAGGTGACAGGAAGCTGCAGGGGAGTGTCAAAGGCAGACTGGGAGATGTCCACATTCTGCCCACTGGGACATCTGTTTACTTCTGTCACTGAGTATGTCATCAATTGACTGAAACAGGGCTCTGCCTACACCTCCACTGTGTCCTCGCCCCAACTGTGCCCTCGCCCCTACTATGCCCTCGCCCCCACAGTGCCCTTGCCCCCACTGTTCGCTATCCTCCACTGTGCCCTCACCCCCACTGTTCGCTAAGCTCCACTGTGCCCTCACCCCCACTGTTCGCTAACCTCCACTGTGCCCTCGCCCCCACTGTGCCCTCACCCCCTCTGTTCGCTAAGCTCCACTGTGCCCTCACCCCCACTGTTCGCTAACCTCCACTGAGCCCTCACCCCCACTGTGCCCTCACCCCCACTTGCCCTCAACCCCACTGTTCGCGAGCCCCCACCTTTTGACATCTTCTTCACGATACTCTTGACCCATGCATCAGGAATGGAAGGAGTTTACTTGGCCACTAGATCAGATGACACATTTTACAATCTATCGAGACTGAAAACAAAGACAAAACACATCACATTCTGATTAGGGAACACCTTTACGCTGATGTTGCTGGGCTGGGCACCCACATGGAAACCAGATCCAAAGACTACCTCTCCAATGCCTGTAACTGGCTCTCCCTCACTACAAGCATCAAGAAAACCATGGTCACGGGACAAGGTGTTGTATCTCCAACTGATCACACTAAATAACATACCACTGGGAGTGGTTATCAAATTCTGCTTTCTTGGGTCCGCAGAAACACACAATCTGCCCCTTGATGCTAAAACTTGATGCAAGCATTAGGAAAGCAGCTATCAGATTTGTCCAACTCATGAGCTAGAATGGAATAACATCAAGCTGACTCTTAGGACAGGGCTAATGATTTAAAAGGCCTATGTTCTCAGGATCTTGCCACATGGCTTTGAAACATGGACAACTTACAGCTTTCTAAAAACGAGGCACAACTATTTCCATCTTCACCGTCTGTGGTGCATTGTGGGTATATTCTGACAGGACGGAATCCAGAATGTGGTGGTCTTCTCGGAGTTCCCAGGTTGGTCAGCACTCAGCAAGCTGAAGCAGCTTTGGGTTCACAGGGTGGAAAACAATCACATATATCCAAGGATTTTCTGTACAGACAGGTAACCAGAGGCAGAACACTGAAATCTCCACTTCAAGAATGTGTACAAATGTGATTATGGAGGTCCTAAAGATCGGCTATTGCACCTGAGATTCACTCGCTCTCAGAGGAAAATGGCAACACCTCCTGTGGGCTGGTGTGACCAGTGACCACAGCAGCTTGGCAACAGACATCAACACCAGAAAAAAACAACCACAATGAAATTTGGTAGCTTCTTGTATGACACTTATGGCAGAACCTATCACTCCAGTGTTGGCCTTCACAGCCAGTCATGAGCAAAGCTGTGACACATGAAGACATCCTATCTGAAATATAGCAGTTTGCTGCCAGTCCATCATCTTTCATAGATGGAAGGGGAGGCGATGGCCTCGTGGTATTATCGCTATTAATCCAGGAAGTCAGCTGATGTTTTAGGGACCCAGGTTCGAATCTGACTACGGCAAATGGTGGAACTTGAATTCAATTAGAAAAATGATATGGAATTAAAAATTTACTGAGGAACGCGAAACCATTGTCAATTGCCAGAAAAACCCATCTGGTTCACTAATGTCCTTTAGGGAAGGAAATCTGCCATCCTTACCTGGTCTAACCTACATGTGACTCCGCAGCAATGTGGTTGACTCTCAACTGCCCTCCAAGGGCAAACAGGAATGGGCAATAAATACTAGCCAGCCAGCAACGTCCATGTCCAATGAATGAATGAATGAAAATAAAAGGATCTGGGACGTTGTATGAAAGATGGCGCCTGAAATGAGATGGTCTAATGAAAGAGCTCATTTAAATGTTAGACATTACTGAACAGCAAACACCCATCTTGCCAAAGTTCAATCTACATACATTGGGTGCTTTAGCAATGACCTTTAACCCGGTTAATATCTAAAGTGATTTTATAAAGTATGCAATGAAGTCAGAAAATCATTCATCATCTCAGATTTGTGGCTAATTAGTCAAATTAATCAATAGGAGGCCCAGAGATGAATAATCCCCTCAATTTTTTTTTAAAAAGTGGACCATGTGAATTAATGGCTTCATGAAAGCATTAATTGTGTCTGTATTCATTCATAATGCATAGCAGGAGTTATCTTCTGAGAAAATAAAATGATCACCAACAGACATCCAGTCGCATTGAGACAGATAAATGGTATGGCTGTGAGAAAAAGAAAAATAGATGTTAACAGGCGAGAAAGAGAAATAAGTAAGACAGTGACTAAGCTTGAATATACTATACCATAAATTTATGTTGGAATCCTTAACAGGGCCCAGGGGGACTAGGATAAGTTGAAAAACAGAAAGCAATATAAAATGAAGAACTTCCATCACATCAGGCCAGACAGATGCTATTTAAATTTAAACTGTAGCTATCAAAATAAGCCAGATTCATATGGATCTTGTGAACTGCGTGAGTTTCCTAGCTTCTACACACATTGCTGTCTGGTTCAATCCCACTTTATAGTTCTAGATTGGATAGTCGTGTAAAATGGTAGAAGAGGAAAACAAGGTAGACCGGAGATAATGAGAAATAAGCAGGAAAAGAAATGAGAATGAGCTGTTTTGTTTTAACAAGAGAGAAGGACAGTATAGTATGCTCCAATGATCATCCCCATTAAAGCCCTGAAACTGTGCCCATATTAGCTTAAAATGCTTAACGTTATTTTTTTAAGCTCCTTTTTCCATTATTTTAACTGGAACTGACTGTAAATGGAGTGAAGCAGGCAGCAATGTGCGAAAATCCCGAAAACCTCATACAGTTCATGAGATCTACATGAATTTCACATACTTGGACGGCTAAAGTTTAAATTCAAGTCACATCCACTTTGTCTATTGTGATGTAAGCTCTTCAATTTTTTTTGTTCCAGGGCCATGGAATTTAAAGGCAGATTGAGACAAATGGGAAATAGATCTGGTGTGCAGACTTCAAATATGAACACAGGTTTCAGGTGAAGCTGCACAGTAGTGTAATTTCCTTGAGAGTTTCAGGACTCACATCTGTTAAAATAGAGATGAGTTCAAGGGGACTGGTTCATTTGTTTGGTTAAGTGAATCATCTCAAACATCTGACTTTCATCTCAGATTGGAATCAAAGCTGAAGAAAACAAAAAAAAATGAATTGTACTTATATAGCACCTTTCACAACCACTGGACTTTACAGCCAAAGATGTACTTTTAAAGTGTACACTAAGAAGTCTCACAACGTCTCATAAAATCCAACAGGTTTATTTGGAATCACAACCTTTCGGAGCACTGCCCCTTCATCAGGTGAGTCTCCGAAAGCTCGTGATTCCAAATAAACCTGCTATTGGACTTTAACCTGGTGTCGTGAGCCTTTTTACTGTTCCCACCCCAATCCAACACTGACATCTCCACATTTTGAAGTGTAGTCACTGTTGTAATGTAGGAAACTATTTTGCACACACCAAGTCCCTATTCATAGAATCATTACAATGCAGAAGGAGGTCATTCAGCCCATTGAGCCTACACCGACAACAATCCCACCCAGATCCTATCCCCATAATCCCACGTACTCACCTTCCAATCCCCTTAACCCTAAAGGGCAATCAACATGGCCAATCAACCTAACCCACACATCATCAGAGTGTGGAAGGAAACCAAAGCACCCAGTGGAAACCCAACGCAGACACGGGGAAAATGTACAACCTCTTCTCATACAGCGACCCAAGTCTGTTGAACCCGTGTCCCTGGAGCTGTAAGGCAGCAGTGCTAACCACTGTGCCATTGTCAAATAGCAATGTGATAATGACCTGATAAGCAGTTTTGTGATATTATTTGAAAGATAAATGTTGGCCAGGAATAATTCCTTTGACCTCATGAGAAACTATGCCCTGTGGGTTCTAACACATCCACCAGAAATGTAGATGGGGCTTTGGTTTAAAGATGGCACTGAGGTGTTAGCCTTGATTTTCATGCACAAGTCCTGGAGTGGTTTTTGAACCTCGAACCTTGTGACAGGAAGACAAGAATGCTGCAACAGAGCTACAGCTGACACAATGAACGCTTGAAAGCTTACCATCCCGTGATAAGTGCTCTGCTAAGTGTCAGGGATGTAGATAAGATCAAGACAATAATTTGGAGAGCCAAGAAAAACCTTGCTAAAGATTAAGATCAGAATTGGCAGATCCAGGACATATTTTAATTTTGGGTGAGTGGATAGTAAGGAATAACTGCTCTTGAAATAGCACTCCGATTATTTTAACTTCCAGTCCTCATTTCAGCTCTGCTAGTATTATGGGCCTTTAAAATGGCTACACTGGGTGTTAGTTGTGGAGAATTCGCATGCAAGAGTTACAATTAACTTTGGCTAATTTAAAGAACAACAAATCATCCAGGGAGGATCAGATTGGTTTGTAATTACTCAAAGAAAAGGGAGAAAAAAACTTGCCTACAATTCTACATCTCTCAAAGTTAATGATTAAAATGAAATAACGTCTACTGTTTGGATTAAAAAGATCCATTTTTAATCTTCCCAAGAAGAGAAACAGAAATGACGGTAATGCAGAAGAGTTTGACAGTCAGACAGAGTACTATAATTATATTTATTAATTATATAATTATAGCACTTCCTGTGACTGGCAAACTCTGCTGTACTATTCTTCTTGACAAAACTGAGGTGGCGTTGATGGAAAATTCCAAGGAAGAGCATGCTGACTTTTATCAGAACAAATTTTGCATCGCCTCATTGAGCAGATCAAAACATGGCAGTTACCAGAGGTGGTAAATCCTATTGACTTTCTGAGGTAATTTGATAGTGTGGGTAGAAATTCATGGTGACTAATGTAGGTAACATCATCAAGACTTGGTAGGAAGAATCACAGTGTATGATGGGATCAGCGATCCGACTGACTCAGCATCAGAACTGGTGTCAGGCAAGGCTGCATCTTGTCCCTGATGCTTTTTGGCATGGTGATTAATTTTGTGGTCGGATATTCACCTGGCAATTCAGACATTGAATGGAATCTAGGCTTTGCAGACGAGCCTGCCTCATGAACTAAAAAAAAGAATTAAGATGCGCAAAAAAGACAAGCAATCTGTTAGTCAAAAATGTTGGGTTATGCACCAATGATTCAAAAGCCCAGGTCATGAAAGATAATCTTGCACAAAGAACAGTGCAGCACAGGAACAGGTCCATCGGCCCACCAAGCCTGCACCAATCACATTGTCCTATCTGGACCAAATTTCTGTTCTCCGCCTGTTCGTGTGTCTATCCAGATAAGCGTTAAATGTTGCAAACGTGTCTGACTCAACCACCTCACCTGGCAGTGCATTCCAGGCCCCCACCACCCTCTGTGTAAAAAACTTACCCTGCAGGTCTCTACTGAAACTTGCCCCCTTTACCTTGAACTTGTACCCCTTGTAATTGTCATTCCTGCCCTGGGAAAAAGCTTCTAACAGTTCACCCTATCTATGCCCCTCTTTAATTTTATAAACTTCTATCAGGTCACCCCTCAGCCTCCATCTTTCCAGGGAAAACAATCCCAGTTTATTCAATCTCTCTTCATAGCTAATACCCTGCGTACCAGGTAACATCCTAGTAAACCTTTCCTGTACTCCCTCCAAAGCCTCCACGTCCTTCTGGTAGAGTGGTGACCAGAATTGGACACAGCATTCCAAATGTGGCCTAACCAATGCTTTATATAACTGTAACATAATTTGCCCACTTTTATACTCAATGTCCTGGTCAGTGAATGCAAACATGCCATTTGCTCTCTTCACTGCCTTTTCCACCTGTGCTGCCACTTTTAAGGATCTGTGGACTTGTATTCCCGGATCTCTCTGTGTATCTATGCTCCTGATGGTTCTGCCATTGATTTCATAGCTCCCATCTGAATTGGATCTACCAAAATGCATTACCCTATATTTGTCTGGATTAAATTCCATCTGCCATTTCTCCCCCTAATTTTTCAGCCTATCTATATCCTGCTGTATTCTCTGATAATCTTTATCACTATCCTCAACTCCAACAATCTTAGTATCATCCACAAACTTGCTAATCAGATCAGCTACATTTTCTTCTAAGTCATTTTATATATATTACAAACCACAGAGGTCCCAGCTCTGATCCCTGCAGAACATTACTAGTTACAGACCTCCATTCAAAAAAACACCCTTCCGCCACTACCCTCTGTCTTCCATGGCCAAACAAGTTTCAAATCCATCTTGCTAGTTTTCCCTTGTTCCTGTGTGTTTTAACCTTTTGCACCTGCCTGCCATGAGGGGCCTTGTCAAATGCTTTACTAAAATCAATGTAGGCAACATCCACAACCCTTCCCTCATCAATCATTTTTGTCACCTCTTCAAAAATCCCAGTCAAATTAGTGAGACATGACTTCCCTCGTATAAAACCATACCGTCTATTGCTGATAAGACCATTCAGCTCCAAATGTAGGTTGATCCTATCCCTAAGAATCTTCTCCAACAATTTCACTATCGCTGACATCAAGCTCACTGGCCTGTAACTACCCTAATTATCTTTGCTACCCTTCTGAAATAATGGTACAACACTGGCTATCCTCCAATCCTCTGGGACCTCACCTGTGGCCAATGAGGGAACAAAGATTTCTGTTAAAGGTCCAGCAATTTCCTCTCTTGTATCCCTCAGTTATCTTGGATTGATGCCATCTGGCCCTGGGGATTTGTTTATCTTAATGCTTTTTAATACGTCTAACACTTCCTCCCTTGTAATGATGACTAGCTCTAGAGGATTTACTTACTCCTCTGAGATGCCATTAATCAACGTGTCCCTCTCCTTTGTGAATACTGATGCAAAGATCTTATCCACTTCCTTTGGTTCTATGCATAATTTCCATCCTTTGTCCTCGAGCGGATCGGCTCTCTAGCTACCCTCTGGTTCCTAATATATATATAAAATGCGTTGGAATTCTCCTTAATCCTGCCTGCCAAGAACATTTTATGACCCTTCTGCCCTCCTAACTCCCTGTTTGAGTTCTTTTCTACTTTCCCTGTATTCTTTATCTGCTTCATCTGTTTTTAGTTGCCTAGACCTTATGTATGCATCCTTTTTCACTTTGGTTTGACTTGCAATTTCCCTGGTCATGCACGGTTCCCAAACCCTGCCCTTCCTGTCCGTCCTTTTCACAGGCTCATGCCCGTTGTGCACTCTGATCAACTTCTCCTTAAAAAGCTCCCACATGCCAGATGTAGATTTACCCTCCCAAACAATAGCCTCCAAATCCTGCCTAATCTGATTGTAGTTAGCCTTCTTCTAATTTAGCACCTTAACCGGAGGAAAGCAGTTGCCCTTTTCCATGAGTATCCGTAAACTTACAAAATTGTGGTCATTGTTCTCCATGCTTTCCCCCACTGCAACTTTGATGACCTGGCTCATTCCCTAGTACTAAGTCCAGTAGAGCCCCCTCTCTAGTTGGACTATCCACATATTGTTCCAAAAAACCTTCCTGGACATATTTAACAAATTCCTCACTGTCCAGACCCCTAGCCCTAAGGGATTTCCAGTCAACATGAGGAAAATTAAAGTCGCCCACTACAACAACTCCATTATTTCTACATCTGTCAGAATCTGCTTACATATCCGTTCTTCAGCTTTCCATGGGCTGTTGGGAGGCCTGTTGTATACACCCATCATAGTGATTGCCCCCTTCCTGCTTCTGAGTTCTACCCACAGTGTCTCGTTACATGACTTTTCCAAGGCATCCTCCCTCTTTACAACAGTAGAATGTTCCCTAACCAGTATTGCAATGCCCCCACTTTTTTTTCCTTCTGCTCTGTCTTGCCTAAAACACCCATATACCAGAAGATTTAACTGCCAGTCCTGTCCTTCTTTTAACCAGGACTCCATTACCACAATCACATCCGAATTCTGCACATGAATCAAGGCTCTAAGTTCACCTGTCTTACCTGTTATACTGTTTGTATTGAAGCAGATGCACTCCAGACCTTCAGACCCATTGACTTCAATCTCCTCCAGCCTGCTCTTCCTCTTAGCCAGTTTGGCCTTTCTCCCATGCTCATCCTAGTCTCTACATTTGCAGATCTACTATTCTGATTTCCATTCCCCTGCCACACCAGTTTAAACCCACCTGAATCATACGAGCAAACCTCCCAGCCAAGATATTGGTGTCCCTCCAATTTAGGTGTAACCCATCCTTCTTGTACAAGCCCCACTTTCCTGGAAGACATTCCAATGATCCACAAATCTGATGCCCTCCCTCCTGCACCAGTTCTTTAGCCACGTGTTCAGCTGCACTATCTTCCTCTTCCTAGTCTCACTAGTATGTGGCATGGGAAGTAACCCTGAGATTTCTACCCTAGAGGTCCTACTTTTTAATCTTCTACCTAACTCTCTAAATTACCGTTGCAAAATCTCGCTATTCCTTCTACCAGTGTCATTCGTGCCAATGTGGACAATGCCATCTGTCTGATTTCCCTCTCATTTTAGGATGCTTTGTACGCACTCAGCGACATCCAGGACACTGGTACCAGGGAGGCAAACTGCCATCCTGGAGTCCCTTTCGCAGCCACAGAAGCACCTATCTGTGCCCTTGGCTATTGAGTCTGGTGAATAAATAGCTCTGGAAAGTGAATTGCTGTACATTTTCACCTGCATAGCTAAGTGTGGTTCAAGGCTTGAAGACAGTTACGTGCAAATCAGGAGCAGGCTATTCAGTTCCTCAAGGCTGCTCTGCCATTCACTAAGAATACCTGAGTGTGGTCTGCCAATGTTGACTCCTTTATTGGTCATGAATTTATCCACCTCTGCCTGAAAAATATTCCTTGATCCTGCTTTCGCTACTCTCTGGGGAACAGAGTCCCAAAGGTTCACAACCCTCTGAGAGAAAACATTTCTCTTCATCTCTGTCTTAATGAGCAGATTCATTATTTTTAAGTTGTGCTCACGAGTTCTAGTCTCTCCCCCATGTGAAAGATCCTCTCAGCATCCACCCTCCCATCTTATTCATTTCAATAAGATCACCTCTCAATCTTCTAAACTGCAATGGATACAGGTCTAGCCATTCCAAACTTTCCTTGGAAGATAATGCCCCCATCCCAGATACCAGTTGAGCGAACATTCTCAGAACTGCTTCAGAAATATTTCACAGTACCGTAAATGCGGTTTCAGCAACACCCTTTACAACTGTAGCAAAACAACTTTGCTTTTATAGTCCATTCTCCTTGCAATCATCGCCTGCTGTACCAGCATAATATCTTTTCCTGATTCATGGACCAGGACACCCAGATCCCTCTGTACCTCAGAGTTCTGCAACCTCCCTCCTTCATGCCATTTTCCTATCCTTCCTGCTAAAGTGGACAAGATCACATTTTCCCACACTATACGCCATTTGCTAAAGTTATGAGCACTGACTTAACCTACTCATGCCCCTTTGCAGACCTCACAATCTCCTGGCCTCTCCCAGCAGCAGGATCTTCTAGTCCTTCCGACGGTGAACCCTGCCGTGGGTTTCCCGGTGGTGGCGTGTGCATAACATGGGAAGCCCCATTGACAGCAGCGGGAATAGAAAATCCTGCTGCTGATGGGCAGGCTACCTCCGCTGCCACAAAAAACACCGCGGGAGCATGCCAAAAATCCCACCCAATGTCCTCTTTACAATTTACTTTCTTAGCTATCTTTGTGTCACCGGCAATCTAGCAATCATACATCTGATCCCTTCATCCAAGTGATTGATACAAATTGAACATAGTTGAGGTCCCAATACTGAAACATGCAGCACTTCTGCCAACCTGAAAAAGATCCATTTATCCATTCCCTCTGCTTCCTGTTAGTTAGCCAATCCCCAATCCTATTCTATCCATCCCTGCATAATGAGCATCTAATCTTTGATGTTGCGCCTTCTGGAAATCTAAGTACATCTACAGGTTCCCTTCAATCCACATTCCTTTTTACTTTCTCAAAGAACTCTAATAAATGAGTCAAACATGATTTCCTTTTCACAATTAACGCTGAACCTGCTTGATTAATTGGGGTGACACATTGGCACACTGGTGCCTCACAATGCTAAGGACCTGGTGCGATTCCTGGCTTAGGTCACTGTCTGTGTGGAGTTCACACATTTTCCCTGTGTCTGCATGGGTTTCCTCCGTGTGCTCCAGTTTCCTTACACAGTCTGAAAGATGTGCTGGCTAAATGCATTGGTCATGCTAAATTCTCCCTCGGTGTACCTAAACAGGTGCCAGAGTGTGGCGACTAGGGGGTTTTCTGAGTAACTTCATTGCAATGTTAATGTAAGCCTACTTGTAACACTAATTTAAAAAAATGAAGACGCAATTTATCTGTTCAATTCTTCTGCTATTTACTTACTTTCTATACTAATTTCTCACTCTCTAAAGGACCAACACTCATTTAATTTACTCTTTGCCTTTTTAAATACCTGTACAAATTCTTACTCTGTTTTTATATTTCTTGATAATTTTCTCTCATAATCTAGTGTCTCACTCTAATTCAGTCTTTCTTCGCTGTTTTTTATATTCTGTCCAATCTTTTGTCTTGCCACTTATTTCTGAAGAGTTATACACTTTCTTTCTATTTGATACCATCTTTAATTTCTGTAGTTAACCATGGGTGGCGTGGCTTTCCTTTAGAGTTGTTCTTCCTTACTGCAACATATCTTTTCAGAGTATTCTGAAATATCTCCTGATCAAAATTCACATCAGAAAATTTGAATGGAGCTTTTCAAACACTTGTTTCGAATTGGATGTCAAATTTAAAACAAAATTGAGGATTGTTAGTGCAATATTCAGTCTATATTCCCATTAGATCAGAAATGTAACAGTCTAACAAAAGTACCCAAAAGAACTCAACAGCTTTCAGTTTATGCCTGCTTTAGTTCTTTAACATCAGATGGTTTAACAAAGTAAAGAATGGGAATGTACTTCATGGAGAACAGATCCTGGCTAAAAACATTCTGGGGGGGAGCTGGACCTATTTTCTAAGAATGTCTAACACAAGGGTCGGCATGGTGGCACAGCGGTTAGCACTGCTGCCTGATAATGTCAAGGACCCAGGTTCAATTCCGCCTCAGGTCTGTGTGGAGTTTGCATGATCTCTCTGTGTCTGCATGGGTTCCCTCCGATTGCTCCGGTTTCCCCAAAGATGAGTAGGTTAGGTGGATTGGCTATGGGAAATGTGTGAGGTTACGGGGATAGAGTGGAGTAGATGGCCTGGGTATGATTCTCTGTGAGAGAGTTGGTGCAGACTCAATGGGCTGAATGGCCTCTTTCTACACAGTAGGGATTCTATGATTCTGTGATGGATCCTGAAGCAAATGTAAAAATGGGAGCTCTGAAGAAAAGAGATTGAGTCACAATAACAAAGGGTGCAGCTGAAGGGCACTTTGAATCATATGATCTCTGGATACAAGCACAAGGTTGAATGAAACAGAAAAAGAGGAATAAAAACATAGAGTTGAATGATATTGACTGGTGTGTCTTATGCATCTCAGTAGCACAATTAGAGTAATCATGATTACTTAGTGTATTTATTTCTCTCCATTCCGCCATACCTGCCCCCCCACAAAGTTACAAAGTGTGCCCAGTTCAGAAATAGTTTGGGGATTGCTTCAGGCTCTCTGGCAATGGGGCTTTATTGGTAAAGTGCTCAGGGTGACTGCTTTTCTGATCTTTATTCCCACTCTTTTGTGGATGTGGTGAACTCATAACCTTCCTCCTCATGCACATTTTGCTGGAACGTGAAGTCATTGCACCCACTCTTTCTCCTTTGTAATTTTCTTTCTTATTTATTATTATTATATTTCTCATCTATCTTTCCGCTGATTTTCTGTATGTATCTTGTACATTGTTGCCATCACTTGCCCTTCCTGCATTTGTTTTCTCTCGCCTTTCGTTTCTGCTTTTTATTTTCTCAACATTGTTTCTCAAAGTACTTTTTGTTTCGGTTTCTGATTTTCTTCCTATTTGCACTCTGTCATGGTCCATATTTCTGAAAAAGAGAAATGAGCAAAGTATCAGAAGTGGGGAAAGACTGTGGGTAGCTTGGAAATCAAAACAGAGTGGCCAAATTGAACAATAAGTGGATGCTATGAAGCTTGTTGAGAGCTATTGAGCACTGTCTGACATTGTATTACCAGCAAAATGCAGCCTAGGAGAAAGAAATCCTGAGCCTGACAGCTGTGGAGCACAGTGAAAACTGAAGGCCAGTTTGGATGCTGTTTTCATCTTGGCTCATCATTTGTTATTGCTAAACTTACAACTGAAACATTGCCAGACAATGAGCTTGAATAGCCTTTTGTTGGACCACCCAGATGTGTATCGTCTTCTGGCAACTTCCTCCTCATAGTCAAAAACATGGTGTAAACATTTTTTAAAATTCATTCATGAGACATAGGTGTCACTGGCAGGCCAGCTTTTATCGTGATATGGAGATGCCGGCATTGGACTGGGGTAAACACAGTAAGAAGTCTCACAACACCAGGTTAAAGTCCAGCAGGTTTATTTGGTAGTGGTCACGGGCATTCGGCCTCCGATCTTTGGGTAAGCGCTCTCCAAGGCAGCCTTCACAACCCACGACAATGCAGAGTCAGTGAGCAGAGAATGATAGCCAAGTTCTGCACACATGAGGACGGCCTCAACTGGGATCTTGGGTTCATGTCACACTATTTGTAATCCCCATGACTTGCCTGGGCTTGCAACATCTCACTTACTGTTCTGTCTGGAGGCAATACACATCTCTTTAACTTATCTCCACTCACATTGTCTACACCTTTAAGACTTGATTATCTGTAAAGACTTGCATCCTAATCAGTATTCTGAAAACTGTGTGCCTTTATATGCCCTGATTGTGATTAGAACTCCACACTCACCCCGAAAGCTAGTGGCGTTTGCTACCAAATAAATCTCTTGGATTTTAACTTGGTGTTGTGAGACTTCTTACAGCATTTATCACCCATCCCTGGTTGCCTGAGGTCAGTGGAGAGTCAACCATGTTGCTGTGGCTCTGGAGTCACGTGTAGGCCAGACCAACTAAGGATGGCAGATTTCCTTCCCTAAAGGACATTAGGGGTAGAACTTAACATAAGCAAGGGTGCCAAAGAGTCAATAAAGAGTTTGGCTGCCTGCTGTACTCCTCATCCTGTCCCAATTGTTGATGAAGGGTAGGAATTTCTGGTCTCGCTCATCCTGAGAGTGGACATTCCTGCCAGAGGTCAACAGACCTTTCAATGTTCGGTCAAATTGTCCGTTCCATCCATCGCAATTCCTGCAGTGGGTGCAACTGGAAAACCTTTCACCAAATTTTGGCAGCTGAGATGCATAACTCAAAATAGTCATAGATGGATATGGCTATAAGGCTGCTGTAGCGGTGGGTGCAGCAGTGGTACTGTCTTGGAGAACTCTCCTAATTCAGTACCTTGCCTCATTGATTTTAGTTGATCTCAAGGAGTTAGGGTAAGATTTGACCTTGGTGTTCCTTACTCAGGATATGTTTAGAGATTGTGATAAATTAAAAATTAAGCAATCTAATAAATGGGAATTTGTTTAGGTGACAGAGTGACTTAGCTTTTTGAAATGCAAATTAGCCTAGCAATACCGATATTTATTTAAGTGAAGTGGATAGCAATAGGGCTTAGAATTTAAGTGCTTAAAGCACAGATTATAAAAGTTGAGAAGAGAAGGTGAGGTTGATTTCACACATACATTCCAGATGGGTGAGCTCATGTAAGAAATGTCGTTAGGAGGGACCTCTACAACAAGTAGTTCAGATAAGAAAAGATCAAAAGAAAAAGCAATATATCATTGACTATGAGAAGAGCTGAGTTGAGCTGAGCGGGGCTGGTCCAAGATCACAGCTACACATGATAAGAAGCTGTGTTCACTCCAAACAAGCCATTGCCTGAGGAATCTGGTTAGAACTGCCTGTTCTAAACCAGAAGCAAAAGGGACATAAGTGCACATGTGGTATCTATTGCTAGATTTTGCTTATGGTATTAAAATTCATGGGATGTCATTTAGGGAGATTTAACTCTGAATTTAGGAAAATAGATCAGTCTGAAACTGGATCAATTGAATGATGTTGTGTGTAACCATTGTTGTAGTTAAGTGTATGATTTTTGTTGCCTTTCTGATTGTGTGGTTACTGTTTAATAAACATTTATTCTGATTCACTGTTTCAACAAGACTGGAAGTTTACACACTGGTCTCCACACCTTCCCCACATTATACCAAATTGCAAGAAAATACAGTTAGTAACAACATTCCAAGTTTCCTTTTTGGGATTTGGAAAATCCCAGCATTTAACATCATCTGGGTTATTAACAGGGGGAAAAGGACAATCAGCCCTGAACACTGCTCTCATATTATGTAAAAGGGAGAAAGACCTGCATTTATACAGAGACTTTCTCAACCTCAAAAGCACTTCACAGCCAAAGATGCAATTCTTTTGTGCACTCCAAGCTCCCACAAATACCCATGAAATAAATTACCAGATCGACTGTTTCAGCTGGTGGTTGATGAACAAAATATTGGCCAAGATGCTGGCGAGAAGTCTTGTGCTATTCTTTGAATAATGCCACGGGATCTTCAACACCCATTGAGGGGGCAAATGAGGCTTCAACTTCACATTCCTTCTGCAATGTAGCACCTACAACAATGCAGCATTCCTTCAATACTCCACTGAGGTGACAGCTTTCATTATGGCCAGAATTTTACTGCCCCACCTGCCACGAGAATCGGAGCAAGTGAGAGGCGGATCATGGAAAGGTCAGTTGAACTCAGGTGGGATTTTACGGTTTCAGGATGAGCAAGGCCGTAAAATTCCACCCTGTACGTTTAAACCCCTGGAGTGAGACTTGAATCCACAACCTTCCGACTGACAGACGAAGGATTACCATTGAGGCACAACTGATACCATGGAAGTACTGATGTAACACTATATTGCTAAAAAAAGTTACCTTCCAGATGAAATATTAAGCTTAGGTTTTAGCTGCCTCTCTGAATGCAGAATATGGATCCTAATCTGGATTTTCGATTGTAATGCCAAAGGTAAAATTGGTGTGTTACCATTATGTGGAGATGCCGGTGTTGGAGTGGGGTGGACACAGTAAGAATTCTCACAACACCAGGTTAAAGTCCAACAGGTTTATTTGGAATCATGTTCTTTTGGAGCACTGCTCTTTCATCAGGTGAGTGGCTCACTTAACAGATGAAGAAGCAGTGCTCCAAAAGCTCGTGACTCCAAATAAACCTGTTGGACTTTAACCTGGTATTGTGAGAATTCTTACTGTGTTACCATTGACATTACATTGGATAGGTCTGTTTCTGAGCCGAAGCTATCTGGAAAAAGGTTTGGCTCTTGGCCTCCCTCAGTTGAATAACATGCAGTCATGGATTTAAGCCCACACACGAAAACTTGTCTTTTAGGCTCTGTGTCTAAGAATTGCCAAGAAATAGCATTCCATCACTCAGGAAAAGCAGGGAGACACAATTGGGTAAAGATTAAAAACAGTACAGCAGCTTATCACATGAATGGGTCCCCTGTGATATCTTTAAAATTCTAAATCTATAGTGTAAATTCCAGGTTATTGTTCAGCTTTCTCATTCACCGTCACTTCCGAATTCACTTTCTATTTCACTATACTCCGAAGAGAAAGCGGCAAGGTAAACTCTGATGCTGAATTTAAGATGAGAAATTGGAAATATTAAGTAACATGTTAGCAGTTTCAGGCAGGAGAAGATGTTTTTGGTTAATCTTGTCCATCTGTGCCCTGCATTCCTGTGATGTATTTCCAATAACTGGAAACGTGGGATTAAACATCTGGGCAGTATTTTCCGGTTGTTCACGCCCCGCTGCAAAGGAAGATGGAGAAGTTGGTATTCAGCCAAATCTCCCCTCACTGCAACAGGACCAGAAAATCTGCCAGCATGATTGGCCGGAAAAATAATGTTAAGTTTATTATTATTAACACTGGAATAAAGTTACCATGAAAATCCCCTAGTCGCCACACTTTTCGGATACACTGAGGGAGAATTTAGCATGGCCAATGCACCTAACCAGTCTTACAGACTGAGAGGTAATGAGTGCATCTGGTGGAAAGCCATGCAGACAGGAGGAGAACGTGCAGACTCCGCACAGACAGTGACCCAAGCCGGGAATCAAGTCCTGGTCCCCGGCACTGTGAGGCGGCAGCGCTAACCACCGTGTCACTGTGCTGCCGGATAGCTATGCAGCTCCTATTAGCTGCCTGAGTCACCGAATTCTGATGGGCTCAGGGATAATTGGCATAAATTGACTCATTGATGAATCTAACTGATATCCTGCCACGAGCAGTCGGGTTTCTCTCTCACCTCCAACTTCACTGTGCGAGGTTTCCCCACCACCAGAGGACTGATGCAGAGCTTCTCCTGTAATTAAGAGGGCCTGTCCACCATGCTTCCCTCCATGATGGGCTGGATTAAATTTAACCCATCTAAACTGGACCACCTTGAATCTTTACCTGAGACAGAGGAGCTTCCGCAAAAGGGCACAGGATTCTCATGAATAAATGGAGCCTGCACAATAAAACACACTAGGTACCTATTGTCAGTATGGACCCAATTGGCCAAAGGGCTTTCTCTGCATTGTATGACTCTCTGGGACAATCTTATTGGTTTGTCCTGCCGGCTGATCGGTGTGGTGGGCTGGTAAGATTGGTTGAGAAGCAAAAAAATCAGGTTCACATCCAGTTTTTCATCTTTTGTGATGTTACCAGCACTGATTTGCCAGCAAAATCCACTACACGCCCGTAAAGGGAGGTTAGAGCGCCTGTGCAATGGTGCCTCTAGAACCCAGCAGCCGACATCCTGGCGAGAATAGGCTCCACGCCTGCCCCTACTGGTGAGAATCACATCTGGGCTCTTCTTTTAAATTAAGTACCGTACAATTGTGACTGGGATCATGCACAAAAAAAATCAGTGCGATTCTCTCCTGTGTTCACGGTTGTTCAACACTTTGAAGGTCGCTGTCTCTGACTCTACAGGCAGGTTTTTCCAGCCACGCCTGACCCAGAACCGTAAAATCCCACCCGAGGTCCCCCCTGCACCCCTCCTCCCTCATGATTCCCATGGCGGGTGAGATGGGAAAATAAATGCATATGATTTCAGAATTATTCACAGTGCACTCAGGAAACACTATACTGCCCCAGATCATAACTTATTACCATCCATCCTCTTACTACTTCTGCATTTACGTTTCAGCCTTAAATAAATGAATGATTTGGAATACAGCAGTAACAACCGTGATAGTGAAAGAATTCTCAGATATGTAAGCCATCTGTTCCAGAAATAGCCTTCTGAAATGTGTGCCTTTAAATGTTTTTGATAGAGGAATATGTGATGTTGAATATAGGCAGATGTCATTGTGACCTCTGAACATGCAGACAGAGCTAATAATTGAGACTTGTTATTTGAATTATTGTGGAAAACCCATCGGGCCTCTGTATGAAAGGATCAGCTTCAGAGGAAGCAGAGGATTTCTGAGTAACTCGTTGTTGCTATACCTACCAGCTTTGTGCAAAGAGGAGCATTTCTGTTCTGTGCTGCAACAAGCCTTATTCTTTAAGTTATTGAGCAAACATGATTGTGTCTGCAATATGAAAACAGGTCGTGGGTGGAAAGTCAAGATGATTTAGAACTTTAGACAAAAAGAAAATCAGTTTTATGATCCCTAATTGTTTACGGATCGGAGCATGAAATGCTGTGTAATACAATCGATTGATTGATTCTATGTTCATGGATACATGGATAGACTTAATGAAAACATGGGGTAACTACTGTCTTGTTCCAATAACATCTGTGGGGGCTGCCCCCTCCACATTAGAATTATGAGAAATAGGCTACACTCAAGTATAGAGAGCCTTTTGTCTATTCTTAGTTACCTGGGCAATTTGAGGCAACAGTTATTATTAGATTCTAATAGACAAGCTTAAGCTGATATCAAAGGGTTAGGATGCGTGGGAATGTGGTGTCACTGGGGTGGTCTAGTAATATCTTTACTCTGGCATCTTAGCTGGATCTCGGAAGGAGGAAATTGTGTCAAACACCTCCCCTGTGCCCCATGCCTGGGTCAGGGCACGAAGAATCGAGATTGAGATAGTACAGCTGTGAATTATTTGGTGTTTTATAAAAGGAATGCACCGAGACTTGGATTTTTCTTCTGGCCATACTTCTCCTTTTGGGAGTATAACAGTACAGGCAGGCAGCCTGATTTCTGCTGCCAGCATATTTATCAAGTTAGGGAACGTAAGGAAAATGCATTTGTTTTTCTTCCATTAAAGGCAAATAGGAGGAACGTAGCTTGACAAACTCTTCCAGCCATTAGACTAATGAAATAAAACTCAATGCTGAGCAGTAAACGGGTTGTTTTAATGATGGCCCGCTTTCCGCTTGGCGTTTTGCTAGTTGAGAACTCGGGCTGTACATTCTCTAAATAGTGTGAGAGCTCTATCACTAATATCACGCTCTCATTCAGCAAGGCTCCATACCACTAGGGGACCATGAGAAAACCACTTCAGGTATGTACTAGTGACCAGTGTTATCTAAAACTAGATATAAATGAAGTGAAGTCCCTCCACGCTGACACTATAGTTAAGAAAGCCCACTAACATTTCTACTTTCTCAGGAAGCTAAGGAAATTCAGCATGTGCACTACGAAATCTCACCAATTTTTACAGATGAACCATAAGAAGCATCCTTTCTGGATGCACTACAGCTTGGTATACCTCCTGCTCTGCCCAAGACTGCAAGAAACTACAAAGAATTGTGAATTAGCCCAGTCCATCATGCAAACCAGCCTCCCATCCATTGACTCTGTCTACACTTCCTGCTGCCTCAGAAAAGCAGTCAGCATAATCAAGGACCCCACACATACAAACATTCTTTCTTTGTACTCGTTAGAGTTTAGAAGAACATAAGAACATAAGAACATAAGAAATAGGAGCAGGAGTAGGCCATCTAGCCCTTCGAGCCTGCCCCGCCATTCAATAAGATCATGGCTGATCTGTTGTGGCTCAGTTCCACTTTCCCGCCCTCTCCCCATAACCCTTAATCCCTTCTCTTATCAAAAACCCATCAACCCGCTTCTTAAAAATATTTAGCGAGGCAGCCTCCACCACTTCAACGGGCAGAGAATTCCAGAGATTCACCACCCTTTGAGTGAAGAAGTTCCTCCTCAACTCCGTTCTAAACCGCCTCCCCTTTATCTTGAGGCTGTGCCCCCTAGTCCTACTGTCTTTTTTGAGCGGGAAGAGTCTCTCCACCTCTATCCTATCCATCCCATTCATCATCTTATACGTCTCAATGAGATCTCCCCTCATTCTTCTAAACTCTAACGAGGAATGAGGGGAGATCTCATTGAGACGTATAAGATGATGAATGGGATGGATAGGGTAGAGGTGGAGAGACTCTTCCCGCTCAAAAAAGACAGTAGGACTAGGGGGCACAGCCTCAAGATAAAGGGGAGGTGGTTTAGAACGGAGTTGAGGAGGAACTTCTTCACTCAAAGGGTGGTGAGTCTCTGGAATTCTCTGCCCGTTGAAGTGGTGGAGGCTGCCTCGCTAAATATTTTTAAGAAGCGGGTTGATGGGTTCTTGATAAGAGAGGGGATTAAGGGTTATGGGGAGAGGGCGGGAAAGTGGAACTGAGCCACGACAGATCAGCCATGATCTTATTGAATGGCGGGGCAGGCTCGAAGGGCTAGATGGCCTACTCCTGCTCCTATTTCTTATGTTCTTATGTTCTTATGTTCTCCCATCGGGAAAAAGATACACAAGTCTGAGATCACATACTAACTGACCCAAAGAACAGCTTCTTCTCTGCTGCCATCAGACCTTTGAATGGACCTATGTTATATTAAGCTAAACTTTCTCTACACCCTCACTGCGACAGTACACTACATTCTGCAACCTCTCCTTTCCTTCTCCCCTCTGTACTCTATGAATGGTATGTTTTGTCTGCACGCATGCAAGAAACAATACTTTTCACTGTACCCCAATACATGATGACAACAAGAAATCAAATCAGATCAAAATCAAATCAACAAAGTAGGTCACTCAGCAGATTCTCGCATCCGAATATTTTCTGAAGTTTTGCCTTCATTACCCTACCCTGAAGTCCTTGATCAACTGTTTTTTCTGTCAAGAGCATCCTCACATCAGTCTTAAATTTCTCTGAAATAGATTTTTAAAATCTATATTCTATCTGCTTTATTAGACACCTCCAGTTAGTTTGAAAGAATCAGGGCAGAAGACACGGGTTCTATCATTTTCTAACAAAAGCTGAAGTGATTTTGTTTGTATTGACACATTTAGATATTAAAAAAATTATGAAGCTCTACAATGAGAGTCAAAAAAATTGACTTGCTGTTCGTGTCAGAGGAAGGATCAATTCGAACTAGGCCATATTAGGATATGTATTCTGGTTGCTATGGTGAGTAGTAGTGCTAGAGTGAACCGGGTGTACGAGGACTTGGAAATCCTCAGATCAACTTAACTCAATCTGTGCTACTTCAATGCTGAGTGCAATTTTCCAGTGGGGTTTTTGACTGACTTAAAGTGGTAGTGTCAAAAATAAGTCATGGCTTCAACTAAACACAACAATGTATTTAAATTGAAGCTCAGCACAACTTCTTATGATGAGAAGGCCTGGGGGTCTTCTTCATCCAGCAAGAATAAATCTAAGGAAAGCCTGCTGACTGGTTGACATCTTAAAAGGATCTGAGGGAAGGTGGCTGTTATGAAAAATCTTTCCTGACTTTACCGTTTGCTTGTTTAAGTGTTGTTTTGATGATTTAATTTGATCGGCATTTAATGGAAGAAATAAAATCTCTTTTAAAAATTAATTGTGTTGTGTTTGGAACTTAAAATAAACCGAATTGTTTGGTAATTCATTGAAAAGCTGATGGTAAAGGAAGGCTTTACAAGATTTCAGCAGAACAGGGGAGAATTGAAAAATGAGGAATTTGAATGAGAAGCTTAGAGTCATATACTGGAATTTAACCGCCTCGCCCACCTGTGGCTCGTAAGATCACACCCAAGGCCAATTGAGAATGCCATTCTGGAGCCTTTCCCTCCCCAATTCCGGGACAGGTGTACCAGTAAAATTCTGGCCATAAAGTCATAGAGTAATCCAGCACAGAAACAGGCCCTTTGGCCCAACTGGTCCATGCCAACTATGGTGGCCTCCCAGTTAGTCACAATTGCCCACTTTGGCCCATATTCCTCTAATCCTTATACAATACAAGCACTCAGTGGTGGCGACCAGAATAAGGATCCGTTATAAACATGGCTGGCCATGTATTCCTGGTAAAGGGTGAAATTCGATCAAAGTATAAGGCGTTTGTTTGTGCAGGCCCTGTTTTAACATAGAAGGTGTGCCATAAAATGGAGTTAACTTTTCTACTCTCCTTGTACAAGAAAGTCTTGTGGGTTGCACTTCTGCCTCCTAGCCCGGAGTCCTGATGCCAGAGGAACAGATACACATGTTTAAGTAGAGAGCATGGGGCTACCTAATTGGACCATCCCTAAGTTAATTTGAGTTCTTTTACTTGTTGGTACGCAGAAGAGGTACCTGTTGAGTCCCCTTCCATCCCCTATGGGTACCACAGGGGCTGGGGTGCATTATCGACCCTTATAATCATATTTTGATTTAATGTTTTAAGTTTCCTTTGGATTTTGGTTTCTGTTTGGGCCGTTCCCCCCCCCCCGCTTCCTTTTTGGGGGGCTACCCCCCTTAATTTGTCCCTAAGTTACTTTGAGTTGGTTTTTACTCGTTTAGCTCACAAGAACTACCTAATTGGACCATCAATTTGGGCCCTTAATATTCAAGCAAGCCAACCTCAATTACCAATTAAAATCATTACTGCCCCTTCAAGCTATTGGCTGCTGGTGACCTTTTCCAAGAAGAATTCTTGCCATGGGGCAGCTGAAAGTCTGCCTTGTACACCAGTAGATGCAAGAAGAGAAACAACAACAATAACCTTTCTTATATGTGAACTGAAACAGGAAGTTGTAACAAGATACTTGCCCCAAAATGCATCTCAGTTAAACCTGAAAGGAAAGGTAAATACTGCAGATGTTGGAAATTGAAAGTAGAAAATACAGGAAAGATTCAAAAGGTGACATTTGTGTAAAGTTGAAGATAGGGCAAACATTTCTACACTTATGACCCTTTGTCAAAAAAGCTTTATCCTATCCTCACCTTTCCTCTATCAGGATGAACTATATAATAAGAGTATCTAAACCAGTCGAAAGTGGAAATACTGGCTGAATGCTCTCCTTCCCACAACACAGGAGTGAAGCCCAACGGTGCTGTATCCAAAGCAGGTCTGCACTTGCTTAATTTTAAGGATTTGATAGTACTTTTCAAATGCAGTTTATTTTATTTACTCAACCTAAGACAGATATACTCTTATTGCCTTTTCACTTGCCCGGTGAGGAGGGGAGGCAAGACCCGAGGGTCTCGCGCTTCTGGTTGGAAGTGCCTGCTCCACGGACAGTGGCATGTGGGGTATACCTGCCACAGCATAATGCAGGTATCCTAAGGCGAGCTCAGGAATACCAGAATGAAGCCTCACAGCTCCAGGGACCCGGGTTCAATTCCGACCTTGGTTGGTTGTAGAGCTTGCATGTTCTCCCCATGTGTGCATGGGTTTGCTCTGGTTTCCTCTCACAGTCTCAAGATGCGCAGGTTAGATGCATTTGACATGCTAAATTGCCCCTTAGTGTCCCAAGGTTTGAAGGTTAGGTAGATTAGCGGGGTTACAGGGATCGAGCGGGAGAGAGGACCTGGGTAAGATTCTTTGTCAAAGAGTTGGTGCACACTCAATGGGCCAAATGGCCTTTTCTGCAACGTAGGGATTCTATGATTCTGTGAATCTATGATCCTATGGCTGTGTGCACACATTTCAACTCTGCCCATTCTGTATCTGAAAGAGATTCCATTCCCTCAACGACCATGGAGCAGAAAGGCAAAAAAGCTCACCCAATCTTGATTTTCAGTGTGAATGCAGACTAGGATCATTTCTATGGCCTCATGACTTTTTGGGTTTTAAGCGGGAGGTGTCAGAAAAGTTACCATAGGGATAACTGGCTTTTCGTGAGTTTTCAAGAGGCAGTTAAATATAGCATCTGGGGCAAAAGGGATTAAAGGATATGGGGGTGAAGATAGGACCAGACTATCGAGTTGGATGATCAGCCACGATCATAGTGAATGGCGGAGCAGACTTGAAGGGCTGAATGGCCTACTCCTGCTCCTATTTTCTATGTTTCCGTGTTTCTACAATATAGTTGTACTATATACCACAGAGGTTTCCTCTCTCCTTATGTCCAAGTCAGTGTCCTCTATTACAGTTCATGCCAGGCATGTTTTTGTAACTGGTAAACTGCTTAACACATTTATTTATGAGTAGAATTAGAGCCACTCTTGAAGACTGTGATGGAGTGCCGAGTCTGGGGACAAGTTAATAAGGAGTTAATCAAATACAAAGTCAGACAAGACCCAACGAGCGCTTGCTGAATTTGAGAGGAAGCATGCCGCAGGAAGAGAATGGGCTTGATTGAAAACAGAATATAATTTTTGTAAGAATTACATAAACATACACTCCAGAGCTTAATTTGTTCCATACATCACGGCTAGACAAACAGGACTGAGGGAGAATCGGCAGTTCAATAACATTTATCTTCAGAATTCTACTTTGATCTCAGAGCGTTTGGTAACTCTCAACAGCTCAATCTGATAGTATTACTGAGTGAATATAGCAATTTACACAATAATCGGATAGGGTACAGTCTGGAAAATCCAATTCATGGCTCATATGAATAGTTAACAGGAAGACTTCGTGTAGAATTAAAGAGCCATTGATTTAAATGGCACAGGAGGAGGTCACTCACTGACTCACTGAAAGAACTATCTACTTAAGCTCATTCCTCCAGCTTTTCTTCATGTCCTTTCAAGATTTTCTTTTCCAAATATTTATCTACTTCTCTTCTAAAAGCTGTTACAGATTTGGTTTCCATGACTATTTTTAGTAGGTCATTCCATGCCTTAATAACCTCCTGTATAAAAACATTTATCTTAATCTATCCCTTCATTCTTTTCACAATGATCTTAACTTCATGCCCGTTAGTTATTGCCTGGTGAAAAGACTATTTCCTCCTCCACACATGAAAACTCTTCAGTATTTTGTTCACGTTTATTATATCTGCTCTTAACATTCTCCATTTTTATTGTCCAAAAGGCAGGAAGCTGGTCTCTTTACGGGGGCTATCAGTTTCTGTGGAGGTTCAAAATGGCATCTCTGACGTGTGTGCTCTTTTGAGATGAACAGTGGCACAATGGCTATCACTGCTGCCTCATAGCACCAGGGACCCAGATTCAATTCCAGGCTTGGGTTACTTTCTGTGTAGAGTTTGCACATTCTCTTCATGTCTGCATGGGTTTCCTCTGGGTGCTCTGGTTTCCTCCCACTATCCAAAGATGTGCTGGGTAGGTGGATTGACCAAGCTAAATTGCACCTTCATGTCAGGGGGACAAGCTAAGGTGAATGAATGGGATTGTGGCAGTAGGATGTCATTGTTATAACAGAAAGGAGGGGCAAAATTGGCAGCTCAATATCCCTGATAATAGAGTCTTTAGACATGATAGAGTGAGAGATAAAAAAGTAGGGGAGTAGCATTAATAGCTAAAGATCCAGCTATGAGAAGCGATGCCAGACAAAACAGATCAACAAATGAGGCTTTATGGGAGGAGTTTAGAAATAAAAAGGGGCAGTCACACTACTGGGAGTATACTACAGACCCCTAAATAATGAAAGAGAGATAGAAGAACAAATATGAAGGCATATTTCTGTCTGTAATAACAAAAAGGCAATAATAATAGGAGACTTTAACTATCCCAATATCAATTAGGATTCAAAGAATACAATGGGTGTACAGATACTGAAGCAGTCCATGTTCAAATGCAACAAGATCTGGACAATATCCAGGTTTGGGCTGACAAGTGGCAAGTAACATTCACTCCACACAAATGCCAGGCAATGACCATCACCAATAAGAGATACTCTAACAACCACCCCCTTGGCATTCAGTGGTGTAATCATCATTGAATCTCCCATTGTCAACATCCTTGGGGTTACCACCGACCAGAAACTCAACTGGACTCACCACACAAACACAGTGGCTGGCCACAAGAGCAGGTCAGAAGCTAGGAAATCTGCGCAAGTAACTCATCACCTGACTCCCCAAAGTCTATCCACCATCTACAAGACACAAGTCAGGAGTGTGATGGAATGTTCCCCACTTGTCTGGATGGGTGCAGCTCCAACAACACTCAAGAAGCTTAACACCATCCAGAACAAAGCAGTCCACTTGATTGGCACCAAATCTACAAACATTCAATCCCTCCACCACCTATGCTCAGTAGTAGCAACATGTACTATCTACAAGATGCACTGCAGCAATTTACCAGAGGTCCTCAGACAGCACCTTTCAAATCCATGACCACTTCTATCTAGAAGGACAAGGGCAGCAGATGACACCACCTGCAAATTCCCTTCCAAGCCACTCACCATCCTGGCTTGAAAATATATCGCCATTCCTTTGCAGTAGCTGGGTATAAATCCTGGAATTCGCTCCCTAATGGCATTGTGGGTCAACCCACTAGGCTGTAGCGATTCAAGAAGGCGGCTCATCACCACTTCCTCAAGGGCAACTAGGGATGGGCAATAAATGTTGGTCTAGCCAGTAGCACCCACTCTCTGTGAAACAATTAAAGTAAATGATAAAATAAGGATTTGTTCAGACAAATCTGCCACTTGCTGCTGTCATAACTGCAACCTCTGAGCAGGGCAGCCCTGTCAATGGCTGAGAGTGTACCTTGGGGCTGAATGTTTATGCATCTGGTCCCTTCTGGGCTGAAGCTGGAGACAATTGTGAGCTATTCCCAGTTTGCCAGCCACTGCTGTTTAAGGAAATTGCTGAGGCATCCCATTTGAAAACAGCTAACTACATTTTAGCATCTATTGACAGAGACTAGTTGGGGGAGGAAGCATGTGGCTTCATGAAGATTGCAGGACTTCATTGCAGAATGGAATGGGTGGCACAATGGCACAGTGGTTAGTGCTGCTGCCTCACAGCTCCAGGGACTTGGGTTCAATTCCGACCTTGGTTGACTGTGTAGAGCTTGCACATTCTCCCCATTCCAGTTTTCTCCCACAGTCTCAAGATGTACAGGTTAGGTGGATTGGCCGTGCTAAATTGTCTCTTTGTGTCCCAAGATATGAAAGTTAGGTGGATTAGTGGGGTTACAGAGATAGAGCGGAAGCAAGGATTTGGGTAAGATTCTTTGTTAGAGAGGTGGTGCAGACTCGATGGGCCAAGTGGAAAGGAGAGGGTGCAGATTGTAGTGTTCTGGTCACAGCCAGCCTCCCAATGGATGCAGGAGATATCTCTCCTCTTTTCCAGTTCCTCCACCGTGTGCAATGCTGGAAAACCTCAGAGTTTGTGTTCTCCCATGTTACACCATTCCTCACTGCTACCCAGGTCAAACCCAGTTCTTGCCTGACTGCCAGCAGCAGTTCCAACATCTTGACCTTCAAGAGATGCAGGCTAGCTTTAAGCAGTGCTAGCTAGCTTTACATGATGCCTGAAGTTATGCTTTTGGAATAGCTACTGCTATGTGCAGGACAATGAACAGTGAGGTCAGTGCTGGTTATATACTGCAATCATTGAAATAAGCAGGCAGGAACAATTTGGAGTGAGGAAGGAGGCTGAACTGATCCACATTAATGCTGCCCCTCCTAACTCCACAAAATAACTTTAACATTTACCTTCATCCACTTATTCCACTGATCAAAGCACAAGTCCTCCTGTAAGTCACAGAATCATGGAATCTTTAGAGTATCGAAGCAGGCCATTCAGCCCATCGAGCTTGTACCAACAACAATCCCACCTTGGCCTCACCCCATACTCTCTCATATTTGCCCTAGCTAGTCCCCCTGATACCAAGGGGCAGTTTAACATGGTCAACCAACCTCACCCGCACACTTTTGGACTGTGGGAGGAAACCGGAGAACCTGAAGGAAATTCACGCAGATCCGGGCAGAATGTGCAAATGTGCAAACTCCAAAGTGTTAAAGTTGCACTGGGGACCTGTGGACAGTGGTGGTGAAGCAGTAAAGTAGCCATTGTCCTCATTTTTACTCCATGTCAGCAACTTGTCCATCAGGTATACATGTAGGAGTGTTCCCTTAACACTCTACAAATCCGCTACTTGCTGAATCTGGAAATTTCATAGAATCATAGAATCCCTACAGTGCAGAAGGAGGACATTCAGCCCATCAGGTCTGTACTTACCACAATCCCAACCAGCCCCTATTTCCATAGCCCCACGTATTTACCCTGCTTGTCCTCCTGACAATAAGGGGACAATTGCATAGCCAATCCATCTAACCCGCACATCTTTGGACTGTGAGAGGGAACTGCAGCACCCGGAGGAAATGCCCACAGACACGGGGCGAATGTGCAGACTTCGCACAGATAGTGACCCAAGCCAGGAATCAAACCCAGGTCCATTGCGCTGTGAGGCAGCAGTGCTAACCACAGTGCTACCGCACCACCCTTTGAATGATAAGCATTGAATTCTACAACAGTAAAGAAATTGAGTTGCTATTTTTTCCTTCTGAAGAAGAGATAAGTATAATCCTTAAGTCAGTGCACAAGCAACTGCATTGGCAGTGGCTTGAGTGAACATAGAACATAGAACATAGAACATAGAACATAGAACATTACAGCGCAGAACAGGCCCTTCGGCCCACGATGTTGCGCCGACCAGTTACAAAAACAATGACCCACTAGCCTATACCAATCCCTTTTCGTCCATAAACCTATCCAGAGATCTCTTAAACGCCCCCAAACTAGACGCATTTACAACTGCAGCAGGCAGGGCATACCAATCCCTCACCACCCGTTGGGTAAAGAACCTACCCCTGACATCCGTCCTGTAGCTACCCCCCCTTAATTTAAAGCCATGCCCCCTCGTGCTAGCTTTCTCCATCCGAGGAAAAAGGCCATCACTATCCACCCTATCTAAACCTCTAATCATCTTATATGTTTCAATAAGATCCCCTCTTAGCCGCCTTCTTTCCAACGAAAACAACCCTAAATCCCTCAGTCTCTCCTCATAGGACCTCCCCACCATACCAGGCAACATCCTAGTAAACCTCCTCTGCACCCTCTCCAACGCCTCCACATCCTTCTTGTAATGCGGGGACCAGAACTGCACACAGTACTCCAAGTGCGGCCGCACTAGAGTAGTGTACAGTTGCAACATTACACTGCGACTCCTAAATTCAATCCCCCTACCAATAAACGCCAAGACACCGTATGCCTTCTTAACAACCTTATCTACTTGATTCCCAACTTTCAGGGATCTATGTACACACACACCTAGATCCCTCTGTTCATCCACACTATTCAAAGTCCTCCCGTTAGCCCTATACTCGACACATCTGTTGCTCCTACCAAAGTGAATTACCTCACACTTCTCCGCATTAAATTCCATCCGCCACCTCTCGGCCCAGCTCTGCAACCTATCTAAGTCTTCCTGCAGACTATGACACCCTTCCTCACAATCTACCACACCTCCAACTTTGGTGTCATCAGCAAATTTACTAATCCACCCAACTATACCCTCATCCAGATCATTAATAAAAATTACAAACAACAGTGGCCCCAAAACAGATCCCTGAGGCACACCACTCGTAACTGTACTCCATGATGAATATTTACCATCCACCACCCTCTGTCTCCTATCTGATCTTTTCTGCTGTCTGGCGTGAGAAGGTATGAGGTGAAGATATTGCGAAGAGAAATATTGGAAAGAAATAAAAAGAGAACATGCTTGCAATTATTGTAATGGAGATGCATCTTTGTAGCATCCGTAGCATTCCTAGGGGCTGCTCCATGGTGAACTGAGGCTTTCTGCAGCACGTGCAATGTAAATGAGATTGTCCCATTAGAGCAGCAGTCAGAATTTATGTAAGTGTCTTTGACTTAATGCTGCCTCGGGCACAGTCTCATCCAAGCAAAGTCATTCCAGTTTTTTTTTTATTTATGTTCCCTGTCTTAAAGATAAAAGAACTTGTTTGTCGAAGACTACGTTCTTTCACCCACTGACCCACTTTCTGAGCTGAGAATGAATGTCAAGACTCTAATAACATGTCCTTAGATTCTGAAATGCCAATGCCTGCAGATAACCTGGAGGTTTTATGTCTCCCAAAATTAACTCCTTTTCCAAAGGATGGGAAAGTCCTTAGGAATATATCAGAAAGTCAAAAATGCAGAATTTAAGCACTTATGCCTTTGATACCACCACTAAGTTAATAATTTGCTTTTGTTTGGTGGAATAGTTACATTTATATAGCACCGCATCACATGTTTCAGGGATATTTCATCATCCATAACATATGGGAGTTCAGTATGTTGTCAAGAGTTGTGAAAAAGTAAGATAAAACAAAATTAAATGGGGATCGAATAAAATAACAAGGGGGATTGATAAGAGCCGCTTTCTGAAGGGCTGTTTTGATATGCAAATTAGCATTCCAGTGAAAAAGTCCAGTGTGATTGGAGAAAACAATGGGGTCCAGAAGACATGAATTCAAACTGATAAATAAGGGGATTGGCTAAAAGCCAGGGGGTCCACAGGGTGAGCAACATCAAAGGGAAAGAATGAAATATCCACAGTACAATAACTGGAGAAAGATACAAAGTACAAACAGCTACCATCACAGCCACACTCAGCTGTAGAAAACAATCTCCCCTGAAAATAAGTTATTGCCGTAAGGGCAGCTGATTAGAATTCAAAACTTAGAGAAAATTATGTCATTCCTGAAAGGGGAGAGTGGCACAGTGGTTAGCATTGCTGCCTTTCAGTACCAGGGACCCACATTCAATTCCGGCCTTGGGTGATTGTTTGTGTGTGCAGGTTAAGTGGATTAACCATGATAAGTGCTTGGGGTTATGGGGATAGTGCAGGGGGATTTGGGCCTGAGTAAGATGCTCTTTCAGAGAGTCAGTGCAGACTTGATAGAACTTACAGTGTAGCAGGAGGTCATTTGGCTCCTTGAGTCTGCACCGACGACAGCCCCACCCATGTCCCATCCCCTGCAATCTCTCACATTTACCCTCCTAATCCCCCGACACTAAGGGGCAATTTAGCATGACCAATCAAGCTAACCCGGACAGTTTTGGCCTGTGGGAGGAAACTGGAGCACCCGAAGGAAGTCACGGGGAGAATGTGCAATCTCCACATAGGCAGTCACCCAAGGCTAGAATTGAACCCGTATCAGTGGGGCTGTGAAGCAGTAGTGCTAACCACTGTGCCATTATGTCACCCTGATGGGCTGAATGGCCTCCTATCTGCACTGTAGGGATTCTATGGAAACTGAAAAAATAACCTGTGGGTGGCAATGATCTGGTGGCTTTAATTCATACAGTTATATAATATCGGATGTTGTTAGGAAAAAGGTTTGTTCCAGAATTCAGGAAATGTAGATAGTTAAGAACAAAGTGATAGCTTCACGTAATATTGTGTGTATAGCCATCAGTGTAGCTAAGCGTATTATAGTCCTTCTCATTGTGTGTTTTTCTTTTAAGTTAATAAATATTCCTTACTAATTGATCACAAACTGATTTGACTATTCCTTTCTGATTTGCATACCTTTTCTCACATTTTATCAAATTTAAAATAGACAGGATGAAGAACCAATGTTCTAAGTAACCGTTCTGGTTTTTGGGACACTCTTGCATTTGACATCAGTGGTGTTCTTAACAGTCGTGCAGCCATTGTTCTTATGAACGCAATTAGAGCAGCCATCTTGGTGCTGCAGAACTCCACAAATGGTTTTGATACGGGGAGGTGATGGCCTAGTGGTATTGTCATTAGACTATTAAGCCTGAAACTCAGTTATTGTCCTGCGGACCTGGGTTCAAATCCCACCATGGCAGACAGTGGAATTTGAATTCAATAAAAGATATCTGGAATTAAGAATCCACTAATGACGATGAAATAATTGTTGATTGTCGTAAAAACCTATCTGGTTCACTAATACCCTTTAGGGAAGGAAATCTGCTGTTTTTATCTGGTCTGGCCTTCATGTGACTCCAGAGCCAAAGCAATGTAGTTGAATCTCAACTGCCCATGGGCAAGTAGAGACGGGCAATAAATGCTGGACAGCCAGTGATGGCCATGCCCCACAAATTAATAAAAGAAAATCTCTTAAAGGCACGTTACAACATTCCCTTTTCCTTTTTAAGATACTTTCATTCCCCCTTCTAAAGAAGTATAATTACTCACAATATATGTTCATGTTTAGTTATAATTGTATAAGTACATAATACTGAGGAACCTGGGTATCTCTAAAGTGTAAAGGTAATCTCCTGGTACACCAAGATTTTGTGACAGTAATCTTATTTGCTCACAGTGATTGGTGGGATTGTCATTCCTGGATGTTCTTCCTGGTTGCATCCAGGCTCTTAACCTTGATGCAACATGGCTGTACTGTTGTTGAGGTCATGGAATGGATCAGATTTATCCTTGGTTATGCCTCACCATTGAGCCTTTGTGCGTAATGACTTCATCAGACATTGGTTCTGAACAAATACTTGTCATCTTTGGTGGCTGCCATGTACCTTGGATGTGAAGCTGTTGTCCCAACTGTAAACTTGGCAATTCTATGCCTCTATTCATGTACAATGCATATCTTCTGTTATAGTTTTCAAAGATACTCTTTTGTTTCTGAGGGACTAGAATAGGTAAGAGTGGGTAGAATGGTACGTGCTAGTGTGCCAAACATGAGCTGGGCCTATGACTGAATAGTCACACTCAAAGATGTTAATCTCAGATGCAACATTGCAATGTATAGAGAACTTCTTTGGTCTGTTTACATTTGAGAATTAGGGATTTCGCTATGTGTATCATTTGTTCAGCTAGGCCATTAGATCTAAGGTAATGAGGAGTAGTAGTGTGATCAATATTTCACTTTTGGCTCATACCCTGAAGTCACTTGCCAATAATTTTTTTTATTCATTCATGGGACATGGACGTCATTGGATGGCCAGTATTCATTGCCCACCTTTAGTTGTCCTTGGAAAGCAGTTGAGAGTCAACCACATTGCTGTGGGTCTGGAGTCACATGTAGTCCAGACTGGGTAAGGACGGCAGATTTCCTTCCTTAAAATGACACTTGTGAACCAGATGGGTTTTTATAACAATGGACAATGGTTTCATTGTCATCAGTAAATTCTTGATTCCAAATATTTTTTATTGAATTCAAATTCCACCATATGCCGGGTGGATTTATTTGAACCCTGGTCCACAGAACATTAGTTGAGTTTCTGGATTAATAGTCTAGCCATTATACCATTAGGCCATCGTCCCCCCAATTACAGACGTTATCCATGACGATATCTCTAGGTACACAAAATAAACTGAAAATAGCACTTAAGAGTGTGGACATTAGCTGTGTTTGATGAATTATGCAATTGTCAAATAATGAAGTACTAGATAAATTGTTGATGATGACAATGATGACACAGTCATTGCCATAAACATGAAAAAGGTTGGAAATGATTTTCAGGCCAAGGATGGGGAGGAACTTTATGTGGTAACAATGCTGCTTTGTGGTGACTTACCATATGCTTGTGACATGCTTCGCACTTCCTGATGATGAGTTTTCATACCTAGTCAACAGAGAGCTCAAAAAGACGTGGGTGAAAACTCTATCATCCAAATGGGGTGCAAAATGTAGTTAACTCTTGACTCTTTTCTGCGAAATGCACTGACCAGTAACCATGCTTCGCACCAAGCCTCAAGAAGATTTGTGCACCAAAAAAGCTCAAATTTAACTGTTCTACTGTGGGTATTTTGTAAGGACAATGCATCAAAACTATATTTTAAACATGAATCAAGGCCTGGTCTCAATGATCCAACATTTTTTATGACAGGTGGTTAAGCTTCACCAATCTGTGTGCTCTATACTCTTCTAATGATGCCAACTTGCTCCATTTTGTCTAGTTTGACCTTCAACTTGCCTTATATGTGGATGCTGCACTTACGTCTGTTGCCAGCTCTTTACTTGAGCACCAGCTCATCTTTCTGCCTCCAAAGCTTTACTTCACAGTCACCACGCTATGTTTTAATACTCTCCAATGCTACATATTTGTTGTGCTATAACAAAATGTTGGGGGTCTTCCCATACCATGTGACATGTTGTAAGACCATTCACCATACCTGTGCTTAATTTTACATAATGTGGAGATGCCAGTGTTGGACTGGGGTAAACACAGTAAGAAGTCTCACAACACCACTAGCCACTAGATTTAGAACGTTGTACCTTCGTCAGATGAGAGGGGAGTTCTGATCACAAATAGGCATATAAAGGCATACACAGTTTACAGAATACTGATTAGAATGTGAGTCTTTACAGCTAATCAGCTAATCAAGTCTTAAAGATGCAGACAATGTGAGTGGAGATAGCATTAAGCATAGGTTAATAAGATGTGTGTTGTCTCCAGACAAGACAGTAAGTGAGATGTTGCAAGTCCAGGCAAGTCATGGGGCTTACAGATAGTGTGACATGAACCCAAGATCTCGGTTGAGGCCGTCCTCATGTGTGCAGAACTTGGCTATCAGTCTCTGCTCAGCGACTCTGTGCTGTCGTTTGTCGTGAAGGCCGCCTTGGAGAACGTTTACCTGAAGATCTGAGGCCGAATGCCCATGACCACTGAAGTGTTGGCCAACAGAAAGGGAACAGTCTTGCCTGGTGATTGTCAAGCAGTGTTCATTCATCTGTTGTTGTAACGTCTGCATTGTCTCCCCAGTGTACCACGCTTGTATCAATGTATCATGTACCGATGTACCATACCACACCTCGATTAGCTGATTAGCTGTAAAGACTCTCATTCTAATCAGTATTCTATAAACTATGTGTAAACTGTGTGTGCCCTGTTTGTGTTCAGAACTCCCCACTCACCTGATGAAGAAATAGCGTTCCGAAAGCTAGTGGCATTTGCTATCAAATAAACCTTTTGGACATAAACCTGGTGTTGTGAGACTTCTTACTTAATTTTGCAGCCATGTGTTTGACTACTGGTCAACAGAATGATATGTTATTATAATGATATAAAACATTGGAATTATTTATTGTGCAAAACAGAAGGCATTAACCAGTAATAAGGGATTGGGTAAACATGTTGTGTGGTCATTTATTAAGACTAGATGCACATGTACAAATACATATTTGTAGGTATAAAGTTTAAAGATAACAGAGCTGTGCGTGTGTGCTCTGCTAAAAGCAAAAGTAAAACTTAGACTTAGAATCCCTACAGAGCAGCAGGAGGTCTTTCAGTCCATTGAGCCTGCACTAACAACAATCCCACCCAAGTCCTATCTCCACAACTCTACATATTTACCCTGCTAATCCCCCCAGGGGGCACTTATGGATAATTTAGCATGGCCAATCCACCTAATCTGCTTATCTTTGGAGTGTGGGAGGAACCTGGAGTACCCGAAGGAAACCCACGCATGGGGGGAACATACAAATTCCACACAGACAGTGACCTGAAGCTAGAATTGAAGCCATGTTCCTGGTGCTGTGAGGCAGCAGTGCTAACCCACTGTGTCACCGTGCTGCCAGGAATTGAACCTGGGTCCCTGGCGCTGTGAGGCAGCAGGGCTAACCCACTGTGTCACCATGCCACCAGGAATCAAACCCAATTCCCTGGCGCTGTGAGGCAGCAGTGCTAATCCACTGTGTCACTGTGCTGCTGGGAATCGAACCCAGCTCCCTGGCGCTGTGAGGCAGCAGTGCTAATCCACTGTGTCACTGTGCTGCTGGGAATCGAACCCAGGTCCCTGGCGCTGTGAGACAGCAGTGCTAATCCACTGTGTCACCGTGCTGCTGGGAATCGAACCCAGGTCCCTGGCGCTGTGAGGCAGCAGTGCTAACCCACTGTGTCACCGTGCTGCTGGGAATCGAACCCAGATCCCTGGCGCTGTGAGGCAGCAGTGCTAACCCACTGTGTCACCGTGCTGCTGGGAATCGAACCCAGGTCCCTGGCGCTGTGAGGCAGCAGTGCTAATCATTGTGCAGCCTTGATCAATGACACATTTCCCTTCTAGTGATGTCTTCTGTTATCCCTTAAAGGCATTATATAACAGATCACAGACCCTGTTGAGGGGCTGAGCCAATCCGGCCGGGGAATATTTGATGTCCAGCCCTGGGAACAGCCAATGTATAATGCTGAACCACAGGGCTCTTTGTATGCAGGGTGTTTGGTGAACCAGTGATTCCTGACCCAAAAGCAGTGCTGCAAAGGTACTTACCTCCTCGGTGAAGCTGTCCTTTCTTTGCTTTAGTTGATTTATTATTGTCACATGTATTGGGACACAGTGAAAAAGAAAGGCGAAAGAGAACATGTCCAGGGTGCATGGGATCCTTGATTGTGTTGGCTGGCTGCTTTCCGAAGGCAGCGGGAAGTGTAGACGGACTCAATGGATGAGAGGCTGGCCTGTGTAATGGACTGGGCTATGTTCACAACCCTTTTTAGTTTCTTGAGGTCTTGGTGAGAGCAGGAGGCATACCAAGCTGCGATATATCTGGAAAGGATGCTTTCTGTGCTGCAGCTGTAAAAATTGGTAAGTGTCTTCGTGGACATGCCGAATTTTCTTCTCCTTCTGAGAAAATAGAGGCTTTGGTGGGCTTTCTTAACTATAGCGTCCAGGTGTTGGGGATCTGAACACCTAGAAACTTGAAGCTCTTGATTATGAGGCCTGGGATAACCAGGGCTCGCTGTAACATCGCCAAGCAGGTTAAATCAGAGGCTGCCAGCCTCATTAAAATATTTAAATTGTTAACCCGCATGCAAGGGAATGGAGGTCAATGGGTTGGAGGTAGTTTGGGATCAGGTTTCAGGTTTGTAAAACTTCACCATCTGACTGCAACACCAACCCATTCATTTTCAGATGTTAGAATTCAGTCCATTTTGTCTGTGCCTTTATGTTCAGTTGTCTTTGTTCATGCTGAATTTTAACAACCCACGGTATTGATAATAGGCCAAGAGGAAGCATGATTCAGACAAAGTGATGCCAGTCCTTCCCTTCATTGTGTGCTGTGTTGTTGTCTGGTTTCAAATTGATAAATTGCACTTAACCAAGGCAACACAACTTGAGTGACAGGCAGTCAAAGGGCTTGAACTTGTGACATTTCAGTTCAGAGCTAAGTGCTCAATTATTGTGAGGTCCTAAGTGCATCGCTTTGCTTCGTAAGACCCAGAAAGCTTGGATTATTTATCAATAAGGTCTAAATACAGAGCATGCACAGACTAGCCTGTCTGAAATATCAGCTGAAATGAGAATCTGTCGATGTATCGTATCCATCTTAGAATGTTTTCTTAAAAAATCATTGCCTTTTGTGTTTTTAGACATTTACCTGATGATAAAGGATGTGTATTACTTCAGAGAACTATTAATAATGACAATCTTATTGACATTTATCATATTATACTTCAAGCAGATAAAAATATTATTGTTAAATACTTAGTTAGGCAAAGCCATAGATCAGAGTGGGGAATGAATTCACAAAATTGTATTACTCCATTATGGATGCTTGAAAGCAAATTAAATGTTTTGGAAAATTCTAATCAATTAACCCAATTAGAGAGACATTAATGTTACAATGTGCTGCTGTACAGCACCAAGACAAGCCATTAAAATCAACCCTATCGTTACACCACAGCTTGTCTTTACCCAGACATGTTCCTCCTTAGGAGATGGATGAAGCTGTTGGTAATTGGTTCCTGCTCCCAAACACTTATGCACGCGTCCATTCTTAGACACCATTCATGGCGGTGGGATGTTCCCATCCCGCTGCAGTGAACGGAGATTTGGCTAGCCGCCAAATTTGCCGACCCTCGCTGCAGCGGGACCGTGGCGTGAACGGCCAGTAAGATTGCGCCCAAAGGCTGGAGTTCTCTGACCTTGCCTGCAGCTGGGATTGTCCAGCCCTGCTGCAGTAAATGGAGATTTGGCAGAGCGCCAAGTTCTCTATTCTCGCTGGCAGCAATGGCGAAGCGAATGAGACCCAGCCTAAACCTAATAAAGAAAAAGGGGCAAAAAAAAACCCGACTTGCATTTACATAGCACTATTCACAGCTTCAGGATGTCCCATTATTGCCATTGACATATTTCTGAAGTGCAGTCTCTGTTATAAGATTGGAAATATGGCAGCCAATTTATGCACAGTCGGAATTCACAAACAGCATGGAGATAATGGCCAGATCATCTGTGTTAGTGATGGGGATTGAAGGATAACTGTTGGCCAGGACACAAGGGAAAGGCATGACAACCAAAGGGTGACACGTCTGACTGTGCAGCCCTCCCTCTGCATTACACTGAAGTGTCAGCCTGGTTTCTGTGACAAAGGCAAACCCTCTGCCTCAGAGGCGCGAGTGTTACCAACTGAGACACAGCTGACACCTAGTTAATTTAGTAGCTCAATGATTACTTCAGTTAATAACAAAGACAATCAGCTCTGTATTACTGAAGGCAGAATCGATTGAAAAATCCACTACCGGTTTGTCACCTGAATGTACTTGCCAATATTTGTGAAGTGCAGTGTATTTTAATATGTTGGGGAGCTGCTGACTAGTCTCGGTGTTGGGCACCTATGGTGCTACCTGCTGCCACAAATTCAATCATTTCCAAATGTAACTTATGGTGTTCACACATCAAAGGGTTACAGCTGTGAAATAGGACTGTTCAAAGACACAAGTGTTGAATAGTTCCATTTCGCTAAATGACAAGAACAGAGGGACTGTTTAAAAGAACTCTTACATAACATAGGGCCAGGTTTGCATGGTGAAGGTTAAAGGATCTGGGTGTTCTGCAGTCTGTGTTTGATGGGCGACACGGTGGCAGAGTGGTTAGCACTATTGCCTCACAGAGCCAGGGACCCAGGGTTCAATTGCGGCCTTGGATGACTGTGTAGAGTTTGCACATTCTCTCCCGTGTCTGCATGGGTTTCCTCTGGGTGCTCCGGTTACCTTCCACAGTCCAAAGATGGTTGATTGGCCATGCTAAATTGCCCCTTAGTGTCAGGGTGAATAGGATAAATATGTAGGGCTATGGGGATAGAGCCTGGATGGGATTGTTGTTGGTGCAGGCTTGATGGGCCAAAAGGCCTCCTTCTGCACTGTAGGAATTCTATGATTCTTTATTCTATAAGTGTTGTTGAACACATCAGTTCATAGAATCATAGAATCCTACAGTGCAGAAGGAGGCCATTCCGCTCATCGAGTCTGCATCAACAACAATCCCATCCAGGCTCTATCCCCCACACTGATATCAAGGGAACAGGCAAATGATTTGCACTGTCCCCCATGGCAAGCAATATCCTTTCTAGGAACAAACACCTCCGTTTGTTGAAGAATATTGAGTATCTAAAAAGCAGAGCAGAAAATAGTAAGAACGTCTGAGATCTTCATTCCTGAGTGAACCTCTTGTGTTATTTTGTACTCTCGCACGAGAAGCCTTTGGAATTCTATGGAGTGAAATTGTAGCTGGAATTTACAGAACAAAAAGCTAAGATGATATTTGGCTGCTGACTCTACATTACTTCTGGATGGTTAAATCAGGAAGCAGTAGGTTGCCTGCTGAGAAATACATTATTAATGTTTGATGGATTTTATTTCATGCCATTTCAGAACTCATATTCAACACAGTAGCTTTCTAAGACATTTTTTTTCCTTCGTGCAGTTTAAATGATCATCAATTTATAAGGTTGCAAAACGCCTTTGTTAGATTTTTCATCTTCAGTGCAAATATCCTTTTATTATAAATTTCATACACATTATCTTTGAACAAATAAAATAATTTGAAATTAGCCTACTGGTGAGGAATGATGCATTTCCATTGTGGACTGGGAGACAGGATGATCTGAGATCTTTCTGCAAAATATGATTGTATATAGGACACAAAAGGAAATTGCTTCAAACTGGGAAATTCTTATTAATTCTTTATTTTCTCCGTACAAACTTCAGGTTAATATTAACAAGTGTCTAAAAGGAGGGGGGGGTGGGGAACCATTTTATGCCGTGTTCTGGTTTAACCCCATGAACAAGCAGATAATAAAAAATGTAGGCTTCTTTTCAATCACGTCTCATTACTGAAAGCATGTTTCATGGCAGGCTTAACATCTAAAGCAACAATCACATCACAAGGTAGCTTTGGACAAAGAAGGACCATATCTCAGAGCGTCTACCCTACCATCATCACATCACAACATCGCACTGTTACTTAAATAAGTTTAATGTTCCGACCCCGGTCTTCCTTCCTGGCAGTCTGTTCCAGCTGTTGTTCGCCCTCCGTGTAAGGAATCACCCTCTGTGTAAAGAGGGTAATAATTTACAGCTGTTAAGTCTGTGTCCGTACTCCACTGTGCAACTTTATTTTCCCCTCAGCAGTCTGCTCCACAAGAACTGATTCACTGTGCACATGCAAATAGAGCTCTTTCCATCAAAGTGTTTCGGACCTTCAATTAAGAACACAAGACCATAGGAGTGAGACAAGGGCATTCAGGTCACCCAGCTTGCTCTGTCATTCAAGCCTTACATCAAGCCACAATTGGTGAAGATCTTCTTTCAATGAAAACCAAGAATAATGCCCATTTTTCATCGCAGTTAATGAGTTGTTAAGAAAAGCACCAGGAAATAGGCATTTACTAAGAATGCGGTCCATTAGGAATGATGAAAAATAAAGATCAGTTACCTAAAATGGTAATTGTTAACAACTCTTCAGCAGCTGACCAGCCACCTACTTGACATAAATATCAAAAAACAAATTTTATATTATTGTGCAAATATTAAAATAAAATTAAGAAAATCCCAATATACAATCAGGCAATATGAGTTACAAAATAGCGCCTTTCATCTTCAACGGAGCTTGAAAAGAAAGAGGAGACACTCATGTCAGCTGCCTGCAATCCTTTTGCATAGCTTTTCAATATAAAGCAATATGTAATTAGAGCTTAGCCTTAACATAATCCTTCCATAACCTAAAGAAAGTTCGTATCAATTGCTGCAATATTTCTCCACATCCATTAAGTTTAAAGAGCAAAAATATCATCTCTTTTCTCAGCCCAGAGGCTGTTGTATTTTTCAATTGTTTACAGGGGTGTAGGCATCATTGGCAAGGTCAGTATTTTATTGTCCAACTTTAATAGGCCTTGAGAAGGTGCTGGTGAGTGGCCACCTTGAATTGTTGTGATCAAGGTACATCCACAGTGCTGTGGGTGAGGAAGTTCCATCTTGACAGTGATGATGAAGAAATGACGATATATTTCCCAATTAGGATGGAGGGATGATCATTCCATGCACCCTTTGCCTCTGATTTGTTTGGTTTGGTTTGGTTTGTTTCCCCTGTTAAGGAACCATACCCTGCGGGGTCAAGGAAAGGAAACTTCAAATTTTGCATCTAGGAATTTTCAAGAAAAGGTAGTTAATTTCAAGGGTTCTGTCCAGAAAGAAGAACACCAATCAAAAGGTCACGTGGGCTATCAAGGCTTCAAACTGACACTGCCGTCCTCAGTAAGAGACACCATCTTACGGAGGGCAGTTGAAAGATCCAGCCAGCAATATACCTTCCCCTGAAAAAGAAAGACTGACAGTGACCCTCATTCCTTCACATCTATTTTACCAACTAAAATGGGATCTTCTCCCCCTTATTCCTATTAACTCCAGTTTTGTTAGGGTCCCTTGATATTACATACAGTCGAATGCAGACTTGATGTCAAGGGCAGTCGTTTTCCCCTCACCTCTGGCATTCAGCTCTTTTGTCTATGTTTGAACCAAGGCTGCACTGACGGCAGGAGCGGAGTGGCCCTGGCAGGTTATTGTTAAGAAAGTACCACTTGATTGTACTGTTGATTATCCCTCCCAATACTTCACTGATGATCGAAAATAGATTGACAGTAACTGGCCGGGTTGGATTTGTCCTGCTTTTTGTGTCCAGGACAATTCTGGCCAATTTTCTGTATTGCTGCCTGGTGCCAGTATTGTGGTTGGAAGGTAACAGCTTGGGTGAAGATGTGGCAGTTCTGAAGGACAAGACTTCAATACTATTGCCAGAATGTTGTCAGGGCCCATAACATTTGCAGTATCCAGTGCCTTCAGGCATTTGTTGACATAACGTGGAGTGACTCAAACTTGCTTAAGACTGGCATCTGTGATTCCGAGATGGATCATCCACTGGACACTTCTGGCTGAAGATTGCTGCGAAGACTTCAGCCTTATTTTTTGCACAAATGTGCTGGGCTCCTCCATCATTGGGGATGGGGATGTTTGTGAAGCCTCCTCCTCCAGCAAGTTGTTTAATTATCCATCATCATTCATGGCTGGATATGGCAGGACTGTAGAACTTAGATCTGATCCGTTGGCTGTGGGGTTGCTGAACTCTGTCTATCACTTGCTGTTTATGCTGTTTGGCATGCAAGTAGTCCATGTTTTTATTGGTAGGGGGATTGAATTTAGGAGTCGCAGCGTCATGTTGCAACTGTACACAACTCTGGTGCGGCCGCACTTGGAGTACTGTGTGCAGTTCTGGTCCCCACATTATAGGAAGGATGTGGAGGCTTTGGAGAGGGTGCAGAGGAGGTTTACCAGGATGTTGCCTGGTATGGAGGGGAGGTCCTATGAGGAGAGGCTGAGGGATTTGGGGTTGTTTTCGCTGGAAAGAAGGCGGCTAAGAGGGGATCTTATTGAAACATATAAGATGATTAGAGGTTTAGATAGGGTGGATAGTAATAGCCTTTTTCCTCTGATGGAGAAATCTAGCACGAGGGGGCATGGCTTTAAATTAAGGGGTGGTAGTTATAGGACAGATGTCAGGGGTAGGTTCTTTACCCAGAGGGTGGTGAGGGATTGGAATGCCCTGCCTGCTGCAGTTGTAAATGCACCTAGTTTGGGGGCGTTTAAGAGATCCGTGGATAGATTTATGGACGAGAAGGGATTGGTTTAGGTTAGTGGGTCATTGTTTTGTAACTGGTCGGCGCAACATCGTGGGCCGAAGGGCCTGTTCTGCGCTGTAATGTTCTATGTTCTATGTTCTATGTTGTAGCTTCACCAGATTGACACTCATTTTTAGACACTCCAGATGTTGCTTCTAGCATGCCTGCTTGCACTCCTCATTGAACCAGGGTTAATCCCCTGGCTTGGTGGTAATGGTAGAATGGGAGATATGCTGGGCCATGAGGTTATAGGTTGCGGTTGAGTACAATTCTGTCGCTGCTGATGTGCCTCATGGATGTCCAGTTTTGAGTTGCTAGGTCACTTTGAATTCTATCCCTTTTAGCATGGGGATAGTGTCACACAATAGATGGAGGGAATCCTCAATGTGAAGACAGGACTTTGCCTCCACAATGACTGTGTGGTGGTCACTCCTTCCAATATTATCATGGATAGATGCATCTGTGGCAGCCATGTTGGTGAGGATGAGGTCAAATATGTTTTTCCCTCTTGTTTGCCAGAGGCCAAGTCTAGCAGCTATACCTTTTAGAAACCGGCCAGCTTAATTTATGATGGTACTACCAAGTCACTCTTGGTAATAGATATTCTGATCCCTTGCCCACTCCTCAAAGTCTCGTCCAAGTGGTGTTCAACATGGAGGGGTACTGATTCATCAGCTGACAATATTTGATAATCAGCTGGAGGTTTCCTTACCCATGTTTAACTTACTGCCATGAGACTTTATTGAGTCCAGATGTTCAGGACTTCCAGCGCAACTCCCTCCTGTGTACCACTGTACCCCCAGCTCCACTGATATGGAATGGTGATGATGGTGCCTGGGACATTATCTGTTAAGTATGATTATATCAAACCATTGTTATCCCATTTTGGCAAATGTTAGTAAAGATTTTGCAGGGTGGACGAGGCTGAGTTTGCCGTTGCCGTTTCTGGGACTGGGTTTGCCGTTGCCATTTCCAGGGCTGGGTTTGCCACTGTTGTTCCTGGTGCCTAGGTCCATGTGGTTTCATTCTTTTTTGTTCCATTTGTAGTGATTGAATACAACTGAGGCCATTTCAGAGAGCATTTAAAAGTCAACGACATTGGTGTAAGACTACAGGTTTCCTTCCCTGAAGGACATTAGTGAACCAGATGAGTTTTTACGACAAGAATTTCATGATCATCATTAGACTTCTTTAATTCCATTTATTTTATTGAGTTTTTAAATTCCACTACATGTCATGGTGGGATTCGAACCCTTGTCCCCAGAGCATTATCCTGAGTATCTGGATTGCTAGTCAAGCAACAATACCACTACGTCACTGCCACACCTGAACACTCAAATCCCAGGGGCGGACAAAGAAAACAGGTTCAAAGATACTCCCCATCTTGAAGTGCTACAACATTAATGACTGAGAGGAGCTTGCTATTAATCACTCAAAATAGCAATAATTTGTCCATTGCGTCACACTTTGAGTCACATGTCTCAATGGTGAGGCAGGGCAAAGGCAGAGAAGGAAAGGAAAGGAAGCAAATCTTGCACTCTGCATCCCTCTACCCATGTGTCCGAAAATCTGTGAGTTGAGAATTGGCCTAGTCAGTGACATGAAGATCCATGGCAGAAACATGCAACATTGAGTAGCCCTCAAATTGAGGGACAGCAAAACATGGGCATTGTCAATCCAGGTGATGGAGGTCATGGGTTTAGAAGATGCTGCTGAAGGAGGCTTGGTGAGCTGCTGCATTATGTTATGGATGGGACACATGGGAAGCCATGGAATACCCGTGGTAGAGGGTGCGAATGATTATGTTGATGGATGGGTGCTAATCACACAGGTTGTTTTGTCTTGGATGGTGTCAAGATGTTTGAGCTGCACTTGTCCAAGCTATCTTATCCTGTGAAAGAAAATTACGCTGATGCTATGTAAATAGAAATCATAGAATCTGTACAGTGTAAAGGAGGCCATTATGTCCATCAGGTCAGGTCTGCCCTATTCCTGTAACCCCATGTATTGGCTAATCCCCCTAACCTTGGGACGCTAAGGGACAATTTATCATGGCCAATCCACCTAACCTGCCCACCCCTGGACTGTGGGAGGAAACTGGAGCAGCCGGAGGAAACCCATGTAGACATGGGATGAATGTGCAAACTCCACACAAACAATGACCCAAGACTGGAATTGAACCCAGGTCTCTGGCGCTGTGAGGCAGCAGTGCTAACCACTGTGCCACCACGCCAGCTGTAAATCATCGATGTGGTTTGCATCTTGCTTTGCATTATTATCAGCTGCCAAAACATTTCTGTGCTTTCTTGATGGTTTCAGCTCGTTAGTTCATAAGCATTATTTTTATAGGGGGATACTTCTTAATGAACGTAGGGAGAAAAACAGTTAATTATTGAATAGGTCAAAGGTCTTGAATTGGAGCTTCGAATCCTTTTCCATTGAATTCAATGGGGGGACAGGTAATGGTAATCCGTGATCAAGGAGAAAATAGCGAGGCATCTTGAGGAGAATTGTTTGGTAGACCAGACACAGGACGGTTTCGTTAAGGGGAAGTCGTGTCTGACGAATTTATTGGAGTTCTATGAGGATGTGTCTAGGGCGGTGGATAGAGGAGAGCCGGTGGATGTGGTGTTTCTTGATTTTCAGAAGGCATTTGACAAGGTGCCTCACAAGAGGTTATTACAGAAGGTCAGGGGGCATGGAGTTGGGGGTAGGGTGTTAGCGTGGATAGAGGATTGGCTGTCAAATAGGAGGCAGAGAGTGGGGGTCAATGGGTGCTATTCGGATTGGCGGTTGGTGACTAGTGGAGTGCCCCAGGGGTCGGTGCTGGGACCTCAGCTATTTACCATTTATATAGATGATCTGGAGGAGGGAACCGAGTGTATGGTGTCGAAATTTGCTGATGACACCAAGATTGGTGGAATGGCAAATTGTGCGGAGGGTGTGGAGAGTCTGCAGAAGGATCTAGATAGGCTGGGCGAATGGGCCAGGAACTGGCAAATGGAATTTAATGTTGGCAAATGTGAGGTTGTCCACTTTGGTAGGAATAATGGTAGGAAGGACTATTACTTACGTGGCGAAAAACTGCAGCATGCGACGGTGCAGAGGGACCTCGGGGTCCTTGTGCATGAGTCACAAAAACCCAGCTTGCAGGTGCAGCAGGTGGTCAGGAAGGCGAATGGGATGCTGGCCTTCATCGCGAGGGGGATTGAATATAAAAGTAGGGAGGTCTTGCTGCAGCTGTATAGGGCACTGGTGAGGCCGCAGCTGGAGTACTGTGTGCAGTTTTGGTCGCCGCACTTACGCAAGGATATTTTGGTCTTGGAAGGAGTGCAGAGGAGGTTTACTAGGCTGATTCCGGAGTTGAGGGGGTTGAACTATGAGGAGAGGCTGAATAAACTAGGCTTGTACTCGTTAGAGTTTAGAAGAATGAGGGGAGATCTCATTGAGGCGTATAAGATGTTGAATGGGATGGATAGGATAGAGGTGGAGAGGCTCTTCCCGCTCAGAAAGGACAGTAGGACTAGAGGGCACAGCCTCAAGATAAAGGGGGTGCGGTTTAGAACGGAGTTGAGGAGGAACTTCTTCACTCAAAGGGTGGTGAATCTCTGGAATTCTCTGCCCGTTGAAGTGGTGGAGGCTGCCTCACTAAATATTTTTAAGACGCGGGTTGATAGGTTTTTGATAGGCAAGGGGATTAAGGGTTATGGGGAGAGGGCGGGAATGTGGAACTGAGCCACGACAGATCAGCCATGATCTTATTGAATGGCGGGGCAGGCTCGAGGGGCTGGATGGCCTACTCCTGCTCCTATTTCTTATGTTCTTATGTAATGCTCTGGGTGATATGAAAATCCACAAAAATCAAGAGAAACATGGTGCAGTAGAGTTATTAAATTAACCAACGTAACGTGAAACTGCTCAAGCCTACTTCCAACTCAAATGAAATATCAGTAAGAATGGTACATTGAAACCACTTGTATTAGCAAGGACTGCAGAACTCATATTAATTCTGGATGCATGCTGCCCGAGGCTTTGTGCATGAGAAATTCACTCACTGTCTATAACCTTTAATAAATGACAATTTTCTATAATATGTACTTTTCAAAAGAGGAGAGGTCAATGAATATCTTTAGGCCATTTAGATTTTGAGCACCTGACAGTCACTTTTATACCAATTAAATTATTAAAAAATCGTGTCAATTTAACCAGTTAAATACCAAACGTTGTCTGCAACTTCTGGTTACTGTCATGTATGGGGCAGTGCGACTTTTTTTCACCAAAGGCAGGCAAAGCGTCATCAAAGTGGGCGGCGGATGGCCAAAGAGCTCAGGGATGCTTCCCAAAGATCCTAAGATTGGAGTAACCATTCCGTGGAATTGCCATGCATGGAATTCAGAGTACAAGACAGACCATTCAACCCAACTAATCGCAGGTTGCATTAATCTCCATACGAGCCTCCTCTCACCCTAATTCATCTCACTCTATCACCGTGTCCTCCTGTGCTTTTCTGTGTGCAAGAAACACTTGCGCTTCCCTTTAAATGCCTCCATTTTGTTTTCCCCAAGGTCTCTATGTTGTAATGAATTTTGCATTCTTCTAGCCTTCTTAAGCTTGGTGTGGCTCCTGTTCTGACCGAGATGCAAGAAACTACAAAGGGTTGTGAACGAAGCCCAGTCCATCACACAAACCAGCCCCCCCCCTAACCATTGACTCCGCCTACCCTTCCCACTGCCTCGGAAAAGCAGCCAGTGTAATCAAGAACCCCACGCACTCCAGACATACTCTCTTCCAACTTTCCACTGTTGGGAAAAAGACACAAACATCTGAGATCACTTACCAACTGACTCAAGGACATTTTCTTCCTAGCTGCCATCAGACATTTGAATGGACTTACATTATATTCAGTTGATCTTTCTCTACACCCTAGCCACAACTGTAACAATACATTCTGCACTCTCTCCTGTCTTTCTCCCCTGTGTACTCCATGAACAGCATGCTTTGTCTGTATGGCACGCAGGAAACAATACTTCTCACTGCATCCCGATACATGCAACAATAATAAAGCAAATCAAATCAAATCATTCTCTACATAAAGAAATTTCTCTTTTTTCTATTTATTAGTAGTTATTCCATATTTATAGCTGGTAATATTGGACTCCCCTCCCCCATCATATGAAAATATCTATTTTTCGACCGCACTCACCCCGAAACTGGAAAATCCTGCCCGAGGTCAACAGACCTTTCCACGCCCGTCCCTCACCCACTATAATTCCTGTGGTGTGTGGAATGGGAAAATGTGCTCCTATGTCTACCTTGTGGAATCTCTATATAAGTTTAAAGTGGGGATACCACATGGACTGCAGCAGTTCAAGAAGGTGACTCTTCTTTTCAAGGGCAGTTACGGATGGGCAATAAATGCCAGCAATGCCCACATCCTTTAAAAAAGGTTAATATCAGGTCACCTCTCCATTTTCTGTTTTGTAGAGAGAAGATTCCAACTTATCAGCCTACCGCACTCATTCTTCTCATTCCTTTTTAGCGAGCTTGATGTCTAGCATGTGTGTAAATATCTATATCCATGTCTAAGGCGTTCTAATCCAAATTGCTGAGTAATCCACAGAGATGGAAGGCTGCTATGGAATAGGATAAAATTCAAAACACCTGAAGCAGGAACGGAAGCAGCTTTAAACCCGCTCAGGTGAGATTAGGTTAGTCATCTAAATATTTTAATGAGGTTACCAGTCTTCGTTTTAAGTCATTTTATTTTTCACTGTGTCATCCGCGGTTCAGTTGGGAGCACTGACCTCTACATCAGCAGTTAGTGCTTAGAAGTTATAGCCTGGGACTCAAGCATGAAAAAATCAAGGCTGACACATCCGTATTGTACTGAGGTGGTGCTGCACTGCCAAGGGTGGCGTCTTTCAGATGGGCATTTAAACTGAGGCCTTGTCAGCCCTCTCAGATTAATGTAAAAAGTGCCCTGGCACCCTTTTGAAGAGAGGGAGCGATTAAAGAACAAGGAACAAAGAAAGTTACAGCCCTGTGGCCCTCCAAGCCTGCACCAACCATGCTGCCCAACTGAACTAAACCTCCCTACCCTTCTGGGGACCATATCCCTCTATTCACATCCTGTTCATGTATTTGACAAAATGTCTCTTAGAAGTCACTATTGTACCTGCTTTCACTACTGCCCCTGGCAGCGAGTTCCAGGCACCCACCACTCTCTATGTGAAAAAAGTGCCTCATACATTGTTGATCCTCTATCTATCGTACATACACCTATCCCTGATGTCGTGGCCATCTTCAATCAACATCACACAATAAAACAGTTATCTTCTGACTGTTGTATTGCGGATTGTGGCAATCAGTTTGCCGTGTGCAAATTGGCTGCTAGGTTTCCTACATTACAACGGTCACTACACTTGGGCTGTAAAGTGCTTTGGGATATCCTTCGTGTCATGAAAGATGCTGTATAAATGTAAGTCTTCCCTTTATTATTTGCTCTTTTTTATATTTCTTCTGATGTGTTTAAATAGCACCCTCCTTTTCCATTCTTTTGGCCCAAAGTGGACCAATTCACATTTCCCAAAGCTGACAGGAAAATGTTTACTGGGCATTCAGGAAACCCTTCATTCTTCTCTGCAAAACTATCCACTGCATGGAACAAGCCCCTGGGTTAAAATCCCAGCGACGGAGAGTGATGGGTGACCTTTTAAAAGTAAAATATGATGATAAGCAGAATGGAAAAAAGTAAAGCCAGGAATGGAACATAGAAAAAGGAGGCCCTTCAGTGCCTCAAGCCTCCATTTAATTGCATCATGGCTGACCTGTATCTCAAATCCGTTTACCTGCATTAGTGCACGCTCCTTAGTTAACAGCAATTTATCGGTCTCTCTGAAATTGTCCAAGGTCCACAACCCCTTACGGCAAAGGTTTACCCGTTCCTTTTTGTATGGCGAAAAGCCTTCTGATCTCCCTCCTAAATGGCCTATTTCAAATTTTGAGGTTATGCCTGTTCATGAGCCTCCTCTCCAGGGAAATAAATTCACTGCGGCTGAAATTCTCCGGCTATTCACACCTCACCGCCGCTGCCAGTGAGAATGGAGAATTTGGCGCTCAGCCAAATCACTGCAGCAGAACTGGAGAATCCCAGCCATGGGCGAGGTCAAAGAATCTGGCCCTGTGTCTACCCTATCAGTTAGATCACCCCTCAATCTTCACTGAAGGAGCTACAGACCTGTCCTTATAATTTAACCCTGTAAGAACCGGTATCATTAGTTAAATCGTGAAAGTAATACGTGGAACACCAGCTCAACTGCTAAAAAGCAACTTCATGACTGGTTCCTGAAACGTCTCTTTCTTGTACTGAGTGATCAGTCGGCAGAATAGTCTTTTGGATGTGGAAGCAAAATTCGTGGAATCTCTTCAGAAAGAAACAATTGCTAAAATGTGAGAATGTGGAGCCTGGTTGGGTAATGGGAGGTGGGCTGAACAGCCTTCCCCATCCACGCTTATCTTGCATGTTTAAGTGTTAGATGGAAAATAACAGAAAATGCTGCAAATTTCAGCAGGTCTGGCAACATCAGTGGATGGAGCAACAATTATTGCCACAGATTGTTGATCTGGATGTTTTTATTTTGATTGGATGAATCTGTCTTCTTTATTCTCGTGGCCCTGGTTTTAAGGGTGAAGGGGAAGGGAGACTAGTATTGTGTACATAGCTGATGGCAAACTTAGGGTAATCAAGATCACGGAGACTTTGCCAGTCTTAACAGATACTTACATTTTCTTGATGATCCAGTCAGATCTTCTTGGCCAGTGGACATTTTATTTAAAGTTTATTTATTAGTGTCACAAGTAGGCTTAGTAAGTAGTCTCACAATATCAGGTTAAAGTCCAACAGGTTTATTTGGTATTACGAGCATTCGGAGCGCTGCTCCTTCATCAGGCCTAAGGCACTCACCTGATGAGGGAGCGCGCTCCGAAATCTCGTGCTACCAAACACACCTGTTGGACTTTAACTGGGTGTTGTGAGATTATTTAATGTGCCTCTCCCAGTCCAATGCTGGCAACTCCACATCAGAAGTTAACACTGCAATGAAGTTACTGTGAAAATCCCCTAGTCGCCACAATCCAGCGCCTGTTTGGGTACACCGAGGGAGTATTTAACTTGGCCAATGCCGCTAACCAGCACACCTTTCGGACTGTGGGAGAAAACAGGAACACCTGGAGGAAGCCCACACAGCCACAGAGAGAATGTGCAGACTCCGCACAGGCAGTAACCCCGAGCCAGGAATCGAATCCGGTCCCTGGCACCGTGAGGCAGTAGTACTAACTCCTGTGCCACCATGCCACCCATATGAAGGAATAAGCTGGCAGGAAACTGCCGCCAGGGACCCTTAAGCTGTGTGCCCAGCAGTCAGCTAAGTGGTGGGCCGGTGATAAGAAGCTGTCCCCAGATGTGATTGAAGGAAGGTCAGGTGGTTAGAGGCAAGGCAGGTCCAGGATTTCCATTATATTACTGGGTGCCGATTAGGCATATCTCATTGAAACTTACAGAATACTGAAAGGTCTGGACAGAGTGGACACAGGGAAGATGTTTCTATTAGTAAGAGAGACTAGGACCTGAGGGCACAGCCTCAGAGTAAAGGGCCCACCCTTTAGAACAGAGATGGGAAGGAATTTCTTCAGCCAGAGATTGGTGAATCTATGGAATTTGTTGCCACAGAAGGCTGTGGAGTCCAGGTTATTGAGTATATTTAAGACAAAGTTAGGTAAGTTCTTGATTGGTGAGGGGATCAAAGGTTATAGAGGAAAGGCAAGAGAATGGGGCTGAGAAACCTATCAACCATGATTGAATGGTGGAGCAGACTCGGTGGGCCAAATGGCCTATATCTTAGCGATCACAGAAACCCTATTGTGGAGAAGGAGGCCATTCAACCCATCAAGTCTGCACCGACAACAGTTCCGCCCCAGGGCCTATCCCCACAGCCCCACATATTTACCCTACTCAGCTATTTACCATTTATATAGATGATCTGGAGGAGGGAACCGAGTTAGGGTGTCGAAATTTGCTGATGACACCAAGATTGGTGGAACGGCAAATTGCGCGGAGGGTGTGGAGAGTCTGCAGAAGGATCTAGATAGGCTGGGCGAATGGGCCAAGAACTGGCAAATGGAATTTAATGTTGGCAAGTGTGAGGTGGTCCACTTTGGTAGGAATAATGGTAGGAAGGACTATTACTTACGGGGCGAAAAACTGCAGCAAGCAACGGTGCAGAGGGACCTTGGGGTCCTTGTGCATGAGTCGCAAAAACCCAGCCTGCAGGTGCAGCAGGTGGTCAGGAAGGCGAATGGGATGCTGGCCTTCAAAGCGAGGGGGATTGAATATAAAAGTAGGGAGGTCTTGCTGCAGCTGTATAGGGCATTGGTGAGGCCGCAGCTGGAGTACTGTGTGCAGTTTTGGGCGCCGCACCTGCACAAAGATATTTTGGCCTTGGAGGGAGTGCAGAGGAGGTTTACTAGGCTGATACTGGAGTTGAGGGGGTTGAGCTATGAGGAGAGGCTGAATAAACTAGGCTTGTACTCGTTAGAGTTTAGAAGAATGAGGGGAGATCTCATTGAGACGTATAAGATGATGAATGGGATGGATAGGATAGAGGTGGAGAGACTCTTCCCGCTCAGAAAGGACAGTAGGACTAGGGGACACAGCCTCAGGATAAAGGGGGGACGGTTTAGAACGGAGTTGAGGAGGAACTTCTTCACTCAAAGGGTGGTGAATCTCTGGAATTCTCTGCCCGTTGAGGTGGTGGAGGCTGCCTCACTAAATATTTTTAAGACGTGGGTTGATGGGTTTTTGATAAGCAAGGGGATTAAGGGTTATGGGGAGAGGGCGGGAATGTGGAACTGAGACACGACAGATCAGCCGTGATCTTATTGAATGGCAGGGCAGGCTTGAAGGGCTAGATGGCCTACTCCTGCTCCTATTTCTTATGTTCTTATGTTATCTACACATCCCAGGACACTATGGACAAATTAGCATGGTCAATCAACCTGACCCGCACATCTTTGGGCTATGGGAGGAAACTGGAGTACCTGGATGAAACCCATGCAAACACGGGGAGAATTTGCAAACTCCACACAGACAAACTCCACACAAGCTGAGAATCAAATCCAGCTCCCTGGCGCTGTGAGGCAGCAGTGCTAACCACTGTGCCATCATGTGTTCCCTTAACTGCAAGACACAAGGGGAAGATGGAGGGATCAGAGGGTTAAGAATCTGCCCTCAATATAACAGTCTGCCACTCAACCAATTTCCACTCGGTTGGGGAGGAGGTTGCAAATTAAAACTAAGCCTGCCTTCTCTTTGGTCTCTGGTCTTGTCATGTCAAAACCCAGTCCCCAAGTCTCCAGTAAAGGCATTCTTAGGCAACAACAAGACAGCCTGGCAACAATTCACTTTCTGAATTGCCTTCCCTTTGCTCGGGGATGTACTGACTCCTTTCAAGGGACACATTTAAAACCACTAATTCAGGAGAATGTGAGTCTGAATCTGTGACCGCCCCCCCCGCCCCCCCCAATGTGGGACTATGGAACGGTTTGTCAAGCCAAGCAACCAATCTCACATCCTATTGTTTTTCACAATTTCCTCAGGCCCGCTTCCACTTTATTAGAAATAAAAATCATAAATATATTATTTCAAATTACATTTCCACTATTCTTTTCCCAGTTGAACTGCTTTTAAAACATTATTGTCAACATTTATCGCTTCAACATTTTAGTTTATGAGGTACTTTTCCCAGCATTAATCACTTTTCTCCATTTATTGCGGTGTACATATGTTATTGTGGTCCTTCGAGGCTTGATTCAACATAAAATAAATTAGCATATCCCCCTCTTCCTAGGGCAGCATTAATAAACATTTATATGCTAGAAGTTGCATGTAAGTGAATTAAAAAAAAAACTCCACGCATTCATTAATTCAGCCCTTAGCTTCCAATTAGGAAGGAATTCCTTGGTTAGATCCGATATATGCCTCGAGCCTCCTTCTGCAAAGCAGCACCATATTTGTACATCAGAAAAGCAGACTTAGCTCTAAATCAAAACAATTATTTTTGGTGGGGGGTGTGGATGGTGTGTTCAATTCAAACAGCATTTAGGCATGGAATAAATTTCCGCACAGTCCCCGGATATTCAATTTGACCTAGTTTTTTTTTATTAAAGAAGTTCTTCCCTTTATAAGTCTTTACAAGTGACAGGCTCATATAAGCTAGTTTCTTGGACAAATTGTGTACAAGCTTTTTTAAAATCTTGAACGTGTTTAATGAGCATTAAACTTCAGCTTTACGCGAGGTGACAGCTTGACTGCAAAGTTAAAAGACGAGGAGTAGAACGAAACTGAGTGAGGAGAACCAAGAGAAACAGAAAGCAAAAAGAGTGTGACCTCAGTCCAAATCACTTGTTAATCCAGAAACCGTATTCATCACAAGATATCCACAGATCTTCAAAACTCAGCTGGGAGAACTTAGAGATTCTGCTTGTTATCAGTTCCAGGCATTTGTGTTTGAAATAAAGCGAAGAATAGAATCTGAAAGGTAATAGACACAATAGCAAAAAAGTAATTGCCTAGTTGTGCCTTGATAAGCAAAGGTACTTCATAGCAAAGAAAACACGAGGCACTGAGTTGAATTTTACCAGTCCCCGGGAGACAGACTGGGAGGCGGGGGAGCAGTAAAATGGTGGCACGGTAGAACAGTGGTTAGCACTGTTGTCGCACAGCACCAGGGACCTGGGTTCAATTCCGGCCTTGGATGACTATCTGTGTGGGGTCTGCAGGCTCTCTCTGTGTCTTCCTATGGATGCTCCAGTTTCCTCTCACAGTCCAAAAGTCTGCAGGTTGGATGGACTGTCTATGCTAAATTGCCCCTTAGTGTCCAAAGGTTTGGTGGCGGTGCCCGGGATTATGGAGACAGGGCAAAGGGATGGGCCTGGGTAGGATGTTCTTTGAAAGAGTGGGTGCAATTTTGATGGGCCGAAGGGACTCCTTCTTCAGTGTAGGGATTTTATAGTTCGAGGACAGCAGATAGCATTGGAAAGGAAAGACAAGGTCGTGCATTTTCAGACCTGGCCTGCAGGTGGGATTCTCTGGTCCCGTTTCAATGAATGGAGATTTGGCTGAGTCCCAGTTTCTCCATTCTCACTGACAGCAGTAGTGGAGTGTGCGAGGCCAGCGAATTCCGGCCAATGTGTTCCTACTTGTCATGGGATATTATCAAAGACAGGAATGGCAGTGGTTCAGCTACCTGCCAACCACCGGAGATGGGTGGCCAATTCAGGTAATTAATTAGTCTATTGGCAGCCAATGTATGAGCCCTGTTGGGGACTATCTAGCCTTGAAAATACACCTACTCCTACGATCCCCCCCCCCCCCACCTCCTCCACTGCTGTGTAGTGAGGCAGTGAGCCTCCTAGAAGCTTTTGCATGAGGACATCCTCCGTGAAGATTCCAAAGACCAGGGAGGGATTCAAGGGCAGCAATGGCTGTTTCCACAGGTATATATTCAGGAGGATTAGGGAAGGAAAAATATTGGGGAAATTGACAGTATTGCACAAGTATTGTTATTGCTTAGACATGAATGACACTCAAAGACTGAGGTTGGGATTTTCTTGTCTCACCTCTGGCAGGAAAGGGAATTCCTGCCAATGGACTCTTGGCTGCCTCACCTGTCCTGCCAGCAATGGCTCCTGGGCAGGGCAGGGAAATCCGGCCTGAATCTATATAGAACTATAGAATCCCTACAGTGCAGAAGGTGATTATCCAACCCAGGCCCACAACTCCTCTCCCACCCTATCCTGGTCATCCTGCACATTTAGGTGGCTAATCCACCTAATCTACACATCTTTGGTTGCTAAGGAGCGATTTAGCTTGGTTAATCCATCCCCTAACAGGAGGAATGATAGGACATTCAAAACTAAAGCTCCTTGGAGGACATAGGAAATGGAGGTTAGAATAAACAGGAAAAGAAGGTTCGAGATAAATGTCATACACAGATTGCATTTGAAAACTAAGCAGAATACAGGGTTTGCCAGGGAGAATTGAAAAAAGCAAATAGGAAGGGCAAGAGAGAATATAAGGAATGAGTAGCAGGTACCGTAATCAAGAATCAAAAAGATTTTGTTAGCATATAAAAAGGTAAAACAATTGTTAAGGGAATGGTGGAGTTATTTTAGGACAAAAAAATGAAGTCTTCCTCTGGAAACAGATGGCATGACTGAAGTACAGAGTGACAACTTTGCAATTTTTTTTATTTGTTCATAGAATATGGGCGTCAGTGGCATTTATTACCCATCCCTGAGGGATTTAAGGGTCAACCTCATTGCTTTGGATCTTGAGTCACGTAGTCAGCCAGACCAAGTAAGGACAGCAGATTTCCTTCCCTAAAGGACATTAGTGAACCATATGGGTTTTTACAACAATCAACAATGGCTTTATGTTTATCATTAATTCCAGATTTTTATTGAATTCAAATGTTATCATCCGCCGTGGTGGGATTTGAATCCAGGTCCCCAGAGCATTACGCTGGGTCCCTGAATTACTAGTCCAGTGACAATACCACTATGCCACTGCCTCCCTTAGATCTGAAGATCTGTTTTCACAAAAGAAGAGGACAAAGTTAATGTTATAAGACAGAAGAAGGGATGCTGTAGAGATATAAATAAGGTAAAAATCAATGAAATCCAGGTTGGCATTATTCAAAGTTAACAAGTCACCCATTCCAAGTGGGATGTATCCTACCTGGTTGAGAGAAGCTAGGGTAAAGACAGAAGAAGCTTAGATCACCTTCTTGGTTATAGAAGTGGTGTCCGGGTATGGAGGATTGGAAATTGTTGTGCTCCTGTTCAAAAAAGAAGAGAGAGATAAACCTGGTACCAATAATGAATCGAAGTCAGTGGCTGGGAAATAGCCATGATCTTATTGAATGGCGGGGCAGGCTCGAAGGGCTATATGGCCTACTCCTGCTCCTATTTCTTATGTTCTTACGTTCTTAAATAACCCTCACTGAAGAATAGAAAATGTTCATGTGGAGAAGCATGGGTTAATAAGGGACAGCCAGCATAGATTTGTTAAAGGCTGACAAATATGATTGAGTTATTTCATACAGTGACAGAGAGGATTGATGAAGGTGGTGTAGTCGATATTGCCCTTCTGGTATTTATCAAGGAACATACATATTCGGTAAATAGAAACACAAGTTGCTAAAGGAATAGCAATAACTTGGGTAATTGGAAAAGGCAAAGGGAAAAGAGGAGAAATGGTGAATGGATTTTTTTGACTAGTGTTACAAATGTTGGACTTCATTCAGTGTTCTAACAATCTTCTTTAATTCATGGTAAAACTGAATATTCTGGAGAGTATGGGAATTGCTTGGAAACAAGCTCATGTGACCATATACCAAATCTTCTGGAGACAACACCACGTGACCTGCTTTTTATGGAGATAAAAACTCAAATTGAAACTTTATTTGAAGCCAGATGTAAGTTTTAATAATTGGGCACAGAGGAAGAGATAGCTGATCTTTCTGCTGCCCAGACTCAGTGACTCAGAGGCAATCAAAGAGAAAAAGATCTGGGGGAGATGACCAAAAGTAAGTACTGCTCTGCCAGGCAGAAGGACTGCTTTTGGGTTAATCAACAAGATGAGTGCTGATGAGCTCAGAGAAACACAATGTTCAGAGAAACACAGGTTGTGGAAGGTTAAAGACCAAAGAGTTGGCAGAGGATGCCTTGCTGCTGGAAGTCCATTTGATTATGCTCGGAAGTTTGAGTGAAAAGGATTTTGTTTAAAAAGACACTGGAAAATTCACCTTGGTTGGGCAGGGAAAAAATGACCCTGCTAAAGCCAGGAAGAGTTCAGGGTTTTTAAACACAAGACCCACTTCTGCTGAGAACACAGTATAATGCATAAACATGGCTTGGAGAATTCAGCTGTGTTAAGACGCTAACAAGGAATACATTTCCTTTTGTTTAGTGTATTAGATGCCTACTATGAAATGTTTAGTCAACACTGATTTTAGTTACTTTGTAGAAGTCTTAAAATGTGAAATCTTGCTTTGCAATTCCTTTGTGTTAGTCATGGGGAAATTCAAACCTCCTTTTAAAAGTTATTGTTTTCTCCAGGCATCCTAACATTGGAGAGAATTATGTAGTAGGGACTCCCAGACTTTGATATTGGGACCATTGCTCATTTCATTACATGTGAATGACCTGGATCTGTGCATGCAAAGTACAATTTCACAGTTTGCAGATGATACACAACTTGAAACACTTTGAGGAGGATAGTAGCAGAATTTGGGATGACACACACAAACTGCAATGAGTAGGTTTCGCGTAGGTGTAATTTAATGCTAAACGGTCCACAGTTAAAACTTAAGAAGTTTGCTAAACAAAAATCAAAAACATGACTATTAGTAACTACACACTGTCTTAAACAATGAATTATATGGAAGATATTAGAAGTATACTGAACATAGTTGGTTATTTTCTGAAATTTATTTTTTCACCCATTGAACTTACACCCACAAAACTCAAGTCAGATACTTACATCTGGCCTGAGTACTGTTTCAAAGATTTGTGATGTGGGTATGCCGGCATTGGACTGGCGTAAACACAGTAAAACGTCTGACAACACCAGGTTTTAGTCCAACCGATTTATTTGATAATAGACTCACAAGCTTTCGAGGTTTCCCTCTTCGTCAGGTGAATGCATTCACCTGACGAAGAGGGAAACCTCGAAAGCTTGTGAGTCTATTATCAAATAAATCGGTTGGACTAAAACCTGGTGTTGTCAGACTTTTTACTCAAAGATTTGTATCAGGGTTGAGATATGTTTATTTCCACAGTGAGGTTGTGTCTTTAAATCTCTTGCAATCACAGTTGTTTCGTCCTCATTCAACAAGGGCATTGTTAATGTCTTAAGCATAGCTACCTCTGGCCAGAACTCTCTTGATCCTAGTATTCTTTAACCCTGGAGTGTTGTAACTAAAACTTTCTCTTTCTCTCTTCTTGGCTTGGCTATCCCTAGAAATTCAACTCATTGGCAAGAGTTCTTCATTAAGCAACAGTTTTAAACTCTTTTAACCAGCACAAGGAATTTCAAATGAACTTGGCTTGAAATAATTGTTGCCCACAGTAAACTTGTGCTATACTGAAAAAAAATTGAAAGTCTGCTTCTGACCAGAGCCATAACCCACAATCTACTCACCCCATAATTAACTTCTTATTGATCGTTTCTCTATTGTTTGTCTCCCAGACAACTTGGTAGCATGATCATTGAATGGAAGCTGGGCACTTTACCAGAAATTACTTCAGGGGGAAATGAAGTTCTTAATGGGGCCACCACCCCAACTGAAAATATAGGTTTTTTTTCCAGAAACACATGGTCCTTCACAGTATATTCACAAATCTTTGAAAGTGGCAGGCAAGTTGATAAGGCAATGAAGAAAATAGATGGAACATTTGCCTTTGTAAATAGGAGCATTGAACATAAAAACAAAAAGTTATCTAAATTTTAATGATCATTGGGTAGACCTAATTTTGGATTTTATATACAATTCAGTGCATTATTTGAGGCCTTAGAGCGGGTGCAAAGGTGATTTATCAGGAAGATATCAGGGATGAAGGACTTCAGTTATGAAAAGACTTGAAATTGGGATTGTTCAACTCAGAGTAGAAAAGTTAAGGGGAGACCTAAAGGGAGGCCTAAGCAGAGATCAATGCGGAGAAGTGTGAGATGATGCGTTTTGGTAGGAAAAACCTGGAGAAACAATATAAAGTAAGGTAAAATTCTAAAAGGGATGCAGGAGCAGAGGGACCTGGGCATATATCGACATTGATCATTGAAGGCAGCAGGGCAGGTGAAGAGAGCAGTTAATAAAGCAAATAGTATTCTTGACTTTATTAGTAAGGGCATAGGGTACAAGAACAAGGGGGTTTTGCTGAACTTATACAAGACACTAGTTAGACCTCAGCTGGAATATTGTGTACAGTTCTGGGTGCCACAATATAGGAAGAATGTGAACACATTGGAGAGAGAGCAGAAAGGGGTTTACAAGAACAGGTCCAGGGATGAGAAGCTTCAGTTATGAGGATAGACTGGAGAGGTTGGGACTATTCTCCTAGAAAAGAAAAAGGCTAAGAAGAGATTTGAAAGAGATGTTCAAAATCGTGAGGGGTTGCATAGGGTTAGTAGGGAGAAAAAGATGCGACTCATAAAAGAATCAAGAACATGAGGACTCATGAGATTTGCAAAAGAAGCAAATGTGATCTGAGAAAAAACTTTTTCACAAAATGAATGGTTCATGAGTGGCATGCGTTGCCTGGAGGTGCGTTGTGGGTGGTTCAACTGAGGCATTCAAAGAGAGCATTAAGATGATTTATTGAATTGAAGTAATGTGCAAGTGTACTGGGAAAAGGCACAGGAATGGCACAAGGTCATGATGCTCATTTGGAGAGCCGGTGCAGGCATAATGGGCCAAATGGCCTCTTTCTGCTCTGCAACAATTCTGCGTCCATAAGACAGGAGCAGAAATAGGCCATTTGGCCCATTGAGTCTCCCCTGCCGTTCAACAAGATCATGACTGATCTAATAGGATAACCTTCAACTCCACTTTCTTGTCTTATCCCCATAACTCTTGATTTTCTTACTGATGAAAAATCTGTCTTTCTTAACCCTGAACCTACTTAACGACCCAGGCTCTACAGCAGCAAAGATTTCCACAGATTCACTACCTTCTGAGATAATTCTTCCTCATCTCTGTCTTAAATGGGTGACCCCCATTTGAGATTATGCCCTCTGGCCCTAGACTCTCCCACAAGAGGAAACAACCTTTCGCCACCGACCTTGTCAAGCCCCCTGAGAATCCTACATGACTAAATAAGGTCACTTCTCATTCTTCTAAACTCCAATGAGTATAGGCCCAGCCTCCTCAATCTCTCCTCATAAGAAAATCCCTCCATACCCAGGATCAATCTAATGATTCTATGAGTAGAGCTATTCAAAATTATGAAAAATTTTGATAGACCAAGAAGAAGTCATTTCCTCTGACAAGTGGGCAGGCAACCATAGGTAATAGATTTAAAATAATTGACAAAGGTGGGAGGATGCGCAGGCACTTTTTCAGACCTTAGGTTGCTTATGACCTGAAAGGGTCATACATTCAAAAGACACTTTCAAAGGCAACTGAAGATATTGCTTGCAGAGGACTGATTTGCAGAGTTACGTGAAGATGTAGAACAAAATTGAATTGTATTTTAAAGAGTCACCTTGGCGTGACAGGCTGAATGGCCTCCTTCGCTGTTGTAAGATTCTGCGATTGCTTGAGGGACAAATGTTGACCAAGGCAACTGGAGAATGCAATTTCACTTTTTCGAATAGTGACACAGAAGACCACATTTGTTGATTGTAAGGTCATTGGAATTTTAAATGGATTATTGCAAGCATTATGATGGGGAAGTCTAATGCAGGGCCTTTAACATCAACTCAAAGAGGCTGCCAGGACCAAAGCTTAATTTTTAATCTGAAGGATAACATTTTTAAGAATACAACATTCCACCAATACTTTCTAAAAACAATCATTTATCAGATGTGGGCATTGCAAGCTCTTGTTGCTCATCCCAAATTCTTCTTGAACTGACTAGCTTGCTAGACCATTTAAGAGTCAACCATATTGTTGTGGACCTGGAGTCACATGTATGTCAGACCAGGTAAGGATCATAGCATCTACAGTGCTGAAGGTGGCCATTTGGCCCATCAGTTCTGCACCAACCACAATCCCACCCAGGCATTTACCCTAGCTAGTCCTCCTGACACTAAGGGGCAATTTCCCACAGCCAATCCATCTTACCTGCACATCCCTGTTAATCTGTAGGTCAGCAGATTTCCTTCCCTAAAGGACATTAGTGAACCAGATAGGTTTTTTACGACAATTGTCAATGATTTCATTAAACTTTGAATTCAGATTTCACCAACTGCTATGGTGAGATTTGAACATGGATTCCCCAAAACATAATGTTGGGTCTCCGGATTACAAGGCCAGTGACAATACCATGACACCACTGCCTCCCCTAATACTGTCATGGGAATACCAGCTGAGATTACATGCTCAAGTCTGATGAGTCAAAACCACTACCAATTGATGTGGAGCTGCTGGTGTTGGACTGGGGTAAGTCTCGTGACACAAGGTTAAAGTCTAACAGATTTATTTGGTATCATGAGCTTTCGGAGCACTGCTTCTTCATCAGGTGAGTTTACTGAGTTAACACCCACCTAATGAAGGAGCATCGCTCCGAAAGCTCATGTTACCAATTGAATCAAGGTGGCACAGAATAAGATGTTCAGTGGGGTCTAAGAACTGGTGAAATTCATCCATTCAGGCCATTTGGGTGTGGTGATCAGTATTCCTATGTATCGGGATGTGAAGGGAGCGTTCTAATTTCCTCATGATCTTTTTGGTGATTTCTTCTTCTGCTGGCTTTATTGCTGCAGACTGGCAGGGTTCAGATGATCTTTGCAGATTGCCACTGCAGGCACAGGCAGCTGCCGAAATGGCTTTAAGATACAAAAATAGCAATGAGCATCAAAAGCTGAATAATAGCCTTATTGTCTTGATGGAAATGACAGCCTTAAATTGTTGAATGCAGGCAAAAACATTGGAACACCAATGACTGGAAACAGCTGGGGATTGCATAATCGGTTCAAGTTTTTTTCTGAGGGGATTTGTTTCTGGAAATTTGACAGAAAATGACAGGTGTGGCAATATTCCCGAATTTAGTTAATGGAACTTCTGTTGTACTTGCGTTCAAGATAACAAATCAGCAGCTTTCGATTTGCGTTGATGACATGTAGCTGGGCAAAATGACTGTGTTGAGCCCTATGGATTCTGGCAGCTGACCACTGAGAAATGTGCATCAAACCTATTAGTTTTAGATCAGGTTTGACTTTACTCTTCCATTCATTGGCATAAGGCCCCCTCTCCTCCACCCCTATTAATAGAGCGACCAACCTGTTCTCATGGCTAACAGTAGGCCTGGCATATGAGTAGAAGGCCAATTTCCGCCAGCTTTGTATTACATTGAAGATACCCGAGAGATAATCATTCGCGTATCAAGGAAATTTGCTTCTTTGTAGGTGCAGTAGCAGAGAGATAAGTGTTGCGGTGGTGTGATTAAAACATTGCCTTATCTAGGTGAAAACAAGTTTAGAACGCATGCAGCAGAACAAGAATCAAAACATAAACATGAACTGAGAATTAGAGAGTGTCACAGCATAGAAACAAAACACTTATTAGCCCATTAAATCTGCGCGGATACTTGCCTCCACATGAACCACTCTATCCCACTTCTCTGCTTCTTGTTCATACTCATGCAAATTCCACTTTCTCAAGTATTTATTTCATTCCCTTTTCAAAGAAATGTATGGACTTGTCATTGCTTGTGGCAGGAAATATTTCTAACTCTGTATAAAGGAATGTTAACTAATAACCCAATGATTTCTTTTGCTGATTATTTTCAATTGTTGCCTTGCACGCTCATTGCCCCTGTCCCTGTGACCCCCACGTAGGGTCCTGATCTAGAACACCTCTGACTAAAATCCTCTAACCTCATGTGCTGGTTAGGTTGATTGGCCATGATCAATTACCCCTCAGTGTCAGGGGGATTAGCAGGGCAGATATGTGGGGTAATGGGGATATGGCCTGGGTGGGATTGCTGTCGGTGCAGGTTCACTGGGCCGAATGGCCTCTTTCTGCACTGCAGAAATTCTACTCTATGATTAAATTCATGTATGCCCTAATCCCTCTCTCTGAAATCTCCTCAGCCCTACCATTCCTAACCTCACAGATCTTCCAGTCCTAGTTTGGGTCCAATTGGACCATGTGAGCTGAATGTTTAGTATCGATATTAACACTGTCATCATTGCTGCCTCACTGCACCAGGGACCTGAGTTCGATTTCCACCTCGGATCATTGTCTGTGCAACGTCTGCATGTTCTGCCCGTGAGTGTGGGTTTCCTCCAGGTGCTCCGGTTTCCTCCCACAGTCTGAAAGGTGTGCATTGGCCATGCTAAATTCTCCCTCAGTGTACCTGAACAGGCGCTGGAAAATGGCGACTAGGGGATTTTCATAGTAACTTCATTGCAGTGTTAAGGTAAGCCGACTTGTGACACGAATAAATAAGCTAAACTAAAACTAATCATTGTAATATTAATGTTACTATGGATACCATGTGTACTTGAATCAAGAGGCTCAAGGTTGTCCAAAGACTAACCCTCTGGCCTCATTTGTCAGAGTCTAGGCCTCCCATTTGCTAGCTGTTCAAGCCAACAGGATATTCCAGTCCTGCCAATGGCGCACCCCCACTACAAGTTTCACAGGAATAAGGACTGCATTCAGTGGAAAACCCCGCTTACAATGTTTGGGCCAAAAGATCCAGCTGCTGGCCATTGGCCTCTCGTTGCCGTGATACACACGGTGGTTGGGCAGTTTCCCCTTCAAACCACTCACTATCTTGACTTGGAAATATTTCGCCATTCCTTCACTGTCTCTGTGTCAAAATCCTGGAACTCTCTCCCGCACAGCATGATAAGTATACCTACACCACATGGAATGCAGCAGTTCAAGAAGGCAACCCACTACCACCTTCTCAAGAGCTATTAGGGAATAAATGCTGGCCTGGCCAGCAATGCCTACATCCCATAAATTAATATATATATATATTTAAAAATCCACATCTTTAGGTTGAGCTTCTGGTATCCAATTTCGATCCGTGGTTGCTTTTATGAATTTGATGGAAATTAAAGCTCAATGCTACTGGTTAGAAGCCAACAAACTCCTCAACACAGATAAAAACAAATTAGTGTGGATGCTGGAATCTGAAACAAAAACAGAAAACGCTAGAAAATCTCAGCAGGTCTGACAGCCTCTGTGGAGAGGGAATAGAGCCAATGTTTCGAGTCTGGATGTCTCGTCATCAGCTTTGTTCTTTCTGATGGATGCGGTCCGACCTGCTGAGATTTTCCAGCATTATCTGTTTTTACCTTAATACAAATGCAGCTCGATGAAGGTATTGATGAAACTGTTTCAGTTTTCTCCACTAGCAAACTCGGGAATCTCTGTTATTTTCAATATTAATTATTAACCAGGGTTACAAATTTGATTCAGAGATAACCAAAAATAAACTTCAGATAGAAGCAAACATAGGTGGAAACCTGGTGTTGTATAGAGAACAACCTGCTGAAAGGGGTTCAGATTGCTGCTGGCAGGCAGCAATATTCACTCCCAGAACAAATGCCATCAGTCACTGTGTCAATCAGTTTCATTTCCATAGGGATCTACAATATGATTCGAGTGATCTTATTTGCAATCATTTGATTGATCGTGCCTGTCAAAATACAGGATGAATATTGGGGCCAATCTCTAATTGGTCATATTGTTCTGAGGGAAATTGTTTTACAGTGTGTAAACAGGATTTTAGTCAGCACTAGCCCCATGTAATGTATAATAACTTGTAACAAGGCTACAATCATAACAAAGAAGTACCTTTGTACTTCTTTGTTATTATTGTAGCCTTGTTACAAGTCATTAGTTACTAATGTTACAAGTTATTACAAGTAGGTTGTTGCATAAGGTTAAATCTCACGGGATCCAGGGTGAGGTAGCTAAATGGATACAAAATAAGCTTGATGACAGAAGCCAGAGGGTGGTCGTAGAGGGTTGTTTTTCAAACTGGACCCTGTGACCAGTGGTGTGCCTCAGGGATCAGTGCTGGGTCCACTGTTATTTGTCATTTATATTAATGATTTGGATGAGAATATAGGAGGCATGTTAGTAAGTTTGCAGGTGACACCTAGGATTGCAATGGGATCTTGAATAATTGGGCCAGTGGGTTGACAAATGGCAGATGGAGTTTAACTTAGATAAATGTGAGGTGATGCATTTTGGTAGATTGAACCAGGGCAGGACTTACTCAGTTAATGGTAGGACATGGGGGGTGGGGGCATTACAGAACAAAGAGATCTAGGGGTACAGGTTCATAGCTCTTTGAAAGTGGAGTCAGAAAGTAGTGGACAGAGTGGTGAAGAAGGCATTCAGCATGCTTGGTTTCATTTGTCAGAATATTGAATACAGGAGTTAGAACGTCTTGTTGAAGTTGTACAAAACATTGATAAGGCCACAATTGGAATACTGCGTACTGTTCTGGTCACCCTATTATAGAAGGGATATTATTAAACTAGAAAGAGTGCAGAAAAGATTTACTAGTATGCTACCGGGACTTGATGGTTTGAGTTATAAGGAGAGACTGGATAAAGTCTCTAGTGTTGACTAGTGATGGGACCATGGTGAAAGAGACATGTCTTTGAGCTTGGAGATTGGGTGCTCCAACAATCAGGAAGAACTATCGCATGGCAGTGCATATTATGGATAAGAAATGCCTATCTCATCTGCCTCCAGAGCAAACTGGTCAAGGGAAAAAGGGATAGATTTAAATGTTCTCTGGGTGTATTCAGGAAGCATTTCTAGCTTTTGAACAGCTACTGAACTTGTTCCAAAATTCACAGAACTCCACCAACAACATGAATATCAAGAAGCACGTTTGTCGAAGTGTCAAGGAGCTCATTGAGACTGAGTAAGTGCGAGGTTGTTCTCAATGGAGGTGTACTACAACACTTCACTCCTTGGTGTGAATGTATAAACATAAACAGCCGTATGTAACATTTAAGGAAGTGTATATTTAGAAGTCACAGTTCAAACTGATGCGGCTCTCAATCCTCCGAACTGTACTGAATATACGCGGAGCATCAAACTATGGACAGTTAGGTCAAATTATGTGTATTTTATTATTAGTTCTCAGTATTTGCGGGCTCTATGCTGAATGTTTGGTATCTATAGCAACACCACCATCGTCATGATAATAGAAGTGTTACTATGGATACTGAGACACTACTTTAAGTTGCTAGAAAGTCAGAATTGACATCAGGGTGCAACAGGAACAAATGCCTCACTCCAATTCCTAGGCATTTGTCTGCTTAGGAACACAGGATTTAGGAGCAGGACAGGATCTTTGAGCCTGCTCCACCATCTGCTTTTATTCTCAACTCTACTATCTGTCCCCCATAACCCTGGATTCCGCTGTCTGTCAAAAATCTGTCTAAATCCACCTTGAAGAAATTCAATTACCCAGCCTCCACTTCTTTCTGGGGAAAGAAAATTCCACCAATGATGCTGTTTGAGAGAGAAAAATGCTCCTCAATTCTGTCTTAAACAGTAGACTTCTTTAACTGTACCTCCTGGTTCCAGGGGAGGCAGTGGTGTAGTGGTATTGTCACTGGACTAGTAATTCATAGACTCAGGACAAGATCTGGGGACCCAGGTTCAAATCCCATCATGGCTGATGGTGAAACCTGAATTCAATCAAAAAAAAGCCAAATGGGACCATGAAACCATTGTTGATTGTCTGTAAAAACCCATCTAGTTCATTAATGTCCTTAAGGGAAGGAAATCTACCATCCTAACCTGATCTGGCCTACACGTGAGTCCACAGCAATGTAGTTAACTCTCAAATGCCCTCTGAAGGCAGGAGTTAGGAGGGTTAAAAGGGGTCATGAAAAGTCCTTGGCAAACAGGATTAAGGAAAACCCTAAGGCATTGCTTACATATGTAAAGAGCAAGAGGCTAGCCAGGGAAAGGTTTGGTCGACTCAAGGATAGTGGATGGACTCTATGCATGGAACCAGAGGAAATGGGCGAGATGCTAAATGAATACTTAGCCTCAATATTCACCAAAGAGAGGAACTTGATGGATGAGGAGCCAAGGGTAGGGTGTGTAGATATTCTGGGTCAACTTGATATCAAAAAAGAGGAGGTATTGGGTGCCTTAAAAAGCATTAAAGTATATAAACCCCAGGGTCTGATGGGATCTACCCAGAATACTGAGGAGGCAAGGGCAGAAATTGGTGGGGCCTTGACAGAAATCTTGGGCAATAAATGCTGGCCCCACCAACGATGCCCACATCCCCTGAGTGATTAAAAAAAAGTCTCTTCTACACGCGGAAACACCCCCCCTGGCTTCTACATGATAAATTACTCTCAGGCTTTGATATGTTTCAGTAAGATCACCTCTCTTCTTCTAAACTCCTAAAATATAAAATCTAGAACAAGAGGTCATAGTTTTAGGATTAGAGATGGCAGATTTAAAACATAGTTTAGGAGAAATTCCCTCCCTCAAAGGGTCACATGTCTGTGGAATTCACTACCCCAGAGCACGGTGGGTGACAGGACATTGAATAAAGTTAAGGAAGAGGTGAACAGATTTTTAATTAGTCAGGGTTTAAAGGGCTATGGCAAATGGGCAGGAAAGTGGAATTGAGGCCAAGATGTGATCAGCCATGACCGTATTGAATGGCGGAGCAGCCTCAAAGAGCAAAGAACAAATGACATTGAAAGTACTGCACAGCAATAGGCCTTTCAGCCCTCCAAGCCTGCGCCATTCATGCTGCTCGACTGAACTAAAACCCCCTATCCTTTCAAGGACCATATCCCTCCATTTCCATCCTATTCATGTATTTGTCCAGACACCGCTTAAACTCACGATCATATCTGCTTACATTACCTTCCCTGGCAGCAAGTTCCAGCCACCCACCACCCTCTGTGTCAAAAAACTTGTCTCGAGTGGCTAAATTTCCCATTCCTTCTCCTGATTTTTATGAAGCTACTGGTGTCAGACCAGTGCCTATGAACTGTGATGGCATTGCCAAGAAGACTTGTCAATAAGAAAAAAGAAGCATTCAAAAGATCTAAAAGGCTTAGGAAAGATGAAACCCTTGAAGAATGTAAAGAACATAGGAAGAACTTAAGGCAGGAGTTAGGAGGGCTAAAAGGGGTCATGAAAAGTCCTTGGCAAACAGGATTAACGAAAACCCTAAGGCATTGTATACAAATGTAAAGAGCAAGAGGCTAGCCAGGGAAAGGTTTGGTCGACTCAAGGATAGTGGATGGACTCTATGCATGGAACCAGAGGAAATGGGCGAGATACTAAATGAATACTTCACCTCAATATTCACCAAAGAGAGGAACTTGATGGATGAGGAGCCAAGGATAGGGTGTGTAGATATTCTGGGTCATGTCGATATCAAAAAAGAGGAGGTATTGGGTGCCTTAAAAAGCATTAAAGTAGATAAAACTCCAAATTTGTAGACCTCTATCGGGTCACCCCTCAGGCTCCATTTTTCCAGGTGAAAATAATTTTAATTTATTCAACCTCTCCTCATAATCAACACCCTCAAGACCAGGCAACATCCTGGTGAATCTTGTTTGCAGTTTCTCCAAGCTTTCATGTCTTTCTGGTAGTGTGGTAACCAGAACTGCACACAATACTCCAAATGCGGCCTAACCAAGGCTTTATATAGTCGCAGCATGATTTCCCAAGTCTTGTACGCCATGCCCCAGCTGATGAAGGCAAGCATGCCATATACCTTATTAATCACCCTAGCCACTTGTGTTGCCACTTTTAAAGAACTGTGGAACTGCACGTCCAGATTCCTCTATATGTTCATGTTCCCAAGGGTTCTGCCATTTACAATATAATTTACAACTAAATTTGATCTTCCAAAATTCACCACCTCACATTTGTCCAAATTAAACTCCATCTGCCATTTCTGTGCTCAAGTCTCCAATCTACTTATATCCTGTTGTATCCTCTGACAATCCCCAACACTATCAGCATTTCCACCAATCTTTGTGTCATCCACTAACTTACTAATAAGACTACCCACGTTTTCTTCCAGATCATTTATATATGCTACAAGCAACAGAGGCTCCTATGCTGATCCCTGCAGAACACCACTAGCTGCAGATCACCATTCTGCAAAAAATACCCTTCCACTAATACTCTATCTTCTATGATCAGGCCAATTCTGTATCTATCTAGCCAACTCACTCTGAATCTCGTGTAATTTTAGTTTCTATACCTGTCTGCCATGAGGGACCTTATCAAGTGCCTTACTAAAGCCCATTTCAACTACATCCACAGCCTTTCCCTCATCAAATATTTTTGTCACCTCTTCAAAAAACTCAATCAAGCTGGTGAGACATGACCTTCCACATACAAACCAAGCTGCCTGTCACTAACTAATCTATTTTCTTCCAAATGTGCATATATCCTGTCCCTCAGGATCTTCTCCAAAAGCTCCCCCACCACTAACTTGAGGCTCACTGGTCTATAATTTCCTAGAATTTCCCTGCTTCCTGTCTCAAACAAAGGAACAACATTGGCTATTCTCCAGTCCCCTGAAATTTCTTCTGTGGTCAAAGAGGATGTTAAGGCCCCAGTTATTTCTCCCCTTGCCTCCTATAGTAACCCAGCGTAGATCCCATCTGGCCCCGAGGACTTGTCTACTTTAATGCAATTTAGGATACCCAATACTTCCTCCTTCAAAATATTGACATTCTCTAGAGCATTCACACCACTATCCCTGAGCTCAATATCTGTAATGTCCTTCTCCTTGATGAATACGATGCAAAGTTCTCATTAAGGATCTCACCCACTTCCTGTGGCTCCACACATGACTTCCCTCCAGAGTCTTGGGGCACTGGGGCCAATATTAGAGAAAGTGAGACCCATACTGATGCAATGGTCTTCATATGAGCCATGCTGGGACCAGCAATAGGGCAAATATTACAACTAAGTTGGTAGAGAGGGCTTTAAATTAAATAGTGAGGGCAAGTGATCAAGGCAGTGTGATCAATTAAAGGGGGAAGAGAAGGTAAAAGAGCAAGAGAGAAGTGATAGAGTACGGCTGGAAGGGACGGAGTGTACAAACTTAGGAGTGCACCAATGATAAGTCCAGAGGTTACTAAAATGGTTAAAAAGACATCTAAATGCAAATCACATTAGAAACAAAACAGATGGATTGAGAGGTCAGTATGAAGGAACATAAGAAATAGGAGTAGACCATATAGCCCATGGAGCCTGCTTCACCATTCAATACGCTCGTGGCTTCAACTCCATTTCCTGCCCACTTCCTATATCCCTTAATTCCCTTAGAAAACAAAAATCTTTCCAAGCCAGCCTTAAATGTATTCAATGATGGGTCATCAACAAACCTCTGTCGTAGAGAATTCTAAAGATTCACAACTCTTCAATGAAGACATATCATCTCATCTCACCTCATCTAAAGCTTGGCTCCTTATCCTGAATGTCCCTGTGTTCTAGACGCCCAACAAATGGAAACAATCTCTCAGCATTCACCACACTAAACTCCTTCAGAATTTTGTAAGTTTCATTGAGATTGCCCCTCATTCTTCTAAACTTCAGTAAATATAGGTCACACTTACTCGGTCTCCAATCACTGACCAACTTCCATATCCTAGAGATCAATTTAATAAATCTTCACTGTTTCATCTCTCACGTAAGTATATCCTTTCTCAAAGGAAATTATGCCAGATGCAGTCTCACCAATACCCTGTATAATTGTAGCAAGACATCTTTATTCTTGTACTCCAGTCCCCATGCAATAAGGCCACCTACCACTGCCTTCCTAATTTCTGCTGCACCTTTTGGGGAGGCGATGGCCTAGTGGTATTATACCACTATAGGGCGGAACATTAGCACAGTGGTTAGCACTGCTGCTTCACAGCTTTAGGGACCTGGGTTTGATTCCCAGCTTGGGTTACTGTCTGTGTGGAGTTTGCACATTCTCCTCGTGTCTGTGTGGGTTTCCTCCCACAGTCCAAAGGTGTGCAGGTTAGGTCGATTGGCCATGCTAAAATTGCCTCTTTGTGTCCTAGATGCATAGATTAGAGGAATTAGTGGGTAAATATGTAGGGGCAAGGGGGTAGGGCCTGGGTGGGAGTGTGGTTTGGTGCAGACTCGATGGGCCAAATGGCCTCTTTCTGCACCGTAGGGTTTCTATGATTATCGCTAAACTATTAATACAGAAACTCAGCTAATGTTTTGGGGACCTGGGTTTGATTCCCGCCACAGCAGATGGTGGAACTTGAATTCACTTTAAAAAATCTGGAATTTAGAATCTACTGATGACCATGAATTGATTGTAGGAAAACCCCTTTTTTGCACTAATGTCCTTCTGGGAAGGAAATCTGCCATCCTTACCTGGTTTGGCCTACATGTGACTCCAGAGTCACAACAATGTGATTGAATCAGCTACCCTCCAAGGCCAGTTATGGATGGGCAATAAATGTTGGCCAGCCAGTGACACCTACGTTCCATGAATAAAGAAAAGGCTAACTTTCTGTGTTTCTTGTACTAGCACATTCAACTCTCTGAGCTTGCAAGTTTCTCATCTTATAAAGTGTTATCTTCTTTTTTATTCTTATGGCCACAGTTGTGGATGCTGAAGGGTGTTTCCCCTTGTAGGAAAGATTAGGGGATAAAGTTTAAAATATGGAGTCTCCCATTTAAGATGGAAATGAGGGAAAATATTCTCTCAGAGGGTATGATTCTGTCGAACTTTCTACCCTAGAGAGTTAGGCAGGGTTATTGAATATTTTTGTGGCTACATTAGATAGTTTTTTTGATTGAGGAGGAGGCCAAAGAGAGGATAGGAAGGAAAATGGAGTTGAGGCCCTGGTCAGGTCAACCATGAACCTATTGAATGGCATAGAAGGCTCGAGGGGCCTTCTTCTAATTTGTATGTTTATATGTACATATGAATTAGTGGCCATGGGGGTGAGTGGAGAGCCAGGGCTTGGTATGAGTTCATGAGGGGCCATGAGGGATGTGGATGGGTGTGTGGGTGAGGGGTATACCTGGATGTGGATAGGAACATGAGGAGCATTTTTTAAACTCACCTTTTAACAGTATCCTTGTGCAAACTATGGTTCATGACACATTTGTGATGCCATGAAACACATCTCTTTAAAAACCTGGGCTGACTCCATGAAAATTGCAAAGGAATAGAAAATGTCCATCTCCACAATAGAACAGACAGGTTGTGAGTAGTTGCTGTGGGCTCGTGACCCACAATAGCATGCACCTGTATAGAGTCATAGAGTCATAGAGGTTTACAACATGGAAAGAGGCCTTTCAGACCAACTTGTCCATGCCGCCCAGTTTTTACCACGAAGCTAGTCCCAATTGCCCACATTTGGCCCATATCCCTCTATACCCATCTTAGCCATGTAACTGTTTCAATGCTTTTTAAAAGACAAAACTGCACCTGCCTCTATTACTGCCTCTGGCAGCTTATTCCAGACACTCACCACCCTCTGTGTGAAAAAATTGCCCCTCTGTTTGCTTTTGTATCTCTCCCCTCTCCCCTTAAATCTATGCCCACTAGTTTTAGACTCCCCTATCTTTGGGAAAAGATATTCACGATCTAGCTGATGTGTGCCCCTCATTATTTTATAGACCTCTGTAAGATCATCCCCAAGCCTCCTATGCTCCAGGGAAAAATGTTCCAGTCTATCCAGCCCCTTCTTATAACTCAAACCATTAAGTCCTGGTAGCATCCTAGTAAATAATTTCGGCACTCTTTCTACTTTAATAATATCCTTTCTATAATAGGGCGACCAGAGCTGTTCACAGTATTCCACCCCCATATAAAGACACCCCTGAAAATCAGACAGCCAAGAATGGGGTCAGGAATCCTGAGCTGAGGCCAACCCACCATTTTTCAAGAGCTCCCAAGTCATCTTGACTTAATGAAAATCCAGGCCACTAACTAAATTTGTCTGTGGGATAAGAGGGTTGTCTTCAGATGGGATATTGAGTAAATTGGGTCAATATTCTCTGGAGATTAGAAAAAGGAGACACAATCTCATTGAAACATACAAGTATCTGAAAAGGCTTAACAGGGTAAGCACCCAGGAAATTGTTTCCACCGGTAATCTAAAGAAAGCTCAAGCACAATGATTTTTGATTTGATTTATTATTGCCACAAATATTGGGATACAGTGAGGAGTATTGTTTCTCGCGTGCTATACAGACAAAGCATTCCATACATGCAGTGGATGGAGGAAGGAAAGGAGAGGGCGCAGAATGTAGTGTTACCATCATAACTAGGGTGTAGAAAAAGATCAGGTTAATATAAGACAGGTCCATTCAAAAACCTGATGGCAGCAAGGAAAAAGATATTCTTGAGTCATTTGGTGTATGAACTCAGAATTTTGTATCCTTTTGTATGGAGCAAACAAACACTTTAAGGCACCTGTCAAACCCACTGGAATGAAGTGGGGTCATGTCTCACGTTACTGCTACAGGAACCTTTTGCTGTTAAGTGCACCATGCTTTCTTGTCCAGCCTCAGCCTACTGTGGAATCTGAATGAGACAGAAAACCCTACAACTCTCACTGTTGCCTAAAAGTTTGATCAGTGGACATGGTACTGGGTAGCAGGGACATGTCTGGAACAGTTCATCCGGCACCCACACTCATCTCTTCTTCTGCCTCTTAGAGAAGCTCAAGCAAAGAATAACTGTCAACCCCGTGTCCGTTTTAAGAATGGCATTGATGCAGTTCAGGCTTACGTATTCATTTCCTGATCATTATTGGCCTTTAGCTGCCATATTTCCAAATGGACAAACTGAGCAAACAGCATATTTCTCATGAGAAAATCATAAAGTTCAACAAAAGGTAATTTAAATCAATCTTGACCGTAGAATCATAGAAGCCCAACAGTGCAGAAAATGGCCATTTGGCCCATCGAGTCTGCACTGACAACCATCCCACTCAGACCCTATCCCCGTAACATCACATATTTACCCTGCTGATCTCCCTGATATTAAAGAGTGATTTAGCATGGCCATTCAACCTGATCTGCACAACTTTGGGAGTGTATTATAATATTTTGGACGATATTATATTATTTTCACTGAGAATGCAAGAATATTTAATGCTGGCCTGAACGGCTGGTGAGAAGATCTTGCGCATGTACATTGAGCAGGAACACAGTGAAGAACAGCTTATTTCTATGATGTCTGTATCCAGTGGGTCAGGCTGCAGTGGTTGTAAAATCCACTTCTGTAGCTGGGACCTGTGAAATGTGAAACAGAAAGTACAAATGTTTTCGCTGAAAAATACATTTTGCAGAAGATTTTCCTCTTGTACTCATCAGGACAATTGCAAGAATAGCGAAGTCAAGAGAAATAAAACCTGATACTGTATAGGAAGAGAGTGCGGATTGGTTGACAAATGGACTCTGACTAGTAGAAGCATTCTGTGAGATACCAGCTGCTACAGACTTTGTCAGGAGCACAGAAGGAATTTATTAATAAGGAACAACATGTACAGAGGCTGGCTGCCCAGTTGCCCTGGAGAAGCTCACCAGATTTGGAAGAAAACATAACTGATCTGATTAGCAAGTTTGCGGATGATACTAAGTTTGTTGGAGTTGTGATAGTGATGAAGATTGTCAGACAATACTGCAGGATGTAGATAGGCTGGAAAATTGGGCAGAGAAATGGCAGATTGAATTTAATCCGGACCACTGCAAGGTGATGCATTTTGGTAGAGCCAATTCAGGTGGGAGCTATAAAATAAATGGCAGAACCATCAGGGGCGTAGACACACAGAGAGATCTGGGAGCACAAGTCCACAGATCCTTAAAAGTGGCAGCACAGGTGGAAAAGATGGTGAAGAAAGCTTAGGGCATGCTTGCTTTCATTGGCCGGGGCATCGAGTATAAAAGTTGGCAAATTATGTTACAGTTGTATAAAGCATTGGCTAGGCCACATTTGGAATACTGTGTCCAATTCTGGTCACCACATTACTAGAAGGATGTGGAGGCTTTGGAGGGAGAACAGAAAAGGTTTTCCAGAATGTTGCCTGATATGGTGGGTATTAGCTATGAGGGAAGTTTGAATAAACTGGGATTGTTCTCCCTGGAAAGACAAAGGCTGAGGGGGCGGTCAGATAGAAGTTTATAAAATTATGAAGGGCATGGATAAGGTGAACAGTTGGAAGTTTTTTCCCAGGGCAGAAATGACACTTACAAGGGGGCACGTGTTCAAGTTAAGTGGGGAAATATTCAGTAGAGATGTGCAGGGGAAGTTTTTTTACACAGAGCATGGTGGGGCCTGGAATGCACTGCCAAGTGAGGTGGTTGAGGCAGACACGTTAGCGACATTTAAGAATTATCTGGATAAACACATGAATAGGCGGGGAATAGAGGGATACAAACAGTTGATCTAGACAGGACAAAGTGATCTGCACAGGCTTGGTGGGCCAAAAGGCCTGTTCCTGTGCTGTACCGCTCTCTGTTCTGTCCCAGTCCCTACGTGTTTTCTACATATCGTCAGACCGTCTTCTGCTTCAGGTAGGACTTTACGTCCTGGGGTGATTGCCCACTCTCAGTTCCAGTTGATCCCTCAAGCCAGGTGACCCCTTTCTGCTATGTTGCCCTTAAAGGGACAACGACCACAGTTACCCTGATCAGATCATTTTGTATATCGCATAAACTCATGAGTAGACCTAAGGCTGTTACTTTCAGCCCTAACAAGTGTTTCATGAGCTTTCCCTGAAAGGGAAAAGTGTCTCTAAAATTGAGCAACAGGTGAAGCTAATTTCAGTCATAACATTAGTGGTATTCGCCACTAACAGGATAAGTTGCCACGTCAAGCCAAAAGGACGTTCTGCCTATCATACAAATCAGTGATGTAGGTTTATGAATTCCAGTGCCAATGTGGTGCTCGTTATGTAGACCATACATCCCAAAAACTGGCAGATTGTATTAAACACCACGTCCCTTTAGCTGTTTGCAATGAGAAAGGTACAACCTGTACTTGCAAAATTCAAAACACGGTGTCCAACATTAGATGTGATTCCAGAATCAAACAGAATTTGCTTAATAATCCTCAATGTGCTACGAATTACAACCAATTTAGTTTGTCAGTTGGGTTTGCAGTGTGGTGTACTGGAAGTGACATATATTAATACCATGGCTCTATTCTTTGCAGACACAAAGAATATGTGCAAACATTGCACCTGCTTCAAAGAACAAAGAGAACAAAGAAAATTACAGCATAGGGACAGGCCCTTCAGCCCTCCAATCTTGCACTGACCATGCTGTCCGTATTAACTAAAACCCCCTACCCTTCCGGGGACAATATCTCGCTATTTTCATCCTATTCATGTATTTGTCAAGATGCCCCTTAAAAGTCACTATCGTATCTGCTTCCACTACCTCCTCCGGCAGCGAGTTCCAGGCGCCCATCCCCTCTGCATAAAAAATTTGCCTCGTACATCCCCTTTAAACCTTGCCCCTCACGCCTTAAACCTACGCCTCCAGTAATTGACTCTTCCACCCTGGGGCAAAGCTTCTGACTATTCACTCTGTCCTTGCCCTTCATAATCTTGTAGATTTCAATCAGGTCGCCCCTCAACCTCCATCATTCCAGTGAGAATAAATCAAGTTTCTCCAACCTCTCCTAATGGTCTCCATACCAGGCAACATACTGTATTCTCTCCAAAGCCTCAACATCCTTCTGGTAGTATGGCAACCAGAATTAAACACTATATTCTAAGTGCAGCCTAACTAAGGTTCTATAAAGTGCAACATGAGGCTAAACAAAATAAGTGATAGCTGTAATGTTCTAACCATGTTAGGGGTTGTGGGTTTTAACAAAAAGAAAACATGTGGTTTTCACACATAGATTCAAATTAACACCAATAGATTTATTCCTGGAGCTCTGGCCTGCACACAGTACAAACTAAAACTAAAACCGCAGCCTATGCAACACCCCAATGACATCACCATCAAATCATATGATCAGCTCTTAAAGTAATCTGGAATAACTTAAATATAGAGCAATGGCCACTTGTTGGTTTATTCCTCATGGCATTACCTCAACCAATTGCAGTGGTATAAATTTCAAACATGCTTGGCAGGTAACCATCAACCAGTGCATTATCTGTGCCAAAGGCTTTAATCAATTAAAGTTCACTTGCCAATCAATCAGTACCCTCCTATCATTTAGGGGAGGCAATGGCCTAGTGGCATTATCACTAGACTATTAATCCAGAAACTCAGCTAATGTTCTGGGGACCTGGGCTCAAATCCCAACACAGTAGGTGATGGAATTTGAAGTCAATAAAAAATATCAGGAATTAAGCATCTACTGATGACCATGAAACTATTATTGCTTGTCGGAAAAATTCATCTGCTTCACTAATGTCCTTTAAGAATGGAAATCTGTCATCTTTGCTTGATCTGGCTTACATGTGACTCCAGAGCCACAGCAGTGTGGTTGTCTTTCAAATACCCTCGGAAATGGCTTAGCAAGCCACTCAGCCCACAACAACCATCTCAGGTGCAATTAGGTATGGACAATAAATGCTGGCTAGCCAGTGACGCCCATGTCCCACAAATGAATAATAAAAGCAATTGTTTCCCCAACATTAGTATTCTTGCAATTGTCCTAATGAGTGCAAAATGAAAAGCTTGAAAATGACTATACGTCTTTTTGTTAGCTTTCACATCACTGAAGTTATTACTATTGCTTCTTGAATCCATGTTTATAATTTTAGTTGATTTTTAGTGTGAATCTTTCTTTTCCAGTCAAATCTCATTGGAATGTGTTGTCTAGTGAATACTCTGTGTTACTACATTAAGTGGGACAAAACATAATTAGTGTGCTTTTCAAACTCATAGATTACCAGATATCCACGAAGCAATTGCAAGGTTTTAACACAATAGGAAGGTTGGAATTATTTCCATGACATTGATGCTTGAACGGACTGTCCATGCGACCATAGTTGTGTTGTTACAATTAATTCCTTTAAGAATGTGTACAACTTTATCTACAAATTCACTAATTCATTTAAAACTCCCTTTGTGTATTAATGTCTAATATATTACTGCATTATTTTCAGACATTAAATTGCACCTATTTCACATTAGCAAAGCAACCTGGAATCGATTTTCAATTCTTGTACATGGAGGGAGACATCAGTGTAAGAGCTGTCGAGAAGTTGAACTGCACTCAAGACTTATTTTCTGCACTCCTCAGCTCCTTGTACCTGTGATGGGTGTGGGGGAGGTGACCTGGGATTACCTGGCTATTAGCAGTCATCATTAAAGCCACTTAGCCACATTGGTTTATATGAAGGATTACAGAGGTCCATATTTTCCATGTGTCCCTGTTTAAATATAATTTGGAGAATAAATACTTGATGCACATTTTAAAAATTCTTTTGGATTTCTAATATGCCTGTGTATATGTCTGATCTTCTTAATCCTTTGAGGATGCAGCAGCAACCCAGCACCAGCATTGACTACAACCATCAGCAATCCTCATAAAAATTCCCCTCCTGAAACATGCTGACAGAGAAGGTTGTATAAATCATTGAAAAAGCACTCAAAACGTCACGAGTAGGAAGTATATACAGACATGAAAATGGTAGTGAAAAGCAAAAAAGCCATCGCTTTCATAACCTCACTGATCACTATATTTGCTGTAGTAAACATGCTTGTCTTTTCCATGCTTTTATGTAAGGTTTCTCTTTATTTGTGGCTTTGCATTGTGACTAAATCACTTAAAAGCAAGCACATGAAAGTAATTCACTGCAAGTGGAAACACCCTTTTTACTGCAGTTTTTAGAATTGTTGGATTTTGTAACATTTTTTTAATAAGGTGGTACATTCTCGCTGATGTGCGAATATACAAAGTTGAGTATGACCATTTTTCAGCTGGAGCCTGCTGTCTAATAGGCACAAACGCTTATAAAAATTAATTGAAGTTTTATTGAAATTTTTAAAACAACATTCCTCCCAGCTTCTATGTCATTAACAGTTGTAAATTACACTTAATGCTCTCACTTAACAGCTCTCCATCGCCTGTTTAGCACAGTTTACTTTAAATAGGTTAACACCTCTGTTACAGAGGAAAATTATGCAAATGCATTGAGAGTCCGGCTGTTAATAGCGCCTACAGGAACTTCTTTTGTTAACTTTCTGCCTCTGCCAAACTCTAACCATCTGCTAAGAGTACAGAATCAGTTCTTGCTGATGTGCTTTAAACTTTTTGTAAATGAAGTGCCAGCCTCCAGTTGGTACATTTCTTGACTAATTGGCCAAGTTTATAAATTCACTGTAAGGAGATATTAGGGAAGTGAACACCATGTTGATCAATTAACAGCACAACACTATAAAAATACCTGTTACGAAGACCCATATAAGCTCATTTTAAGTGACCGATGTGGGAAGAATATTTCTTAAGTTTGTTGTTTGGTAGGACAGGTCTTGAGTATTATTGATAAAAAAGACATTTTTTGCCAAAACTTTTTGTCTTGCACTCTCATGACAATATGGAAGAATAACAAATGTAAAGGGAGTAGCAATTTATACTATATGAGAAGGGAGGACTCATTGGTTGGCAAGTGAATTCTGATCAGTTGAGGCAATGTCATGGAGAGTGCACCACAGTTAACTGCCAAGGCAAAAAAAGAAAATTCTGGAAAACCTCAGCAGGCTTGACACTATCTGTGGGTAGAGACTAGAGTCAACATTTGAGTCTAGATGACCCTTCATCTCCCCACAGATGCTGTTAGACCTGCTGAGATGTTCCAGCATTTTCTGTTTTTGTTTCAGATTCCAGCATCCACACAGTATTTTGCTTTTGGTTAATTGCCAAGCATTGGTTCAAATCTAAACCAGGCAGCTTTATTCTAATTGCAGAATAAACCAGTGAAGATTTTATTCAGCTGAAATAGATTTAATGTATGTACATGTTCTAACTGTCTGCAAAGAATGGGGCCCTGTGTATGCGACTTCCAGTACACACAAGTACACCTCACTGCGAGTTCAACTGACAATCTTAAATCTTGTGAACAGCTATTTGACACAATCCATCAGTCATTGGGATGCATGGCCTACATATCTAGAGTTACACTGGCACTAAAGTTCATTAAGAAGTCTGACAACACCAGGTTTAAGTCCAACCGATTTATATCATCAGGTGATAAAGGGACAAATCTTGAAAGCTTGTGAGTTTACCATCAAATAAATCGGTTGGACTTAAACCTGGTGTTGTCAGACTCCTTACTGTGTTTACCCCATTCCAACGCCGGCATCTCCACAACATGACTAAAGTTCAATACCATATTACTCATTTGCATGGTAGGCAGAATGTCGTTTTGGTTTGACGGTGACATCCTGTTAGTGGCGAATACCACTCGTTGCTACTGCTTAGTAGCAACATGAAACAGTTAGCCTCTCTTGTTGCTCAAATGTTTGGAGCAACACAGTCTGGTCATGTCAAGCGGCAGCGTCAATTGTTATGACCTGTCTGATTTTCATGTCCACCACAAATGACTTACAGCCTGCTAGGCCTTAAAAGAAATCCAGATAAATTCATCAGTAAACTTGACAAAAGGATAGGAATAGCTATCCTTAGCAATATCAACAAAATGGTCACCATTCTTAATAACTGGTCCAAATTCAAGTCCATTGGACTTGCCATATAACATGGACAGCTTTATTCGAAATTAAGCAAAAAGAAAATGCTGGTTGGACTTGAGTAAGAGTGATGAACTTCCACTTGATGGTATATGACAGGGTTTGTCCTCGCAGCTTGCTGTGTCCACGTATATATGGGCTGCCCAAGTCAGACAAAAGTGATGCATCTTTAAACCAAGTTTTATCTATGACTTGTTCTGTACAACATGAACAGGTCAAATGGCACAGCAAATTCTTACAACCAGTTTTGGGCAAGTTTTCCACATCTTTGGGAAGACCATACAGGACTTGCTTATTGATAGCAATGATCTATCCATGTGTTCACTTGCCATTGCTAGTCTATTTAACAATAGTCCACATAAGGAAGGCATAGATAATTATGCTGCAGCATTATATCATGGTGATCTTGACCCGCTGCCATTGTGTGAATCAGTGTTCATGGAACTTATGAATGCAGCAATCCATGACACTGTGCATGGCCAAATAGGTAGTATTGCCATGGGATCCCCTCTAGGCCCAGCTCTTACAAACATCTTTGCTGGGTTCCCTGGGACGGATGTTTTTGATGGAATGACATCTAACCCTATCTCTTGCATATTTCCAATATGTGAATGATATGTTCAGTATATCTAAATCTGCAGTTGCCTGTAATGATTTTCTAATGTTTTAATGGGCTCCCTCCTGCACTCAAATTCACCTTTGAAATGGAGCAGTCAAACAATGCTTGGCAGTTAACTGTCAACCACCATTAACTGGTGCATTCTCCATGCCAACACCTCTACCAATCAGAATCCACTTGTTGTTCTCGTTATATTTTGTTTCCTTGCAAATCATCCTGATGAGCGTAAGATGAAAAGCTGCAACAAAAATGTTCTGTTTTTCCTGCAATATTCTAGTTCTTAAGAATGGTTAAAATAGTAATTGGCTGGATTTTCTGGTCGGCGGTGAAGAAATGCCACTCATTGTTGGCCTCGTGCAAAGTTCCCACAAAGTTCTAGCAAGCTTTGGAACAGTCTTTCCTTTTCCTAACATCAGTCAGAATCAGCTTTATGTCAAAGGGATCTCCAGACATCCAACAGAGATGATTTCACCAAGTAGGGTAAGCAGTCAATCAAATTGAAGTCTTCTCACAGACAGCACACCAGGATGTAAAACCTACTGAATAAGTTCACTTTTTAATCTTCAAATATTACAGTGAGAAAAATAAGTAGTGGAACAAAGACATAAGCTTAAAATAGAAACTAAATTATTATAAAGTTTAAAAAAAATTATAAAGTGTGCGGAAATTCTTAGCGCAATGGAGAAATTTGACATTTAACAATATTAAATTACTCTTCCAGGAGCAATGTGTTTAGGAGTAATTATGAACTTAGAGTCATAGAGATGCAGAGCACAGAAACAGGTCCTTCAGACCAACTCAGCCAAGCCCACCAGGTTTAAAAGGCAGGGAATTATAGGCCGGTTAGTTTAACGTTTGTTGTGGGTAAAATGTTAGAATCCGTCATCAAGGAGGAAATAGCGAGGCATCTTGAGGGGAATTGCTTGATAGAGCAGACACAGCACGGTTTCGTTAAGGGGAAGTCGTGTCTGACAAATTTATTGGAGTTCTATGAGGATGTGTCTAGGGCGGTGGATAGAGGAGAGCCGGTGGATGTGGTCTTTCTTGATTTTCAGAAGGCGTTTGACAAGGTACCTCACAAGAGGTTATTGCAGAAGGTAAGGGGGCATGGAGTTGGGGGTAGGGTGTTAGCGTGGATAGAGGACTGGTTGTCAAATAGGAGGCAGAGAGTGGGGGTCAATGGGTGCTATTCGGATTGGCGGATGGTGACTAGTGGAGTGCCCCAGGGGTCGGTGCTGGGGCCTCAGCTATTTACCATTTATATAGATGATCTGGAGGAGGGAACCGAGTGTATGGTGTCGAAATTTGCTGATGACACCAAGATTGGTGGAACGGCAAATTGCGCGGAGGGTGTGGAGAATCTGCAGAAGGATCTAGATAGGCTGGGCGAATGGGCCAGGAACTGGCAAATGGAATTTAATGTTGGCAAGTGTGAGGTGGTCCACTTTGGTAGGAATAATGGTAGGAAGGACTATTACTTACGTGGCAAAAAACTGCAGCATGCGACGGTGCAGAGGGACCTCGGGGTCCTTGTGCATGAGTCACAAAAACCCAGCTTGCAGGTGCAGCAGGTGATCAAGAAGGTGAATGGGATGCTGGCCTTCATAGCGAGGGGAATTGAATATAAAAGTAGGGAGGTCTTGCTGCGGCTGTATAGGGCATTGGTGAGGCCGCAGCTGGAGTACTGTGTGCAGTTTTGGTCGCCGTACTTACGCAAGGATAATTTGGCCTTGGAGGGAGTGCAGAGGAGGTTTAAGAACATAAGAACATAAGAAATAGGAGCAGGAGTAGGCCATCTAGCCCTTCGAGCCTGCCCCGCCATTCAATAAGATCATGGCTGATCTGTCGTGGCTCAGTTCCACTTTCCGGCCCTCTCCCCATTACCCTTAATCTCCTCTCTTATCAAAAACCCATCAACACGCTTCTTGAAAATATTTAGCGAGGCAGCCTCCACCACTTCAACGGGTAGAGAATTCCAGAGATTCACCACCCTTTGAGTGAAGAAGTTCCTCCTCAACTCCGTTCTAAAACGCCCCCCCTTTATCTTGAGGCTGTGCCCCCTAGTCCTACTGTCTTTTTTGAGCGGGAAGAGTCTCTCCACCTCTATCCTATCCATCCCATTCATCATCTTATACGTCTCAATGAGATCTCCCCTCATTCTTCTAAACTCTAACGAGTACAAGCCTAGTTTATTCAGCCTCTCCTCATAGCTCAACCCCCTCAACTCCGGTATCAGCCTAGTAAACCTCCTCTGCACTCCCTCCAGGGCCAAAATATCCTTGCGCAGGTGCGGCGCCCAAAACTGCACACAGTACTCCAGCTGCGGCCTCACCAATGCCCTATACAGCTGCAGCAAGACCTCCCTACTTTTATATTCAATCCCCTTCGCTATGAAGGCCAGCATCCCATTCGCCTTCCTGACCACCTGCTGCACCTGCAAGCTGGGTTTTTGCGACTCATGCACAAGGACCCCGAGGTCCCTCTGCACCGTCGCCTGCTGCAGTTTTTCGCCACGTAAGTAATAGTCCTTCCTACCATTCTTCCTACCAAAGTGGACCACCTCACACTTGCCAACATTAAATTCCATTTGCCATTTCCTGGCCCATTCGCCCAGCCTATCTAGATCCTTCTGCAGACTCTCCACACCCTCCGCACAATTTGCCGTTCCCCCAATCTTGGTGTCATCAGCAAATTTCGACACCCTACACTCGGTTCCCTCCTCCAGATCATCTATATAAATGGTAAAAAGCTGAGGCCCCAGCACCGACCCCTGGGGCACTCCACTAGTCACCATCCGCCAATCCGAGTAGCACCCGTTGACCCCCACTCTCTGCCTCCTATTTGACAACCAATCCTCTATCCACGCTAACACCCTACCACCAACTCCATGTCCCCTGACCTTCTGCAATAACCTCTTATGAGGTACTTTGTCAAACGCCTTCTGAAAATCCAGAAAGACCACATCCACCGGCTCACCTCTATCCACCGCATTTACTAGGCTGATACCGGAGTTGAGGGGGTTGAGCTATGAGGAGAGGCTGAATAAACTAGGCTTGTACTCGTTAGAGTTTAGAAGAATGAGGGGAGATCTCATTGAGACATATAAGATGATGAATGGGATGGATAGGATAGAGGTGGAGAGACTCTTCCCGCTCAGAAAGGACAGTAGGACTAGGGGGCACAGCCTCAAGATAAAGGGGGGAGCGGTTTAGAACGGAGTTGAGGAGGAACTTCTTCACTCAAAGGGTGGTGAATCTCTGGAATTCTCTGCCCGTTGAAGTGGTGGAGGCTGCCTCACTAAATATTTTTAAGACGCGGGTTGATGGGTTTTTGATAAGCGAGGGGATTAAGGGTTATGGGGAGAGGGCGGGAATGTGGAACTGAGCCACGACAGATCAGCCATGATCTTATTGAATGGCGGGGCAGGCTCAAAGGGCTGGATGGCCTACTCCTGCTCCTATTTCTTATGTTCTTATGTTCTGATGAACTGCGTTTGGCCCATATCCTCTAAACCTTTCCCATCCAAGTAGCTGTCCAAATGTCTTTTAAATGTTGTAATTGTACCCGACTCTTCCACCTCCTCTGGCAGATCATTCCATATCCGCATGACATTCTGTGTGAGAAAGGTGCCCCTCAAGCTCCTTTGAAATCTTTCCACTCTCACCTTAAACCTGTGCCCTCTAGTTTTGGATTCCCCTACCCTGGGGAACAGATTGGGGCTATTCACCTTATCCATGCCTGTCATGATTTTATAAACTTCCTTCAGGTTACCCCTCATCCTCCTACGCTCCAGGAAAAAAAATCACAACCTATCCAGCCCCTTCTTATAATTGAACCCTTTCCATAACTTATTATGTCTTTATAAACCCACATGCACTGAATTAAACTTGGTACGTTCTCATCAATGCAGCAATTCTGCAACAAGACTAAGTAGAAGTTCTTGTCCATTCAATGGTTTCTAATCAATTGCATTCTAGAGGTAGATTTCACCAGCACACTATCTGGAGAATTATAAAATCACTGAAAGCAATTACTAGTTTTCCACATTTAACTGTGCATGTGTAGGCCCAAACATCCAAACAGATGAAATAGGACCAGGTACAGGCCATTCAGCCTCCCTCATGCCCACTCCAGACTCCAGGGGTCGTTGTCCATTTCGAGCTGGTAATGATGGTAAATGCTGACAGTTTTGCCATCACCGCTGGTGCAAAATCTGGGCTATTCATTTCAAACCAAAAGATCACATTAGGTTTGACAAGAAGGACTATGATACTTCAAGAAATGTAAAGATATTGATGGCATAATTTTGCATGAAAATACGTCTTGGTCCCTAAGACTGCACTGTCTATATTTTATTTGATCTCTGATATATCTGCTTTCCCAAATAATATCCAATATTAAGTAACTCTATGAGACAAATCTAGCAACTAATTGCCATAACCAGGTTAAGGTGGCCATGTCTGGGGAATAGATTTCTGGTTCAGCAAAGGTGAAAAATGATTGCTTCTATTGGGAAACATTGGTTGCAACTTGTTGCAATTCTGATGTTAGCTGTTGCTCTCTCTTTTACTCTGACTGTTTCATGGTTATACCATTTCTGTCCTTTTAATTTTACACCCCTGCGGAGTCAGTTTTTAGCAAGTACATGTCAATTTCCTTATCTCTCCACTTTGAAGTTACCACTTCGAAAGCCCCGTTATTTTCTCTAGTCACATGTATAAAATACTTGTTTTCCACTCATAGGCTAATTCACATCTCATCAGTCCTCCAGCCATCTGCCTCAAATCAACTTCCTCGTTTACTTTTTTAATCTTATTTCTTTCCCAGTTATTCTTCCTGCCTAAATGAAAAATTTCACATCTTCCCACATTCTGCTCCATTTGCCAAATCTTTTCCCACTCATTTAACCTATCTATGTATTTTTGTTGCACTCATGCTCTTCACAATTTACTTTCCTGTCTACCTTGACATCATCAACAAATTTGGAAACCATCCAAGTCATTCACATAAATTGTAATTAGTTGCACTCTCCAACACCTTTTATTTGGGAATTAGGGGTGAATTAACATTTCACTTTCCTATAGGATTAATAACGAGTGGAAAAAGGTTTTCTGAATAGGATCAGTCAGTAAAATCATTGATTGATATAATCTGACAGAATAGAATGAGATCATTTGGCCCATGCGTCTTTGCCAACTCTTTGATTGAACTCTACAATAGCACCAATCCTTCCACTGTGTCCCCAGAGTACTGGAAACTTCTCCATTTAAATTACATATTTGATTCTCTTCTGACAGGCATGACTGGAGTTTGGTTTCACCACATTTTCAGGAATTTTGTTCCAGACCAGAATAGCTCACAAAGAAAGAACTCTCCTCCAGTTGGTTTGGTAATTGTCTTAAATCTGTGCCCTCTGGTTACTTAACCCGCTCACCAGCGCAGCCCAATTCTGTGCACCACTCTTTGAAGAGGATGAAAAAGGAGATTTTCCATGAAAACTCCGGGGATAATTGCATTCAATTATTTGGAGAGGTTACAGCAAAGAAAGGTTAATGGGAGATTTAACACAGAAGTTCAAAATCCTGCAGAGTTTTGATCGAGTAGCTAGGGAGAAATTATTTCCACCATCAGGAGGATTGGGAACACGAGGATACAGGTTTAAGATAATTGGCAAGAGAAGCCAGAGAAAAACGAGAAGAAATGTTCTTACACAGTGAGTTGTTGCAATCTGGAAAGCACTGCCTGAAGTGATGATGGAAGCAAATTCCAAAAAGGAAGTTGGATATTTGCCTTGAGAGGAGATTTTTCTGTGAATGTCTGTGAGAAACCAGCAGGACAACGGGACTCTCTGGAAAATCTGGCAAGATGGGCTGAAAATAATTCAAGCCTATCTAGTCTTCTTATAGCTCAATACTGGTGAATCTCCTTTGTACCCTCTCTGTACTTCCTCGCACATGAATTTAGTGGGCAGGATTCTTGGCGCTGCCACCAAGATTACTGGTAACATGATCAACACCCAACCACCGGATCTGCATGCAATTCCATTCCTCATAAACCCACTTCTCTGCCAGGGACTGAAACTCTGTGGACTACAAGCTGGAATCTTTCGAAAGATAGCATGCAGGTATCGCAAGCTGTTAGGAAAGCAAAGGGGATTTGAAAGAAATTCTTTTCAGTCAGAGCGTTGTGGGAATCTGGACTGCACTGCCTGGGAAGGTAGTCAAGGCCTTACAACCTTTAAAAAATATTTGGATGAGTGCTTGAAATATCATAATACTGAAAGGTATTGGAGATGTGCAGGAAAATGGGATTCGCACATCTTTAGTGGTAGATGTTGATGGTGCAGACTCGATGGGCCGAAGGGCCTTTCCTGCATTGTATGAATTTATGAGGTGGTGGGAATTGACTTGATTCCCTGAAGAAGAGTAGCACTGCTCCGAGATATATACAAGACCCTATTCCTGTTTACAATCACCAGTTTCTGAAAGAAAGCCAGTGTTCCTGTCTGAAGGCTTCTGGATACTCCTGACAGTTTGTGGGTGTTGAATGTTTGCTGACAAGACATCAGTATTGCAAAGACGCAATTGATAACCATCCAGCAGCAAGAACGAAATAATTTATTAACACACCAACACACAGAGTACTGTAACAGATCACTGCTCTGTGCCCACAACTCTCCACATGATGAGCTCTTGTTTTCTATGAGGCGAACAGAACAAGGAATGATCAGAGGTCAGGTAACTTCTTGACTCAAGGGGAAGAGATAAAATTAGAGGACTAGAGAATGGTATTATAGAACATAACATGTGGGAGGCTCTCAGCCTTCTCTCTCCATATCCTGTCATATTCCTTCTTGTCAAATACTTAAAACTGCCTCAATGATCATCTGTGATAAAGAATTGTGGCATATAAATTCTGGAGCTAACTGTACTACTATTGTGGCCAGTTTAACTGGAAGGAAAAGTACACACGTTTCTAATCAGAGGGGTAATGCCCGTCACATTGAGAAAGGAAGAAAAGGTTTTTTATTTTAAACTGAAGTGAGCATTCGACCCCCAGCATTTGCAAATAAAGAGCCTAAAACTAGTTTGAGGCCCCTAACTTCAAGATTGGTTTGTCCTGACGCAGTGAAAGCACAAAAGCCATAGGAAATGTATAGTAAGAAGTCACACAACACCAGGTTAAAGTCCTACAGTTTATTTTGTATCACGAGCTTTCGGAGTCCTGCTCCCTCATCAGGTGACCTGATTACAAGATTATCTTGTAATTGAGTTTGTGTTTATATATGACCTGTTTGTGAAACAAATGCTGCACTCACCTGAAGAAGGAGCGGTGCTCCAAAAGCTCATGCTACCAAATAAACCTGTTGGACTTAACCTGGTGTTGTGAGACTACTTACTGTGTCTACTCCAATCCAACGCCGGCAACTCCAAATCACTGTATCAATCAAGTTTTTGAATTGAATTGATTTATTATTTGATTTGATTTGATTTATTATTGTCACATGTAATAGTGTACAGTGAGAAGTACTGTTTCTTATGCACTGTACGGACAAAGCATACTGTAGATAAAGAAGAGAAGGAAAGGGCGCAGAATGTAATATTACAATCATAGCTAGGGTGTGGAGAAAGATCAACTTATGTGGAATAAGTCCATTCAAAATGGTAGCAAAGAAGAAGCTGTTCTTGAGTCGGTTGGCACGTGACCTCAGGCTTTTGTATCTTTTTCCCAATGGAAGAAGTTGGAAGAGAGAATGACCATGGTGCATGGGGTCCTTAACTATGCTGGTTGCTATTGTTGCATGTATTGGGATACAGTAGATAGTATTGTTTCTTGTGAGCTATACAGACCAACCATACCATCCATAGAGTACACTGGGGAGAAGGAAGGGAGAGGGTGCAGAATATAGTATTGCAGTTACAGATAGGGTGAAGACAACATAAGAACATAAGAAATAGGAGCAGGAGTAGGCCATCTAGCCCTTCGAGCCTGCCCCACCATTCAATAAGATCATAGTTGATCTGTCGTGGCTCAGTTCCACTTTCCCGCCCTCTCCCTATAACCCTTAATCCCCTCACTTATCAAAAACCCATCAACCCGCATCTTAAAAATATTTAGCGAGGCAGCCTCCACCACTTCAACGGGCAGAGAATTCCAGAGATTCACCACCCTTTGAGTGAAGAAGTTCCTCCTCAACTCTGTTCTAAACCGCCCCCCCTTTATCTTGAGGCTGTGCCCCCTAGTCCTACTATCCTTTCTGAGCGGGAAGAGTCTCTCCACCTCTATCCTATCCATCCCATTCATCATCTTATATGTCTCAATGAGATCTCCCCTCATTCTTCTAAACTCTAACGAGCACAAGCCTAGTTTATTCAGCCTCTCCTCATAGCTCAACCCCCTCAATTCTGGAAAGATCAGTTTAATATGTGATAGGACCATTCAAAAGTCTGATGACAGCAGGGAAGAAGCTGTTCCTGAATCAGTTGAGTCACTAGACATCCAAGCATTTTTTAAATGTGGTAAAAGCTTTTGTCTTGATTACCCTTTCAGGCAATGAGTTCCAGTCTCTAGAAGCCAATGGATAAAATAAATGTTTCCTCATCTCCTTTCTCATTCTTCTATCAATTTCTCTGCCTGCTGATTTTTGACCTCCTTGTCAAGTTAAATTGGTCATCCTTATTTGCTCTATACAGATCCCTCATAACCCCATGCATCTCAAACAAGTCACTCAGCCTCCACTGTTCCAAGCAAAACAACCCCAGCTTATCCAATCTTTCCTTATAGCCAAAATTCCCAAATCCCAAGAACATCCTTACCAATCTCCTGTGCACCTTCTCCAGTGCAATTATATCCTTCCTGTAACGTTGCGACCAGAACCACACGCAGTGCTTAAGCTGTGGTCTAACTAATGTTATATTTAGTTGCAGCATAATCTCCCTGCTCTTACACTTGATGCCACGACCAATAAAGCAAGGCACATTTTGTTCAGGAAACTGAGCCATATTTACAGCTTAAATGAGGAGTGTGAGGGCACTCCTGAAGCTAAATTGAACAAAAGCAGATTCCTGAGCTGGATTGAACCTCCCTTTTGATTCCAATCCCTGGGGAGAGGGGGAGGAGGGGGGGAGGTGGGGGGAGAGTACTCTGGTCTCATGAGTCAATTGGCTGAAAAGCTTGGAGATCAGAATGTGATAAGCTGCAGACTCAGGCCCTACTGGATTGTGCTCCACACAAGCTTCCTCCTATTCTAATTAATAGGTATGCTTTAAGGACTTGATGTGGCAGTGAGTTCCACATCCTCACCACTTTGCGTCCAAAATTCCCTCTAAGTATTTATTTGAATGGTTTGTGGCCCAGTTAGATTTACATCACCTTGTTCTGGACTCACCCACAAAGGGAAACTGTTTCTTTACATTCACCCTATGCAGTCCCTTCGTCATTTTAAAAGCCTCTTCTAAAAGTCTCCGGGGGAATTCACTGACCCCATTCACCACTCGGGGCGGGGACCCCGACATCCCACTGAATTGGGCATCAGGGGCGAAACAGAATCTCTGCCAGGCAGCAAACCCATCACTATTCGCCCTGCCCACATCTCCCCCCACCCCCCACCCCAGCAGTGCCCCCCAGTCAAGTTTCTGCTCCGGCTGGTCGGGAACCTGATAATCATGCAAATCCATCAATGGCCTGAAGCCAGGTTCAGCAGTCTCCTGCCATGCACCCACCTCTTCAAAGGGATCTGCATCGGGTGGGCTTTGGTGAGGGCCCTCATATTCGTGGACCTGGTGCGGTGGACCACGAGAGAGATCAAGGAGGTAAGTGCAGTGCCCATGTGCCTCTGTAATGCTGCCAGGATGCAAAGGGATTGTCAACCAAGGGACCTGGATGTTGGGGGAGGCTCAGGCTGGGGGCAGTGTGTTGACCCCAGGACTCACCCCCGGGATGGGGATCTCATGGCTGTGCTGCCCCTTCTAATCCTGGAAACCCGAAGACCTCTCTTGACATGGTGATTTCAGGCAGCTCTCTGATCAAAATCTTCATTCTGTTCTGTGTTCTGTGAAAACTTTGATTTGGCCTAGTCAATTTAATCTCCATACCCCCGGAAAACTTTCTAATCATTCTGCAGAAGGCCCCTTTGAAGTTCTCTGACTTACAGGGGAAGTCATTCTCATTAGGGACATACTCTTCCCCACAGGTGTTCACTCAACCCATTCTTTTAACATTGCATTATTTCAAGTCTCTGAGCTTTCTTAGAAACCTCAAATCCATTGCCAGCCTTTGAATTCTTTTGAAATCCATTGCAAACCCTTGAAAACCTTTTCTCTCATTCAATTTTAAGATCCAACACCTTTGATTGGCCTTTGAGTGACAGCTTAATTGTTCTGACGCAGTTGCTGGTGGTTTGTTTATTTACCCTTCTGGACATCTGAGGTAACCCTCCACATTGTTCCTAACTGCAATGTTGTAAACATCCTAGTTCTGCTCAAGCATTGCAGATAATCTCATAGCAGCTAAGTGCTTTTACTTCTTCTTTTCTATAAACACATGCTGTGGGGTTGGGGTTGCGGCTGGAGTGAGTCATCTTTTCTATTGTGGGAAGGAAAGGGACTTGTGTCCAAATACTGAGATCAGAGTGCCCTTCAAAAGGGAGGGTGGTAGAGAGCTGTGGTGGAGGAGGTGGGAGGAGAGAGAGCAGGGGACTTTTTACACTGCGGGGTTTGTAATTTAAGAGGACGTATCGGTTCACTGTCCCTTTTGCAGCAGGAATCAGGTCTCAAAGATCAGTCAGGCCATGTTCACCATTAAAGCAGACGTGAGGATTTAAAGGGAGCTCACAGCTGGTAACACTCGGTTAGAGCTCCATGACAGCTATTGCTGCCTCTGAACTCACAACGTCAAAATTTCACCTCTCAACCCCATGGCTCCCAGTTTGGGAAGCGCTACTTCAAGATCTCATCAACTTTATTTATTTTATGTATCAGTATTTCTAGATTTATTCACTCCCCCAGCTCTTTTAGATGTATTACATTTTAAGAAACATATTCCATACACAATATGTTCCACCTTTGTTCTTCACTATGTTGGTTTTTGTTTATTTATTACTTATTTACAAGACTGTTTATGTCTTCCTGTATTGTGGTGCAATCCTCCACAATATTAATTACATATCACCTCCCCTCTGCTACTACTCAGAGAGTTTTTTTTATTCATTCATGGGACATTGGTGCTGCTGACTGCCCAGCATTTATTGACCATCCGTCATTGAGAGTTAACATATTACTGTGGATCTAGAGTCACATGTAGGCCAGACCAGGTAAAGTCGGCAGATTTCCTACCCTAATGAGCGTTACGAACCAGATGGGTTTTTCTGACAATTGACGATTGTTTCATGGTCATCAGTAGATTCTTAATTCCAGTTTTTGTTTATTGAATTGAAATTCCACCATCTGCTATGGTGGGATTCGAACCTGGGTCCCCAGAATGCTAGCTGGATTTCTGGATTACTGTATTGTAATAATAGCACTGGGCCATCGCCTCCCCTCAGAGAGCAAAGGGCTTCATTTAAGAGCTTGCAAAGTCCTAGGGCTAAAAAAAGAAAGGTGTTTCCATCTGTTAAGCTATTCCATCCACAGCAAATGTTGTCGAACACTTCAGCCACGTGGATACCAGTAACTGGATATTTAGATGTGTGATGAATCTCAACTTTTATTCAGTGTTGTTGTAAACTGATTCTTACCAAACTCTGTCCATCGCAGCTAAAACACTTTTGTTGTAGCAATACAGGGTGACAGTCAGTAATTTTTATTGAATGGCAGTGATTTTTTTAAATTCATTCATGGGATATGAATGTTGCTGGTTGGGCCAGCATTTATTGCCCAACCCTAGTTGTCCTAGAAGGGTAATTGAGAGTCAACCACATTGCTGTGGCTCTGGAATCACATGTAGGCCAGACCGGGTAAGGACAGCAGATTTCCTTCCCTAAAGGACATTAGTGAACCAGATGAGCTTTTCCAACAGTCAACAATGGTTTCAAGGTTATCAGTAGACTCTTAATTCCAGACATTTTTTAAAATTTGAATTCCAATTCCACCATCTGTCGGGGTCCCCAGATCATTAGCTGAGTTTCTGAATTAATCTTCTAACGATTGTGCCACTAGGCCATCGCCTCCCCTATCTCGACACACACTAGAAAACCTATCAAATAATTTTGAAAAATCATTGTAGGATTATATTATGATGCATGTTTTATGTGAAGTTGCTGCTGCATTAATATATTCCAGACACAGGGCACCTCATTACACTTCATTTAAGTAAGAGATTCAGTACTAAACAGCGATATTAGCAAGGGCACATTCATTAATCCAGATCTTGGCGCTGTCAAGTGAGTACCAAATATTAAACTTATGTTGAAGTGCAGATCTTTCAGCAATGTAGCTTGCGGCACTAAATCTAGGCAAGTTTTCATGTCTTCTGGTAGGATATGATGGCATCAGAAAAGTGTTTTCCAGTGTTAAGTGCAGAATTGCATAATATTCTCACAGCATAACATCTCATTCGCCTCTCAGCTCTGCTAAAGGACTACATCAAAGCTGATCCAGGTAAGGGATGGTTTATAGAAAAAGGGTTGTCAAAATTAGTTGCCAGTATGTGTGGTTTTCCTGAGTTCTGTAATTATTGTGTGTGTTTGTTATTAGAGAGCAATGGTTGCTCTAGTTGAACTCTCTGAATGATGATCCCATACAAGTGCCGGTGCACTGAATGAACTAAATAAATACAAGAATTGTAGTTTTTTTAAAGCACAGTTATGCTCGGCAGCAGACAATCCTTTGACATTGAGCAATCGTCTGAGAAAAATGAAATATATTCATTCCACTTCCAGTCCCTGGACTTCAATGGTTCAAGAAGGACACTCACAACCACTTTGTTAAGAGCAATTAGGCACAATAAATGCTAGTCTAAAGCCAGCAATGACTGCATCCCATGGGAGAAGTGAATAAGATATTTCTGCCAACAAATTTAATCTGTAAGTTCTTCACTTTTAAACAATTGTACAGTGGAAAAACCTATGTTGTTTTGTACTTGAACTTGTCTTCAACAAAGCCTCCAACAAAGTAGTGTGCAGTAGCAATCAGAGAAACAAATAGAATTCTGAGCTAAAAAGTCAGAAGATAATGTTTGGAAATCTACTGCCACTCCTGCCACAGAACTGGAGCAGGTGAGAGTCCGACAATGGAAATCTCAGTTGACCTCGGGCGGGAAGTTCTGGTCTCACTCGAGCGAGACTGTAAAATCCCACCCAATGGCCGGAACTCTACCAGCTCGCCCGCCATGGAATTGGAGTGGGCGAGGGTCCGACAACGAAAATCCATTGACCTCAGGCAGAAATTTCCAGTCATGCTCAAGCAAGGCTGTAAAATCCCACCCAATATAGATCAAAGCTCGCAACAAGCAGCACCTTAAATATTGAGTTCAGTTTTAATTAGCAAGGTGCAGGAGAGTTGTTTAAGCCTTGGAGATGATGAGGTTAGTCTCACAGGAATGAGTTATGAGGAAGGACTTGACACATTAGTCTTTTGACACCAAAAACAACAATTTACATTTCTACAGTTACCTTAATATAAGAAAACTCAATGCACTTCCCAGTGTATCATTAAAGTTATGACAATGTGTCACATAAGGAGACATTCAATCAGATGACTAAAAGCTTGGACAAAGAGGTAGGCATTAAGGAGTATCTCAAGCGAGATGAGAGAGTTACAGAGAGGCGGGGAAACTCAGGGAAAGAAATTGACAGTTTAGGGTCTTGGCAGCTGAAGGCACAGCCATTAATGATGGAAACGATTAAATTCAGGGATGTGCAAGATGCCAGAATTGGAGTGGTCAGGATATCTGGGGTGGCGGGGGGTGGGGGGGGAGGTAGCGGGGAGTGGATTGTAAGATTGAAAGAGGGCTCAGGGAATATCCCCCAACCACAAGCCTTTTGCAAATTGCAGAGCTCATCATAGATTGTGGCTGTGTTGAAGTAGATATACATATAGTAAGAGAGGAATAGAGAGATGTGGCAATAAAGTTAGAAAAGAAAGGGTGGGAGGAGGCTCAAGTGGGACCAAAATAGTGGCATGGATGGATTGGACTGATTAGCCTATTTCTGTGCAGTATATTCAAATGAATCCTGTATTGTTAAGCAAGACTGTGATAAACCTGTCAGTCCAATGCAACCCCACTGACAATACAAGCAGCGCAGTCAGTGATTTGCTGTTTAAATTCCTGCCGACTTGACAGTTGTTCATTTCTTTCTATTGATGGAAGAAAGCGAAAGATAGAGCTCATTGGTTCAGATAAGAGAAACAGACTGAACACTCCCACCAAATGAAGCAGGTTTTTGCAATTGCTGCAAATTGTTACGTGGTGGGTGAGATCCAGGGCACAATACAGAGTTCTAAACAGGATGACCATAATTTAAGGAAAGGATTCTTGGATTATGCAAGAGAGTGCAGAGATCAAGCCCAAGAGGGCAAAGTAACCAGGGGCCGGAAGGATGGTAAGTGTGAGAGGCGTGTGTTCCTACCATGAGGCAGATTTCACCTTGAAATGAGTCTGTTATCTTGTGTATTTTTCATCCCTATTTTCAATGCTAATTTTTAGTGGCTAATTCTATGTATCAGTGCCATTTTGTCGGTACACATCAGTCCCTGTTGTTATTGCAACAGCATAACTGATCATAATTTGCTAAAATGTTTGTTTTAATCTGGACTAATGCAGCATTGTTATTTTAGTGGTTTCCCCTGGGGTTTTTCAGAGTGGGGCTTGATTGTTTTAATAGGAATGGTCATGTGAGTGTGTGGGAATAGGCCCACAGGGAGAAACCCAGCTCAGTTGCTGTATAGATTCTGTCAAGAGGAGAAATAGCTTTGCATGTCTCTGGAGATTGGAGACTGGGATCTGCCAGAAACTCTTCTGTGAGGTTCTACTGCTTGAAGATAGAACTTTCTCAGCTAATTGCTGTATTGGCGTCAGAAGGCAGGTATCTTTATGTATATGCCCAGATGAGTTAAAAGGCTGGAAATCTAATATCCAAGTGAGCAGATCTGTTTTTGGTGCTAACTGATGCTGAAATAAGATTTATGTCTCTGGGAATATTGCTTAAATTGGAATTATACAGATAGATAGGTATTGAGAATAATACCCCATCATGTTTAAATATTTTGATTGATTAAAGTTGTGCTAATTATTTTTGTTACATTCTAACCGTGTTCTTAAATAATATTTGTTTTAATAAAAGCCTCTTAGTGGGTCAATCGAATCCTACCTGCAACGAAGTACTTTATGCGTGCCATAATGCCAAAACCAAATAAAGCTGGGGTCTGGGAAAGCGTTACGATATACTTGGAGTTTCTGATCTGTTCCCTAACAAATGTGTGAGAAGAATAACTCCTTGACGGGGACAAAGCAGTAGCTGCAGAATCTTCCCTTACTTCTTCATAGATCTACACTAGACAGCCAACTCAAAATGGCTGATGGCAAAAGATATGCAAACAGATGTTTTGAGTTGACTGGAAGAGCCCCAAGTGTCATAAGGGTTGGTCCCTTATCTTTAGCTTTTTCTCCTCTCCGCTCCTGCCCTGATCTCACGACTGCCATGATCTGTCCGTGCCTATGCAACCTCACCTGGTACTATCTCTGCTCCTTTGCCTCATGGCTGCAGAGCGCAGCCTAGTGAGCCTGTGTCCTAGCAACAAAAAGCCTAAGAATGTGGCAAGCGGTGACTCCTATTTATTTATAATTCATTAGTCGCAGGTAGGCTTACATTCACACTGCAATGAAGTTACTGTGAAAATCCCCTAGTCGCCACACTCTGGCGCCAGTTCGGGTACACTGAGGGAGAATTTAGCATGGCCAATGCACTTAACCAGCACGTCTTTTGAACAGTGAGAGGAAACTGAAGCATCCAGAGGAAACCCACACAGACATAGGGAGAACGTGCAGACTCCGCACAGGCAGTGTCCCAAGCTGGGAATCGAACAGGCACTGTGAAGCAGCAGTGCTGACCGCTGTGCCATGGTGCCATGGCTTATATCGCCATATCCCATGTCGCCAACCTGGAGACTTTGCAGCTAGTCAGCAGCTCCAGACTTCGGGCCAGAAGTAAAAAATGCCAAACAAGTGGCCTCCAGGGAGTTTCCCTGTAGTATGTGAGCCAAATGTTATAAATATGGGACATTCCTGTAAAATACTGAACAGTTGGCCATCCTGCTGTCAATAACTGACCCAAAATTGACAACTTTACTCAGAAGGGCAGTTGCGTGTGTAATGCGGGAGTTGAAGAGGTTTTCCCTTGTATTTAACCACATCATGCCTGACCTTGAATCTTCAATGCTGACACCCAGTGCCCGAATTAGGAAATAGTTCCGTTTGCCAACTCCAACATTCCTCACCTTCAGGGATAGTCAGTTAGTCAAAAAGCTTTCTGAAAGTTTAAAGCTGAATAAACATCAAAGGATAAATGTGTTTGGTTACTAATTCCTATCCCTTGTTTGTAGACAGGACTAGATGGGGCTGCACGGTGACACAGTGGTTAGCACTGATACCTCACAACACCAGGGGCTTGGGTCACTGTGTGGAGTTTACACGTTCTCCCTGTATCTGCATGGGTTTTCTCCAGGTGCTCTGGTTTCCTCCCAAAGTGCAAAGATATGCACTTTACTAAATTGCCTCTTAGTGTCAGGGGGATTAGCTAGGGTAAATGCATGGGGTTACAGGGATAGGGCCTGGCTGGGCTTGCGGTTGGACAGACTTGTTAGGCCGAAGGGCCTCCTTCTGCACTGTAAGATTCCATGACTGAGATTTTTGCCTCTTCAGGAGTCAAGGGATGCAGGGAAGAGGTAGGAAAGTGTCAAGGCCAAATCAGCCATGTCTGTATTGAATGGTGGAGCAGACTCATAGGACATATAGCCCCTGCTCCTATTTCTTATGATTCTACATTCTTACTTGTTATATTCTTAAAACCACAAGGAAGGAGGCTAACAGCATTACCTCAGTGCTTTGACAGCAATATTTCCTGGTATTACTTCAGGTTATAGACTGGTCATCTTGGACAGGTAACACATCACAATTTATTAAAAACGTATCCTACATCATAGATCATATTTATCCTTTCATTGACACAAGGCAAGATTTAATTCTGGGTCAATTACTTACCAGACAGCGTAATCTTACATTTCATCCTGCAGTAATATTTGTGCAATCAATAATATTTGACATTAATGTTGATCCATTCTGTAAGTCTAGTGAATACACGACCGACAGTCAGAATCAAATGGTTTAATACAGATTTAATATTAATAATGCAGGCCACTGCTTCTGAATTCATTGAAATAAGAAGTGGAAATGAACTTGTCAATAATCACCAGTACAGGAAAAGCATTCAGCCAGCTGGCGGGCTGGACTAAAGTACACACGGCAGATCAAGGGCCATATCAAGGGCCAGTTGGTTTCATCGGTCAGAATATTGAATACAGGAGTTGAGACATCTTGCTGAAGTTGTACAAGATGTTGGTAAGGCCACATTTGGAATACTGTGTGCAATTCTGGTCATCCTATTGTAGAAAGGATATTATTAAACTAGAAAGAGTGCAAAAAAGATTTACTAGGACGCTACTGGGATTTGATGGATTGAGTTATAAGGTGAGGCTGAATTGACTGGGACTTTTTTCTCTGGAGCGTAAGAGACTGAGGGGTGACCTTATAGAGGTCTATAAAATAATGAGGGCATAGACAAGGTAGATAGTCAATATCTTTTCCTGAAGGTAGAGGAGCCTAAAATTAGAGGGTATAGGTTTAAGGTGATGGAGAGAGATACAAAAGTGTCCAGAGGGGCAGTTTTTTCACGTGGAGGGTGGTGAGTGTCTAGAACAAGCTGCCAGAGGTCGTAGTAGAGGCAGGTACAATTTTATCTTTTAAAAAACATTTAGACAGTTACATAGGTGCAATAGGTATAGAGGAATATGGGCTGAATGTGGGCAATTGGGATTAGCTGAGGAGTTTTAAAAAAAAGGGCAGCATGGACAAGTTGGGCCAAAGGGCCTGTTTCCATGCTGTAAACCTCTATGACTCTATGAGATCACCTTATTAAAGATCATACTGACTGGCACCTGGGATTTCCTGCCCACTGTCAGAGTCACAACTAGTGGATGTAGACTAGTGAAAAGTACAAGTTTTATGCAGAGGTGTTAAACTTGAAGACACCAGCAGCAAATCTGTGTGTGTGTGCCCTGCATCAAAGCAAAAGAAATACCAGAACTGGATCAGCATGATGCACTTTCTTGTTAGTAATACCATGCTGCAATCACTTAAAGACACTTTGTCGCACCTAGCAGACTTGCTGCAGGCTTATCTGGAGCCTTCTATTCCCAGCCTGTAGCTCACACACTCCCAGCAGCAATTGTTGCTCATGCAGCAAACCCTCAGCCTGACCTTTAGACTTCTTCCAGCTTTTTTACTCCAAATTTCTCCTGTCCTTTGTGTGAAAAAATGCCCCCCGAGTTTACTCCAGAACCGTCTTGTTCTACTTTGAATATGATGGCACCACATTCTTGATTAAGGAGTAGTTGCCTCACCTCTACTGTATTAAATCCTTATAACATCCTTATTAAATCCTTATTGGCAGGGCGGGGGTTGGGGGGGTGGTGTGGGGGGAAACACATGGTGGCACAGTAGTTAGCACTGCTGCCTCACAGTGCCAGGGACCCGGGTTTAATTCCAACCTGGGGTGACTGTCTGTGTCGAGTTTGCACATTGTCCCCGTGTCTGCATGGGTTTCCTCCAGTAGTCCTGGTTCCTCCCATACTCCAAAGATGTGCGGGTTAGGTTGATTGGCCATGGAGATTTGCCCCTTAGTGTCAGGGGGACTAGCAGGGTAGGTCTGTGGGGTTACGGGGATAGGGGATGGGTGGGATTGTGGTCAATGCAGACTCAATGGGCTGAATGGCCTCGAATGGGATGCTGGCCTTCATAGCAAGGGGGATTGAATATAAAAGTAGGGAGGTCTTGCTGCAGCTGTATAGGGCACTGGTGAGGCCGCAGCTGGAGTACTGTGTGCAGTTTTGGGCGCCGCACCTGCGCAAAGATATTTTGGCCTTGGAGGGAGTGCAGAGGAGGTTTACTAGGCTGATACCAGAGTTGAGGGGGTTGAGCTATGAGGAGAGGCTGAATAAACTGGGCTTGTACTCGTTAGAGTTTAGAAGAATGAGGGGAGATCTCATTGAGACGTATAAGATGATGAATGGGATGGACAGGATAGAGGTGGAGAGACTCTTCCCGCTCAAAAAAGACAGTAGGACTAGGGGGCACAGCCTCAAGATAAAAGGGGGGGGGGGCGGTTTAGAACGGAGTTGAGGAGGAACTTCTTCACTCAAAGGGTGGTGAATCTCTGGAATTCTCTGCCCGTTGAAGTGGTGGAGGCTGCCTCGCTAAATATTTTTAAGACGCGGGTTGATGGGTTTTTGATAAGAGAGGGGATTAAGGGTCATGGGGAGAGGGCGGGAAAGTGGAACTGAGCAGCGACAGATCAGCCATGATCTTATTGAATGGCGGGGCAGGCTCGAAGGGCTAGATGGCCTACTCCTGCTCCTATTTCTTATGTTCATATGTTCTTCCACACGGTAAGCATTGTATGATTCTATGAACACTTTCAACACATTGATCAAATCATCCTTCAGTCTTCTCTGCTCATTGGGATACAAGCAAAATTTGCTAACAATATCGTGGCACATGATGTGTAGCTCAGGCAGGAAGAGTTTTTACTTTCACTGCCTGGGTGATAATTAGAGTTACTGGCACTCCAGGACTGTTCTGTAGTCTCCACGAATTAAAGATTAATCTCCTGGATACTGCTGTGAACAACCCAAATGAAAAAAATTGTGACGGCACAGCAGAGAAATTGTGTACATTTTTCATTTTCATTTAACACTTCCGATCCTTAACTATTGAAGAGGTGGGAAGGGGGTGAGGGTGTTGTGGCTGGGGGAGAAAGACTGTTGCCATTGGGTGGGGCTATTGGACAGAAAGGTCATGTGATGAAACCCAGCATTTGATTTGATTTATTGTTGTCACATGTGTTGGGAAACATGTATTGTTTCTTATTCGCTGTACAGACAAAATATACCATTCATAGAGTACCTAGGGGAGAAGGAAAGGAGGGAGTGCAGAATATAGTTTTACAATCATTGCTAGGATGTAGAGAAAGATCAACTTAATATATGGTAGTTCCATTCAAAAGTCTGATGGCAGCAGGGAGGAAGCTGTTCTTGAGTCGGTTGGTGCGTGATCTCAGACTTTTGTATCTTTTTCTCGACGGAAGAAGGTGAAAGAGAATGGCCCGAACTCTGCTACCTCGCCTTCCCTGGGATCAGCGCGGGCGAGGTTCCAGAACGGAAATCTCCCTTGCCCTTGGGTGGGATTTTACGATCTTGCTCAAGTGAGGACATAAAATCCCACCCAGCATGTCTGGGGCGTGTGGGTTTATTGTACTTTGTAGAATGAATTACCTGCATGTTGTAATAACTGCATAATTTCCATCCCTTTGCTTTCAGTCTAGCCGACATTTGAGTCAAGGACCACACAACAAGGTGGTTAATTCAGTGCCCTCCGAAGTTGGCACAGCAAAGCACTCAGTCAAGATAATTGCTTAACCATTCACCATCATTACAGGGGAAGTAGAAATGGCCCAACACATGTAACCTTGTCAGTGGAACTACCCCCAACCCTGTCCACCCTAAGAGCAAATGAGAAAAGCCAATTATATACTCTAAATATGTCCTGTCAGGCTCAATAAATTAAATGGAAACTGCACCAATTTGCTGATCTTACACTTCTCCAAATCTCCTCATTATAGGTAAGTTCAGTTCATCTCTTTTAAGTCTCAGCTCTAGGCAGACAAGGAACATAAGAATCGCAGTGCCAAACTTCTCTTTGGCATCATTAGGTGTAACAACCGCTGTTAAGAATGTGTGACAGAGATTGATGACAGCCACAGAGCAGTTCTTTGCTTATTGGAATGAAGCTGGTCCGTCCTGTTGAAGATTACTCAGGCTACATCGCGTCTGCATACAGTAGCGTTGTAGACTGCCCGAGGCAGGGGTGGAGTATTCCAGCCACATGTGGTGGCAGGGACGGCAATAAAACAATTTTAATTGCTCTTGTCTAACAGCACTTCCATTAATAGGAAGACAATTCCCAGTGGCGAAGTCACGTTTTTCATCCTGTTATTCACTTTTCCCTCCATTTAATTACTGCAATAGTCACTCTGTCCTGTGATCAGTATATGTTGCAATCAGTGATCAGTTTATCTTGCTCTAAACCCTAGCTATGACTCTAACACTATTCTGCACCCTCTCCTTTCCTTCTCCCCTATGTATAGAATCCCTACAGTGCAGAAGGAGGCCATTCGGCCCATTGAGTCTGCACCGCCAACAATCCCACCCAGCCCTAATCCCCACAGATGTACTTTGTTAGTCCCCCCAAAGAACAGGGTTTGGGGCACTATGGGCAATTTAGCATGCCCAGTCGACCTAGCCCATGCATTTTTGGACTGCACGCTATGAATGGTATGCTTTGCCTGTACAGTGTGCGAGAAACAATACTTTTCAATGTATCTCAATGTATGAGACAATAATAAATCAAATCAAATCAAAATGTTGTGTTCATTTACTTAAGTCTGTCTGGTGGTCATGAGATCTTTTTTATTTCACGTTACTAATTCCACTTAAATTATTGAGTCTGACGGACTATTTTTGGATTACATCACTGAGTTTTTTCCCGTTTGTTTTTAGGATGTGGTTTATGCCATCAACGCTGCATGTATTGTCCATCATTAAGGGATTCAAGTTCCTGTGGAAACACATTTTGCAACACCGTTCATTTTCAGTTCCCCAGTTTTAATATTGCGTTCTTCCCTATCTTTGGCCTCTGAGATACTACACACCGAGCAGCACTTCCTGGATGAGAGAAGGTGTCCTCCCTGGTCTCTGCAGCACCAAAGTGAGTTGAAGCGCTCGGCTTCCTCCTGAGATTACTTTTACGACTCAAATGAGAATGATGTCCTGGGGATGCACTTGACGCAGGAAGCGTGAGCTTTTCGTACAGCGTTTCTTATCCAGAACGCATAGCCAGAAGCAGATGTCCTGGAAGCCTACAAGGCGCAAATGAGCACAAAAACATTTCAGTGCCAAAAATAAAATAAGAACTAGCAGCCAGACATAGTGAAACAAAGTAATAAGAATAGGGGAAAGAGATGACTTCATCAGTTGGATTTTAGATCTCTTTAAAAGAGCTGTCAGCACATACTTATGGAACCATAAACTTTTAACTCCTTCACTTCCCAAGAAAGGAAGTGAGGAATTGAGTGACATGTTTAGTATATACTGGCTGACATGTTTGCATTAAACTCCCATCAGCACTTTTAGAAAAAGATGCTCAGAAATGAATCTGATGCCAAAAATATAACAATCTCCAACTGTTGGTGTTTTGTCTGCTTCAGCACAGGTTTAATAAATCTTTCAATTGTTCCTGTTTTAGTGTACAGTGGATGTAGACTGCTCGAACAACAAGAAGCAAATGTTTTAAAGCACACAATCAAAGGTTTTGTTGATGCAATCGTGTCGTGCTCCTTCTCTCTTGAACGTGGAAGGTGCTAGTGGGTACAAGGTTCACATTCCAAGCCGTTTGCTTCTGCTGTGTCTTATGAAGCGTGCAGAGCTCGGGGAGATAGGATGGAGAAGCTGGCTGAGATCCCAGGCAGATCCATGACAATTCCTCTGGCTTCTCGACAGTGATAGCTATTGTCTAGATGAGCTCTAATCAATTTGGATTTGCGGAATCCATAACATTGAAAATAATTTCCTCACCTTCCACTAGCTATAAATGGACACTAAATAAAATTCATAATTCTTCACAGTTTTTTTTATTTGGTTTTGCTGTGGGACTGCGTCTGTTCATTTCAGCGAATGGAACGGGATTAATACATTAGGTTGTAGCCTAGTAACCTTGAAGCTGACTTATCTGCTATAAAATAATTTATCATGATACAGTACAATTATGAGGTAGTACCCAACCATTTGGCTGGATCATCTCAATAACACAGGCATCAGTGTTCCTGAATATCTGACTGATAATCATGGCATTTGTGATTCTTGGCTATTTGCAATCAATGTATTACAAAGATCTGAGCACATAAAGAGTTAATGTGGGACTGAGTACAGTACCGCTCATTCTGTGATGTAAGAAAACACATGACTCACAGCTAAGGATCTTTTTGGTGTTGGACAGAGACACGAGTAGAAGCAGACATGGAATCAGAGAATCTGTATAGTGCAGAAGGAGGCCATTTGGTCCACCAAGGCAGCCCCAAGCTTGGCTCTTTATAGTTAATAAATGTTTCCCATTGAACAATATAGAATCATAGAATCCCTACAGTGCAGAAGGAGGCTATTCAGCCCATCGAGTCTGCACTATCACAATCCCAACCAGGCCCTATTCCCGTAATCCCATTACCCTGCTAATCCCCCTGACGCTCGGGTCAAGTTAGCATGGCCAATCAACCTAACTCGCACAGTTTTGGATTGTGGGAGGAGAGTAATAACCTAATATTATGGATTCCTTAACATGACTTACCAAACTATGCCCAAGACCTTACAACAGTCAAACTTTTTATATTTTCCTTCCAATTTTCACTCCTCCTTTGCTGAAAACACTAACACACAGATCTCTGAGACATCAGCTACCCCATGTCACCTTGTCTATGTGCTTATTTTTCATGGTGCATGTTGGCAATCAGTATCAGCAGGCTATTCAACTATGAGGATATCAGACCCAAGCTCGACCCTGTCCCTCAGCACATTCCACATTGTTGATGATTTATATACCCTTCAAATCATCAAGGTCCAAGGGTGGGAAACTGTGAGTAGCAATGACACCAGAAGCGAGGGCTCAGGATCAAGCTCAAGCAGTGAGTTGAATGCAGAATTGGGAAGAATCACTAAATACCAAAGAGTTAAACAGTTTGTGAGTAACACAGGTTGCTTTTAATGTGGGGGAGGCCACCCCCCAGAAGTAAATGTTGAGGAACGGAGTGCTTTGTGTGTGGAAAAAACGGTCATTTAAGGCAAAAATACGAAAGCAAGGAGGGCCAGCCCAGTTCAAACAGAGTAAATAATCCAATCCCAGTGCATAGTATGGAGGATTGCCCAGTGGGGGAATGAGGGGCTTTGTCATTAAACATTTGATTTGAACTATTATTGTCACATGTATTGGTCTACAGTGAAAAATATTTCCCTTGTGCACTTTACAGACAAAGTATGCTGTACATAGAAAGGGAAGCGTGGCAGAATGTAGCATTACAGTCATAGCTAGACTGTAGAGAAAGATCAACTTAATATAAGGTAGGTCCATTCAAAAGTCTGACGGCAGCATGGAAGGAGCTGTTTATGAGTCGATTGACACGTGACCTCAGACTTTTGTATCTTTTTCCTGATGGAAGAAGGTAGAAGAGAGAATGTCCAGGATGCATGGGATCCTTAATTGTGCTGGCTGCTTTTCCGAGGCGGCGGGAAGTGTAGACATAGTCAATGGATGGGAGGCTGGTTTGCATGATGGAGTGGGCTTCGTTCACAACCCTTTGTAGTTCCTTGTGGTCTTGGGCAGAGCAGGAGCCATACCAAACTGTGATACAACCAGAAAGAATGCTTTCTATGGTGCATTGGTAAAAGTTGGTTAGAGTTGTAGCAAACATGCCACATTTTCTTAGCCTCCTGAGAAAGTAAAGGTGGGTTTCCTTAACTATATGGCCGGCGTGAAGAGACCAGGACAAGTTGTTGGTGATTTGGACCCCTAGAAACTTGAAGCTCTCGACCATTTCCACTTAGCTCTGTTGATGTAGACAGGGGCATGTCCTCCACTACACTTCCTGTGTTGATGACTGCCTCCTTTGTTTTGTTGACGTTGAGGGAGAGGTTATTGTTGTCTCACCAGCTCACCAGATTCTCTATCTCATTCCTGTACTCCATCTCATCATTATTGTGAAATAATATAGATGTTGAAGGTAGCCCCCATTACAATAATGTCATTAGCAAATGGCCAACAACTGAAGATGGAGGTCGACATGAGGGCATCAACTATTGTTGTGAGTGTGTGGACCTCTTCTGCAATGTAAGGATTCTATGGATCTCAGGAGTTGAGGCAGCCAGGTTGGGGCTGATGCCTTATGAGGTGAAAGTACAGGGCAAGTTATTGAAGAAGCCATCCGAGGAGACAATAATGCAGCTTGATAGCCTGATCCAATTGTGCCAACAAATAGAAATGAAATGACTGATCAGCCAATGGCTGCTCCCAGTGAAGCTGAGGGAATAGTGGAAAGTGAGGCTCATATTCCAGGAGAGATTCCTAGAGAAACAAGTCCAACTTGCTACACTGGGAATATTTACCTAGGGGCTGTAAAAAAGACATCTTTCATATAAGAAGCCTAAAGAGGTGTTTCTCAGAAATGTCTCCTCTCTCTCTGTGCCTTTTTCTCTTCCTTTTCCTTCCAGGCCATGTTTATATGAGCAGACAGTTCAAGGAAAAATCTTATTTTCTAATCCAATTGCAGGATTGCTGCTCTGAGACTACAACATAGAACAGCTTGACAAATGACAGACTAGAGCACAGTTTTTAAATAAGCTCCTTTGCTGAGAGGCTGGATGTTATTTACATCATTTACGTTTTGTTCTTTGTGGTAATTGCAAGGATTTGTGACCACCAGTTAGTAAAGCAAACTATCACAGTTTATTTACAAACAGTTAAATACACAGAGTAGTTTCACAATGTTAACACTTCCAGCTCTAGTGTCTACTGTGGCTGCAAAAACCTGCACACTGCTCCCTGCGCTCGTTCCCCACTGGGCAAAGCTACCTCTACAATTGAACCTCAGCCAGCTGAGCTATGTTGCCACACCACCACCTCCCCCCCCCCCCCCCCCGGAGAAGGGGGAAGTCCCCTGACAGACTGTGTTTCTGATAAATTGTGTTAAAAATGTTCATTATTGCTATTGTTTTGGAAATTGTATAAGCTACGGGCGGCACAATGGCACAGTGGTTAGTGCTGTTGCCTTACAGCACCAGAGACTCGAGTTCGATTCCTGACTTGGGTCACCGTCTGTGTGGAGTTTGCACGTTCTCCCTATGGCTGCGTGGGTTTCCTCCGGATGCTCCGATTTCCTCCCACACTCCAAAGGTGTGCAGGTTAGGCTGATTGTCCATGCTAGACTGATCCTAGTGTCAGGAAGATTAGCAGGGTAAATATGTGGGGTTACGGGAAGAGAGCCTGGATGGGATTGTGGTTGGTGAACAAAGAACAAAACAGCCCAGAAAACAGGCCCTTCGGCCCAACGAGCCCACGCCGCCATCCCAACACCACCAGTCCCCCCCTCCACCCATGACCCTTATCTATTGTTTTATGGCTATCCACATTGAGGGAAACTAATTTAGGGACAATTTATTACTGCCAATCAGCCTAATAGCACATCTTTGGGGTGTGGGAGGAAACCGGAGCACCCGGAGAAAACCAATGCAAGCACGGGGAGAATGCGCAAACTCCCACAGACACTGGCCCAGATCCATGTGTCTGCACAGCAATCAGCGATAGTCACTGAGCTGTCGTCTTGCCCAGTATCTGGTCCAGTTTAAGCACACACTAACGACATGAAGCACTAGGCCAATCTCGAACAACCAAGAGCAGCCCAAGTACAACCCATCACGTGTATGCCCCTCGTTGGTGCAGACTCAATGAGCCGAATGATCTCCTTCTGCATAGCTGGGATTCTATGATTCTATTTACGTATTGTATAATAAGGGACTTAAAGGGGAGGGATGTAATAGCTAGCCCCTTTAAGGAGCATATATAGGGAGGAGTCATATAACCCAATCGCCCAGTGGGGAACGAGTGCAGGGAGCAGTGTGCGGGTTTTTGCAGCCAGAGTAGACACTAGAGCTGGAAGTGTTAACATTGTGAAACTACTCTGTGTATTTATCTGCTTGTAAATAAACTATTATAGTTTGCTTTACTAACTGGTGGTCACAAATCCTTGCAATTACCACAAAGAACAAACGTAAATGATGTAAATAACATCCAGCCTCTCAGCAAAGGAGCTTGTTTAAAAACTGTGCTCTAGTCTGTCATTTGTCAAGCTGTTCTATGTTGTAGTCTCAGAGCAGCAATCCTGCAATTGGATTAGAAAATAAGATTTTTCCTTGAACTGTCTGCTCATATAAACATGGCCTGGAAGGAAAGGGAAAAGAAAAAGACAGAGAGAGAGAGAGAGAAGGAGACATTTTGAGAAACACCTCTTTAGGCTTCTTATATGAAAGGTGTCTTTTTTACAGCCCCTAGGTAAATATTCCCAATGTAGCAAGAATATAGAGCGTGGTCAACCTAATATCACTGTCAACATCAAACAGGTCCTTTTATTGAGAAGGGGAAAGGTCGTACAGTCCAGTGAGGATGTGCACGCGCGGCTGCATCCAAAACATCCCATCAAAACTGGAATGTGATTTTAGCAAATATCAAACTCAGATTACTTCACATTTCTATCATGCCAAATTCAGATCTTTTCTTTCTATTTTTATACCCACGCACACTGAGCTTCCCAGATGTGATTTCATTTTCATTCAGTTAATTGTTCTCACATGCCATGGCACAATAATTCTGGTGCTTCAACAACTGAGATTAAAGAGGAGAGGAAATAACTCAGCCAGGGTTACCCATTCCTAATGTGACCACACTCCTTTGTTACAATCCACATGAAGACCGATGACTTTTAAAAAGGGATGAAGTCCCCAGCAACCGACAAAAATAACCAAAGGACAGATTTCACATGTTAAGACTTTTACTATAATTAACAAACAAAAAGCAGTTTAGACCAAACAGGCAACTAATACATTGAACTAAAGAAAAGGTATTTTCACATTAACTAACAAACGCAGTTGAGATGCTGTTTTGGCGTGCATTGCACTTCTGGCAGACATATAGCAATAGAGGAACAAGTTGAAAGTATCTCCTAGCTCTCCAAAAGGTTCACCTCCCCCTGCCACACCAGGTTGAAATTTCTAGCGTCCGTCAAAAATTGCTCCACTCAGCTTGAATATTCTGGATCCAAATTTCACCGGCAAGGCCAAGCTTGGTGGCTTCCTGTTATGTAAATCTTTTCTGTTCCTCCTTTTTAATAGAAAATAGACAGTATTGGATTGGATGTTCATTACCCATTCTATTAGATTTTAAAATCTGGGGGATCAAAAATGATCCACCATTGCACACTTTGATCATTGTCATAAGCAGGGTGGCATGGTGGTACTGTGGTTGGCATGACTACCACACAGTGCCAGGGACCCAGGTTCGATTCCTAGCTTGAGTCACTGTCTGTGTGGAATGTGCATGTTTTCCCCGTGTCTGCGTGGGTTTCCTCCGGGTGCTCCAGTTTTCTCCCACAGTCTGAAAGACATGCTGGTTAGGTGCATTGGCCATGCTAAATTGACCTTCAGTGTACCCGAACAGGCGCCAGAGTGTGACGACTAGGGGATTTTCACAGTAACTTCATAGCAGTGTTAACGTAAGCCTACTTGTGGCTAATAATTAAACTTCAAATTAAAATTTGCCTCAGGAAGTATTGATTTCATTATATTAAAACATTGATTTAAAATATTTCACCCAAAGATCACAGTAGTATGTTTTATTTTCATTGTAGTACAGCGGGTGTGCCTACACCTCATGGACTGCAGCAGTTCAAGAAGGCAGCTCACCACCACCTTCTCCAATGGGCAATAAATGTTTCCCTACACAAATCCTGGGAAAAAAATAAACTAAAGAGTGATAAACCAAACATGGACAGGTGTCCTTGGGCAATGTCAATTGAAATTTGAAAGTTATTGTTAAAATAGGTACTAAGCCCATGCCTTAATTGTTCTGAAAACAATAATCCTCTAAGGGAACTGTAGAAATGAACAACAAATCAATGTTAACTCCAGCATATGCTGCCTGCAAACTCTGTCAGAATTCACAGTCTGATCAGCTTTCTTGTCAATTTCATTTTTCTGGTCTTCATAGTTCTTGTTTCCACTGTATGCAAAGGTGAGCAATCTTATAGTGTTGAAGGGTTGACAATTCTGAAAGCAACTCACCATTAGCCATTAGTATTTGTTCTCTTACAACCCATGGTATGTCGTGTGTCTCTTTCATCTTGTATCATTTATCTCTACAGTGAAACCGTATCAGAGCTCATAGCAGTGCCTTTGATTCTTGTCTGATTTCAACAAGTGCTGGCTTGTTTGCAATTACATGATGTATGATCATGGTGGTAAACTCAGAGATGCCCTGAGGATGTATAATGGGGTACCGCAGGGATCTGTTCTAGGACCCCAACTGTTCTTTTCTTATTCATATGTGGGACAGGGGCATCGCTGGCTGGCCAGCATTCATTGCCCATCCCTAGATGCCCAAAGACAGTTGAGAGTTAACCACGTTGCTATTGCTCTAGAGTCAGGCCAGACCTGGTAAGGACAGCAGATTTCCTTCCCTAAAGGACATTAGTGAAACAGATGGGTTTTTCTGACAATTGACAACTGTTTCATGGTCTTTAGTAGATTCTGAATTCCTGATTTTTTTTATTGAACTCAAGTTCCACCAGCTGCCATGGTAGGATTCAAACCCTAGTCTTCAGAACACTAGCTGAGTTTCTGGATTAATAGTCTCACGATAATACCACTCACCCATCACCTTCCCACATTATATATTAATGATTTGGAAGAGGGAACTAAATGTATTATCTCCAAATTTGTAGATGATACGAAGTTGGGTGGGAGGATGAGCTGTGAGGAGGATGCAGAAATGCTTCAGCGTGGTTTGGATAGACAGAGTGAGTGGGTATGTGCATCACAGGCACTGTATAATATAGATAAATGTGAAGTTATCCACTTGAATAGCAAAATAGAAACATTATTATTTGAATGGGTGTAAATTGAGAGAGGTAGATAGTCAGCAAAACCTTTGGTGTCCTTGTGTGTCAGTCGTTGGAAGTAAGCATACAGGTATAGCAGGCAGTAAAGAAGGCAGATGTTATATTGGCCTTAATAGCGAGAGGGTTTGAATATAGGGAGTAGGATATTTTACTGCAGTTGTATAGGGTATTGGTGAGGTCACACCTGGAGTTTTGTGTGCAGTTTTGGTATCCTTATCTGAGGAAGGATGTCCTTGCTTTAGAGGAAGTACAGTGAAAGTTTACTAGGCTGATTCCTGGGACGACAGGTCTGTCATATGAAGAGACACTAAGTGAGTTAGGGTTATATTCACTGGACTTTAGAAAAGTGAGCAGGGCTCTTAGAAACTTATAAAATTCTAACAGGATTAGACAGGGTAGATTCAGAAAGAATGTTTCTGATGGTGGGAGAATCCAGAACTAGGGGTCATAGTTTGAGGATAAGGGGCCTTTTAGAACTGAGGTGAGGAGAAATTTCTTCACCCAGAGGGTGATGAATCTGTGGAATACACTACCACAGATTGAGGCCAGAACATTGCGTGATTTCAAGAAGAAATTAGACATAGTTCTGGGGTGGTGGTGGCGGCTATAAGGATTAAAGGAAATGGGGGGTAAGGCAGGATCAGGATATTGAATTCGATGATTAGCCATGATCAAAATGAGCAGTGGAGAAGGCTTGAGGGCCAAATGGCCTACTCCTGCTTCTACTTTCTATTTTTCTACGATGAGGTGCTATATAAAGAGTTTGTTTTCTTCAATTCTTCAGACAAGTTTGGAGAGCAGATTCCAGTAGAGTCTGCACATGAGTGTTGTGGTCTCTAAACTCTCTCATTTCATTTTCTTGCATTTCAATAATTTTGCAGTTTTCCAAACTTGTCATTTACTCAATAGATTCCAAGTTAATTCTGGATGTGCAAGGTCTTTCAGCCCATTTTATTTATCCATCCAATATTATCTTAAAGCGACTCTAGGATATCCCTGCAAAAGGACCATCAATTGTGTCCTGAATTATATAGAATCATACAGAGTAGATGGAAGCCATTCGGCCCATTGAGTCTGCATTGACCACACTCCCACCCAGGCCCTATTCCCATAACCCCATATATTTACCCTAACTAGTCCCCCTGACACTGAGGGGCAACTTAGCATGGCTAATCTACCTAACCTGCACATCTTTGGATTGTGGGACAAACTGGACCACCTGGAGGAAACCCACACAGACACGGTGAGAACATGCAAACTCCACACAGAAAGTGACACAAGCCGGGAATCGAACCCAGGTACCTGGCACTGTGAGGTAGCAGTGCTAACCACCGTGCCACCCTAATATGGCTATTGCTTCCTTTAGTCCTTCTGGAAGTCTCTTTCATGTGTCGATTACTCAACATGAAGAAAACCTTCTTGATATCAGTTCTAGATTGACATTTTATTACATTGTCCTCCTGTCCTACCCTCATAACTTAATTTAAAGAAACATTCTAGATTTGTCTTTTCAGATACCATTTATGTACTTTTTTACACAGTCATTTCTCAAATGACTTCTTTCAAGATTTCAACTTCTTCCCTGATGTGTTTCACACCAAGGGCCAGTTTTCCCAATGGAGATGGGAATTGGGAGGTGAGTTATAGTTCCACCTCTGCCACCAGTTTGCCAGGAAGTGGGCTTTTCTCAGGGTTGAGGCCTGAATTGGAGACTAGCCTGTCACCCTCATTGGCAAGGCAAGATGGGGGATGCCAACTCCAGAGTGGACAGGTCGGAACTCCTGCCTCTGCTTCTGCTCTCTATATGAGAATTCCACTTACTTAAAGCTCAGGGCCTCAGTCAAAGATAATCGTTGTGCAGGCCTGCGCACCAAACCTGCCTCTCTGAAAACAAGTATTGGAGCTCCCTCACAACTGGCAGTCATTTCATCAACTATGTGAGATACACATTTCCATGTATATAGGGGGTGATTCTCCCATCCCATTGCACTGCATTTTTAGTGCAGCAGGCTGGGACGCTCTTGCAAGGGCTGTTTTGCAGGCTCCGCCTGAGCACTTGGGCCTCCACATGTCTCCCAGTGCCGGATTCTAGGTGCCATTTGCTTCACGCTGGAAGTCGCTGCAGAGCTGCATAAATTATTTAAATGCTTATCTGCATCTCTTTTAAATACCATTAGCGGGCCTGGGGCTGAAGTCTCTGGGCCTACTAGCCTCTCCTCCCATCAGGAATGTTTCGCTCCAGCGGGGATTACTATAGCTCCCCAGTATGGCGGCCTGTGCTTGCTGTAGTGAAGTGGGGGGGTAATCGAGGCCCTGCAGAGGGTTGGGCAGTGGGTGTTGCCCCCCAGGATTTGGCAGTCTGGCAGTGCCAGCCTGGGACCCTACACTGCCCAAGGGACAAAGTGTCAATGTCCAGGGGGCACATTGGCACTGCCCACCAGGCATAAGGCAGTGCCAAGGGAAAGGGGCACAATGGGGGATTAGGCCTGATAGGGGCGGGGCCTCTGGGCAAGATTGTGTCAGGCCAGCAATCGGGACTGACCTTTGGGATGAGGGGTGGGGGGGGCAGCCTGCTGGGAGGATCAGCAATGCAGGCAGGTGTTGGTACTGTGGGGGAGAGTAGGCAGTGCAGTGACAGGGGGTCAGCGCTGCTGGGGATGGTTGGCACTGTGGAAGGTGGTCAGGACTGTGGGGAGTGGGGGGGAGGTGGCAGGAGTGGAGGGGGCAGTTGGGACTGCCGGTGAGGGGGGGGGGGGGGGGGGGGGGGGGGGCGCCCACGGGTGCACAGTGGGAGTTCGAGGTGGGTTGGAATGGGGGGGTGGGTTTGGGGCTGGGCCCAGGCCTGTTTTGGGGGGGGGGGGGGTGCAATGATTGGGCCATGAGGGAGTGGGAGGGCCAGCTATGCAAGGATCATGCGGCTTGCCAGCGATTGAGCTGGTCAGCGATCGGGAAGCCAGCAGTGTGGGGCCACTGCGCATGCACCAATCTCGGCACTGACAGATTGGCACAAGTGCATAGAACATAGAACATAGAACATTACAGCGCAGAACAGGCCCTTCGGCCCACGATGTTGCGCCGACCAATTAAAAAAGCAATGACCCTCTAACCTAAACCAATCCCTTTCCATCCATAAACCTATCCACAGATCTCTTAAACGCCCCCAAACTAGGCGCATCTACAACTGCAGCAGGCAGGGCATTCCAATCCCTCACCACCCTCTGGGTGCAGTGCCCCACTCAGTGCTCTGCTGCCAGCCTTTCCAGCGGGAATGGGCCTTGCCCCCTGAGTTTTAACATAAATCACACTGTGAATGTCAGCGATTGCTTTTTAATCTCCCACTGGGGAAACCAAATGACTTTAAGTTTATTTGTCAGTGTCACACATTGGCTTACATTACAGTGCAATGAAGTTACAGTGAAAATTCCCTAGTGGCCACACTCTGGCACCTGTTCGGGTACTCTGAGGGAGAATTTAGTATGGCCAGTGCATCTAACCTGCACATCTTTCAGACTGTGGGAGGAAACCGAAGCATCTGGAGGAAACCCACACAGGCGTGGGGAGAACATGCAAACTCCACACAGACAGTGACCAAGACAAGAATCGAAGCCGGGTCCCTGGTGCTGTGAGGCAGCAGTGCTAACCACTGCGCCACCATCCGGTTAACATGTAGTTCATACTCCGAAGGCCGAAAATCTGACTAACAACAAAACTCTATGGAACCCCTCTCTTTAACTCCTGTATGAACATTTTGCCAGAGCCAGGCTATTGTTGGTTTAATGATTGGCTCTAGTTGTTGCTAGGTAACTTTGTTTAGCTTTCAGTTGTGTTTTGCCTCCTGAGACCATCTGGTCTCAGTATCACAAACCGGAATGTAATGAGGTTAATTCACACTGTTTCTTAATCTGATGTAAAAATTCTTCATTCATTAAGCTAAGCTCTTACAAGGCTATTTGTGCTATCTCATGGACTTTACCCGGATTCCAGGAAGATTTCCTTGTTTGTGCATTCTTGTCTGAGGCTACATTTCCCAACAATAATCATATGCTAATACTTCAAGTTTTGAACCAGAAAAGCGTTGATTCCCTGCAGTGCAGAAGAGGCCATTTGGCCCATAGAGTCTGCACAATATCTTCCCCAGGTCCTCTCCTCCGCCTATTCTTATAACCCATTTCCCACAGCTAATCCATCAAACTTACACATCTTGGGACACTATGGGGGCAATTTAGCATGGCCAATCTGCCTAACCTGCACATCTTCGGACTATAAGAGGGAACTGGAGCACCCAGAGGAAACCCAAGCAGACATGGGGAAAGCATGCAACCTCCACAGATTTGAACCCAGTTCCCCAGTGCTGTGAGGCAGCAGTGCTAACCATTGTGCCACCATGCCACCCAACTATCAAATACATTGATTCAATGATTAACTCAATCAAGATCCATTACTTTCATGTTTATCTGCTTCATGACTGGCCAATACTTTAGTTAATTATAGGAGACAAAATGGCTTCTTCCAACATATTTTAATGTTAAAATGGCTGCTTATGTTATTATAATGAATATTGGATCAGAATGATCAAACTGAACTAAAATCTAACCACATAAAATCAACTTTCCGATAGCAGCTGTTCATGGTTGTGCCATTCACACCTCCTCTAGGCCTTTTGGCCTACACCACCAACACCTTCTTCATTAAAATCAAGGCTGTCACTGCTTACACTGACGGATGTGCCGTCTTTCAGATGAGATGTTAGACTAGCTCAACTTGAAGGCCGAAGGGCCTGTTTGTGCTGTAGTGTTCTATGTTCTATGTTCTAAATCCTTGCCTTCTTTCTTGGGTGGATGTAAAAGATCCAGTGGCATTTTGCTGAAGGAGAGCTGGGGAGTTATCCTCAGCATCAAGTCCCTCCAACCCTCAATCAACATTACAGGCGAAACAAGTTACCTGGTCACTATCACACTGCTCTTCTTGGGAGCTTACTATGCACAAATTCCCTGCTGTATTTCCTACACTGGCAGAGTGGTTAGCACTGCTGCCTCACAGCGCCGGGGCCCATTGTTGATTCCCAGCTAGGGTCACTGTCTGTGTGGAGTTTGCATGTTCTTCCCATGTCTGTGTGGGTTTTCTCCAGGTGCTCTGGTTTCCTCCCATAGTCCGAAGACGTGGGTGACATGATGGCACAGTGGTTAGCTCTGCTGCCTCACAGAGCCAGGGGCCTGTTGTTCAATTCCCCGCTTGGGTCACTGTCTGTGCAGAGTCTGCGCATTCTCCCCGTGTCTGTGTGGGTTTCTTCTGGTTGCTCTGGTTTCCTCCCATTATCCAAAAGACGTGCTGGTTAGGTGCATTGGTCATGCTAAATTCTCCCTGTGTGTACCCGAACAGGTGCTGGAGAGTGGCGACTATGGGATTTTCGCAATAACTTCATTGCAGTGTTATTGTAAGCCCACTTGTGACATTAGATTGGGGGAAAGGCAAATTGTGTGGAGGGTGTGGAGAGTCTGCAGAAGGATCTAGATAGGCTGGGCGAATGGGCCAGGAAATGGCAAATGGAATTTAATGTTGGCAAGTGTGAGGTGGTCCACTTTGGTAGGAAGAATGGTAGGAAGGACTATTACTTACGTGGCGAAAAACTGCAGCAGGCGACGGTGCAGAGGGACCTCGGGGTCCTTGTGCATGAGTCGCAAAAACCCAGCCTGCAGGTGCAGCAGGTGGTCAGGAAGGCGAATGGGATGCTGGCCTTCATAGCGAGGGGGATTGAATATAAAAGTAGGGAGGTCTTGCTGCAGCTGTATAGGGCATTGGTGAGGCCGCAGCTGGAGTACTGTGTGCAGTTTTGGGCGCCGCACCTGCGCAAGGATATTTTGGCCTTGGAGGGAGTGCAGAGGAGGTTTACTAGGCTGATACCGGAGTTGAGGGGGTTGAGCTATGAGGAGAGGCTGAATAAACTAGGCTTGTACTCGTTAGAGTTTAGAAGAATGAGGGGAGATCTCATTGAGACGTATAAGATGATGAATGGGATGGATAGGATAGAGGTGGAAAGACTCTTCCCGCTCAAAAAAGACAGTAGGACTAGGGGGCACAGCCTCAAGATAAAGGGGGGGCGGTTCAGAACGGAGTTGAGGAGGAACTTCTTCACTCAAAGGGTGGTGAATCTCTGGAATTCTCTGCCCGTTGAAGTGGTGGAGGCTGCCTCGCTAAATATTTTTAAGAAGCGGGTTGATGGGTTTTTGATAAGAGAGGGGATTAAGGGTTATGGGGAGAGGGCGGGAAAGTGGAACTGAGCCACGACAGATCAGCCATGATCTTATTGAATGGCGGGGCAGGCTCGAAGGGCCAGATGGCCTACTCCTGCTCCTATTTCTTATGTTCTTATGTTCTTATGTTCTTATGTTCTTAATAAAAATAAACTTTGGTATAAACTTAACACATTGGGACAGTGACCAATTACAAAAAGAACTTATTGGCTGTAAAGTGCTTTGAGATGTCCAGTGGCCATGCAAAACATTTCATGATTCGAAATCGACTGGCAGAGTGACTAACCGACCTCCAATCCATCCATTTCCCAGTTCTGATGAAAAGTTATTGACCTAAATGTTAACACCCAACCTGTTTTTTCAGCCTTTCCTGCTTCCATTTCCGATTTCAAACATCCACAGTACTTTGCTTTTGAACTCATTGTGGGAATCGCTGAGACAGTGACTACCAGGAGTGCAGTGTTGTGTTCATGGATACAGTGCCAAAAGAGGCTCAAGGTGGCACAGTGGTTAACACTGCTGCCTCGCAGCTCCAGGCACCCAGATTCAATTCCAGCCTCGGGTCACAGTCTGTGTGGAGTCTGCACATTCTTCCTGTGTCTGCGTGGGTTTCCTCCGGGTACTGCAGTTTCCTCCCACAGTCCAAAAATGTGCGGATTAGGTGGATTAGCCAAGCTAAATTGCCCCTTACTGTTCCAAGATATGTAGGTTAGGGGGGATTGAGGTAAATACATGGGTTTATGGAATGCTCTATTGTAGAACTGGACAGTGTCCCTCCTCCCACGAATTCTTACACACCCAATGGACTGAATAGCCTGATTCTGCCTGTAGGGATTCTATGATCTGATGAATGACCTCAGCAGGGCAGGAAATGTGAGTGGGATGCCACAGTCAAATGCCAATTCCATCACGTTGATTTCCACAACATTCTCAGGCTCAGTGCTCCTTAGATGAACACATCTTGCAGTTCCATTCATTCCTCCCTCCCGACGTGTCTCCTCACATCGCCTCATGAGCAGCTACCACTGACTCTCACCCTCGTTCTTCTCACATCCATCCCTCCTGGCAAATCTATTACAAACACTGTCCTTCCTTCCTCTCAAGGCACTTCATTTCTCGCACTCAGAACTCTCTTCTGTCTCCCCTTGCAGGAGAAGGGAGTGCAGACGTTACAGAGAGAGGTAGAGAAACAGAGGAGACCTTCCAGCAATTGCCACCCTGAGCACTGTGAAGGAGGAGCCCATGGAGAAGTGGTGAACTGCAAGGCCATTGGCAATGAAGAGATGGCGTCTCCCAGATACCAGGTGACAGAGTTTGAAATCACGCTGTCACATGGCACTTAACACATGTTGACTTGGAGTCATCAGTGACTGAAATAAGAGCATCTGTACCATAGCGACAAGAACATTTTCCCCTTGTCAGTTCTACTTCTTGTCTTTCATCTGCCATAGGTGGTTTAAGCATCACACAGGAACTGGAGCAGAAAGAGGCAGTAGAACCCTCAGAGGAGGTTGTGTCCTCTGAGGAACCACTGTCACACAAGCCAAGCATACCATCACCCCAGCACACCCGCCCCCACCACCACCCCCCCCAACCTCAGCCACCAACCCCCCCCACCCCCCTGTCAGATATACACATCTTAGTGAGCTTCCAAGGCAAGTAGTTGGGTTGTCGCATGATGAACCACACATTACAAATAAGTGTCTAGCATGAACCCCCGCCTTTCAGGCCTTTGTACTGATATCCGACATGCAGGTTAATTGGATTGGCCATGCTAAATTATTCCTCAGTGTCCAAAGATGTGAAAGTTAGAGGGATTAGCAGATGGATGCACGGGGTTAGAGGTAAAGGGCCTGGTGGGATGTTCCACCAGAGAGTCGGTGCAGACTCGATGGGCCGAATGGCCTCCTTCTGCGCTGTTGGGATTCTATGATTCTATAATCTGCCTTCCTGGAAAGAATGGCATGGAACATCTGACATGGCACAGGACTAAGTGCATTGCTGACTTTTACCAATGCCCCATACACTCCATCTGCCACCTTGGCCGTTCAGACCTTCACTGAAAATGACACTAAATCATCTCCAAATCTTGGCTAATGGTGAAGTCCAGAAGGAGAACAGGCATATAGAAGGGGAGACATTGTCCAACATGCTCCACTCATACCCACCTTTGCCCAATCTCCACTCAGTGTTGCACAGGCTAACTGCTGACCTGGCAGCTGAATTTACCCCCTCCCAGAGCTAGTGATGGACTCCCAAACCAGAGGATTCGACCAGCAACCTCTCAGCTGTCAGGGCAGGTGAATGACACCAGGGATGGTGCTGCTGAAAAGTCATAAGTTCATAAGATATAGGAACAGAATTAGGCCATTCGGCCCATCGAGTCTGCTCCGCCATTCGATCATGGCTGATATGCTTCTCGTCTCTATTTTCCTGCCTTCTCCCCATAACCTTTCAATCCATTACCAATTAAATATCTGTCTAACTCCTCCTTAAATGTACTCACTCTCCCAGCATCCACCGCACTTTGGGGTAGTGAATTTCACAGATTCACAATCCTTTTGGGGGAAGTAGCTTCTCCTCAACTCTGTTTTAAATTTGCTACCCCTCATCCTAAGACTATGACTTCTCGTCCTAGAATGCCCCACAAGAAGAAGCATCCACTCTCCACGTCTACTTTATCCATACCTTTTAACATCTTATTTACCTCAATTTGATCTCCTTTCATTCTTCTAGAGTATAGGCCTAAACTGTTCAATCTCTCTTCACACAACAAACCCCTCATAGAGTCATAGTCATAGAGATTTACAGCATGAAAACAGGCCCTTCGGCCCAACCTGTCCATGCTGCCCTTCTTTTTCAACACCGTAACTAGTGCCAATTGCCCACATTTGGCCCATATCCCTCTATACCCATCTTACCCATGTATTTGCCAAAATGTTTGTTAAAAGACAAAATTGTACCCACTCCTACAATGATATCTGGTAGTTTGTTCCAGACACTCACCTCCCTCTGCGTGAAAAAATTGCCCCTTCGGACCCTTTTGTATCTCTCCCCTCTCATCTTAAACTTGTACTCTCTAGTTTTAGACTCCCCTACCTTTGAGAAAAGATATTGACTATCTAGCTGATCTATGCCTCTCATTATTTTATAAACCTTTATAAGGTCGCCCCCTCAGTCTCCTACACTCCAGAGAAAAAAGTCCCAGTCTATCCAGCTTCTCCTTATAACTCAAACCATTGAGTCCTGGTAGCATCTTAGTAAATCTCTTCTGCACTCTTTCTAGTTTAATAATATCCTTTTTATAATAGGGTGACCAGAAATGTGCACAGTATTCCATGTGTGGCCTTACCAGTGTCTTGTACAACGTCAATAAGACTTCCCAACTCCTCTATTCAATGTTTTGACCAATGAATCCAAGTATGCTTAATGCCTTCTTCACCAGCCTGTCCACCTGTAACTCCACTTTCAAGGAGCTATGAACCTGTACCCCTAGATCTCTTTGTTCTGCAACTCTCCCCAATGTCCAGCTGGAGTACTGTGTGCAGTTTTGGTCGCCGCACTTACGCAAGGATATTTTGGCCTTGGAGGGAGCGCAAAGGAGGTTTACTAGGCTGATGCCGGAGTTGAGGGGGTTGAACTATGAGGATAGGCTGAATAAACTAGGCTCGTACTCGTTAGAGTTTGGAAGAATGAGGGAAGATCTCATTGAGACATATAAGATGATGAATGGGATGGATAGGATAGAGGTGGAGAGACTCTTCCCATTCAGAAAGGACAGTAGGGCTAGGGGGCACAGCCTCAAGATAAAGGGGGGGCGGTTTAGAACAGAGTTGAGGAGGAACTTCTTCACTCAAAGGGTGGTGAATCTCTGGAATTCTCTGCCCGTTGAAGTGGTGGAGGCTGCCTCGCTAAATATTTTTAAGACGCGGGTTGATGGGTTTTTGATAAGAGAGGGGATTAAGGGTTATGGGGAGAGGGCGGGAATGTGGAACTGAGCCACGACAGATCAGCCATGATCTTATTGAATGGCGGGGCAGGCTCGAAGGGCCAGATGGCCTACTCCTGCTCCTATTTCTTATGTTCTTATGTTCTTATTAACTGAGTAAGTCCTGCCCTGGATCAATCTACCAAAATGCATCACCTCACATTTATCTAAATTAAACTCCACCTACCTTCATCATTGATTGATCAAGATCCTGTTGCAATCCGAGATAACCCTCTTCACTGTCCACTATGTCACCAATCTTAGTATCATCTGCAAACTTACTAACCATGCCTCCTATATTCTTATCCAAATCAATAATATAAATGACAAGTAACAGTGGACTCAGCACTGATCCCTGAGGTACACCGCTGGTCACAGGTCTCCAGTTTGAAAAACACTCTGGAATCTCTGGAATCAACCCAGTGAACCTTCTCTGAACTGCTTCCAATGCCACTACATCTTTCCCCAAATAAGGGGATCAAAACTGTGCACAATATTGCAGGTGTGAATTCATCAATGCCTTGTATAGTTGCAACGATACTTCTTTACCTTTATGTTCTATTCCTTTAGCTATAAATGCCAACATTCCATTCGCTATCTTTATTATCAGCTGTACCTGTACGCTAGTTTTCTGCGGCTCATGAACGAGGACATTCAGATCCCTCTGCACCGGAGCATCCCAAAGTTTCTCCCTATTTAGATAATGAGTGATAGAAAAAGGACGAGAAAGAATTTTAGTTTTGCAAGGGAAATCATGTAGGTGTGTAAAAGAACAAAGAAAATTACAGCACAGGAACAGGCCCTTCGGCCCTTCAAGCTTGCACTGACCATGCTGCCTGACTTAACTAAAACCCCTATCCTTCCAGGGACCATATCCCTCTATTCCCATCTTATTCATGTATTTGTCCAGAAGCCCCTTAAAACTCACTATCGTATCTGCATCCACTACTTTCCCCAGCAGGGAGTTCCAGGCACCCGCCATCCTCTGTGTAAAACACTTGTCTCATACATCCCCTTTAAACCTGGCTCTTAGTATCGGGGGATTAGGGGAATAAACATGTGGGGTCATGGGGACGGGGCCTGGGTGGGATTGTTGTCGGTGCAGGCTCAATGGGCCGAATGGCCACCTTCTGCACTGTAGATTCCATGATTCCGTGCTGCACAGGTAGCTCCAAGGAAGTGGGGTTTTATTTATCTGTGAACATTCGTGCTGCAAACACAATTGAAAGCGGGCAATGTGACTTGCCTCATGTAATATTACATGCACGCACACGTACGTGCGTACAGATATATATAGCATGTTTGAAATCAGTCCAGAGTCGAGCAGCATCTGCAGCATGTTAAGTGTGTTGAGTATTTATGGCAGAAACAGGTGTTCACTCAGTAGTTCGCACCTCGTTAAGGTGCAATCACTCAGCACTGACTGCAATAACAAAGTAAATAACAGCTTGTTAGGGTCCAAAGTACAAATAGCAGGTAGGTAATCTTTCATCTCCACTGGAGTGTGAACGTCACTGCCTATCCTTGTAACTGTACTTGACGTATCATTGTTTATTTTTCAGTTTTCTTACTACAGCCGACCTACATCCAACCTACTTCATTGATACTTCAGATTTTCTCATCCAAACATTTAGAAGTAGATGATTTTGATTCTGTACATCAATGGAATTAATAAAGATGTAAAGCCAATACACATCCACTCTCGCCCATTTTACACGATCAAAGAAAATCAAGATCTAACTCCAACAAAAACAGAAAGTGCTGGAGAAACTCAACATCCCATCAGCATCTGTAGAGAGAGCTACATAAGGTGCTGGTGAGGCCACACCTGGGATATGTGAGCAGTTTTGGTCTCCTTACTTGAGAAAGGGCGTACTGGCGCTGGAGTGGGTGGAGAGGGGATTCACTACGTTGATTCTGGAGTTGAGAGGATTGGCTTATGTGGAGAGGCTGAGTAGACTGGGAATATACTCACTGGAATTTCGAAAAATGGGGGGGGGGGGGCAGCGGTGGAGTGGGGGAGGGGAGGAAGGTGAGTGGGTGGGCGGGGGGAGTGGGGGTTGGGTGGGGAGGGGACCTTATAGAAATATATTTAATTATGACGGGAATAGGAAAGATAGAAGCAGGGAGGTTGTTTCCACTGATGGGCAAAACTAGAACTAGGGGACAACATCCTCAAAATAAGGGGGAGCAGATTTAGGACTGAGTGGAGGAGAAATACCTTCACCCAAAAGGTTGTGAATCTGTGGAATTCCCTGTCCAGTGAAGCAGTTGAGGCCACCTCATTGAATGTTTTTGAGGCAAGCACAGATACATTTTTGAACAGTAAAGGAATTAAGGGTTATGGTGAGAAGGCGGTAAGTGCAGTTCAGTCCATGAAATGATCAGCCATTGAATAGCAGAGGAGGCTCAAGGGGCCAGATGGCCTACTCCTGCTCCTAGTTCTTATGAGTGAATAGAGCCAATGTTTTGAGTCCAGATGACCCTTGAGCTCAGGATCATCCAGACTCGAAGCGTTGGCTTTATTCTCTCTCCACAGATGCTGTCAGACCTCCAGAGTTTTTCCAGCATTTTCTGTTTTTGTTTCAGATTCAGTATATTACCGTTTGCCAAAATCTAACTCCATGGGCGGGATTTTCTAGCCCCGCACTTTTTCCACACTCCAGTTGAATTGTTACTTCCTCAAAGAAGAAGAGGAAGTTGCCGGATCAGTATCTGACTCTATGTTCACCAGATCTATATAATACAAATAATCCTCAAGTTGATTCATGTCAATCAATTCCATTAGTTTACAAATGATTGAAGCGGGGTTTCTCAAAATTTTCCAGCTGTTTGTCTCCCAAGAGTGCTGATGGAACAACTAAGATTGGTGGCACAGTGGTTAGTACTGCTGCCTCACAGCACTGGGGACCCGGGTTTGATTCCCGGCTTGGGTCACTGTCTGTGTGGAGTTTACACTCCCTCCCTGTGGCTGCGTGGGTTTCCCCCAGGTACACCAGTTTCCCCCTACAGTTTGAAAAACATGCTAATTAGGTGCATTTACCCGAACAGACACCATGGTGTGGCAACTGGGGAATTTCACAGTAACTGCATTGCAGTGTTAATGCAAGCCTTACTTGTGACTAATAAATAAATACATTTTGTTGAAGAATAAACCCACAAAAAAATTGCTTTTTGCAATAAGTAAAAACATACCAAAACACATTTATTGAAGTACTTTTTATTTCTTCTGTTTTTGTAAACCTTTATTATAATTAAGACTCCTTATTCAACAAAGTATTTAAGTCTTACCTTATTACATAAGAACATAAGAACATAAGAAATAGGAGCAGGAGTAGGCCATCTGGCCCTTCGAGCCTGCCCCGCCATTCAATAAGATCATGGCTGATCTGTCGTGGCTGATCTGTCGTGGCTCAGTTCCACTTTCCCGCCCTCTCCCCATAACCCTTAATCCCCTCTCTTATCAAAAACCCATCAACCCGCTTCTTAAAAATATTTAGCGAGGCAGCCTCCACCACTTCAACGGGCAGAGAATTCCAGAGATTCACCACCCTTTGAGTGAAGAAGTTCCTCCTCAACTCCGTTCTGAACCGCCCCCCCTTTATCTTGAGGCTGTGCCCCCTAGTCCTACTGTCTTTTTTGAGCGGGAAGAGTCTTTCCACCTCTATCCTATCCATCCCATTCATCATCTTATACGTCTCAATGAGATCTCCCCTCATTCTTCTAAACTCTAACGAGTACAAGCCTAGTTTATTCAGCCTCTCCTCATAGCTCAACCCCCTCAACTCCGGTATCAGCCTAGTAAACCTCCTCTGCACTCCCTCCAAGGCCAAAATATCCTTGCGCAGGTGCGGCGCCCAAAACTGCACCCAGTACTCCAGCTGCGGCCTCACCAATGCCCTATACAGCTGCAGCAAGACCTCCCTACTTTTATATTCAATCATTTTCAATGGGAGATATTATTCTGCTTCTTTTACTCACAAATTAGTTTATTGTTAAGGGTGCTGCTGGAGAGCTGGATTTTCAGATAAGACACAAACACACACACACATACTCTCTCCCCCTCGCTTCATGGCCACTTTCTCTCTCTAGCTGATTCCCCTCCCACCCTATGCCCCCCTTGCTTATCTCATTTGGCCGTCTGCTCTCTTCCTCAAACTTACCCTCACCAGGATCTTTGAGGACTTCCAAAGACTAAAGAACAAAGAAAATTACAGTACAGGAATAGGCCCCCCAGCACCCCAAGCCTGCACTGACCACGCTGCCTGACTGAACTAAAACCCTCTATCCTTCCGGGGACCATATCCCTCTATTCCCATCCCATTCATGTATTTGTGCAGGCACCCCTTAAAACTCACTATCGTATCTATTTCCACTACCTCCCCCGTCAGCGAGTTCCAGGCACCCACCACCCTCTGTGTAAAAAATTTGCCTCACACACCTTTACTTTCCTGTTGTTTTGAGCTTATACATTCAGGGACTGTTTTCTCACTGCGTTGGCCTGTCATGGATTCACTAGTGAGAACACAATTTGGGAAACCCTGGTTTGGGGTAAAGCTATTGGATCTATTTTGTTGATTCTTTTGAACATGTACATAAGCCCACATCCAATCCACTTCACTTCCAGTGTCCAGTAACATCCTCGTAAAGATCATTAATGCTTCATAAATCTATTCATTAGCTTCTTTTCAAAAACTCCAGCCAAATACAACCATTTCCAAAGAATTTGTTCAGGACTAAAAAATTCAAAGATAAATTTCTAAAGATTTCTTCAGTCAATAATAACCTACAACAGATGATTTTGTACTCCCTGTGCTTTTACAAGTGGCTCTCCTTCAGCATGGCCAGATTACTGTTCTGCAGAAGAAAGAAAATAATCAGCATAACTTCAATTCTTCCCATCAATCTAAATTAACATTGGCCCATTTAACAGGATTCTCATCCATCCTAAGTTCTGTGTTTTTCTCATGTTACAGACAGCAGAGAGAGTTAGACTCAAACCCCAATTCCCTTTCCCTTCTGTCCATAATCAATGCAGTTTAATTTTGATAAGGCTGATGTGTGTTCCCCAACTCCCTTTAGCGTGTGGTCAATTTGAAATTAACCAGTGGCATTCAGACTTCCACAGAATTACAGGAGGAGTATTACTTATTCACAAACTCACCCCAGAAAGGTCTTTTTCTATGTCAGTCACACAAGGCATATGTCCAAGAAGCATTCCATCAAAGACAGTAGTGCATTTCTACAAACAGTAAAACAAAGCCGAACAGTTAGCAGTTCACGTATCTTTGAGGATCCACTGAAGGAAGGAGCTTCACTCACTCTGGAATTGAAGTTTGGGTAAATTCATTTGGCTGGGGTCAAACCAGAGAAAATACTCCTTTGAAGAAAAGATTGTTCAGCAGGACATATCGACAGGTTCGGGTGGCTATTATAACCAAAGGTCCAATTCGTTCCAGGCAAAATCCAAGCCTGGAGAAGGCTTTTAGAAGACACTAGGCCTCTCAGGTCCTGGAAAGACAAGATGGCACAACCTTTCTGTGGCAGCTGTGATGCTGTTGCTGGTGTTCTGCAGACCGTACAAAATCTCTTTCAGATTTTGAATTAAAAAAGATTAAAATCAGAGGACAATTTTGATCACGTGATCAATGGACGTTGATACATAATGCAAGGCAGATTACAGTCTTTCATAGTGAAGAAGGTCGCATGGTCAAAAACCATTGCTATGCATCAGAAAGTAGATAGTGGTCTTTAGCACTTCATTGTGGATGTCTCAATAGCCCTCCTTTGTTATGTGGCAGAGAGTCTGAGAGTTTATTGTCCCTGCATTTTGAAGTAAGTCTTGACAATAGCAGGTGTAACAGAAGAGTGATATGAAGGCATGACCAATCAAGGGAGACCTCTTGTCGATTATAATCCAATTTGGAGTTTTCCAAAAAGCTTGCAAGGCTGCTTAAGTTGGAAAAGTGAGCTGACTCCTCAGCAGACATCTTACATTTCATTGGGGTTCATTTTTAAAGTATTACAGATTTTTAAAAATGTAATATCTTCATGCCTGCATTGGCACGACATTCAGTACATTGAAACATGACACATCAACAGCACTGGAAAATGAAACTTTCATCTGCTATAAGGCTTTGTCATGCTTGTCTTCCCACTGCAATTTTGCATCTCTCACATTAGTACTTACAATGGTTCCTCAATATTGATGAGCTTGGACATAAAGCATGAACCGTACATTTCTCATTTCTACAGCTCTTCATGTACCAACTCAAAACAAACAGGCTTCTACCCATTAAATTTACATTTTTTTTGCTATTAACATTGAAAGTATTTCCTCGGGGTCCTTGTGCATGAGTCGCAAAAACCCAGCTTGCAGGTGCAGCAGGTGGTCAGGAAGGCGAATGGGATGCTGGCCTTCATAGCGAGGGGGATTGAATATAAAAGTAGGGAGGTCTTGCTGCAGCTGTATAGGGCATTGGTGAGGCCACAGCTGGAGTACTGTGTGCAGTTTTGGGCGCCGCACCTGCGCAAAGATATTTTGGCCTTGGAGGGAGTGCAGAGGAGGTTTACTAGGCTGATACCGGAGTTGAGGGGGTTGAGCTATGAGGAGAGGCTGAATAAACTAGGCTTGTACTCGTTAGAGTTTAGAAGAATGAGGGGAGATCTCATTGAGACGTATAAGATGATGAATGGGATGGATAGGATAGAGGTGGAGAGACTCTTCCTGCTCAAACAAGACAGTAGGACTAGGGGGCACAGCCTCAAGATAAAGGGGGGGGGCGGTTTAGAACGGAGTTGAGGAGGAACTTCTTCACTCAAAGGGTGGTGAATCTCTGGAATTCTCTGCCTGTTGAAGTGGTGGAGGCTGCCTCGCTAAATATTTTTAAGACGCGGGTTGATGGGTTTTTGATAAGAGAGGGGATTAAGGGTTATGGGCAGAGGGCGGGAAGGTGGAACTGAGCCATGACAGATCAGCCATGATCTTATTGAATGGCGGGGCAGGCTCGAAGGGCTAGATGGCCTACTCCTGCTCCTATTTCTTATGTTCTTATGTTCAGTGTTGCATCAGGATCTTTAATTCCATCGATGCTGCAGGATACACGGTCAGGAACGTTCACCAAATAATCCAATGTAGTCCAGATCCCCATGACTGGATATTTTATATGGACTTCACAAGTTACGAAGGGTCTAAGAAATCAAGTCAACCCATGCATTCAGCAGTGAATTTTGCATTGATTTCTTTAGCAAGGTTGATAAGGTTTTTTAGTTTATGGAACTTGAAAGCCTCCTTACAACATTGCAGAAGGCAAAATATGTTAACTGACATTTCTAATAGCAGTGACAATTAACGATATCCCAGGGGTACAGCCATTTGATTCTTTAATTATGCAATCTGTATGAATTTTTAACTCTTCATTGGGAACATGGGATTGGTTTTACTCAGTTCCTAAGTAACCAAAGAATCCACCAGGGTCACTCAGCTCCTGATCTCATTACAGTCTTTGTCCAAACATGGACAAAACAGATCAGCTCCAGAAGTGATGTTCGAGTGACTGCTGCAGCAAGACCGAGATTATTGTTGTCTATCAACCTCAACCATTTTTCCTATTATCTTTTGTGTATATATGCGTACGTGCGTGTGGCCCAGTGGTTAGGACTGCTGCATCACAGCGCCAAGGACTCAGGTTCAATTCCAACCTTGGGTGACTGTCTGTGTGGAGTTTGCACTTTCTCCCCATGTCTGCATGGGTTTACTCCCACAGTCTGAAAGATGTTCTGTTAAGGTTGATTGGCCATACTAAATTGACTCTAGTGTCAGAGGTTAGCAGGGTAAATGTGTGGGATTGAAGGTGTAGGGAATGGTTGGGTTGTGGTCGGTACAGTCTTCATGGGCCAAATGGCCTCCTTCTGTACTTCAGGGATTCTATGAGCGTGTGCCAGTCACTGGAGGGTTTCACCCCCAATCGTCATTGACTTCAGTTTTGTCCTGACTCCTTGATGCCACACTCAGTCAAATACTGCCAACAAAACAAGGGCAGATACTCTCATCCCACCTCTGGAATTCAGTTCTGTGCCCATGTTTGAACCAAAGCTGTAATAAGATCGGAGCTGTGTGGTCCTGATTGAACCCAGACTGAGCATTGGAGAGCAGGTTATTAGTAAATCATGCTGCTTGATGGCCCTTTCTATCATTTTACAGATGAGCCGGCCAATAGATTAGTAACTAGGCCAAGTTCAATTTGTTATTTTTTCAGCACAGAAATGCCTGGGCAATTTTCCACAGTATTAAGTAGCACGTCGGTGTTGTGCATTGTAGTTGTCTGGGACAGTTTAGTTACAGGTGTGGCTCTTTCTGGGACACAGGAGTTCAGCACTGTACAATTGGTATGTTGTCATGGGCCATAGACTGTGCTCTGTCCAGTTTGCTGAGCAGGAGTAAGCCACACAACTCACTGAGCCTGCTCCGCCATTCAATACAATCCCAGCTGATCTTCCTCCACTTTCACGTCCGTTCCACGTATCCATAATTCCTCATGACACCACAAATCTGTCTATCCCAGCCTTAAATATATTCATCGATGGAGTATCCGCAACTGATTAGGGCAGAGAATTCCAAACATTCACATCCCTTTGAGTGAAATTTCTCTGCTTCTCTGTCCCAAGTGATTATCCCCTGTTCCTGAGATGGTGTCCCTGTGTTTTCATTGAAACATAGAATCCCTACAGCAGAAGGAGGCCATTCAGCCCACTGAATCTGCACTGACTCTCTGATCATCTTACCCAGGTTCACCCTGCACCCTGTTCCCATAATCCCACACATTTACCTCGCTCATCCCCCTAACATACAATCTTGGGACACTAAAGGGCAATTTAGCACAGAGAACCCACCTAACCCGCACATCTTTGGACTATGGGAGGAAACCAAGACATCCGGAGGAAACCCATGTAGACACAGGGAGAAAGTGGAAACTCCACAGTCACCCAAGGCTGGAATTGAACCAGGGTCCTTGTAGCTGTGAGGCAGCAGTGCAAATCACTGTGCCACCTTGCTACCAGGGTTAGATTCCACAAACAATGGAAGCAATCTCTCAGCATCCAACCTATCAAACTCCTTCAGAATTTTGTAGGGTTCAATTAGGTTGCCTCTTATTCTTATAAACTTCAGAGAATCTAGCCCAATTTACTCAGCCTCTCATCGTCGAACAACCCCCTTATTTCTTAAAATTCATTTTTGGGATGTGGGTTTTGCTGACTAGGCCGATATTAATTGCCCATCTATATTTGCCCTTGAGAAGATGGTGGTACCAATTTAATGAACTCTCGCTGTACTGCCACCAATGCAACTACATCCTTTCCTAAATGGGGCAAACACACTTTAAAGTTTATTTTGTTAGTGTCACAAGTAGGTTTGCATTAACTCTGCAATGAAGTTACTGTGAAAACGCTGCACACACTGCTCTAAATGCTGTAAGTAAATAAGTAATAGGAGCAAGTGTTGGCCGTTTAGCCCTTTCAGTCTGTACATGAATTCACTTACCTTTTTTAAAAACTAATGACTATGGAGATGTTTACAAATCCTTTGCATGCTTCAATGACAAAGTTACTTCTGTTCATTGTACTAACGCATTATTTATACTCAGCAACATTCTGCTATCTTTAGGCCTAGCAGAGTCCCAGCAATACATGCTCGGCTAGATTTGACTTTAATTCTTCCCTCGATTGTCCCTCTGAACTTAGTGAGAACTGACAGAGGTCTTTCAGAAGCTCATGGGAAACAGCTGCACTCAACTTTTCAATAATCTCAGCTTCGAACAAGCACTCTAATTTCATAGACAATAGAGTCAATGATATTCCGAGGGCGCAGGCAATCACTTCATTCACTTGTATGCCTTCAATCTGTAGCACAGTTAATGTGCCTGTAACTGACATCAGATTCACCTTTGCTTTGGCTTTTCCTTATAAATGAAACAAATACTTCTCCTCCACCAGCTATGTCCTCTTAGATATTTTCAAGTTTGTGACTTTTGTCCTTTTCTCACTGCTCCGTTCTTGAGCTTTTCTCTCTGTTCCCAGGTTCTTGTGAGCAAATGAAATAACTTTCATTTTCCGACAAAATTAATGTTATTTTCCTTTCGTTGAATACATGGCACCGCAGAACTACCAGTCTTTCTTCTGCGCATTTGTTCCCTTTTCCCATTGAGTCCCAACAGTGCAGAAGGAGACCATTTGGCCCATCGACTCTGCACCAACCACAATCCCCCCCAGGCCCCACTCCCGTAACCCCTCACATTTACCCTGCTAATCCCCTTGACACTAGGGTTAATTTAGTCTGGCCAATCAAACTAACCCACATATCTTTGGACTGTGGGAGGAAATTGGAGCTCCCAGAGGAAACCCACACAGACACAGGGACAGTGAACTGAGGCTGGAATTGAACCTGGGTCCCTATGAGGCAGCAGTGCTAATAACTGTATCACTGTGCTGTCCCAAAGAGCCCACAACTCTTCTCTCTCCCTGTTGCTGTATAAATGCAAGTCCTTCTTTCTTTGTCCTGCTTTAAATGACAAAGTGTGAAATCTTACAACATAGAAGAATGTCGATTATGTTCTGCCTTTCTACATTAGAGCAAACTGAAACTAAACCCACAACTCTTCTCTGTCCTCATTGGTCTTCTTACCTTCCTCATTGTTCAAATGTTGATCTATCTTCGGTTATAAGATATAAAGGACTCTCCCTCAACCGCCTGCCATGTCAAAGTGTTCCTACTCTATCAGCCCCCTGTGAAGAGATATTTCTGCTAGCCCCTCTCCACATTCTTTGTCATCAGTTTGAAATGATAATCCTTGATCACTGACTGCTCAGCCAGAAACAATTGACTGATTCACTCTATTGTAAACCTTCATCATTATCAAAGCCTCTAGTCTCCTCAATAGTTTTACTGCCTTTCACTTCTCTCATTACAGTTGTTTCCCAGTCTCATAGCATTTTAATAAACCCTCTGCTGTGCACTTTGCAAAGCTTTAATGTCCTTTCTATAATGAAGCACTCAAAATTAAACACAGTGCTGTAGCTGCGGCCAAAACAACGTTTTGTACAAATTTTGTGCGATTGCTTTATTCTTTTATCCATGAAAATAATACTTCATTTATAGCTTCATCGACCTTCATTCATGTTTTCATAAGTCCACAAGATACTGGAGCAGAATTAGGCCATTCGGCCCATTGTGTTCACTTCGCCATTCAATCATGGCTGATAAGCTCCTCATCCCCATTTTCTTGCCTTCTCCCCATAACCCTTCAACCCATTATCAATTAAAAATCTGTCTAACGTCTCCTTAAATTTATTCACTATCCCAACATCCACCACGCTATGGGGTAGTGAATTCCACAGATTCACAACCCATTGGGAGAAGTAGTTTCTCCTCAACTCTGTTTTAAATTTGCTACCCCTCATCCTAAGACTACGACCTCTCGTCCTAGAATGCCCCACAGGAGGAAGCACCCACTCCACGTCTATTTTATCCATACCTTTTATCATCTTGTATACCTCAATTTGATCTCCCCTCATTCTTCTAAATTCCAGAGAATATAGGCCTAAACTGTTCAATCTATCTTCATACAACAAACCTTTCATCTCTGGAATCAATCCAGTGAACCTCCCCTAAACTGCCTCCAATGCCGCGACATCTTCACTCAAATAAGGTGACCAAAATTGCACTCAGTAGTCCAGGTCCTTCATAAGACTCTTTTTATTCATAACCTTCATTGTCTTTCCATTTTGTGTACTCTCCCATTCCTTGTGTTTCCCCCCAACCTATATTATCCCACACCTCTTTACATGAAATCCTCCTGGGCATGTAATAGTTGATATATAAATGCAAGTCTTTCTTCTTTGTTCCTTTTATCCCTAAGCGCACATGCATAAACCACTCCCCCAATTTCCCACCCAAACACCCCATCGCCAACCCCCCACCCCCCAGCCCTCCCAGGGCACTGCCACTGCTAACATCTCTCCAATCCAAGCAAAACTATTGCCTCCCTGGGAGAATAATAGAGGCAGGAACCTTCACAATGTTTAACCATTCAGTGGATGAATACTTGAAATATCATAACATTCAAGACAATGGGCGAAATGCTGGAAAGTGGGATTTTGCTGGTACAGACTCAATGGGCCAAAGGGCCTCTTCTATACAGTATGACTCTTGGACACCATGACTGTATAACAGGAGCCCTTTTTTTATGGTCCATCAATAACTTTAGTAATCCAGAGGCCTGAACTAATTGAGAATGTGAGTTCAAATCCCCGCATGGCAGTTTGAGAAATTGAATTTGGTTTTAAAAGGCTGGAAATAAAAAGCTGCCATCAGTAAAAGTGTCCATGAAACTAATGGATTGCCATTAAAACCCAAATGATCTGTAAGTGGAAATTTAATTAAATGTGACTTCAGTCCCATGCCAATGAGGTTGCATCGTGACTGCCCCTGACAGACAAAGGCACTTGCCTGTACCTAAACACGACAATGAAGAACAAGAACAGATCACTCAGCTGTAACCTAGCAATTGAATCAGTACATGGAAAAGTCACGATTTTCCCAGTCAACCCTTCTATTATCTCTTTATTAATATCTGGCGACTGGTTTCAGAACTGGCAGTATTGTCTCACGAACCAGTCATGCAAAAACCTGACGTGGTCAGACTCATAGAGTCATATGCACCAGCCAGTATCCCAGAGTTCTCCTTCCCCAGTATGTCTCTCTTGCTTGGGACTCTCCTGAAATAGTCAAACTTGTTGTAGCAGTGAACTAAATGACCCGCACCGCAAACTTTCATTTGGCAGCATTGCCACACCCAGTCATGATGGGAGTGGACAATTAAGCAGCTAATGAGAGGAGGAGGCTGTATGAGCATTCAGATTCTCTATGATAACAAAAACCTCACGGTGAGGCAATGGCCTAATGGTGTTATCACTCGACTATTAATCCACAAACTCAGCTAACGTTCTTGGGTTCTGGGTTTGAATCCTGCCCCAGCAGGTGGTGGAACTTGAATTCAATGTAAAAAAACCTGAAATGAAGAACCTACTAATGACCATAAAATCATTATTGATTGTCAGAGAACCCCAGGTTCACTTATGTCTGTCACTAATGGAAGGAAATCTGCCATTATTAATGTCACAAGTAGGCTTACATTAACACTGTAATGAAGGTGCTGTGAAAAATCCCCTCGTTGCCGCACCCCAGTGCCTGTTGGGCTACAGTGAGGGAGAATTTGGCATAGCCCATGCACCAGCATGTCTTTCCGACTGTGGGAGGAAACCGGAGCACCAGGAGGAAACCCACACAGATATGGGGAGAATGTGCAGACTATGCACAGATTATGACTCAAGCTGGGAATTGAACCCAGGTCCCTGGCACTATGAGGCAGCTGTGCTAACCACTGTGACTCCACAGCCAAGCAATATGGTTGATTCTCAACAGTAGGGCACCTAGGGGTGGGCAATAAATGCCGGCCAGCCAGCGACACCCATGTCCCACAAGTGAATGGAAAAACAGCCAGCACCTGAAGTGAGGCTGAAAAGCTGGTAGCCATCTTCCATCAGAAGTGCAAAGTGGCTGATCCATCTTAACCTCCTCCTGAGGTCTCCAACAGGGCAGCTAGAAGTCTCTTACACAGACACACAATGACACACTCATCATACTCATCAATCACACACTCATCATACCACCACTGTTGTACATTGAGAGGCTGTCAGGTCATTTGCCAGGAAAGAAGATGTATATCTTTCAAGTGAAGCTTGTGATGCGGGTGATTTGGTCCACTGTGCCTCAACAAGTTTCACTACATCATGGGAAGCCCAAAGAGGGTTGGAGGGGGGAGAATGAAACATGTATTTTTAAAAACCATAATACTGCACAAAATTGACACAAGGCATTTGTCAGTGTGACAGCCAAACTTTTAATAAGTAACATTCGTCCACGAAAGCAATGGCTGAGTGAAATTGACATTGTGTATATTTTAAATCCCATTCTAAAATAATTAACTTTACACATTTGCAGACAGCAGACTTGTACCAAGAAAGCGGAAACATGAGCAAGTGCTGCAAGGTGTAAGGGGAAGTAGGTCAGGGGGGATTTTATCAGGGCTTTGCCTGCAGCAAAACATATTATGCAAAGCAAGCCCTCCGGATCCTTTTAATTGTTGAAACGACAGTGGCAGCCACTGCAGGTGGGAAGCGTGTTAACACTTTTGGGTTATTTCCTGGTGGGGGTACAAGCGACATATGTACAACATGCCAGGCTTATCAATATGCATCAGACAAAAGGCAATCTAAATTTTTTATATGGTGGGGAGAGGTAATCAGTAGTCACTGCCTTACAAAGCTGAGGGCAAATAACATGTTGGCAACTCCTGTAAAATGTTCTGCTTTCAAACAATTGAAACTGTAATAAGTAATAGCCAAAGAAACGTTTGCTTCTCTCACAAGCTGGTTCCAAAATTGTATTTGGATGCAAATTTTATTTTTTTTTAAAAAATGATTGAAATATGTAAGGTCATCTGTCACATTCTGAAGCAAACTGGGTGATTATGCATCAGCAGATTGTACTGTTTCCATTTCCACAAAATAATGTACGAGCCCAGCAAATATTGATGGGTGAAATCAAAGAAACAAATTTACTTCATTCCGAATCACGTTTTTTTTCGCACTGTAAAGGGAAAGGTACATCTCAAAAATTATATTTCAAAATAAGAAATAAAAATCCATTCCGGTGAGCTGTGAACATGGTAAACTCAGATTATTGGCCAACGTGGGCAGCACAGTGGCACGATGGTTAGCACTGCTGCCTCACAGCGTCAGGGACCTGGGTTCGATTCCTGGTTTGGGTTACTGTCTGTGTGGCGTTTTCATGTTCTCCCTGTGCCTGTGTGGAGTTTGCATGTTCACCCTGTGTCCGTATGTGTTTCCTCCAGGTACTCCGGTTTCCTCCCACAGTCCAAAGATGTGCAGGTTAGGTGAATGGCCGTGCTAAATTCTCCATCAGTGTACCCGAACATGTGCCAGAGTGTAGCGACTAGGGGATTTCCACAGTAACTTAATTGCAGTGTGAATGTATGTCTCTTTGTGACTAATAAATTAATCAACTTTAAAAACTTATAAACTTTAACATGTGGTGGAGAGGGTACAGAAAAGATTTATCAGGATGTTGCCTACTATGGAGGGCATTAGCTATAAGGAGAAATTGGAGAAGCTTGGTTTGTTCTCACTGGAGCGACGAAGTGAGGGGCAACCTGATAGAAGTCTACAAGATTATGAGGGGCATGGACAGAGTGGATAGTCAGAAGCTTTTCTCCCAGGGTGGAAGAGTCAATTACTCGGGGACATAGATTTAAAGTGTGAGAGGCAAAGTTTAAAGGAGATGTACAAGGCAAGTTTTTTACACACAGGGTAATGGGTGCTTGGAACCCACTGCTGGGGGAAGTGGTGGAAGCTGATACAATAGTGACTTTTAAGGGCATCTTGACAAATACATGAATAAGATGCAAATAGAGGGATATGATCCCTGGAAGGATAGGGGGTTTTAGTTGAGATGGGCAGCATGGTCCATGCAGGCGTGGAGGGCCGAAGGGCCCGTTCCTATGCTGTAATTTTCTTTGTTGTTTGTTCTTGTCTTGGATTGCATCTGGCGCCATTTTAGAACATAGAACATTACAGCGCAGTACAGGCCCTTTGGCCCTCGATGCGCCCACCAGTGGAACCAATCTAATGACCTTAGAACCTAAACTATTCTAATATTATCCATATGTCTATCCACTGACCATTTGAATGCCCTTAAAGTTGATGAGTCCACAACTGCTGCAGGCAGGGCATTCCACGCCCTTACTACCCTCTGAGTAAAGAACCTACCTCTGACATCCGTCCTATATTTATCACCCCTCAGTTTAAAGCCATGTCCCCTCGTATTAGCTATCACCATCCAAGGAAAAAGGCTCCTACTGTCCACCCTATCTAGTCCTCTGATCATCTTGTATGCCTGTATTAGGTCACCTCTTAACCTTCTTCTCTCAAATTTGCTAGTGGACAGCTTTCTGTTGGAGCATTTTAGATTTGAATGAACTAGATTTAATGATTTGGTAACATGGCCACTCCAGTGAGTGGGGGACTGGGATGGGGAGTGGGGGAGGGGGGTGTTCCCAGAGAGTTACGTGATCGGGCTAGACTCTTTAGTGAGGCAGAGCAGGAACTGAGCCAATTGGGTTCAAGGATGCACGTCTAGAGTTGGAGAGGAACCGCAGCTAGAGCCAGGGAATTGATTTAATTTGGGTTGAGGAAAGGTAGTGGTTTCCAAAGTTTTTGCAATATATTGAAAGAATTTGATTTTTATTTATTATTGTCACATGTATTGGGATACAATGACAAGTACTGTTTCTTGCATGCTATACGGACAAAACATACCATTCACAGGATATATAGGGGAGAAGGAAAGGAGAGGTGCAGAATGTAGTGCTACAATTTTTGCTAGGATGTAGAGAAAGATCAGCTTAAGGTATGGTAGGTGCAGTCAAAAGTCTGATGGCAGCAGGGAAGAAGCTGTTCTTGAGTGAGTTGGTACATGGTCTCTGGCTTTAGTATCTTTTTCCTGATGGAAGAAGGTGGAAGAGAGTGGGCAGAATTCTCCCAAAAAATTCTAAGTGTTGAATTTGCGTGAAAACAAGAGTAATTCACGCTGGCCTTTTCAGAGGGAATTCAGAGAAGAATCTCCCACACTCTGTGCACTGCAGAGGCCACCAGCGTGAATATCATTAAATTTCAGCAGGGTGGGGGAGGCAGTTCCCACTGGAGAGGCTGAAATCATGTGCACTGAGTGGGCTATCAGTGCCCAGATGGGCGCATGAGCAGCAGTCCCGCACTGACAGCTGCACCGGTTGCTGGCCAGCTTGTTCATTGGCCAGACCTGTGACCGCCACAATGCCCCATTCCCCCTCCGCCAACCACCCCGCCCCATAGCCCAATTGCTGGACCTCAGATCATTCCACGATCTCCAGCTCCCCCTCTGATCATCCACCCCGACAGTAATCCCCCCCTTGCAGTCCCAACCAACACCCCCTGCAGTGCCGAACTGCCTTCCCCCAGGCTGACCCCACCAAGCCCACCCATAACACTCTGATCCCTGGTCTCCCTCCTTCCCTGACCGATCCCTATGCTGAATAGAAGTGGAAACCCCACCCATTGCCCCGTAGGCCTCACCCCCATCAGGGCCTGCCCCCTACGCCTCCAATAACTCCCCCAATGGGTATTGTCAAGCTAATACCTGGGCATTGGCACTTTGCCCCTTCGGAGGATACCAGTGGATACAGGCTGGCACTTTCAGGGTGCCCATGCCCAGGGGGTACAACCCCCCAATCATCTGACATCCTGGGGGGCCCCAATTGTCCCCCCACCTTCACTCCAGTGGGGTGGGGCTGCTAGTTCCCCGAAAATGAGGAGCTAATGGGGAGCTGAAAACCCTGGCAGGGTGGGAGATCTAGCGGGCCCGGAGGCTTCAGCCTGTGCAGAGCAAATACCACCGGAAATCCAACGCTGGGAGGCGCTATTGTAGCGGGACGCATGCACGAATCCCACGCATCACCCACCATGAGATTCTCTCGACTCGCTGCGCCATAAAAAAGTGCAGTGGAATGGGAGAATCACTCCCAGTATGTCCCGGGTGCGTGGGACCTTTGGTTATGCTGGCTGCTTTGAAAGACAGCGAGAAATGTAGACACAGCCAATGCACGGCAGGCTGGTTTGTGTGATGGACTGAGCTTTGTTCACAACCCTTTGTAGTTTCTTGTGGTCTGGGAGAAGAAAGTAGATGTGTATTGCAGTTCTGCAAACCATTGCTTGCACATGTTCGAATATTGTTGATAATAACTTTTCATAACTTAAAGCCACAACCAACCACCTTCAAATTTATTACAGATGTGCTAAATAATTTTGTAGAAACATAGAAGATAGGAGCAAGAGGAGGCCATTTGGCCCTTTGAGCCTGCTCCACCATTCATCACAATCATGGCTGATCAGGCATGGTGGCACATTGATTCGCACAGCTGCCTCACAGTGCCAGGGACCTGGGTTCAATCCCTGGCTTGGAATCACTGTCTGTGTGTGGTTTGCACGTTCTCCCCCTGCCTGTGTGGGTTTCCCCTCACAGTCCGAAAGAAGTGCTGGTCAGGCGCATTGACCCGAACAGGTGCCGGAGTCTGGCAACTAGGGGAATTTAACAGCAACTTCATTGCGGTTTTAATGTAAGCCTTACTTGTGACTAATAAATAAACGTTACTTTAAATCAATAGCCTAATTCTGCTTTCTCCCCATAACCTTTGATCCCATTTGCCCCAAGTGTTATATCCAGCCACCTCTTGAATACATTCAATGTTTTGGCATCAATTATTTCCTAGTGGTAATGAATTCCACAGGCTCACCATTCTTTGGGTGAAGAAATGTCTCCTCACCTCCGTCCTACATGGGCTACCCTGAATCCTCAGACTGTGATCCCTGGTTCTGGATTCCCCCACCATTTTGATTTTATTTGATTTGATTTATTATTGTCACATGTATTAGCATACAGTGAAAAGCATTGTTTCTTGAGAGCTATACAGACAAAGCATACCATTCATAGAGAAGGAAACAAGAGAATGTAGTATTACAGTCATTGTAGAGAAAGCTCAATTAATGCAAGATAAGTCCATTTAAAAGTTGATGGCTTTGGGAACCATTGGAGACATCCTCCCTGCATCTACCTTGTCTAGTCCTGTTAGAACTTTACAAGTCTCTGTGAGATCCCCAGTCATTCGTCTGAACTCCAGTGAAAACAATCCTAACCTAGTCAACCTTTCCCCATACATCAGTCCCACCATCCCTGGAATCAGCCTGGTGAACCTTGGCTGCACTCCCTCAACAGCAAGAACTTTCTCAGAAAATGAGACCAAAACTGCACATAATATTTTAGGTGTGGCCTCACCAAGGCCTTATTTAATTGCAACAACACATCCCTGCTCCTGTTCTCAAAACCTCTCGCTGTGAAGACCAACGTATCTTTTGCCTTTTTGACCACCTACTGCTCTTGCATGCTTACCTTCAGCAACTGGTGCACAAGGACAATGAGGGTAAATTTACACATTAAGAAATAACATTCAATTTATATAGTATCTTTCGCAACTTCAGGACATCCCAAAATGCTTTGCAGCCAATTAAGTACTTTTGAAGCATAGTTGCAATTATAATTGTAAGAAATGCCGCTATCAATTTGTACACAAGAATTTCCCAAAAGCAATAATGTGATGATCACCAGATAAACTGATTTTAGTGATGCTAGTTGCTGAGCTTCACTCCCCTGCTGCTCTTCAGCCCCTTTCACATCCAGTTGAGGTATATACGAGATCTCCGTTCGACACCTCATCCGAGAGACAATTTCCGCATAATGCAGCATGTCCTCAGACTAGATTTAGTGTTCCAGTCCCTTGCCTGGACATTGAACCCATGACCTCCTGATTGAAGTGAGATTCCAAGCACTGAGCCACAGCTAACATCAGATACGTAAATAACTCACAGAATCAAAATAACATTACAGTGCAGAAAGAGGCCATTCAGCCCATCATGTCCCTTTGAAAGAGTGATCCAATGAGTACCATTCCCATGTTCTTCCCTATAAGTTTCAAATCATTCCTTTTTGAGCACATGTCTAATTCTCTTGAAAATTACAGATAAATCTGGTTCCATCATATCTTCAGACAGTTTATTCCAGATTGTTCTCCGTACCTAAGGAAAGATATATTTGTTTTGAAGAGGGACAAACAAAGTTCATTCCATTCGTTCTTGAGATGGGAAGGTTGTCTTGTGAGGAAAGATTGAAAGAATAGGTCTACACTTCCTAGAAGTTAAAATAATGTTAATTGGCCTCAACTCCACAGAGTGGCAATCAGAATTGGATTGCCAGTCCACTCACTTCTTCACCTGAATATCTTCTTCATCCTTTCTCGTCCAACCTTTTGACCCAGGTGAACGGGAGCAGTAAATGCGTGAATGACAGCCCACTCCTCAGATCTTCTGTCGGGGTCTTCAGAATCAAATGTAAAGTGGTCCTGCCCCTTTTTTTATGGCACCAGAAGGGTGCCTGGCACTCAGGGCAGGGAGGAATAGGAGTGGTGTGGAGGAGTTCAGACAGTCGGGGAGGGGATCTGACAGTTGGTGGCGCCCTGAACAGTTGTGGGGTAGTCAGACACTCAGGGGGGTTGGATGTTAGTGGGAGGGGGTGGGGTGAGTGGATCACAAGGGGAATTGGGCAGTCAAAGTGAGGAGATCAGAGGGTGTCAGGCATTCATGGGGAGCAGATAATTAGTGGGAAGGTGGACAGTGGGCGAGGCCCAGGGGGATGTTGTAAAGGGTCATCTGAACTCAATGTCAACTCTTTTCTCTCCTTACAGATGCTGCCAAACCTGCTGAGATGTTCCAGCATTTTCTCTTTTGATTTCAGATTCCAACATCCACCGTAATTTGCTTTTATCTAGTTGTAAAGTCAGGAAATCCCCTCGGGGTTCAGGGGTGAGGGGGGGAAGACCCTTAGCAGATTGGTGGGGGTTTATACAATAGTTACCCCAAAGCTAGAAATGGTTTTAATTCTTCTTACTTTTTCTGGGTACAGTCAGAAAGTTATAACCGATTTGCGACTTAAGTGGTCTTTTCAGATGGTTCCCTATGTTGGGTCATTGTCCATTGGAAGTTTGCACTTCCCAAGCAATTGCCTTACAGACCTTACCTGGGGACCTCCGGGTAGTGGAGGGGGTGGGATGGTGTGGGGAGATTGATGGCAGAGTAGGTAGCTGTTCCCCAACCAACTTTGGGGTATCCCCCAGATACACCTTACACTCATTACAGCATTGGAACAAGTTGAAGAGTATAGAAATTGGGAACATAGTCTCAGCATGAGGGGGTAGCCATTTCAGACTGGGATAAGGAGAAATTTCTTCACTCATGAGGTTTGTAGATCCTTGGAATTCTCTATCCCAGAGAACTGCAGATCTTCCATTGCTAAGTATATTCAACAGTGAGACTGGTAGGTTCTCAGGCTCCAGGGAAATTAAGGGATAGGGGATTGTATGGGAAAGCGGAGTTGAGGTTGAATGTTAGCACTGATCATATTGAATGCAGAGTAATGTTATATGGCCTGCACCTGCTCCTCTGGTCTTAATGGAATAACTTGCTGCCTCAAAAAATTCCCCCTTCTGGCTCTTTTGCCAATCACCTTAAATCAGTATCCTTAATTCAAGTGGAAACAATTTCTCCTTATTTATTCTCCCATCCATTGACTCCGTCAACACTTCCTGCTGCCTCGGAAAAGCAGCTAGCATAATTGAGGACCCCACATATCCTGGACATATTCTCCAGAATTCTACCTCCTTGCCTGTTGCAGAATCAGAGCGGGCAAGGGGCAGACAATGGAAATCTCCATTGACCTCAGGCAGGAATTTTCTGTTTCGCTCAAGCGAGGCCATAAAATCCCAACAATTCTCTTCCATCCTCTTTGTTGGGAGTAAGATACAAAAGTCTGAGGTCACACACAAACTGACTCAAGAGCAGTTTCTTCCCTGCAGCCGTCAAACTTCTGAACGGACCTACCTTATATTAAGTTGGTCATTTTCTAACCCTAGCTATAACTGTAACACTACATTCTGCACCCTCTCCTTTCCTTCACTGTCTATATAGTGCACAAGAAACAATACTTTTCACTATATACCAAAACATATGACAAGAATAAATCAAATCAAATTCTTTAAAAATATTGCAAAAACTTTGGAAACTACTACCTTCCCTCAACCTACCCTTCTCTAAAAGAATAATACCAGCTCCCATAGTCTCTCTCCACTTGACTGATATCCAGTAATAGAAAACAGAACACTACAGCACAAACAGGCCCTTCGGTCCACAAGTTGCACCGATCATATCCATACCTACCAGGCCACAGAACTATCTGTAATTCCCAATCCCATTAAATCCCACGTACTCATCCAGAAGTCTTTTAAAAGACCCCAGGAGTTTGCCTCTACCACCACCAACAGCAGCCGATTCCACTCACTCACCACCCTCTGAGTGAAAAACTTGCCCCTAACATCTCCTCTGTACCTGCTCCCCAGCACCTTAAACCTCTGTCCTCTTGTGGCGACCATTTCAGCTCTGGGAAATAGCCTCCGAGAATCCACCCTATCTATTCCTCTCAACATTTTATAAACCTCTATCAGGTCGCCTCTCAACCTTCGTCTCTCCAGGGAGAAGAGACCTAGCTCCCTCAACCTATCTTCATAAGGCATGCCTCCCCATCCAGGCAACATCCTTGTAAATCTCCTCTGCACCCTTTCAATAGCTTCCACATCCTTCCTGTAGTGAGGCGACCAGAACTGCGCACAGTAATCCTGGTATCATTCTGTTGGATCTTCTTAACATCCTCTCCTAATGCTTGACATCCTTCCAAATGTATGGTGCTGAGAATTGGACTCAGTACTTGAGTTGAGGCCTAGCCAAAGATTTCTAAAGATTCAATATAACATCCTTGCTTCTGTAGTTTCTGCCTCTGGTTAGAAAATGAAAGACCCCATATGCTTTCTAACAGCTGTAAACAACATCAACAAACAAGATTTGACTTAATTTTATTCAGATGCCGAACATATGTACTTCGCCCAAAGGCTCTGAAGAAAAGAAAGCTTGACAAAGACAGCCAAGACCCTCTTTTAAACATATCAGTTCCCAGAACAGCCAGTAAGTTCATGGAAAAAGATAGAAAGAAAAATTCTTGGTTGCTGAAATGGGGGGTAGAATTCTCCCATTCCTCCCATGGCGGGCTTCGTGGGGAGGGGGAGCTTCAGAGAATCTGGCAGCAGGCAAAATGTCAGAAACCCACCAGTGTAAAAGTACTTTGTAATTCTCTCGATGGCAGTTTAACAGTGGGTCTGTTGTCCCATTGCCTAGTGGCATGTACACCATTCACATTCATTACCATTTCACGGATATCCATTAAAACAGTGCCCACTGGAATCCGCTCATGCCTCCTAATTTTCCACCATGCCAGCAGGAAATTACACCTGCCTCAAACCTGTTTGAAACTGAATGGCGTGTACAAGTCGAACCTCCGTTTGTTCGTGATTCCAAAGCGAGTATAACATACATAGCCTGCCTGCCATAGCGCTGAACCCCTCTTATTGTGTTGGATGCCACACTGTTGGGGCTGTAAGATTGGTCTGTTCCCACTTTTACTGAAGTTGTCCACGAGGGCACTACCACACCGTGGTACCCATGTAGAAGTCCACTCTCAGACACTGACTGGCACTGCTGCCCGGTTAGGGAGCACAGGAGTCTTCTGCTGCCAGGTCTGACACCATTCTCCACAAGGACACCATTGTGCTGTAGTACTCACCATATGCACCATAGAAAGCATTCTTCTTGGTTGTATCACAGCTTGGTTTGGCCCTTGCTCTGTCCAAGATCACAAGAAACTACAAAGGGTCATGAACAAAGCTCTGTCCATCACACAAACCAGCCTCCCATCCATTGACTCTGTCTACATTTCCTGCTGCCTCAGCAAAGCAGCCAGCATAATCAAGGACTCACTCACCCTGGACATTCTCTCTTCCACCTTCTTCTATTGGGAAAAAGACACAAGAGTCTGAGGTCACATGTCAACCAACTCAAGAATAGCTTCTTCCCTATTGCTGTCAGACTTTTGAATGGACCTACCTTGCGTTAAGTTGATCTTTCTCTTCACCCTAGCTATGGCTGTAACACTACATTCTGCATTCTCTCCTTTCCTTCTCTATGAACGGTACGCTTTGTATAGTGCGCAAGAAACAATACTTTTCACTGCATGTTAATACGTGTGACAATAACAAATCAAATCAAATCATACAGAACTCCATTTTCATAAACAATCATTTTGATTGGGGCTGGTGGTTGTTGGGGGGGTGGTGGTAGGGGGGTGTGGGGGGTGGTTGGTGGGGAGGGTAGCAATGACAGACACCAGGAAGGCAATCAAGGGAGTTGTGGAAGGGGGTGGATGGCTGTGCAAAGGCTGTGAAGGGGAAAGGATGGAAGGCAGAGATACAAGGAGGCGGAGGAAGATGAGAAAAAATGGAAGGTAGAGGGTGGACCGAGAGGTGGAAATCTGGGTACATAAATGCTGACAGGCAAAGGGATGTCACATTTTTGACTGGAAGGAAATACATACAAATTTCAAAGTAGGAGGTTGGGGTGGGTTGTTGTTAGCTTGGCACATAGAGGATGGGTCACACGGAAACTCAGGGGGTGGGGGGGGCGATTGGGATCCTTAATCCTCATGGCAATGGGGAACTGTCTGGGGTATATAGTCAGCAATTACAGAGTACAGACACTCGTATAGTAATGTGGAGAGAAGTCACAGATCAGGGGCAATCCACGGGCTATGTCAATCACATAATCAGAGGTTGGAGACCCTGAACACCCCAGGAAGTGGGGTGTAGCGGGCACGCAGGAGGGGGAATCATTGGGAGCATGGTGTATTCCAGCCTCAGGGAGGGACAAGGGCTGTGTACTCCAGAGAAAACAAACTCAGCTTGGTATAGAAGTCTGTCCCACAATCACTATGCCCAGGCTTGGGCTATCTCTGTCTCTGCAGAGGGATTGGTGTTGGTAACTGGAGGCATCCGCAACCTGTCGATTAGAAACACATAATGAAGAGGCATGTGAAACAATCCTGGGGGAGTCCACTATGGTAAGTGATCATGCACACAGCCTCTGGATGAGGTGGGCAGAGATCCATTTGGGCTATTACACTTCAAACGTGATAGGTAAGGTTGTCCACCACGACAACTATGGAATGCAGTATTAGAATCATAAAATCCTGACAGTGCAAAAGGAGAACATTTGGTCCGTTGAGTCTGCACTAACTCTCCGAAAGATTGTCCTAAACAGGCCCACCTCCCATGTCCAATCCACCTAACCGATTTGAACTGTGGGAGGAAACCGGAGCACTCGGAGGAAATCCGTGCAGACACGGGGGAACATGTAAATTCCACACAGTTACCCAAGGCCGGAATTGAACCCAGGTCCCTGGCGCTGTGAAGCAGCAGTACTAACCATTGTGCCATCCGGTACTACTGGTGGAGAATAACAGGATGGAGATATATTTTCACATTGTGGGGTTTAAGATAAATATTAGACACACAGACAGTGAGAGAGGAAGTGTCGGATTCCATTTAGGGAAGGAAATCTGCCGTCCTTACCAGGTGACTCCAGAGCCACAGCAATGTGGTTGACTCTCAACTGCTGTTTAGGGATAGGCAATAAATGCTGGCCAGCCAGTGATGCCAATGTCCCGCAAATAAATAAATCATTTAGCTGCACCGCAATTAAAGATCCAAAAGCCTTGGTAGCTCAGGGGGCTGCTGAGGGCCTATGTGTGAACACATTGGTGCCAAAGAGGAAGTAAGACATGGGAGGCATGCCCGTGATATTTTAATTGCTGACAGTTTCCATGAGGTTTAACATTGTGGCCAAATCTCTCCTTGTCCTCAATGCCATTCCCTTTCACTTCAGGAGATGATCAACCATTGGCAGCATTCACACTTGCACACTCTGACCTCGTGAATCATAGAATCATAGAGTCCCTACAGTGCAGGAGGCCATTCGGCCCATCGAGTCTGCACCGAGCACAATCCCACCAAAGCCCTATCTCCTATGTGTTTACCCTAGCTAACATCCCGACACAAAGGGGCAATTTAACATGGCTACCAATCACTAAGCCATGATCTCTACTTCAATCTACGGTGCCCTGTGAATGTGCTCACTCTGGGAACTGAGAATCCACTGAGAAATGAGAGTGATGCGAGAGAAGATTTAAAACTTTCGCCGCCAGATTAATGATACTGCTGCCACTGAGATAAGGACCTGGCTTGGGACCATTCCGTGCATGTCTTGTCTTCTGCCATTACCCACCGAGGAGACACAAATGCTGCTGGAATATCAATGTTGATAAGATGCCTGCACTCAATGGTGTTCCTTGTGGAAGAAGGATTCGAAACACACTTCAAATAAAAATTTCAACACATCTCCCTGACATCACTCCAGGGTGCAGAGACTTGTTCAGCTGAGGTTGACATCACACGAATGTTATTCTCACAGTGGGACACTGTGAGTGGGAGGATGGCTAAACCTTGACATAAGAGGGTTGCAATGTGCAAAATCATGATGCCTTCAGTTGACTAAAACATTCACATAACCATCACATGTATTCACAGGTGCAATTTTTTTTATAGTGATGGCACACCCAAAAAAGGATACCCAAATTTCTTAACTTTCTTAACACTACAGTCAAGCCTGGGTGCAGCCCCAACACCTGCAGAGAAGTTGAGGCAGCCTGCTGATTGCTATGTCCTGGATTGTGCGATCACCTTGGCAGATGTACTCTCGTGGTCCAAGTCCTGGAGGATGCCGGCCAGATAATGATGCCCTGCTCAGATGCAGCCTCATTGGTCTGAGCAACTGGAGTGCAAGGGGTCACAGGGAGAGCGGGCTGTGAGTGGCTGAAAATCCTTGGAATGTCCTGTTAGGGGAACCATGGGGCGTCCAACTCATAGTCTTTCTTCCTGTAGGTGCCCAAGGGCCTCGGACTGGCTCCTGCAGGAAATAGTGCACCAGAAGAGGGCCCTTGTTTGGAATATGGTGTTCAGTTCTGGTCACCTCACTCTCAGAAGGAGGTAGAAGCATTGGAGAGGGTGCAGACGAGATTTACCAGGATGCTGCCTGATTTGGAGGGTAGGTCTTATAAGGAAAGGTTGAGGGAGCTGGGGCTTTTCTCTTTAGAGCGGAGGAGGATGACAGGCGACTTAGTAGAAGTTTATAAGATGATGAGGGGGATAGATAGAGTGACATCACTCCAGGGTGCGGAGACTTGTTCAGCTGAGGTTGACATCACATGAATGTTATTCTCACAGTGGGACACTGTGAGTGGAGAGATTATTTCCTTGGGTGAATGTAGCTGCTACTAGGGAGCATAACTGTAAGGTTCATGGTGGGAGATATAGGAGGGATGTCCGAGGTAGATGATTTACTCAGAGAGTGGTTGGGGTGTGGAATGCACTGCCTGCTGTGATAATGGAGTCGAACACTTTAGGAACTTTCGAACGGTTATTGGATAGGCACATGGAGCACACCAGAATGATAGGGAGTGGGATAGCTTGGCTTTGGGTTCGATCATAGCTCAGCACAACATCGAGGGCCGAAGGGCCTGTACTGTGCGATACTGTTCTATGTTTTATGTTTTTGTCCCCATATCATCTATAACTTCATGGTGTCCACCAGGGTGTGTGGCCATGGGCTGAGCACAAATTCAACAGGATCCGCTAGACCAAAGTCTCCATGGTGGTCACCAACCTTCCCACGTGACTTTGAGGCACTCGTATGTTGGAGCCTCAGACCAAACATGGATGAACTCCTTCATCATTTTCTCTGGTTTGCTAAGTGACTATTGAATCTCTGACCGAGGTTCCGCTGCCTGTCATTACATCTCCACCAGAGAGCTGACAGCCAGATACTCATCACCTGACTCAGACTGACAGGAGTGCCGGAGACCTGGGCTGTCCCTGCCTCTGATTGCTGTGGGGATGTGTCAGTGAGGAAGTGAACCCAAGCCTGACCTTGAGCTGTGTCCCATTGAGGTCTGTGTCTCTGTGCTGGGTGAAGGGTGTGGATGAGCACAGTGACAGTTCTTCCAGAACGAGGTCTGAAAGTTCAGACTGCTGCTTGGCTGCCTTGTGGGCCTCAATCTTCTGGTGCCTAGAAAATAGAGAAGAGAGTTTCAGTTGATGAGGAGGAGGATATTTAGCAGAGTGCACGTGACTCACTGTGATGGTCAGGAGTTGATGAAGTGATGGAGCTGTGATCTGTACTAGGTTGCTAGGGAGAGGCCAATCTCCCCTTTCCCACTGGAGTGATTGCACGCCTCCACAGCCAGCTCGGAGGCAGCCTTCTTGAACTCAGTGAGGGCAACAGTGTCAGCTGTCCCTCCCCCAGTCTGAACTCTTTCCCTTCCGTTGTGCCATCTTGGTCTGCATGAAGATGAAAGAAAGATATGTGAGCAGAGGGGATGGAGCAGAGGTTGGGTGAGATACATGTCCCCCCCTTGTGAGGTGAGTCCTCACCAGAAGGGTCACAGGATGAAATGTAAGCAGCATGATGGATGAGATGATGGTGATGTTCAAGTCTCTGTCAGAGAAGGAGTGTTGATAGGTATTCCCTGCTAATGGATGTGTGAGATCCCTGAAGAGAACAGCCATTTGAGTACACGATGCCATGCTGAAAGTTTGATATTGGAGGGAGTTGCAGGGATATCTTACCTAGGTGGAGCAGATGAGATCATTCATCCTCTCCCTGCACTGGATGGCACTTTGGGCACGCTTGCCAGCCATGCTGACCTGCTCTCCAACAGCCTCCCAGGCCAGAGAGGTGAGCCTGGTGTGTTTCCTGGAGTCATCCCTGGGATACAGGACATCCCTATGTGCCTGAACTCCTCTGCTCAAGGCCTGGAGGGTCTGCTGGATAAAGTGGGGAGCTTCCTTCTTCTTCAGGTTTGCAATCATCTTCTTTTGGTTGCCAGACATTTGTGATGGTCTCCTGAAGGCAGGTGAGCTGGACTGAGCCAAGTTGGACTGGCATTTAAATTTGGCATCCAGACCTTTAAGCCTGCTAGCTGACAATGGGCAGAAGCATCAGATCCTGGCCTGTCGGGTGATTCAGTCCGATACTTGAATTTTTAAGTGCAGAATCGTGCGTGAGTTCCTGCCACTCTGACCAGCAAGTTGGGTGCAACTAAAACAGCCCATCGCCACACTTAATCTCCATAAGTGGAAAATTCCACTCAGGATGTGCCTGGGAATCTTTCACATTTTCTCACATTCAGCGAGATATTTTCCATTTCTGTATCTGAAACAGGAAATGGCACCTGTGTTAAATTCATTCTTTGTATCATCATAAGTAAACACTGTGGACAAATTGTGGTGAATCTATTGTGACTCAAGAATCTACAACACATGTGTAGGACACGCACCATGAAGAAACTTCTGGAATTAAATATCATTTGAACAGCTGAAGCTGCTGACATATGCTACGGCATCCACAAAAATGTGACAGGAAATTTGGTTGCTTTTTTTTGTAGTTCTATAAATAGAGCAGTTATGCTTGAAAACTAAAGTAAAAGCAAAGATCTTGGCACAGTGATTAGCACTGCTTCTTCATAGCCCCGGGGACCTGGGCTCAGAATCTGACTTGGGTCACAGTCTGTGCGGAGTCTGCACGTTGCCTCCATGTTTACCTGAGTTTCCTCCAGGTGATCCAGTTTCCTCCCACAGTCTGAAAGATGTGCTGGTTAGATGCATTGGCCGTGTTAAATTCTCCCTCAGTGTACCCGAACAGGCACCAAAGTGCAGCGACTAGGGGATTTTCACAGTAACTTCATTGCAGTGTTAATGTAAGCCTGCTTGTGACACTAATAAATAAACTTTAAAATTTAAAACTATGCAAACCAATATATTGGAATACAACTGGGATCTAGAAATTGTAAACCAGATTGCATAACACCAACAATAAGGAAAATATTTGAGTGCATCAGAGGGAATGCTTTTAATATTCCACTGTGAGGTGATTATCAATTACTGAGTCAGGCTAACAAATTGCTTATTGTTCCCAGTCTTTGGGGAAACAACTTCAATGTCTGGCCACCTGCTCAAAGCCTAACTATCTTTTGTTTAGTGTTTTTTTTAAACCTGTGCAAATGCGCTCTACTTTAAAGAAAACACATTTAAACATAATCCTTTTCCAAATACTTTATATGCCAAAACAGTGAAGATCCAATCCAAAATATTACAACTAAACAAATGCAAGATACGCACATGTATGTACAAGATAAAGACATGTTCAAAGTAGGCACTGAAAAGCATAAGGTTGGGTATGGTTATTGACTGTTCAATAAACGTTCCAACAGGCAGCTTTTAACACGTTTAGTCGAATACCGAGCTGTAGTTCAAGAGTATTTCATTGTAGGTCGAACAGCTGATCCTAATACTTTTAAAACAAGCTGAGTGAGGACGGAGGTCGAAGGCTGTAGTGACATGTCGGGGGTGGGGGAGAGTAAATCTATTAGAGCTCAGGACAAGGCGGCTCCTGGGCAGGTTAGATTACGGAACTTTCATCTACATAAAATAGCTCATCATATTCCAGTAAGCAAAGGTATATGTACAGACATGTATTGTGAAGACGTGCTTTTGGAGTGAGTGAGAATATCTGTAGCACTCTCCTTCAAGGTAAATTCATGGTGTGGTTTGATGAGGTAAATGGTCTTTTGTCATTGATTGACTTCTTTATGTGCAGACACTTGTGGGACTCAGATCTTTGCATTCTGAGATAAGCATTCGTACCCTCAGCTACCGGGCTGGCCTTTCATGTTAACTTCGTTTCATTTGTCACAGGCTTATATTTGATTCACTGACAGTTCCGCTGTTTTCTTTTTTTTAAAAAAAAACCTTCTGAGATTATTCAAAAATGTCATCAAATTAAGCAGAAATGGGAGTGAAAGCAGAACCCAGATCCAAGTCCGTTAAATTACACTCCTATAGCTGGAGGCTTCTGCCTGTAAATCAGCCAATCGGGGTGCCTGTTTGTCTCCTCTGTTGCCAACAGCAACAAGGATGTTTCGAGTTCATCTTCAGATGCAGAGACTCACCGCTACTTTGAAATTTATGCATTGAAAATGTTCTATCAAATTTCAGAAAACATTTATGACAGGAATGACAGCTTTTCAATGTTAATTAGTCAGGTACTAAATGTGAGAAATGTTAAATAGTTTATTCACGGGTTAGAATGTCCACCGTTTCACTGTCATCTTTAATCAGGTACCTTTTCAATCTGATATGGAGTCTGTGGACAGAGATTTCTTTGCAGGCAACATTATTTGTGGATTAATTGGGAATAAATTAATGAGGTGTGTTTTATCACACAATTCAAAGCTTAACGTGGTGACACTTTGGTGCTTTACTTGTGTAAATGGGCATTTCAGGTGTTTAAGCGGAAAGGTGATTATGTAGTCTGTAAACTCAATGGCCTGTCACTATCATCAAGCCCAGTGATGAGTAGGAGAGTATGCTGGGCGCAGCACCAGGCACACCTCAAAATGGGTTCAAATCTGAAGCTCCAGGTAGGGCTGCATGCATGCTAAACAGTGACTCACCATCTTTTTTTTATTTTAAGTTTACTTATTAGTGTCACTTAACACTGCAATGAAGTTACTGTGCAAGTTACTCTGTTAGACACAGCTACATGATCCCACAACCAATGGATCAAACGCTGCAATCCTATCACACCCAGCCATGACTGGTGGTGGGCAATCAAAGGCTAACCGTGGAGGAGGCTCTGTGAGCAATCCCATCCTCAATGATGGGGAAGCCCAGCACAAGACAGAATCTACAGTGCAGAAGAATTTGACCCATCCAGTCTGCACTGACAACAATCCTACCCAGGTCCTATCCCTGTAACCCTCCTAATCCCTCTGACACACTAGGGTCAATTCAGCTTGGCTAATCAACCTAACCTGCACACCTTTGGACTGTGGAAAGAAACTGGAGTACCAGAGGAAACCCTGCACAGACACAGGGGGAATGTGCAAACTCCACACATAGTTACCTGAGGCTGGAATTGAACCCGGGTCCTTGGTGCTGTGAGGCAGTAGTGCTAACCACTGTGCCACCATGCCGTGAGTGCATAACACAAGCCTGAAGCGTTTGCAAACCACCTTCAGCCTGAACTGCTGAGTGGGTGACTATGCTCAGCCTCCTGCTGAGGGATTTGTGATTGCAGAAGCCAGTTGCCAATTCACTCCATGTGATATCATGAAATGGTGTGGGTATGCCGGCGTTGGACTGGCGTAAATATAGTAAAAAGTCTGACAACACCAGGTTTTAGTCCAACCTATTTATTTGATAATATACTCACAAGCTTTCGAGGGGACTGCCTCTTCGTCAGGTGAATTCACCTGACGAAGAGGCAGTCCCCTCGAAAGCTTGTGAGTATATTATCAAATAAATAGGTTGGACTAAAACCTGGTGTTGTCAGACTTTTTACTATATCATGAAATGCCATTGCTGTACTGAATGCAGCATTGACAACGAGTCCTAACAACATCCTGACTTGTGCATCAAAACTAAACACATCTCTGGCCAAATAATTCCTGTACAGGTACAGGACCACTAGTGCCCGCCCGCCCGCCTCCCCCCCCCCCCGCCCGCCTCCCCCCCCCCCCCACAACATCCAACACTGTAGAAAATTGTTCAAGGTCTGCCCACAAAAGGGACAAATCCAACCCGGCCAAATGTTCCCCTCAGCCAACTCCTTCAGAAAGATGACGGGAAAGTATTATTGGCAGCACTATCTAGAGGCACTTATCAGTAAGATGCTCACTGATGCTCAGGGTTCTCTCAGGAGCACTCAGATCTGGATCTCATTACAACCTTGGTCCAAAGGAGCTAAATTCAAGTGACTATCCTTGACATTGATGCAACACCAAGGGGCCCTAGAACAACTGAAATTGTCAATGGGAATCAGACTGAAAACTCTCCACTGGCTGGAGTCATACCTAGGAAGAAAGATAGTTGTGGTTTTTGGAGGCTAACCATCCCAGTTCCAGGTCATCACTGCAGGACAGCCTTCAGGCAATTCCCTGGACCCAACCATCTTCAGCTGGTTCATCAATGACCCTCCCTCCAATATAAGGTCGGAAGTGGCAATGCGCAACCTTCATTGAGCAATGTTTAGTTCCTGTGGCAATTCCTCAAATACTGAAATAATCCATGTCTGCACACAGCAAGACCTGGACAATATTCAGGCTTGTACTGATAAAATGGCAAGTAATATTCATGCTACACAAGTCAGGAAAATTGACTCTTTCCATGAAGAACATGTCTAACCATGCCCTTCAGATTGCCATTGTCAATCCTCCAGCATCAACATCCTGGGGTCTAAATTGACCAGAGGATGAACAGGATCTGCCACTGTGACTACAAGAATAGGCCAGAGGCTGGGAATTCTGAGGTGAATAACTCACTTCCTGACTCCCTAAAGCCTGTCCAATGTTTAAAAGACACATGTCAGGAGAATGACGAAAAGCCCTCCACTTGGCCGAATGAATGCAACTCAAGATGTTCAAAACCATCTAGGACAAAGCAAGCCATTTTATCGGCACCTCATCCACTACCTTCAGCATTTAAATCCTCCATTGCTGGAGCATAGTGGCCAAAGTGTATATCATCTTCAAGATGTAGAGCAGGAAATGTAGGCTTCTTTGGCAAGATGTTTTATACCCACGATCTCTACCACCTGGATGAATAAGGGCAGCAGATGCATAAGAACACCACCGACATGGAACTCTCCCTCCAAGTCATACACCATCCTGATTTGGAAATACATCACCATTCCTTCACTGCTCCTGGGTCAAAATCCTGGAATTCCCTCCCTAACAACACTGTGGGGGTGCCTACACCACATGGATTGCAGCAGTTCAAGAAGGCAGCTCACCACCACCATAAGGGCAACTAGGGATGGACAATGAATGTTTGACTTGCCACCTTGGCCTATATCCAAGTAATGAATTAAAAGGACATCTTGAAACTAATTTCCATAGGCAGGTTAGTGTGAATGTGATCAACTAGCAAGAGTGTTTGATGTAGATAAACTTTGTAATGAAGCGTTGGTTAATCTTACCAAATTTCATGAAGAAATGAATCGTCACTTTCACTTGGTCAAAACAACGTGTGATGTGGGACATGGGGGAAATGGTGGGGGGGTGCTCTGTCCTCCTGCTCGTATGCCCCCCGATTTCCAAACAGACTGGAGCAGCTGTGGCAAACATACTGGCTCCATTCAGAACCTTGCAGCAGGGGAAGTATTGGACTTTGGGGTTGAATTCAGAGACACACTGCCCCTGTCAGTTGGAGAATGTTATTGTTCTTTAAATATGGTTGTTATGGTTTAACTGCTGGTGAATATAATAAGCTGCTGGCTACTTTTGGGCGGCATGATGGCACAATGATTAGCATTGCTGCTTCATAGCACCAGGGACCTAGATTCAATTCTGGCCTCAAGGTGACTATCTGTCTGGAGTTTGCATGTTCTGCCTGTGTCTGCATGGGTTTCCTCCAGGTTCTCTGGTTTCCTCCCACACGCCAAAGATGTGCAGGTTAGATTGATTGGCCATGTTAAATTGTGTCAGGGGGTTAGCAGGGTAAATACATGAGGTTACAGGGGGGTAGGGCCTGGATGGGAATGTTGTCAGTGCAGACTCGATGGGTCAAATGGCCTCCTTCTCTACTGTAAAGATTCTATGGATTCTCAGAATCACAGAATCCCTATAGTACAGAAGGAGGCCATTTGACCCGTGGAGTCTGTACTGACTGCAATCCTATCCAAGCGCTATTCCCGTTACCCTGCTAAGCCTCCATACATTAGGGTCAAGTTAGCATGGCCTATCAACCTAACCAGCACATCTTTGGAGTGTGGGAGGAAATCGGAACACCCGGAGGAAACTCACACAGACACAAAATGCAAACTCCACACAGCCAGTCACAGTGGCCGGAATTGAACCTGGGTCACTGGCACTGTGAGACAGCAGTGCTAACCACTGTGCCAACATGACATCATCTAACAATAAAAACCCGGGACTAAAATGTGGACGTCACCGATCGTTTCTTGTACCTGATGCAGCTTTGTATCTGGCTGAGGAGAAAGGAGAGTTACTCTGAAGCCTCCTGGCTTTAATTTGGCATGAAATTGGACAATATGTTGTGAATTTAAAGCTCTATTAATTGCTTTCTGAAAAGAATTCCTTTGTTTTTGTGTGGTGGGGAAGTGAGATAAGACAGAAATTGGCCTGGCGAGCGGCTGTCAGTTTTGAGGGAATGCGTGGGTCAGTTCCCCACAGTGCTGCTGACCGTCAATATTTACAAATCAAATGTATCAGAGATTGCCTGATGGTTTTGAAATGCAATTTGAGCTGGAAGTTTCATATCAGAGCCAAGCTATTTGATATAATTTGGGTGCGAAAATCAATTGAAGCCCACTGGTGTCCAAAGTCTATCTTTCACGCTTTCCATCTTCAGTGGCAAGATTTTCTTTTAAAAAAAATCACAGTTATTTGACTGGTTGGATTGGATTCTTTCGACCTTGTGTTGAATTTTGCCTCGCAAGCCCAAGAAAAAAGAATGTTATAATAAGTTTGGAATTTCCTGTTTCACCAGCTCAGCTCCCTATGCACATCCTGATTTGGACGATAGCTGCTCCTTCATCGCTTCTGTATTAAAATTCTGGAACTGGCTGCCCTGCCTAATAAGTTAACGGGAGCTCCTCCACCACACAGACAAGTGGTTCAGAAAGAAATGGACCACCATCTTTTTCCCAGGTAACGAGTGTAGGGCACCACATTCCACCTCTTTACTCATTAAAACGTGGGACATGGGCATCGCTGGCTGGCCAGAATTTATTGCCCCTCCCTAATTGCCCTTGAGACGGTGTGGTGAGCTGGTTTCTTGCAGTGAAATTGTAAATATGTTACAAATGTATGAAGAGAGATTGAACAGTTTAGGCCTATACTGTCTGGAATATACAGGAAGTAGTTGATGCCAAAACATTGAAAGTGTCCAAAAGGCGGCTAGATATTGCACTTGGGGCAAACGAGATCAAAACGGTTATGGAGAGAAGGAAGGATTAAGTTATTGAGTTGGACAATCAGCCTTTGATTTGATTTATTATTGTTACATACAATGAGAAATATTGTTTCTTGCGTGCTATACAAACAAAACATACTGTTCATAGAGAAGGAAATGAGAGAGTGCAGAATGTAGTATTACTTAATGCACGATAAGTCCATTCAAAAGTCTGACAGCAGCAGGGAAGAAGCTGTTCTTGAGTCGGTTGGTACGTGACCTCAGACTTTTGTATCTTTTTCCCGAAGGAAGAAGGTGGAAGAGAGAATGTCCAGGATGCATGGGGTCTTTAATTATGTGGCTACTTTGTCGAGGCAGCGGGAAGTGTGGACCGAGTCAATGGATGGGAAGCTGGTTTGCATGATGGATTAGGCTACATTTATGACCTTTTTGTAGTTCCTTGCGGTCTTGGGCAGAGCGGGAGCCATACCAAGCTGTGATACAACCAGAAAGAATGCTTTCTGTGTGCATCTGTAAAAGTTGGTGAGTGTCATAACTGACATGCCGCATTTCCTTAGTCTTCTGAGAAAGTAGAGGCATTGGTGGACTTTCTTAACTATAGTGTCAGCTTGGGAGGACCAGGACAGGTTGTTGGTGATCTCAACACCTAAAAATTTGAAGCTCTTGACTCTTCCTGTTTCATTCCTGTTGATGTAGACAGGGGCATGTTCTCCTTTACGCTTCCTGAAGTCAATGACAATCTCCTTTTGTTTTGTTGACATTGAGGGAGAGATTATTGTTGCTGCACCAGTTCACCAGATTCTCTATCTCATTCCTGTACTCTGTCTCGTCATTGTTTGAGATCCGACCCAGTACTGTGATGTCATCAGCAAACTTGAAGATGCCATGATCATGATGAATGGCGGAGCAGGCTCGAAGGGCAGAATGGCCACCTTCTCCTATGTTCTATTGTCTATGAATTTAGAAGAATGAGGGGAGAGGTCTATGAGATAATAAAAGTTATGGATATAGTAGACATGGAGCAGACGTTTCGTCTTGTGGGGCATTCTGGTATGAGAGGTCATAGTCTTAGAATAAGGGGTGGCAAATTTAAAACAGAGTTGAGGAGAAACTATTTCTCTCAAAGCGTTGTGAATCTGTGGAATTCACTACCCCAAAGTGTGGTGGATGCTGGGTCAGTGAATAAATTTAACGAGGAGTTAGACTGATATTTAATTGGTAATGGGTTGAAAGGTTATGAGGCGAAGGCAGGAAAATGGGGATGAGGAGCATTTCAGCCATGATCAAATAGCGGAGTGGACTCGACTGGCCAAATGGCCTAATTCTGCTCTTGTATCTTATAAACAGGTTTATGATTCTGATAAATATTAACATGCAGAGGAAATCTTTCCTCAGCCAACACCATGCATGCTTAAAACTGCAAAGCCACAAATTTAATTCTATTTCAAAACTCAATTTGCACTTGTGCTGGGTACAGCTTCTTCAACCAAACAGGTAGAATTGCAGACTCTGAAGGCAAAAATAAAAAGGTTAGAGCAGGTGATGACCACATAAAATGCAAGAAACATAAGTCAGATTTTGAGAGATAAACATTAAAGCTGCAAATCTGAAGTAATCCAGGAATGCCCGTGCAGATCCTCCAACATATGAAAAGAAATAGGACAGATAAGTATGTCACTTAACCTCCTTGGATAAACCTGCCTTTCCCCTTTTCAGATGTGGACGGACCTTGCTGTGCCTTTTTAAATATTAAATCTGATTTTCATGTTGATGCTGGTTTATGGTATTATCACCAATGTTTGGCTTTTGCTCTGATCTGTCTAATACAGTGTATAGCACTATCAGTGATGTGTCTATTGGCCCTGGGGTTTTGCTTGAAATGACCTCCTTTTAGTCAAAGCTTTCTTCAATCAAACTTCAATTCTGAGGTTAAAAAAAAGGAAATTGAACTAAAAACAGAAGAAACACGTCAGATATGTCAGCTACTGTGAAGAAAAATGACGGATCAATGTTTTGAAGCAAAGTGTTCAAGACTGCTACAGAGCTTAGGTAATAATTAATCTTTTGGATTCTCTATCACAGTCTGTTGTTGCAGAATCCCTACAGTGCAGAAGGAGGCCATTCCACCCATCAAGCCTGCACCGACAACAATTCCATTTAGTTACCCTGCTAATCTCCCTGACACTGAGAAAATTTATCATGGTCGAGCAAGCTAACCTATGCATCTTTGGAGTGGGGGTGGGAACCAGAGCACCCAGAGGAAACCCACACAGACACAGGGAGAATTAGCAAATTCCAAACAGACAGTCACTCAAGGCTGGAATTGAACCCATGGGCCTGGTGCTGTGAGGCAGCAGTGTTAACCATTATGCCACCATGCTGCCCTGTAATGGAGAGCAAAAATGGAAGTCAACTTTACGAGATAAAGAAATAAATCTTATCAAAAGACTTCATCATGTTTCTTGTTTAGGATGTTAAAAACCATACCTGCTTTCCATATCCTTCTTCCATTAGAAAAGATTTGCTGTTTTGTTTTTGTTCAGGTTGTACTGGCTTATAAAATAATGGCCGATATCTTCCCCACATAGGTTCCCTGTTCTCCAAGGTTTAGCAATAAATAGATCCATCTTTCTCTTTTCACCTTCAGCGGTGGGCGGAGATCAGTCTGCTCCTTGATGTCAGTTGTATTAGCCCTTCAATCTTTTCGTCCTTCAGTTGTTTCAACTGACCATCACCAATTGACACACTTGCACTAGATGTCACCATATTTTGTTTCAAGTAAGGCCTGATTTTAAACCCTCCCCCAACTTTACCCCCATGCAGCAGGATTTGCACTGTGTTTCCAGACACAGGGAAGGCGATGGCCTAGTGCTGTTATTGCTGGACTATTAATCCAAAAACTCAGCTAATGTTCTGGGGACCCGGGTTTGAATCCCACCACAGCAGATGGTGTAACTTGAATTCAATTTTAAAAAGCTGGAATTAAGAATCTACTGATGACTGTGAAATCATTGTTGACTGTTTGAAAAAAAACCCATCTGATTTCCTTTAGGAAAGGAAAGAGAAAATTGCCGCCCTTACCCGGTTTGTTACTCCAGAGCCACAGCAATGTGGTTGACTCTCAATGCCCTCTGAACAAGGGTAATGAGGGGTAAATGCTGGCCAGCCAGTGATGCCCAAGTCTCACAAATGAATAAAATAATTTCCTCATAAGATACCAGAATGTGGACACATTTGAACAGTCGCATGATTTTAATTTCATGGTCTCAAATCTGCCAACAAACATGAACTGCAGACAGGATCATTGTCACACAAGACTCAGATAAATATATTTTTAAAATTTATACATAAAGGTTTCTTGTTGGCTGGGAGGAGGATGAATTCTCCTCCTGGTCCCACAAGGAGACCATTATCATCTCCAACCTTCAGTTTAAATTCCCTCCCATTGCACACTTTCCCCATCATCCCCTCATCCCTCAGTTTACTTTCCAAGGAATTGTTGCCTTGGGCTACCAGCAGCAGCCTAGTCACCAATGGGCGGCACAGTCGTTAGCATTGCTGCCTCACAGTGTCAGGGACCTGACTGTCTGTCTGTGTGGAGTTTGCATGTTGTCCCTGTGTCTGCATGGGTTTCCTCTCAGTAGTCCAGTTTCCTCCCACAGTCCAAAGATGTGTGGGTTATGTGTATTTTTATGCTAAATTGACACTTACTGTTAGGAGGATCAACTAGGCAAATGCATGGGGTTATGGGGATCGGACCTGGGTGGGATTGTGGTCAGTGTAGGCTTGTTGGACCGAATGGCCGCCTTCTGCGCTGTAGGATTTTATGTCTATATCTAATAACCTTTGACCCCTACCCACCAGGAGTGATAACAATAAGGCTGGTTTTGGACAAGAGTCCAGTTGATGATGAGGGCTAGAAGTTAAAACTTCCCGGACCACATGCTTCCTGGGTGGGATCAGATGGATTATTGCCCACCACATGCCCCAATTCCTGTCTTAAGTTAAAAGCCTGTCTCTTGGTTCAGAAACTTTGGCAAATGTCAGTGAGATTTCCAGCTACACAGCCCCCAGATGTTAAGCTGCGACTGGTTAGCTGAAGGATCACGATCCTGACTGACTGATCCTGTGTCAATAACTCCAATCCCCCCTTAGGGTTCCACGACTCTCAGGAAAGCAGAGAATTCCACTCTTCCCTTCCCTGCTGCCACCAACTGTCATGGAAAGAGGCCAGAGATTTAGATTTTGACAGCTCGCCTCTGTGTTAATAACTCTGTTGAGAGTGCCAACAGCTCTCAGCTGCTGATACCTTCTCACACAGTTAGAATCAACTGAATGCACGGCTGAAAATATGAAACAGTGTAAAAAGGAAAACGTAACTTATTCTACAAAAGCAAAAATGGCAAAAGTAGCAGTAAGGTGAGGTGGGATGGGGTGGGACCACTAAGGAACGAACAAGATCAACTCACAGGGCTAAGAATAGCAAAACGGATGAGATTTTTAAAAAAGATTAAAGTTTATTTATCAGTGTCACAAGTAGGTTTACATTAACACTGCAATGAAGTTCCTGTGAAAATCCCCTTGTTGTCACATTCCGATGTTCGGGTACACTGAGGGAGAATTTAGCACCTAACCAGCACATCTTTCAGGCTGTGGGAGGAAACTAGAGCACCTGGAGGAACGTGCAAACTCTTCACACTCAGTGACCCAAGCCAGGAGTCAAACCTGGGTCCTTGGTGCTGTGAAGCAGCAGTGCTAACCAATGTGCCACCCCAAAAAGAGGTGTTTTGCTTCAGTTTTCACTGAAGAGGCTAACAAAGAGAAAACAATGATAGAAAACTTCAAGTGGGATAGTACAGAAGCAGTTAAAATTGAAAGGAAATTGGATAATAAATAGACCAGCCAATACTAAGGACACTGAAGTCTAGAATTTCAGCGATAAAGCCCCCATTATTTAAAAGAAACAAAATAACTTTCTAAGCTTCCCATGTGGTGACCAGGAATCATACATTCATTACGAGTCTTCGCGTTTCACCCAATGGTAAACCTCAGTGAAATATTGTCATGCAGCGGCCATACCAGAAAATGCCCTTTGCATTTGCCCATTGGAGCCATAACGTTTCGCTCCAAGAGAAGATGTGGAGTAATTAATTTAACAGAGAAGTTCAAAATGTGAAGAATTTTAGAACATAGAACATTACAGCGCAGAACAGGCCCTTCGGCCCACGATGTTGCGCTGACCAGTTTTTTAAAAAAAAACACTGACCCACTAATCTAAACCAATCCTTTTTCGTCCATAAACCTATCCACAGATCTCTTAAATGCCCCCAAACTAGGCACATTTACAACTGCAGCAGGCAGGGCATTCCAGTCCCTCACCACCCTCTGGGTAAAGAACCAACCCCTGACATCTGTCCTATAACTACCCATAGTGTAGTGTATAACTACCCATTGATAGTGTAAATAGGGAGAAGCTGTTTCCCACTGACAATAGTAACCAAAAGACATCAATTTTGGATAATTAACAGGGAGGAGAATGTTTTTGAATGCAGAGCATTACGATAATCTGGAATGTGTTCCCTGACAGAATGGCAGAAGTAGATTCAAAGCAACTTTCATGAGGGAATTTATTTATTTCATCTGGACGTGGGTATCGCAGGCTGGGCCAGAGTTTATTGCCCATCCCTCATTGCCCTTGTTCAGAGGGCAGTTGAACGTCAATCACATTGCTATGGCTCTGGAGTCACATATAGGCCAGACCAGGTAAGAACGGCAGATTTCCTTCCCTAAAGGATATTAGTGAACTAGATGGGTTTTTCTGACAGTGGTATCATGGTCATTAGTAGATTCTTAATTCCAGATATTTTTTATGGAATTCATTTCCACCCTCTGCTGTGGCAGGATGCGAATGCAGGTCCCCAGAATATTAGCTGAGCTTCTGGATTAATAGTCTAGCGATTAATACCACTAGGCCAACGCCACTTGTGACACTAATGAGTAAATATTAAACTTTTTTAAAAATCTTTAATGTTAAAGAAATGCAGAGCAATAGGGAAAGATCAGGGGATTTATATATAATTAGACATCTTCTCCAAAGAACTGGCAGAGACATGATGGCACAATGGTTAGCACTGCTGCATCACACGCCAGGACCCGGGTTCAAATTCTGGCTTGGGTCTCTGTTTGTGCGGAGTCTACACGTTTTCTCCATGTCTGCATGGGTTTCCTCCGAGTGTTCCGGTTTCCTCAAACAGTCCAAAGATGTGCATGTTAGGTGGATTGGCCATGCTAAGTTGCCCCTTAGTGTCAGGGGGACTAGCAAGGGTAAATGTATTGGGTTGTGGGGATAGGGCCTGGGTGCGATTGTGGTCAGTGTGGACTTGATGGGCCGAATGGTCTCCTTCTGCACATAGGATTGTATTTTATTCTATTATATTCCACGATGGGCCAAACTGCCTCCTTTGGCATTATGATGATCCTCTGCTTCCATGGTATTGAGTAACTGATGTATACATGAGGGAAAAGGGAATAGAGGGTTATGGAAAGGAGCAGGATAGTAATTAAGGTGGAGGAGGTTTGTGTGCACTTTAAATATTGTCATCCATCAGTTGGGCCAATGGCTTGTTTCTGTAAAGGGGATGTTGTGTAATTCTACCTACAGAGATTAGCCCTTCCTTGACATTGATCTGAAATCGCATCATTTTTATACTAAAGATTTCTCACCAATACCTACTTTAAAATTAATCTACTTCTACTTCAATCTGAAGGTCAGAACAGAGCACATTCAAAAGCTTTTCCACTCCAACCTCTATCCCACAGGGTTGTACACGCTGACATTCATTCTGATGTGTTTTAGATATGTTAAAGCACCTAATACTAAACTTCTGTGACTCAAAATATCATTCCCTTATCTCACCAACCTGCTTACTTTATAATGCTCCTAACTGTGTCATTATCTTTATCATTCTACTAGCTGTAACTTCACCTTGGGAAACTTTGATGATCATCATAAACACAGGCATTAATTGATCAGCCCGACTCAAAAGCTAAATCCTTCATATTTCAAATTACTTACAACAATTAGTCAATCAATCCGTTTAGATTCTGATCAATTCAGCAAACATATGTCCAATTGTAACATGTGGCACAGTGGTTCGCACTGCTGCCTCACAGCACCAAGGACCTGGGTTTGATTCCCGGCTTGGATCACTGTCTGTGCAGAATCTGCATGTTCTCCATGTGTCTGCATGGGTTTCCTCCTACTGGCCGAAAGACATGCGGGTTAGGAGCATTGGCCATGCTAAATGCTACCTCAGTGTATCTGAACAGGTGTCAGAGTGTGGTGACTATGGGATTTTTACAGTAACTTCATTGCAGTGTTAATGTAAGCCTACTTGTGACTAATAAATAAACTTGACTTGGCTTGGGCTCAGCATCCAGTTATTAGGCAAAATTTTCCCATAATTTGTCAGAGTGTCAGCAGTGGCAGACTTGCACTTTGTGGGACCCTGCACTCACCTTCATTCCTAGGGCCTCCCACTAATGTCACACCCCTCCCCCAGTGAAGTCACCTCACCCCTCACCCCTCACCCCTCCAATGACCAGCACAGAGACCCTGGGCTCTGTGCAACCTCAGACTGGAAATACTGCTGCAACACAAAACAATACTAGCAATGAGCTGCATATTTATTAATTGTGCAGCTTATCTCTGTACAGCTGAGAAACCTAATCTGAATGAGGTGGAGATCATTTAGGCTGATGCATTAAAATTCACAATACGACACATTGAACTGGGGGGGAGACCCTAGGCTAGCAAGACTGTTAAATTTTTTACCCAAAGGATATTAGTGTTGTGGAATAAGTTACCACGGGAAACTGTACAAGTTAGTGTAGTTAAATTCAAAGGCATTTTGAGGCCTGGTGCTCTCCTTGACAAGCAGCACCTTGCACCTCCCCGCAATGGCCTTGCCTAGCTGCTGGCTATGCCCTCAAATGCTCAGCCCTGACCTGGGAGTTGAGTCACCCCAACACTCCCCTTAACAACTATAACCTCACACCTCACCATGAGAATGACCAGCTTGCCTCATTGCTAGCTCAGGCTAGCTGGTTATGGCAGGCCTTCCTTTACTCTGGGTCATGATTACAGAAGCCTAGGAATAGATTTTGCCTTGACTGCTGCCTCACTATCTGCTCATCACTTCAACAACTTCACATCGATGTCTTCCTGCTCTGAGGACTTGACCAATCAGGATCTAATGTCACTCTGCAGTGCCTGCTGATAGGCTCAACAAATACAAGTGAGCCTATCAGCAAATGCAGAGCAATCAGGTTATGATTGGGGCCCAAAAACTGCGCACAGACACCAACCAGCAAGGGGTTTCCCCGCCTTGATCCATGCCCTGTGTCAAAGCACAGTGTGTTTCATTGTAAGTCTACCTTTTGAGCATCAGGATCTTTCCACATACACAGACACATTTTCTAACTACATTCCCTGACATTCTGACAACAATAACCTGGGAGTGGAGTTTTCACCATCAGCCTGGTGGGATCTGATACAATCAGCGAGGCCAGCTCCACAGCAATGAGAGTGCTATCTTTAAATGGTGCCCTGATCAGCAAAGAGTGATGACTTCCCCTGCCTCCATCCCCGCCCCCCCCCCCCCTCACCAGTCCACCCACCAACCCATCGTCAGGAAAGTATTAGGGGCTCTCCCCTAAACCTGTGGCACAATCATTGGGGTTCACCCTTCCTTCCCCCACTTCTCCCACCCACAGCCAACAACCACTGTGGCACCATCACCAGCACTCCCACATTCAATGCCTGCTTCCCCATCACAGCCCATTTCCCCCTCCTCAATGGCAACTGCCCCATCAATGCCTGCTACCCCCTCCTTGCCTGCTCCCCTCCTCAATGCCCACCCTCACCACAACTTCTCACGCTCTCCGCATTTCAAAGGCTTTGGCAATCTCTACCCCACCAACCACACACAATAGGAAACACCTACCCCCACAATTCGGCATCCTAGAGGGCCTGCCCCTGGCACTCCCCCTGGCTCAGGCATGTCCCTCTCCCCTCCAGGGGCTATACATACCTGTGCACCCCTGGGGAGGATCCCCTCAACTGAGTCACGCCTTTATATACCTGTTGTAAACATCGCCAATGTGACATCGTATCATTAAGTTATGAATTTTTAGTAAGGGGGGAGAATCATGCAGAGGGGTTCCCATTTGGGGGCGACTTCATTGCACCATCAGTGGGGAGTATGGAAAATTGGCCAATACAATGCCTCGCTCCCCATTAAAGATATCCTCACCATGGGTGCACCCTCCCTACTTTGCCTCTCATCTTCAGCACATTGTTCACTGCCATTTTAATCAGAATTGCAGCAGGTAATTTTACTGCCAGCCTCGTCCAAGAGTTACTTGGGGATTTTCACAGTAACTTCATTGCAGCGTTAATGTAAGTCTAGTTGTGACTCTAATAAAAAAGATAAATGATATACTTCTGATACTTGTCACTGCCAGTGAAGTAGCTGGTGTGGAAGGCGTTGTGGCTCACTCTGCGCTATCAACAGATCTACAGCTGTATCTTGGCACAGTCAAGCCTCGCATTCTGCAGTTTGTCATAAAAATTCTGGTGCTCCCACTAAGTCGGTCTGAGACATTCAAAGACAATGTTACCTCGACTTGTAAATTCTGTAAAACAACTATTAGAGCTGCTAAGCACACATTGAAAAGAAACATCGGCTGCTGTCTTCCTGCCTTTCCAGCATCTGTTTATTCTGGGACTTTGCCAAAGTTGTTTCTCGTTTCAGTGAGTCCTCCTTCACACCTGTCAAGATGATACAGTTACTAACTCCTACCTTTTGTTTTATTCTTGTATGGGATGTGGGCGTCGCTGGCTAGGCCAGCAGTTAGTACCCATCCCTAATTGCCCTTGAGAAGCTGCGAATGAGCTGAATCGTGCAAGTCCATGCTGTGTAGGCACACCCATTGTGCTGATGGTGAGTTCTAGGATTTCAACTCAGTGGTAGTGAAGGAACAGTGATATAGTTCCAAGTTTGGATGGCTTAGAGGGGAACTTGCAGCTGATGTTCTCATGTGTCTGCTGCCCTTATCCTTCTGGATGATAGAGGCCATACATTTGGGAGGTGCTTGGTGAATTGCTGCAGTGCATACTGCAGATGGTACACACTGTGTCTGTGATGGAGGGAGTGAATGTTAAAGGTGTTGTACAGTGTGCCAATCAAGCGAGCTGCTTCATCCTGGATTGCACTGAGCTTCTCAAGTGTTGTTGGAACTGCACTCATCCAGGCAACTTGGAAGAATTCCATCATACTCCCGACTTATGCTTTGTAGGTGGTGGGCAGGTTTTGAAGATTCAGGAGATGAGTTACCCACAGAATTCTCTACCTCTAACCTGCTCAAGAATCACATTATTTTAGGCGGCTGGTCCAGTTAAGTTTCTGATCAGTTACAACCCCCAGGCTGTTGATGATGGGGATCCACAACATACTAATACTGTATGTCAAGGGGAGATGCTTAGATTTTCTTTTGTTGGAGATTGTCATTGTATGGCACATATGTTACTTGCCGCTTAACAGCCCAAACCTGTGTCCTGTCCAGGTGATGTTTCATATTGACATGGGCTACTTCAGTATCTGAGGGGTCATGAATGATATTGAACATTGCGCAATCATAGAATTCCACAGAATCCCTACAGTGCAGAAGGAGGCCATTTGGCTCATCGAATCTGTACTGACCACAATCCCCCCGAGGCCCCACTCTTATAACCCCACATATTTACCCTGCAATTCCCGCTGATAGTAGAGTTAATTTGGCATGGCCAATCAATCTAATCCGCACATCTTTGGACTGTGGGAGGAAACTGGAGCACCCGGAGGAAACCTATGCAGGCATGGGGAGAATGTGCAAACTCCGTACAGAACAGTGACCCGAGGCCAGAATTGAATCCAGATCCCTGGCGCTGTGAGGCAGTAATGCTAACCACTAAGCCACCATGCCGTTCATGCCAATCATCAGTGAATATCTCCATGTTTGATCTTATAATGAAGGGAATTCATTAAGAAAGTTCGGACTAGGACACTTCGAAGCTCCTGTAGAAATGTCCTGAGATTAAGGTGATTGTTGTCTAATAGCCAGAACCATCTTCCTTTGTGCTAGGTATGACTCCAACAAGTGAAGAGCTTTCCCCCGATTCCCACTGACTTTAATTTGCCGAGGCTCCTTGATGCCACTCAGCCTGTCAAAGGCCTCTTCCCTAGGGCCTTTCACCAGGCAACCAGAGTGCATAGGATGCAAATAGAATACCAACTGCCCTTATTGGGCAGTACTGGGTGAACCAGTTCAAGTTCCCTCCTTTAGTAGCTGGCAGTCCAGCCAAAGAGGAGGCCAGCAATGTTCCTTGAGGAACCATTGAATAAAATACTATGAATCTTGAAACCTGGAGTAAAAACACAAAATGCTAGACAGCATTTATAGAATCATTGGATGGTTATAGCATAGAAAGAGACCGTTTATCTCATTTTGTCCGTGATGTCTCTTTGCAAGAACAACTCAGCTAATCTCACATCCTTGCTTTTTCCCCACAGCTGTGAAAAAGTTTCTCTTCAGATATTTATCCAATTTCCTCTGAAAGCCTTGATTGAATCTGCCTCCATCACGCTGTGCGAAAAAGAGTTTCCTCTGCTTCTTTTGCCATTCACCTTAAATCGCTGCCCTCTGGTTCTTGATCCTGCTGCCAATAAAAGAGTTTCTCCATGTATGTTCTGTCCAGACCGCTCATGATTTTGAGCACCTCGATCACATTACCTCTTGACTGTCTTTTTTCTGAGGATAGCAGCTTCTCACATCTATCTACATAGCTGAGATCCTTCATCCCTGGAATCATTGTTATAAATCTTCTCTGCACCTTCTCTAACATGTTCACATCCTTTCTAAGGTGATGGTGTCCAGAATTGGACACAATACTCCAGTTGAGGCTGAACCAATGTTTAACAAAAGTTTGCCATCATTTCCTTGCATGTGTACATTGTACCTTTATTTATGAAGCCTACAATCCCATTTGTTTTATCATGGATTTTAGCAAGGCCTTTGACAAGGTACCACATGATAGGTTGTTGCATAAGGTTAAATCTCACAGGATCCAGGGTGAGGTAGCCAATTGGATACAAAATTGGCTTGACGACAGAAGACCGAGGGTGGTTGTGAAGGGTTGTTATTAAGCTGGAGGCCTGTAACCAGTGATGTGCTTCAGGGATAGGTGCTGGGTCCCGATCTGTAACTTATTATTCATATTAATGATTTGGATGAGAATTTATGAAGCATGGTTAGAAAGTTTGCAGGTGACATCAAGATTGGTGGCATTATGGACAGTAAAGAAGGTTATCTAGGATTGCAAAGGGATCTTGATCAATTGGGCCAATGGGCTGATGAATGGCAGATGAAGTTTAATTTAGATAAATGTGAGGTGATGCATTTTTGTAGATCAAACTACGGCAGGACTTACTCAGTTAACGGTAGGGCGTTGGGAAGAGTTATAGAACAAAGCGATCTAGGGGTACAGGTTCATAGTGCCTTGAAAGTGGAGTCACAGGTCGACAGGCTGATAAAGAAGGCATTCGGCATGCTTGGTTTCATCGGTCAGAACATCAAAGACAGGAGTTGGAGCGTCTAGTTGAAGTTGTAGAAGACATTAGTAAGGCCACACTTGGAATACCGTGTATAGTTCAGGTCACCCTATTATAAAAAGGATATTATTAAACCAGAAAGAGTGCAGAAAAGATTTACTAGGGTGCTAACGGGACTTGATGGTTTGAGTTATAAGGAGAGGCAGGATAGACTGGGACTTTTTTTCCCTGGAGCAAAAGAGACTTAGGGGTGACGTTATAGTTGTCTGTAAAATAAATAATGAAGGGCATAGATCAGCCAAATAGTCAACATCTTTTTCCAGAAGTAGGGGAGTCTAAAACTAGGCATAGGTTTAAAGGTGAGAGGGAAGAGATACGAAAGGGTCCAGAGGGTCAATTTTTTCACTCGGAGGGTGGTAAGTGTCTGAAACAAGAGGCAGGTACAATTTTGCCTTTTAAAAAGCATTTAGACAGTTACATAGGTAAGATGGGTAAGGAGGGATTATGAGCCAAATGTGGGTAACTGGGACTAACTTAATGGTAAAAACTGGGTGGCATGATCAAGTTAGGCCGAAGGGCCTGTTTCCATGCTGTAAACCTCTATGACTCTAATCCATGAGATCTATTGTCGTGACCTACTTTTGAAATGCACTGACCTTTGTTTGTAATGAGTCTTCCATTAGGTAATTTATCAATGGTCTTCTACACGTCTAAGAAAAATGCATTTTGGATTGTCACCTTGTAATAAAAATCTATCCGGCTGGCGAGATAAGATATATCTCTTTTGAAGATGCATTAGCTGCCATTTACTGGGTTATTTCTACACAAGTCTAAAAATGCCTTCCACTGTCGTTTGAACTACAGTTTCATTAGTTTTCCAATTATTGAGGTCTGGCTAATGGATCAGTAATTGCCCGAACCAGAAACAAAAAGTGCTGGAAATGCACAACACATCTTTCATCATCTATGAAATATAATACAGGATAATAGCTTGGGAGTAATTCTTCAGCCCCAAGTTTATACTTAAATCTTGTCTTTCATTCTTTACAAATGTTAATAGAATTATTGTGTGCTTCCAACATTTCCAATTTCAAATATTTTCCTTGTCATTTACCCTTGTCAGGTTCACTTCAGTTGAGCCTGGTGAATATGGGAAAGTCACTTGTTTGTTTCAGACACTCAGGACATCCCCAATTTCATTGACTCCCTTAACATGACCAGTCTTTTCCCTTTTCTCTCTCAGTGAACTGGGGTATAATTCATCTGAGTAAGAAGATATGAGTTTTCAACCCTTTGATACTCAGTTAGACCTTCTGCGTTGCTGGTATCAAAGCTCCGAAGCACAGACAATGTTTGTTTGATGTCAGATGGTGGATTGTTCATAGCTTTCCTGGTGAAAGATGCGGGTTGATGGGTTTTTGATAGGAGAGGGGATTAAGGGTTATGGGGAGAGGGCGGGAAAGTGGAACTGAGCAGCGACAGATCAGCCATGATCTTATTGAATGGCGGGGCAGGCTCGAAGGGCTGGATGGCCTACTCCTGCTCCTATTTCTTATGTTCTTCTGTTCTTATGAAATAAAACTTCAAAATGCAGCCATTTATCATGTTTATCCTTACTTTCAGCTTATTCTGATCCCTTAAGATTTTAACTTCGTCCTTGACTACCCTCCCACTCTTACAGAATTTATTTTCACATTGTCTTGTATCTTTCAATATGTTCCTTTCCAGTTTACTTCTGGCACTGACACCCAATCTCTTCTTTAACTGTTTCTGTCCATTTTTTATCAGCTCACCCTCTCCACAAACAGGTTCTGTAAATGTTGATTTCTTACTCATCCTTATAGTTCCCATACGGACGGCATGGTGGCACAGTAGTTAGCAGTCTTGCCTCACAGTGGCAGGGAACTGTGTTCAATTCCCAACTTGGGTCACTTTCTATGTGGGGTCTGCACATTCTCCCCGTGTTTGCATGGGTTTCCTCCAGGTGCTCTGGTTTCCTCTCACAGTCCGAAAGACATGCTGGTTAGGTGCCTTGGCCGTGCTAAATTCTCCCTCAGCGTACCCAAACAGGCGGCAGAGTGTGGCGACTCGGGGATTTTCACAGTACCTCAGTAACGTAAGCCTTACTTGTGACACTAATAAATAAATGTTAAACTTTATATTGGCCGATAGTGATTTTGTTTTGTTTGATTTATCCCTGTTTCACTTAAAGATGGACTGGCTTGTACGCCACACATTAGAATGCCCATTTGTTCTCCACAATGCTGTACACCCCATGGACAGAATTTCAATTGCCAAGGGAGAACCGGTTGGAGGGAGGGGCTTGGGTGGGCTGAGGATTTGGGAGTGATGGTGCGGGGCTAAACGGCTGAAAGATCCTGGCATGGTGCAAACCTGACATAATCCTGCTCACTTCTGAGTTGTACCAGGATGCATTTTGAAGCGTGCACGAAATCCATGTCTTGTTGACAGATAGTGATTTGAATATGTAAATGACTGTGGCTTTAACAGCCAGCAAAGGGGTTCCCCAGGCTGCGTGGCACTCACCAGAGTCAACAAGATGAGAACACAGCAAAGAGGCACTGATCAATGAAACGGACAGGCTGGAAAGCCTTTAAGCGGTAAAACAGCAGAGCTGTGGACTAGCCTTTGTAGGAAAGGGTGATGCTCACAGGATTTGTTCTAAAATTGCGCTTTCATTGCTTCACAGGTGATTTCCAATGTCTTGGAAGTCATTACATTAACTTGATCTGCACTTCCTTCTTGTTAGTCTTCACTGCAGTATAGGAATAGCTCACGCAGCTATTCACAGACCTGTGGTGAGAAACAAGAATGTGGTGAATGTGTCGACCGCGATTCTCCCAAAAGCACTGAATTAGCGGGAAAACTGGTCTTGAACCCAATTGTTTTCTCAGTTCAGCTTCTCACCCAAATCTCCCCACTCTGTATAATGCAAATCTCAATCATTGGCCAGCCCGGGACCCACGCAGTATTGCCCCTCCAGCTCCCCCCACAATAATTCACGGGCCAGCCATGACCCCCTCCATCCCCGTTCCGGGGCACCTTTTTAATGCACAGCCCACCCACCCCCCTCACCTGGCAGATCTCCCATCCACTGACCCCACCGCCCCCCCCTACACCCCCCCACCCCCCACTCCCCCCCCCCCCCCCAGCTCCCACCCCCACCCTTCCCAGAAGTAGTTCCAACCCAATTGCTGCCCTCCCTCCATCGGAGATCAATCTTGTCTGCAGTGTGGCAGTGAGACCCTCCACTCGCACTGATTGCCTCTAGGCTCCACTCACAATACACCCTGCCTCCACAATACACACTGCTCGATGCCTGCTCAATGGTAGTGCCAAGGTGCCCTCTGGGTGTTGGCACTTTGCCCCTTGGGCAGTACTGGGGGCACAGGCTGGCATTTCCAAGGTGCCCACACCCAATGGCCCCGATTGACCCCTCTTCATTCCAACGGGGTCTCCCACCAGTTCCCCAAATGTGGGGAGCTAGTCTGAACCCAGTGGAATGAAGTACTCCCAGAGGGTTGGGAGATTCAATCAGGACCTGAAAGTTCCCGATAATCAAATTTAAAACACATTACCTCCCTTCCCGCAGGTTTCCAGTGTGGTCTGACCAGCGACTGTTCACTGGCTCTGGGAGATGCGTATGTGTTCCCAGAGCATGTGCAAATCCCAGTACAAGGCCGGCAACACACATCTCCCATCACCCACCAGAAAAGTTGTGGTTGTGATGATAGAATCACAGTTGTAATTTCATGAATCATACGTTTTAGGAATAAAAATTTTAGTTACAGGACTGAAATTTTTGAATGCAAAGTAAGTGAAAGCATCTGGTTTGAGAAAACATCTTAAGGGATGACAGTCAAACGTGAAAGGTTTTTGATCTGATAAATGAACTTTTTCTTTCTGTCCCTACAGATGCTGCCTGGCCTGATGATCTTCCTTAATTGCTTTGCCACTTTGAAACAGTGTCTTTTGGGCTTTTATATCCACTTTCGCAGAAATGAAATGACATCTCAATTCAGATTGGGGTTGAACCTATTACCTCTGACTTTGTTTGTTAAATGCCCAATCCTATAAAAACAAAATAACCTGCCTATGTCCAAGAGAGTTGAAAAACATCTGGTCTAGCAGTTACAAAAGCTGTTGGCTTTTCCCAAGGGATACCATTACATCATTATTAATGCATGGTTGCTTTTCACAACCTGTAATTATCACAGCATGGGATTTGTAAATTCAGTTTGATGTACAACTCAATGATAATATTAAAGGATTACCTGCCTTTGATGTGGCGTTATGAATGTTCTGCTTGTTCTTATAAGCAATTAAGTAGTTGACGTTATTTTCAAGTTTTGAACAGACTTTCATGAACTTTTTTTATCATAATACTGTCATGACACTACCTCTATGAAAGTATAATAAATCTTTAACAACATTTTTAAATATTACATTTTGAAAAGATAAATAAAACTGGAAGTTAATGTGACTCCCTACAGCTGTCAGACATTTTCTGTGAATTGAAGAATCTTATTTCTTTCTGAAGAGGATAAAGCTACCTTTTCTGATACTGACTCACTGTAATTCTGGCAAGGAAATAGCAGAAAATCTGTCAACACCTTCATTGTAAAAATATAAATTAGCCTTATCAAATCTACTGGTTTTAACAAACACAACGCACTGACCTATGTAATCTCAGTCAGCAGATGGAATATTACAGGTATGGACTCAAAAGGTATCTGCGATTGTAGCTAACCTGATCTGCACACTCCATACTTTGAACTCTGGTCTCCACCCCTCTCAATTATTTATGATAACATGGACGTATTCAGCCCAATAAGTCCACGCTAATGTTTATGCTCCATATGAGCTTCTTTCCATTTTTTTCTTATCTAAATATACTATCATAATCAATTATTCCATTCTCCCTCATATGCTTGTTTAACTTCCACATAAGATGCACTATAACATAATATAAAAACAAGCTCTGCCTGGATGGTACCAGTTTAAGAAGGCAGCTCACCACCATCTCAACAAGAGCAGTTAGGGATGGACAATAAATGCTGGCCGAGCCAGCGAAGCCCACATCCTGTGAATGATTTTTCTAAAATTCTCATAAGAACATAAGAGGTAGGAGCAGGAGTAGGCCATCTAGCCCTTCGAGCCTGCCCCGCCATTCAAAAAGATCATCGCTGATCTGAAGCGGCTCAGTTCCACTTTCCCGCTTTCTCCCCATAACCCTTAATTCCCTTGCCTACCAAAAACCTATCTACCCGCATCTTAAATATATTTAGCGAGGTAGCCCCCACCACTTCAACGGGCAGAGAATTCCAGAGATTCACCACCCTTTGAGTGAAGAAGTTCCTCCTCAACTCCGTTCTAAACTACCTCCCTCCCCCTTATCTTGAGACTGTGCCCTCTAATCCTGTTGTCTTTTCTGAGCGGGAAGAATCTCTTTACCTCTATCCTATCCATCCGTTTCATTATCTTATACGTCTCTATAAGATCCTCCCCTCATCCTTCTAAACTTCAACGAGTACAAACCCAGTCAATTTAGTCTCTCTTCATAGTCCAATCCCCTCATCTCCAGTATCAGCCTAGTGAACCTCCTCTGCACTCCCTCCAAGGCCAAAATATCCTTGCGCAAGTGCAGCGACCAAAACTGCACACAGTACTCTAGCTGCGGCCTCACCAATGCCCTGTACAGTTGCAGCAAGACCTCCCTACTTTTATATTCTATCCCCCTCGCTATAAAGGCCAGCATCCCATTCACCTTCTTGATCACCTGCTGCACCTGCAGACTGGGTTTTTGTGACTCATGCACAAGGACCCTCAGGTCCCTCTGCACTGTAGCATGCTGCAGCTTTTCGCCCTTTAAATAGCAATCCCTCTTACTACTATTCCTGCCAAAGTGGAATACCTCACACTTGCTAACATTGTACTCCATCTGCCAGGTCCTCGCCCACTCGCTCAGCCTATCTAGATCCCTCTGCAGACTTTCCACACCCTCTGCACAATTTGCTTTTCCACTTATCTTTGTGTCATCAGCAAATTTCGTCACCCTACACTCAGCCCCCTCCTCCAGATCATTTATATAAATGGTAAATAGCTGAGGCCCCAGCACCGATCCCTGGGGCACTCCACTAGTCACCAACCGCCACTCAGAATAGCACCCATTGATACCAACTCTCTGCCTCCTATTCGACAACCAATCCTCTATCCACGCTAACACCTTACCCCCAACTCCACGCCCCCTAACCTTCTGAAGCAACCTTTTGTGCGGCATCTTATCAAACACCTTTTGAAAATCGAGAAACACTACATCCACCGGTTTCCCCTCTGTCTACCGCACTAGTCACATCCTCGTAGAATTCGTCAAACTGTCAATAAATTCTCAATACTCCTTGGGTGGAGTTTCTTCTGAAATCCTCATTGGGTTTCTTAACGACTATCTTACAATGATGGTCTTTAGTTATGCTCTTTTCCTCAAGAGGCAACATTCTTTCGATGTCCGTTCAGTAACAAAGACCTTTCATTGTTTTAATACCTCAGCCTTTTTTCAAGAGACAAGACCTAGCCTGTCAGATCTATCCTGATACGTGCATTACTGGCATCATCCTTGTAAATCTTTTCTGAACCCACTCTAGTGCTGCTTTATCATAAGGTATGGCAACTGGAATTGCACACTGCATTTTCAGTGTGGTCTAACCCAAGTTCAATACAGATTTAGCTTAACTTCCCTACTTTTCGGTTCTATCCTTCTAGAAACAAAGTCCCAGCAGAGTGGCCAGCTGCAGCCTCCTGCCACCAGTTTTCCCACCAACAATCAACTTTGCCGCAGGCCAGGAAAAATAAGGAAGAAAATAATAATGAGGTCCAGTCATCAAACGTGGCAGGATCTCTGTACCACTAGCCATTTTTTTAAAATTCAGTCCTCACTTCTCCGCCGGCTTTGAGCCACATTCTGCGGTCTCTTATTACGCACATGGAGGCCGAGATTTTCTTTCCTCTGCAATGTTGGCTCCACTACCTCAACTTCCCAGGTGTCCAATCCACGTGAAACAATCTCTCAATCGCTCCCATCTTCCGCGTCCTTCAAAAATCCCTTGTAAGTTATAATCATTTCCAACATCTTAGGCCACCTGCCTCTTTGTGATTTTTACATCATCATAATTACCAGTTGCCACCCATGTCTCTCGTTCAACCACTTTGCTTTGAACACTTCTGGTACTTGCCTCCCTAACCAGTTGTCAAGCCTCTGCTGCCGAGACCACATGGTATTCGTTATGATGTTGTATTTTTGTACCTGACACATTCGCTTCCAATTATCTTGCCTGTGTCTGACCCACCGTGATCCTTTCCCGTTCAAATGATGCCCAATAGCTATTTCTGAATTCCTTACAAGCCCCTGGATGCCTAACCTATTTAGATGCAGCACCTGCCGCTTTGCATCGCCAAAACAAACACACTCATTGACAATCTCTGCTTTTTTTTTGCACCATTCAACTAACCAACTGTTAGCTTTCTCAGTTTGCTCATCCATTTATTTAACACTAGAAGTAAACACAAAAATACTATCTCCTGTGTTTCACTTTGCATTCTATTCCTATCTCATATTACATATCGCAAATACGTGTAACCCAGGAGCGAGTAAGAGCGAAGAATTTAAGGTAAGTAATAGCAGTGGAGAAAAAGTATGAGAAAAACTTAAGGGACTAAAAGCTGAATAATATCCAGAACCTGGTTCTCATAGAATCCCTACAGTACAGAAAGCAGCCATTCAGCCCATTGAGTCTGCACCGACTCTCCGGCAGAGCATCTTAGCCAGGCCCTATCCCCATACCCCTAAATATTTACCCCGCTAGTTAGCCCTCCCCCCATCTTAGGGCATTAAGAGACAATTTAGTATGGCCAATCGACCTGACCTGCACATCTTTGGACTGTGGGAGGAAACCAGAGCACCCAGAGGACACCCACGCAGACACAGGGAGAATGTGATAACTTCACAGAGTCACCAAGGCCAGAATTGAACCCGGTCCCTCGCACAGTGAGGCAGCAGTGCTAACCAATATGCCATCATGCTGCCCATTCTAAAAGAGATATCTGCAGGGATTGTGGATGATTATGTTTTTCCAAAATCCCATAGATTCTAGAATTGTCCCAGTGGATTTAAAGTTAGCAAATGTAATGCGGCTGTTAAAGAAAGGAGGGAGACAGCAACTTTACAGGCCAATTGGTCTGACATTCATTGTGGGGGAAAATGCTGGAACCTATTATGAAGGAAGGCTTAAAAACACACTTTGAAAATCATGATATAATTTGAAAAAATCAAAATGATTTTATAAAATGGAAATCATGTTTGATTCATATATTGGCAATTTTGAGGATGTAACTAGTATCATAGGTAAAGGGGAACCAGGAGATGTGCTGTACTTGGATTTCTAAAAGATGCACTGGGGCACTGCCAGGGTGCAATGAGGCATTGCTCAGCCCTCAATTTCCATGCCCTCCAGACACCTCTGCAGACCTGGCATGGTCAACACAGCTGATAGTACTTCATGCCAGCGTCTTGTCATGCCTCCAGGGAGAGGATCCATTGCAGGCAGACGCTATGGCATAAAGCTGTTAAATGAAAGGGAATTGATTCACACCCTTTGTGGACCTTAACCTGATCATGTCACCGGTCGGGGGAAGCGGGTGGGGGACCTCAAGGTGAGATCTCACTGGCACAAATCCCTTTTTGGTTCTGTTGTGAGATTTAGCAGCCATAATGGGATTTGCACTCTTGGCCAATTGGATCTCTTTCAAAGAGACTTCAAAGGAAACAGACAGGTTAAATGAGTGGGCACAAAGATTGCAATGGAATATATTGTGGAAAGTCTGAGGTTATTCTATTTGGGGAAGGATAGGAACACAGAATATTTTTTAAAACATTTGAAAGCTGTAATTCTTGCTGTTATGTGAAACTTTGATGTAATCATATCAGGAACACAGAAAGTCAGCATGCAACTACAGAAAGCAATTGGGGAGGCAAATGGCATGTTGGCCTTTATTACAAAGGGATTGGACCACAAAGATAAGGCAGGGTTTGACAATTGTGCAGGACTTTAGTGAGACCATACCTGGAGCACTCTGCACAGTTTCGGTCCCTATGCCTAAGGGAGGATAAACTTGCACTGGAGGCTCATTACAATGGTTCCTGGAATGATAGGGCTGTCCTTTGATGAGGCTGAGTAGATTGCACCTAGATCATTGTTTTAGAGTCATCGAGATATACAGCACGGAAACAGGCCCTTTGGCCCAACTTCTCCATGCCGACCAGTTTTCCTTAACTGAACTAGTCCCATTTGCCTGTGTTTGGCCCATATCTCTGTAAACATTTCCCTTCCGTGTACCTGTCCAAATATATTTTAAATGTTGTAATTGTACCTGCCTCTACCAACTCCCCTAGCAACTCATTCCATACATGCACCACCTAGTGCATGAAAAAGTTACCTCTCAGATCCCTTTTAAATCTTTCCCCTCTCACCTTAAACCTATGCCGTCCAGTTTTGGCCTCCCCTATCCTGGGGAAAAGACCTTGGCTATTCACCTTATCTATGCCCTTCATGATTTTATAGATCTCCATAAGGTCACCGCTTATCCTCCTACGCTCCAAGGAAAAAGTCCCAACCTATCCAGCCTCTCATAATTCAAACCTTCCAGTCCTGTTAACATCCTTGTGAATCATTTTTTAAACTTTCCAGTTTAACAATATCTTTCCTATAGCAGGTGAATTGGCCATGCTAAATTCTCCCTCTGTGTACTTGAACAGGCGTTGGAGTGTGGAGGCTAGGGGATTTTCACAGTAACATCATTGCAGCGTTACTGTAAGCCTACTTATGACACTAATATATAAACTTTAAAGAAAATGTTTAAACAAAAGAACAATGGAAATGGGAGGTTGATATACCATTGGCCAGACACATAGCTATCATTGCTTGATAATATTATAATTACGTAGACATGCACAAGTTGCAATTAGACAAGTATACCCTCATGAAATCCTAATCAATAGTTGTGAGTGCATATAGATAATTTCTGCACAAATGTACATCTCTGACTGGTATATGCTTGTAATTGAACCTGGAAGTACATTATGTCATTCGGTTTTTAGGGCCTTGGCTCACTACTAGCTGGTGTACTATAGTCTTTGTTATAGCAAAGTATATTAAACAGCTGATTTAAAACTCTGAAAATCTTCATCTGGCTACTTGAAGGGAACAAAGTCTGTAACAAGCTAAAAGGCTGAACACCAACAGCCCCACAACAGTATCATAACATTTAGGCTAATTATGCAAAACGTCAAAGAACAATTCAGAGTAACAATAATTAACTGAGTGGGGGCGGGGGGGGGGTGCAGGCAACTTCAATGGGGTAAGAATGGATCTGGGCTGAATAAATTGGCAGCATAGGTTGGCAGGTAAAATGAAAGCTGAAGGATGAGCCCCCTTCAAAGAGATAGTTCAAAGTGCAGTCAGGATATAGTCCCTCAAGAGGGAAAGCTAGAGCTCCCTGGATAAAAAAAAGATAGAAATTGAGATAAAAAAAGAAAAAAGTATGCGTATGACAGGTGTCAGGTAGAAAATAGAATTGTGAGCCAGGCTGAATATAGAAGGTTCAGGGGGGAAGTGAAAAAGCAAATAATGGAAACAAAGAGGAAGAATGAAAATAAACTCAACAACCAACATAAAAAGGAAGCCCAATGTCTTTTCTAGGCAATATATATAGTAAAAGGATGGCAAAAGGAGCCATAGGGCCCAATTTACAGATTGAAGCAGAGGTCATAGGTGAGGTATTAAATAAATACTTTGCAACTGGCTTTACCAAGGGAGAAGATGCTATCCAAGCCATGATGGAAGAGGAGGTCCCTCAGAAACTTATAAAGGTTTAAAATTAATTAGGAGGAGACATCAAATAAGCTTAAAGTCGATGAGGCAGCAGGATCAGATGAGATTTTATTTAAATTTATTTATTTCATTTTATTTAGGATTTTCACAGTAACTTCATTGCAGTGTCAATGTAAGCTTACTTGTGACACTAATAAATAAATAAATAAATATTGGATAGACTTAAAGTTGATGATGCAGCAGGACTGGATGAGATGCATGCAAGAATACCAAAGGAAATAAGAGTGGAAAATGCAGAGGCACTGGCTCTAATTTTTCAGGCTTCCTTAGACTCAGGCATGGTGCCAGAGGACTGGAGAACTGCAAACATTAAATCCTTGGTTCAAAAAATGGTGTGAGGATATGCCCAGCAACTACAGACCAGTCAATTTAAGGTCATTGGTGGGAAAACGTCCACAAACAATAATCCTGGACAACATTACTAGTCACAACAACACAAGCAGGTTATTTAAGGAGAGCCAACATGGATTTCTTAAAGAAAAAGATTATGTTTATTGAACTTGCTGGAGCTTTTTGAAGAGGTAACAAGGCTGGCAATGGACTAGATGAACTAAAAGGACTTCACTTGTACAGTTTATTCAATCTCATTGTACATCCTGGTATATTCAAGAACACTCAACAGCACTCAAGAAGCTTGATACCTTCCAGGACAAAGCAGCCCACTTGACTGACACACACCTACAAACGTCCACTCCCTCCCTTGCTCAGTAGCAGCAGTGTAGACTATTTACAAGATGCACTGCAGCAATTCACCAAGAATCCTGAGACAGCACCTTCCAAACCCATGACACATCTAGAAAGACAGTGGCAGTAAATGATGTGATGACCACCTCCTGCAAGGTTTCCTCCAAGCCACTCATCATCCTGACTTGGAAATATACCGCCATTCTTTCGCAGTCACTGGGTCAAATCCTGGAATTCCCTCCTTAATGGCATTGTGGGTCAATCCACAGCACATGGACTGCAGCAATTCAGAAAGGCTGCTCACCACCACCTTCTCAAGGGCAACTAGGGATGAGCAATAAGTGCTGACCTAGCCAGTGACACCCATGTCCCACAAATGAATAAAAGAAAAAATTGCAAAGGACTCCAACTTGATTACTATTCCTCTTGCTTCTCCCTTCTAAAGCATCATCCAATTATCACCACATTTTTGCTTCTCTATTGGTTTCAATGTCAAATTGATGGAAAATCCACCAATGTCTCATTGCCCTCAATATTCCTTAGCCTCCCTCTTTCTTTTAACCACTCCACCACACACACAATTTTAACCTCATCATTGTTCATTCCTACACAAAAACATCACACCACACTGCCCTTACTCCAGATTGGTTTCTATCTTTTACACTTCTTACATGATTCATTCCCGCCTTTCTGACAAACAGCCGTGTACCGTCCAGACACCAGGCTGCTACCTTTGAAATGTGATTTCAGTCAAGCCATGTCCAAGAAAAATATCTAAAAAAAACAGGCTTGTCAGAATGGAATGAATGGTTCTAATTTCCAAGCTTTGGAGCAGTGAGTTGGGGGAGTTAGTGTGTGTTGGGGGGGCGGGGGGTGGGGGTGATGGTTGTTACCCCAAAGATGTGTTGGGGAATCCCCTTCAGATGTTTCCAGGGAAGATTTTTGTGATAATTTCCTGGAAGTGCAAACTTCCCCTGGGAACCATCCAAAAATGCAATTTAAATCACAAACTTTCGATGGTTCTGACTGCATTACACCAATACTTATTCAGAAAAGATTAGGAGAATTGAAACATCTTCTGACTTCTAGGTAACCATTGCATGGACCCACACAAACCCTGCCTTTCTGGACTTCTCCACACGAAAACCTCACAGGACTCCTCCGTCCTCCTATACTCCAGATGTCTCCCCGCCCTCCAACTGATCCCCACCATTAGATTTGCCCCAACCCCTCGAGAACCTTTCCCTCCTTTGCCAGGCCTGATTTTAACCACCAACCCCTACCCACCATCCACCTGAGGTCTGACATGACCCGAATCCCCCCACAAAGCCCAAATCCCCCTGACATCACCCATGAGACCTAACATGCCCTGGACCTGACTTCCTATGCCCAAGAGTCTTGACCACCCCCCCTCCCCAAGTCTCGACCCCCACACCCCAAGACATGAACCTCCAATACACCCACTCCCTGAGGCCCAGAGACCCACCAAACACCCAAGGCCCAATTCCAACCACTCTATGAGTCCCAATTCCCACTGACAACAGTTATAAACCCCCTTGATGTCCACATGAGACTGACACCCACCCAAGGGCCAATCCTTAAGCCCCTGCAACTCACAAAACCTGAACGCCTTCACCTTTTGTTTTACTGAAAAAAAGAGATATGCTGTCAAGGCTATACATCTTTCACTCATCAGGACAGACACAAGAATACCAAATTTCAAAGCAGCAATGATTTATGCCGTATAAGAAAAGGGGGTTAATTGGTTGGCAAGTCTATTCTGATTGGTCAAGGTGATGCATAGAATCAGGAAAATGCACGCTTTTCTTTCATCTTAAAGGGGCACAATACCTGAAATTGATCTCCCTTGCAAAAGCATTAAGAACAAGGAGGTCCAGATTCAAGGTGGTTTGCAAAAAAAACAAATGTGACAAAAAAATATTTTCACGCGAGTGGATCGAGTGTGAAATGGACTGCCTGGAAGTGTGGTGGCAGGTTTATCTGGGGCATTCAAGAGGGCATTAGATGATTATCTGAACAGAAAGAATGTGCAGGGGGATGGACAGGGAAAAGGCAGGAGAATGGTGTTAAACCGTAATGCTCATTTGGATTAGATTCAAAGATGTGCGGGTTAGGTTGATTGGCCATGCTAAATTGACCCTAGTGCCAAGGGGAGTAGCAGGGTAAATGTGTGGGGGTTACGGGAATAGGGCCTAGATGGGATTGTTGTCAGTACAGATTTGATGGGTCGAATGGCCTCCTTCTTACTGTAGGGATTCTATGATTCTACAGTGTAATAATCCTGTGACTTTTGTCTGCAGAGGATAGCTGTGTGCTTGAGCATACACAACTTCAATAAGCAGAAATGAGCTACATTGAGAGCTTAATCAATAATCTTAAATTGATTGTTAGCGTAATTCTTGGCACATCAGGTATTGTTCAGCAAATGCTGCCTGATCGCATTTGACCTTAGATATCACATTCTGAGCTTTGCAAGCCAGGGCGAGTTGCTTATGAAGAGGTCATTGCCTATTCCAAACAGCTGAGGGGGACTTGCTGTTGGATAAGAGTCACTGAGACGCACAGCCAACATAGCGTAAGACTTTAATTGCTACACGGAAGGGCGTGGCAGAAAATAAGGAAGATCGAAAGACTTGCATTTATACAGTGCCTTTCAGGAATCCCAGAAGTATAACCAGAAAAGCACCTTTGGAAGTTGTTGGAATAAGGAAATATAACAGTCAGTTGGCATACAGTAAACTCCCACAAACAGCAATGAGATGATAACCAGATTATCTGTTGATTCAGCAATTAACACTGGTCAGGATACTGAGGAGAACTCTCGGGCTTTCAGAATAGTGGAAAGCAATCTTTTAAATCTTCCTGAGAGGCTAGATGTTGCCAGGGTTTAAAATTTCATCCAAAAGACAGTGTCCAGGATTATCAGCACTTCCCCCATGCCCAGCAGGATTTTACAGTCCTGCTGAACTGAATGGAAATATAATTGGTATGCTGCATCCGCCAAGAGAAGGACAGTTCATGGGGGGGGCGGGGGTTGCGGGGAATGTAAAATCCTGGCCGGTATCTCAACCATGTCGCACCGCCTCAGCACTGTCACCTTTTATTTCTGGAGGGGGGGACTCAAACCCACAACCTTGCAACTCTAAGACAGGAATGTAATCATGGAGAGGCAGTGGCATAATGGCATTATCACTGGACTGGCAATCCAGAGACCCAGGGTAATTCTCTGCAGTCGGTTCAAATCCCACCATGGTAAATGGTGAAATTTGAATTCAATAAAATCTGGAATTACAAGTCGAAAGACGACCATGAAACCATTGTCATAGATTCATAGAATCATAGAACCCTACAGGGCAGCACGATAGCACAGTGGTTAGCACTGCTGCTTCACAGCTCCAGGGTCCTGGGTTCGATTCCTGGCTTGGGTCACTGTCTGTGTGAAGTTTGCACATTCTCCTCATGTCTGCATGGGTTTCCTCCAGGTACTCTGGTTTCCTCCCACAGTCCAAAGATGTGTGGGTTAGGTTGATTGGCCATGCTAAGAAATTGCCCCTTAGTGTCCAGGAATGTGTAGGTTAGAGGAATTAGTGGGTATAATATGTAGGAATATGGGGGTAGGGCCTGGTGGGATTGTGTTCGGTGCAGACTCGATGGGCCGAAGGGCCTCTTTCTGCACTGTAGGGTTCTATGATTCTATGATTGTCAATTGTTGTAAAAACCCACCTGGTTCACTAATGTCCTTTAGGGAAGGAAATCTGCCATCCTTATCTGGTCTGGCCTACATGTAACTCCAGATCCACAGCAATGTAGTTGACTCTTAAATGCCCCCAGAGTTGGGCAATAAATGCTGGTCCAGCCAGCGACACCCACATCCCATGATCAAAAAAAACTCAGCTAAGATTAGTAGTTTGGCCGTTGCACCACGATGGGACTTGAAGTTTGTGTGCTATGGACTCATGAAATGTAATTACAGGTCAAATAGAGAAATAGCCATGTGGAAAATGTGGGTGAGATACAAAAGATGTAGAGGGATATATCTCGAGAACAGATTGCAGTCACAGTGATAGTGAAGGGGGTGCTGATCAAGCAGACTGTTTTATCCTGGATATTGTGTTCTGAATGATCAGCGTCCCTGATCTAACACACAACTGTTCCAGCTAAATCATAATTAACCAATAACTTTACATTATATCTTTGGGTGGCACACTGGCACAGTGTTTAGCACTGCTGCCTCACAGGGCCAGGAACCCAGATTCAATTCCAGCCTCAGATGACTGTCCGTGTGGATTTTGCACGTTCTCCCTGTGTCTGCATGGGTTTCCTCTGGGTGCCCCAGTTTCCTCCCACGTTCAAAGAGATGCCAAATTGCCCTTAGTGTCCCAAGATATATAATTTGAGCGGGATACATACGTGGGGTTACAGGGTAAGCCTGGGTATGAGTCAGTGCAGACTCAATGAGACAGACGGCCTCCTTCTGCACTGCAGGGACTGTATACTATTCTAATATAATGGCAAAATACTGTGGATGCTGGAATCTGAAACAAAAACAAAAAATGCTGGAAAATCTCAGCAACTCTGACAGCATCTGCAGAGAGAGAATAGAGATAACGTTTCGAGTCAGGGTGGCCCTTCGACAAAGCATCAATTCTATCCCATTCTATTATAGTTTTGGACTGAGACTTTTCAGTCTCACAAGGTAGGTGGTCACCATTCAAGTGTCACAGGCTTTGATAGAATACACTGTAATCTATGGGCCACTGACTGCTTGCGATGTCTACAAGTTTTTTTTTACACAGTAGCTCTTATGCATTGCTTTCAGCTTCCCTTTAATAGAAATATCTCAGTGAGTAAGTGGAACCCACAAACCAGCACTCTATGAATGCACATTGTAGCTGCCCAATTCCGAGTTTGGGGTTTCATTGATTTTTTTATTCAATTATTAAAGCAATATGAACAGGGTCTGAGAAACATAGACCATAACCAAACCACTAAAACCAGTGCTTCCTGTCTACAGATGAACAGCGAAAATACAAATTAGTCGCATTTGTGAATTGCGTCAAGCTTAACGTGAATATTAGGCTGACATCTGGAGTCAATTTACTCGCATCAGAAAGACGTAATCCAGGTTTTCAAAACCGTTGTAAGCAAAACAATTGTAATTTCTAAATTAGAGCACTCAAGTAAGAGCACTGAGGTAAACTGTATTCACTGTGTTGGGCTAAAGGTGATGTACCTCACTGCCCAGTGTCACTCCGCTGTAATATAGGCTGCCGCTTTTACATAATAGCCTCCCCACCAATTAATTAATTCCATTGCCTTCTTAATACAGTGCTCACTTCTTTTTGTGAGAACAGAGGTGATTTGCCTCCCACCTTGTTGGAGAACATCTGTTTTTAATTCTCCTTTTTCCTCGTTCCCCCTCCTCTATTTTCACCTGATACTCACAGGCCCACATTCTTGCAGTGGAACCTGAAAACCAAATGGTTTTTTTCGGTCTCATGGCGTCAGACTCATTTTTTCTCAAGATTCAGCTGCCTTTTAATAAACTAAGGTGCAATTGGTGCAGGTTATAATTGAATTAACTAAGACAAAGCTCACACTGAGTACATCAGTTTCGTAGACAGAAAACTGTGCTGGTAAAACTGGCTTTCAGTAACAGAGTCCTCAATATTTTATGAGTTCAATCCAAGCCAGTGAATAGCGACAGTGCCTCAGAGTGACTGTGTTAAATCCAGCTAATTCGAGCACACAAATTAGATTAATTGAAAAGTATGCAACCCCAGCCCACCCCCACCATAATTCAGATATCTACATTCTAATTTTGAGGCATTGGAAATGGCAACTATTCGATTAAAACGCAGAGCCTATTAATAAAATGTGTTAAGTATGAATACATTTCTATATGGAAATGTGATTAATTTGAGATTCACAATATTTCACTCCCAGCTCTTTAACTCCTCAATCAGAATATTGTATTCTTTTAATCAGCCACAACAATGGGAACCCAAAACAAAGCTCAAGAATATCTCAAACAAGATCTCGTCACCATTCAAGGCCCCAAATATTCCTTTCAGGTTCAGCAGTATTTCACATGCACTTGCTTCAGTTTAGCCTCTTCTGCTCACTGTTCCCAATGTGGTCTCCTCTACATTCAGGACACTAAATGCAGACTGGGTGACTGCTTTGCACAAGACCTTCGCTTTGTCCGCAAGCATGACCCCCAACCTTCGTGCTGCTTGCCATTTTAATTCAGCGCCTTGCTCTCATGCCCGCACGTCTGTCCTTGACCTGCTGAAATGTTCCAGTGAAACCCAGTGCAAGCTGGAGGAGCAGCACCTCATCTGCTGGTTGAACACGCTACAGGTTCAATGTTGCGTTCAGCAGCTTTAGATTGAGACCTTGCGGAGGAAGTGTGATGTCAGGGACCCGGGTTTGAATACCAATTTGGGTGACTGTGTGGAGTCTGCATATTCTCCCTGTGTCTGCGTGGGTTTCCTCCAGGTGCTCCAGTTTCCTCCCAGTCTGAAAGATGTGCTGATTAGTGCATCAGCCATGCTAAATTCTCCCTCAGTGCACCCGAACAGGCAGTGGAGAGTGTGATGATGAGGGGATATTCACAGCAACTTCATTGAGGTCTTAACATAAGCTTACTTGTGACACTAATAAGTAAACTAAACTTTAAACTTTCTCCTCCATCCTCCTTTCTCAAAATATCCCATGCATGTATTACCTCATTACAACCATTGCCGCCACCACACCCCCTGCCCCTCCCACACTAGGCCATCTGTCTTTTGCTCTTAAAGTTGCTACGTTTTGTTGCAATCTCTCGCAGCTACATGTTAAAATCTAACACATTTTCCCTCTCTTCAGTTCTCATGAAGAGCCAAAAGGATTCAAAATGTTAACTCTGCTTTCCCTCCTCGGCCCTTTGGCTAAGATCCAATGTAGTTTTGCTGTCCTGCACTTGGTTGAAGTCTTGAGGTTACATTTCAGCTTCATTTGAAGCAATTTTTTAAAGCGGCATCTCAGCCTTTTGGCTAAGATGCAAATAAGTTCAAACCTTGGAGGAGGAGCTATGCCTGCTCCAATCAGCTTGGATCATGTAGATCAAGCCCAAGACAGGAAGAGGCTTGTCTGTCTTTTCAGCTTGGATCGGGAATATCTCACTTGCTGAGACTTTGAATTGGACTTTGATTGGATTGAATTGGATATAGACAAATCCTCCTTACATAATCTCTCTCCTTACCTTACATAAATCTCTCCTTACATATGCTGCCAGACCTATTGGCCAGAACTCTACCACCTCGCCTGCCATGGAATCGGCTTGGGTGAGGGTCCGACAATAGAAATTTGCGTTGATCTTGGGCAGGAATTTCCAGTCTTGCCCAAGCGAGGCTGTAAAATCCGGCCCATTGTGTTTTTTCCTCTGTTCTTGTGTTGGGAATTCATGTTAGTAATTTTCCTGTTTGCTTGACATACTCCCTTCATGTAAAACTAATGCAATGAAGGAGGCCATTTGGGCCATCATGCCTCTGCTGGCTCATTGACAGGGCTATTTAATTAATCTAGCTTTCCTGCTCTTTCCTGATTGTCCTGTAAATCATAGAATCCCTACAGTATAGAAAGAGGCCATTTGGCCCATCGATCCTACACCAAAAACAATATCACACGGGCCCTAGCCCCATAACCTCAGGTATTTAACCTGCTAGCCTCTGACATTAAGGGGTAATTGAGCATGGCCAATCAACCACACATCTTTAGACTGTGGGAGGAAACCGGAGCACCCAGAGGAAACCCACACAGACATGGGGAGACAGTGCAAACTCTACACAGACAGTGACCCAAGCTGGAATTTGAACCCAGGTCCCTGGCACTGTGAGGCAGCAATGCTAACCATTGTGCCACCGTGTTGCCCCCATGTCTCTGCCAGTTCTTTGGAGGAGGTGTTTAATTAGCCTCTGATCTTTCCCTATTGGTCTGCATTTTTTTTATTTTTAAGTATATACCCATACTTAATGGGTATATTAAGTATATGAAAGTTGCTTCAAATCTGTTTCTGCCATGCTGTCATGGAGTGCATTACAGATCACCGTAACATTCTGCATTCAAAAACATTCTCCTTGTCTGATTAATTATCTGAATTTGACGTCCTTTGGTTACTATTGCTCCTGTCAGTGGGAAACAGCTTCTCTCTATTTACATTATCAAAATCCTTCACATTTTGAACTTCTCTGTTAACCTCTCTGTGACCCAAGACTGGAATTGAACCCAGGTCCCTGGTACTGAGAGACACAGTAAGAAGTCTCACAACACAAAGTTAAAGTCCATCAGGTTTATTTGGCAGCACAAGCTTTCGGAGTCTCAGGCTCCTTCTTCAGGTGAGTGAGGGGTTGTGTTCACAAACAGGGCGTACAGCAGACAGAAGTTCAACTTACAAGATAATGGTTGGAATGTGAGCTTTTACAGGCAATCAAGTCTGAAAGGTACAGACAATGTGAGTGGAGAGAGGGTTAAGCAAAGGTTAAAGAGATGTGTATTGTCTCCGGCCAGGACAGTTAGTGAGATTTTGCAAGTTCAGGTAAGTGAGGCAGCAGTGCTCACTACCCCATTGCCTATAAATAGAAACATTGAAACTAAAGTAGGAGTAGACCATTCAGCCCTTCGAGCCTACTCCACCATTCATTTTGATCATGGTCGATCATAAAATTCAATATCCTGATCCCCCTTACCCCCATATACCTGGATCCCTTTAACCACAGAGCGAAATCTAATTTCTTCTTGAAATCAGAAAATATTTTGCCTTCGACTACATTCTGTAGTAGTGAATTCCACACATTCATCTCCCTCTGGATGGAGAAATTTCTCCTCATTATGTTTAAAAAGGTTTATCCCTTATCTTCAAACTATGACCCCTAGTTCTGGACACCATCCACCATCGGGAACATTCTTGCTGAATCTACCCTGTCTAACCCTGTTAGAATTTTGTAAGTTTCTATCAGATTCCCTCTCACTCTTCTAAATTCCATTGAACATAATCCTAACCAATTATTCTCTCCTCATGTGACAGACCTGCCATCCCAGAAATCATCCTGGTAAACCTTTGCAGTGCTCCCTCTACAGCAATGGAATCCTTCCTCAGATAAGGACACCAAAACTGCACACAATACTCCAATTATGACTTCACCAATGCCCTATACAATTGCAACAAAACATCCCTATCTCTATACTTAAATCCTGTTGCTATGAAAATCAATATACCATTTGCCTTCTTTATTGCTTGCTATACCTGCGCGCTTACTTACAGCAACTGATGCACGAGGATTTCAAGGTCTCATTGAGTATCCACCTCTCTCAATTTACACCCATTCAAGTAATAATCTGTCTTCCTATTATTGCTACGAAAGTTGATAATCTCACATTTATCCACATTGTGCTGCATCTGCCATGTAGATGCCCACACACTAAGACTGTTGAAATCATGCTGAAGCATCTCTGCATTGTCCTCACAGCTCACCTTCCCACCAATTTTGTATTATCTGCAAATTTGGAGATAGTACATTCAGTTTCCTCTTCCAACTCCAATATATAATGTGAACAGTTAGGATCCTGGCACAGATCCCTGTGGTACCCCACTAGTCATTGACTGCCAATCCGAAAAAGACCCATTTATGCCAACTCTTTGCTTCCTATCTGCTAATGAGCTTTCTATCCACCTCAAGACATTACCTGCTCAGTCATGTGCTTTAACTTTACATAGTAGTTTGTTATGTGAGACCTTGTCAAAAGCCTTCTGACTGTCTAAAGAAACTAACTCTGCTAGTTACATCCTCAAAGAATTCTAATAGATTCGTTAAGCGTGAATTCCCTTTTGTATGCTGACTTTGTCTGATTATACTACTGCCTTCCAAATGAATTCCTTGATAATAGACTTGAGCAACTTCCCCAGTACCCACGTTAGGCACACTGATCTACAGTTTTCTCAGTACCTCCCTTACATTAGCTTCCATCCAATCTGTAGGAACTATTCCAGACTCCAAAGAATTTTGGAAAATAATCACCAATGGATCTACTATTGCCAAGGCTACTTTCTTAAGTCCTCTGGGATGAAGATGATTAGGACCTGAAGATTGATCCATCTTTTATCCCATCAATTTCCTCCAAACCATTTCTCTACCAATGCTGATTTCCTTCAGCTCCTCGCTAAAACATGTTTCTCACAATACTTCTGGTACATTATTCATGCCTTCCTTTGTGAAGACTGAAGCAAAGTACAAATTTAATTCCTCAGCCATTTCTGTATTCCCTGTTATGAATTCTCCCGTTTCTGACTGTAAATGTTATCCCTTCAAATAGTTCTCTTTTCAATGTTACCCTTGAATTTCCTTCCAGGTGCTGCATGAGGGATTACAATAACTTGCTGTGAAAACAAATGTTTCCATCTGTTACCTCAGGCTCTTTTGCCCCTAAGTATGTGTCCTCTGATTATCGAGGTTCCACCATGGGAAACAGTTTCTCCTTATTCATCCCTCCCTAACAGCACTGTTGGTGAAACTACGTTATGCAGACTTTAGGAGTCAAGAAACTCAACACCACCTTCTCAAGGGCAACTGGGGCTGGGCAAAAAATGCTAACCTAGCCAGCAATGACATCATCCTATGAATGCATAATAAAAAGAAATTCAATCAACACCATTCACCCTTTTGAACATCCTGTCACATCTCCTCTTAACCTTCTCTCTGCTCTGAGGAGGACAAATGAACGCAGCCATGCAACTGAAGTCCCTTGTCCCTGTACCGTTCTAACACCTCTCTTCTGCATCCTTTCCAAAGCCTTGTTTCTTCCCTAAAGTCTTGTATCCAGAACTGGACACACTGGGGTGAATTTTCCCATTCCGGTTGCCGCAGAAGTTGTAACGGGCAAGGAGTGGACCATGGAAAGATCTGTCGGCCTCGGGCAAGATTTTCCGGTTTCAGGGCCAACTCAGCCAGAAAATCCTGCCCATTGCTTTAGGATCATCATATAATCATAGAATCCTACATTGCAGAAGGAGGCCATTCAGCCCATCAAGGTTGCACCAACCATAATCCACCCAGGCCCTATCCCCATAACCCCACAGCTCAAGGCGAACTAGCGTTTTATGAAAAGTTAGCAAAGTGCCCTTCCTTTTGTACTCTATTTCTCAATTAGGGAAACCAAGGATCCCAGATTTTTTGTACCCTTCTCAATTTGTATTGCCGCTTTCAAAAGTTTGGGTGTAAACACCCAATTTCTCTTCCTGCACCAACTTAAAATTGCATCATTGAGTTCATATTGTGGCCCCCAGCACACTTTGGGGGTTACTTCCAGAGTATGAGCATCCAGAAACCAAAGGTTCTGGGCCCAGGCCTCTCCATGTCCTTTCCACCAAAATGATTCACTTCACATTTCTCTGCATTAAATTTCATCTGCCCACACATCAGCTCATTCCACCATTCTCTGAAATCTGTCACTTTTCTCCACGTTTACTACATTTCCAACTTTCCTGTGATCTGTAATTTATTCCCCATTGACCTAAATCCAGGTCATCAATATATATCAAAGCTCTTCCCTTAATCCTGTCAGTTCCAACACTCAATTTACAGGATGTAAGAGATGATAAAGAGTAGGGAATACACTGACTAATACTCACCCACTTCCACCACCCCTCAGCAGCCCAAAATAAACTAATTAGTTATTCAGTTCATACCGCTTGTACATAAAATAATTGCTGCTTCAGTCTACCTCAGAACAGTGACAGCACTTCAAGATAAATCATTCTACATGAAATGTTTTTGCGTTGGTAGCACCACCAAAAATGAAATAAAGCGAGAACATTTCATTAAGATGAAGGCAAAATATTGCGGATGCTGGAATCGGAAACAAAAACAGAAAATGCTAGAAAATCTCAGCAGGTCTGATAGCATCTGTGGAGAGAGAACAGAGCCAATGTTTCGCATCTAGATGACCGCTGGTAACATTTCACATTCCTCAAAGCCGACTAATTTATTTTGATGTTTGGTTACTGCTGTAATACGGACAAACACAATAGTCAATAAGGGCACACCATGTCCCACAAACTAACACTGAGATAGAATCATAGGATTCATAGAATCTCTACAGTGCAGAAGGAGGACATTCAGCCCATCAAGCCTGCACTAACAACAATCCCCACCCAGGCACCATCCCCACAACCCCACACATTTACCCAACTAATCCCCTCCAACGCTAAGGGGCAATTTAGCATGGCCAATCAACCTAACCCGCACATCTTTGGACTACGGGAGAAAACCGGAGCACCCGGAGGAAACCCACTCAGACACGGGGCAAATGTGCAAACTTCACATAGACAGTCACCTGAGGGCAGAGTTGAGCCCGGGTCGCTGGTGCTGTGAGGCAGCAGTGCTAACCACTGTGCCACCGTGCTGCTCCTATAAGTGATCTGATGTTGATGTTGGTGGATGGCATATTAGCAGGAAATCATCCTTGCCCCCAATAGGGTCATGGGGTCTTTCAAGTCTACCTGAAAGTGTAGGTAGAACCGTGGTTTACTGTAATAGATTGAGGGCGACTCAATGTGGCTTGAAATACCAAAGGCTTTATTGCCAACAATAAACAGTTATAGATAGAAGAGGTCAGACTGAAGTAACTACACGACTGAACAACTTCCCTCCCTGGCTCCATCTGTGTTACTTACTTGACCCAGGAAACATGTCCTCACTCCTGTTTGGCTCAGCTTCCCACCTTGACAATCCATATGGTCCAGCCCGATCATGTGGCCTCAAGTAATGCCCCCTTAAAGGGCCACACTACCACACTCCTTCGCCTTTAACTCCAGAATTCGCCTATGGAGGAACAAAGAACGGGATTAGTAAGGCAAAGAACTTCTTTCATTAAAAGACAACTGGAATACGCCATGGAAAATCCTATCATTAATGGGTCAGGAGACTTCCAGGCTCTGGTAAAGCGCCTCAGTTCTGTGGTAAGCTCTTTGAAATTTGAAGGTTCAGAGAGGACAGAGGCAAATGGTGGACTCATCAATCCAGGGTCTGCCTTCTCTTCAGTAGTTGCTGGTTCCCCAGTTTCCATAACCATAACTCTGGTTCCTCATTCTCAACCAAGCCCGTTGTCTTCCATGTCTTCCAAATTATGACAGGGATCACACGTTCATTCCCTGTATCCGTTACTTCTCTCCTCCTTAGATGGTTCACATGTTTCCTGAGCCGTCAGCTTTGTATCTCTACGATATAGGTCCTGTTCTCGCCACAATCTTACCAGCCACTCGTGCCGGTCCCACTGCAAAATGTCTGACTTTGAATGAATCCTCAAATTGGAAACTTTGCCTGTTTCCACTGAATCATGATTTTCCTTCTGAGAGGCCAGCCTAACCTCCACCCTCCCCGTCAAATTTGGGAATGTCGAGGTTGATTTTCCCAGCCCACCGTGCTTCTTTATCGAAGGTGTTTCTCGGGCTTTCTGCTGAGTGGCTGGGCCTCCACGCATCTCCAAAGCCAAGATTTTCAGCGCCATCAATTTCAACATTATAATTCCAATTTGCATCCCGGACTGAAGTCTCTGGGACGCAAACATCTATCCCCTCACTGTGAGTATTTTACTCCAGCAGAGATTACAGTAGCTCCCCAATAGGAGTGAAGGGGAGACAATCGGTGCTCTCCAGAGATTTGATGGGGGTGGGGATTGTGCCCCCTGGGCATGAGCACCCTGGCACTGATGAAGGGGCACCTTGACTGGCCACTAGGCATGGAGCCGTGTCAAGACAGAGGGGTCTATTGGGGGTGGGGCCTGCTAGAGGCAGGGTTTAAGGGGTGGGGGGGGCCCGAGCGCCCACTTTTACCCTGCCATTGCGATCAGTGGGGCCTGGAAAGAACCCAGCAATCGGACGTGGGCAGGAAGGGTCTGCGGGGGGTGTGGGGTCTTTGCCTAGGAGGAGATCATCACTGCTTAGGGTGGGGGCTGGAGGTCGGGGCAGGTTGGACAGGAGGTGTCGGGGCTGGCCCAGGAATGGTCGGGGGGCCATGATTAGACCATGGGAAGTTGGTGGGGGGGGGTAGTGCTGCAGGATTTGTGGGCTGGCTAGCAATCGAGTTGGCCAGCAAACAAAAGGCTGACACTTTGGGGCCACTGCACATGTGAAAAGACCCACTAGTTTCGGCTTCCTGAACCCCACCCCCTGAAATCTAATGATATTCATGTTGGTGGCCTCTGCATTGCACAGATTCTAGTCTGAACTCCCACTGAAAAATCAGCATTTACGATTCCAGTTTTCCCACAAATTCAACTCTCAGGAATTTTTTGGGGGAATTCCGGCCCACATCTTCTTCTTCTAAACTCAAGAGAATGTAGGCCAATTCTACGAGTCCGTTCCTCCTCAAAGGACAAACCTCTCATCCAGGGAATTAATCCAACGAACCCTTGCTGCAGCTGCTCCGAGCCCAGTACATCCTTCCTTTGCCAAGGAGACTAAAACTGTACACGTGCTGCAGTGAATCAAAATCTCTTTCTTTGTTTAGGTGAGGGGGTAAATAAGGTACACTAGGTTGCTTTTAATTTGCTGCTGTCAGATAGACGGCTTGTCCAACTGCTGCCAACCAGTGCCACCATTTTGTGCCAGCCTTTCCGTTTCATATGACCCACAGCGGCATAATCACCGTAAAAACTCCAATGTATTGCAATCGGATGAAGAGAGAGGAGTTGGTGTCATAATTTCTTTAGCAATTAGTCTCCACTAATAGATGTCTTGCAGTGTGAACAGACTGCTTTAGGTTAATCACTGTTGTTTCTCTATATGGATCCCAGACAGCAGATGATGCTTTTTCATTTTTTTTCCTCCCCAATTGAAAGCTGGCAAAGGGCCTAACTTCTTCTAAGGAATAACGTGGTGGTGATTTAAACTCTCCTGGTGGGGGTAATTATGTGATATGTGTAGCTCTGTGAGGGGCCTGAGTTACAATGGAATTTATGAATGAGCCCGTGGGTATTTTCATCTGAAATATGACTCTGATCAGACATGGGTCTGTAGTAATACAGGCTGCAGAATTGAGTTCAACTCTACTGTAGGGTTAATGTACAATTTAAGTAACTTTCACTGAAAACTAGAGTTACAAACATAGAAAAATAGAAAATAGGGTCAGGAGTAGGCCGCTTCAACACTGCTCTGTCATTCATTATCATCGTGGTTGATCACTCTGTCTACACTTCCTGCTGCCTCGGCAAAGCAGCCAGCATAATTAGGGACCTCACACATCCTGGACATTCTCTCTTTCTGCTTCTTCCATTGGGAAAAACTAAGAAAAGTCTGAGGTCATGTACCAACCGACTCAAGAACAGATTTTTCCCTGCTGCTGTCAGACTTTTGAATGGACCTACCTGGCACTAAACTGATCTTTCTCTACACCCTAGCAATGACTGTAAAACTGCATTCTGCACACTCTCGTTTCCTTCTCTATGAATGGTATGCTTTGTCTACATAGTGTGCAAGAAACAATAGGGGACAAAATGGCCAAGTGGCTAGACTATTAATCCAGAAACTCAGCTACTGGTAGACTCGGGTTCAAATTCCATCACGGCACATGGTGGAATCTGAATTCAATAAAAAATATCTGGAATTAAGAATCTACTGATGATCATGAAACCATTGCCAATTGTTGGAAAACCCATCCAGTTCATTAATGTCTTTTGGGGAAGGAAATCTGCTGTCCTTTCCTGGTCTGGCCTACATGTGACTCCAGAGCTACAGCAATGTGTCTGTCTCTCAACTATCCTTCAAGAGCAACTAGGGATGGGCAATGAATGCTGGCCAGCCAGCGACGCCCGTGTCCCATGAAAGAATTTTAAAATTTTTTAAATTAATCAAATCAAATCAACAACTTGTTCTTGCTTCTCCCACCCCCACGTCCTTTGATTTTTTTTAGCCCTAAGAGCGCTATCCAACTCAAGAGTTAGAATCAAACCCAATGCTCTCTCTCCACTCTTATTGAAATGTTGTTGATGTATAGTATTGCACTCATCACAAACTGATACTAACTGAATGTAGTCCCTCTGGAATCTGTTCATGCGACTTTGTTTTGTGCTGTGAGAACAGTCTACTCAATCAAGTAAAACTAAGATTTAATAGGCTTAATTTCAAAGGAATCCAATTATCCGTGGTTAAAATGAGTGTATGTTTTTGCCTAGGTTTGTGGAACCATTTGAAATTAAGAGTAGACTATTTTGAAATAGTGTAGGCTGAAGCACCATGGAGTGGTGTGATAACAGAAACAATTTCAATCGCCCAAATGATGCCTCTTACTACTTGATACCAAAAGTCCTGAGTCACACGCTCATCCCTCTGCTCTTGCGAGATAGTCTTCAAAGTCCTGTTTCTCTTCTGAAAATCTGTGCTCGGGCACTATTGACAAGGTTTCTGTTTTTTACCTAAGAATAACAACAATTTTCTTGTAGTATCACATCTCAAGACACTTCACAGGAGCCTTATCAAACAAAAATCAACATGGAACCAAATAAGGAGGTATTAGGATAGGGATGGCCAAAGAGATAGGATGAAAGAAGTGTCTTCAAGGAGGAGAGAGATGTGAAGAGTCAAAGAGGGAACGAATTCAAGAGCTTAGGATCTTGGTAGGTGAGAGCACAGCTCCCAATATTAAAAAAGTAGTTATGCAAGAGGCCTGTGTTGTAGCAGCAGACAGATCTCAAGAAGGTTGTGGGGCTGGGTGAGGTTAGAGATATAGCGAGCGTGAAGGAAAGGAGGGATTTGAAGATAAGGATAAGAATTTTACAGCTGAAGTATTGCCACAGATTGGTAGCCAGTGTGAGTCAGGAAGCCCAAGTGTGATGGATGAATGGAACTTTGCACTAACAAGGGGAGCAGAGCTTTGGAACAGAGGGTGGAAGGTCACAGTCTGTCTGTGGGATTTGGAGTCAGCAAGTGAAAGATGTGGGTCTGCTTGATCAAGCATAAGCAAGTATTGAGACCCACTTCTGGGTGTGGTTTGTGGTTAGGGAAAATAAGGATCTTTACCAAACACTGAGTGCTAAAATGTCAAGGACTCTGTACATCTGCATGTAGAGCGGTAAATATGCAAACTGAAGATTGAAAAGATGCTGAATTATATTGGTTGAAAGTGTACACCAAACTGTAATGCTACTGATGTTTTAACTGGCATGTATTGGCTGCAGGATGCTATAATTGAAACCGTTTTACAGAATCTGGTCAGAACGTCATAGTCAGACCCACTGTGTTTGTTCTCCTTGTGCACATGCAATAAACATGTAGGTTTTTGAGTGCTCACCGTGCATCGTGTGGGTAATTCTTAATACGTCCAGACGAGGACTGGAATAGTCAAGTCTTAAGATAATAAAAGCAAAGGTGAGAATTCGAGGAGCAGCTGATGTTACAGAAGGGGCTGATGGTGTGGAGTATGTGGGATCAAATACCGCACAAAGGTTACACATGATCATTTCCATTTTAGATAGTTGCTAAGGCCAGGGATAGAGCAGTAACAAATGGATCGTATTTGTGGCAGGGACGGAGCTCAATACTCTTTCCAATATTTAATTGGAGGAAATTTCTGCTCATTGAGTACTAGATGTCAGGAAACAATGTGATAATATAGAGGCAGCGGAGGGATAGAGAGAGAGGGTGATGAGGTAATTAATGCTGGATGTTGTCAGTGTAAATGGGAGGGCTGGCATTGTGATTTTGGATCGATGCTGTCAAGGGGCAGAATATGGATAAGAAATAGAAGAGGTCCAAGAATACATCCTTGAGACACTAGAGGTGATAGTTTGGGAGCAGGAACCATTACAGGGGAAGTGATGGCCTAGTACTATTATCGCCAGACTATTAATCCAGAAACTCAGCTAATGTTCTGGGGACCTGGGTTCAAATCCTGCCATGGCAGATAGTGGAATTTGAATTCAATAAAAATAATATGGAATCAAGACCTACTGACCGTGAAACCATTGTCAATTGTCAGAAAACCCCTTCTGGTTTACTAATGTCCATAGGGAAGGAAATCTGCTGTCCTTAGTTAGTCTGGCCTACATGTGCCAATAGCCAACGTGGTTGACTTTCAATTGCCTTGGGCAACTAGGGATGGGCAATAAATGTTGGCCAGTCAACAGCGCCAATGTCTCATGAATGAATAAAAAAGGTAATTCTCTGGTTCCAACTGCATAAATAAGCATGCAACCATTTGAGGGCATTCTGATGAAGAAAGGCAGTGGAGAAGGTTGATGTGAGCCATTGGGTCAAAGATTGCAGACAAGTCAAGTCGGATGAGAAGGCATAATTTAGCATAGGATGGAACATAGGATGCCATTTGTGACTTTGGTAAAGTCTGCTTTAGTAGTGTGACAGGGAAGTGACAGTAAAAAGGTAGTAGTAAACCTTTCCTTGCATGCCTCGTGACTATGGTGTTCCCAATTGTACTTTCAGCAGAGAATTCCAAAATTTTGACCCAATGAGAATGAAGGAACAAAAGTCCAAGATAGTGTATGACTTGTAGAGTAAACCTGGAGATGATGGTGGTATCCAGAACTTTCTGCCCTTGTTCTTCTTAGTGGTAGAGATTGTAGAACAAGGGAGTTCTGACAAAGTAGCCTAGGCACGCTGTTGCATTATATCCAGTAGACAGTGCACTTTAGTGGATGGCATCGAACTCAGCCAAGATGCCTTCTGAGTTCAACGGCTTGCCAAAACTATTGACACATAACACGGATCACCAGGGCAGGGCAGCCAGAGACAGTTAAAAGCCATGGAACTGCTACTTTCACAATAAGAGAAGATGGGGACGGAAATAATAAAACTGACCTAGATAAATGTAGCCAAAAGAAATTATTGAATAAAAGATGAGTAACCTGCAGAGGTTCATATTGTGTTAGCACACGGGTAAAATAATTGAAGATGCACAGTTGTCTTCTTTCACCTTCCTTGTAAATAACTCCCTTCGTAACCTTTTGTGGAAAAATGTAGGTTGCCTGGATAATCCCAGCTGTGCTGCTGAGATGGATTGATGAGAGATTCAGGCCTCATACAAATAAACGCTGTTCTAAGTCATATTACTTTTTGACATAGCAGCTAAACACAAGTGTTATATCAGAACTGACATTGATTTTAGTGTGGAAGACTAAAAGAGAACAAAGTAAACCTCCTCAATCAGCAATGTCACATTTTATTCATTACAAAGACAAAACCACTTTAGTAACAGTTTTGATAATAAACGCAGCGTGACAGAAGGGAGGCATAAAGCAGCGGGACAGATAAATGTATCTACTGTCTTCTTGGGTGACCACAAGGAGTCAGCTTTCATGGTTACCTTGAATATTATTCCATAGGTCTATCGTTCTGCGAGGAAAAATAACAATTAAAACCTTTGCACGTCTATACCACATTCATTTAAAAGGCCCCCAAGTTGAAATGTCACCTTCTACCAAGATTTCAGTCTTCAGCCAGAGAAATGGGAGGTGAGCTGTAACACTTAAACAAAGGTGTGGCCATGTGGGACACCATAAAGTAAAGACCAATAATTGAACACTTAATGAACACTAATCTATTAGTTTTCTGTCTCTGCTACAGACAGACATCGAAGAGGAAATCAGAGTAAATACAGTTATCTTCACTGCCTAGGCCATGATCTCAGAGAGCAGATCACTCAACTATTATAGAATCATCCGATTTTCTTCCGATTGAGGCCATTGGATCAGGCAGCTTCCTTCAGTATTTGGGTGATCCACTCCGCCAGATCCTTTCTGGCTCTTTCACGGCTTAGTACAGCTTCTGCTCTGACCAAAACCACAAGAAACAACACAGGGCTGTGAACATAGCCCACTCCATCTTGCAAACCAGCTTCCCATCCATTGACTCTGTCGACGCTTCCCATTGCCTCAGAAAAGCAGCCCAGTATAAACAAAGCCTCCATGCACCCCAGACATACCCTCTTCTACCTTCTTCCTTCAAAAATCTGAGATCACACATCAACTGAATTAAGAACAGCTTCTACCATGCTGCGATCAGATTTTGAATGACTCTACCTTATATCAAGTTGATCTTTCTCTCCACCCTAGCTTTGACCGTAACATCACATTCTGTACCCTCCCTTTTCCTTCTCCCCTATCTACTCTACGTACAGTGTGTGTTTTCCCTGTATAGCTTGCAAGAAATAATACTTTTCACTGTTTGATTTGATTTGATTTATTACACGCGCAAGAAATAATACTTTTCACTGTTTGGTTTGATTTATTATTGACACATGTATAAGCATACAGTGAAAAGAATTGTTTCTTGCACGCTATACAGACAAAACAAACCGTTCATAGAGTAGGAAATGAGAGAGTGCAGAATGTAGTGTTACAGTCATACCAATACAATCATATCACTGTATACCTAATATATGTGACAATAATAATTAATGACTACAAAGCTCACTGAAAAACATTGAAACCTCACCAACTAGCATGCTGCATGCAGGCAGCTACCCATAAGGATATCTTTTCTTCCGGCAAGTGTGTTGCGCAATGAGTATTACACAAAGAACCCTGCGCACTCCTGCGATTCAGTCTCTCTCCCAAAAAATTAGCAGCATTTTTTAAAAAAATCAGTAAAGACATCAGAAAGCAGCTGAACCCTGCAGTCAGAGAGGTGACACCCGGTGTGGTCATGTTGATGTCTCAAATGACTGATAATTAATCTCAATTAAAGACTGATGTTTGCAGCTAATATTAATGTGATGCCAGTGGTGTACAACATTCCATTGACAATTGGATCTCGGGATGCTGCACATTAATCAGAGAAACCATACCTCCCTTGTAAGGCAAACGTCTTACTGATGTCTACATTATTTCCCAGTAACAATTACTTTATACCTTACTTAGCAGCAGAGCAATAGGTGATCACATCATTCCTCCAAATTGGGTTGAAAAGGTAAGTATTTTGATATTTAAATCACCAAATTGTTAATTCAGCAAGTTATCTTTCCCTCATTTAAATATATAAATTATTAACTGCTTTCACAAAACATCTGTTTCATCAAAAAATATAAAGTGCAACTCTTTCTAACTCCAATTAAACACACGGATGAATGTTCTACCCATTGACAGCCGTGGATGTGACTGATATGTATTTTAGATGTGGAGCAATTATATGTGGTCTTCCCAGCAACACACAGATAAAAAATATTCTAATATGGTGGCTTTATCAGGACTAATGATGGAAGTACCAAGTGGATGATGCATCTTGGCATCCTCCTGAGGTCCCCAACATTACAGATGCAAGTTTTCAGCCAATTTGATTAGCTTCACATGATATCAAGGTATGGGTGAAGGCACGAGATACAAAGCTATGGACTCTGACAACATCCTGGTTGCAGCACCAAAGACACATGCTCCAAAACTAGTCACACCCTAGCCAAGATATTCCAGTGTAGCTGTAATACTGTCACCTACCCAACAATCAAGGAAACTGTTCAGGAATGTGACCGTGTGTCCTATCTATGAAAAGGCGAACAAATCCAATCCAATCTTTAATTGCCCATTAGTCTGCTCTCATCTGCAAAGTTTAGTTGACATGCTATCGAGTGGCACTTGCTCAGTTTGGATTCTCTCACAGCCACTCAGCTCCAAATCCCCATGTCTGTATGGGTTTCCTCCAGGTTCTCCGGTTTCCTCCCAAAGGTGTGCAGATTAGGTGGTTTAGCCATGGTAAATGCACGGGATTGCGGGGATAGGGCAGGGGGTTGGACCGAGGTAAGTTGCTTGGTGCAGACTCAATAGACTAAATGACTTCCTTCTGCACTGCAGGAGTGGCACGGTAGCAATGGTTAGCACTGCTGCTTTACAGCGCCAGGGACCTGGGCTCGATTCCCGGCTTGGGTCACTATCTGCATGGAGTTTGTACGTTCTCCCTGTCTGTGTGGGCTTCCTCTGGGTGCTCCGGTTTCCTCCCACAGTCTGAAAGATGTGCTGGTTAGGTGAACAGGCGCTGGACTGTGGCAACAAGGGGAACTTCATAGTAATTTCATTGTAGTGTTAATGTAAGCCTTACCTCTGACTAATAAATATACTTTACTTTTTTCTTCTATAAAAGGAAGATGGTTGTTGGATACCTTCCAGGCAGGATATAGTATCAGGAGTTCCTCAGGGTAGTGAACTAGGCCCAACCATTTCCAAATGCTTTGCCATCAACAGAAGGTCAGAAGTGGGGATATTCGCTAATGATTGCGCAGTGCCTACATGCAGCATGTCCTAGACAACATTCAGACTTGGACTTATAAGGGATAAGTAATATATGCACCACACATGTGCCAGGCAACACAAGAGAATTTAACAATCTCAGCCTAATGTTAAATGATATTACTATCACTGATGTCTCCACCATCAGCATCCTGGGGGCTTACCATTGATCAGAAATCAGCCAAGTAAAAACTGTGACTTCAACAGCAGGTCGGGTTGTGAATTCTGTGGAGTGTAACGCATCCCCTGAGTCTTCAAAACCTCGTCTTCCATCAACAAGCAGGAATTAGAAGTGTGATTGAATTGATGACAGGAGCTCTAACAACAGTCAAGACTTTAACACCATCCAGGATAAAGCAACCTTTCTGATTGACATCCCATCCACATCTTAAACATTCGCTCCCTCCATCACAGACACACAGTGTGTACCATCTAGAAGATGTATTGCAGCAAATCAAGAACAAAGCACAGTACAGCACAGGAACAGGCCCTTCGGCCCTCCAAGCCTGTGCCAATCACATTGTCCTACCTGGACCAACTGCCTATACCCCTCTATTCCCTGTGTGTTCATATGTCCGTCCAGATAAGTCTTAAATGTCGCTAACATATCAGCCTCAACCACCTCACCTGGCAGTGCATTCCAGGCCCCCACCACCTCTGTGTAAAAAACTTACCCTGACATCTCAACTGAACCCTTCCCCTCTAATCTTGAACTCCTTCAGAAACATCTTCCAAACTCAGGACCTCTATCACCAGAAGGACAAGGGCAACAAATACATGGGAACACCACCACTTCTCTCCAAGAGACATCCCATCTTGACGCGAAAGTGCATCACCTTCAGTCACTGGGTCAAAATTGAACTTCCTTCCTAACTGTGGATGTACCTACACAACACAGTTCAGGGTGCACCACTGCCTAACTAAGGGAACTGAGAGTTGGGAACAAATGCTTGTCATAAACAATTTAAATAAAATTGGCAAGTACATAGCTCTGCAATACATGATAGATGACCTGCTAACAACCGGAACAGCAATACACTTTCTGAGCTAGTGTAACTTGTATGAAAGAAAAATCTGTGTTCTGTTGGCCAAGGGGAAGTAAAGAGTCTTATCGTCTTCAGTCCGTGGGATCACACAGCAATGTGGTCAGATGTACTCTGACATGTCGATAATTATCAGGGCAGGAACTGTCTTTATTTTTTGTTCAATGTCACAAATATAACAGAAATATAACAATGAGGCAGAAATATATTTTTAGAAGTGATGATGGACTTATTGATAACTTCACACAATATATCCTGGGATGTCAGGGGCAGTGGAGCCATCAAGGTAACATTCTGATATGAACTATATTGTTGCTTTGGTAACGCAGGTTTGAATCAGCAGCCAGAGCCATGAATGGAAAGAATATAGACTGAAGAAATAGTGTCTTGTGATCATTATCTTCAGGGCAGGATCTTGCAGCCTGTAGAATACATTTGTGCTTGGAATAGAGAGAGTGAGGCATCTCAAGCATTCAATAGTCTTTTCAATGCTGTTGAGGAGAATCCTTAATCTGCTGGCGTGAAAAGAATTGTATAGTTTCCTCACAGCACAATGGTCAGGGGCCTTGTGTGAGGTGATATCAAGAAACAGGGCTTATAATAAAAACAGAAGATGCAAGTGGGCAGAGAAAAGGAGGCCAATGGCTCAGGTAGAGAGTTCTCATGGTGATTCTCAAAGACAAAAGGTTAACTGTACTTTTCAAATGCTGATGGCTTTACCATGCTTTTGCAATATTTTCTGATTTTTAATTCAGATTTCCAACATGTGCAAATAAATTGTCTTAATCAAGCTGCTTTTTTTTTATTATTCGAGCTATCGCTTGTTACATGGAAAAGTCCAGTCGCTCTGAAAGGCTGTGGCAAGATTGCATACATCTGTATTTAAGTTTCTTTGGTAGTTTCCCTCGAGACACTGACTTGGAACTGAATCCATGATTGGACTTGATCTATGAATAAAATGGACAGGGTGATCTAATTGCCTTTTCTTCTCTCACATTTGAATTTCCTCATATTTCTTAGTAATCACTAACTTCCATCGTTTTAAAACACGGGGAACCAACATGATTCAGTTGCATTCTGATTGCATTAGTCAGTTGCTCTGAAGCAAATCCATTTTCGATGCTTTTTTTAAGAAACTGGGGTTATTTTCTTTACTCCGCCACAATTATCTGGTTTGCTGGAATACACATCATTTACAGGAGAATTATGAAACATGGTCCAATTTAAAGGGGCTATGGGATTATCAGGAAGGCAGTGGTGTGAGTGACACTTACACTGGACTAGTAACCCAGAGACTCAGGGTAAAGCTCTGGGGACCTGGGTTCGAGAGGTGGATGCAGGCACGCTGGAGTTGTTTAATAGATACTTAGATAGGCACATGAGCGGGATGGAGATGGAGGGATATAGGACACTGTTTTAAATAAGGATCAGGAGCCTTGGGAGATCGCTGGGAATCAACTGATTACTATGGACCTTCCAACATATTTTCTGGCTCACTTGTTTTACTTTTGAGCTTCTGGGGATTCCCTTGAATGTTTGCACAAGGATGTGCGTGGCATTGATGTTTTTCTCTTTTAATCCACAGGTGCTTTGATTCACCTTGTTGTCCAACAAGAGGCATACACGCGGTGGGTCATACGAGGGCTGCTCTTGGATGTTTCGAGAGTAGCCTAGTGCTTCACATCGTTAGTGTATGCTTAAACTGGACCAGATGCTGGGCAACATGACAGCTCAGTGACTATCACTGTTTGCTGTGCAGATACATGGATTTGGGCCAGTGTCTGTGGGAGTTTGTGCATTCTCCCCGTGCTTGCGTGGGTTTTCTCCGGGTGCTCCGGTTTCCTCCCACACCCTAAAGATGTGCTTTTAGGCTGATTGGTGTAACAAATTGTCCCTAAATTAGTCTCCCCTCAATCTGGTTTCCAATGTGGAGTGCCATAAGCATAGACATGGGTCATGGGTGGAGAGGGGACTCACAGTGTTGAAATGGCGGCGTGGGCTCGTTGGGCTGAAGGTCCTGTTTCCCGTGCTGTGTTGTTCTTTGTTCTTTGAGTCCCACCATGGCAGCTGATGAAATTTGAATTCGGTAAAAAGTCTGGAGTTAAAAGTCTACTGTTGACCATGGGGGTGATTCTCCCAAAAATGTTCAAAGTGCTGAATTGGCAGGAAAAGTGGTGTATATTACGATTGTTTTTCAGTGGGAGTTCACTATAGAATCTCCCACACTCTGCAATGCAGTGATCCCAATTGTGAATATCATTCAAAGCTCAGGGGGTGGGGCCCATTCACACTGGGGTCTGACAGTTCTGGAACTCTGCACATGTGCAGTGGCCCCGAACTGTCAGTCTGCAGTTTGCTGGCCAGCTTGGGAACTCCACAGTGCCACCCCCCACCCCCCCCACCGCCCCCCACCACCCCCCCCCCCACCCCCCCCCACCACCCCCCCCCCCACCCCCCCCCCACCACCCCCCCCCCCCCCCCCCCACCACCCCCCCAACACACAGCCCAATCATGCCCTCCACAAGCATTCCCAGGCAAGCTCCAATCCCCCCCAAGTCAAGGAGTTCCCCAATGTCCAGCACCTTTCCACCAGCAGTGACAATCCCCCCCCATCCTAGCAGACAGCACCCCCCACCCCCCCCATGGGAGGCAGACCCCCACCCTGGCAGACCACCTCCAAGGGAGGCAGACCTCTGCAGCACAGCCATCCCGATCGCTGGCCTTCCTCCAGTCCCAACCAATACCGTCTGCAGGACAGCAACAGGAACGCTACTCCCACTGATTGCCCCATAGGTCCTGCACCCATCTGGCCCCATTCCCTTGGCACTGCTCCATGCCTGGTGGGCAGTGCCAAGGTACCCTCAGGTATGGGCACTTTGCCCAGTGGGCAGTGTCAAGGTGCCCCCTGGGCTTGAGCCCTATGCCCCTTGGGCAATGCCAGAGAGCACAGGCTGGCACTGCCAGGGAGCCTATTCCCTGCTGCCCAACCCCCTGGGGGGGGCCCCAATTGCCGCACCTTCACTCCAGCAGGGTCTCTCACTAGTTCCCCAAACGTGGGGAGCTACTCTAAACCCCACTAGAGTGAAATTGTACTGGTGGGGTGGGAGATACGATCAGACCCAGAGTATTCAGTCCCAGGCCTGATAATTACATTTAAATCACATTAAAATAAGATTAAAATAACTTGACTTATGTTCCCGCAGTTTCCTGCGTGGTCCCAGCCGCACCAGATTTCTGTCACTGGGAGATGCATGTGTCAAGAATGACTTAGAATGACTTACAATCCCTACAGTACAGAAAGAGACCATTCAGCCCACCAAGTCTGCACTGACCACAATCCCCACCCAGGCCCTACCCCCATATCCCTACATATTATACCCACAAATCCCTCTAACCTACACATCTAAGGACACTAAGGGGCAATTTTAGCATGGTCAATCAGCCTAACCCACACATTTTTGGACTGTGGGAGAAAATGGAGCCCCTGGAGGAAACCCACATAGACACGAGGGGATGTGCAAACTCCACACACAGACAGTGACCCAAGCCGGGAAGCGAACGCAGGCCCTTAGAGCTGTGAAAGAGCAGTGCTAAACATTGTGCACGCATGAAATCCCGCAAATCGGCGTACGTACAAATCTCCTGGCCCAACTCGCCAAAAAATTAGCAAGTCAAAATGAGAGAATCACCCATACCCGCTCCCCCCCATTCTCCTCCTGCACCCCACCCCACTGCTCCCCCCACCCCCTGCCCCCCATTCTCCTGCACCCCACTCCCCCAGCCCCCATCCACCAGCACCCCACCCCCCCCACTTCCCCACCCCCTGCCCCCCCCACCCCCCAACCTCCTGCACCCCCACCCCCCCTGCTCCCCCACCTAAATGAAACAATCTGGTTCATTAATGTCCCTCAGGAAAGGAAATCTGCTATCCTTACCTCCATGTGACTCCAGACCCACAGCAATGTGGTTGACTCTTAAATGGCCCTCTGAAATGGCCTAGCAAGCCATTCAGTCCAAGGGCAGTTAGGAATAGGTGATAGATGCTGACCTAGCCAGCTATGCCCTCATTCCATGAACAAATAAAAATTGTCACAGGAAAGGAGTTGAGGCCTGCATAGATCAGCCATGATTTGTATTGAATGGTGGAGCAGGCTTGAAGGGCTTGGTAGTTTGGTGACTTTATTTTCAATTGCTCTTCAACAAAGTGTTATTGAATTAACAAAAGCAAGGTCACTTCAATTGGTGAATACTGACTAGGGTGGAACTCAGCCATACGGGTGCTAGATTTGATTGAAATAAAAGCAAGAACATAAGAACATAAGAAATAGGAGCAGGAGTAGGCCATCTAGCCCTTCGAGCCTGCCCCGCCATTCAATAAGATCATGGCTGATCTGTCGTGGCTCAGTTCCACTTTCCCGCCCTCTCCCCATAACCCTTAATCCCCTTGAATGTCAAAAACCTATCTACCAGTGACTTAAATATATTTAGTGAGGCAGCCTCCACCACTTCAACGGGCAGAGAATTCCAGAGATTCACCACCCTTTGAGTGAAGAAGTTCCTCCTCAACTCCGTTCTAAACCGCCCCCCCCTTTATCTTGAGAGCATAAGAACATAAGAACATAAGAAATAGGAGCAGGAGTAGGCCATCTAGCCCTTCGAGCCTGCCCCGCCATTCAATAAGATCATGGCTGATCTGTTGTGGCTCAGTTCCACATTCCCGCCCTCTCCCCATAACCCTTAATCCCCTCTCTTATCAAGAACCCATCAACCCGCTTCTTTATTTTTAAATAAAGGCAGCCTCCACCACTTCAACAGGCAGAGATTCACCACCCTTTGAGTGAAGAAGTTCTTCCTCAACTCCGTTCTAAACCGCCCCCCTTTATCTTGAGGCTGTGCCCCCTAGTCCTACTGTCCTTTCTGAGCGGGAAGAGTCTCTCCACCTCGATCCTATCCATCCCATTCATCATCTTATATGTCTCAATGAGATCTCCCTCATTCTTCTAAACTCTAACGAGTACAAGCCTAGTTTATTCAGCCTCTCCTCATAGCTCGACCCCCTCAACTCTGGCATTAGCCTAGTAAACCTCCTCTGCATTCCCTCCAAGGCCAAAATATCCTTGCGCAGGTGCAGCGCCCAAAACTGCACACAGTACTCCAGCTGCGGCCTCACCAATGCCCTATACAGCTGCAGCAAGACCTCCCTACTTTTATATTCAATCCCCCTTCGCTATGAAGGCCAGCATCCCATTCGCCTTCCCGACCACCTGCTGCACCGGCAAGCTGGGTTTTTGCGACTCATGCACAAGGACCCCGAGGTCCCTCTGCACCGCCGCCTGCTGCAGTTTTTCTCCACGTAAGTAATAATCCTTCCTACCATTATTCCTACCAAAGTGGACCACCTCGCACTTGCCAACATTAAATTCCATTTGCCAGTTCCTGGCCCATTCGCCCAGCCTATCTAGATCCTTCTGCAGACTCTCCACACCCTCCGCACAATTTGCCTTTCCACCAATCTTGGTGTCATCAGCAAATTTCGACACCATACACTTGGTTCCCTCCTCCAGATCATCTATATAAATGGTAAATAGCTGAGGCCCCAGCACCGACCCCTGAGGCACTCCACTAGTCACCAACCGCCAATCCGAATAGCACCCATTGACCCCCACTCTCTGCCTCCTATTTGACAACCAGTCCTCTATCCACGCTAACACCCTACCCCCAACTCCATGTCCCCTGACCTTCTGCAATAACCTCTTGTGAGGTACCTTGTCAAACGCCTTCTGAAAGTCAAGAAAGACCACATCCACCGGCTCTCCTCTATCCACCGCCCTAGACACATCCTCATGGAACTCAAGTAAATTTGTCAGACACGACTTCCCCTTAACGAAACCGTGCTGCGTCTGCTCTATCAAGCAATTCCCCTCAAGATGCCGCGCTATTTCCTCCTTGATGACGGATTCTAACATTTTACCTCCAACAGACGTTAAACTAACCGGCCTATAATTCCCCGCCTTTTGCCTGGCACCCTTCTTAAACAACAGCGTAACATTAGCCGCTTTCCAATCTTCCGGCACTTCCCCGGAATCCAGCGACGTCTGGAAAATAACCACCAAGGCAGCCACTATCACCTCCGCCATTTCTTTCAGAACCCTTGGATGCATTCCATCCGGTCCTGGCGACTTGTCCACAATCAGCCCCCTCCAGTCTGTCGAGCACCGCCTCTCTAGTAACAGTAATGTCATCGAGACCCCTCCAGTCCTACCACCTTTCCATCGCTAACACCCGGCAAATTATTCACATCCTCCTCCGTGAAGACCGAAACAAAAAAGTTATTCAAGACCTCAGCCATTTCCCCATCCCCTACCACTAAGTCCCCCTTCTCATCCTCTAAGGGTCCAACGTTCACCCTAGCCAGCCTCTTCCTTTTTATATATTTATAAAAACTCTTGCTATCCTTTTTTATATTAAGTGCTAGCCCAGCTTCATAGTTTCTCCTACCCTTCTTTATCAATTTCTTTGTCAATCTTTGTTGACATTTAAACCTCTCCCAATCCTCTTCTCGCCCACTACTCTTAGCTACTCTAAACGCCTCCGCTTTTAATTGAGACTGTGCCCTCTAGTCCTGTTATCCTTTCTGAGCAGGAAGAATCTCTCTACCTCTACCCTATCCATCCCCTTCATTATCTTATACGTCGCTATAAGATCCCCCTCATCCTTTTAAACTCCAACAAGTACAGACCCAGTCTATTCAGCCTCTCTTCATAGTCCAACCCCCTCATCTCCGGTATCAGCCTAGTGAACGTCCTCTGCACTCCCTCCAAGGCCAAAATATCCTTGCGCAAGTGCGGCGACCAAAACTGCACACAGTACTCCAGCTGCGGCCTTGCCAGTGCCCTATACAGCTGCAGCAAGACCTCCCTACTTTTATATTCTATCCCCCTCGCTATAAAGGTCAGCATCCCATTCGCCTTCTTGATCACCTGCTGCACCTGCCGACTGGGTTTTTTCGACTCAAGGTATTGCAGATGCTGGAAATCTGAAATCAAAATCAGAAGAGATGGAAATTGCAGATTAATAGCATCTATGATGTGGAGATGCCGGCACTGGACTGGGGTAGACACAGTAAGAAGTCTCACAACACCAGGTTAAAGTCCAACAGATTCATTTGGTAGCACAAGCTTTTGGAGCGTTATGCCTTCATCAGGTGAGGGAAAAGTTGGGTTCACAAACAGGGCAAATAAAGACACTGACTCAATCACAAGATAATGGTTGGAATGCAAGTCTTTACAGATGCAGACAATGTGAGTGGAGAGAGGGTTAAGCACAGATTGAAGAGGTGTGAATTGTCTCCAGCCAGGACAATTAGTGAGATGTTGCAAGCCCAGGCAAGTTATGGGGGTTACAGATAGTGTGACATGAACACAAGATCCCGGTTGAGGTCATCCTCGTGTGCGGAACTTGGCTATCAGTTTCTGCTCAGCGACTCTGCGTTGTTGTGTGTTTTGAAGGCTGCCTTGGAGAACGCTTACCTGAAGATCAGAGGCTGAATGCCTGTGACCGTTAAAGTGTTCCCCAACAAGAAGAGAACATTCCTGTCTGGTGATTGTCGAGCAGTGTTCATTCATTCGTTGTTGCAGCATCTGTATAGTCTCGCCAACGTATCACACCTCTATGTACCAACATCCATGGAGAGAAAGGGGCCACACGGTGAAGCCTTCCATTGTTTGCTGGAGCAGAGAGAGAACTAAGATTTTACCTGTTAAAAACCTGTTTAAAATAAGTTTAAAGCACTTTACTCTTTGTAGAACTGTTTAAAGCATTTATTTATTGTATTTACTGCTTTAAGAATTCTGAGGGAGTGGTTGAAAAGGCATTTGTGGACCAGCCTGCTTTAATTATCAAGGGGCCACACGATGAAGCCTTCCATTGTTTGCTGGAGCAGAGAGAGAGCTAAGATTTTACCTGTTAAAAACCTGTTTAAAATAAGTTTAAAGCACTTTACTCTTTGTAGAACTGTTTAAAGCATTTATTTATTGTATTTACTGCTTTAAGAATTCTGAGAGAGTGGTTAAAAGGCATTTGTGGACCAGCCTGCTTTAAATCAGCGCCAGGTTTAAAAGGAGGCCTGGTGTAGACAGCGGGCAGCGTCTGAGCGGGCAGCGGAGTGAGTGGGCAGCAGAGTGAGCTAATAGGGCTTAATATCAAAAAGGGCTGGAAGGAAAAAAGGCCAGGTGAGTTTGTTTGAAAAAACAAGGAAAAAAAATTTTTTCAAAACTACTACAGCAAGAAACTAGGAAAAAAAATTTTTCCCCATAAAAAATTACAGTGAATAATGGAGGGGCATGTGATGTGTTGTTTCTGTATGATGTGGGAACTGGCGGACCCCAGGGTCCTTCCCAGTGACCATGTCTGCAGTAAGTGCAGGTTGCTGGAAGAGCTCCAGCTCAAGGTGGATGAGCTGGCCTCTGAGCTACAGACACTGAGGCTCATCAGGGAGAGAGGGTGCCATTGTCAATGGGGTGCAAGTGACATCCACCCCCCCTAGACTGGCTAAATCTAAGGGTCAGGGACAAAAGGGGGCTGCTGGGAGGAGGAAGGGGGGTGAGGAGCAGAGGCCTCAGCCTCTTAATCTGCATAACAGGTTTGAGGTTCTTGCTTCCACTCTGGAAGAGGACGAGGCAGGTGAGGTTGGTGAGCAAACTGCACACGGTACAGTGATGCAGCAGGACATAGGCAAAGAGAAGGGGAAAAGGAACGTAGTAGTGATTGGGGATAGTGGGGTGAAGGGTATTGACACTGTCCTTTGTCACAATGACAAAGTGCACAGAAGGGTGTGTTGTCTGCCTGGTGCTCGGGTCCGGGATGTCGCAGCTGGGCTGCAGAGGAATCTGGAGTGGGAGGGTGAGAATCCGGTCGTTGTAGTACATGTGGGTGCCGGCGACGTAGGCAAAGTGCGGACTGAGGATCTGGGGAGGGAGTATGAGAAGCTGGGAATGGAATTAAAAAGTAGAACCGACAAGGTGGTCGTCTCTGGGCTACTGCCTGAACCGAGTGCAGACGGGCGTAGGGTTGACACGATAAAGGAAGTGAATGGGTGGCTCAGGGATTGGTGTGGGAGGAATGGGTGTTGAATTTATGGGGCATTGGCACCAGTATTGGGGTAGGTGGGGCTTGTTCGGGCGGGATGGGGTTGGTCTGAACCGTGCTGGGACCAGAGTGTTGGCGAATCGAGTAAAGAGGACTGTAGACAGGGCTTTAAACTAATTGGGGGGGGGAGGGTGCGAGGGTAGGTGACGTTACGAGGTCTAAAGTTAAGGATAGGGTACAGGTAAGGGAAGAGGCCGAGGATGTCCCAATTGGTGGCGTTACGGCAAATAGGGTCCAGGTGAAGGCTGGGATGAAGGCGCTTTATCTGAATGCACGAAGCATTCGGAATAAAGTGGATGAGCTGGTGGCGCAGATCGACACAAATGGATACGATCTGGTGGCCATTACAGAGACGTGGCTGCAAGGTGACAGGGACTGGGAGATGAATGTACAGGGCTATCAAGTGTTTAGGAAGGATAGGCAGGAGGAAAGAGGGGGTGGCGTAGCTCTGCTGATTAAGGATAGTATCAAGGTGGTAGCAAGGGATGATATCGGAGCCAAAGAGCAGAAAGTGGAATCGCTGTGGGTGGAGATTAGGAACAGCAAAGGGAGGAAGACGCTGGTGGGTGTCGTCTATAGGCCCCCGAATAATGATCTGGAGGTGGGGCGGGCTGTTAACACGCAAAAAAGTGCGGCGTGCAGGAATGGGACGGCAGTAGTTATGGGGATTTCAATCTGCATATTGATTGGTCGACCCATGTTGGAAGAGGTGGGCTCGAGGAGGAGTTCTTGGAATGCTGCCGGGATAATTTCCTTGAACAGTGTGTGTTGGAGCCGACGAGGGAGCGAGCTATCTTGGATCTGGTGCTATGTAATGAGGCGGGTAGAATTAGGGACCTTGCGGTGAAGGATCCTCTTGGAGAGAGTGATCATTGTATGGTGGAGTTTCTGTTGCAGATGGAGGAGGAGAAAGTGGGTTCCCGGACACGCGTCCTTTGTTTGAACAGAGGGGAGTATGGTAGGATGAGAGAAGAATTGGCGAATGTGGACTGGGGGAGCACGTTGGAAGGTAGGTCTGCTGAGGAGCAGTGGAGGATCTTTAAGGAGATCTTTCTTGGTGCTCAGCAGAAATTTATTCCGATGGTCAAAAAGGACCGTAGGAGGAGAGGTAATAAGCCGTGGATAACGAAGGAGGTGAAGGAAAGTGTTTAATTAAAAGCGGAGGAATTTAGAGTAGCTAAGAGCAGTGGGCGAGAAGAGGATTGGGAAAGGTTTAGATGTCAACAAAGATTGACAAAGAAGTTGATAAAGGAGGGTAGGAGAAGCTATGAAGCTGGGCTAGCACTTAATATAAAAAAGGATAGCAAGAGTTTTTATAAATATATAAAAAGGAAGAGGCTGGCTAGGGTGAACGTTGGTCCTTTAGAGGATGAGAAAGGGGACCTAGTGGTAGGGGATGGGGATATGGCTAAGGTCTTGAATAACTTTTTTGTTTCTGTCTTCACGGAGGAGGACGTGAATAATTTGCCGGGTGTTAGCGATGGAAAGGTGGTAGGACTGGAGGGTCTTAATGACATTACTGTTACTAGAGAGGTGGTGCTCGACAGACTGGAGGGGCTGATTGTGGACAAGTCCCCAGGACCGGATGGAATGCATCCGAGGGTTCTGAAAGAAATGGCGGAGGTGATAGTGGCTGCCTTGGTGGTTATTTTCCAGACGTCGCTGGATTCCGGGGAAGTGCTGGAAGATTGGAAAACGGCTAATGTTACGCCGTTGTTTAAGAAGGGTGCCAGGCAAAAGGCGGGGAATTATAGGCCGGTTAGTTTAACGTCTGTGGTAGGTAAAATGTTAGAATCCGTCATTAAGGAGGAAATTGCGAGGCATCTTGAAGGGAATTGCTTGATAGGGCAGACGCAACACGGTTTCATTAAAGGGAAGTCGTGTCTGACAAATTTACTGGAGTTCTATGAGGATGTGTCTAGGGCGGTGGATAGAGGAGAGCCGGTGGATGCGGTCTTTCTGGATTTTCAGAAGGCGTTTGACAAGGTACCTCACAAGAGGTTATTGCAGAAGGTCAGGGGACATGGAGTTGGGGGTAGGGTGTTAGCGTGGATGGAGGATTGGTTGTCAAATAGGAGACAGAGAGTGGGGGTCAATGGGTGCTATTCGGATTGGCGGTTGGTGACTAGTGGGGTGCCCCAGGGGTCGGTGCTGGGGCCTCAGCTATTTACCATTTATATAGATGATCTGGAGGAGGGAACCGAGTGTAGGGTGTCGAAATTTGCTGATGACACCAAGATTGGTGGAAAGGCAAATTGTGCGGAGGGTGTGGAGAGTCTACAGAAGGATCTAGATAGGCTGGGCGAATGGGCCAGGAACTGGCAAATGGAATTTAATGTTGGCAAGTGTGAGGTGGTCCACTTTGGTAGGAAGAATGGTAGGAAGGACTATTACTTATGTGGCGAAAAATTGCAGCAGGCGACGGTGCAGAGGGACCCAGCTTGCCGGTGCAGCAGGTGATCAGGAAGGCTAATGGGATGCTGGCCTTCATAGCGAGGGGGATTGAATATAAAAGTAGGGAGGTCTTGCTGCAGCTGTACAGGGCATTGGTGAGGCCGCAGCTGGAGTACTGTGTGCAGTTTTGGGCGCCGCACCTGCGCAAGGATATTTTGGCCTTGGAGGGAATGCAGAGGAGGTTTACTAGGCTGATACCGGAGTTGAGGGGGTTGAGCTATGAGGAGAGGCTGAATAAACTAGGGTTGTACTCGTTAGAGTTTAGAAGAATGAGGGGAGATCTCATTGAGACGTATAAGATGATGAATGGGATGGATAGGATAGAGGTGGAGAGACTCTTCCCGCTCAAAAAAGACAGTAGGACTAGGGGGCACAGCCTCAAGATAAAGGGGAGGCGGTTTAGAACGGAGTTGAGGAGGAACTTCTTCACTCAAAGGGTGGTGAATCTCTGGAATTCTCTGCCCGTTGAAGTGGTGGAGGCTGCCTCGCTAAATATTTTTAAGAAGCGGGTTGATGGGATTTTGATAAGCGAGGGGATTAAGGGTTATGGGGAGAGGGCGGGAAAGTGGAACTGAGCCACGACAGATCAGCCATGATCTTATTGAATGGCGGGGCAGGCTCGAAGGGCCAGATGGCCTACTCCTGCTCCTATTTCTTATGTTCTTATGTTCTTATGTTAAACAGAGTTGATGTTTTGAGTCAAATATGAATCTTCTTTAGACTTCAGACTTTAGTTAATTTTGTTTCTGTCTCTTCAGATGCTGCCAAACTTGTGAGCATTTCCACCAGCTTGGTTTTTTAGATTCGTAATTGCAATCTCTTGCCTCACCTCCTACAGCAGCCTGGGATGCAATTCATCCAGGCCTGGGGATTTCTCCATTTTTTTAGTATGTCAGAGCCTTCAATATCTACCCATTTCCTATGTCAAATTGTTGCAAGTTCCTCACAGTCCATGTTCCTGAAATCTGTACCTATATTCTCCTTTTCAAGCTTTAAGTTTCTTGAGTGTTATTGGAGCTGCAGTTATCCAGGCAAGTGGAGAGTATTCCATCACATTCCTGATCTGTGCCTTGCAGAAGGTGGACAGGTTTTGGAGAGTCAGAAAGTGAGTTACTAACCACAAGGTTCCTAGTCTCCAACCTGCTCATTTATATGGCTAGTCCAGTTAAGTTTCTGGTCAATTCTAACCCCCAGGATGTTTATAGTGGGGGATTCAGTGATGGTAGTATCAGGACATGATGGTTAGATTCTCTCTTGTTGAAGATGGTCATTACCTGATACTTGTGTGGCATAAATGTTACTTGCCACTTATCAGCCCAAGCCTGGATATTTTTTCAGGTCTTGCTGTATTTGGACATGGATAAGTCACAAATGGTACTGAACATTATGCAGTCATCAGCGAACATCGCCACTCTGACCTTATAATGGAAGGAAGGCCATTGATGAAGCAGCTGAAGATGGTTGGGCCTAACACACTATCCTGAGGAACATCTGGAGCTGAGGTGATTGGCTTCCAACCACCATAACCATCTTCCTTTGTACCAGGTACGACTCCAAACAGCAGAGAGTTTCCCCTGTGTCCCAGTGACTCCAGTTTTGCTAGGGTGCCTTGATGCCTTACTCGGTCAAATGCTGCCTTGATATCAAGGGCAGTCACTCCCACCTCACCGTTGGCATTCAGTTTTTTAGTCCTTGTTTGAACTAAGGCTGTAATGAGATCCGAAGCTGATTGGCCCTGGTGGAACCCAGACGGAGCATCAGTGAGCGGGTTATTGCTGAGCAAGTGCTTCTTGATAGCACTGTTGATGATCCCTTCCATCATTTTACTGAGAATGGAGAGTAGACTGATGGGGCGATAATTGGTTGGGTTGGATTTGTCCCGTTTCTTGTTGACAGGACATACCTGGGCAATTTTCCACATTGCCAGGTAGAAGCCAGTATTGTAGCTGCACTTAAACAGGTTGGCTAAGGGCCTGACAAATTCTGGGGCACAAAGCAATACTGTTACCAGAATATCCTCAGAGTCCATAGCTTTTGCATTCCCAGTACCTTCAGGCATCTCTTGATATCATGCGGAGTGAACTGAATTGGCTGAAGACTGGCATTTGAGGTTAAGGACCTCTGAAGTGGATGGATCATCTACTTGGCACTTCTAGTTGAAGATTGCTGCAAATGTTTTTAGTCTTATTTTTGCATTGATTTGCTGGGCTCCTTCATTCCTGAGAGTGGTGAGATTTGTGGGGCCTTCTCTTCCAATGAGTTGTTTAATTATCCACCATATGGAGATGCCGGTGTTGGACTGGGGTAAGCACAGTATGAAGTCTCACAATATCAGATTAAAGTCCAACAGATTTATTTGGTAGCAAAAGTTTTCAGAGTTTCACTCCTTCTTCAGGTGAGTGCAGAGTTGTGTTCACAAACAGAGCATATATGGACACAAACTCAGTTTACAAGACAATGGTTGAAATGCGATCTTTACAAGTAATCAAGGTGCAGACAATGTGAGTGGAGAGAGTGTTAAGCACAGGTTAAAGAGGTGTGTATTGTCTCCAGCCAGGACAGTTAGTGAGATTTTGCAAGACCAGGCAAGTCATGGGGGTTACAGATAGTGTAACATGAACCCAAGATCCCGGTTGAGGCCGTCCTCGTGTGTGCGAACTTGGCTATCAGTTGTCTACCTGATACATTGCAGGAAAGGATGTCCCGATACATTGGGGAGACCATGCTGATGCTACGACAACAGATGAATACACACCGCTCGACAATCACCAATCAGAAGTGTTCTCCTCCTGTCGGGGAATACTTCAGCAGTCACGGGCACTCAGACTCTGACTTCGGGTAAGCGTTCTCCGAGGGGGCCTTCGCGACACACGACAATGCAGAATCGCTGAGCAGAAACTGATATCGTAATCAGCAGGAGGATTCCTTGCTCATGTTTGACCTGGTGCCATGAGACTTCATGGAGTCCAGAGTTAATATTCAGGACTCCCAGGACAATTCATTCTGACTGTATACCACCGTGCTGCCATCTCGGATGTCCACAAGGAATAGCCAGTAATGGTGATGCTGATGACTAGGACATTATCTAAAGGTGTGATCCTGTGAGGATGACTACGTCAGGCTGTTGCTTGACTAGTCTGTGACGCAGCTCCCCTAATTATGGCACAAGCTCCCAGATGTTAGTAAGGAGGACTTTCTCCGATGCACATTCTCTGTAACTCTACATCTCCCTCCAGACAACCAAGTTGAATTTGGAAATAAATTATTTGTCAAAGTTGAGAGAATTGAATAGGTATCAGCAAGTTGTTGATAATAAGGAGACAGGGCTGGGTTTGCCATTATTGCTTCCAGTGCCTTGTTCCATTCATTTTGTAGCAGTTGAATTCAACTGAGTGGCCATTTCAGAGGGGTTTAAGAGTCAACCACATTGCTGGTCTGGAGTCACATATAGGCCAGTCCAGGTAAGGACGGCAGATTTCCTTCCCTAAAGGACATTAGTTTGATTTGCTTTGATTTGATGGCATCTGCTGTGGACCTGTTGCATCATTAGGTGAACTGTAGTGGATCCAGTTTGCCTAATACTGTAGGGAAAGAGGGCAGCTCGGTGGCTCAGTGGTTAACACTGCTGCCTCACAGCGCCAGGGACCCAGGTTCAATTCCAGCCTTGGATAACTGTGCAGAGTTTGCATGTTCTCCTCGTGTCTGCGTGGGTTTCTTCTGAGTGGTTCGGTTTGCTCCCCCAGTGCAAAGATTAAGTGAATTGGCAATGTTAAATTGCCCCTTAGTGGGAACAAAATGTATAGGTTAGGGGGAATTAGCCATGGTAAATGTACAAGATTGGGGGGAAGACAGTGTGCCTGGATGAGACGCATGATGGGCTGAATGGCCTCCTTCTGCACTGCAGGGATTCAATGGATTTCATGAATAGGAAATTATGTTGATTGAATTAGATGATATTGGGTGGGAGAATGCTCTGGTGGAGCATAAAAACCAGCAGGGATCAGATGGGCCGAAAGGCTTGTTTCTCCAATGCACATTCTCTGTAACTCTACATCCCCCTCCAGACAACCAAGTTGAAGTTGGAAATAAATTATTTGTCAAAGCTGGGAGAATTGAATAGGTATCAGCAAGTTACTGATAATCTACTTGTATGCATTTTGCAGTTAAAGTAAAAATTACAGGCAGCACATGCAGTCAGATCCTGTGATTTCCTTATTTGCCAACACTATTCTTTTTTACTTCTGCCGTTAAACCATGAATAAATTTGTTCTTTCAATAAAGTAAGTCTTGATATAAACTTTACCATCAAAAAAGGCACTTTCTCTGCATTACACATAAAACTGAAATTGCCCATAATCTACATGTAAGAATTATTAAGTCCATTCAAGCATGTAATAGAAATTATTTGCAACTGTTTAAATATATTCTTTTCTCATTTCTGTGACTCAACGTTACAAAGATCAAAACTGCTTATATCTGCACACAATTGCAACAACGTCCTCTAGTTAAATGTGAAACTCTTCAAACTTTTGGATGTGAACCAGAAGGAACTATTATTTTGTTTTGCCAATTTCCTGTCTAAAGTCTCGGCTATTCCCACGGTCCTTTGACGGATATTTGTGGTAAACCATAAGTTAAAATATTCTCACAATATGCGAACTATCAAAACGTTTACAGTTATATAGAATGTCAATTTGAGATATTTGGAACACTGTGAAATATATTTTACATTTTAATAGCTTCTTACTTGTATTTTTCAAGCTTTTCATGATCTGATTCCTGTGGAAGTAATTGGTATGTTTTCCCAACCTCCATCCTCTTTCAATGGAATCATCTGGAATGTTTTTCAACCAGATTAGACATACACCCCCCCATGACAGGACCATCAAAGAAAATGGTGCACAAGTCATTGCAACCACTGTACAACTAAAACAGGCTGGAAAGTAGTACAGGAAACCTCTATCTCCAATGTTTAAATCAAACATAACATTGATGCGTGACGCCTTCCTCTAGATGTCTTACCACAATTCCATTGATTCCAGAGCTGAGAGGTTTGTCTTATGAAGAGAGATTGAGTAGTTTAGGCCCATACTCTCTACAGTTTAGAAGAATGAAAGGAGATCTAATCGAGGTATACAAGACGATAAAAGGTATTGACAAAGTGGATGCTGAGCAGATGCTTCCTCTTTTGGGGCAATCTAGAACAAGAGATCATAGTTATAGGATAATAGGCAGCAGATTTAAAACAGGGATGAGGAGAAACTACTTCTCTCAAAGTGTCCTGAATCTGTGCACCATGCCAGAGCGCAGTAGATGCCGGGACATTGTGTAAATTTAAGGTGGAGGTAGGCAGATTTTTAATTATTAATGTGTTGATGTGCTACGGTGAATGGGCAAGAAGGTGAAGTTGAGACCAACACAAGATCAGCCATGATTGTATTGAATGGCGGAGCAGGCTTGAGGGACTGAATTCCGACTTCTGCTCCTAGTTCTTACTGAGACAGGCGCTTCTTTAATTGGTGCCAAAGCTTTTGCCACCATAAAGCGCACAAATGTAAGATGATTTAGGATTAGTGAATGGGTGTTCATGCTTAGAAGTTTTTTGACAGACTCCCCCTCCCACCCCACACCTCTGATTTCCATCCCCCCACCTCCTCATCCCAATCATCTATCTGTCCTCAGATTACAACTTCAGTAGCTTCTAAACAGCAGTTGCGGTTGTGTGAGACATTTTCAACAAAGTGGCAAAAGTTTAAAAGGAACAAACAATTAGACATATCTGTCAAATCAGAGGACAAGTTAATTAAGATGATAAAGACTTATGTAGGAGTCTGAGATTTCCTATTTGGGTAACAAAGCAAAGGTAACATAGAACTGGTAAAAAAAATTTTTGGTTATCCTGCAATCTGAATGTTGGCCAGGATTTTGTAGACATAGTCACGACAATAATTGTCAGCTTTTGCTGTCATTATTCCTCGGAAACTGACAGCAATTTCTAGCATCTGTACTCCTGGGGAGGCGGTGATGTAGTGGTATTGTCACTAGACTAGAATCCAGAGACTCAGGGTTATACTCTGGAGACCCGGGTCTGAATTGTACTGTCAGCCGTGGTGGGATTCAAATTCAGTAAGAATCTAGAATTAAAAGTCTAATGATGCCTACAAAACTATTGTCAATTGTTGTTAAAAACCCATCTGGTTCACTAATGTCCTTTAGGGAAAGGAAATCTGCCGTACTTACCCGGTCTGGCCTACATGCGACTCCAGACCCACCACAATGTGGTTGACTCTCAAATGCCCTCTGAAATGGAGGGCAAATTAGGGATCGGCAATAAATGCTGGGCTCAGCCATTAATGCCCACGTCCCATAAAATGGATAAATATATAAAACTTGCGCAGTTAAATGTAGAAATCCAGAAGTTTCTGTCAGTGATTCTACACTTCCCCATATTAGAGTATCCAGACAGCAGTTAATTCAAAATCACTGAATGATGGAACCTTGCCCTTTTACAGTACAATCTTGCTGAAAAAATTCTTGAAAATGTTACACCCTGTTGAATGAGATGTAATTGGGTTTTTAACAGCATATGAATCTTATAATCATTGCCTGGCAGTCCTGCTTTCCGTGAAAATCTAATTACCATTAAAAAAATGCACACAATTTAAAAATAATTTTTTTATATAAAGCTTTCTGATATTTCCACTTCTCGGATAGTCGTGCTGATGTCCCAATCATATATTTTCCTCTCTGTAAGATTTTAATTACAAGTGAAAAATGATCTGTGTATTTTACTTTTGGGTTTGCTGTCCGTAAGAATATATCAATGTGGTTGGTTTAATAAGTGAATGTTGCTGCTGAGTGATGAGTCAATAAGTAAAACATACATTTAAGAACATCGCTAAAAGCAAGTTATGGAAGCAGAATTTATAATGGCTTTTAAAATGGAAATGGATGAATATTTGAAGATCAATATAAACAGTGGTCAAGAAAACATCGATTAAATAATAGTAATTGAATAATTGTTTCAGCTGGAATCATAGAATGGCTACAGCACAGAAGGAGGCCATTCACTCTGTCATGTCTGTACTAGTCCTCTAAAGGAGCAATTCAACCAATGATCTCTCCCCACCTTTTCCCCATAGCCCTGAATGTTTTCCTTTTCAAATAATAATCCAATTTCCTTTTGAATGCCTTGATTGAACCTTCTCCCATCTCGCTGTCTGTAGTGCATTCCAGGTCTTTAGGACTTTCTGCATGAAAAAGCATTTCCTCATATCGTCATTGCTGCTTATGCCAATTACCCTAAATCTACCTCCTCTGGTTTTCGATCATTTTACCAATGGGAAAGGTTGCCTGCATCTATTGTGTCCAGACCCCTCATGATTTTGAAAATGTCTATTCCAGTCTTTCTCAGCCTTCGCTTCTTCGAAGAAAACAATCTGAATTTCTCCAATATTTCTGCATAACTGAAGTTCCTCATCTTCTCACTTCTGTGAATCTTTTTTCTTATCTAAAACCTTCACATCATTCTAAAATGCAATGTCCAGGACGGGACACAATGCTCCAGTTCAGGTTGAACCTATGTTTTATACATGTTTAACATAATTTCCTTGCTTTAGTCCTCCTCAAGCCCAGGATACTTTATCAACTGCCCCATTAACTAGTCCTGCACTTTCAATGATTTTTGTACATATATAGTCAGATCCGTCTGACCCTGCACCCACTTTAGAATGGTACCCTTTATTTTAGATTGTCTGTATGCATTCTTCCGACCTGCCAAATCATTTTACACTTCTCTGCATGAAATTTCATCGGTCACTTCCACCAATCTATGCCCTATTGAAATTCTACGGTTCATAATACTTCAAAGTTTCTTGTTGCTGCATATTTTGAAACTGGGCCCTGTACACAAAGGTACAGGTCATTCATGTATACCAGAAAGGGTAAGGGTCTTAACACCAAACCCTAGGGAACTCCACTGTAAACCTTCCTGTAGTTCAAAAAATAATGCATCAATAACATTACCATCTTAACAAATCCATGCGGCTTTCCTTAATTAACACAAATTTACCAAAGTAACCATTAATTTTGTCCCAAATTATCATTTCTGAAAGCTTCCCTATCACTGAGGTTAAACTGATTGGTCTGTAGTTGTTGGGCTTACCTTTACACCTTTTATGAACATTTACCATTCTCTAATCCTCTGATACAACATCTGTGTCAGAAGAAGATTAGAAAAGTATAGACGGTGCCTTTGCAATTTCCATTCTCACTTTCCTCAGGATCCTCTGATGTGTTTCATCCAGTTTTGGTACTTTAATCAACTTTAAGACACTCTTCCCAATACATCGTCCAAGTCAATTTTAAATACTTCAAATACCTGAACTACCTTCTCTTTCACCATCACCTGGGCAGCATCTTCTTCCTTGCTAAAGACAGATGCACAGTAATGCCTCAGCCATGCCCTCTGCTTCCATGTGTAAATCTCCTTTTTAGTCTACAATTGGCCCTGTGGTATCCAGTAATGGGTTAATCTAAAAAGAGTATGCCAGAAAACAGCAACTGCAGAGAGATGGACATGACCAGAGGCTGCTGAATATGTCCCTGAATGATAATAAGCTACCTTGAAAGTGTTTAACCACAAAATGTGGTATTTGCTGTGATATTGTGCTTTAACAACACCGCAACAGAACTGATTACATTTGGAGGTGGAGATGTCCTTTAACAATGTGAGGTGGGATCCATTGCGTCCTATTGTGAAGAATAACAGAAGCAATGAACTAATCAACAAGTGGGATGGATCCGAGAAATGGGCTAATCAACGGCACAGTGCCACCAACAAGCTAAATTCCCATGGCTGTGGAAGAAAGGAGGATAAAGGGAAGGCTGCGAAACAGGTGTAGCAGGAAAAACCGAGACCAAGACTCCAGAAGCAGACCCGAAGTTTGGAATTTGTGAGTAAATACCCTGACAGCAGCCTTAATGAACCTGAAGGCAGAAGGGTAATATCACACACAAAGTAAAGTATGTTGGTTGATGCAATTGGGATATTTAGTGATTAAGTGGACTTTAATAAAATGAAGTTGAAACTTTAGCAGCTTGTTACTCAGTACCACTGGCAAGTGTAGGATATGCTGCGAGATGCAGGACAACAGCCCCTGCATTCACTTTTCACCAATCTTTTACTATCGAGGGGATTTTTTTTTAATTTGATTTATTATTATCACATGTATTAGCATACAGTGGAAAGTATTATTTATCACGCACTCTATAAGCAAAGCATACCATTCATACAGAAGGAAATGAGAGTGCAGAATGCAGTGTTACAGTCATAGCTAGGGTGTGGGGAAATATTAACCGAATATAAGATAGGTCCATTCAAAAGTCTGATGACAGTGGGGAAGAATCTGTTCTTGAGTTGGTTGGCTTTTGTATGTTTTTCCCAATGGAATAAGGTTGAAGAAAGCATATCCAGAGTGCGTGGGGTCTTGATTATGCTGGCTGCTTTTCCAAGGCAGCAGGAAGTGGTAGACAGAGTCAATGAATGGAGAGGCTGGTTTGTGTGATGGACTGGGCTTCATTCACAACCCTTTGTAGTTTCTTGCAGTCTTTGGAGCGGGAGCCATACCAAGCTGTGATACATCCAGAAAGAATGCTTTCTCTAGTGCATCTGTAAAACTTGGTGAGAGTCGTAATGAGAGGCAGTGGTGTAGTGATATTGTCACTGAACTAGCATTCCAGTGACCCAGGGTAATTCTCTGGGGACCCAGGTTCGAATATCACCATGGTAGATGGTGAAATTCAAATTCAATTAAAATCTGGACTTAAATGTTGAATGATGACCATGAAGCGATTGTCGTAAAAAGCCATCTAGTTCTTCACTAATGTCCTTTCAGAAGGCAAATCTGTAGTCCTTACCTGTTCTGATCCATGCGCGACTCCAGATCCACAGCAATGTATTTGGCTCTCAGATGCTGCCACGGATGGGCAGTGAATGCTGGCCCAGCCAGCCATGCCCACATCCCATGAATGAATAAAAATGGTATGCCTATATATAACGATATAGCAGAGTTGCAGCATAAGCACATGGGCCAATTGTTTCTCTCTGCGCTGTAATGTTCTACGATTTTTAAGAAAATTTGATTTACCTAATTTCTCATTATTTGACAGAAAGCCCCTATCTTTAGCAGAACTGTCTCATGTTGCTCTGTCTCTCCATGCCTTAGTAAATTTGGAGAACGTTGCTTTCTGGTATGGTTATTAGTTGATCTACATTAAATATACATTTCATTTACAAACTTTAAAAGCAATTCTCAATAAGCACGGAGCACAAGAATTGGTACCTGAGCCCCAACAGAAATGATGTGTCAAATATATTTATACAGAAGTGGGCAGCACAGTGGTTAGCACTGTTGCCTCACGGCGCCAGAGGACTGGGTTCTATTCCAGGCTTGGGTCACTATCTGTGTGGAGCTTACACGTTCTGCCTGCGTCTGCGTGGGGTTTCCTCCGGTTTCCTCCCACAGTCTGAAAGACGTGCTGGTTAGGTGCATTGGCCATGCTAAATTCTCGCTCAGTGTACCTGAACAGACGCCGGAGTGTGTCACAGTAACTTCATTGCAGTGTTAATGTAAGCCTTATTTGTGACTAATACAGTTAGACATGCCCGAATAAGGAAAAATCTGACACATTGCAAAATCAGTTCTAAATTGAAAAATTGAGCAGCTTGTTTCACACAATTGTACTTTTTTTCCCCCTGTAGGGTTTTCCTGAAATTGGACAAGCAAGTATCTAAAAAAAATGAGAAATTTTAAGGGCAAATATTATTCAATGGATATCAAGTTTTCTTGATGTTTGCATTCGTTTTAAGAAAGAGAAATGATCCCTCCCACAAAACTGAACCCAGCTAGGGATGGAGTTTAAACTGCGCTCCTTACAGACCTTTGAATGGTCTGAGAACATTGGGGGAGGGGGGCACACTAATAGGAATGGTTTAAAAACCTGTTAACTGTTTCATATAATTTACTGAAGATCTGGTTACTTGCATATGAATGTAATTAGTAAATGGTTCCACATGATTTTACAAGAAATGATTTTTAGTTATTTAAAATCATGGGTGGTTGGTTAGATACTGTCAACAAAATGTTTATGCTTGTGATAAATCCATTTTATCCAGCTGGACCGCATTACCATTCCTAAATTAATCAAGAGTTAATCATTGAAAAAAAAATCTCTTTAAGAAAGCACAACCTGGTCATGCTGGTTCAGGTCAGATTTTGCTATTGGTGATATGCAAATATCAGCGGACAAACTTGAGGAAAGAAAACTTCACAAAGCTAGTGCAATTTTGGGTGTGGTTTGCACCTCGACGGTCTGACTGCACTCAAAGCAGAAATTTCCCAGCATTACGTTCAGTGGGACATTCGCTTGTTTTCACTTGGCTGTTGTAATGTAGTGGCACTCAGACATTCACAAGAGACCTCAGACTTGGTTAGGAACAAAATGTATTAATTGATAGTGAGAAATTTGATAGAGAAGTTCACAGTTCTAGGCTGTCTTGAGTACTTACATGCTTACTACATGGCTTCCGGATGTCCTCTGCCAGAGAGAGGACACAACCCTCTGGGGTGATCACTCACGCTCAGTTCCCATTGGTCCCTCAAGTCAGGTGACCCACTTCTATTGTACTGTCTTAAAGAGATAGCACAGTCACCACAGTTGTCAACACCAAAGAGAACCCAGTTTTAAAAAAACAAGAGCACTTGGCATCACCACATGCAGATCCAGACAGGACTGTGATACTGAGTTCCATAAATCAGCCACTATACTGGGGTGTGGAGCACTGAGCAGAGTTTGAGTGGCGTTTCCTTAGTACAACAGAAAAACTTGGGAGATAATGCACAACCCGTCAGTTGTCAACTCAGGAATGTCTTGGGCAATGGCCAAGGGAAAATCAAGCAGACCAAATGGGTAAACTATGAAAGAATAATAAATTGGAGACCAACAAAACCAGTAAATGCAGGATCAGTGTACCATCGTGTTCACATTTCCCATGGATGAGGATAGGTTTGGGGGGGTGGTGACAATTGACTGTAAAAATACTTATTTGGAGGGGGGCCAATTTCAGTGCTTTGAGATTGGATCAGTCCTTGGTAACTTGGAGTCAAAGATTGGCAGACGTAACTCTAACCAAACAACAGACTACCATTTAGCACTGGACATGCTAAATTCTCCTTCAGTGTACTCGAATAGGTGCCAGAGTGTGATAACGAGGGGATTTTCACAGTAACTTCATTGCAGTGTTAATGTAAGCTATTTGTGACACTAATAAATAAAATAAAGGGGTGGCATGCTGACACATGGTTAGCGTTGCTGCCTCACAGCGCCAGGGACCCAGGTCCAATTTCGGCCTTGGGTTACTGTCTGTGAGGAGTCTACACATTCTCCCGGCTGCTCCAGTTTCCTCCCACAGTCCAACGATGTGCAAGTTAGGTGGACTGACCATGCTAAATTGTTCCTTAGTGTCAGGGGGATCAGCTAGGGTAAATGCATGGGATTAGGGGGATAGGGCCTGGGTGGAATTGTTGTCAGTACAGACTTGAAGGACTGAATGGCCTCTTTCTCCACTGCTGGGATTCTATGATTCTGATTCATTGAAGTGATAACTACGGTGTTAACACATCTATTATATAAATGTGGAGTTGTTACGCTACATAATGAAGGAACATGTCAAGTAGGGACTTCTTACTAGGTTTGGTGATTGTGATTATTTCTTCTCTTGAAATCCAATTATTAAAGATCACCTGAGGGTAGAGAAGAAAGATGGCAGGAGGAGCAGGAAGGTGGTGGCATAATGACAATGTCACTGGACTAGCAATGCAAAGGCCCAGGTTAATACTGTGAAGGAGAGTGGTTCAAATCCCATGACAGTAGCAGCTGGTACAGTATAATTTCAATTAATAAATCTGGAATTAAAAGGTTACTCTTTTAACAAAAATTGCCATGAAAACCCATGAGGAACTCGGCCATCCTGGATGTGACTCCAGAGGTGCAGTAATGTGGTTGACTTTAGGTCCTCTGAGAGTTGTCCCACAGACTGGTCAGCAACAGCATGATGCACTCAAATGCACAGAAACATACCCTACAGACAACATTCCTGACATCATCCTCCCTGGACATGACCTGTCGCAGGACAGACCCACCAGAGGTGGTAGCACAGTGGTATACAGTCCAGGAAGTCCTCAATATCAATTCTGTATTCTATAAGGTCAAAATATGTGCAAGGAAATCTCCTACTAATTACCAACTACTGTCTGCCTGGATCACCACCCCACCTTCAGCTGATGATTCCATTGTTATTGACACATCCGTCTTGCATCCCTGCATTGCACAAATACAAAGTGGCAAAATGCATCACCGTGACTAGTTAACAGACTCAACTGTTGTGAGGAAGCAGTGGTTCAGTTTGTGTCGTGGCCTTATTTGAATAGCAGAGCAGTTTTTCTGGCATTGTGATTAACATTGACCTCTCAATCAGCATCACCAATAAAAGGTTGACAAGTCATTGGTGGCACAATGGTTAGCACTGCTGCTTTACAGATCCAGGGATCCATGTGCAATTCCAGCCTTGGGTTACTGTCTGTGTGGAATTTGCACATTCTCACTATGTCTGCATGAGTTTCCTCCAAGTGCTTCAGTTTCTTCCCATAATCCAAAGCTTATTCTCTCGTAAAGTGATATCAAAACAGTGTGTATAATGCAGCATTTTCTCTTTTGGTTTCAGATCTGAGCATCCGCAGAAATTTGCTTTTATATATTGCATAATCTACAAGATGCACTGCAGGAACGCACCAAAGCACCTGTAATAGCACCTTCCAAAGCCACTGTCCCTACCACCTAGAAGGACAAGGACAGCAAGATGCATGCAAACTGCCCTCCAAGCCACTTACCATACTGACTTGGAAATATATCATTGCTCCTTTACTGGCACTGGGTCAAAAACCCGCGACTCTCTTGCTAGTAACATTGTGGATGCATCTCCAGTTCAGGACAGCAGCTTACCACCACAGTCTCAAGGGCAATTAGGGATGGATAAATATATGCTGGTGCGGCCAACGACGCCCACATCCTGTGAACCAAGAAAAACCTACCCTAAAGATTAGTATGGTTGGAACCAAAAGGAGGTAAATTGTTCAGTTCCTGTAGAAAAAAGAAAACTGATGACCTAATCGTCTATATTTTGCATTGTTTGAAACATATTTCTGTGCATTGGGTGGCATGGTGGCACAGTGGTTAGCACTGCTGTCTCACAGCACCAGGGACCTGGGTTCAATTCCTGGCTTGGGTCATTGTCTGCGTGGAGGTTGTACATTCTCCCCATGTCTGCACAGGTTTCCTACGGGTGCTCGGGTATCCTCTCACAGTCCAAAGATGCACAGATTAGGTTGATTGGCCATGCTAAATTGCCCCTAGTGTAAATATTGGGATTACAGCAATAAGGCCTGGGTGGGAGTGTGGTCAGTGCAGACTCGATGGGCCAAATGGCCTTCTTCTGCACTGTAGGGATTCTACGATTTCTGACCCAATGAGAAAGGAGGTGTTACTAAACCTGTTTCTGGGGAATGAGGTGGATCAGATGTTAGTAAGGAATATTTACAGACTGCGACCATCATTTCACAGAGGATGAGCTATGGAATAGGACTTGTCGCAATTCAGAATGAAAATACTTATTGGGACAATTTCAGTGGGCTGAAAATAGAAACGTCCAAGGTAAATTGGAATCAGATTGATAGGCAACACCATAATCAAACAACTATCTTTTTTTAAATTCAGTTATGGAATGTGAGCGTCGCTGGCTCGGCCAGCATTTATTGCCCATCCCTAACTGCCCTCCATTTCAGAGGGCATTAAAGGGCCAACCACATTGCTGTGCAGTCATATGTAGATCAGACTGGGTAAGGATAGCCGATTTCATTCCCTAAAGGACATTAGTGAACTGGATGTGTTTCTACAATAATTGACAATGGTTTCCTAGTTATCAATAGACTTTTAATTCCAGGTTTTTTATTGAATTTAAATTTCATCATCTGCCATGGTGGGATTTGAACCTGGGGCCCCAGGTCTGCCCTAGGTCTACTGGGTTACTAGTCCAATGACAATACCACTATGCCACTGCTTGGATACAGTCATGATACATTCCCATGAAGGAGAAAGTAAGGCAAGCAACGCTGGATGATGAAAGAGAGAGAAAGAGAATAAAATCAAGCAGAACATGAGGGTACATGACAGACGTCAGGTTGTTAATACAATTGAGAACGAGGTTGAATATAGAATTCATAGTGAAAGTGATAAAGAAAATAAAAAGGGACAAATCAAGAACATGAAAGGGACTGGCAGCTAACATTAAAGGGAATACAAAAGTCTCCAATAGGCACAGAAATAGTAAAAGGGCAGTAAGAGGAGTGGGGCCAATTAAAGACCAAAAAGGGGATTTACACATGGATACATTCAGCATGGCTGCAGTATCAAATAAACATTTTGCATCTATCTATACTAGGGAAGAAGATCTGAAGTCACATTGAAAGAGAAAGTTGTTGAGATACTAGAGGGACAAAACACTGCCTGAGAGCCTAGTGGAGGTGGATTTAATCAATTTTTAAAAGGGAATTGGATAAGCACCTGATGTGAAAATAATTGTAGGGCTAGGAGCCAGAGAGTGCGATTGGCTAACTTTCCCTTACAGTGAGAGCCAATATGTGCACAAAGGGCCAAATGTCCTCCTTCTGTGTTACAACCATTGCATAACTCTATATTGGAAGGAGCGGTCACAGTATGGTTGAATTTAAAATACAGATGGAGTGTGAGAAGATAAAATCAAATACCAGTCTCTTATGCTTACATAAAGGAGAACTACAAGGGGATGAGGGAGGACATGGCTAAGGTAGACTGACAGCAAACTTTATAATGGAACAATCGAGGAACAATGGAGACTTTCAAAGTGATTTTTCACAGTGTTCAGTAAAAGTAGATACTAGAGATAAGGAAGAACTGTAGAAAAAGAGTTAATCAGCCATGTATATCTAAGGAAATAAAGGAGGGTATCAAACTGAAAGAAAATGCATACAAAGTGCAAGGATTAGTGGAAACTGGAGGATTGGAAAATCTTTAAAGGTCAGTGTCAGCCACGAAAAATGCTATACAGAAAAGTAAGATGGATTATGAGAGTAAACTAGCTCAGAAAATAAAAACAAATAGCAAAAGTTTCTATAAATATATAAAACAAAGAAGAGTGGCTAAAGTAAACATTGGTCCTTCAGAGGATGAGAAGGGGGATGTAATAACTGGAAATGAGAAAATGGCTGAGACATTGAACAAGTATTTTGTGTTGGTCTTCACAGCGGAAGATACAAATAACATGTCAAAAATTGATGACAGGAGGGCTATGGCAGGTGAGGACCTAGAAATTATTATCACGAAAGAGGTAGTGTTGGGTAAGCTAATGGGGCTAAAAATAGACAAGTCTCCTGGCCCTGATGGAACGCATCCCAGTGTACTAAAAGAGATAGCACGAGAAATTGCAAATACACTAGTCGTAATTTACCAAAATTTGCTGAACTCTGGGGTGGTTCCCGCAGATTCGAAAATAGCAAATGTGATGCCACTGTTTAAAAAAGGAGGTAGACAAAATGCGGGTAACTGTAGGCTGGTTAGCTTAACTTCTGTAATAGGGAAAATGTTTGAATCTATCATCAAGGAAGAAGTAGCAAGACACTGGATATAAATGTCCCATTGGAAAGACACAGCATGGATTCATGAAAGGCTAATGTTTGCTCAAGTTTGACTAATTTGGTGGAATTCTTAGAGAACATTATGTGCGTGGTGGACAATGGGGAACCTGTGGATGTGATTTTGATTTGATTTATTATTGTCACATGTATTAACATACAGTGAAAAGTATTGTTTCTTGCGTGCTATACAGACAAAACGTATCGTTCATAGAGAAGGAAACGAGAGAGCGCAGAATGTAGTGTTACACTCATAGCTAGGAAGTAGAGAAAGATCAACTTAATGCAAGGTAAGTCCATTCAGCAGCAGGGAAGATGATGTTCTCGAGTTAGTTGGCACGTGACCTTAGACTTATGTATCCTTTTCCTGAAGGAAGAAGGTGGAAGAGAACATCCTGGATGCAAGGGGTCCTTAATTATGCTGGCTGCTTGCTAAGGCAGCTGGAAGCATAGACAGAGTCAATGGACGGGAGGCTGGTTTGCATGATGGATTGGGCTACATTCATGACCTTTTGTGATTCAACCAGAAAGAATGCTTTCCATGATGCATCTGTAAAAGTTGGTGAGAGTCATAGCTGGCATGCCAAATTTTCTTAGTCTTCTGAGAAAGTAGACTTTTAGAGAAAGTAGAGATGCATGGGGATTTTTCAGAAGGCATTTGACAAAATGGCACTTCAAAGGCTGCTTGCTGCATAAAATAAAGGTGCATGGTGTTATAGGTAATATATTATCATGGGTAGAGGATTGGTTAACTAACAGAAAGCAAAAAGTGGGGGTAAATGGATGTTTTTCTGGTTGGCGATCAGTGACTAGTGGTGTGCCTCAGGGATCACGGTGGGGTCTGCAATTGTTTATGATTTACATAGATGATTTGGAGTTGGGGACCGAGTGTAGTGTGCCAGAATTAGCAGATGACACTAAGATGGGTGGCAAAGCAAAGTCTGCAGAGGACACTGAAAGTCTGCAAAGGGATATAGATAGTCTAAGGAGTGGGTGAACGCCTGGCAGATGGAGTACAATGTTGGGAAATGTGAGGTCATCCATTTTGTAAGAATAACAGCAAAATGGACTATTATATAAATGAGAAGAATTGTTTGATAGAGCAGACGCAGCACAGATTCGTTAAGGGGAAGTCGTGTCTGACGAATTTATTGGAATTCTATGAGGATGTGTCTAGTGCGGTGGACGGAGGGGAACCAGTGGATGTGGTGTTTCTTGATTTTCAGAAGGCCGCACAAAAGGTTGTTACAGAAGGTTAGGGGGCACGGAGTTGGGGGTAAGGTGTTAGCGTGGATAGAGGATTGGCTGTCAAATAGGAGGCAGAGAGTAGGTGTCAATGGGTGCTATTCAGATTGGCAGTTGGTGACTAGTGGAGTGCCCCAGGGATCGGTGCTGGGGCTTCAGCTATTTACCATTTATATAGATGATCTGGAGGAGGGAGCTGAGTGTAGGGTGTTGAAATTTGCTGATGACACAAAGATAAGTGGAAAAGCAAATTGTGTGGAGGGTGTAGAAAGTCTGCAGAGGGATCTAGATAGGCTGAGCAAGTGGGCGAGGACCTGGCAGATGGAATACAATGTTGGCAAGTGTGAGGTTATCCATTTTGGCAGGAATAATAGTAGGAGAGACTACTACTTAAAGGGCAAAAAGCTGTAGCATGCTACGGTGGGGAGGGACCTGGGGGTCCTTGTGCATGAGTCGCAAAAACCCAGCCTACAGGTGCAGCAGGTGGTCAGGAAGGCGAATGGGATGCTGGCCTTTATAGCGAGGGGGATTGAATATAAAAGTAGGGAGGTTTTGCTGCAACTGTACAGGGCACTGGTGAGGCCACAGCTGGAGTATTGTGTGCAGTTTTGGCCGCCGTACTTGGGCAAGGATATTTTGGCCTTGGAGGGAGTGCAGAGGAGGTTCACTAGGCTGATACCGGAGATGAGGGGGTTGAACTATGAAGAGAGGCTGAATAGACTGGGCTTGTACTTGTTAGGGTTTAGAAGGATGAGGGGGTATCTTATAGAGACGTATAAGATGATGAAGGGGATGGATAGGGTAGAGGTGGAGAGGTTCTTCCCACTCAGAAAGGACAACAGGACTAGAGGGCACAGCCTCAAGACAAGGGGGGTGCAGTTTAGAACGGAGTTGAGAAGGAACTTCTTCAAAGGGTGGTGAATCTCTGGAATTCTCTGCCTGTTGAAGTGGCGGAGGCTACCTCGCTAAATATATTTAAGACGCGGGTAGATAGGTTTTTGGTAGGCAAGGGGATTGAGGGTTATGGGGAGAAAGCGGGAAAGTGGAACTGAGCCACTTCAGATCAGCCATGATCTTTGTGAATGGCGGGGCAGGCTCAAGGGGCTAGATGGCCTACTCCTACTCCTATTTCCTATGTTCTTATGTAAAAAATTGCAGCATGCTGCTGTGCAGAGGGACCTAAATGTCCTTGTGCAGGAATCACAAAAGTTGGTTTGCAAGTGCAGCAGGTAATTAAGAAGGCAAATGGAATTTTGTCCTTCATTGCTAGAGGGATGGAGTTTAAAAATAGTGAGGTTATGTATATGTATATAAGGTGCTAGTGAGGTCACACCTGGAGTACTGTGTACAGTTTTGTTCTCTTTACTTGAGAAAGGATATACTGACAGTGGAGAGGGTACAGAGGAGATTCACCATGTTGATTCTGGAGTTGAGAGGGTTGGCTTATATGGAGAGACTGAGTAGACTGGGGCTATACTCATTGGAATTCAGAAGGATGAGAGGAGATCTTATGGAAACATATAAGGTTATGAAGGGAATAGATAAGATAGAAGTTGTTTCCAATGGCCAGTGAAACTAGAACTAGGGGGAATGGCCTCAAAATAAGGGGGAGCAGATTTAGGATTGCGTTGAGGAAGAACTTCTTCACCCAAAAGGTTGTGGATCTGTAGAATTCCCTGTCCAGTGAAGCAGTTGAGGCTACCTCATTGAATGTTTTTAAGGCAAGCACAGGTACATTTTTGAACAGTAAAGAAATTAACGGTTATGGTTATTGGGCGGGTAAGTGGAGCTGAGTCCACGGAAAGATCAACCATGATCTTATTGAATGATGGAGCAGGCTCGAGGGGCCAGATGGTCCACTCCTGCTCCTACTTCTTATGTTCTTTTGTTCTTATATTTCATGAAACATTCATACAGAACAGAATAAAATAAAGTCAGAAAATGACTTAATCCATTAACACACTGGACAACACTTCTGATCTGTGGGAAGGAAAAGTTGCAGAAAGTCAGACGATGAACCAACTATAATTTAAAAGAACTATAAATTACTTGTAGATGCACAAAGGAATGTAAAAAGTCATTAGCCTGTTAAGTAGGGTATTTCTTATGGGTTTGCCCAATGAGGCCCATTTCATTGTAGTTATGCAAGCAGAACATGAATTATACTAGTCAGATCTTACTGTTTTCCCCATTAATTTAACATACAGCAGAATGTTTGATGTTTGCAATATGCTGGTTGCATTTTATGTAACATGGACCATTTGCGAAACATCATTACGTAAATATGCAACAACTATCCGAATAATATGTAATATCCAATGTGTCTTTTTCTTGCGGATATGTGGAAGTTACAGTTGGGACACAAGTAGATCAATTCCAGAACTGTCATTGAATCCTTTGGTCAAAGATGTGCAAATAAATTTGCATCCAGAGTGGTATGATAACGCTGTGTTTTGGTTATTACTTCCTCGTCTTACTTATCCTGCTGTTTTACTTTTCTGTACTCAATATTGTAAAGCCCTTTGTACTTTTAAGTTTGTAATCATTTACCTCCATTTACACAGCAAAAATAAAGGGTTTGCTTGGTTGCAACCTCTGCCTCATTGTCAAACCTTGCCCCTGGGGCAAATGGTTGTTGGTTGAAGCCTCAGACCAGGGTTTCAGCACATAGTAACTTTCAACTGAGATGTTAAACTGAGACTCTGTATACCTTCTGAAACATACCCAACACCATTTTAAATTTAGGATCATAGAAAGCCTACAGTACAGAGAGAGGTCATTCGGTCCATCGAGTCAGCACCGACCACAATCCCACCCCCATATCCCTACATATTTACCCACTAATCCCTCTAACCTACACATCTCAGGACACTAACGGGCAATTTAAGCATGGCCAATCGACCTAACCCCCATATCTTTGGATTGTGGGAGGAAACCAGAGCACCAGGAGGAAACCCACGCAGACACGAGGAGGATGTGCAAACTCCACACAGACAGTGACCCAAGCCAGGAATCGCACCCAGGTCCCTGGAGCTGTGAAGCAGCAGTGCTAACTACTGTGCCACCCCTCCACTCTTCAAGTTACAAAGTCAATGCTCAGAGTGGACTGGGCAAACCTAAATCTACCTTACCACTTGCTCCAAAATCCAAACTCACATTCAAATTGAATCCAATTCACAGCCCCACAACAGAGACAAACAAGATCCAAACCGACAAAACAAAGCATTGCACCCTTTCCTGGGCCTGATGCCACGCTCAATCCCAGGCAAAAGGTCGAGCACTGTTTTATGAACAGCACAGGAATTCTCCAATTATCCTGGCAAACAGCTATCCCTCAATGTACATCATTAGAATAGATTCACTGGTTCACGATCTCATTGCTTCCTTACTTTGCTTTAAATTTTTATGGCTCATTATCTTGTTTTGCCATTTGGAATAGATTATGTGTCGAACTTCTCGAACAACCTGGCAAAATAAATGCACACATTGTCCTCTCCAATTCATTAGCATGTACATCAGAGGACGCTCGGAAGTCTGATAGGATGTGTGACTTGCATCCTGTCTGCCGGACTACTAACCGTTCCATTTTTATCCTGTTGGAACCAAACTCTGATCCCACTTTGCTTTCTGGCTGGCAAGATACACTCTCATACACCACTGTTAATAACACATCCGTCTTGGTGTCTTATCCCTGCATTGCACAAGTACAAAGTGGCAAAATGTACCGCTGCGACCAGTTAATAGACTCAACTGTTGTGAGGAAGCAGTGATTCACTTTGCGTCATGGCCTTATTTGAATAGTAAAAAGTCTGACAACACCAGGTTTTAGTCCAACCTATTTATTTGATAATACTCACAAGCTTTTGAGGGGACAGCCTCTTCGTCAGGTGAATGGAGAGTTCTGGCCTCAGACAGAGCATATAAAGCACAGACAGTTTAGAGATTACTGATTAAAATGCGAATCCTTACACCTAACCTGCTGTTCAAGGCCTGAAGTGGCTGATAATGTGAGTGGAAGGAGCACTGATCACAGTTTAAAGAGATGTGTATTGTCTCCAGACAGTACAGTAAGTGAGGTTTTGCAAACCCAGGCAAGTCACGGGGGTTACAGATAGTGCGACATGAACCCAAGATCCCTGTTGAGACCGTCCTCATGTGTGCGGAACTTGGCTATCAGTCTCTGTTCAGCAACTCTGCGCTGTCGTGTGTCGTGAAGGCCGCCTTGGAGAATGCTTACCCGAAGGTCAGAGGCTGAATGCCCGTGACCACTGAAGTGTTCGCCAACAGGAAGGGAACAGTCTTGCCTGGTGACTGTCGAGCGATGTTCATTCATCCGTTGTCGTAGCGTCTGCATGGTCTCCCCAATGTACCATGCTTCGGGACATCCTTTCTTGCAACGTATCAGGTAGACAATGTTGGCCGAGTTGCAAGAGTATTTACCATGTACCTGGTGGATGGTATTCTCACGTGAGATGATGGTATCCGTGTCGATGATCCGGCATGTCTTGCAGAGGTTGCTGTGACAGGGTTGTGTGGTATTGTGGTCACTGTTCTCCTGAAGGCTGGGTAGTTTGCTGCAAACAATGGTCTGTTTGAGGTTGTGTGGTTGTCTGAAAGCAAGAAGTGGGGGTGTGGGGATAGCCCTGGCGAGATGTTCGTCTTCATCAATGATATGTTGAAGACTCCGGAGAAGATGTCGTAACTTCTCCGCTCCGGGGAAGTACTGGACGACGAAGGGTACTCTGTCCACTGTGTCCTGTGTTTGCCTTCTGAGGAGATCGGTGTGGTTTTTCGCTGTGGCGCATCGGAACTGCCGATCTATGAGTCGAGCACCATATCCTGTTCTTACGAGGGCATCTTTCAGGGTCTGGAGGTGTCTGTCACGATCCTCCTCATCTGAGCAAATCCTGTGTATACGGAGAGCTTCTCCATAGGGAATGGCTTCTTTAACATGTTTAGGGTGGAAACTGGAGAAGTGGAGCATTGTGAGATTGTCTGTGGGCTTGCAGTACAGTGAGGTGCTGAGGTGACCATCCTTAATGGAGATGCATGTGTCCAAGAATGCAACTGATTCTGGGGAATAGTCCATGGTGAGTCTGATGGTGGGGTGGAATTTGTTGATATCATCATATAGTTGTTTCAGTGATTGTTCACCATGAGGCCAAAGGAAGAAAATGTCATCGATGTATCTAGTGTACAGCATCGGTTGAAGATTCTGTGCAGTGAAGAAGTCTTGTTCGAACCTGTGCATGAAGATGTTGGCATATTGAGGTGCAAATTTGGTCCCCATGGCTGTTCCATGTGTCTGGATGAAAAACTGGTTGTTGAAGGTGAAGACATTGTGGTCCAGGATAAAGCAGATGAGTTGTAAAATTGCATCTGGAAACTGGCAGTTGTCAGCATTGAGTACTGAGGCAGTCGCAGCAATGCCATCGTTGTGGGGGATGTTGGTGTAGAGCGCTGAGACATCCATTGTGACGAGGAGTGTCCCTGGTTCAACTGCTCCGTGTGTGCTGAGTTTCAGTAGGAAGTCCGTAGTGTCGCAACAAAAGCTGGGGGTTCTTTGTACAATGGGTTTCAGGATGCCCTCGACGTAGCCGGAGAGATTCTCACACAGAGTTCCATTGCCCGATACGATGGGACGGCCAGGTGTGTTTGCCTTGTGTATCTTTGGGAGGCAGTAGAGATCTCCAATGCGGGGAGTACGTGGAATGAGAGCACGGAGGGTCCGGATCAAAGGTCTTGATCAGATTGTTGAGTTGACGAGTGTGTTCTTTGGTCGGATCTGTGGGTAATTGTCTGTAGTGTTCCTCATTGTTTAGTTGTCGGTACACTTCTTTACAGTAATCCGTTCTGTTCAGTATGACGATGGCCCCTCCTTTGTCTGCTGGTTTGATGACAATGTTGCGGTTTGTCTTGAGAGCGTGGATGGCGTTGTGTTGTGCTTGGGTGATGTTCGGGGCTGTCTTGTGAGTGCGGCTGATGAATCTGGTGTTAACGCACCTCCTGATGGTTTGGGCATACATGTCCAGTCGAGGGCAGCGGCCTTCCGGAGCCACTTCAGGCCTTGAACAGCAGGTTAGGTGTAAGGATTCGCATTTTAATCAGTAATCTCTAAACTGTCTGTGCTTTATATGCTCTGTCTGAGGCCAGAACTCTCCATTCACCTGACGAAGAGGCAGTCCCCTCGAAAGCTTGTGAGTATATTATCAAATAAATCGGTTGGACTAAAACCTGGTGTTGTCAGACTTTTTACTGTGTTTACGCCAGTCCAACGCCGGCATACCCACATCATGACTTATTTGAATAGCACAGCAGTTTTCCTGCTATTGTAGTTAATATTGACCTCTCAATCAGCATCACCAATAAAAGATTGACAAGTCATTTATATCATCGGTGGCACAGTGGTTAACATTGCTATCTCACAGCGCCAGGGACCCAGGTTCAATTCCGGCCTTGGGTTACTGTGTGGAATTTGCACATTCTCCCCATGTCTGCGTGGGTTTCCTCCAGATGCTCCAGTTTCCCCCGCACTCCAAAGATATGCAGGTTAGGTTGATTGACCATGGTAAATTGCCCCTTAGTGTCAAGGGGATTAGTAGTGTAACCTAGTGGATTAAGGGGATAGAGCCTTGGTGGGAGTGTTGTTAGTACAGGTTCAATGGGCCAAATGTGCTGTAGGAATTCTATCATTGCTGTGTACAGATTGGCTACAATATTTCATTGAACTTAATTAAAAAATAATCCATTGATTCTGGGAGGGGAAAAATTCACATGAATGCAAATTCATCCTTTTATTTATTCAGCGTTATGCTGGACTGAAAACCACAAGGTTAGTTATTATAATGACACAAAGTTACAGACAGCCTTTTGAAATATAGATAACTTTGAAATGAAAGTGATATTCTCATTGATCCGTAAAACTCAAGTTGATCAAGTTTTCTAGCCTTGCTTTGGCGTGAGCTAAAGATAATAACACAAATTATAACAGAATGAATATATCCCATCTATTTTAATTAATTTATGGTCAATGATTTTGATGCTAAGGAAGACAGGGATAAGATGTTGGGCAAGGGGTGCAAGGAGAATGTGTGGAAGAACTATTTTATGCAGGGAGAGGCATTGACCCAGAACATTGTGCCCACAAGATTGAGGGTGGGAGCAGTGTTGAGTGATGATTCCAAGAGGAAATTGGATGGCCCTTGAGGGAAATATACTTTCAGACCAAAGGGAACAGCACTGGCCAGATTATTCCATGGGCCGAATGGCCTCTTTCACTGCTATAAATGGCTCCATGATTCTACATGGTCACAATTCTCAGCGAGTAAGCCATAGCTAAATTATCTAATATGAACACTAAAATGGCTGTGAGTATGCTCGGATAACATTTTTCAAATAGAAAGATGAAACTACATTACATATTAATGTAGAGACATAATTACAACTTGAAAAATCTTGATAATCTGGTTTGGTAAAATGTTTTACACGCTAACACAACATTAACTAATAGCATCATCCCATGAAGGCAATTTACCTTCTCTGCACAGTTCCCTTTCTACCTCTCTTCTCAAACATGATATAGACTTTACTACATCAAGCAGAAACATTCCATTCTCAGAACAGCCTCACTTCATATCGGAAACGTCAGCCTTCATTCCAGTCTCTGGATGCAGGTCAGTTTCTCTGTCCTAGTCAATCCTCTCTCTCTCTCGTCTGATTAGTTTTTCTGTGACTGCCTCTGGGTTACTCAGCTAATCTGTGTGACCTTCTCAACCTGCTTCATCTTTGCCCGAGTAGATCCCTCTGTCCCATATCACAACATAGTCCAGTTTCGCCACCCACCCACAAACAAAGCATTCATAGAATCATAGGAACCCTACAGTGCAGGAGGAGGCCATTCTGCCCATCAAATCGCCACCAACCACAATCCCACCCCAAACCCTATTATCATAATCCCACACATTCACCCCGCTAACCTACACATTCCAGGACACCATGGGCAATTTTACCATGGCCAATCAACCTAACCCACACATCTTTGGACTGTGGAAGGAAATTGGAGCACCCAGAGGCTTCGTACACAGACACAAGGAGAATGTGCAAACTCCATACGGACAGTGACCCAAGCTGGGAATCGAACCCAGGTTCCTGGAGCCGTGAGGTAGCAGTGCTAACCTACTTTTGGAGTCATCTGCCTCTTCATAAAATCATACAGCGCAGTAGAGGCCCTTCAGCCCATCGAGTATGCACCGATACATTAGCAACATCTGAACTCCTACCTAATCCCACTTGCCAGCACTTGGCTCATAGCCTTGAATGCTATGACATGCCAAATGCTCATCAAGGACGAGCTTTTTAAAGGATATGATGCAACCTGCTTCCACCACCCTCCCAGGTAGTGCATTCTAGACTGTCACACCCTCTGGGAAAAACGTTTTTCCTCACATCCCCGCTAAACCTCCTCACCTTGACCCCTTGTGACTAACCCTTCAACTAAGGGAGCAGTTGCTCCTTATCCACTCTGTCCATTGTCTCTCATAAACTTGTATACCCCAATCAGGTCACCCCTCAGTCTTCTTTACTGCAATGCAAACAACCCAAGCCTATCCAACTTCTCTTCGTAACTTAAATGTTCCATCCCCGGCAGCATCCTGGTGAATCTCCTCTGCACCCCCTCCAGCACAATTACATCCTTAAGATAATTTGGAACTGCACACAGTACTCTAGCTGCGGCCTCACCAAAGTTCTATGCGACTCCAACATGACTTCCCTGCTTTTGTAATCTATGCCTCGATTGTTAAAGGTAAGTGTTCCATATGCCTTTTTTACCACCCTACTTTCACCACGCTTTCAGAGATCTGTGGACAAACACACCAAAGTCCCTTTGTTCCACAGAACTTCCGAGTGTCCTACTATTCATTGAGTACTTTCTTGTCAAATTACTCCAACTGAAATGCATCACTTCACACTTTTCAGGTTAAATTCCATCTGCCACTTATCTGCCCATTTGACTATTCCATCTATATCTTCTTGCAGCCCAAGACACTCCGCCTCACTGTTAACTACCTAACCAATCTTTGGGTCCGCAGGTTAACATTTTAGGTGAACTTTCAAAAGAACTGATGTTTTATATGATAGCAAATTTACTAATCCTACCCACCACATAGTCAATGTCATTTATATAAATGACAAATAATAGGGGGATCAACACAGAGCTCTGTGGTATGTCACTGGACACTGGCTTCCAGTCACTAAAAACCTTCTGTCATCACCCTCTGTCTCCTACAACTGAATCAATTTCAAATCCACTTTATCAAATTACCCTGTATCCCATGTGAGTTTACCTTCTTTACAAGTTTCCCATGTGGGACGTTGTCACAGGCTCTTCTTCCAATTGAAGGGTTGGTGCAATATTGGTAGGAAGGAGGCAGGAATGGTGATGCTGACCAGTTAGGTAATCAATGGCTTTTAATCTTGTCAGGGCATCCAGGAGCAGCTGCGGAGACTTTACCACCAGCTCCCCAGCCATTGCTGTAACCATTAAACCCAGCCAATCCAATGAGCTAAATGATCTCCTTCTGTGCTGTATAATTATATGACCTCATTGCTTTCTCTTTGCTGCCTGTTCTCTTCCCGCTTGCAGCTCTCTCTTACTCCCCCCGCTGATAACACAGTACGCTTCCAAACACTCCAAATAAAACATACCCCAAGCTCCATTTGGGTATAATCTTTGAAAGTTAATTGCTTTAACTGTCTGCTTCATTGCTAAAGAGGATCACTGAACCTAATGTAATACAATCATATGCTATTTAGTTACACAATTGTCAATAGTAGGCCTTTCACACAAAGCGAAGGAGTTTATATAAATGTTAAATACTGAAATAAAGAAACAATGTCGTCTCTCTAATTACGCATCGCTGGCGTTCACTCAAGATTTCAACAGTATACGGTTCATTTTGCACCAGTTGATTAATACCCACTTCTGAACAGATAGAACTTTAGGAAAAGTGCGTGAAACATTCCAACCGAAACAGCAGCAATCAGAAAACAGTTCTTCCCACTGCCGTCAATCCCTGAAAATGGCAATGGATACAGCAAAATCCCAATCATTTAAATTCAAACCACCAGGAGATGGCAAAACAATTTACAAAAAAGGATTTGTTTAGTTTAGTACAAACTCTGCACTTGCTATGAACTTCAAACTGATTTATAGTTTTAAAATTAAATCGGACATGTATGGTTTTCATCAGATTCTGATCTATACTGGATTGTTAGGAATTTAGTGCAAGAGCATTATAGCTTCCCCAGTATTGAGAGTCCTGAATGCAGAGGCTCCAGTTCTGAACACAGGTTGAATGCTCCTCTTACTTGAGGGAGTAGGGGGAAGTGGTCCGAAATAGAATGGGGTGTGCGTGTGTATATGTGTGGATTTGATTTGATTTATTATTGTCACATGTGCTAGCATACAGTGAAAAGTATTGTTTCTTGCGCACTATACAAAGCATACCATTCATAGAGAAGAAAACGAGAGAGTGCAGAATGTACTGTTAGGGTGGTAAATGGGGATGATGAGGGGAAATAATGATGAATAGGGAACTGTTACTTGAACAGCATAGATTAATGTGTCATCTGTACAATTTGTGTATAGATTCCATGGAGGAGAATGTGTGTCACATTTGAGAGTTTGCCAGCATTTTACAGAGCAAGTGCAGAAGTGGAGGAAGTAGGCAGGTATGGAAGAGGGGCCTTTGAAGAATGCCAACAGCTGTTCCTGAAGCACAACTTTTATGTAAAATCACAAAATGTCAGAAACCCTCGGCAGGTGAGGCAGCAGCTGTGGAGAGAGAAGCGGTTAACATTTTAGGTGAAATTTCAATGTAACTGGTGTTTTGTGTGACTGCACTATTATACCAAACAGACTCGTTTAAATGGGGGGGTGGGAGGCGGGGAATACCCCTCCCTGAAAGTAAGCGTGCAAGTACAGCAGGTAGTAAACAAAATAAATGGCATGTTGGCCTTCATAGCAAGAAGAGTTGAGTGTGTTTAAGTGCATTTGTGAAGCAACACCTGGAACCTTGTGCACAGTTTTGGTGTCCTGACCTGCAGAAGGATGTCCTTGTTATAGAGGGGGTACAGAGAAGATTTACCAGGCTGATTCTTGGGATGGCAGGTCTGTCATATGAGGAGAGACTAAGTCAGTTAAAATTATATTCACTGGAGCTTAGAAGAGTGAGAGGGGTCTCATAGAAACTCATAAATTTCTAACAGGGTTGACAGGTCTATTCAGAAAGAACGAGGCTGATGGTGAAAGAGTCCAGGAGTCGGGGTCATAGTTTGAGGAAAGGGGTTTTAGGACTAAGGTGAAAAGAATTTCTTTATCCAGAGAGTAGTGAAGGTGTGGAATTCGGTAGCACAGAAAACTTTTGAGGCCAAATCATTGTCTGGATTTCAAGAAGAAATTAAATATAGCTCTTTGAGGCTAAAAGGGTCAAGGGATAGGGGTGTGTGTGTGTGTTGGGGTGGGTGGCGGGGTGGGGGGTGGAATCAGGATATTGAATTTGATGGTCAGCCATGATCATAATTAATGGCTGAGCAGGCTCAAAGGGCCAAATGGCCAATCCTGCTTCTGGTTTCTATATTTCTATACCCAGAAGTCAAATGAGGTAACTAGAGAGAGAAAATACTCTGTATTTTGACAATGCGAAAGGAATGGCAGTTTGTGTCTGACAGTCAGGCGGAATGCTCTGGGGCAGCAGTGAGCATGTTGTTGGGAAATTGAAGGAAATTTTTATTTTCTTACCCCGAGATTCTGCCTGACCTCAGCTGGAGCTGAATACATCCCAGACACGCACAAGCCATAGACAGCAATTCACTGTAATAAACACTATGATGGCAAAAACGTGTAAGCTTACTCAGTGCGTGAATCTTGTTCCACTAAGTGCGTGCGCAATCAGAACTGAGCCATCTTGTGCGATGGATGACTGCACCAAATACTAATCCGTTCAGGGGATACGTGAGATTTATTTATTATTTGGTTTGCTATGTGCTGCTTTGACATTCACAGGTGGTCAGTATTCAAGTGCATCACATTGCTGGAAGGGAAGGGGGATTGTGATGCATGCTAATTAGACACATCATTCTGAAAAGCAGTTGTAAACTCACAGCGCAAACAGTTCTTAGAAGCCCAAGACAAAAGCAAAATCCTGCAGATTCCAGATACCTGGAATTAAGAACAGAAGACGCCAGAAGTATTCCGCAGCTCAGGAGGCCTCTGTGGAGAGAGAAATGGAATTAATGTTTCAGGTCAAAGACTTTTCTTCAGAACGGATTGAATTTCTCCTCATCTTAGTCCAGATTGACCAGCTCCTTATCCTGAGACAACACCCTGTGCTCTGGATTTCTTTACAAGATTCTGTTCACCCACAATTAGTGCACTATGTGCAGTTAAGGAAGGACACGTGGGGTCCTTAAGAAGGTGCAGAGAAGATTCAACAAAATGCTCCCAAGGATGAGGGATTTTAGCCATATGGTTATGGTCGAGAAGCTAGTTTTTCATGGAGCAAAGGAGATTGCAGGGAGGCTTGACTGAGATGAACAAAATGACAGATTAAGATAAGGTAGATAAAGAAAAGCTGTTTTCATTACCTGATGGTACAAGGAGTAGAGGGCACAGATTTAAAGCTTTGGGCAAGAGATGCAGTGAGAACATGAGGATGAAATTTTTATGCTGTCAAACGGTCATGACCTGGAACTGGTGGCAGAAATAGAGCCAATCAAAGATTTCTAAAGGAAGCTGGATGGACCCTTGAGGAAAGTAAATTTATAGGGCTATGAAGATAGAAGGAGGGAGAGAGGCAGGTTGGGGGGAATGGGATTTGCTGCATTGCTCCACAGAGAATAGGTATGCACTCAGTAGACTGAGTGGCTTCCTTCTTTGTAGCAAATGAAGAGATTGGACGTGGGAGGGCTGAAGAGAGGTGGAATGGCCATCATCTTCCCATTGCCATAGGAAGGGGAGCCAATGGCCCAGTGGTGTAATCGCTAGACTATTAATCAAGAAACTCAGCTAATGTTCTGGTGACCAAGGTTCAAATCTCACCAAGGCAGATGGTGAAATCTGAATTTCATAAAAAGACCTGGAATTAAGAATCTACTGACGACCGTTGTCAATTGTCGGAAGAATCCATCTGGTTTACTAATGTCCTTCAGGAAAGGAAATCTGCTGTCCTTACCTGAGGTCTGACCTACACGTGACTCCAGAGCAATGTGGTTGATTCTCAGCTGCCCTTGGGCAATAACTGCTGGCCAGTCAGCAACACCCATCGCCCATGAATGAATAAAAACCATGCCATCTTGCCAGCAGTAAAGGTGAAGAATGGCCTCTGCCTCCAAGTGCCCAATTCAGTGGACAATTAAGGATCACTTTCCACCCACACTGGGAGCCCTCCACAGAGAGGGCAAACTGCCGCTTGAAACCTGGTAATCTACCAGTGGGTTCCAGTTGGGGGGATAGTGGAGGCCTCCTTCATAGGCACTCTTAGCCCATGGAGGTCCTTCCCCACAACATTCACACCCCACTCCCTCTGACCACAATGGCCACACCTCTGCAGCAATGGCGCTGTGAGCTGTCACCAACATCTCCCACATGCTCATGCCTGTCTGACTGGCCCTGGAGCCCTGATACTCCAGTTCCCTGTCTGTGAGTCATTCTTCTCCTGGTGTGGCCCAGTAATGGTCACCGCTGCTGTGGCAGCTGAACTGTCAGCTCTACGATTGGCTGGGGTGGGGGGGGAATGGATGGATGTGTGGGCATCTCGGTTTAATTGGCTGCTGCCCATCGAGTCCAGCCCAAGGTCCCACCGCGCTTAGAATTCTAGATAAAGCTTTTAAGCGGACAGGCATCACTATGATTTTCCTGGCTTACCTCATCCCTAGGACATGAAGGGTAACAAATGAACCGGATATATTTTGTTTCGGTGCCCAGAATACCTCGGCTGTCCTCACCAGCAATCGATTATTATTCCATGTATCTCATCCCGAGGAACGGGTAAGAAGCGGTTTCAAAGAAAATAAAAAATCCAATGGCAAACCTGCTGAGTTAATTTGCAAACAACGAGCTCTGTTGCTCACCACCTCAGTAAGCAGCCTAATCGCAATAGGAATGTAATGGATAAGAATATACACCAGCAAATGTGCACACTGAAACATCATTTCACTCTTGCAATTCTTTCTACACACTTGCGTGACAGCTCCACAGACTGTGGAAAAATGTTCTATCTTTGTGAATGCTTGACAGCACCTTGCAGCCTCCCTCACACACAGAGAGTCAGCCCGAAACGTGCGGGGAATCAGGTTGACGCCTCTCTCTGCCCAAAAGACCACAAGTGCAATAAAATTAATTCCGCATGTCAGCCGTGGCTTCCTTCTGCAGCTGGACTATAAAATTCACTGACAATCATCAGTGTTCAGGAATGTTTCAAAGCATTGCAATTACTTCTCGATGTAAAAATGTATTGAAAATGGCATACAATCATTCAGTGCCATACTCAGTTTATCATGAACGTACCTTAATCACTTTCCTCATCGCACCCCACTTGTGGAAAAGCCTCCTTATAGATGGTGGGGAATGATCCAGGAAAATCAGAGACTACGTTGCAAACGGGATGAAACAGGTTTTTTTTATTCTAAAGTGATATGTACAAGAATGTTGTCTTACATTGTTTTATACACTGTGTAAAAGAGCCATTAAAAACTGATTGCACTGTTGTTTACATTTTGTTTAAAACATTATAGTAAAATTGTAATAAAGGCAACGACAAACAGGCAAACAAGACATCAATAATTGTGCAGAGGTTTTACGGACATCAAATACAGCTCGACAACAAAAAGAAAAGTGCCAAACAGAAATCGGCATAGTCTTCCTGATTCATGCACTGTGCACTATGGTTAGTTTGTGAGAACTGACCCAAATTCATTCCCTCTCACATCTGGAACTGTAGGCACTTAAAGTTGTTCCAACCTCTGTATTCCACACAATCAATAGAACGTCAAGCTCTTAAAAAAAAGACAATTGTTTAAAGGAAAGCTTTCCAAATTCCCGAATGTACACTAGGGTATCACAGTAAAAGCAATAATAAAATGTAAGTCACTTATTTGCATGTTTTTTTATATATATAAAACAAAATTGTTTCTTTTTTTTCTTTCTTGAATTTGCACAGACATCATTGTAACTAAATAACCACTCACATCTGGTACAACACAAAGATATAATGGGCATTGGAAGCATTAAATGTGATCTCCTACTAGACTTAACCAACTTGCTGTGTGCAGACTTGCACGAAAACCCATCTTTGTGTTTCCCCTTCTTTATCATGCCCCATCTTTCCCAATGCCTGATGTGAGAGGCATTGCTCTGCTTGAAGCCATGAGGGCTCACTGTAACCAGGACATTTATGTATATTTCAGTTTCAGATAACACTTCCTCTCTAAGTTACTGGCTGTAAACAGAACTGAAATATGGAAGAATTAGCATTAAAAAATGGTTAAGCAATGCTGGATCCACTCTCTCTTCCCTGAAATCACAATATTGGCAGTTATTCCTCTTCTCCATTAATGAGCTAGATAAGGATAAGTGGAGTTGGGGGGTGGGGTGCGGTATGCTCTGCACTTGAACATGTCCCATAGTTTCCACCAGGCGTCTCAATTACATTTAAAATGTTACATAGTCTAAAAGCACACTGAGATTAATTCTTTTTTGACCTATTTCATTCAAAGATAGACATTATTTCACCAGGAAAAGACTAAAATCAAGGACAACAAACTATAGAACATTTTCTCGTCAATATTGAAGTGAACGTCACATGTATGTGAAATTGCCCCCGCGGGACTAATGTAACGAAATTCCTGTATGCATCGCTCTATGCCAGGTTTAACATCTGTATACATTTGATTGGGGAGGGGGTGCAGTGATAGGGGCCACATATCTCACAAATATACTAACAAAAGGGCATTGTGAAGGTTGCAGAATAAATCCAGCCATGAGTTGCTAAAAATCAGTCACACTGTCTGGAGAAGAATCACATGATTAGATCCTCCTGACACCACACTTGTTCTTCTGCTTCCACCTGATTGTCAAACTGTGAGAAAGTCTTTCTGCGTTATCGACTGATGAATGTGACGGATAGGAGGCAGATTAAGGCCAGTGAGTCTTTTCTCAAATTACTGAAGGCACTGGGATAGAGATCATCGCAAAAAAAAAACCTGCTGCAGATTTGAAGTCCTTCTCCTTTGATCTTCAGAGGAACAAACTCTGTTTTTTTTCCAAAAAGTGACTTATTGCCTTTGTATGTTGAAGTTCTAACTGCATGTCAAGGATAGAAAGACCGTCCTTTGTCCTGCATCTGTAATCTGGACAGCCTGGCTACCTGAGAAGGGGAGGGAGGGACGTCTTGTCTGTAAGGGCCTTTTGGAAGGCTGAAGCTGGGATCGGTTTTGTAAGAGTCATAGTTATTCCGTCCTTCCGTGGGCTGATGATCTTTCTGCCGTTGTTCCTCTTGGCGTAGCAGTTCCTGTGTTTCCATCAAAACCCGTGCATTGACGCCATGTCCCAGGTAGCCATTCCGTGAGCCCTGATAACTTGAGTATCTGGGATTGTCCTTTGCACTCTGGAAACCATCACCAGGGGCATAGCCTTTGTCCCAGGCTTCCTGAGTCATGGAACTGGAATTCTTTTTACTTTGCCTGCAGAGAGCAAAAACGAGCACAGTAATTTTACTCTCATTTGGCTTTTTAGTGGAAGAATGCAAGACAACGAATGTCAAATACTTATTGTTTTATGGTCTTATGGGAAAACACTAAACAGCCAAGATGATATTAATTATTCATAATTATTTGTTCATAAATTATGCATACATTATTGATAAATGCAATTATGGTGTATCTGCATGATGTCACCTAATAAATCATAATCCTGGCCGAGTGGTTCTAATTAAGTGTTTTACAGTCCGTACTCCTGCACTATAGAACAATACCTGTACCAAGAAGTCTGGGCATTTGTTGTGAAGGATAGGTAACAGGTACAGAGCCATATAATTGACAGTTTATTATCTATCCTGTTTAAACAAAAGATGCAGCTATAATGTCAGATCATATTATCAATTCCACTATTGCTAGTGTTAACATGTGAAAAAATCCTTTTACTGGCAGAGTCTTGGGAGCAGGTAAAATATTCTCTTTACTAAGCAGCAGATGGGCAATAATATGTACTAAGGAGGTTTAGAGAAGTAAATCTAAAAAAGTTAAAATGGCAATACATTATTGCTTTTCTAACTATTGGCTATATACAGTTTCAAACCTAGCATGATGTAACAGGCTCATAAAAAGCAAGACAATTCTAATATGGTCAATTACCACCTCATCAGTCTTCTCTCAATCATTGGGAAATGATGGAAGGTGTCATCCATAGTGCAATCAAAAAGTTCTCATTTACCAATGGGAACACTTTACATTCTGTCAGGCTCACTTGGTTCAATACCTCATTGCAGGCTTGGTCCAAACATCGACATAACAGCTGAATTCCAGAGCTGAGGTAAGAGTGCCCTTGACATTAAGGCAACATTTGACCAAGTGTGACACCAAAGGGCCCAAGAAAAACTGAAGTTAATGGGAATCAAGTGGAAAATTCTCACCTGACCGATGTCACATCGAGCAGAAAGAAGAATGGTTGCTGGAGGTCAATCATCTCAGCCCCAGAACAGAGTGGTTTGCCAGACCCAATTATTTTCATCAATGACCTCCCCTCCTTCGTAAGCTCAGAAGTGGAAAAGGTCACTGACATTTGCAGTGTGTTCGGCACCATCCAAAGATGTGAGGGTTTGGTAGATTGGTCATGCAAAATTGTCCCTTAGTGTCAGGGGGATTAGCAGGGTAAATGTGTAGGGTTACGAGAATAGGGCCTGGGTGGGACTGTTGTCAGCATGGGCTTGATGGTCTGAATAGCTTCCTTCTGCACTGTATGGATTCTATGATTCATTCTCAACTTTTCAGTCTGTGCCAGCAAGCCCTGGACAATATTCAGGCTTGGATTGGAATGCTTGGACATCTAGCATTTTCACCACACAAGTGGCAGGCAATGACCATCTTCAATATGAGAAAACTTATTCATTTCTCTTTGGCCTTCAATAACATTTCAATTATCAAATTTCCCTTCATCTTATTCTGGGGATATTACCATTGGCCAGAATCTTCACTGGATCTATCACATAAACACAGATGGCTTTCTCATCTAAGGCACAGAAGTGCATTTCCGAAACACGCAAGAAGAATTTGACTCCATCCACATCAAGGCAGTCCCCTTTAATGACACCCACCTACCTTAAAAATTCATTCTCTCCACCTCCAGTGCACAGTGGCAGTGCTAACGGTATGCACTATTCACCTGATGTTGTGCAGAAATTCACCAAGTCTTCTTTGACAACACCTCACAAACCTACAGCATCTACCACATATTTAGATGGACAAGGGCAGCAGGCACAAGGGAACACAACACAACCTCCAAGTCGCACATAATCCTGACTTGGAGGTATATTGCCACTTTGTTCACACCTCTGGGTCAAAAGATCGGAAACTTCCTCCCCAGTACAGCCTTTGAATTTACCTATACCATATGGACTGCAGCTTACCGCCACTTTCCCAAGGGCAAAATGGATAGGTAACAATTTCCAGCTTTGCCAGTCACTCCCATGTCCCCTGAATAAATCAGGAAAAAAAACCCTTCTCAAGTAAGTGACCTTTAAAGGCATCATGCTTTGGACAGTTTCTATTCTTAGTGTGTGGAGGCTACATGGGAGAAAGTTCAATGTAACTTGACACACGTCTATTAAATGAAATAAGTCTGACATAGTCAATGCAAGATTTTCCCAAGTGATAAATGTTTGTATTAAATAAAGGTGTTTTCTTTTAATGTAAAAAAGTCACAATATTTAAGTCCTCGATAAGTAGGTCCCACTATATTACTTCCCTGTTTAATACTTTTTTTGTAACTTCACCTGTTTAGTTTATTTTTGCACAGAACATCTACACAAATTGTCCCAAATAACTCCACAATAACCTGACTGACCCATTAAAACAACTGGAAGTTGTATAAACTGAAGTAGATGAATTATCAACATTATACAGACTACTGCCAACAAACCAGTCTGAAGACAGACATATGGCAGAAAGCCCCTGAATAGCCGTCTTTTTTTCAACACATTCTAATCCTAGTGTGTATTGTCGGGTTAATTTAGACATACTAGGAAACAGCTGTCGCCAAATTCACTCACAATATACTGTCCAGCTAATGTTTTTTTTTGTTGACTTTGCCATTCACGGAATTGCAGTAGCATAATTGCACCATTTTGTTTTTAAAAAAAAACAATTTATTTAAACTGATTTGCAATTCTAGCAAATCCATACTAAAGAAGTGACCTTTAACTAGTTCACTGTTATTCCCCCTTTATGACGTTCGGAATTCTAATTTTTCCAACCACTGCAAATTTACAGAACAATGCAGGGCAATGAGAAAACACGCTTTTGGACCGCAAGCTACATTCATTATTCAAAAATGGTTAATATGTAAACCTTATATGTAGATTTGTATGCCAATTACTTTTATGGCTTCAGGTATAAAACAAAATGAACAGTCTCTGGCTTAATAAAGCCACATGGCCTTGGTGGCTTACCGTGGCAATGAGCTGTATTGTCGTTGTGCCTGCTGAAAGCTCTCCCTTTCTTCCTGTCTCTGGCGCTGCAGTTGAACCTCCACAGACACAGAGTGTCGACCACTTTGAGCATAGGGACCAGAGTTGGGCTGGAGAGGAATTGTAAAGCAAGTCAATTATAAGATTTTAGAGTGTGGTCTCTTTGCAGTGGCAGACAATTCAGCCAGCTGACGTCATACAAAGACAGCCCTCACCCTCAGAACTGAGATTTGCAGAATATAAATTTGAGTAGCTAGTCAAACCGTTATGCCAGAAGACTAAATTTTCATGCCTTTCATTGCGTCAGGACAACAGTAGGGGGAGAGGGGGGGTTAAAAATGGCAAATGGGATGTATTTCCAGCACCCATTTTCAGTGAATGAGCTTTAAATACTTTGCACCACATCTTCATTTCATTCAAATAAACATGTGTGGCATTTCTGTTGTAACAGTTCTCCACCTGTGCTCATTATGAATGCTTGACTGGGAGCCAAGACTCTCAGTTCAGTAGGAGTTATGTTTTGACAACTGAAGTGGATTGCTGACTTTGCTTGATTCAGGCCTTTTGAGTTGCCATATACATTGTTCTTTTTGTGACCTCTTTTCTCAATGTCTCAATGTTTATTTGGACAACATTAAAGGGGGGGGGGAATGAAGTGGTGAGGGCATCCATTACTAAAACTCCAACCAAATGACACTTTAATAGGTTTGTAGGAACAAAAGCTTTTTCCAAAGAATTCTGATTTCTTTTTCCTCAAGCATTTTTCCATCCTTGACATGGATATATAGCTCAGTGGTTCAGTACAAACTGAATAAATGGGCGTGGGAGGGTCCTGGAGACCATAGCCATGGCATCGTTAGGACACAGAAATTCCAGGGAACTTAAGTGGACCTTCATCTAGCCAACTTTGCCATTCAGCCACCCCCATGACCACCTCAGATCTGCTGATCCGAATTTCTCTCGTCTCCAGAGAGCAAAAATTGGGTGTATGGAGCTCTTTAAATCCAACTCAAGTTATCTATCTTGGTAGTGAAAATCTGGCCCACAGTCCTTAAAACTGTTATTTACCTTAAATGTCAGGCATTTTGTTTTTAAACTTATGTTCCTAGCATATAACAACAATAATGGAAAAGTAATATCCATTTTTCTGACAGTAGACAACACATGATATAAATTTAACATCCGTTTCCTGGATATTCGTTGAAAGTTATGTGTACTAATTATCCCATACTTCAATTTTTTGTAATTACTTTAGCAAATGTGTATTTCATGTGCTTTATTACCAATATAGACTTGCTAATTGGATCACTTCTTTCAAATTGTTGCTGGTTAATAGTGAATTTGCAAGACTCATAAAGGACACATCATCGTTTTAAGCACTGTTTGAGAGGATTCTATGAAGTATAATATGAACGTTTATTGAGTTTGGCTATTCCAGAGCAGAATGCAGTATGCACTGAAACTGAAAAATAGTTTGCGGGAATTCAACCAAACACAATTTGCTTTAAAAACTATCAGCGAGCAGATATTCTTTTTTAACCATTTGGTGATACATTCCTCAGAAGAGCATCAACATCTGGACAAACATCATCCTGCACAAGTGAAGCATAATTATAAAAATCATTTCCAGCTACAAAGCACTCAAAGGCACACTAGGAAATAGTACTGCATTCTAAAACTCAAATAATCCTGGATGGTGAACATGAATGCGTGAGACTGTCAAGACTCGAGAAATAAAAAGGTCAAGGGCATAAGCATGAGGTAGATGGTGTTACTGGAATGAAATGTAACTTTCTCAGGCTTTGCCAAGAAGGAGCAAGGTCTAGGAATGCAGGGCATAAAGAGCTGAACTGAAAGGCATTCATACCCCTCTTATGCTTTAGGGGGGAACAAGTTTTAACTCTGGACATGAGAACTCCTGCACGAGAAGCTGTTTTGACCTTGATAAGCAGGACTTGAAAAAAATAGAATACACTCAAATCTGTAAAAGCAAGGGCAGGAAGACATATGGCACAAGCCTTTATTTGTTTTAGTCAGAATCGAACCATTATCCAGTTTTATGTAAACCCAAGTGTACATTTTAGTATGTAATTAATTTAATCCATTCATTCGAAGTCTGAAGCATAAAAATTATAGCACAGAAGGAGGTCATTCAAGCTATTGTGTGTGCACCAGTGTTAGAACTCTTTAATTGAAGCTATCCATTCTAATCCCATTTCCCTGCCTTAGTCACATTCTTTTCATATTCTTCCTTTGGAAGTGCTTATCCAAATCTCTTGTCGACAATGTCATAGCCCCTACCTCAAAAAGCCACTTCTGCTATAGCATTCGATGATCTAGTAATTCCTTTATGTGAAAAGAATATCCTTCTAACTTCTGTTTTGTTCTTGTTGCAATGGTAACCTTGAGTTGAAGCTCTTTTAATGCTGTTTCAACTACCAGTGAAAACAACATACTTGTGCTTGTGCATATCAAATCCTGTCATAATTCTAACAAAAATCTGTTAAATCCTTTATTACCGTTCTCTGTTCCAGTAACAGAATTCTTCTTGAGCCGTAGTTCATACCTAGGTACTCTTGGTGTCATTTCATTGAATCTTTGCTGTACTATTTCCACTGTTCTAGCATCCCAATGTCATAATTTGCCACGTATAAATTTAAAATCACAGTTTGTCAAATATCTATTACATATTCAATAGTATTCAAGATATCCCTGAGCATTCATAACTCTCATGAAAGCAAGTTACCATGTGTAAGATGCACAATGCACAATGTATTAAACTGCATATTTACAAATTTAAGCATCTATAAGTGAATTGTATGATAAGGTTGTTACATATGCTAACTTTCTGCTGCAATTCAAAGTGATTTCCCAATGAATCTTCATGGTAGCCTTGACCTGATGATTTAACATGAATTTTGAATAAAAAACTCTCCATAAAGAGTGATTAGTTACCATAACATTCACACACATGTTCATATGGCAGTATGTGTTGCGATCTTTGTTCATTTACTTTTAATAAGATCTGTATTGATCTTGAAAGTTGCACATGGCACTTAAAATGAGTGTGTCTGAAACATCCCAGTCAGCTCCCAGATTAAGTATTATATAGGTACGTACTAAATAAAGTTTCTCTGGCTTTGTTGCAAGGTTGTTTCCCACCTTTCAGCTTCAGAATCGCTCACTTTAGTACACCAACATAAATATTACCACGTGCTGCACCAATTTTCCTTACGCCTTTGTCTGAGCATGACTGCAAGTTTTGTTTAGTATCACCGCCCATTTGTGATGCATTATGTAAACTATTGTGTGGTGGTACTTGCCAAGAGCTGAGCAAATCTATAAAGGCTCCTCTACATGGAAGAAAGCAAGCAGACTTTTCACTTTTTGGGTCAAAACCCAGATCCAAAATTAAAAGCAGTGTGCCAACTTCATTCCCTTACAGCACAATTTACATTTAACGAGTTTAAACATTTGAGCAACAGTAAGGGGAGAGAAGAACTACCTAACCAACAGGAAAATGTCAACAGTGTGGATGATGAATGAACTGACCATGTAGGTTGGCTAATAAAAAGAAAACAGAAAGATTATTTCCATCTAATCATTAAACAAAGGAAAGAATTTGCTTTTGATGAAACGTGTAGTAATGTTTAGAATGCATAGGTATTTGCAAGCTCCAACTCATGATTCAGCTCAGAAAGCCTTTTTTTTAAAATGAGAAGCTGGGAACTGTTCCATTTGTAAAAGAATATATACTTGTGGTTTCAATATGTTCAGATTTCATCGCAAGCTGCAATTCAACAACTGATTTAAACTCATGTACTGAACATGCAATTTAGGAAATCATTCTATTCCTCTAGCTAATTATGCCCCTTAGGAATCCCCTCTGTTCATTACAGGAAACTATAAACTGAGGTTAAAATAGTCTGTTTAAAACTGTTATGAAATTAAAATACACAACAGTTTGCCCTTCGACCTACAGTAGTTAAGTTCCAAGTCTTTCAGAGTCCAACCTTTTCTCACAGTCCTAGTTCCCAAACCATATGTTCCTCCTCCTCTCCCTTCACCCCCCCAAAGATAAGCCACACTCCACAAAACGGAAATGTGCTAACAAAATAACGGTGCACAATGGAAAGTAGCACGCATTTCCACAGAAAGAAACAATTTTGTTTTGCAATGGAAACAAAAACCCAGACTATAATAAGTAAAACACAGATTTTATCTTTAATGCAATTTAAATAAAAGCAGAATATTGGCACTTAACATTAACAATCAACAATTTAAAAAATTTGGATCTGATGATATGACTTGCTGTAAAAATTGATGAATTACCTTGATTTCATATTAGAAGTTAGAAACATAGTGAAAGCTTTTGAATCCCAAGATAACCATGACGCACAGTTTCTAAGTAATTCTTTAAATAATGCCATGGCTATGACTAATCCCGATTTAGAGAATAAAAATACACAATTTTGCACTTTTTCCCCAAATACCTATCTATTGAGATTTCACGTCCAACATGGCTTGCCATGGAAACAGTGCATTTGCTATAAAGGTCTGGTCATTGTCTTCTAAGACAATGAATGAGTACATTTAACACGGGGTACTGTGAATCTGAGGCAATCAGTTGGTATGCAAAATACCAGAATCATGTAATTGCATGTATGTGGCTACTTTTCATATCAATTTGTTGCTTCAATTTTTCCTATCTCCACACATAAACAATTTGCTGTCTCAGGCTGCAGAAGTGGAAAATAGCTAGTAAAAGTACAATCAATATATGCATGAAATGATTATTTTTAATTTTGATGCCAACATTGAAGTATTTAGTCATGATGAGATGACAGTATGCTTAAGTCAATGCACCCAAATTTATTAACAAGCATGGCTTTACAGTTTACACTCAACAGTTTTGTACAAGCAAACATAAATATCAATCCCATTAGATAGGCATGCATTAAAATAAAACTTCTACTCCTTAGAAGTAAAAGAGGCCATTTCAAATCTTTTTTAACATTAATATTTGCAATAGGCAACTTTTTCTCAAGTCTTTTCCTAAGTGCCTGTGTGAGTGAAGTTCACCCTCAGCTGGACCTTTCCCTTGCCCCAACACAGTTGCTTTGAAAATGATGCATCTCCAATACAAAATAAAACTCCCAGTCTGGAGTGAGCTTCATTACTTCTTTAAAGCATAGGGTGTCCCTGAAGAAGAATGGGTTAGTCCAGTTAATCAGGATAGCACCAGGTTTCGCCACACAGATTGAAGCCACTCAAGCAACGATGGGTAGATATTGCCTGAGTTGAAATTATCAGTGATGCACCACAGATGCAGATAAGGGATTAGAAGTTAATAGATCAAAAGGTATGCGACTCTTCATTGCCTTTACTGCATGCAGGCCCAAAGGATCACTGTTTGCAGATGCTGCTTGTTAAGGTTCATTGCCCTCCGTCCCCATCTGGACAGTCTAAACACTCACCCAAGGCTGTTCAAAACTGTATGTACGTCTCCGGTCCTCTAGCTCCTCTTGCTTTGCTTGCTGGAACTCGTTTCTTAGCTTCTGTATCCGATCGTGGTTACTGGGAGCGAGTCTATTACTAGAATGGAAAAGGAAGAAAAAATCTAAAATACATGAAGCAACACAGTGCATTAAGCAGAGCTAATACAATTCACCTCAAGGTTGACAAAACTGGTAGCACAGACTTCACTTTTAATTTACTGGTGTGTAAATCAAGCGAAGTGATGAGAGAACCAGCTGGCAAGGGGCTGTTGTTAACATTTGCTTCTTTCCAGCTATCAAATTCACAGATTCATGCTGGGGAAATCACCAACACTGGAAGGCAAATCAACCACTCAGATAGATTTGCATATGCTTAATTCAATATATTTTTATTGCAAAATGAGGTAACCTTGTCACCAATGAGTTCCAACTGGAAGGGAGAATTCTCAACAGGAAACAAATGCGCCCAATTTTAATTTGCATTTGGAAACAAGCCGTCTTCTGCTTCACCTGTAAAGTTTCTCAGTTCTGTATTAGAAGAGCTCTTGTATATGGCACCCCATGGAAATCAATACAGCAGATTAGCTAATAAATTGCAACAGAGCCATCAATCACTTCAGATTTTAAAGCTAATTACCTAATTAATAAAACAAAATCCACAGGTAAAGAGTGACACATGAAAAACAGAATGTTCGAAGTCTAAATAATTATAATACAGACATGCATCTTTTAAATAATTCTAACCCTACGTTTCACTTTGCATATGTGGGATAAAATACATGCTCTGCATTTTGAATAACAAACATTGTGATAAGTCTATATTTCAATCTCATGAATATTTTGAAACTATTCATTCGATACTGATTCAGCATGAACTAATTGAAAAGGCAAACATGTTTGAGGGCCTGAATGGCCAACTCTTTATCCAATGTTCCACATGATCCTCTTCAGGCTGGTGAGCTTCCGTGCCAGTGGCCCAATAGGCAGCAAGTATATTTGCAAAATTGCAGCAATTAATTTTTGTTTTACGAATTACAATAAGTAAAATACTATTAGTCAATTATACTAATCAATTAGTCCATGGGTATTATCTCCATGTCTGAGCCAGAAACTCCAGGTTTGAGTTTCATCCAGGAGATGGCTAAGGAAAGTGCATTCATAACACAGCCAAACAGGGTGAGTACCAAATTGCAAATCCTTCCGCTACACCTATGGTGAGTGGTAAGAGTGAGAGAGATTCTTGGTCATCCATATGATGGAAAGAAAGTGGGAACCGCTACCCTTCCTTATCCAGAGTTTTAGACAACAACATAAGAATTAGGAGAAGAAGTCAGCAAATTCAGCCCTTGGAGCATTCAATCAGATCACGGCTGATCTCTCCCTAATCTCAAATCCATCTCCCCACCTGTTCCATTAGAAATATGTCTGACACTCTCATGAAACTATTCAACAATGCAGACTTCACCGGGCAATGGAGCAGCGATTTTCATAAATTCTCCACCCTCTGCAAGTAGTTCCTCCTCATCTCAGTTTTAAATCTATCTATACCTGTGACCTCTTGTTCTAGATTGTCCCATAAGAAGAAACATTTGGTCGACATTTACTTTCTTAATCCTTTTTAAAATTTTATATACCTCGATCAGGTCCTCTCTGATCCTTCTAAACTCCAGTGAGTTTAATCTGTTTAATCGCTCCCCATACGTCAACCCCTTCAACCCTGGTATCACTCCGATGAACCTCCTCCCAGCTGCCTCCAATATCACCACATCCTTTCTCAAATAAAGAGGCCAAAACTGGACACACCCTGGATATGATCTCACCAACACCCTATACAGTTGCAACAACACTTCTCGAATACATGCATGTAAATGTGTATGTGTTACCTCAGCAAAATTATCTTCAAATGATCTGCAACACATTGCCACTAATCAATGAGATCATTTCAGAGGGCTACGGACCGGTGAAGTCAATACATAAAACTTCTGGCACAATTCAGTACAGGTGGGTATTATAGAAATTGGGCAGAAGAAATAAGAATGTTGTAGCAATGTGTTAAAGATAATGGAACAGGGAGAAAGATTGGCTTTTGGAGGCAAAGCTGTTGGAAGCTTTATGTGGACGTTTAAGGAAATGGGATTGGGGAATATTTCCTGTCAGGGACAGGAATTAGATATGAAAAGGATACAGCTTCAAAGTTTAGGAAATGCAAAGAAAAATGTTTTACAACTTTTTTTAAGCAAGATAATGATAGAATTATGGACGATTCCAAACAGAGCTGGTGCAACAAAAGTTTACATGAAAGGGTTGTGCTGCTAATCATAGGTTTCACCGGTCAACAAGATGGTGGCAAGAGGGCACAAATGTAAGCAATTGCAAATTCTGTTGAGTTGTGACCTTACTGAAGTATTTCAGGTTAAGAACATTGCCAAGTTTCGCTCTGAGAAACTGTCCATCATAGCTCTGAGAATGACACTGAGGGTATGAATGGACAGATCAGTTCTAACAATTTAATTGATAAATGTTTGGAATGGACTGACCAGGGAAGCTATACAAAATAACATTTTAAGAAGGAAATGGATAGGCATTTGGCAGGAGAGTAAGTTGAGAGGTAGAGGCAGTGGATCTGCGCATTCAAAGGGTTAGGTTCCCCGATACCAACTTTTCTGGTTGAGTATTTCCCTATCATCACAAAATAAGATAAAAAAATGCTGTTTGAGGAAAAGTTCCTATTTTCTTCAAAAAAGAAAAAGACAGTGGCTTGGAGAAGAGAAATTGTTGAAAGGTACGGAGACGATGCATCCAACAGATGGCTCAGCATGGAGGAGTAAAGAGTTGATGGGCCTTAAAATGTACTTCACTGGCTGGACATCAAGTGGCTATGAAAGATGGTTTATAGTACAAATCATTCTGGGGGCCTGCATTAACATTCTCAAAGTTGTTTCCTCCTTCAACATTACACAAACTTCAGATGTTCTTCATCTGACCAGACCATGGCAATGCATAAGGAAATAAAGACCAATTATAAAGACCTTTGAGAAACCAATATGTGGAATGAAGTTAATGAACTCTGGGTACAAAGTCGTTCAGAATTTTCACATTCAGATATTCCATGTATGTTCCTGACCTTCAGCTGAAAACCTTTTACTGGTGCAAATTGCTAACGTCTACAGTGCAGCCCCATTGTAACGTAATGGTTGGGGTCCATAAAATGTTATCGCGAATGTTATCAGGGTTGCGCTAAATCACTAAACCACAAAGAACAAAAAAAGGGTCCATCCGTCATATCTGATTTTGTGCTAAATCAGGGCACGTAAAATCAGGGTTCCACTGTACACGGATTCTACCCTCCAAATGGCAAAACAGCATCTGAAGAGATCAGGAAATTACCTCTATATTTTCTATAAATAGGATAAAAGCTTTTTTCAGAAAGTTATCACATTCTAAATTTCAATGTGCAAAGCCTTGAAAACATTTTAAGATAGGTGAAGTACTATCAGGACAATTGCAAGAACACCAATACAAGTGGAAAACAGCAATTTATACTGTGAGTCCATCACTTTTGACCCTGTCCAGTTTAGCTTACCCTGGAAAGGCCAAGATATCTCAAACATCTGAGCAACAGGTGTAGTAACAACACAAGTGGTACTTGCCTCAAAGTAGGATGCTGCCATTAAGCCAAAATATGCTCTGCCAGTCACACAAACGAGTACTGTGGCATATGAAATCCAGTGCCAGTGTGATGCTGGGTTATGTGGGCTGCACACACCCCAAAGACTGGTGGATTGTACCAAACAGCATGTCCCTGCCACTGTTCACAATGAGTAAGATACAGACTGTACCCAACCAACCCATGCTTGCAAAACACAAAGTACGGTGTCCAATATTAAATGCAATTCCATGGTTGGACAACAATCCTCACTGTACTAAGAATTATGCTGAGAACCAATTTAAGATAGTCAGTTGGGCTCACTGTGTGGAGCATTCGTGTGTACTGAAAGCTACATATAATAATACAGTGCCCTGTTCTTTACAGACAGAGAGAAAATGTACACAAATTGTGCCTGTTTCAACTAAACAAAATAAGTCACAGCCATTTGCTAAATTCATCCTTCATAGCTATGCCTTGACCAATCAGGGTCAAGCTGCTTGGTTAAAATTTCTAACATTTCTTGGCTGTTAACTGTTAGGCAACATCAACTGGTTAATTCTCTATGGTAATGACTCTACCTATGGCAAATCATGTTGCAGCTTTATAGAACCTTAGTGAGGCCGCACTTGGGATATAATGTTCAATTCTGGTCGCCATATCACCAGAAGGATGTGGAGGCTTTGGGGAGGGTACAGAAAAGATTTACCAGGATGTTGCCTGGTATGAAGGGCATTAGCTATGAAGAGGGGTTGGAGAAACTTAGTTTGTTCTCACTGGAGCGAAGGACATTGAGGGGAGACCAGATAGAAGTCTACAAGGTTATGAGAGGCATGGACAGGGTGGATAGTCAGAAGCTTTTTCCCAAGGTGGAAGAGTCAATTACTAGGGGGCATAGGTTTAAGATGCGAGGGGCAAGGTTTAAAGGAGATGTACGAGGCAGTGTTTTTACACAGAGAGTAGTCGGTGCCTGGAACTCATAGCCGGGGGAGGTAATGAAAGCAGATACGGTAGTGACTTTTAAGGGGCATCTTGACAAATACATGAATAGGATGGGAAGAGAGATATGGTCCCTGGAAGGATGGGGCTTTTTCTTCAGTCAGGCAGCATTGTTGGTGCAGGTTTGGAGAGCTGAAGTACCTGTTCCTGTGCTGTAATTTTCTTTGCTCTTTGTTCTATCAGAGTCCACTTGCCAACAACATATAATATAAATTGTTGTTTTCTCCTTGCATTGGTATTCTTGTGAAGTAATTGTGAGATTATCCACTTTGGTAACAACAATAGGAAGACAGATTATTACTCAAATGGGTATAAATTGAGACAGGTGGAGACTCAACGAGACCTTGGAGTCCTCATGCATCAGTTGCAGAAAGTAAGCGTACAGATACAGCAGGCAGTAAAGAAGTCAAATGGTATGTTGACCTTCACAGTAATAGGATTTGAGTATAGGGATAAGGATGTTTTGCTATCATTGTATAGGGCACTGGTGGGACCACATCTGGAGTATTGCGTGCAGTTTTGGTGTCCTTATCTGAGGAAGGATATCCTTGCTATAGAGGGAGTACAGCGAAGGTTTACCAGTCTGATTCCTGGGAGGTCTGTCATATGAGGAGAGACTAAGTTGGTTAGGTTTACACTCAATGGAGTTCAGAAGAGTGAGAGGGATCACATAGAAGCTTATAAAATTCTAATAGGGTTAGACAGGGTGGATTCAGAAAGAATGTTTCCAATGGTGGGGGAATCCAGAACTAGGGCTCATAGTTTGAGGATAAGGGGTAAACCTTTTCGAACTGAGGCAAGGAGAAATTTCTTCGCCCAGAGGGTGATGAATACGTGGAAGGTGAAAATGTTGTGTGATTTCAAGAAGAAATTAGAAATAACTCTTGGGGCTAATAGGATCAAGGGATTTGGGGGGGGAAGGGGGAATCAGAATATTGAATTCGATGGCCTACTCCTACTTCTAATTTCTATGTATACTGATGAGTGCAAGACCAAAATCTTTGACATGTCTCCTTTTTCATCTATACTCGGATTCTGTACTATCAGAGGACTATTGGTCAAGTAGCAGATGAATATTGTAACCTCATTCTTTACTCCAGAACATGCAACCATAGGATAATACATTAGAGTCATAGAAGTTTACAGCATGGAAACAGGCCCTTCAGCCCAACTTGTCCATGCTGTCAAGTTTTAACAATAAGCTAGTCCCAATTGCCTGCATTTGGCCCATATCGTCCTGTATCAATCTTACCCACGTAACTGTCTAAATGCTTTTGAAAGACAAAATTGTACCCACCTCTACTGCTAACTCTGGCAGCTTATTCCAGACATACTACCCTCTATGCAAAAATATTGCCCTCTGGACCCTTCTGTATCTCTTTCCTCTCACCTTAAACCTATGCCCTCTAGTTTTAGACTCCCCTACCTTTGGAAAAGGCCTAATTATTTTATAGACCTCTATAAGATCGCCTTTAAGCTGCCTACGCTCCAGGGAAAATGGTCCCCAGTCTATCCAGCATCTCCTTATAACTCAAACCACCAAGTCCCAGTAGCATCCAAATAAATCTTTTCTGCACTCTTTCCATTTATCTTTTTCTTTTTCTAATCAGTCCTTGCCTCTCTAAATGTCTGTAGATCCTGTCTCTCAGGCCTTCTAACAACTTATTCACTACAGACGGTAGCTCACCGGCCTGTAGTTCCGAGGCTTTTAGTTAAGTTAAATATAGCTAAGAAAACCCACCAATGCCTCTACTTTCTCAGAAGACTAAGGAAATTTGGCATGTCAACTACAACTCTCATCAACTTTTACAGATGCACCATAGAAAGCATTCTTTCTGGCAGTTTGGTAGGGTTCCTGCTCTGTCCAAGACCGCAAGAAACTACAAAAGGTCATGAATGTAGCCTAATCCATTACGCAAATCAGTCTCTCATCCATTGACTCTGTCTATACTTCCTGCTGCCTTGGCAAAGCAGCCAGCATAATTAAGGACCCCAAGCACCCCAGATGTTCTCTTTTCCACTTTCTTCCATCAGGAAAAAGATACAAAAGTTTGAGGTCACATACGAACTGACTGAAAAACAGCTTCTTCCCTGCTGCTGTCAGACTTTTGAATGGACTTACCTTGCATTAAGTTGATCTTTCTCAACACCCTAGCTATCATTGTAGACCGCATTCTCTCATTTCTTTTTCTATGAACAGTATGCTTTTTCTGTATAGCTGGCAAGAAACAATATTTTTCACTGTGCGCTAATACATGTGACAATAACAAATCAAATCAAATCTTTTCCCTGCAGCCCTTCTTAAACAACGGCACAACATTTGCTACCCTCCTCTTCAGGCACCTCACCTGTGGCTGTTGATGATTCAAATATTTCTGCTAGGGCACCCGCAATTTCCTCCCTTGCCTTATAAATAGACTCTTGGGTAAATTGCAGGCACATCTGTCAAACATCTATCTGTTATTAACAGCAAACATAACTCAGTAAATAGTATTTACTACACAATGTGAAGCCAGTCTCTGCACAGCCACTGCTGTCTCAGTTCTACAGGACACTATTTCCTAGTCTTTAGCTGATTTTGTTCTCCATTTGGGTGGGCTGCTTATCACTGCCGACATGCTCTGGCTTCTGAACAAGTGAATCCTGAAAGGACAAAAGATCTGAAAAAGTCACTTGGATTCAATGCTGCTTTGCAATGAAGTGAATGGCAAATAGAACTCTGCAGATTGATGGGCAAAAAGAGAAATTAGAAATTAAAGAATAACCGAACGAGTGTCTGATTTTGGAGGCATCTCCAATGATGCAGCACTCCCTTAGCATGGCACTGAAATGTCATCTTGGATTAAAGCGTTGAGTCTTGGAGTGACGCTATAATTTAACGTTTGTAATCCCATTTTCTCGCTGTTACCCCTCACCATTTCAAAGTCCTTACAAAAGTTTAATTCCCACACAAATCCCACGATTAATGTGGGGATCAATGCAGTAACAGTTTTAACCTTCTAATGGCATTCAGGTGCAAAATAAATGTTTCAGGATTCCCTTTTATGTTGCTATTATTATCCCAGAACAAGTAAGCAAGTCAGAATTATGGAAAAAAAAATCAAGGTTAACATTTTGGGTAGAACTGAATGAAGTTCACACCGAACTGCTGGCCAACTGTTTTCTTCACTGATGCTATGCATCTCTAGTGTCCTCAACTCTACAATAACTATTCAGGTCGGATGGAATGACATTTGAACAAGAGCAGAAAAATACTGTAAAGCAGGATCAGGAGGCTACTCACCCTGCTGTAGTTGCTCTTTTTAATTAAGGATCTATATTGCAAAAGCCAAGACTGACATGTGCCAAAAAAACATAAATTCCTGGCTTTAAAAAAAACGGAGTTTAGCAGCAGATTATGTGGCTATACTCTGATAATGGTAGGTGACCAAAGGAGGGACAGACTTATTTATTCATGATGCTTAGGAAATGCTATTAAGTTTGGCTGACATGCACAATTTCATATTAATATTGCTGAAAAAGAGATATGCTGTCAAAGATTTTGTTTTGCACTGATCAGGAGCGACACAAGAATGCCAAATCTCAAACAACAATTTTTACTGTACAAAGAAAACTGTGTTGATTGGTTGGTAAATTAGCTGAGGTTGGTCAGGACACGGCCATAGTGAACGAACCAGGGAACTATTATCACCCATGCTTTGGCTTATTCAAAAAAGTGCAATATCAGGATATTATCATTTTGCCTGCAGAGGGCAGGTCTTTGTATACATCTTGGTAACCAACTCAATACCTCTTTTCTCATGCAGTACAAATTATTGTTCCCTTTGATATTTGGCATTCTTGCATCTGCTCTGAAGAGTGCAAGATGAAAAGCTTCTACTGCATGTCTCTTTTTTCAGCAATGCTTAAATTGCAAGCAACAATTTCATATTGTACGAATTCCAATCTATCTTATATTTTGACCAACAATTTAAATAAATAAACCCAGTATTAAGAAGGAAGGATGTTTATTGTTAGTAGAATGCACGAAGATAGGGTAAACAGTGACATCAATCGCTACCTTTGTTTCAGATTCAACATTTGACCTTTTTGATTTGGCGTAATAGTACACAAACCTCAAAGGGTTAATTACAACAGGCAAGAGTGTAGTAAAATCTTTATTCAAGGAAAATTAATTCCACGGTTACCTACTGGAATGTGAGATTACACACCTCCCCAGTGCTTACGTGGCCAGTCTCCAGCCTGTTTCGAATTGCCTCTAACTGTGTGCTCACAGGGCATTAAAATGCATTTTAACGCTTCACAGGAAAACAAATCAAACAACCTTTTCTCTCTACCTCCTATATTCCTTCGATATGCATTCAGTTTGAACATTTTAAACAGCAGTACCCTTCAAAGCGCTGATCAGCGCTTGCTCCCAATTGCTTTTATGCAAAATATAAAAATGCCTCTTGTGCACATCTGCTTACCTACTGATCAACAGCAGATGCTACTTTCACTAGAACAGTCTTCCTAACTATTCATGGTAAACTGGTGACAATAGCCACACAAACTACATCACACAAAGAAGCAACTCTAAGTCGAGTGCAAACAGATACAATGATTTAATCCCTTTATAAGCAGTGCAAATTAATCCAATATCAGAAAACTGTAAATGCAGGCAATGTGAATTAAATATTTATCAAAGTCTAAACCATTTTTAGACAAATGCAGCATTAACCTACAGATCAAAGACGACCAATATAAAAGCTTTCCTAAAGTAATTTTTAAAAGGACAATGCTGCAATTTAATTTTAAAAGCGCTTTTAGCATCTGACTAATGGTACAGCTTAGACTGAAGAAGGTCTTATCAGTATTTACAAGACCCACTTTGACAGCAAGCAGCATCTCGCAAAACCTGCCCCATCATAAATTTATAAAATGTAATTAGTGCAGCTTAAAGAGATCGAATATTACAAAATCTCTCCCAGCCACATTTTTGTAGTTAGAGCTCTCTCTTACTAAACAAATTCTTTGTTTTGACTTAAACATTCCAGACATGAATGGTCTGGGATCTAATGTGGTGTACTCAATGCAGTATAATAGCTTGACATGTTAATTTACATTGAGAACAATTTTAGACAGCAAATGAAACATCTAATCAGACATTTGCTCCAAAGGCAATATTAAATTGTTGTTCTTCAGCGTAATCTGTAGTTCTGAAAAATTGTTTATGATGGAAGAAAGTTGAACAGTAGATATTAATTACATGTGAAAGCAAATTCTTAGTCATTGAAACAGCATGTTGGCTCAGTGGGCTGCTGTACTACCATGCCGCAGCGCATAGTGGCAATATCCAACTTTGCACATTAAATTGCTCACAAGGTGAGCTCCTGATCTCAACCAGTCTCTCCCAGGAGGGGCAAAGTGCTCTCCCTGACAAGAGAAGGGCAGCCACACATCCTGGGTAAGTAATGAGCTGGAAGGGAGAAATCATCTTGTTCTCTTCAGCGGTGTCAGGTTCGGGGAAATGTACTGAGTGAAGAGCTGTGGCGGTCGGCCTGGGACACCCACTGCTCCTTATGCGCATGAATGATTCGGATTCAGTACAAAATGTTAAATTCTCTGATGATCCAAAGCAGTAGTGTTTCATGAGGCGTAGCTATAGCAAATTAAATTCATATATTGTGCATTGGAAGAAAGAATGGGAAGCATAAGAGCTGGGGGTGGGGGAAGAGATCTGGAAGTAATAACAGATTCATCACTCATTGCAAACTATCAATCAATAAAGTTAACAGATTGGAGCTTGAGACCATCATGATGAAATTATATAGTTCTCGGCTCATGCCGCTATGTTGAAGATTATGTTTGATCATCAACACAAAAGTGAAACATTTGAACCCCAGCATGATCGCAGAGAAGGGCAAGGAGAGTCAATCCAGTCAGAATTAGCATTAAGTTTTGAAGATTGGGTTAAAAAAATTTAACGTGGCATAAGATCGAGCACATAAGCGGGACTTAAGTAGAGATATGCAGAGGGACCTGGGTTCAAAAGATGTGTAGGTTAGCCATGGTAAAATGCACAGAGTTACAGGGATAGGGCAGGGGAAGCTGCTCTTTTGGAGAGTCGGTGCCAGACTCGATGGACCGGATGGCTTCTTTCTGCATTGTAGGGATTCCGTGGTTCTATACAATGCAAAGCAGAATTAAAGTTAATAACAATTGGAGCACTCTTATAAGAAAAGCACTGTCGGCAGGACAAGGCTATATAGGATGGAAAAACTTGAGGGCATGAACTTTAGTCCAGAAGCATATCTATCACCTGAGCAAAGTGATCTTCCAGGTAACCCACTGCAGGCAAAAATTTGGTCACTTTCAAAACAGAAGTAGGATGCAACAGTTGGGGAGTCCGCTATCTCTGAAGGGAAGAGATTGATGAACTGAATGGGCCCTCAGCTGCTCTTATCTCTCAGCTGTACATATATACAAGCCAAACTGCAATTTATCATTGCGAACAAATCAACACTGCTAGCCTATTCAATCTTGAGCAGGTTTCGGCTGCAAGGTATCAATACCACTAAAGCTGAACATCCATGAGATGCCACAGGCCATTAACAGAAGTTTATAATCACTTCAGTATGTACCCTATGATATGGCATGGGAGTTGCTGTAGCTCAGCTGGTAGTCTCTAAGTTAAAGTCACTCAGGAAATTTGGCATGTCTACCACGACTCTCATCAGCTTTTACAGATGCACCAAAGAAAGTATTCTTCCTGATTGTATCATAGCTTGGTACGGCTCCTGCAACACCCAAAACTGCAAGAAACTACAAAGGGTTGGGAATGGAGCCCAATCCATCATACAAACCAACCTTCTACCCATTGACACTGTCTATACTTCCCGCCAACTTGGAATAGCAGCGAGCATAATCAAAGAGCTCACGCACTCAGACATACTCTCTTCCACCTTCTTCGTCAGAAAAAAAGATATAGATGTCTGAGGTCACATACCAACTGACTCAAGAACAGCTTTTCTACTACCATCAGACTTTTGAATGGACCTACCTCGCACTAAGTTGATCTTTCTCTACACCTTAGCTATGAATGGCGGGGCAGGCTTGAAGGGCTAGATGGCCTACTCCTGCTCCTATTTCTTATGTTCTTATGTTATGTATCCAGACTCCCAGGCACCAAGATTCACACACATCCTAAATGTAACTGAAACTTAATTTCTATAACATATATTCAACTTAAAAACTTAAACAATGTCCATAAAAATCATTGCACATTTTATTTGTCTTTGGGGAATAGTAAGGAGATGTTGGAAAGATTAACAGATTGATTATCAACTTTTTGGACTATTCTATGAAAGTTTCTTCTGTGGGCATCAAGTCCTGGAATGTGACATTTTGATTCAATTTGATTTATTATTGTTACATGTATTAGTTTATAATCAAAAATATTGTTTCTTGTGCACCAAACACCAGGCATACCATTCATAGTGAAGGAAAGGAAAAAGTGCAGAATGTAGTGTTATAAGAACATAAGAAATAGGAGCAGGAGTAGGCCATCTAGCACTTCGAGCCTGCCCCGCCATTCAATAAGATCATGGCTGATCTCTCGTGGCTCAGTTCCACATTCCCGCCCTCTCCCCATAACCCTTAATCCCCTCTCTTATCAAAAACCCATCAACCCGCGTCTTAAAAATATTTAGCGAGGCAGCCTCCACCACCTCAACGGGCAGAGAATTCCAGAGATTCACCACCCTTTGAGTGAAGAAGTTCTTCCTCAACTCCGTTCTAAACCGCCCCCCCTTTATCTTGAGGCTGTGCCCCCTAGTGCTACTGTCCTTTCTGAGCGGGAAGAGTCTCTCCACCTCTATCCTATCCATCCCATTCATCATCTTATACGTCTCAATGAGATCTCCCCTCATTCTTCTACTCTAACGAGTACAAGCCTAGTTTATTCAGCCTCTCCTCATAGCTCAACCCCTTCAACTCTGGTATCAGCCTAGTAAACCTCCTCTGCATTCCCTCCAAGGCCAAAATATCCTTGCGTAAGTACGGCGACCAAAACTGCACACAGTACTCCAGCTGCAGCCTCACCAATGCCCTATACAGCCGCAGCAAGACCTCCCTACTTTTATATTCCATCTCCCTCGCTATGAAGGCCAGCATCCCATTCGCCTTCCTGACCACCTGCTGCACCTGCAGGCTGGGTTTTTGCGACTCATGCACAAGGACCCCGAGGTCCCTCTGCACTGTCGCCTGCTGCAGTTTTTCGCCACGTAAGTAATAGTCCTTCCTACCATTATTCCTACCAAAGTGGACCACCTCGCACTTGCCAACATTAAATTCCATTTGCCAGTTCCTGGCCCATTCACCCAGCCTATCTAGATCCTTCTGCAGACTCTCCACACCCTCCGCGCAATTTGCCATTCCACCAATCTTGGTGTCATCAGCAAATTTCGACACCATACACTCGGTTCCCTCCTCCAGATCATCTATATAAATGGTAAATAGCTGAGGCCCCAGAACCGACCCCTGGGGCACTCCACTAGTCACCAACCGCCAATCCGAATAGCACCCATTAACCCCCACTCTCTGCCTCCTTTTTGACAACCAATCCTCTATCCACGCTAACACCCTACCCCCAACTCCATGCCCCCTTACCTTCTGCAATAACCTCTTGTGAGGTACCTTGTCAAATGCTTTCTGAAAATCAACACTCTTGACTGAAAGGGCAGGTATTTTGGATTTGTTTGTATATATATAGTATATATATAAAATGAGGTTTTACAACCTCTGAAACTACAAAGGTTGGTGAAAAGGGGCTAAAAGTGTCCTGATTATGGGGAAAACAACAAAGTAGAAAGTAACTTTACTGTTGCCCAGAGACAGTGGCCCAGGGACACTGACTAAATTGACCTTAATGTCAGGGGGATTGGTGGGGTAAAAGTGTGGGCTTATGGGAGTAGGGCCTGGATGGGATTGTGGTCGGTGCAGACTCAATGAGTCGAATGGCCTCTTTCTGCACTGTGAGGATTCTAAGATTAACACCTGCTGGGATCTTATCAAGATATAAAACAAACACAATAGCCTTGATCACCATCAAGCCATTTGTGATTCATGGAGTTAGCTAAAATTTATAGCACTAAAATTGGCCATTTGGCCTGACTGTTCTATGATGATGCTTACGCTCCAAACAAACCTTCTTTCACTTTGTCAAAACATTCTCCAATTTCTTTCTCCCCCATTTGGTTATCCAACTTCCCTACCAGTCTATGCATGTGTTGCTAACTTGGTAGAGAGCAATAATGTCTTATTTTCTTTAATTCTGAAAACCCAGACATTTACTGAAAGAATGAAGTCACTGTTTAAGTGAAAATAAATTATGACACAAAACTCAAAAAAATCAATATCCATAACTACACTCTATTTTAAATAGTTACATTAAAGATATCAAAAGTATCACAAACATAGATTACATATACGCTAAACAAGGGTTTCTCATAATGAGGTCTGCGCGAGTAAGAGACTAAGGTGAGTGAGTGCAGAAAACTGCTTATCCACTCAGAGGTGGGCTTCTACAGAACCAAGCTTCTGATTGAATCAGTTGGAAACAGCAGGAAACTCAAATTTCCAGATGCTGACAGTGCGACGATGGGGAGGGCAAAGTGACCGCAAGAGTGGACAGAGTGATGGAGAGAGTATCAGTACTGTTTCAAGGATTCGTACAAGGGTTGAGATTACTTGGGCCTTCCACTTACTTCCAGTAAGGATGTAAAATATCCTCCTACCATCCCACTGTTGTAAACTCCAAATTCAACAAGACATTGATAACATCTGGAGCATAGCCACCTCAGGTCAGAACTCTCCTGGTTCCAATGTTCCTTAACTCCAGGATTCTCCCCTTTGTCTTTTTGGCAATCCCAGATGTTTAAGTCAGTGCTAGTAGAGTCCTTCTGTGATCAACCCTTTCAAAACCTTTCAGCCAAAAGACAGAAGTCATCTGAACTTTGCTTGAAAAGATGTTCGCTGCAGCTGCCTGTTCTAGACAGCTTGAAAACCAAACCACATGCATAATCTATTTCCCCTTATGAGTAATTTCTGACTGACCCTTTGCTTTGCTAGTGTTTTATCTCCCAGGCAGTTTGGGCACAGGATCAGTTATTGGAAATAGTTGTTTTTGTAAACAAGAAATCACCTGTCAGGGAAACATAATTCTTAAAGGGGCCATGATTCCAATATAAAATGTAATTTTTATGCCCCAAATCACATGGACTGTAACATATGCTGTTTGCTTCAACCGACTGGCATGGTACAGTACTACATTTCTGCCACTCTTCTAATAAAGAGATTTGACTGACATCTCTTGCACGATCCTAAAGATCTACCCTTTCACATCAATGAATTATATCTGCAATATCTACTATCAATAAAATGTACTGTTGCTATTTCTCGAGGTTTCTTCAGCAGCAACTCCAAAACCCAAGACCTCCATCTCAAGGAGGAGGTAACCATTCCCGTGTGACATCCCCTTCAAGTCACACATCTTCCCGGTTTAGCCACATCTTGCAATTTCTCCATCATCCCTGGGTCAAAATCCTGGAACTCCAAACCTCACAGCATTATGAAAGTACCTTCACAACAAGAAAAAATGGACCACCCCAGCAACATCTCAAGTGAGGGCTGGGAACTAAATACCACTTAGAACATAAGAACTAGGGGCAGGAGTAGGCCATCTAGCTCCTCGAGCCTGCTCCGCCATTCAATAAGATCATGGCTGATCTTTTCATGGACTCAGCTCCACTTACCCGCCCGCTTATCATAACCCTTAATTCCTTTACTGATCAAAAATTTATCTATCCTTCTCTGAAGGACATTGAATGAGATAGCCTCAACTGCTTCACTGGGCAGGGAATTCCACAGATTCACAATCCTTTGGGTGAAGAAGTTCTTCCTCAACTCAGTCATAAATCTGCTCCCCCTTATTTTGAGGCCATGCCTCCTAGTTCAAGTTTCACCTACCAGGGGAAACAACTTCCCTGCTTCTATCTTATCTATTCTCTTCATAATCTTATATGTTTCTATAAGATCTCCCCTCATTCTTCTGAATTTCAATGAGTAATGCCCCATAAGCCAACCCCTTCAACTCCGGAATCAACCTCGTGAATCTCCTTTGCACCTGCTCCAGTGCCAATACATCCTTTCTCAAGTAAGGAGACCAAAACTGTACACAGTACTCCAGATGTGGTCTCACCAGCACTTTATACAGTTGCAACATAACCTTGCTGTTTTTAAACTCCATCCCTCTAGCAATGAAGGACAAAATTCCATTTGCCTTCTTAATTACCTGCTGCACCTGCAAACAAACTCCTTGTGATTCTTGCACTAGAACACCCAGGTCCCTCTGCACAGCAGCATGCTGCAATTTTTTACTATTTAAATAGTAGTCCATTTTGCTGTTATTCCTACCAAAGTGGATAACCTCACATTTACCAACATTGTACTCCATCTGCGAGACCCTTGCCCACTCACTTAGGCTATCTACATCCCTTTGCAGACTTTCAGCGTCCTCTGCACACTTTGCTCTGCCACTCATCTTAGTGTCATCTGCGAATTTTGACACACTACACTTGGTCCCCAATTCCAAATCATCTATGTAAATTGTAAACAACTTTGCCTGCATCTCTCACATCCCACAAATTAACGCCGAAGAAGTTGGCTCCCAGCAATTTATTTAAGTCCATTCACAATCATTTCATTTCAAAACCATGAAATATAGCACGGACATAAAATACCTTTCAAAATGCAACCTCTTCAAATGATTCACAACTTTTGATGTTACTTTAGTTTAAGAACTCGCAATTGACAAGATGGCTTCAGTTATTACTAACTCCATCAATATCTAACATCATCATGTTTACAAGTGTACGGAAAGACTATGTCAGTGTGATTTGACCACGTTTCTCAGTTCACTTACCCAGGTGAATAAAAAGGAAAATGCCTTAAATCCAACAGAAATACATTAGTGCCGGGTCAGAATGCGATCACAGAGAGCCATCCTGTTGTCAGATTCATCATGACTATCACAAAGGTGCAAACTGCAATAATAACCTTCTGAGGGCAGAGCAATTACCTCTCAAAGTACACAGCAAGGAACAAAATAAAGACACAGTTGTAAATACCTTTCACAAGCACTGACCCTGACAAGCACATACAAGGTTACTGAGTGCTGACTTTATGATCCAGAAATAGTAATGACGACCAGAATAATGTAATGGTTAGTTATTACACATCTGTAATGCTTTACATATGAATGATTTACAGTGTGGTTCTTTGTGCATCTGAAAAAAAGTAAGCATCAATGACGCTGTAGTGTGTGCTTAGAATAATTTTTGCCAAAGAAGTTTTGCAGTTGTATAAATTATAACTACATTCTTGGTTTGCTACATCTTGCATTTGTGTGCAGGACGTGTGGAGACAAGATAGATGAAGAACTGCATAATCCGCAGATCATTACTATTCTGTATTGATCATTGCCTGTGAACTCTATAGAAGGTGCAGATCTCTGCTGAGACGCTCCCCTGTCAGCACTCCTGCAATAGAAGGGCACTCCACTGAGTGACATACATCAGCATCAGCAAGCCTCTCCCACAGAAGGTAACCAAGTATGTGACAACAACAGAGAGAGTGGGATAAAAGCACACAGGTTTTCAGAAAGGCCATAGTTTACTGCTTCGTGGCAATCCGATCACACAGCTGCATGTTTCAGAAATGCACATGCGATATCTTTAATCCGCTTACCCAATCCTCCCTCCCTCTCTAAACCTATTAGACAAGAATCAAAAGAATCCAAATGAAGAGGTTAATAATAAGCTGTTATGAGTGATATGATTTGTGGCATTGTTGGACTTCAGGTCACTAGAAAGGCTTCACCACGAGGTATGATTCAAAAATTGAGATAAATTGGCCACATTTCCACAGCCATTCCAATTCATTAGAGTGTAAGGTCACACCCTTTATTCCGAAGTCACAGTTTCCAATTTCTTGGATGCTGTGGATCAATATTAAAATATTATACATCTTTTTCTGTGAACAAAGTGCAGTCTTTCTTTTCAAGTAGTCCTTTTCATACTTAACCCAAGAATTATTCCTGCTCCCAAGTTTCCTACTTCAATTATCAACATTCTCCAACTTTTCCACCAAACATAACGACGCAGATATTGGGATCTGGATTTAGGATCTCAATTAATCCTTTGAATTCTCAATCACATCCAACTTCTAAAAAAAAGTGATCACTTTTTAGCAGCTATAAAATTCTGACATATTGTAGAATGATAAAAAGAGCAGACACTCCAAATAACTTCTAAAATAAAGCATCACCCTTGTGAGAAAAAAGATACATCATCTTCAAGTAATTGAAGGATGGAAGTCTGGATCCCACCTAAAATGTTATTAATTTTTCTTTTATTCAAATAGTCAAGAACCTGCTGTGCAATCTCAACTATAAGTTGTCAGCAATGTACAGTTCCTCATAAGGCTCTTACAGAAGTAACATAGAAACATATAAACTAGAAGCAGAAGTCAGCAATTTGGCCCTTTGAGCCTGCTCTGCCATTCATTTTGATCATAGCTGACCATCAAATATCCTGATTCACCCCTCCCTTCCCTATCTCTTGATCCCTTTAGCCCCAACAGTTATATCTCATTTCTTCTTGAAATCAGACAACATTTTGGCCTCAAATGCATTCTGTGGTAGTGAATTTTAAACATTCACCACCCTCACCCTGAGGTTAGGTTTCTCCTCAATTCAGTTTGAAAAGGTTTACCCCCTTATCCTCAAACTATGACCCCTAGTTCTGGACTCCCCCATCACTGGGTATGTTAGATCTTTATGATAGTGGATAAGTTGTGGACACATCTGTGAACTGTGCACTATTTTTACAGCATTGTAATTTGATGACATTCCTTAGGATTTGGCTGAGCCAGGGTTAGTCAAAGAGTTTGCAAACACATTGATGAACCTTGTCAGATTCAGCTAGTGTCCTAAGGATCACTAGGTTGGCATTGTCATTATGTAGCTTTATTTTGGCCACCTTGGGAGCAGTTTGGATCATATGTTTTAGGAGGGTTGTGCTCTGCTGCGCTGAGGGATGGGGTGTATTATTTTGTGGTTGGAATGACAACTGCTTTAACCGAGGTGTTGCAGAAAGAAATTTTTTTTTGTGGTGAGTTTAGAATCTCAGGTTACATCCAAGGTAATTTCAACCAGATTCTGGCCACACAGAAAGGTTATCCTTCTAATGATAATAGGGAATGTCATGTGGTCTTGTGTAAGCAGCATCTCCTTTTTGTTTTCAAGATGGTTACAAGCTGTTTCCCTGGACTTTTTTTCAAAAATGACAGAAAGAAGGTTGCTTTGCTTCCCTCTAGTTGGTTAATTCATATATACACATAGCAAAGGTTTTCATTCACTTACAATCATATTGTCAGATATTATAAATGTTATTAAAATTGATAGTAATTCTAATGCACTACAACTTTATCAGGGAATGTGCATGTTTAAAATTTGTCAGGTGATCAATCTTGCAAATAATTAACATATCTGTAAAAGGGGAACAATTATAAAATATTCGATAAAAGCACCTGCTCATTCTTTCAGTACCCCACCAGGCACACAGGATGATTGCTACTTCCAGAATGAGTTAATTCTGATATATTAGTCCCTTCATAAATAAAACAGAAAAGAAACTACCAAGCTAATTGCTTCCCACCTTGTCTGACATAGGGTAAACAAAAATTATGTAACAATGCAACTCATGCGTGTTCTTAATCTTTCACAAATCTTTTCACAATTTCTATATTTGAGGTGGATTGTCATACTGCAAAAAATTACAGAAGGACATTAATAAAATTGCAGAATGAGTAAATAATTGGCAAATTAAGTTCAATGTAGATAAATGTGATGTAGTCCATTTTGGCAAGAAGGTCACTTATTACTTGGAAGGTGCAAGTCTAGGTGGAGTACAGGAACAAAGGAATCACAGAGTGCAAACACGTCAATTACTAAAAGTTGCACCACAACTGGCAAGGCCACTAAAAAAAGCAAACCAACCATTAGGATTTAACTTTAGAAGTCTAGAATTGAAACATAGACAAGTTATGCTAAACCCGTATTGAACTTTAGATAGACCAAATTTAAAGGCATTGTGTTCAGTTCTGGTTGCCACATTATAAAAAGGAATGTAGGTACTGGAGATATCGCAGAGATGATTTACAAGGATACTAGTAACTTGTGGACATACATAATCAGCCAAGAACTGACAGACTGGTCACTTTTTCTTTTTTTAAAAAAAGTTGAGGGATGACCCAAAGGACATCTTTAAAATGAAGAAGTGCTTTGAAAGAGTGGATACTGAATGTTTCCTCTTGTGGGGAAGAGCATTGCTAGAGGCCATCAATATATGTAAGTTAACATGAAATCCCTTGTGGAATTCAGAAGAAATTTCTTCACCCAAGGACTGTTACAAATGTGGAATTCATTCAAGAAATGGTTGAAGTGAATAATATATATGTATTTAAGGGGAAGCAAGGCAAGTATATGAGGGAGAACAGAAAAGATGGTTATGATAGTATATTTAGAAGAGAAAAGGTGGGAGGAAGCGTAAGTGGAGCATTGATACAGGTAATGGTAACAGGCTGGAATGACTTGTTTTCTCTGCTATACAGACTCTGTAATTCAAAGAAGTCCCTTCTACAGGGAGTACCTGAGGACAGAATCAGATATATTTGATCATTGTAATAACAATTTGCAACTATGACACTTGTGGTGCAGGTTACAATTACAAATTTTACAATCAATTAACTTATTGACTGGGGTTGTCCTGAATGTTTGGCAGGTGATGAATTGCTGCATTATAGAACACAGAAAAACTACAACACAAACAGGCCCTTCGGCCCACAAGTTGCGTCGATCATATCCCTACCTTCTAGGCTTACCTATATCTCTCAATCCCATTAAATCCCATGTACTCATCCAGAAGTCTCTTAAAAGACCCCATCGAATTTGCCTCCACCACCACCGATGGCAGCCGATTCCACTCACTCACCGCCCTCTGAGTGAAAAACTTACCCCTGACATCTCCTCTGTATCTACTCCCCAGCACCTTAAACCTGTGTCCTCTTGTAGCAACCATTTTAGCCCTGGGAAAAAGCCTCTGAGAATCCACCCTATCTATACCTCTCAACATCTTATACACCTCTATCAGGTCACCTCTCATCCTTCGTCTCTCCAAGGAGAAAAGACCGAGTTCCCTCAACCTATCCTCATAAGGCATGCCACCCAATCCAGGCAACATCCTTGTAAATCTCCTCTGCACCCTTTCAATAGCTTCCACATTCCTCCTGTAATGAGGCGACCAGAACTGAGCACAGTACTCCAAGTGGGGTCTGACTAGGGTCTTAGAAAGCTGCAGCATTATCTCCCGACTCCTAAACTCAATCCCTCGATTGATGAAGGCCAGTACACCATATGCCTTCTTAACCACATCCTCTACCTGTGAGGCCGATTTAAGAGTCCTATGGACCCGGACCCCAAGGTTCTTCTGATCCTCTACACTGCTAAGAGTCTTATCCTTGATATTATACTTCTTCATCCCATTTGACCTGCCAAAATGGACCACTACACATTTATCCGGGTTGAAGTCCATCTGCCACTTCTCTGCCCAGTCTTGCAATCGATCTATGTCACACTGCAACTTCTGACATCCCTCCAGACTATCCACAACACCACCAACCTTCGTGTCGTTGGCAAATTTACCAACCCATCCCTCCACTTCCTCATCCAGGAAAATTAGAAATTTTACGTTACTATATGTAAAACTTCAGCCAAGATAAAGTTTGGGGCAGCATGGTAGCATAGTGGTTAGCACTGTTGCTTCACAGCTCCAGGGCCCTGGGTTCGATTCCTGGGTCAGGTCACTGTCTGTGTGGAGTTTGCACATTCTCCCTGTGTCTACATGGGTTTCCTCCCATAGTCTAAAGATACGCGGGTTAGGTGGATTGGCCAAGCTAAATTGCCCCTTAGTGTCCCGGGATGCATAGGTTAGAGGGATTAGTGGGTAAAAACGGGGATAGGGCCTGGGTGGGATTGTTGTCAGTGTAGACTCGATGGGCCGTACGGCCTCTTTCTGCACTGTAGGGTTTCTATTTCTATAAAATGCTTCCATCATAAAACAGCTATGTGCATTGTGAAGTAACTGAACTAACGTCCATCACACATTTGATGTTACAAACTTAAAAGTCTTCAAATCATCAACACTTGTTTTCTTTAGTTCTTAGGAAAGGTATTATATAATTCAAAGTTATCTCACGACCGTTTTGTAGGTAAATTTTCTTTCAGAAATTTGAATGAAAAATCATTCCCAAAGTATGATAAATATACTTTTAAAGGACCTTCCTGCTGAACTATCTCACAGGTAAATGTAGTATATGTTCAATAACTTTTGCAGTTTCGATTATTAGCATTTCACTGTGCAATAAATAGAGCTGTAATTCTGAATCATTTCAAATAGGACACATGAAAATGCCTAATGTATACAATACAGACTAGTCTCTTGCACATTTTTCAGAGTACAGATAGCTGCTTAGATCTTGCAGTTCACGAACAGCGATTGCTGCCAATGTACTTATTCTTGACCACAGGTTTTGTGGACTTCTATACCTCAACCTGTGGCATTTAGAAAATCAACATAGCACAATGCCCTCGAGAGGGGCCTTATATGAACAAAAAGCACAATGCAGTGTCGCCAATCAGATCAAAGAATCTGCATTGAACGGTGCAGAGTCTAAACCAAGAAGAATGTTGGAATGTTTAACACAATGCCAAAATTAGGTACAAAAGTAAAATGAGGAGGAGAAGGGAAGAAATGTGGAATTGAGCGAGAAAGATGAAGGACACTGAAAAAAATGAAAAACGTAATTCCAATCTCCAACAACTGAAATCACAAAGTTTCATCAGAAAGTTTGCAAGGCCGGAGTTAATCTGTTAAAAGTTCACTTACACTGGAATGGACAAACTCTAACTTTTATTGTACGCTTAATAGGTATCTACCACTTGGGTACTCAAATTCTCACTCTTCCATTCATGTGCACCTCTTGATGGGTTGCCATTATAGTGAAGTTGTTGGAGGAGCAGGCAACTTGGGATGGCAACACTTTTTCCATTCATGACACATGGATGTCGCTGGCTGGACAGCATTTATTGCCCATCCCTATATGTCTTTGAATTGAGTGACTTGTTAGGCCATTTCAGTGGGCAATTGAGAGTCAACCGCATTGCTGTGGCTCTGGAATCACATATAGGCCAGAACAAATAAGGATGGCACACTTCCTTTCCTAAATTATATTCATGAACCGCATGGGTTTTTCCAACAATCGACAATGGTTTCATGGTCATAAGTAGATTCCTAATTCCACATTTTTTTAAAATCGAATTCCAATTCCATCATCTGGGATTCAAACCTGGGTTCCCAGAACATTAGCTGAGTTTCTGGGTTAATAGTCTAGCGATAATACCACTAGGCTATCAGCTCCCTGAAATGATTTCAGCATTTAATTACATATGTGCAGTTGCCAGAAGTTTTTGTTCTGTTTATTTCCTAATAATGGTAAGAACTGATACCCTTACTGTTACTCCTAAAATCCAGGTCATAAAAACTTCTGTAAGTTACTAACACAAGAGCACCCTATAGTTGGAGTTTGAGACAGAAAAAACTTAGAAATTGTAAATGCAGCTAATGTGCAGAGTCAAAAATCTAGACATGGGTTGTTAAAATCCTTCAGTTTTCAAAATAAAGAATAATAAACATAAAATGTAGACTGTTCCATAATACTTCGATAAATAATAAAACATTTCTTTATAACATTCAGTTCCAAGAAATATTTGTCTTATCTGAAACACAGAGAAAGCCTTTAGTAAACACTGCAACCCAATTTGGGTTTGAATTTATGGGGCATTGGCATCAGTATTGGGGTAGGTGGGACCTGTTCAGGTGGGATGGGGTTGGTCTGAACCGTGCTGGGACCAGAGTCCTGGCTAATCGTGTAAATAGGACTGTAGTTAGGGCTTTAAACTAATTGGGGGGGGGGGGGGGGTACGAGGGTAGGTGACATTACGGGGTCTAAAGTAAAGGAGAGGGTGCAGGTAAGGGAGGAGGCCAAGGATGTCCCAATAATAAAAGGAGTAAGGGGCGTGAGTATGGTTGGTGGCATTCTGGCAAATAGGGTCCAGGTGAAGGCTGGGATGAAGGCGTTTTATCTGAATGCACGAAGCATTCGGAATAAAGTGGATGATCTGGTGGTGCAGATCAGCACAAATGGATATGATCTGGTGGCCATTACAGAGACGTGGCTGCAAGGTGACAGGGACTGGGAGCTGAATGTCCAGGGGTATCAAGTGTTTAGGAAGGATAGGCAGGAGGAAAAGGGTGGGGGGACGTAGCTCTGCTGATTAAGGATAGCCATGATGTGGGTATGCCGGCGTTGGACTGGCGTAAACACAGTAAAAAGTCTGACAACACCAGGTTTTAGTCCAACCTATTTATTTGATAATATACTCGCAAGCTTTCGAGGGGACTGCCTCTTCGTCACCTGACGAAGAGGCAGTCCCCTCGAAAGCTTGTGAGTATATTATCAAATAAATAGGTTGGACTAAAACCTGGTGTTGTCAGACTTTTTACTGTGATTAAGGATAGCATCAGGGTGGTAGTAGGGGATGATATAGGAACCAAAGAGCAGAATGTGGAATCGTTGTGGGTGGAGATTAGGAACAGCAAAGGGAGGAAGACGCTGGTGGGTGTCATTTATAGGCCCCTGAATAATGATCTGGAGGTGGGGTGGGCCGTTAACGCGCAAATAAATGTGGCGTGCAGGAATGGGACGGCGATAATTATGGGGGATTTCAATCTACACATTGATTGGTCGACCCCTGTTGGACGTGGCGGGCTCAAGGAGGAGTTCTTGGAATGCTGCCGGGATAGTTTCCTCGAACAGTTTGTGTTGGAGCCGACGAGGGAGCGAGCTATCTTGGATCTGGTGTTATGTAATGAGGCGGGTAGAATTAGGGACCTTGTGGTGAAGGATCCTCTTGGGAAGAGTGATCATTGTATGGTGGAGTTACTGATGCAGATGGAGGAGGAGAAAGTGGGTTCCTGGACATGTGTCCTTTGTTTGAACAGAGGGGAGTACGGTAGGATGAGAGAGGAATTGGCGAATGTTGACTGGGGGAGTGTGTTGGATGGTAGGTCTGCTGAGGAACAGTGGAGGATCTTTAAGGAAATCTTTCTTGGTGCTCAGCAGAAATTTATTCCGATGGTTAAAAAGGATTGTAGGAGGAGAGGTAATCAGCCGTGGATAACGAAGGAGGTGAAGGAAAGTGCTAAATTAAAAGCGGATGCATTTAGAGTAGCTAAGAGTAGTGGGCGAGAAGAGGATTGGGAGAGGTTCAAATGTCAACAAAGAATAACAAAGAAGTTGATAAAGAAGGGTAGGATAAACTATGAAGCTGGGCTAGCGCTTAATGTAAAAAAGGATAGCAAGAGTTTTTATAAATACATAAAAAGGAAGAGGCTGGCTAGGGTGAACGTTGGACCCTTAGAGGATGAGAGGGGGCACTTAGTGGGAGGGGATGGGGAAATGGCTGAGGCCCCGAATAACTTTTTTGTTTCTGTCTTCACGGAGGAAGACGTGAATAATTTGCCGGGTATTAGCGATGGAAAGATGGTAGGAATGGAGGGCCTGAATGAAATTATTGTTACTAGAGAGGCGGTGCTCGACAGACTGGAGGGACTGATTGTGGACAAGTCCCCAGGACCGGATGGAATGCATCCAAGGGTTCTGAAGGAAATGGCGGAGGTGATAGTGGATGCCTTGGTGGTTATTTTCCAGACGTCGCTGGATTCCGGGGAAGTGCCGGAAGATTGGAAAACGGCTAATGTTATGCCGTTGTTTAAGAAGGGTGACAGGCAAAAGGCGGGGAATTATAGGCCGGTTAGTTTAACGTCTGTTGTAGGAAAAATGTTAGAATCCGTGATCAAGGAGAAAATAGCGAGGCATCTTGAGGAGAATTGTTTGGTAGAGCAGACACAGCACGGTTTCGTTAAGGGGAAGTCGTGTCTGACGAATTTATTGGAGTTCTATGAGGATGTGTCTAGGGCGGTGGATAGAGGAGAGCTGGTGGATGTGGTCTTTCTTGATTTTCAGAAGGTGTTTGACAAGGTGTCTCACAAGAGGTTATTGCAGAAGGTCAGGAGGCATGGAGTTGGGGGTAGGGTGTTAGCGTGGATAGAGGATTGGCTGTCAAATGGGAAGCACAGAGTGGGGGTTAATGGGTGCTATTCGGATGGGTGGTTGGTGACTAGTGGAGTGCCCCAGGGGTCGGTGCTGGGACCTCAGCTATTCACCATTTATGTAGATGATCTGAAGGAGGGAACCGAGGGTATGGTGTCGAAATTTGCTGATGTCACCAAGATTGGTGGAACGGCAAATTGTGCAGAGGGTGTGGAGAGTCTGCAGAAGGATCTAGATAGGCTGGGCGAATGGGCCAGGAACTGGCAAATGGAATTTAATGTTGGCAAATGTGAGGTGGTCCACTTTGGTAGGAATAATGGGAGGAAGGACTATTACTTACATGGCGAAAAACTGCAGCAGGCAACAGTGCAGAGGGACCTCGGGGTCCTTGTGCATGAGTCGCAAAAACCCAGCTTGCAGGTGCAGCAGGTGGTCAGGAAGGCAAATGGGATGCTGGCCTTCATAGCGAGGGGGATTGAATATAAAAGTAGGGAGGTCTTGCTGCAACTGTACAGGGCACTGGTGAGGCCGCAGCTGGAGTACTGTGTGCAGTTTTGGTCGCCGCACTTACGCAAGGATATTTTGGCCTTGGAGGGAGTGCAGAGGAGGTTTACTAGGCTGATTCCGGAGTTGAGGGGGTTGAGCTATGAGGAGAGGCTGAATAAACTAGGCTTGTACTCGTTGGAGTTTAGAAGAATGAGGGGAGATCTCATTGAGACGTATAAGATGATGAATGGGATGGATAGGATACAGGTGGAGAGACTCTTCCCGCTCAAAAAAGACAGTAGGACTAGGGGGCACAGCCTCAAGATAAAGGGGGGGCGGTTTAGAACAGAGTTGAGGAGGAACTTCTTCACTCAAAGGGTGGTGAATCTCTGGAATTCTCTGCCCGTTGAAGCGGTGGAGGCTGCCTCGCTAAATATTTTTAAGACGCGGGTTGATGGGTTTTTGATAGGAGAGGGGATTAAGGGTTATGGGGAGAGGGCGGGAAGGTGGAACTGAGCCACAACAGATCAGCCATGATCTTATTGAATGGCGGGGCAGGCTCGAAGGGCTGGATGACCTACTCCTGCTCCTATTTCTTATGTTCTTATGTTTTGTTTGCCCCATCACTATCTCCTCTTGTTCTTTGCATTATCATCCCTTCTGTTAATTAATGAGTATTGCTCCCCCTCACCACAAATCTTTCCTGATGCGATTTCCTCCCTACTCTTTTCCCTGGCTCTGTGCTTACATTTAAACTGTTAGACCTCTGGCTTCTTGATGAAAGATCATTCACCAGAAACATTATCTCTGCTTCTTCCTCCACAGACACCGCCCGACCTGAAGACTTTGTAGCATTTGTTCGAATTCATTTCTATTTCATTATCTGGGTGAGAACCAAATTTTGCCCCCAAGAAGAGATCTATACCCTTATTTGCACAGCCCCATTCTCAAGCAGTAAATTTCTCATGTTTCCAAACTTGACGGGTTGCATTTGTTTTCTCAGAACGACTGATGATAAACAGCCCTGGAGTCCAAACTCAAGCATTCTTTAAATCCAATTTAACATTGCACTGCAGTTGAATCCCACAGGTGTCAAACACAATAAGATCAGACAAATCTCCAAATGGTTATATACCACTGCACTTCTGAGTTAGATTAGAAATCCAGAGTTTTGTTATAGCTTTCACAATGAACAGCAGACACCTGTGTTAACGTAAAAGTGACAAGCAACCGTGTCCTTAGAAATTCAACTCAATCCCAATCTCCCCTCACCCTTCATTCATTCCTCCCATGGCATGGCCAAGGTATGGAAGTCTCCTGTGGAGGACCATATATGGAAGTGTAACCGGTCACACTATAATGTTTTCGCTGCCACGTTGCCAGAACAAAACAAGCAACTAAATCACGCTATGGTACGTCTAGAGCTTTGTCTGCTTGCACATTTACACATACTAGGTTTGAAAGGGGCAGATCCTCTGAATAATTTCCAGAACCATCTTTCTCAAGACTTACAATAGGATTGGCAGGCTGTTTACTAGTTTTTTTTAATTATACGGGCACTTTTTACTCTGGAAGTTCCCCCAACCACCCACACACTTACTCATAACTTGTTTCACCACTGCCCTCCAAACATTGGCCAGAAGCATAATTCACCCACTTATCTCCACAAATATCAAACTAGGATGGAATGAAAAAGTGGTGGTATGGACTTTTCCCAATTTCCTTTATTCTTCAGTAACCAGCTTGCTTCTTTTGGAGGCTGGTGGTGGTGGTCATATTGGAAAAATAAAAGCAGTATTGCCTGGCATTTTGACACATTTCAAAATAACGCAACCATCCAAGATATCTGCACTCCTTTAATTTTGGCCTCTTAAACATCTCCATTTTAATGTCTCTACCATCAGTGGCCTAGCTTTCAGTTTCCTGGGCACTAAGCTCCCAAATTTCCTCCTTTAAGACACTCTAAAACGTAACTCATAAACCAAGCTCTTCGCTACCTAATTCAATATCTCATTATATTGCTTGGTGTCAAATTTTGTTTTATTATATCCCTGTGAAGGATACTATAGGGAACTTTCATTATGTTCAGTGCAGGGGGGCTCTGAGTGACCCCATGCATGAATAGCAGAAAGTTAGTATGCAGGTGCAGCTGGTAAATGGAATAGAGTATAAAAGTAGGAAAGTTCTGCAGCAATTGTATAGGGCACTGGTGAGGCTACATCTGGAGGCTGCACATACTTCTGGATCTCCTTATTTGAGGAAGGATGTGAAATTATTAGAGTCAGTTCAGAGGAGTTCACTAGATTGATTCCAGGGATGAAGGATTTGTCTTACAAAGACAGATTAAGCAATTTAGGCCCATACAAATTGGAATTTTGAAGGATGAGAGGAGATCCAATTGAGGTATGAGAGATGCTAAAGGGGATTTACAGGATAGGCATAGAGCAGATGTTCCCCTGTTGGACATTCCAGAACAAGAAGTCACAGTTTTAGGCTAAGGGATGGCAGATTTAAAACAGAAAGAGAAGGAATTAATTCACTCAAAGAGTCATGAATCTGTGGAATTCTCTACCCCAGAGTGCAGCAGATGCCAGAACATTAAACCAATTTGAGGGGACAGGTCGGTTTTTAATTACCAACAGGTTGAAGGTTTATGGGTAGCGGGCAGGGAAGTGGAGATGAGGCCAGTCATGATCGCATTGAATGGTAAGCGGGCTCGAGAGGCTGAATTTCCTGCACCTGCTTCTAGTTCTTCTGTGAAGGCGCTATATAAATAAATGCTTTTGTATGGTATGAAAGATTCATTCTGCAAGATCACTATAGTTCTTTAATTTTTAGCCAGGAATAGTAAATAGATGAGAATAAAAAAAACACACTTTTACAATTATAGTAAGTCATTCTGCTCCATAGCAAAACATAAAAATTGATCCCCATGTTTCAAAAACCTGCTTTATAATGCATATATTTTTTATATATATATAGTGCTAGGTGGTACCTTATTGCTAATGTCACATAGCAACAAATGCCAGAGCCTAGCAACAAGGCATAGAGAACAAGCTAAATACAGAAAGACAGAATTCCAGATGCTAGATATCAAATGTTATATGTAACAACTGTGGTAAGTTCTCCTTAAAAAAGAAAGCAATTTTAGATTTAAGCATTCCTTTAAACTACCCTTGTGGCAATCAATTACATAAGAGGTTGAACAGCTAAACAATTACAGAATGCCCCAACCAGCTTTGTGACTATTGCGTTACTTCAGATTCTGTCATGAACTATTTATTTTCTTTGAAAGTAACTTGCATTAAAATATCAAAAGAGTAAACTACTTTATGATCATTATTTTACAAATGGGGAAACTAATGTTAAAGTTCCACAAACACATACAGATTCATTTGTCTTACATAACTTCTTTGCCAATGCATGGACTATCTATCCCTTGATCTATTAACTTCAAACCACAGCAGCACCCCCCCACCCGCCCCTCCACCCCCACCAAAGCAACTGCCAAAGTGAATTTTCCTCCACTAGCTAATTAAGTGTAGATGAAATGAAACTGTGCTGTCATTTCCTTCCAGCACTCTGACCTAATTAGCAAACCTCAATAAAACAGCAGGAAATGGACATTTATTCCGCTGCACTGCTAAGAAGCAATAATTTTTTTTAAAAATCTTCTCCGAGTCCTATCTCGAAACCCTGGGGTCTTATCAGAAGGATGTGCTGCATGAAAGTCCACCCACATACCAGCAACAGCAACACTAGCCTATTTTTCATTGTTATGATTTAGTGGTTGCTGGGCCTGAAGCCAGCAATTATATAAGGTACAAGCTTATTCTATGAGTACCAGAATCATCATAACCTCCCTCATATGTTACTAATTCAATGCAAGAATAATTTCCACACGAGTTATTTCCCTAAATTGCCAACCATATGGTTGTTAAACACCGGGTGCTTTTTAACCAATGAATCATTGTAGAAAAAACATCTTTAATATCTTGATTTCTTTTTTCAACAATTTCCTCCAAAATCATTTGTATGTTGATACTTAAGATGTTATGCCAAAGACACAAATTTCAAACTTTCCAGCTGTATTATTGCATGATATCAATGGAATCAAAGGCAGTTTTTCTTTTCAAAAACAATGGTTAAACTCAACCAGCTATGAAACATTATTACCGGGGCAATTCACTTTGTATAAGTGCAACTGCACTTGAAATGTATCCCATTCTGATAGAGTCATAAATGCTGTTCAGGTTAACAGATATTTACTGAACATATCAACTGCAAAGAGCAACATGAAGCAATTGTAATTTTAATGCCTCTATATATCAGATAACTTACTTGGGGAGTGATGTCAAGACGATAGACGAGTTGTTTGAAAACCAGCATATTAAACAACTGACAATAAAATCCAAATCGTACTTTAAGTGCACGGTACATCCTGAATGTAGCGGACTGCTTTCAGTTTCATTCTCAGCTATAATTTTTGGGAAAAAAAATCTAATTTGTAATGTATGACTTTTTTCAATAAATGTTTCGAACTTGGAATGAGGGCAAGGTTCAAACTAGAATGCCATTTATATGCAGCAGATTTTCAACCTCCTTAATCTGATACAAGGATATGTTTTTGTCAGTTCTTGACAAAATGTTCAGGATGGAAGGTTTCATGCTTTATTTCCATCTCGTGTGCACTTATGAGCACTACAGAATAAGCAGGGATTTTTCAAACAATTAATTACCAGGGTATTAATTGCTGCTATCTGTGATTTTAACAACTGCACATTTGGATGATGCAGTGCACTTGTGATAAATATTTCAGATAGCACTGGAAGAAATATAACTGCGCTCCAAGGAAGTGTCTCAGAAGGAATGGAATATCAGTGTGTCTCAAAGGAATAGGGATGAATTTTTAAAAATGAGCAAAAACAGTCAAGTACAAAGAACCCCAGTAATCTTGACTTCCTTTCAAGTCAGATATCCCATTTGATGTTTCGTGAGCAGAACTGATCCCCCTCCAATTTTCTCCCTTTTTTCCTGATCAAGACATTCACTTTCAAGGTGATACAGTTCCATGGACGCCAGCAACCCTCTGTGACTGTGCCTAAATGACCTGAATTGTTTCCAAAAATATCTTTACCAGTTCCCTGACATTAGGACAAGCAGTTTTACTCATTTCTCTCTCTCGATGAATCTTCTCCCAATTTGTTCCTTTGGATGCATAGCCTAAAGACTGCTCATAGAGTTGCTTGCTGCGAACTCACTTCTTTTTGAAAACTTGGCAGAGACAAAATTTTCCCACTTATTTTCACTCCCTTCTCTTTTTGACACAATTCAAACTATGAATAACGCTGATTTTGAAAGTCATTCAGTCTATTTCGGCAAAATACCAGAGGGTTTCTGACATCAGTAAACTGCAGCTATGCAAGAGTCAGCACCATAAGGAAAGGAGATTGGTTCATGCAATTAATTATTCCTGTGTTAGCAAAGGTATCTGAGTGTCAGAAATTTGCAACCAAACCACAGGAACCACCATTCAACCCTCAGCCAAGATCTGTGCACTTTCCAGTCGGGGGTTTGCGTTGTGATTAATAACATGTAACCTGAATAATTTCCACCCCTTCCTTAGCTGGGGTATGCCGACCAATTTTACCAACTTTAATCTCACTCCAACTGATCTCAGCACAAGGCAAGGATTAGGAATGGTCAGCCTGGCAAAAGAACATAATATCAAAGTTGGAAATCAGTTTTTCTATCAAACAAAACAAAATCACAGACAATTATCACCCCACCCCGCCTTCAGTTTTGCCACTTTTGTTTATGGTAACATTAGAAAATTCTGTGTTCTAAGTTAAAGAATGCACTCCCTTCACAGAAAATTTAAATGAAGCTAAACTCTACAATGGACTGCTAAGATACAGAAATCTGTACATCCAATACTTGTGTTCAGTGTACATATTTATAGTGGGATGCAGCTATCACATTTTATTACACTTGCAAATTTATGCACCATCCTTATGAGAAAGGACAGTCATTAGCCTCTTAATTCATTGCTGCGCGTCTGACCACATTTAGCCTGTAAATGACCTCAGCATGGGCACAGTTAGAGCAATCAGACATCTCGGCCTTACAGGGACAAAACCATTTAAAAGTAGTGTAATGTCATTCAACAATTCTCCCTTTGTAAAACAATTCCTTATTTTGTCAGAAATATCTTAGGAGAATTACTTGTGCAGAACAGAAAACAAAACTACTTATCATAACAAGGACAATATAAAAGAAAGTTATTGTGACCCAGTGTACTTGAAATGCTAACACTTCTTCAACTGGAACTACATATGCCCTTTCATAGATGTCTGTCAACTGCAAATGAGAAACAGAAAAACTTAAATAGTTGTATCAAAACCAATCTGAGTGTACGAATGTGGGAGATGGCAGTTTGCCTTCTTGCCAACAGACTGGGTTATTACTCAGAAAGACTACGTTTCAGTTAAGTCACCAAAATGGCAGATTCAGGAACCTGGTAATGCTCTTCAGGTGCTGTTTTATGAAACCATGTCCAAAGACATCATAAAATTTCCTTTTAGATCTCACATCTGAGGGCAAAAAGCAAAATTTGAAATTCCCCACTTGAATCATTCCGCAAATTACACATTAATACCATGTATAAGGAATTTTTGTATTAATTCTTATCTGAGTGGATTAATCCATGGAAGAATGTTGGTAGGCCAAAGGGAAAAGATTGATAAATATACAGCATATAGTAAGTTAGTTGTTAAGATGGGTGGAATGTTATAAGTGGTGACAAATTTTCATCTTTTAGGGAGGTGTTACAAAAATGAAGCTTATAAGATTGTTGTGTTCTGGGATGGGTTTTTTTTTAGGATAACATGGAAGAATGGAGGGGGTCATCTGACCTATTTTCATGTGGCTTTATTGGTAAAAGGAGGGGAATTGTTTTTTGGGGAGAAGTTGCAAGATGTTCACATCTGGCATTAGTGAATACTGCAGATAGAATGTTAATCTCCAAAACCCATAAGGGGAAATTAGGAATGTTAGGTTTTATAAATAGTTATACTTTAAACTGTCTATTTAATTCTATGTTACAATTGTGTTGGAGGCTTAGAAGATGGTTTATTAGCATTTCTGGGATACGAAGTATATGTGATTCATGTTCTATGGGGGATGGGTGTTAAGAGCGAATAGTCCACAGGATGCCATTAAAGGATCAGGTTGTAGATTTTTCCAAAGATATTCCAGAACCTTGCCAGCATGGTGCAGGAGTTTCAGATAAATATTTATATAAGAACATAAGAAATAGGAGCAGGAGTAGGCCATCTAGTCCTTCGAGCCTGCCCGGCCATTCAATAAGATCATGGCTGATCTGAAGTGGATCAGTTCCACTTTCCCGCTCTCTCCCCATCACCCTTAATTCCCTTGTCTGTCAAAAACTTATCTACCCGTGACTTAAATATATTTAGCGAGGTAGCCTCCACCACTTCAATGGGCAGAGTATTCCAGAGATTCACCACCCTTTAAGTGAAGAAGTTCCTCCTCAACTCTAATCTACACTGCCCCCCCCTTATCTTGAGGCTGTGCCCTCTCATCCTGCTATCCTTTCTAAGCTTTAGAAAGCTTAAAAATATACTTTAGAGAAAAAATGTAAGAGATAGCTATCATAGTGAGAGAAAGCAGACAGAAAGACAGCAGAGAGAAAGAGGAGAATAAAAGCAGGCAGTATCTTGTTCACCACAGAGAATGCAGATGGAAGTATGTGCTCAAATTGAAGAGAACGAGTTCATGGAGGTTTAAATGAGGCTGAGAAACTTATCCAGCTTTGGCTAGGGAGGGGCATCTCCAGAGTAACCCACATCACGAAATATGATGGGACAAGAAATGTCCCAGCTAGAAAATGGAAAAGGAAGTAAGCCATCAAGAAGATATTAGGTTTGGACTGTTTCCTGGAAATTGAGTGTTCACTTAAGGACAAAGTAATATAATTATTGAGGGGATTTTCCATCATTTAAAAAATTTAATGGGGAAACCTCTTTTAGTTTAGAATACTAGTTGCCTACTGGAATAGTGTTTACACATTGTTGTTTTAAGTTTGTTTGTAACAGTGAAAGTCTTAAAATGGGGATCCTTCCCATAGTCACTGGAAATTTGAATACCTTTTTCAAGTTGTCTTGAAGGAAATCATAACAATCTGAACTTTGTAACAAAAAAAACAGAATACAACTGCAGTATGCCACTGTACTCAGCTAAACATCCTCTGGTTATTGATTAACATTGCTACACTAGTGCAATACTGCAACAATGCTTCTTTGACTATTGGGATGTCCTATGGTTGGAAAGTACACTATGTAAATCCAAGTTAGTCACTTTAATGACAAGAAGTGATGCAAGTAACAACTTCAATAACAGAGTGCCAATTGCAGACATTGACACATTCATATATACAGGACAATGAGATACATTTTAACCTCTTAAAAAAAAGCTGGGTTGGGATCTGGTGAAGCAAAATTCTCAGACCCAACCCCAACACTCCCCACTTCCAGGTTTAACAGAGATAGGCAGGTAGCCAGCCAGCCTGTTCAAAATAGTTATTATAATAAAGCTGGGAGTCTCTCTTTTAACTTCCCCTACAGGTTTAACCTTGGCAGGCAGGATTTCTCAGACCTTGGGAAACCTGGCAGCTCAAGGGAGGTGAGAACAGCTTCAGGCAAAAGGTATGTGCATTTACCACACTGCCTGTGGAGGTGGTGGTGGAGGAGTGCTTCCTCACAACCCACCAAACATATGTGCTTGCCGAGGATTGGACCTCCTCTGGATTGAATCTTCCACAGACTCCCTATCAGCAGCTACAAGCTTCTTACTTGTTGCTTGCTCCTGATTGCTTCCCTCCCGACTAGAAGCCAAGTCTGGAGATTAGGCTGACTTCCAAATGGGGGATTCTGTCAAAAACGAAAATACACACACTATGGAGTTAAAACACAGGCAGCCATCCTCTCTCTACCCCCATCTCCTTGAAGGCTCATAAAACCCCCACTCCTGCCAATCTTGCAGTTGGTGTTCATACAATTGAAATATTGGGCAGCTATGACAGTCCTTCCTGAGTGTTTGCAATCTGGGTTTGTTTAGCAATGCTTAATGGGAATACAATGTTGTGTTTCCATAAACATACTCTTTAGCTTGCATGTGTTTGAATTTTCTAAACAAAATTAATAATCCTTTACAGGCATTTGACGTCAGTACAGGCAGTGATTGTGATCAGACATTAGACTGGTGTGATAATTACTGACATACTATACTGCATTAACTCTGGTTAGCAACGTATTGTTGTTAAATTAGACTAAACACAGTAGTTAAGATGTAGGTCACAACGAGGAATTTATGCATAAATGAATGTATTAGATATATATAAAAACAGTTTTGAAGTAATACATTTGCAATATTACAATGCTATAAAGACTTCATGCATTTCTGGTATAATCACATCAAATGGAGACATTCCTGAAACATTGATAAGATTTATAGTTTGTCCTAACTAAAGCAGCAATGTAAAAAAAATGAAATAATCCAGCCTTAGCAGATGTGTTTTCAGATTGCAGTTTCTCAGGCCATTAGCAAGAGACACAGTTCCTTGTGTCAAATGTCTTGGATCATTAAGCAGCATCTTAATGTGATGCCATTCTCATCTGTACAGGATTCTTGGGTCATTTTTGGAAAAAACAAATGCACTGTCAGAACACAACGGAAGAAAAGCCAGCAAACAAGACGGGCTACCACTTTGACTGAAGGAAAGGACTGGAGCAGAAAGGAGGCCATGCACATATGGAGCTGAAATTATAAAATAGGAAGCCAACAGCAACATGGCAAAGATCTCCCTCTCTTTCTTTCATTCTTCACATTGGAAGGACATGAAATTTCATTCTTTGTCTTCAATAAGAAAGTTCTGAATTCCTGCAACGATATTCTTCAAATCTGATCACACATGCAAAAAAAAAATGAGCATGTCTGTCTCACAGCGGAAAAAAAACCCTTCAAGCCTGAGCATTCAATTTTCAGGATCTCTTGCAGTGCTTTGTGCTTCATTTCACACCATCTCAGAGTAATAAATCGTAACAAATTAAAAACACAGTGCTATTCAACCTGCGTTTTAAAAAGCCGAAGTCATGAGATGCTAATACAGCCAATGCTTTTGATCTGGTATCTGAAACTATTTGGATGGTTGACAGAGAGGTCATGTCACTGGAGGAGCTCCCTTAAGCCGCGAGGCTATATTTCATTCAAATCTCAGTGTGATCATTCCTTGTCAGGCACATCATTTTGTAACCAGTGTCCAGAACTCTACTCTGATGTGACTAACATTCTTCAGTACACCAGGCGCATTTTACTAACCACATTTCAGGGAGTCAAGATAACACTCATGTGGGCACGTTTGCAGTTTAACATGTATATAATTCAATCAAAAAGGTTTAATGATTAACTTTTTTTAAACAAGACGTAGGCTAATTTAGGCTACATTTACAGATCAAGAGGCTGGCATTGGCTTGTTACAATGCATCGCAATGGACTATCACTTTTTAAATGGCAAACTGGCCCAAGTTTTAGAGTGTACTGAGTTACAGTGACAGTTGAGCTCTGTACTTGTGCACTGGATGCAGGCATTTAAATTTTCAAGTTCCCACATCAGTCCATGTTGCAGGCATTCCAAATTACTGACCGTCCTTTTATATTTGCAGATACTGGAAATGGGTGATTGGGCACATGATTTGATTATTCAAATTACTTTAACTTCAAACAGGACTGGATTGACGGTGCAGGTGACACAAACTCAAAGTCTTTTGGATGGGATCTCACACTGCTTTGCTCTTCTATGTCCGAGTGACAGATTGTAGGCTCTAATACCTTTCTCACTGATACGCAACCAAAATAATTTTGCACCAATGTGACAGTGGTAATTGTACAGCAAGGGAATCTTTGAATTTTCACAGTAATCTTAAGTTTCTTAGAAATTCTACAAGTTAAATGAAAAGATCCTTACAAAAGCAGAAGAACTCCCATATTCACCAATATCACAAATTATCTTCATTTTGCTGTCAAAATTAATGACCTGAAATTCTGATTTCAAAACTAATTTTTAATGAGATTTTTTAAAAACTTATAAGGAACAGCTCTAGCAGATATCAAGGCAACGGAATGAAAATTTAAAGTGATTGACTTAATTGATTGGACATGGAGGTGTTGCATAGATTACATTTAAGGAATCTGTTTCACTACCTCACTGTGAGCTTTTCCTCAAACATAGTGGATGGAGAGACGGCTGTTTCCAATCCATAGAACCATCTCTCCCCAATCCCATTCCACATTCATGTGCAGAACAGCAGGCAACACATTAAAAGAAGAAAGGCAGAATCAGCTGTTTGATCTTGAGAATATCCCAAACAGTTTTCCTGTGCTTCGAAGTGCTAACTGACTGCTCTCCCTTTTAGGGTTTAAGCCACCACTGCTTTCTGAATTACTACAGTCTTGTGGCTCTTGTCCTGATGTCAGTCAACTTCAAGCAGCAATTCATTTCATGTGGGACATCACTGAGATGGTGCAAAAAGAAAGCATTAATCAACTGCTCACGCTGATACTGGCTTCGTGCATTTTGCATATTGTAACATATCTTCAGCTCAGGCTACATCAGTGAGTCTAAATTATACACAAATCTAGAGACAGACCAGCATGCCATCACCTCATTATGAAAAGCAGAGTATCACCAGTCTAAAGATTTAAATCGTTTAACAACTGCAGTGAAAATCACCACAATAATTTAATATAGCACTGCATTAAGTCATGATTAGTAATAGGTGGAGTGATTACTATTGTAACAACTATATGGTTCTGGGCTTGATGAAAATATGATTTGGATCAAAACAAGCCAAATTCCTAGCTCTGTCTTGGATCTCACAGCAGCTGTCTTCTTAAGTCTGGCAGTGATAATGCGTAGTCACATCTTTTTCATGATGCTAAAGAAATTTACTGTCACACTACCTTTGTTCCATCTTTCTGTGTCTGTAATTGTGAATATTAAAGCAGCAGTCATCTCATATGTATGTATGCAATTTAGATTAGTTTGAGTTTCTGTTTAAATTTTTTATTATTATTCATTTATGAGGTGTAGGCATCACTGGGCTAGTTGCCCATCCCCACATGCCCTCGAGAAGGTACTGGATAGCCGCGTTCCTGAGCCACCGCAGTCCATATCCATTTGCAGCAGATTAAATGATACAGAAACTGCAATCCAATTCAATGGCCGGAATTTTACCACCTCCCTTCTCATGGGAATGTGAGCAGGCAAGGGGCTGACAATGGGAAGGTCTGTTGATCTCGGATAAGATTTTATGGTTTCGGGATGAGCAAGGCCATAAAATCCTGCCAAGAATTCCTGAAGGGGGTTGGGACTACCCTCCCTGTGCCTTTTTTTTGGCTGTGTTGTCACCACTTTGCATCCACTTGGACCAGAAGGTTGAAGCACAAAAGTGCACAATTGTTCAGTCAATGCACCCTCTCCTATAAATATGTTCTGAATATGCATCAATTACTATGTCATTACTAAAACTAGGGCATGATTTTTGTGAAATTTTAGATGATACAAATTATTGAGTGAATGGTATGCCACTGGCTGGATGTCAGTGTTTCATCTTCAAATCACGTTTCTTTTTTTTGACTGTACTATGAATTGATTTTAAAGCCCCTGCTTTCTCTCCAACATTAAGCTTTTCTGCAAATCGCCCATTTCCTGCAATGCAGAACATGGAGCGATGACTTCTTTTGAAGCTTCTGCAGAGGAACTTTGCTGCCAGTCAGTTGGAGGCAGATGATCCAATTTAGACTCCTGTCCGGATCCCTTTACCCTGACAATTCTGCTGCAATTGGGAACTAAGAGAGTACGAACATGCCACTCTGTGTCTTTGAGGTCATGTTCCCCAGGTGCTGTGCTCCACCAAACAGCCATTTTTGTATGTTTCTGGTGAACATGCATCCTAAATGTCGAGTGGAAACTGCCGGCTTATTTAGTGGTTTGTTTTCCTTCCGGCACTAAATTGAACTGCTGCCATTGCTTTCCTTCCCAAAGCATTACTCTCCTTATCACGCTCTCCTATCATCACATACTTGGCCTTCATCTTAAGTACCATGGAGAGATTCCAGTTGATTTTCAAATCCTGCTTTTGTGCAGAAGAATTAAAATTAGGAATAATGAATAATGCCCCTAAAGTGTTTTTGTTGAGACAATCTTCATCTCCAAGCTGTTTGAGATCAGCCCAAGGTTCTTAAATTAGTTGTCCTTTGAAATACAAGCTCTACCTCAGTCCTGCCAAAGCATCTCCTTCATCTCTTCCTGCTGCAAAAGGAATCAGTTTTGTTAACATGTAAGATTCAAATCTTTCTGGCAGAACAATCAACTGCTTCCTCTACCTCTCTCACAAATAAATTTGAGTAAAGCTGCAACTCTCTTCTAGTTGAGACTAGGGTCAAAACCGATTTCCAGATTTGAACTTTTATCGATGGTGCCATGCCTCAATGACTTTCTCCTGGGAACTAGCACTCACAGTTAAACTGAGAAATTTTGATGAGATAAAATTTCACAGTGGAATCTTTCTCTGCAAATAGATGGAGGGCATCCTTACTATGGAGAGATATTTTCCATTTTTGTAGGATGTTGGATATCATTCGGTACGTCTTAAATGAAGTTTTCATTGTTTTAACTAGGTTAACTGGGTGGCATAGTGGGATAATGGCTCGCACTGCTGCCTCACAGCACCAGGGACCTGGGTTCGATAGCTGGCTTGGGTCATTGTCTATGTGGAGTTTGCACATTCTCCTCATGCCTGCGTGGGTTTCCTCCGGGTGCTCTGGTTTTCCTCCCACAGTCCAAAAGACATGCTGGTTAGGTGCACTGGCCACGCTAAATTCTTCCTCAGTGTACCTGAACAGGCGCTGGAGTATGGCGATTAAGGGATTTTCAGTAATTTCATTGCAGTGTTAACATCAGCTTACTTGTGATACTAATAAATAAACTAAATTTTATAAGAACTATGTACATATTTAGGGCTCAGGATAGGAGCTGCCTCAATGTTTGCCTGTGCATGAGATTGGTTTGTAGGTGCGGGTTATGAGTTCTCTTACATCAGCGTGTATGAGATACTGCACTCAGTCCCACATTAGCCCTTCATCTGTCTGACCTAATTACACCATTGTTCTCAGAAACAACACCACAAAGTATCAGCACAGCATGACAGAAGAAAAATATAAATCTTGATGCCAGCCCAAGTAGACAACTGGAACACTAACTTTAGATCAGTTAGAATTTTTCTAGTTCCATTGTCAGTCATTCTCATGGTACCACAGGATAGGGTCACCATTTGAGTGCCAAATTATTGGGAGTTTTGTTTTGTAGATCTATAATGATTAATTGTATTTCCATTTATCCATTAGCATAAAAAGGGCCCAAACAGCTTTGTACAACGGGAAGAACAGAATCAGTCAACATTGAGATAAAATGCCTAAATGCGCATTATGTAAAATCCTAACTGCTGGGTTTAGACCCAGGCCCTGCTGCTCCCTCTAATCCTGTGAATTCTATTAAACTCTTAATTTCTTTCTGGGGATTAATGTACCTTATTACAATATAAATATTGAAAGAATGCTACAATTTCTGATAATGGGTCAGCTTAAAATGATAGCAGCACAATATTATTGCAGGGCATTATGAATGGTGCATTCAACTGCGTCAGCACTTTTCCTCTCATTCCTGTATGGATAGAACTTGCATAAGTTAGCCAACTCTGTGACACAGCATCATGTAATACGGTAGCAGATGGAATTCTTCATATCTTAGCCTGGCTAATATTGGCTTAACAAATTGCCCGATTACATTCATGACGAATTTAGAATTATGAGCAACACAAGCTATTTCATTGCTGTCAAGCCCTTATCATATGAACAAATCGGAGCGGGTATTGGGCTCTCTTCTCATATCTCTATAAACAGGTGCAAGCTCTGGCAGGCGTGACACTTCGACCCATCTACCACACATCTGATGAGTTTTCCTGTTAGTTCACAACTCAGTACCCTACACCGTGACACAAAATGACAGGAGCAAGTCTCAGCACATACACCTTTAGGTGAAAATCTGCCTCCGACAGTCTAATTAACAGAGAAAAAAACACTCATGTCATATCGAGGAAAAAAACTGTGGTTCTTGTACACCTGAGTCAAGAGGAGGGGAAAAAAAAGGCCGGGCAACAAAAATGGAGGAAATTTAACATTACAAAATAGAAGGAATACAATGTGAGCTTGATGGATACAGAATCCAAGTGATTTCTACAAATAAAGTCGTGGCATTAACATCACTGCATGAATTAAACAAGAAAACCAATGTCCACTGTGCATCATAAGCCACTAATACCAACCCTTTCCAGAAGAGTCATTTTGTCTTCTCGGGATTACATTTCAGATTTGGCTATTAGACCTTTCTCTGCGGGTATAAATGTGGGCTGTAATCTTTTTACACTGCCACACAGAGTGAGAGCTTGAGCTACATAACATACAAAAAAAAATGATTGGTGGAGGTTTATAGCTGTTCTTGTCTCATATCATATACCGCTAAGGTTTCAGTACAATGAAAAACATAAATACTAAAAGGTTTCTCTACTAAAAGAGATGCACCAAAATTCTGCAAAAAAAATTGACACGTTTGATTTAATAAATTGTGCACATTGGGGCTTCCTGTTTAATTTACATAATGGTTTTAGCAGCTGAAATTATCACCGTTTTCTTTAAGCCAGAATAACAGGGAGTGCCGATGGCACAGTGGTTAGCATTGCTGCCTCACAGCGCCAGGGACCCGGGTTCAATTCCTGTCTTGGTTCACTGTCTGTATGGAAACACATTCTCCCTGTGTCAGTGTGGGCTTTCTCCGAGTGCTCTGGATTCCTCCCACAGTCTGAAAAGCATGCTGGTTCAGTGCATTGGTCATGCTAAATTCTCCCTCAGTGTACCAGAACAGTGTGTGGCAACAAGGAGATTTTCACAGTAACTTCACTGCAGTGTTAATTGTACTTTGTAACACTAATAAATTAACTTTAAAAGAATGCTGTTTTGCTTTCTGTTAAATTTTATGAAAGTTGAAATTTATTTCTTGTTCCACTCAGTTAAGAATTGCTGAACCAATTTAAAAGCAACCACACAAAACAGTGATAGCACACAGATGTGCTAAGAAAACCATTTAATTGTAGACTCAAAGCAGAAAATGCTCAAAATAGCCAGGTCAGTCAGCATCTGTGGAGAGAAATGTGTGCTCTTCAGTTCTGATGAAAAGTTATTGTCCTGAAACCACTGCTATTGCAACAGACTGATAATGAGGCTACAGCAACTTTAAGTTGATTGAACCTCTACTGCTGTCTTTGGATTATTTTGCATACATGTCAGGGCATACAAATGTTTAGAAAATGTGCTAAGTTAGATTTTGGAGGATTTATTAATCTCTAATAGATATATATGTGAACTTAAATTAGTAAGACCTATTGACAGCTCAGTAATAAGTAATACTTGTTGTGATATGTGCCTGCATGTAAAGGTATTCAGCAGAGCAAGGGTTAATGAGGGACTGGAGAAAGCACCACTTACAGCATGATGTATAGAGTCACATGGTAAGAGACTGGAGGAAGAACAGTCTGGAAACAAAATGCTAAAGTAAGCAGCCAACCTACATGGCAGGAGCAGCACCATTTGTGACCATACCATGAATCTGTGAATGGTTAAAGCCTACTAATTAAAAACTACAAAGGGTGCATGCTTAAACATAAAAGACTCAAGATCTCTTTCACTGAGACACCTCCGCAACAGTGAGACACAATATGAGGACATGGTGTGCAGCAGTGGTATTGGCGGTGACGATCAATGACGTTAGCACCATGGTGATCGATGGCTATGATCAACTGCAGTAAGAAAGGTGACAGCTAAATGCATGAACTCAGAACAGCATCCCAAGGTATGAAAAAACTGAAACCAGGCCAGAGAGCCACATGCACCTCAAAAAAAAACTGCAAGACCTCTGCATGACCTCTGCATGAGTTAGAAAACCATTTAGAGCACAGGACAGGTGAGGATCACTACAGGAAAAATGCAAAACCCTAAGTCACACAGTCCACAACATGGTGAACAAAGTATAAAAGAATGCTGCAACCAAAAGAGAAAATGCTGGAAAATCTCAGCAGGTCAGGCAGCATCTGTAAGAAGAGAAAATAGCTGACGATTCGAGCTCAGATGACCCTTTGTCAAAGTTTCAGATTCCAGCATCCGCAGTAATTTTCTTTTACAAAAGAAAAATCTGAACCTACACTATAGAAAGGAAGGCAGTCGCAAGGTTCAGCACACAGAGGGCAGATGAAAGTGAGACTCATTTTGTTTAAAAAAAAGGCTGAAGTCTAAAGTTTAAGCAGCGTGCAACAAAAAATAAGTTTTAAAAAAATTGCAGTGTTTGAAAAAAACATTTTGCTGCAGAGTTGAAACCTTGTAACTTCAAAACAAAAGTCTACCTGCTGAAGCTTTCAAAGCGTGGGTCATTCTAAGACATGGAGAAAACTTGTTTAAGTGCAGCAATTGCTGCAGTGTTTTGTTTAAAACCGTAAGTTTAAAACGTTTAGCAGGCTTTTAGGGGAATGAAATAGCGATCCCTGCAGATACTGAAAAAGTATGGGGAAAGAGAGAGCTGTTCCTGCCAAAGTTAAAAATAAACCTGCAGAGTTAAAAGGCAGCAATCGCTGAGAAAAAGTTTTAACAGTTTAGGAAACTTACCAGAAACAAGATGCCACAACCTCCAAGATCCTGAAAATCATGAGAAACTTGAAAGGTAAGAAAAACAGGCAGCTGCAATGACAGCCCGAAGTTTCAAAAATAAAACAAAATCGGTCTGTCTTAAAGTGACAACACATTTAAAGCAGTACATGCAAGAAAAGAACAAATGGCTATGGACAGAACTTTAGAAAAGCCAGACATATTTGTGATAAGGAAATGGTTGCACCAGATATAAGGGTGGTCTAGCATACTCTCAACAGTCCATCGAGGACAACAAGAGACTCCCACTGAGGGGGCAGCAGGAAACCCCAGAGAGAGGGCAGCAGGAAACGCCAGAGAGGGGGCAACAGGAAACCCCAGAGAGAGGGCAACATTTCCAAAAGCAACAAGAGACTCCAAAGAGAGGGCAACTATGCTGCAGGCAACCAGAGGCCCCAGAGGGAGAGCAACAAGAGATTCCAGAGGGAAGGCAATGAGAGACCCCAGAGGGAGGGTAACAAGAGATTCTGGTGGGAAGGCAATGAGAGACCCCAGAGAGAGGGTAACAAGAGACTCCGGAGGGAAGGCAATGAGAGACCCCAGAGGGAGGGTAACAAGAAAACAATTTGAAAGAACAATTGATTGTCCTTGAAGAAATGCAAGAGGAATGTGACCATTCAGCAACATGCAGAAATTAAGACTGTCTTAAAGAGCAGAATAAAAGCGCAACAGAAGAAAGTCGAGGTGATGTGCTGAATTACAGAACAGCTTAAGATAACACAAGTGAGCTTTGTGAAGGAAAGGAAAACCTGTCAAATGATCTTCACATGCGACAAGAATTCCTTGGTCAAAGTTTATTCCTCACAAAGATTACAAATAGAAGCAAAATGACTTCAATGTCACTTTAAACAAACTGATGAACCAGTTGGTAGAGAGGACTCAGCAATGTTCCATATTCCAGGATGAAGCCAGTACTACAAGAGACTGAAGCATGGCGGAGAGGGTTGGCTGAAGGAGAGGAAGCATGGAACGGAAAAGCTGCAGAACTTTCCAAGCTGCAAGCGATTAATACAGCCATGAATAGCACAATTACAGAACTGAAACAAGTTAAGACCTTGCCAGAGACAGACCTGGCCAACAGTGAATCTAAAATGAAGGATAAATTTCTGTTGCAGACAGAGAAAGAAGTGACAGAAATGAGATCAGAAAATGTAAATCTGACACTGAGGCACAAGGTACCATAAGGGGACTAGATGTCTCTGACATATTGAAAACCGTTGAGCTGAATGAAAAAATGCTTGCAAATGATTTGAGGGTAAAACAGCAAATGGCTGAAATAGTGAAACAAGTGGAAAGGAAAGTTCCATTTGTGAAACATATGCATCTGGTCAAACACCACAAAGAAAGAACATTCATATCCATTCTAGGACTAAACCGAGTACACATTTTGTTTGGAAGAAATGAGATAAACCTCAAAAAAACAAAACAGATGAGTTGTTCAGAGAAGTACAACTCAGAGGAGTGCAAAAAACAAATCAAAAGATAGCAAAGTACAAGAAACACAGAGCACAGCTACCATTCCTCCAAATGTGACTAATATGTGGGAGAACTGTCAAGATTCAAGACCAAGTCAGAGACTTGAGAGGGCAGAGCAAGGATAGCAAGTGGAGACTGTATTGGGATCCTCCACTGGAAGGGAGGGTAAGCTTTCTTTCCAGAAGGCAGATGTTATGATATGTGCCTGCATGCCATTGTAATGTAAAAGTGTTTGGCACAGCAAGGGATCACATGGGACTAGAGAATAGCACTACCTATGGCATGATGTATAGTGTTACATGGTAAGAGACTCTGGAGGGAGAACAATTTAAAGCAGAACTCTAAGTAAGCAGGCAACATACAGGGCAGTAGCAGCACCATGCATGAACATCCCTTGTATTTGTAGTTACAGACTACCAATAAAGGGTTCACATGTTTAAACATACAAGACTCAAGATCTCCTCACTGAGACACTTCTGCAGCAATAAGACTCAATATTACGACCTGGGGCTGGGGTGCCTAGCTACCCACTTTAATTTGGCCTTGCAAGGCATTCAAATAAAAGAAAGCAAAAGTAGTTTTCCTGTGGTAATAACTACCAAATTTAACACCTGTACAGAAATCTGATACATTTGTGAACACACCTCTCCTTGCGTTAAACAATGCTGCAAAAAAGATCACAACTTACTATAAAATCAAGAGTGCTAACTCTCACTCAGATTTGCAGCCAGAGAAATGAGTGCAGATTGGGTCAGGGACTGTTATACACTCTGTAACCAGGGCATGAACAATACCACACTAAATCACCCTAAAGACAAGAAATGAGCAAAGGATTCAAATCTGACAGCTTGTAACACTATACATCATGCCACGGGTAGTGCTATTCTCTAGTCCCATGTGATCCCTTACTGTGCCAAACACTTGGAGGTATGGACTGAAACAACGGTTTTGTTGTTGTTTCCTGCTGCTATCCTCTGGACTCAAATATCTGCTGCTTTTAATCAAACCAGAGCCACTGCACTCTAGGGTATTAATTCAACTCAAACAGACACAGAAAAGTGATGTTTATGGGAACAAACAAGGTTTTTGGAATATATTACATAGTAGCAGTGGAGCAACCAACATTGCCAAGTAGGAAGTATTTCTCCTCACCACATTTGTCAACTATAATCTTTAATTCTCAATCTTTAATGCTTTTTACTGACGTTGCAGGTAGTGCTTGTTAACACAACTGACTGGCTTCCTGGGCCACTTTAGAGGACAACAAAGAATCAACCACATTGGTGTGGGATTGGAGTCACATATTGGCCAAACTGGGTGAGGACAGCAGGTTTCCATCTCTAAAGGGACAAATAGTGCAATTGAGTTTTTAACGACAATTCAAAGCTTCAAGTCACTTTCACAAAAACAGCTTTCTATTTCCAGATTTTTAATGTGATTGGAAATATGAATTGTTGTGATCTGGAATGTGTTATGTGAAAAGACAGATTCAGTAATAACTTTCAAAAAGCAACTGGATATATACTTGAAAAGGAGTAAATAAAAAAGGCAGGGTTGTGGGAAAAGAGGAAAGTTTGACTAATTTGATTGCTCTTTCAAAGAGCCAGCATAGATATGATGGATTGAATGGCCTCTGTATCATTCTAGGCATTTAAGTTCCCCTTCTGAATGCATTAACTTTTTGTTGGGGAACACATAATTCTAGGGTGAGCTACAATAGCAAAATTCATGGAATATGACATTAAGGCTGTTCTCACCACACATACACACACACTTTCAGCCGGCGCTTGGTCTTTGCCCTTTCCCTAATCTGGGCCAACTGAAGTCACTTCAGCATCCTCATCAGAGGCTGTGGCTGAGGTCAGCTAAAGCAGTCCAGGGCCAAGAGTTAAACCTTGGATGTCTGTACAGCTTAGCTATTTCAATGGGCAAGCTTGCTGTGCCATTGTGCAGCTCAACAGGAAATATAAAAGAAAATCTTAAAGAAACCAATCATAAATTAACCTTGGAACTGCCCCTCCCCTCCTCTGCAGTCACAGGCTATCATTACATATACAGTGCTTTATTTTTCTATTCCATTCTACTTTGAGTTCACCAGAGCCACCCAAAGATGTAGCAGTTTGAGTCAGAAACCGCCATGTCACCACAGAGCAACACAGTGAGATCTCTATGCTGATGAGCAAGCATCTTTTTCAGTCACTGTGTCATTGCAACTTATCCATCTTCATATATATATATGATATAAAGAAGATACCTAAATATGGCCTGTTTACTCGGAAAGAAAGGGAAATCACTGAGCAAGTCAAGCCTTTATAATTCACTCTGCTCCAGGCTCCTTCTGAGTTATGAAGCCTGTCACTTGGTGGTTTATCATTCTGCAAATCACCATTCTGCACAGCGCAACCTACAAACTCACTAAAAAGCTTTCTAATTATATTGCAACTTGCATAATGCTGCAGATCTACTAAAACCGGCTTTCTAAACAGACTGGTAGAAGCAACAATAATTTGGAATAAAATTGTTTAATAAAAAAAACTGCATTGAGACTGGATTTGAAGTCCAGGTTGGTCCATTATTTCATTAATTTCTCCCTACATTGAGACACATAAATGTCGCTGAAATTATTACATGCAAAACGCCAAACTAATTCTGAGTTTACAAGGTTAAGAAGAAAAACAAGGAAACTCTGAGCAGCATCCTTTTTCTGACAAACAAACAGTCTCCATTGCTGATTCCCTTTCTAAAATAAACAGCTGCATGGAACTTTTCCAGAGGAAATTTTAGAATGGATTAATTTGTTAATCATGCTGGCAAGTAGGCAGGGTAGTCCAATAATTTTTAAAAAATGGAAAATACCCTTTTCAATCCCTTCACAGGGGCATTACGTCCATGCCAGAATGTACAAGAGTAATCAGTTGCTTGGTTCGGATGTTATTAGTTCAACCATCATTTAGTTGTGGAGGGGAGCTATAAATCAGAAGATTACAAGAGAGAGGTTCAGGTGATGGCTGAGGTTATGCTTGTACTGGTAGCTACAGAAAATTTCTTTTTTTCTATCAAATTCTCACAGGAACATGCAAGGTTCCATTCTCACGTGTTAAATTTTAAATGTTTCAGAGCGGAAGAGGAATTCACTTTCTTGCAACAACAGAATTCTACATTCATATCATGTCCAGGGAATCAACAATACTTTAAAGTGGATTAGTTCCTGCCAAGGAGCCTTAACACCTCTTCCTTCTAGAGGCAGATCAAACTCTGGAGGCATAATGTTATTTCACAGTGGTGAAAAAGTGACATTATTACTCCACACCTAACTTCTAAAAAAAACTATTTCATGGCATGTGGGTATTGCTGGCAAGACCAACATTTGGTTCCCATCCCTAATTGCCTTTGAACTAAGTGGCTTCCTCAGCCATTACAGAGGGCCATTTAAGAGTCAACCACAACACTATGGGTCTTGAGTCACATCAGCCAGACCAGATAAGGATGGCACATTTCCTTCCTTAAAGGGCATTAGCAAACCAGACTTTTTTTTAAAACAATGGCCGATTATATAATGGCCACCATTCCTAAGGCTACCTTTCAATTCTAGATTTTGTTAATTGAATTTAAATTCCACGAGTTATCATGGTGGGACTGGAATCTGAACAGAGCATTAACCTGGCTCTCTGGATTACTAGTCCACTGACATTGCCACTATCCGCCATCTCCCAACTAACCTATAACTTAATTATGTGAACACGAAGGTGTACCTTCTTCCACTCACATTACCTATTATTCCACATATTTTAGATAGAAATTCTTCAGGAAAAAGCATAACATTGTTTTTAATCCTTTGAATTTGTTGGCATGATTGATAGCAGTTAAAGATACAAATGCGGATTGTTGATATGGGAATATCACTAATACAAAATTGTCACGTCTCACTCGGGCACTGAAATCACAGTCCTTCAGTAGATTTGAAGGGTGTTGGTATTGTCTTAAGTATTTGCATGCATGGATGGAACAGCATTTATACGGGGTCCATCAATCTCTCCTGTCTGTATTACTTCTAAATGGCTGGATGAATGTTGTATTGGCAAGGCACCAAAGGGTTACACAACCCTACTCAGCGTCATTCTTTACAGCATAGCACAGTTACTTATAAAATCAAATAAGTATCAAGCTTTACTCAAAAATAAGTATTGTGCTTTACTCAAACATACTAAGGTTAGAAAAAATTCACACTTCGTCATGCCTTAATAAATGTCAAGTAAAATTTAAATCTTCATCATAAACATATTTGATCAAAATGTATAAGACAGGAACAATAAATGTATCATTGGAGTGTACTCCTTGCCATGTACAACCTCAACACTGGGCATCATCAAGTTGTCTTGGACTGCAGTGGTTCAAGAATGAAGCACATGAGCACCTTCTTCAAGGTAACTAGGGATGGGCAATAAATGCTGACCTCATCAGTAACACCAGCATCCCATGAACGAAAGGAGATCATCTCTGTAGGAATAAATCAGCTAGTTGCACTTGCCCATCCTTTCTCTGTAGCGCTGCAAATTCACTATTTAGCTATTTATCAAATTGCTTTCTTGAAATTGCCTCCACCACACTGTTAGGCAATGCATTCCACAACCTAAGCAATCACTGTCTAAAAAATCCTGTCACTTCTTTTGTTGTTCGTCTTATATTGGCATCCTCTGTTTCTTGATCTTTCCACTAATGGGAACAATCCAGATCCCTCATGATTTTGAATACCTTTATCAAATCTCCCCTCAACCTTCTCTTCTCAAAGGAGAACAATCTCAGCTTGTCCAACCTATCCGTGTGACTGAAGCCCCTCATCCCTGGAACATTCATGTATTTCATGTATGACTAATAAATAAACTTTTTGTGACTAATAGAAGTAGTTAGTTAAAATTTATTTATCGAAAGCTTTCTGGAAGTCCATGTAGACCAAATCAACCATTTTACTCCCATCAATTCTCTCCCTTACCTCATCAAAAAGCTCAATCAAGCAATTCAAACATGATTTGCCCTTAACAAACAAATCCTGGTTGGATTTCCTTAATTAGTAAGATGACTGTTAAGTTCATCCTGGATTATCATTTCTAAAAGCATCTGCAGATTTGATGGGCTGGATGGTCTCTTTCTGCACTGTAGGGAAGCTATGGTTCTTACTAACCTTTTCCTAATTGTACACTGATATAACACTTTGGTTTCTCTTTCATGTTGGTAGTTATTTTCTCTTCATATTCCTCTTTGCCTCCTTTATTTCATTTTTCACCTCCTCTCTGAATTTTCTATACTCAGCCTAGTTCTCATTTCCATTTTCAACTGGACATCGGTCATCCGCCCTTTTTTTTGACTTTTGTACTCTCCCTATCACTTTCACCGTCCAGGTAGCTCTAGCTTTGATTACTCTACCTTTCTACCTAGTAGGAATGTACCTCAACTTTATCCAAACCACCTCCTCTTCAAAGTCAGCCCTTCGTTCGGTTACAGTCTTGCCCATCAATCTTTGATGCTGATTTACCTTGGCCAGAAATTGGGTCCTTTCCCAATTGAGTAGGTTCTTGATTAATAAAGGGATCAGGAGTTATGGGGAAAAGGCAGGAGAATACCGATGAGAAAAATATCAGCCATGACATGGTGGAGCGGATTCAATGGGCTGAGTGGCCTAATCTGCTCTTATGTCTTGTGGTTTTATGAGTATTTTTACTCTAGATTGGGCATCTTTGCTCTTATGTTTTTAATTTAACAACAATGCTTACTTACATAAGAGTGAATGCATGGCAGAAGTAATTCATTGATTGTGAGGCATTTTTGAGAGATTCTGAGGAATTATTAGCAAGGCATTACCTCCTAATAGTTATTTAGCATCCCCCCACCTCTGCGTCTTTACCAAGCCTTTTCTGGTTATGGATTGTTCACACATGTCAAGGCATCTACAAACTACTGAATCCGAGTACATCTTCCTAGTGCTTACCTTAACATGTGCGCCACACTGGAACATTTTATCCCAGCCGAATTGCAGTCTGATATCAGTGAGAGGGAGCAATGTTACCAAGGTGGTGTTGAGAAGAGAGAGGAAACATGGCAGATAGCTATTTTCTAATCAGTTTCAGAGTAAATTGTTTGGTTGCACTCAAAACCTAAAAAATAAAAATGTGGATAGGGATAAAAATACTGACTGCAGAAGTAAAGTTGCTTACGATTTGGGAAATGCAAGCACCTCAGGTTCCTAAATGCGGCCAAGCACATAATTTTATGTTAGCAGTTCTAAAAAGACTGAAGGGATATAGAGTTGCATAACACTATCTGCACATGACACAGCCTTGCTGATATAATTGATGCTCCAGGTCCCAAATTTCACATAAACCAGAACGTTCTGTTATTCTACACAGCAATCTAACCACTGGCAGAAACAGGAAACCACTCTGAACTCAGATCAATAGACATGTCAACACTAAGCCACCTAATCTAATTCTATCTCATTTTGAGAGAGTCAAATTCACAACACCACTGCAGTGGCAATCCTTTGCAGCAGGAAACAGACCAGAAAGTTTGTTCTTCAGAAGTATGAGGGATACATTATCCTCGACGGTCTTCAGTGTTTATCTAGCTTGTTTTAAGAAGTTTGCTAAATGGCAGCAATGCAAACAAGTGTACAGAGATTATCACATGCAAGGCCCGAAACAATGATTTATTAGGTTATTTGGAAATGGGTTTTGATGTAGCAACTCATTCTAACAATGCTACTTTTAGTTTATATCCAACTTAAAAAAATGGTTCAACAAGTTGAAAGGAATTCGAGAAACAGGGCAAAATTTCATGCTGTTGCAAATTGGATTGTAACAACATAAAGAAGCTGTGCATGAGATCATTTTAGGCACGATATTAAGCTCCTGGATAGTGAACCCTATAATTTAACTCACATGTCTGCCTTATTTAGCTTTCCCAAACTCTCTATGGTTACTTTACAAGTTACAAGAAACATTTTAGGTTGAGTGACAACTTTTACGATGACAAATTGGTGCTAGGAAACAAAATAATAGCATCTAGGACATTGACTCATATTGGCCAGTGTTGAGAATACCTATTTCAAAACAGTCATTTGATTTACCCCATTATCTATAATGTGTAATATTTAAGTCTTTGCCAGTGGTACAATAATATTAAGTACATGGTCAAAAATAACCCTTTTGTCTTTACTGAAGGTTTTTTCATGGCCAAGACAGTTAGTGCATTAGGCAAACAGGTGAGAGATGACAATTTAGTGGATTTGTTTGAGCTAATACATTTAGGAGAAAAATCAAGAAATGGGACCGGCCAACATCATTTTGGGTTTTAGAAATAAGGGCACGTTGTAAAAATTAAAAAAGCGATAATTTGTACAAAACATTGGCTAGCATGCAGAATACCGGGCATGGTTTGGGATACCCCATTATAGCAAGCAACAGGCAACACATAGCATAAAATTACCAAGATGATTCCATGGATGACAATCTATAGTGTGAGAAGGTCAGCAACCAGAAGACACAGTTGAAAGGTAATTTGTAAATTAAGATAGTAAGAAAGAAAAATTTAGTTTATGCAGCGAGCGGTTATGCTTAGGAACACACTGACTGAAAGGGTGATGAAAACAGATTCAATAATAAAATACAAAAAGGAATCAAACAAAAGGAAAAAGAAATCTGCAGGGCTATTTTAATCAGCACATAGACCAAATATTTTTCCTTGGTGCTGTATCATTCTAGAATCCTATGAGTTATGAGATGACACTAGAATTGATAGAACTATTTCTACTGGAGGGAAGAATCACAACATTTAACAGAGGTTCTTAAAATGAAGAAATATGATTTCCTGATTGGGAAGTTAATCATAAATTTTAGATCAAGAGAAATTTCATGATGCTGAATGTTTTTGGAGCATGAAATACTTTGCCACGTGGAGTTATGGGTGAGGCAGAGGCAGTCACATGTTTAAGGCAGAGTTGGATATAAATATGAAGCAGATAAATGTACAGGGCTGTTGGGGAGGCAAAGGGAAGAGGAACTGTCGAATGAGATTAGTTTGGATCTGCTCTCGCATAAAAGGCCTGCAGAGAGAAGATGGGTTGAAGGGCCCCCTTGTGTATTGTGAACATTAACAGCTCTGTGGCACAGAAACAATTTTGAATGAGCAGAAATGACTGCTATGTTAAAGGATTCCAGAATTTAAATTTGCTCAAATAAAAGCAGCTGTTGCAATTCAGAAACTGAAAATGAATATAATGTATGCTTGGGACAGAACCGGTTAGACACTATCAAATGAAAGAGAAGCAGAATTCATTGACGGCGCATTAGCAAAACGCAGACTTTTGTGGTGCATCTTACTCTTCTGCCACCTTTTCCTTCAAAGGTTTGCAAGGATCATATTGCAAAGTCAATCAAAATCATCTTTTAAGAGACAACATCCTGAGTCAAATGCAGATGCACCAGGGAGTTGATGAGATGCTAAGTGTTTCAAAATAAATCCTGACTGCTGGCAACTTCCAACGTTTTATTTTCCTTCCTGCCCTGAAAACTGAATGCATTTACATGAAGCAAACCCCTTGCACCCTTTGATTCTGAGGACAGCCAGGGATAATACATTTTTACTGCTCATCCATAGAACTTGAAAGGCTCATGCGAAACACATACTTATTCAATTCCTAAGTGCCGGCAAATACATTATGAACAGGACGGGCAGACATCAAACATGATGAGATTTTAAAAAAACTCCACAGTTGGTAATGTCTTGACCTTGGTATCGCTGCCGTTCAAAGGATGACATGACATGTGTGCATAACACAGGCCTTTGCTGAGAAACGTGAATAGGCGAGAGTGTTCCTGAACAAATTTAACATGTGCATGAACCTAAAAGGACCCGTGTGATTTCTATACTGACTGGTCATCTAAATGGGAACCCTACCCAATAAATAAAGGAATCTTTGACGGCTAAACAAAACACAAGTTACTGGGGTTTCAAAACAACTTGCAAAAGGAGCCACATGACCTGACAGATGTTGAGGTCATGTTGTACCACCTCAGCAGCTGGGAGAGAATCCAATACCTCTCACTGAGGACATTTATACCTTTTAGAATACAAGTTCTTAAACTCTTAAGTACTGACAGCAAATTTGTTTCCTGTAGCCTTTTGTTTCCATATAGTGCCAGATGGCTCAATCTGTGGATTAGGCACCAATTTGAAAGAGGCACTGTTCTACTTAAACCACATATTCTGAGAACTCATTGCTCACGTAGGTATGCAGACTTCTGCCTTCATTTAAAAATACTGGCTTAAAATAATAACTGGTACCAACTAAAGAAAAGGAGAAAACAGTATCTCCAGCATCATGCAGTCAATGAGGTGTATTTGTAACCTGGAAGGATTAATTCAAGTATTTTTAAATTATTAATCACTGTTGGTGTTGCACAGACAGTACGCAGAGATAATTAAATCTTTGCCAGTTTAAAGGGATTTGTTGGTTAAGTACATTTTAGAAAAAGAGAGTGAAAGTGGCCTGCTTTGTGCTCTTTTATAATGCATGATGCAACTGTTGTTCAAGGTAAAACACCATCATTTTGATGACCCTACTTGTGAATACAGTACTGAAGTCTACTGGGCAATCAACTAAACATTCTTTCTCAAAAGAACGCTGAAAGCTTCCATTCAACTACGAACTACTGTGGTGACGGCAAGTGCTCAATTATTCGCTCAATGGTTACTTTCTAAACATTGAAGGAAGATTCTGGATATTTTTTATTGCAAAGAATCTCAGGAATGCCCCTCATTTGCAGCAGAAACAGAGGTGGTGTTTTGGCATGGTTTGCAGGAAAGTAGATTAATTGCTCTTTTTGATTGGGGGAGGGGGTTACAAGATCAGCATCACATTGACTGGGGTGTGCTGTTTTCTCAATACGCAACTTAAGCAAATTATACGTATAAACATAAATTATAAATTATTTATAGATCATCTAACTTGTTCCAGAAAATGAATGGATGTATTTAGTAATTAGAGTAATTGATAAATTTGCTAATTAGACTCAGTTGAGTTGGATGAGCTTTTTTTACACTGTTCTATGACAGCGCTAGAAATATTGGTTGATCTAACAGCCTGGTTGTGACAGCTTGAAAATCCTTCTCCTGAAAGTTCTCCTGCAGTAATGACACTTGCTAAGATTAAATAGCCTTCTTCTTTTCAACCAAAATGGCTCCATCAATAAATACTCACCACAAAGACGTGGTTTTGTGACCTAGTTCATCACGGATAGTCACTGCATTCAGTGCTGAAACACAAAGGGTGGGCCATAAACTGTTTTATTATCCTGTCTGTGCTCTCATTGATTTCAATCAGGAAATGCCAGAGGGGTGTGCTCTAATATTAAGCGGGTAGATGGATGGAGAAGATAAAAAAAGAAAATAAATGAAGACTTGTGAGACAATCTGACATTGATAATCTAGGGAATTGGAAAATAGGGAACATCTGAACCTATATTAGTTTCCAGTTTGATTGAAAACAAGTCAGTAAAGTTGGGTTGAAAACGTCCCCACATTTTTAAGAAGGTAGTTGTACAAAGTGAGCGTGGACGGAAGAAATGGCTGGAAACAGCAGCAAACAGAAACAAGGTTTATTAATGTGATATCACAACTACATGAATGTGGTGGCAATGAGCTGCCATTTAGGATTTGGAGGAAAATCAAAGACACTCGGTGAAAGCAAAACGCCTGAAAGTTTGAGACTGTTTATTGCAAGGGGCTAATCTGATTTGAAACCGAATATAAATGTGCGTATAATCTGAAAAGTCTAATGCTTTATTGCATTTGCATTCTATTCTTCCATCAAAACTGCTGAAGCTAGATAAGGAAAGCTGATCTGAGTCAATCCACCCTGTAGTATCTTTCAACATATTACATGACATTGCAAACAGATCAGGGCTGCTTATGTGAAGAAACTGGCAGCAAATTCAAGAGCCGTGGATCATCTTTCACAAAACAGCACAGTTGACAAGCAAACAAGGGGATGATGTGATGCAAGGAGTGGTCTTGTCCCTTTTGGAATTAAAGTCATACTCTGCAAAACATGCTAAAAATAAACGAAGGACCAAAATCTTTCATCTCCTTCATTCGGAGCGTCATGTCGCATTTTAATACCCGAGGAGATAATCCCGCTGCAACATATTTTGGGTCTTTTTGTTTAAGGAAGGATGCAATGCTACTATTGCGCATTTTGTTTACTCCTCCTCTAAAAACTTTTTGAGCTGGATATGTCAACTCCTAATCTTTGAGCGCTCTCAGGGGTGAAACTCAAATCTTCATATCTTTTAGAATTTCTAGGTTTGGAAATTCTTTGGAATCGAGGTAAGGTTTGGGAACATGTCTGGGAACAGAGAGAAAACTCTACTTTAGTAATGCATTTTAGGTACCAGAACCTTAATAGGTTCTCTCTCCAATTATTAAAAGCTGCAGGGTTTCATCGGACCTATCAGAGAATAAATCAACAACCACACAAGAGACATTTATACAATATAACAATTCATAATTACAGCAGACATCCCACCACCCATCCAAGTGGATGAAATGATATGTTGACAGCTATAAGAATTAATGTATCGCTTTGTTTAATAGTGCGTTTTTCTTCATCTTTTTAACCACTTTGAAATCCTAATTAATCTTCACTGTCATTTGGAAATTCAAGTCAATTTTTGTCCTCAAGTTGCAAGTTAACTCTTTAATGGACTCTGACCTGAACAAAACTTTCTTTAGGTGAAAAAAAACACCATTGCCAAAGCCTTTTGTATTTTGAATGACCCTGCTGCCTCACAGTGCCAGGGACCCAGGTTCATTTGCTGGCTTGGGTCAGAGTGCGCGCGTGTGTGTGTGTGTGTGTGTGTGTGTGTGTGTGTGTGTGTGTGGAGTCTGCACATTCTCCCCATATCTGCGTGGGTTTCCTCCAGGTACTCTGGTTTTCTCCCACAGTCTGAAAAATGTGCTGGTTTGGTGCATTGGCCATGCTAAATTTACCCTCAGTGTACCTGAACAGGCGCTGGAGCATGGTAACGGGTATTTTCATTGCAGTGTTAATGTAAGTCTACTTGTGACACTAATAAATAAACTTTAAACAGTCAAATTTAAATCTGTATTTATGGATAGAGTGGTTAAATAAATGTTTTTTTTGAAGAATGTAGATTAATAGAAACTTGCACTTAAAACATCTCAAAACAAGACAAAAGTATCTTAGTTTCATCACAGCTGTAGAATCAACTTAGCCTTTGCAATGTTAGTTAGGGAGGTCACTCAGCAATGGGCAAAACTTTCAATTTCACCACTGATGCAAAATGGGCAGTGTCGGATTAACCATTGTTTATATACACCAGTCAGTTTTTTTTGGAATATTCTAGTGAATGCCCTGCATGTCAAAGGAAGCCCAAGTCTCTGAACCAAGGCCAGAGGGTCACTAATTCAAGAGCAAGTATAGTCAAAACTAGGAGAATAAAAACACTCTGAGGTTTGACAGGGCAAACAAACCAGCTCTGGCTTTTATGACAAATGCGAATTTTATAAGATTGTTTACTTTAAGGGTATAAATCAATGTCTTTGATTTAAAATGAGGGGTGGAGTCAAGTGACCTGCTTTGAAATCTGCCTAAAAACAGGCAAGGGTGATGAAAGTGTTAAAGCTTAAAGGGACATCCAGATTGATTTGCTGCAAAGAAGGTGCAAGGTGTTCACACTTGAAAACAATGACAACAGCATCTGTTCTTACAGTGGTTAGAGTGCTAGTCTCCAAAGTCCCAGCAAGGTGTTGAGTATGTCAACTTGTAAACAGTTATGATTTAAACTGACCACTTACCTCCCGGAGAAAAGAAAATTGGGATGTCAAGATGGTTGAACAAGATGTGTGGCCCTTGTGAGTTACAGTGCCGTGAAAATTGACTTTCAGTGAGAAGGGTTTTTAAGGTGTTCCTAAAGCTCACAAGACACAGGCAGTTTGCCAGGATCTTGGAGACAGGTAGCAGCTAGAGGTCAAAAGTCCCTATGATTCATTGTGCAGGAATGTGGGTGGGAGATTACATTCAGATTGAAAAGAACATATTCGTGAGAATTTCAAACAAGGCTGTAAGATTCACCTAGCTGAGCTAGAGGGATGATCTCCAAGGACAAAATCTTCACTGTGAAAGACAGTTCAGGCATTAGAAGTCATCGGGAAAGGAACAAAAGAAAGTGCTCAGGAACTAAAAATCACTTTGGACTAAGTCAGAGAAAATTGAATGGTTTACTCAAAGGACAGTGTAAAGTATACCACTCAAATGGGTTTCTTCGTTGTGTTAGAAGTAAATGGGGAAAGGTTAAATTCTGTAGTTTAAAGTATAGACTGTCTACAAGGTAATGATTTGTCACCCCACTAGCCTCCACATTCAAGCATTATCCTCAATTTCCACCATGTCTGCCAACTCCAGCCATGAAACACATCTTCCCCTCAATCCCTGTCAGCATTCTGCAGGGGCTGGTCCATTCCGCCATCATGCCCAACTCCCCATCCCATTTCCACATCACTCACAATTGCACAAGGTGCAACACCTGCCCCTTCACCACCTTCTCCCTCTTCATTCAAGGCTAAGCAGCTTAAGCAGCGTTTCACTTGTACTTGCTTCAATTTGGTTTATTAAATTCACTGCTCCTGATACAGTCTCCTGGGGAGACTGAACACAAACTGGGTGACAGCTTTGCCGAACACCTTCACTCAGTCCGTCAGCATGACCTCAACCTTTCTGCTGCTTGTCATTTTAACTCAGCACCGTGCTCTCATGCCCACATGTCCACCGTTGGTCTATTGCAATGTTCCAGGAAAGCCCGTCTGAAACTGAAGAAGCAGCATCTTATCTTCTAGTTAGGCACGTTACAGCCCCCGGACTCAAATGTTGAGTTCAGCTGCTTTAGATTGTGACCCTTCTCCATCTTAAGTCCCCTTTTTAAAAATATTCCGTACGTGTATTGCCTCAATGTAAACCCCATCTCCTCCCACAACAGGGAGGGTTTGCTCTTAAAGTTGCTACATTTTGTTGCAATCTCTCACAGCTACACTTTAAAATCAAGCACTCTCTTTAAGTTGACATTGAGCCAAAAAGCTTCACAACATTCTCTACTTTCTTTCCTTGCAGATGCTGCCAGACCTGCTGAATTTTCCCAGCATAATCTGTTCTTGTTTAGCCAATGCTGTTTTTAGTCTGTTTGCAACTGCAAAAGTCTTAAATCTTGTGTCATCCTTTAAACCATCAAATGGAGGCTTGAATTTCATTTTTTTTAATGTTATCAGTCTCCACGGGGATTGTAACTCTTTAATATGCTTAGAGAAGCTGAGCCAAATAAAACAGCCGAATCGAATGAAGTTACGATATTCCAAATACATGGCCACTGAAACATTAAACCTTCTTAAAGCTGGTATACTTGTATAAAGAGAGTCAGCTGCTGCTTCACATTATATTTCCCGCACAAATCATTAGATTATTTCCCATATGCAGAACATTTTAATAGTAATTAATACCAAAATGAACAGAAATTATAGAAATTAAACCATATGCATTTTAATGCATTGCAATCAAGCTGCAGAATTAAGTGGAAATTGGCATGGAACTGTAGCAGTAGAGCCAGCAAAACTTTAAACAACAATTTTAGAGAATTTTAGCATAAAGATCAACATATTTAGCATCTAATCTTGCTGTTAAAAGTGTTTGCACAAACAATAAAAATCAAAGCAGCATTTTTTTGAAGTTACCATTGCTCTATCGCTGCAGAAAGAATCTGTAAACCTGGAGATCGCCATTTCACATCAAATTTATTTAAAATATACTTTTATATACAACAAGTTTGGCTGTTTCACTTAAGGGTCTTACCAGCTGGTTCTGGTTTCATTTTATATATTGCTTCCCACTCCACTCTTCTGTTTCAGTTTAGAGAAAAACAAATCAGACTCTACAGTGTGATTGGTTTCTCCAAGCTAATTTTCATATCTCTGGAATTAACCTGGAAGTAAAAATCTAATGATGACCAAGAAATCATTTTCGATTGTCATAAAAGCCCATCTGGTTTACAAAGCTCTGTTCGGGAAGGAAATCTGCCGTCTTGACCTGGTCTGGCCTATTTGTGATTCCAGAGCCACAGCAATGCGGTTGCTCCTTAACTCCCCTGTGAAACTGTTCAGCAAGCCACTCAGCTCAAGGGCAATTTCCCCCTCCAACTTGATTTTCAAGTTTGCTGATGACACCAGCGTAGTTGGGTCAGGTCTCAAACAATGACGAGACAGAGTGCATGGAAGAGATAGAGAATCTGGTGAACTGGTGCGATGACAGTAATATCTCCCTCAATGTCAACAAAATGAAAGAGCTTGTCATTGACTTCAGGAAACTTAAAGGAGAACATGCCCCCATCTCCATCAATGGGGGCGAAGTAGAAATGGTCGAAAGCGTCAAGTTTTTAGGTGTCTAGATCACAACATGTCCTGGTCTCCCTATGCCAACACTATAGTTAAGAAAGCCCACCAATGCCTCCACTTTCTCTGAAGACTAAGGAAATTTGGCATGCCTACTATGACTCTCACCAACGTTTACAGATGCACCATAGAAAGCATTCTTTCTGGTTGTATCACAGCTTGGTATGGATCCTATTCTGTCCAAGAGACTACTAAAGGTTGTAAATGTAGCCCAATCCATCACGCAAACCAGCCTCCCATCTATTGACTCTGTCTATACTTCTAGTGCCTCAGCAAAGCAGCCAGCATAATTAAGGACTCCACGCATCCCTGACATACTCTTTTCCACCTTCTTCCGTTGGGAAAAAGATACGAAAGTCTGAGGTCACGTACCAACTGACTCAAGAACAGCTTCTTCCCTGCTGCCATCAGACTTTTGAATGGGCCTATCTTGCATTAAGTTGATTTTTCCCTACACCTTAGCTATGACTGTAACATTACAATTTGCACTCTCGTTTCCTTCTCTATGAATGGCATGCTTTGGCTGCACAGCGTGCAAGAAACAATACTTCTCACTGCACACTAATACATGTGATAATAAAAAATCAGATCAAATTAGGGATGTAAACAGCCCAAATTAGCAATGGGCAACAGCTAACAGTGCCCACATCCCATGAAAGAGTAAAGAACAAAAAATCTCATGGATGAAATTGGAACCATGATCCATCTCACCCTTGCCTGGCATGCATTTTGATTCCAAATTTTAAAAAAACAACCTTGGCATCCACTTAAACCACTACCTGGATCATCTCCACCCCTCTCAGCACTTCAGGCCTTTTCTCTTCATCTAGATTTCTGAATCAGGAAAAAAATATAAACTATGCAATCAGCATTTCACCAGCAGCCACAGAGAGGGAAAAAGGTCAGAATATAAAATCCTTTCAAAAGCCTGAGAGCCAATGGTATCATTTTGCCATTAGTGTCTGTCAATAATTGCAGACCACTAGTTATATCACTAATGCAATTTTTTTTTCAAACAAAGAAGCACAACGGTCTTCCACTAATGTCATTAAAAGCTTTGTACCTCAATCTGTACTGGTCCCATTGTGGAAGCACTGTTTTATTGTATATTGCATTACAGCTTAATACAGTACTACCATCTTAAAAGGCTTGCCATTTCCTATTTAATGTTGTAGCCAGGGCCAGCTCAAACACTACCAGATGCACATGCACTTCTGTGTCCACATAGCAAGCAAAATAAATCTTTAATTTGGGAAACGGGAAACCCCACACATTAACAGTGCAAAAAGCAGCTTTGGCTATGCGTTTTCCAGAATAAGAATCTTAGGAACAGATGGCGGTCATGGTCTCATTTACAATGCGAGAAAGCAATGCTGCATCTCCAAGGTCCATTTCATCTCAGGCAAGAGTGCATAGTTAACAATTAACAATACTCATTTACTTTCATGTTTCAGGACAACACCTCCCCATTCCAATCTCCACCCCCAAAGCAGCAAGATCTTATGACACTAAATTTCATTATTTTTCTGGCTCAATTGTGCCTGTCACATGGGACATATCCAAATTGCAAACAATGCCGCAAAGAAGGAATATGATTTTTGTTGTGACGCATCATTGTATTTGGCCTGTTGCTTGACACTGCTCGTTTAAATGCGAATCTAGCAGCCATCACTGAGCCATCAACCTTGAAAACCCATTTGTGAGCTTGTCTCCAGTGTCCAAGGATAGAATCTTTAGCTGAAAAAATTCACCGCACCACTTGGCCTAAAACATCACATCAGGGTCTGTGATCAGCTAAGACAAGGTGAACAATAGGAAAATTAACAATTAAGAAAAAAAGCTCAATTTCTATAACTAGCTTGTATTCAAATCATATGATCAAAATTTGCCTACACTGTCCTGTAAGTGCTAGAGATGGTTAACAGATGAAATGGATGAGTGCATCTGAAGAAAGCAAAATATCAAATTAATGCTTTTGTGCATTTGTAATGAATTATGGCTCAGAGGTTGGCAAAAAGGCTGACTGAATTTGATAAAATATTACGTTAGATGCATATTGATGAAAAATGTAAAACCTTCTTCAATTTTGAAAGTCTTGAATCATAGTGCAAAAACAATATCTTAACCCTGTTGGTTCCATTTGTTCTCCGGACTATTGTGTTACGCTACATGGGCGTCCAACAGGATTTATAATAGGCTTGCAGTGATACCTGTCTCAGTAAAAGTTATCAGTTGAGTATACTGGAAATCTGCCTGTGTTCCCTCCTGCGCAATGCTCTTGAAGGCATACTGCACAGCATGGTGTAGAGACACAGAGATCATTACAAAGACTACCCACAGAATAAACAATGGCAGGGAGTGTATTATAATTTTGGATGTATACCAGAAGCTGCAAACGAGTTCATCGTTAACCGAATTCTCCACCTCCTCACCTTGCAACCCAAGAGTACACTGACAAGTTCCAAATTCCCCACAACTAAATTATGTATAACATTTTAAAATTATGTTTGAAAAGCATTGCACTGCCATAAACGAAACTATTATTTTACCATAAATAATTAGTGGCTCAGTCTTCCAAGCTATATGCACTGTTGTTCAACAGAATAGGCAAAATTACATTACAGTTAAGTACCATAGACATTCTTTACATCCCCTTTGTCTTTCTCAACTGTCTAAAACTGCTTTGCAATGGTGGAAAAAAACAGAAACAAACATTTCCTTTAAAAGTGCCTGTTGCACAACAGTTTTAAATTAAAATGTGTCAAATTCCATTCCCCAGCCGAACACACAACATACGCAGAATGAGACTGACACAGGAATGTTGTGCACTTTTAACACTTTTTAAGAGCCCCATGGAATTAACTTCACTACTGAGCTATTATCACAAATGTCATTTTCAAGCGGAGGGTTCGCAATGACCTTTTAATGGAAAAAAAGCTCTAGCTTTATCAGAGCTGACTTCTACCAAAAAACAGATGGGGCATGAAAGGAAAATGACATTGGAACCAATCCAACTGTTAGTGCTGTTTACAAAGACACATTTTGGAGGTATACCACTGTGCAATACGGTTCCAAGGCACGGAAATGTCACACAATATCAGCTCATGCTGAATGGTTTGAACATGTGTATACATTTTTAAATTTGGGAAAATGGTGCAGTGCAATTCAAAATCAGACAAATATTTCTCAAAATGCCTGAGATCACTTGAAGTAAAGTAAAAGTAAAGTTTATTTATTAGTCACAAGTAAGGCTTACATTAACACTGCAATGAAGTTATTGTGAAATTCTCCTAGTTGCCACGTTCTGGCGCCTGTTTGGGTCAATGCACCTAACCAGCATGTCTTTCAAAATGTGGGAGGAAACCAGAGCACCTGGAAGAAACCCATGCAGACACAGGGAGAGTGCGCAAAATTCACACAGACAGTGACCCAAGCCGGGAATCGAACCTGGGTCCCTGGTGCTGTGAAGCAGCTAACCACTGTGCTGCCTCATAGCTTTCTTTGGTGTAAATGTTAAAAAAGTGTTGAGTATGACAAGGCGGTATGGAACAGCAGCTTTGTTTCTGAAGAAAGGCCTGTGAAATTTGAAATGTGAGGTATCAGAGTCAAATGAGATTTAAAGGGTTTATTGGCAAGGAGTACAGGCACTTTTACTACTGTATTAACTACTAATATTACAAACTATCTTTATTTTTATTTATTAGTGTCATAAGTAAGCTTATGCAATGAAGTCACTTTGAAAATCCCCTAATTGCCATACTCCGGCGCCTGTTCGGGTACACTGAGGGAGAATTTAGCATGGCCAATGCACCTAAGCAGCATGCATTTCAGACACTGGGAGGAAACCGGAACACCTGAAGAAAACGCACGCAGATATGGGGAGAATGTGCAAATTCCACACAAACAGTAGTCCAACCTAAAAATTGGACCCAGATCTCTATGAGACAGCACTGCTAGCCATTGTACCACCATGCCAGGTGGCATGGAAATATTTAGAAGAAGAAAATACTGGTGCTGTGAGACAGCAGTGCTCAGCATTGTGCCACCATGCCAGGTGACATGGGAATATTTAGAACAAGAAAAGACAACTTTCAATTATCTGGGCCGTCGCACAAGTTCAGTAACAAATGCTTAGATCCCTCAACTAATTTATTTTGTTTCTGCTAGCTCTGTTGCCGCCAATTTATAGTTCTGGTACATGTCCTGTCAATTTAAAAAACTGCTTTTTCCCAAGTGCAATGATGGTACTTCAATTAAATGGCAATCCAATTTAGACAGCAGAGGTGAGAGAGGTCACTGAATAGTTCATCTGACAAAGAATTGTATCTGGCGAGTTAATCACTGGAGACTAGAGAGAAAAGTAAAGGGACAAAAAGTCCGTCAGCCATTCAAGAAAGTGAGTCGATAACCACATTGTTCAAAGTGGCTAAAATAAGAATGAAAAATACCATTCATATCGGTACAGGCTATAAGCAGTAAACTGATGTTAGTGTTACAAGTAGCAATTGCAGTAAAGCACCTTTAAACTCCTGCAGAATTAGTGGAGCTGCCCGTTAGCTCATGATCAACAGTAATGATATATGATCAGAGCGATCAACCATCTGGGACCTTCTTGAACCATAGCTTTACACTTGCATCAGTTTTACAGCATTTGGCTGAGGCAACATTCCAAAGTGGCTTCTTACGTTCAGATAAAATTCTCTATAGTTTGTCAGATCATCTTGCTACATATATGATTCTTGTAGCAAACAATGGACTAACTGCGAATTACATTCTGAAAACACCACAATATTAACAGTCCAATTGGGGAAACTGCATGTTTTGTGACTAGCAGCAAAGAAGAACAAATATTGTGTCTATTTACAAGAATGCTGACATGGATAATAATTATAGCCTGCTATTCCTGGGTGGGTCCGCACCTACATCCTGTCTCATGACCTTGGAAAGGAAGTGGACTTCCTTGTTACCATCTCCTGTGCATTCTTCCTCTCTAATCATAGACAAAAGCTCCAACACTTCAAAGATTGTTTTCCTTTTCTAAAATGGAAGAGTCATCAGCATTGCAAACTAATTGCTTCACCAAGTCAGACCTCCTCGTATATTTTCTAAACACATAGACACGCGTGAATATACAACAGCGGGTGAGGAAAGAGGAAACTTCCAGCTTCAAAAAGAAACGTTAACTGCTAAATTTAAAAATTCATTTTTGCTGAGTGCATAGAAAGGGTGTCAGAAAACCATCCTTATATAATCAAGCACAAACTTCAGGGTTGTTATAAACAGTCCTAAACCACCGTTCCAATATCAATAAAGTTATATAATTACTGTAAATGCATGATTAGTGGGTTAACTTGTATTCCTGTACATCGCAATAGTCATCAAATGCTAGGAGAGTTAGTGTCAAACAGAAAGGCAAATGTTGGCATTTTTGCCCCCTCCTTTCGAATAATTCTTTTTGTGATTCATATACATTATTAATATGCAGAACACAGAACAGTAAGTGAAGTGATGTCAGGGCTCAGGTAATCTTGCAGCTTGCGAGGCCTGCACTCTTATAGTTAAGACATCACAAGATTTTTATGCAAGTGATAAGCCATTCAGTCCAACTGATTTCAACCATCCCCAAGACATTGTACAGCACAACTGTGGCATCTAATGGTTTCTTAAATAACATTGGAGATTTTCCCTCGTGTTGATTGCTCTACGTGAATAGCTCCTTGACACTGAAGTAAAAAAAAACCTTCTTCTAGTTTAAACCTGTAGGCTCCCTTGTCCTACTCTGCTTAAATCTTAAGGAACGTTCTGCATTAACCTTTTAATTCCTGTGACTGTCTTGGGATCAGCCTGGTGGCTCTCCTCTACAGTACTTGAATACCCAGCTGTCGGAACTGGGCGCAGGGTTGAGGCTGAAGTTGGACAGAGCACAATACAGTTTGATCACAACATCCGCTGGATACATTCAACTGCTTTTGCTGATTATTTTCCTGACTTTATATCCCACTTAAGAATTGTTAGCCAAGCAATATTTATTTTTCACAATGGCTAATCGGATTAAGGGGTTGGGGGGGGGGGGGGGGGGTGCGCAAGGTAGAATTGGATTTGATGATCAGCCTTGATCAAAATGAATGATGGAACAGGCTTGAAGGGCCAAATGGCCTGCTCCTGCTTCTAGTTTCTATGTTTTGTATGAATCCAGGTAATCAGATCATCTCTAGTACTTTGGATTTTGAAAATAATCTAAATATGAATGAATCTGAGCATTTCAGGTGAGCTGGATGGATTTTGTACTCTCATTCCTGGTGTCCAGTGGCTGTCCCTGATGTTCAATTCAGTCTATATGTACCGTCACGAGGTAAGCAAAATATATTCGCGCATGCAGCAAAAGCAACTAACTGCATTTTGTTTCCCCTCCCCCAACAAAAGATGAAAGACTGTGGCTGTGATATACCACCCTCACCCTCGCAAATAATTTTGTGACACTGACTGTCGACACATATACAAAACCATTTCACTTTGGCCACTTGGAATAAACGAATTCTTACCGAGGAGGATTAGAAGAAATAGTGAACAAAAAAACTGCACCAGCAAACCATAATATTCAACAAGCTGAAAATGGAATGTTGAGAGATACATTGCTAAAGATGCTGCTTTCTAACCTGCTCGACTATGTAACTGTTAAAACTTCGACAGGTGCAGAAGTATTAGTGAAGAAAACTGAAGAAGACTGGAAATTTGCATCCTGACCCCCCTCCCCCGCCGCATGCAAGATGGTGGGTTTTAAATCCTGGACCAATAATCTGACAGCACTTTGTGCTGATGGTGAGCCTTTCAGAAAACAAGCACATGCTGCAAAAATGCTTTTTTGAGCAAATTGCAAGCGTAAAATACATCAGATTACCTTTCTGCAGTTGGAATTTTTCCATTCCTTGATTTATTCACTTGAGCATACACCGCTTCTGTTGGTTGTGTCTCTTCTCTTGCACTCTGTGGTCTAGCATTTAAAATCAGGTTGTGCCTGCTGTCTAAAGAAGATTCATACCAACTCATGCCAGCATATGTTGGGTCATCATCAGATCCATAGGTTCTATTCAAATCTTGTGGATCTGCATAGTCTCGTTCCCGGGCCTGTCGCTCCCGAATTTCACGGTGTTTCGCCTGAATTCTGTAAAATTCATGAACATCAAGTCATCTTGTGACAAGGAGGGGAGTCTCCACAAATGTAAGCGACAAGAGCTTAATATTAAAATCAAATTAATTAACGTTGAAGGTAAATTGACAGCGGAACTTTGCACTCCAATTCAGAGGGCCCATGCTCCAATCCTAACTTCAACATGTACTGAACGTGGCTACCATCTGTGAAAAGATTTCTCTGTTGTTTGGTCAGACAGGAATACTTCACAATGCTAGACAACTTTGTCATGTTGAAGAAAGTAAAAATTGCCAAGATAGTATGGGCGCTGAAGGACTTCATCCACCCAGCATAGTGCACCTACCATCAACAACACACCCAAAAGTCAGGAACCGAAAGAGATCCCACATCCCCCATTTGGAGTGAAAAGCTGAAGAAGTAGTTCAAATGTGGGAGGTTTACTTGAGTAGTAAATGTTGGAATTAACACAGTGTGTGAGTAGTCTTGAGCTTAATGCATATCCTTCACTTAGCAGAGGTTGGATTATGTTACAGATGAAAAACAACCCTTCAACATATGTACTATTGGAGACAGAATTTTCAAATGGTTACAATAACCACATGATTGACCATAAGAAATTACAAGTCGCTGCAATCACCTGGAATCACACATTTAGATCACTTCTCACATGGACAGTTTTATTAGCAGTTAATCATGACAAGCCTACTCCAGCCCCCAGGACACCCGTGCATGGTGGCCATGGAAGATCTTCTAGTCGTTAAAAATAACACCTTTAGTATCAATGTTAATCCTAAAAGGGCATGCAAATGCAATATTCCACTGTTCTCTAAAGAATAATTTATCAATGCTTCAAGCACCTTTGGTCCAAAAAGGATTACCTTCCATCTGCCAGTCAAACTATTATTACCTTTATAACTTCTGGCTGTGCAATTATAAAAAAAAATTCTATTCTTATCAGGGCCACTGCAGGTAATCTAAAGAAAAAGAATTTTAAATACCTTCTTTTCAATTCCATTTCCCACATTTACCCATTATTTGACAATCTAAATTACTTGAATTGCTAATCAAACAATTTTATTGAGATGGCTAATTAAATTACTCCATATGAAAAAAGAATCCAAAATGCCTGTCAAAATCAGGCATGTATTAAAATATTGGCTGTGCATCCAAACATCACATTGTCTGATTGATGTGTGTTATTAATTTAAAAAAAAGAGAAGCCTAACCTTTCCTCAGTAATCACAAATTAAATATTTATATAGCCAAATACTATGGCTACAAGAGGAGGTTGGAGGTTGATAATTCTGTGGTGAGTAACTCGCCTCCTGACTCCACAAAGCCTGTCCAACCATTTACAAGGCACAAGTTAGGAGTGTAATGGAACTCTCTCCACTTGTCTGGACGAGAACAGCTCCAGCAGCACACGAGAAACTTGACACCAACCAGCATAAAGCAGTCCATTTGATTGGCACCCCATCCTTTTGAATGGACCTACCTTGCATTAAGTTGATCTTTCTCTACACCCTAGCTATGACTGTAACACTACATTCTGCACTCTCTCGTTTCCTTCTCTATGAACGGTATGCTTTGTTTGTTAAGTGTGCAAGAAACAATATTTTTCACTGTATACATGTGACAATAATTAATCAAATCAAAAATCAAATCCATCACCTTTGACATTCGTGCCCTTCACCACCAATCCACAGTGGCTGCAGTGTGTACCATCTATAAGATGAACTGCAGCAACTCTCCAGAGCTCCCTTCAACAGCATCTTCCAAACTTGCGACCTATACTACCTAGAACAACAAGGATAGCAGATGCCTGGGAACAACACCAGCTTCAAGATCCCCTCCAAGCAACACAGCAGACTGACTTGCAGCTGTGTCATTGTCACTTAGTTAAAATCCTAGAATTCTTCCTTGGGTGTTCCGACACACATGTTCTGTAGAAATTCACAAAGGCGGCTCACTACCACCTTCTCGACGGCAACTATGGATGGTTAATACATGTTGGACTAGCCCACATCCCATGAATGAATAAAAATAAGTCACTGTGTTTTAATCTCTTCAATAAAATTAACTTCTAACACATCCTAGAAATCCAGTTTCATAGCACAGCTAGGATAGTACACATGCCATCAGTTTAGGGATCCAAGTGCTAGGGTGATAATAACCCATCTGCCAATGATGTGAGTGCATTTTGTCTGATGTTATAGGTGATGGGGCTTGGTGACAGACTTCATCCCAATGGGAAACATGGTCCTTCTTGTCTTCTGCATCCTGAGCATTGGTCAACTGCACGTCAGATGTGAACAGACATGGGAGCAGTGAACATCCACAACAAGGCCACCCTCCTTGCTGAAGCATGCAAGGAAGTTGTATGATAACAACTCTTGTGTGATAAGGACTAAAAGAAATGTACTTGGGCTCCATTTTCACTGTTTTGAGGATTGTGGTAATAACTGCACTTGGCAGATTATAAGGAGCTCTGAGGTCTTTAAGGCAGTTGTAAGATTTTATATCTGTGAGAGCACTGTTCTTCTGTCATACTCAACAATCAAACTGAAGTACTTTATTTAGTCAATAATATTAATGGATAAATCTCTTGTGGATAAAGAGAAGGAAGCTCAACTTGAACCAAGGGTATTAGATTTTGTAAATTGTTGGGTTGGGTGGCTATATTTCAAATAATATTTGGCACTGGGGACAAAAACACAGACTTTAGAATAATAATATTATGATCTCTTTGGGAACTTTCTAAGGACATTGATGGGGTTTCCTGGAGCTTGACCCTTTACAGGCCAGCTGATCTTTAGTAGTTCCAGATGGTCCTCAGTGCAAGACTATACCCAATTTTTCTTTTGCAATGACCTCAGGGTCACAAAGTACCTGCATGGTGCATTTTACAAAGGAATGCACACAAGTTATAGGAGATTAGAGCTCATATTTAAACATTTAAGCTGATTGTTTTTTTTTAATTCATGAGATGAACAGAAAATATATTTACAAATGTTGAAAATTTATAAGAAAAACAAAAAGAAAAGCTAGAAATACAGAAGCAGAAGTACATCTCAAAACAGCAAAACCAAGTTAACAGTTTGAGTAAAGATACTTCGTCAGAACTTGTTCTGATTATGAGTCTTTACCTGAAATGTTAACCTTTCTTTTAAAAAGGCTTTTTCATTTTGTTTTAAACTTAATTTACTGATGTAATGAAATTCAGTTTCTTCCTTGTCAATGAATTTCTATTAACAGACCCCTCAAGCTGCCACCAATTTAAGATGTTAATTTCTGACATGCACTGCAATGTAGGCCACTGCTCACCTAATTAAAAAGGATGGTGTATAATTTAGGAGTAACAGCGCTATATTACTGTTGCAGTGTTGCTATTCATTAGCAGTTTACTTTCACAGTGATTGCTACACCAAATCGATGTTGCTAAAGTAACATGAAAGGAATTCTTCCATCACTGCCATATGGGCTATCACACCCTAAAGAAAAGCAGCTAACAAAAGCCACCCTCTTTAAAAAAAAATCCATTTGTTATGACTGGAACATGTTGACACATTTTTACAAACTAGTTTGGACCCACTAAGCCCCAAGATCCCTAACCCACCTTACTGCTGAACAAGGTCACGGTTAGGTCAATAGGTCACAGATGACCACTTGTTAAGGTGTGTGGAAATTTCTTTGACCGAGATGTTCAATTGATAAACTGAACCGTGAGAAATACACAGGTCACACCTCACTTCTCATTTAAAATCACGTTTTGCAATTTTGGAAATGTTGCACACTATTATTAAAAATGTTGATGTACAGCAAATGCGAGTTGCAGTATTTAAGTATATATAACCAATTAATTGACCAAGTCCCATAAACAGACATGCACATCAAAATTGGACTACAGCTTCTCCATGTGTATCCCATTGTTCTTAAAATGAAGAATGGTTTCTTTGATATAATGAATGAATTATTTTTCTACCAGTCTTTTAATTTCCTTCTCTTTTCTGTCTGCTTCTGATGTCTACTTTCTATCTGGCTCTGTTCATTCTATGTCACTAACATTGACACATGCACATTATTGCTATGACTGGGATGTGCCAACAGCATACAATCTAACTTTACTCTTCATTTTAACTAGATTAGAAGCGACTGCAGGCAGCCAAATTCAACAAAAATGCTACTTCCTATTCCCTACATTGAAGTTAATTAGCCTTTCCAGATGAACAGTTAAATGTTTTTGATCAATCACATAAGACACAGAGAGGGAGGGCTGGCCATGTAAAGCATCCTTTCAAAACTCAGCAAAAATTATCATCCTTTTATGATCCCATCTGTTGTGTGTGGAACTGGATTCCAACAACATGAACAAGAATTCATTCCTTTTATAGGCTTAGTGTTCTGGCGTTTTTATTCTACAATAATGCTGACCTAATGATCCAAATAAACAAACAATAGCTTTACTTTCAGACTTTGCCCCCTCTGATAGTTAAAATATATATTTTATTTCTCATCAGAATTTGGGTGACAGACTGACAGGGATACCTTTGTTTCCCATCTTCAATTTCCCTCAGGTTGGGTTGAGTTTTTACAAAGGTCTTTTGAAGGTGGCAGTCCCATATTAGTTCCAGGATATTGTCAAGTATTCACCTAGCAGCAACACTTAGAGGAAGTTAAAAAAGCCTGAAAGATCGAAATCTGCCTAGCAACAGTAGCAGCCAGCATTTCCAGGGGTAGGCAAGATGCTAAAAGTGATCAAGGCATTCCAGTGCATGACAGCATCTACAAAATTATCACGTGTAGATTGTCCTAGTAGTAGAAAGAGGTTACTTAGATGACTGCTATAGAAATGTCACGTTTCCCCAAGCAGAAACAGTCTACCTAAACAACTGGGTGATTCAAGGCTAAAGAAATGCTAAGTTCCACAAATGGAAAGAATTCAAAATACATAGACTGCCGACTCTCAAGTTTGAAATAACAAAAAGGAGAAACATATAATTGTTACCCCCCTCAGAAGTAGGGAGGCCAGTCCACACCTTTCAGCCAGGAGGCCAGGTCCCATTGCACAGCCAAGGGGTCCTGCAATATCTTTAACTTCTCACAGATGCTATGGTGTTGCATCCAAGACTAAGGGCACTATTTACCATTGTGTCACACCCATTTTTAGGCGCAAGAACACGGTAAATTCATGTGTGAGGCCATTAATGCAATCCACGCCCGCGTCCACGCAGATGGCCACTTTACTGAGACCCGGAAATGGCCGCAATTCAATTCGCGCCCGAAACGGGCGCAATGGCAATTTAAATGCATTTGCATGCATTTAAATTGAATTAACGAACTGAAATTTTTATCAGCACGTCCCCCTTTACCACCACGTTCGCCAATCCGGAATCGTGCCAAAATGGATCTGCTGAATCAAAGTCTGAATCAGGCACTCCAGCTGCTGAAGAGGCGAGTTCAGTGCTTCCAACGGCTCTCTGACTCAGATCGCTGGAGGGAGGGGGGGGGGGGGGGGCAGCAGTGCATCAAACCATTCTCTGGTTGGGGCTGTGGGGAAGTGAGGCCAGATCGTTGTCTGGTTGTGGGGGGTGATGGTTGTCTGGTTGGTGGGGGAGGGCCAATCGTTGTCTGGTGGGAGGCGGGGTGATTGATGCCTGGTGGAGGGAGGGGGAGCAGGGAAGGGCTGATTGCTGTCTGGTTGGGGGGAGAGGGGAGTGCCAATCATTGTCTGGTGATGGGGGGGAGAAAGAGTGCCAATTGTTGTCTGGTGGGGGAGGTGCGATTGTTATCTGGTTGAGGGGAAGGGCAGATTGTCGTCTGGTTGAGAGGCGAGGGCTGATCGTTGTCTGGTTGGGTGGGGGGAGGGCCAATCATTGTCTGATGGTGTTTGGGGCGGGGGGGGGGGGGGGGGGGGGGGGGAGTGCAGGGGAGGGCCGATCGTTGTCTTGTGGGGAGGGGGAGGGATGGCTGATCGTTGTCTGGTGGTGGAGGAGAGGGAAATTGTCAGGTGGTGTGGAGGAGAAGTGGGAAGCAGGTCAGATCATTCTCTGGTGAGGGGATGGGAGGGAGGAGGAGGTGGGTCAGATGTTTCTTGGGGAGGGGTTGGGAGTGAGGCCAGATCATCCTTTGCGGGGGGGGGGGGGGAGAGGCCAGATCATTCTCTGGGGGGAGGGGGGGGCGGGGCGAGAGTGAGGTCAGATCATTGTTTGGGGGTCGGGAAAGGAGATGGGAGGTGGATATGATGTTTCGGGGGCGGGGGGGGGGGGGCGCAGGTGGAGAGTGAGGAGAGGGCCAATCACTCAGTCATGGGGGAGGGGCAGATAAGTCTTTGGTGGGGGGCAGGGAGGTCCGCTGCCACTCTGCGGGCGAGTGACAGGGGAAAAGGGGTAGGGGGTTGCGATCAGTCTGGGTAGCAGGAGGGGGGTGGATAAGGGGGACAATCATGTCTGTGGGGGCCATCACTCCTGCTTTTTGTTCCCCGGCTGCTTTCTCCACTTTCTGCGGCACCTCGAGCGATCTGACACAGGCACACTTCTTCAAATTCTTTTCTGACTGCACCTGTGCAGTTCAGGGCTCTGACCATTTCGGGTGTGCTAAGCCCTGCCCACAGCACAAATCAGACCCACAATTTTTTTTCCAGGCTGAGTGCTGATGGGGGCGCCTGAACGCAGGTTTCTAAATTGGATCTGAATTGCACCCAGATTCAGCACTTAGAACGAAAATGGTAAAATCAGGCCCTTAGCGTCAAGTCACAGCAGGAAACCTTTGTAAAGGCAGTTTAAATATCTTCACAGGACCAGGAAAATACATTTCCCAGACTTGATCATCAGCCCTGTATTGCGCGGTAACTATAAGCTTGATTTGATTCATAGGATTATTTAATTTGGATGTATTTCAGAAAGGGAAGTTTTAGGGAGTTCAGAGGTCATAGATATATTTTGGAACAAGGAGTAATTGCGACATAAGCTATGTGTTTAGTTATTCCTGTACCGGTGTCTGATTGTGGTGCTTTTCAGTGTGTATTTTTCTTTAAATTAATAAATATTATTTAATAATTGCTTAAACGATGACTGGATGAGTTCCTCATGTTTTCTCTGCATCCTAGGTATGACTGCAACATTATATTCTGGACCCTCTCCTTTCCTTCTCCCCTATGTACTTATGAATGGTATGTTTTCTCTCTACAGCACCCAAGGAACTACCTTTCCCGGTTTCCCAATACATGCAACAATAATAAATCAATTCAAATCACTGGGTACTCCTCACAACATTCTGAAAAAAGCTATACACCAGCATGGACCAGTGTTTCAAGTTGGAATACCCTTCACAGGTAACAGAGTGGTTCGTGACAATACTGACTCAGTGACAATGAAGAAACAAATAAATGCATGAAAGTCAAGGTTCCATGTGGCTGAGGAAACATGTTGCTATGACCTTCTGCCCCTTTTTATAGTTGGTTGAAGTTGTAGAGAATGAGGTGCTGTACAAATATTTGTTGTTGCATAACATTGCCATGAATGTTAGAATTTATTTCCTTTTCAAAAAATTGTTTATACTAAGTGAACTCTCAAATACATTGATTTGCAAACTATACACCAGTAACACACTAGTGGGTGTCATTTTTTTTTGCAATTACTTCGTTAGCTTTATGATTTTTCAAAGTTGCAAAGAGCCTGCTGATCCTCTGTGGAATACATTCTGTTGTGTTGCTTCTTCTAACACCTCAAGCCACTTCTCATTTCTAGTAAAGTTGGAATCACTTATATTGATCACATTGGTGTGGATTTTCTAGTAAAAATACTGTAAGGCTATCGGTGCTTACTACTACTGAATAAATTGGACAGCAACCTTTAACAAACACACTTAGTCAGTTAATAAACTTGCAAATCAGGAAGTTGCTGTCTGATTTGCCTCATTCCTCCAGAGGTTTAGCAACACCAATATCTCAGCAAGAGAATCAGCATTGAAGTATATGAAAGAACATGAAGATGCTGTATTTATGCGATAGATAACCATTAAACATCCCAGAATAGAAACGACTCAACACAAATATATTTCTTATGTTGTGAGAAATCTTAATTCCTGCCAATCAACCGCTCTGGCTAACTTTTAGAATTGTGGACTCTCATTCCTTCAACCATTAATTGCTGGAAAGTTGTAAATAGTTTTCACTCATGTTTTCTTTCTGTTTCGTATCCAGCTACTATCTTGTTTTAGTCTCTGCCAATTGACTTTCTGCAGATAATTTTGCATTTGAATTAAAGATTCTAACTTAGATTTCCTGGCTCTGACTCTGCAACTCAGCAACTTCTTCAATCTGATGAGCTGATGATACATACTGCTCGCTTACCCTGTTTATACAGGTCCTAGGTTCCGTGGATTGTACTGTATCACTGGACATTTTCACAACAGCACATTTTTAGTGCAAATTCCCAAAGGAAGTCTGTGAGTCACATAAGAGCCATGAATGGCTGGCACCATTCATTCACCACTGACCAGCAAATCTAGACCGTTAGATTTAACATTTTTATAATGAGGTTTGTTCCATTAGACCACTTCATCAATTCAGCTGCCTTCTTTATGTATTTCGGTTTAGCTCAACTGGTTGGACAGCTGGTTTGTGATGCAGAGCGACACCAACAGAACGGGTTCAAGTCCCATTCAGGTTGAGGTTATTCATGAAGGCCCCACCTTCTCATCAACCTTGAACCTTGTCTGAGATGTGGCGATCCTCAGGTTAAAATCAATACATTCAAAAGAGGACAGCAACCAATGGTCATCTGGGACTATGGTGACGTTAGCATTTTTTTTACCATACTATTTCAAGAAATGAGATTTCCTGTTCTTCCAGCCAACCTCCAACCCCTTCAATCAGCAGCAGCATAATACCAGTTTAAATGGTCACTCACCACATTGCTGCCATTGAATATCATTGTCATTCCCTAAATGCAATGCAGCTGATATGAACTTAAAATGTTACCAATATTGGTGAGTCAAGTAATATGACCACCTCCATTTTTAATTATCACTTTCAATTAATTGTTTTCACCTCTTTAAAATTTCCTTCAAGTGAGAATGACAGTTCCATATCTTTGTGTGACAGGGATTCACATGCAAATTCTTCAGTTTATCAATGAAGATTTTTGGAAATTCTATGCATGTTTAGTCACAATGCTGTTACATCACTTGTTTCAGAACTGCAATTCTTATGCTAGCTATAAACTTAGAAAGGATTCAATATTTCTCTTCATAATGTACACTTTACCAGTCAGCAGTGCCTTTTTCTGCTTTAATTGTATAAAATTATGCTGCATTAAAATCATTTTTAAATGATTTCACTGATCTTTGATTTCACCTCAGTTTTGAGGCAGCATCTAGTTTAATTTCTGTTTGGCTCCTTGAGCTTTAGAACCAATCAACACTTTAACTGGTACATCTTAAATCTATAGCCAGCTTTGCACCTTTACTTCATCCTTTCTCCAGTTTTCATAACTACCAATTTGGCTCTTCTGACCCACTATAGTCAATTTCCTTTGTTAGGTTAATCATATGACAAAATTTGCCCATTTTTCTTCAACTGTCAATTCCTTGATTATCTGCATCCTTTTGAGTTAGTTTTAATTGCAAGGATGGGAAAGGATTCATGGGTTGGGAAGGATTAGCGGGATATGGGCCAAATGCAGGCAATCAAGTTTAAATTTAAAGTTTATTTATTAGTATCGCAAATCGGCTTACATTAACATCGCAATGAAGTTACTGTGAAAACCTGTTTGGGTACACTGAGGGAGAACTTAGCATGGCCAATGCACCTAACCAGCAGGTCTTTTGGGCTGTAGGAGGAAACCTACACAGACATGGGGAGAAGCTGCAGACTCCACACAGACTGTTACCCAAGCCAGGAATCAAACCCAGGTCCCCGGAGCTGTGAGGCAGCAGTGCTAACCACTGCGCTACCATGCCTAATTTGGGACTAGCTGGGAGGACACCATGGTCAGCATGGATCAGTTGGACTGAAGGGCCGATTTCTGTGCTGTATTGCTCTATGACTCTATGCTTAATTTTTAAATTTTTGACAATGCCAAATATCCAAACTACTGCAAATCGGAAACAAAGGCAAATCAGTTGGGATCTGTGGAGAGAACAGAAAATATGTTCTCAATTATGAATCTATCATCGGAGCTCACTGAAAGGCCTACACCCAAAGCATCTTGTCTGCGTTTTCCACAGATGATGCCTGACCGGGTGAGTTGTTTTCAACATATGCTGCGCTTGACATTTTCTTTGCTCAGCTATCTGACAATCCCAACACTTCACTTAGAAAATGTTGGCTCTTCGTTGCAAATTGCCAGTTTCCGAGAAGCACCACCTGCAATAATCAGTTGCGATTTGCATTCTGGAACTACCTTTCACTGACTGCATTAGTCACGTACAAGACAGTCCCTTCCAAATTTTTGTTGAGCTTGTGAAAGCTGGTTGCTTTAGGCACTCAATGAATGGCAACAGCAGCTTTTTGCACCATCTTTATCATTACTTTTGCTTGCACTAGAGGCAAATGCTACTATAGCTCCACCACATAGTAGGCAATGTAGTTTGTTTCTGCTCAAGTTCTCATATTAAGTCCAATTAATATTGAAATCTCTAATTTGCCACTTAAACCATTGAATTGTAGCTGAAAACCGATCAGTATGTGTGTCAAACACAGCCTTGATAGACAGTGCTGTCAACATTTGGATAGCAGGCTCATGCGCCATGCATAGTTAAACAGACAATTTCACAAATTCAATGTGTGGATTTGGGTTTGAATACTACTGATCAGAAAATAATTAATACACAAGACTATTGCCAATTTTATTCAGTAACCATATTTTTACTTGTTGATCATTAATATGTCAGCCAGAAACCTACCAAAGTAGCAACAGCATTACCCACAAGATTAAGCCCTGTTCACAAGGCATGTATGTATAATAATAACATACATTATCTTAGATACATTACCCGACGAACCACTTAAAACTAAGGCGTTAACTGCAACACCTAAGATCACCATGTTTACTTCCTGGTCATCACCTGAAATCTTCAAGGTCCATATTTATTATTATTTCATTTAAAAGTTTTAATTATCAGACCATTTCAGCTAATCATGCCTGGTGTAACTAGCACTGTCCATATAAATATTGCAGAAAATGGATATTAGTGTGTGATGCCAATGTAACAAAGCTGAATCGTAAGGCAGAGTAATAAAATTCTGCTCAACGGAAACAATTTAACCAAAAAAAAACAGGCACAAGGAAGAATGAAGCAGAAAACAATCTTGAAATCTATACCTTCAGGATGGTCTTCACCCTAGGTGCTGGGGCTGGGGCAAGTAGTGTGGGAAGGCTTTGAATTAAATAGCGAAGGTGAGGAGGGATCGAGTGAGGGGAGATGTGGTAAACTAAAAAGGGCAAGGCCATAACATTGGGTAATGGCATGGGTAATGATAATCAGTGTGGCAGGAAGGGACAGAGCATATAAACCTAAGAGTGCATCAGCACACAAGACCAGAATTTACAAAAACAGTAAAAAGGCAGAACTAAAGCTCTGTATCTGAATGCGTGTAGAATTCGTAACAAAATGGATGAACTGTCAACTCAAATAGAAATAAATATGTATGACCTGACAGCCATGACAGAAACATAGTGGGGACCTGAATATTCAAAGGTTCTTGACATTTCAGAAGAACAGAAAGCTAGGAAAAGATGTTGGGGTAGGTCTGTTAATTAAGGATGACATTACTTCTAAAGATCAAGATGCAGAAATAGTTTGGATACAGATAAAAAATAAGAAGTCACTTTGGGAATTGTTTACTGATTCCCTAACAGTATCTATACTGTTACACTACACTACAGAGCATACAGGAAGATATTATGGGGGCTTGGGAGGAAGTTATGATGACAAACAAAATTGCCCGTTAATGTCCCAAGATGTGTAGGTTAGATGGATTAGGCATGGTAAATATGCGGGGTTACTGGGATAGGGCAGGGGAGAGGGCTTTGGTAAGACACTCTGTCAGAGATTTGGTGCAGACTCAATAGGCCAAATGGCCTCCTTCTGCAGGGATTCTATGATAATCATGTGTGACTTTAATCCACATTTGGATGGGGTGAATCAGAGTGATAAAGGTAGCTTAGAAGATGTGTCTTTGGGACAATTTCTTACTGCAGCATTTTGTAAAGTCAGCCAAATTGCAAGCTATTATAGGCCTGGTACTATGGAAAGATATAGGATTAATTATTGACCTCATAGTAAAGGAGTCTCTACGTAGCAGTGGTCATCCATGATTGAATTTCACATTCAGTTTGAGGGTGAGAAGTGTGGAAAAAAGACACAGGGAAGGATGAGTCAATTGGAAGAAAGAGCGTACAATTATGCAAAGATTAGTAGCAGGTCAGAAGATTGGACTGCATATAAAACACAGCAAATAACGACTAAAAGTAAAATGAAGGAGAAATTAAAGTTTGAGCAAAAGCTAGCTAGAAATATAATAATAGTTTTATAAAGGAAAGACATAACTAAAGTGGGCGTTGGGAGACTGGGGAATTAATAATGGAAGATAAATAATCATTGAAGGTTTGAATAGATGCTTTGTCTCCGTCTACAGTGAAGACTTAGGTAGACGGAGATTTACACTGTAGAAGTGTAAATCAAGTGGTGAAAGGGAGAGAAGAACTTTAAACAATTACAATCACCACGGAAATGGTACAGAGAAAACTATTAAACTAAAATCTAACCAAGTCCCTAAGGTCTGATGGACTTCACCTTAGGGTCTCAAAAGAACTGACAGACATAATAGATGCATTAGGTGCAATTTTCCAAAATTCCCTAGAATCTGGAAAGATCACATCAGAATGGAAAATAATCAATGTAACGTCTCCAGACAAGAAAAGAAGAAAACAGGAAACTAAGGCCAGTTAGCTTGACATCTGTCATTGCAAATGCTAGAATCTAGAAACTTAGAAAATCATAACACAATTAATGGTTTTGTGAGAGGAAAGTTGTGTTTGATTCAGGTTCTCTGAGGATATAACAAGGATAAAGGGGAACCTGTAGATGTGGTGTATTTGGATTTCCAAAAGGGATTTAACAAGGTGCCACATGTTAAAAATTCATTTCTGGGACGTGGGTGTCACTGGCTGGCCAGTATTTATTGTCCATCCCTAGTTGCCTGAGGACATTTGAGAGTCAACCACATTGCTGTGGCTCTGGAGTCACATGTAGGCCAGACCAGATAAGGATAGCAGATTTCCTTCCCTAAAGGAAATTAATGAACTAGATGGGTTTTTCTGACAATTGACAATGATGTCATAGTTATCAGTAGATTCTTAATTCCAGATATTTTTTATTGAATTCAAATTCCACCAACTGCCATGGCAGGATTTGAACCCAGGTCCTCAGAATATTCGTTTCTGGATTAATAGTCTAGCGATAATACCACTAGACCATCACCTCCCCCTAAAAGGTTACAACAAAAAGTAAGATTCCTTGGTGTAGAACATAATGGATTAGAAGATAGGGGATTGTTCAGCTAACAGGAAGCAGAGAGTGCAGCTAAATGGGTCATTTTCAGAGTGGCATGGTAATAAATGGGGTGCCACAGGTGTCAGTGCTGGGTCCTGGACTATTTACAATTTATATCAATGACGTGATAGTGAGACCAAATGCATGGTTGCTAAATTTGCTGATGAGACAAAGACAGGCTGAAAATTAAGTTGTGAAGAAGATAGAATATCTTTTCCCAAAGGTAGGGGAGTCTAAAACTAGAGGGCATAGGTTTAAGGTGAGAGGGGAGAGATTCAAAAGTGTCCAGAGGGGGAAACTTTTCACACAGAGGGTGGTGGGTATCTGGAACAAGCTACCAGAGGTAGTAGTAGAGGTGGGTACAATTTTGTCTTTTAAAAAGCTTTAAGACAGTTACATGGGTAAGCTGGTTATGGAGGGATATGGGCAAATGTGGGCAATTGGGATAAGCTTAAGGGTTTTAAACAAAAAGGCAGCATGGACAAATTGGACCGAAAGGTCCATTTCCACGCTATAAACCTCTATGATTCTAAGTAATCTGAAAAGAAATATAGATAGGTTAAGTGAGTGGGTAAAAATTTACCAGGTGAAGTACAATGTGGGAAAATATGAACTGTCCATTTTGGCAATAAAATAAAATAATTATATTATTTCAATGGATAGTTTGCAACATGCTGCGGTAGAGGGGGATGGGGCTGTTCTGGTGCATGGATCTCAGAAAATTAGCATGCAGGTATAGAAAGTGATTAGACAAGTAAATGAATATTGGCATTTATTGCAAAGGGAATGGAATACTGAAATTTTGCTGCAATTGTAGAGCACTGTTGGATCTCCGTACTGAAGGCGGGATACAAATGCATTAGCTGCTCAGAGAAGGCTCATTCCACTGATTCCTGAGATGAAGGGTTGGGCAGGATGGGCCTGTATCCATTTTAGAAAAATAAGAGCTGATTTAAAAATATATATTTCAAGGGTGGGGGTGTCACTGACAATGCCAGCATTTATTGCTCATCCCTAATTTCCTTCAAGAAGGTGGTAGTGAGCCAAATTTTTGGAACCACTGCAGACCCTGTGGTGTATGAACAACCACAATATTGTTAGGAAGGGATTCTGGAGGGGAGCGTGAAGGTGATGATGTTCATATAAATCTGTTACCCTTGTTCTTTGAGGTGGTAGAAGTTGTGGGTTAGGAATGTGCTGTGGAGCGAGCCTTGGCAAGTTGCTGCAGTGCATTTTTTTTTTGTTTTTATCCCAATTCAATCAGATCAAGAGTCTCAACAAATTGAAACATTCCCGATCCAAGCTGACAAGACAGGGCTCTCACCTCCTGTCGTGGGCTTGATCTACATGATCCAAGTTGATTGGAGTAGGCATAGCTCCTCCTCCAAGGCTTGATCTTATTTGCATCTGAGCCAAAAGGCCGAGATGCTGCTTTGAAAAACTGCTTCAAATGAAGCTGAAATGTAACCTAATGACTTCAATCAAGCACAGCATGTCGATACTACACTTGATCTTAGCTTGTACACGGTACACAATTGAAGCACAAGATCTTGACCGCACATGACTGACTGGATGCTTAGAGGATGTTTTCCCTTCTGAGGCAAGAACTAGGAGACAAAATTTAAAATAGGGGGTGCCCCATTGGGTTGTTGGTCCGTGGAATTCTCTTCTCCAAAGAGCCCTGCGGAGACAGGGCCATTAAATTGAGGGCTGAGTTAGAGAGATTCTTGATTGACAATGGAGTCAGAGGTTATAGAGGAGACAGGAAAGTAGAATTGAGGCCTCAGTTAGGATCTTATCAAATGGCTTGGAGCCCGAGGGGCCTGCTCCTAATTTGTATGTTCATTTGTGTGTTGATTTTGCTCACTGGAATGTTATTCGACTCTGTGACAGTCAAATACTTTGTTGTTTATTTACCCTTGTCGCATGAAATATTTTGTTCTCAATCAAGCTGTATTGGTCACTAAATCTACAAATTGCCTTGTTTGACTGTATGTTTCACTGGAAGGGTAACAGACTTTATACAAATCCTTTTCCATGCTTGTGAATAAGAAAGACGAGCAGTTTTCAACCTGTGTAATCCCTTCCCAACTTGCTGTAAAAGATTTGATATACAATGCCATTAGCCACAAGCATCTACTGTAGATTATAACACGTCAATTCTGCTCCACTACCCACTGAAACAGCATACAGGTCCAATTCATTTAATTGCAATGGCTGTCAATCAAGCTATCCCATTGCGTTACCTGAAGCAAAAAGTAACACCTTTTGGAGACAAATGTAACCTTTGAAAGATGGCAATTGGGCAAAGCAATATACGATGTTGGAAGCCAACAATGTGGAAGAAAGGCATTTTACAAATGATTCCAAAACTGCAGATGCCTTGAAGTTGCGGCAAGCTTGCAGCATTTTTTTAATCTTAGCCCACTTTGCAAATCATCTGCTGCTGGCTTCATTTAATCTAAACTTTCTTCACTTTGATCTTGGAGAGATGCTTCCATTTTCATTGCAGCACTGGGATAATTCTACGGTTTGATAAGCACTATTTAAATACGAGTCTTTCATAAAATCTTTACTCAAGGGTCCAGTGCTCCTCAGGAGATCAAGCAATGTACAAGAGGGCATTATGCTGATATGTAACCAACTTATAAGAAACCATGAATGTAGTGAATTCAACATAATAGGTTGAAAATTTTAGAACAAATACACCCAAAATTACTTTCCTTCTCTTGTAGTTCCACTGAATGTCATTTTATTCCCACATATAGTTAAATAAAACTGTAATGCATTAACTTCAGATACTAATTCTGCTCCTATACCTTAAAACCTTATGAACCAAGTCTTCTGAATGTTACAGACATCTAGTGCTTCATGTCGTCAGTGTGTGCTTAAACTGGACCAGATACTGGGCAAGACGACAGCTCAGTGACTATCACTGTTTGCTGTGCAGACACATGGATCTGGGCCAGTGTCTGTAGGAGTTTGCGCATTCTCCCTGTGTTTGCGTGGGTTTTCTCCGGGTGCTCCGGTTTCCTCCCACACCCCAAAGATGTGCTATTAGGCTGATTGGCAGTAATAAATTGTCCCTAAATTAGTTTCCCTCAATGTGGATGGCCATAAAACAATAGATAAGGGTCATGGATGGAGGGGGGGACAGGTAGTGTTAAAATGGCGGCGTGGGCTCGTTGGGCCGAAGGGCCTGTTTCCCGGGCTGTTTTTGTTCTTCTTTGTTCTATGTAGGGCATAAAGGCTGCTGGCAACTAAAATCAGATTTCAAGCTTACCACCTTTTCGATTCAGCTGAATCACATTTTAAAGCAATTCAAAAACAACCTATGCAAGTCGTGCGGTATTACTTGGAAATGTCACCTTTTGGACAGAGCATTAAACTAAGGTATGGTCTGCTCGCTTACGTGGACATTAAAGATCCATTGCAGCATAATTCAGGCCTGACTCTGTCCACCACCACCATATACAGAAATTATTAATTTTTCTTTGCCATGTTGAGTTTTGGATCCTGCTAACCAGAAAACAATGGCTGCAATATGTCTACAGAACAACGTTCAGTCATTTATTGTGGGCAGCACTGAGATACTTCTCAGACTTGATGAGAACTACTTAAGTGCAAATCTTGCCTAATTACATCAACCAAGGGTTCTGTGGGGTCTCTGTGAACAGTAGGCAATTATTGCAAGGGGAATATTGGTAATAAAAAAGTAGATTGGACTTGAAAAGTATGGCACCATGGTGGCTAAAAAAAGGAATACTTACTTCACAAGGAGGCGAGGGATGGGGGGAACATTATTATAGGGTGGTGAGCAAGGGTGATTATTGTACAGGCATTAACAACATAAAATGGAAAACACTTGCATCAAAAAATAAGGCTATTTGTTCATCAGACATTCGTGGTTTAAAATGGATCTTTGAGGTGAGTGTTTTCAGCAACAGCAATTGTCTGCATTAGCTGCAACTTCACGCAGATTGGTGTCACTGAAAGCGGCTAAAAAAGGCTTATTCTTATTTAGATGCATCTTAGTAAGTAAACCACCACTGGGACTGTAAGGGGCTCCGAGGAAATTATTTCAGCCACGACTCCACTGACCTACTAGGTTTTGTCATTAAGTATTAATGTTTAGCTTTTAAGTAAATAAAGTGGATTCTAGACTATATAACCTCCATTTATCTGAACTATGAAACCTTCTGAACTACATTTGCACCTCTATAACAAGTGAATCTTGACTGCTGGTGCAGCAATGTATTTTCTTATTGACCTATGCATTCTTTAAATCAAAGCAAATATTAAAGAATTACCTGCACTATCTATTTCGCTTTGCATTCAAATTGTCCTACTTTCATTGTTTAAAGATTATCCTGGGAAAGAATAAAAACCTTTGCAAAATAGGTTGATGGAATGGAGGCAGGGAAGACGAAAAAAAAGGAAGTCCCCCCCTCCCCAAATAGGTTTGTTGAAAACAGACAGGTAGATTTTCCTATTTAGATACAATCGGGTAATTATCCCCAAAATATACTTGAAATTGTGTGGCTAATGTTTCAGGTTGAGGTTTTCCATCAAAGCACTGTGTTCTGATGAAAGCTCACAGACTTTGAAAGGTTAATTCGGTTTCCCTCTCCACAGATGCCATCAGGCTTACTGAGTATTCCCAGCAGCATCCGTTTTTATTTCAGATTTCCAAAAACTGCAGTATTTTGCTTTTGAAACTGTGCAAGGTTCTGCTCAAATTTACTTGCAAAATAACACATGTAACATCTTCCCATGAACCCAACCTAACACACCTGGCTGTGTTTTTATTCAGCACTTTCACCAAAATGAAACACCACAGGACGTTTAACAGGAGTGTACTACAACAAAATTTGACACTGAGGCAACGTAAGGTGATATTAGGTTAGATGGCCAAGAAGTTAAAGTTTATTTATTAGCATCACAGGTAGACTTAAATTAACACTATAATGAAGTTACTGTGAAAATTCCCTTGTTGCCACACTCTGGTACCTGTTCGGGTACACTGAGGGAGAATTTAACACAGCCAATGCACTTAACCAACACATCTTTCAGACTGTGGAAGGAAACCGAAGCACCTGGAGGAAGCCCATGCAGACACATGGAGAACATGCAGACTCCACACAGACAGTGACCCAAACCGGGAATTGAACACAGTTCCCTGAAGCTGTGAAGCAGCAGTGTTCACTACTGTGGCACTATGCCACCTACACAAAGGTGGGTTTCAAGAGACATCATAAAGTTTAAGGAGGTAACACGAGAGCTTAGGGCCTAGACAGCCAAAGCAAATAAAATTAGGATCGTTCAAGAGGTCAGAATTGTAGGAACATAAGAAATAGGAGCAGGAGTAGGCCATCTAGCCTCTCGAGCCTGCCCCGCCATTCAATAAGATCATGGCTGATCCGAAGTGGATCAGCTCCACTTACCCACCTGCTCCCCGTAACCCTTAATTCCCTTATTGATCAGAAATCTATCTACCCGAGCAGAAACGCAGAAATATCAGGGTTTTGTGACTGGAGGATATTATAGAGATGGGGGTGGGGGCTGGTTTCCAAAAGAAGGAAGAGAATTTAAAAACCAAAGCATTGTCTGACTTGAAGTAAACACACAGTGGAGAGGAGCAGGGTGATGAATGAAGGGAAGTTGGCGTGAGCAAGGGCACCGGCAGCAGTACTTTGGGCGACCTCAAGTTTATAGAGGGTAGAATGTGGAAGACTGGATAGGAGTGTATTGAAACAGTTAGTTGAGTGGTAACAAAGACACGGATGAAGGTTTCAGCAGCAGAATTGCTGAGGCAGGGATTCAAAGGATAATACTTCTTACTTCACTACGACAGAACCTATTCTCAAAAAAGACACATTTTTAGAATTCAAATCCTGATCTGTCTGATATCCTCTTAAGTAGCTGGGTTCTGCTTTTTTTTTTGCTAGTAATTTCTAACTACTTTTGAACCTGCAGAAGCTCTTCCTTTTGAAACAGCTAATTATAAATTGACGACTGTCTTCGTTCACTCACTCACTGCTTGAACCCTCCTTGGATGGCTCTCTCTCTTTACTCTCTGACACTACTACTTTCGACAGCATTTCTAACCCACTTACCAGTAATCTTCTCAGCTGGAGATGGGTTTGATGAGCTCGCTCCTTTTTAAACTCGCTCTGTTTTTCTCTCATGTGTAAAGATACATATTTTCTGTATCTTTGCTGCTTTAAGTCCTGTGGGTTGTCATGGTTTCCATTGTCAAGCCAGGTGACCTAATTGCTCATTTGTGATTTGGGCCCCGTGTCTTCTGCCCATACAAGTCTGCCTTCCAGCTGTTTGTGCCAGTTTAAGAAGGGTGCAGACACAGCACAAAGCTCCACAGTATAGTGACAAGGTAATAATTGCAACCCAAGACAGCTATGCGGGATAGTGTAGCTATTTGTTCCTACAAGTACAGTACTTTTCCCAGAACATGCAGAAATGGAAAAATTACCCCATAGCTGAGATGTTCATTGACCAAATTCAGTTTTAAGTAACTTAAAATATGAGATCTGACCTCTCCTACTCTACCATAAGGATAATAGAAGGTTAGTCCAAGTATGGGCAAAGCCAATTGGGAACCAAAAAAGATCATCTTGTGAAGGCAGAGGGCAGAGTGAGATATTAAGTGATCTCTTCACATCTGCCTTCACTAAGAAAAGGAATACTGCCAGTGTAGCAGTAAATAAAAGGTGGTTTTAAAACTGCATAACGAAAAAACAGGCAAAGTGAAGGTACTTTATAGCTGGCAGCTTCAAAGTAGAAAAGTCATCTGGTCTATATGGGATGCATCGTAAGTTACAGGGGAGATTAATGATGGAAATTGTCAAGGTTCAGGCTACAACCCTCCCTAGGTTGTGAGGCTGCTGCCAGATGACTGGAGGGTTGAAAACTTTACACCCCGTCTATAAAGGGTAGGTGGACAAGCCCAACAATTACAGGCCAGCCAAACTAATGTCAATGCTGCGGAAACATTCAGGGACAATTGCTCGGGTCAAAATCAGAAGTACAGGCTAACAAATGAAAGTCATCACAGCTGCGTCAAAAACAATTCCTGTTTAAATAGTTTGATGAAGAATCATGATAAAGTAATGAAGAGGTTAATGAGGGGAGTGCAGTTAACTCTGTGGCTATGGACATTTCAAAGACATTTGAAAAAAAAATTGAAGTCCGTGGGATTAAAGGGTCGGTGGCTACCTGGTTAAGAAAGTAGCTTAAGAAACAGAAAGGACAACATATTAGGAAAGGTGTCAAAGCCTCAGAGAGGGTGGGCAAGAAATTTTTACAGGTATGGGACACTTTAGATAAGTTGGGACATCAGAGATGGTAGATTATTCCTTTAAATTTCCTTTTCCTAAGGGGAAAAGTTTAAACAAACTTTCAACATCATGAAAGGCTCTGACACTAACTTTCAAAATTGAATTGCTAAATACTTAAAGGGGAAAATTTTGCAAGGCGATGGAAGGGAGTGGATAGGGGAACTAATTGAATATCTCTTATAACAGCAGGCACAGACATGGTGCTGAATGGTCCCCTTGTGCTCCATGATTAAAATGTATCCTGTGATTTATTTATAAATGGTAACATGGTGTCATTTCATTAATACAGTTGAAATTGGTTTATTGGCAAAAATAACAATTTTTAACATGAGTGTCCAGCTCTCTTTCTGATAGTAGCCAAATTTAAAATGAACAAAAACTATGTTTTCAAATTGTTCTGCTCCTTATAACAGTTTCAGTGGCATTTACTAACCAATTACTTAAGTAAATTAATTTTTTAATAGGTAAAACCTTCCAAAATATCCCTACTAATACCTATACTCGTGAGAGAATGAACCACAGCAATCATCAGAAATTCTCAATTTCTACACAAGAGGCATACCCATTTCTGAGGCTGAATTGAATATTTAACATTTAACTCAGATTTAAAATCTTCCAATCTTCTTTGCTACTTTGCTCGATTTCACACAGGTTGCCTTGATATTATTGCAGAAGCTCTACCCCAGAACTGAGTGAGTATGCGTGAGTGTGCATACGATTGAATGGGTGAGTGTGCGGGTGGCTGAGTGAGTGTATGTGTGGGAGTGAGGATGGTTCAGCAACTAAGAATGTGCAAGGGCAGCTGAGTGAGTGAACGTGGTTGAGCGCGTGTGTGTGACAGAGAGAGAGAGAGAGAGAGGCTGAGTGACTGAGAATGTCCAAGGGTGGCTGAGTGAGTGAGGATTGCTGAGTGAGTGTTTGTGTGTGTGAGAGAGAGTGACTGAGTGAGTGAGCAGGGACGAGTGGTTTACACACAATGACAAGAACTTTACCAGCCTGCTCATCACAGGAATCAGAGCGGGCACGGGGCTGAACATGGCAATGTCCATTGACCTTAGGCAGGATTTTAAAGCTTTGGGATGAGCAAGGCCATAAAATCCCTGCCAATGTCCTTTAACCATGCAATAGTTGGATTTTCAATGAACATTTTCTGTTACAGCATGATCCAACTTTTCTTGGCTAACTCATGTACTGAATACCCATCCATATGAATTACTGACATTTTTACACCATGAAATATCCAAACCAGATACCTGCCTGACCTAATATGTCCTGTTACTATGTATCCACATACGGGATTTACTATTCTTATAATGTTACTTGCAAGTGAGTGTGTGTGCACATGTGCATGTATGTGCACGCTAGGTATGTTTGTGTGTGTGAGACAGAGGTGAGTGTGAAAGACAGTGACAGGAGAGGTGGTGAGAGGAAGAGTGTGCTTATGTGTCTGGCTCACTCCCAGTCCCAGAGATCTCATTCACCCACATCTCTACACATCAACAGGGTGGCACAGTGGTTAGTTCTGATGCCTCACAGTGTCAGGGACTCGATTCTCAGCTTAGGTGACTGTCTGTGTTGAGGCTGCACTTTCCTCATGCCTGCCTGAGTTTCCTTCAGGTGCTCCGGTCTCCTCCCACAGTCTGAAAGACATGCTGGTTAGGTGCATTGACCATACTAAATTCACCCTCAGTGTACCCGAACAGACGCCGGAGTGTGGCAACTCCGGGATTTTCAGAGTAACTTCATTGCATTGTTAATGTAAGCCAACTCATGACAACGGGCACTCTCTCAGTGGGTGAGGATGAGTGAGTGAACACCGTGAAACTGCATGTGTGCTGGACACTCTTTCACACTGTAGCAATTGCTTTATTTATTACTCACCTTGTTCAATTGTCAATTTATGGTTGAGACTCTTTTTTGCTCAGCAAGTTCTTTCCATATGCCAACTTTCTTTAAATTCATACTTATTATTGTGTCAAACCCCATCTTTCTGGGATTTGCTCATTGGCCCCACTGATATAAGAAAAATTGAAATGTGAAACGAACAGGCTGGACAAGCCTGCTTTATTCATTCCATAGTTTGTGATGTTACTACTATACGTGTTCAACTGATTTCACTATACCATTTTCTGCTTTTATCTGAAGTTAAATGCAATCCAAATGTAATATTTTTATTGGAGAAAGTATAGCCCTCGGTCATCTGTTATAACTGATACCCTGAAGGTCATCATTTTAAAAAAATTCCGATTAATGTCTCCATTTACTTTGTCTGTGATACAGCAAATAAAGAGGGTTCAGAGGGGTCTTGGCAGCTAAAATTATCACATTTTCATCATTAATTCAAAAGCTGCGACTCCCTTTTACCTGAAACTTAGACATTTGATTTGCGATGTTAAGTTGGCCATGGATGCTAACCAGAGATAATTTGCAACTTCATGGTAATTAATTATTCAAAAGCTACATTCCATCTTTATGAGACTTGCAGGGTGCATTAGTTATGCTGAAAAGGAAGAAGCCTGCTAATTGGATCATATTTACATATGCAGATGAGCTATCCAAAATAGTTTCCCCACTGAAATTAATATAGCGCAAACGGTGCGTTACAAACGTAGCTGCACTCATGTCTCTGTCCATTTGTGGAGTTAATTTCTTCATTGAAATTCTAATTCGTACATTATACTTCAACCAGTGTTTGAAGTGCAAATTCTGAGCAGTAAGTTTCAAAAAATCCTGAATAACTCAACGTTCCCTTCAGTATTTGTTGCATTTCTTTTAGCCAAAGAATACATCCAATGGGTCTTTGATTCTGAATTTATGCGTGCTACAAGAGCAAGTGGAAGCTTTGGAGTGAGTGGAATAAGGGAGCAGCGACAAGAATGAATCCAAATGATTTAAGAGGAAAGGTTTAAAAAAGCTAAATCTCAACAGTCTGGTGAAAGGACAATTAAAGGAGGGCCTTGCTGAAGTGTATTAGTATTAAATGGATCATGTAAGGTAAATCCCAATGCAAACAGAATCAGAGGTCATAAGTATAAACCAGTGAGAAATAAGTTTGGAAGGACATTTTCCACCATATGGATGATAGCTGCATGGATAATCTGCTGGATTAAGTGATAGAGAGCCCTTTTGGTTTAGGGTGCTCAATTCACAGCTGGATACCAGGGTAGGATGGTTAGAAATAATGAAGGACTGGGATACATTGGACTTTTTCTATATAGCAACTATGTTATATGCTATATTTATAGAAATCTACAAAGTATCACCTAATTTGAAACCCGCTCCTCTGCAAGGAGATAAATGGATTAATGTCAGAGGCCAGTCATTGACAGAATACTGATGTGCATTCAGCACAAAATTCAACAGCAATGCCGGGCCAAGGGACATAAACCATTTCCCATAAGCCCACAACATGTATTCTTTGATGTGTGCGACTTGAATTCAAAATTCTTCTCAGATAATAGCAAAAAAAACACATATTATTTTGCTGATTTATTGATAGGTGAAGAATGATAAATGTGACAACACACACACACACAAAAGGCCCACAACAAAAACTAAAACTCCCTAAAAAAATTGTAAGTGAAGCAGATCTCAGTGATGAGTCACGTGATGGACAGGATTTATATGTTTTATTGTCTGCAGTCAAAGCGCTTTTCATTTGTTAAGTGTTCTTTTGTGTTCTTTTACCCAGAGAATTTATCCTATTTTAAATGTTTCCAGCAGCAAGTTTTTGTGAAATTAAAAATAAAAATTATTCACTATCACACACTTACACCAGAGGTTGAACGCAATATCTCACTCTGAGTATTTGTCCCAATTTAAGTGATTTCAGAAGCAAGTTTTTGATTTGATTTATTTTTGTTAAATGTATCAGTATACAGTAAAAAGTATTGTTTCTTGCACGCTATACAGACAAAGCATACCATACATAGAGAAGGAAAGGAGAGAGTGCAGAATGCAGTGTTACAGTCATAGCTAGGAAGTAAATAAAGATCAAGTTGATGCAAGCGAGGTCCATTCAAAAATCTGTTGGCAGTAGGGAAGAAGCTATTCTTGACTCGACTGATACATGTCCTCAGATTTTTGTATCCATTTCCTGACAGAAGGTGGAAGAGAGCATGTCCGGGGTGTCTGGGGTCGTTAATTATGCTGGCCGCTTGTCTGAGGCAGTGAGAAGTGCCTGAGGCACTTGTCTGAGGCAGTGTCAATGGGTGTGAGGTTGCTTTGAATAATGGACTGGCCTTTGTTCATAGCCCTTTGTAGTTCCTTGAGGTCTTGGACAGAGTAGGACCATACCAAGCTGTGATACAACCAGAAAGAATGCTTTCTATGGTGCATCTGTAAAAGTTGGTGAGTCGTAGTGAACATGCCAAATTTCCTTAGTATTCTGAGAAAGTAGAGGTGTTGGTGGGCTTTCTTTACTATAGTGTCGGCATGGAGGGACCAGGACAGGTTGTTGGTGATCTGGATACCTAAAAGCACTCGACCATTTCTACTTAATTGCCATTGATGTAGACAAGGGCATGTCCTCCACTGTGCTTCCCAAAGCCAATGACTATCTCCTTCATTTTGTTGACACTGGGGGAGACATGATTGTCGTCTCACCAGTTCACCAGATTCTCTCTCGTTCCTGTACACCACTTCTTCATTGTTTGAGTTAAGGCAACAATCAGATCAGCCATGATCTTATCAAATGGTGGAGTAGACACAATGGGTCGAACGATCTGCGCTTGCTCAATTTCCTATGTTATCTTCTTATGGTCATTGTTAAAACTGCAGCTGCAGTGAAAGGGTGCCTCAAAAGTAGGTAACAAACATGACTACCTGCTACTGATCTGTTACCGGTCATAGGTTGCTTTCCCACATACAATGATGTGTTGAGCCAGTATATGTCCCATGTTCTGGCTTTTCACACAAAAAGTTGGTCAAGGGCTGTCTATTGGGGTGAAAAAGCACCACAGTATAATGAAATGTCAATTAGATTAATTTCATATTCGTCTCACACCCATAGAGTGAGCCAGCAGTGCATTATTGTCCTTTCTGTTGGCAGTCCATCCATAACAAAGGGAGTTGAGAATTTCACAAATTGGTCGGATTGTCCAGGACAATCTGATAAGTGGCTACTAACATTTGCACCACACAAATGCTAGGCACTGACAATCTCCAACTGAAGAGAATCTAACCATCCCACTGTTAACATCCACTGACCAAAAACTGATAGGAACATAAACACTGTGTCTACAACTGCAGGTCAGATTAGAAATTCTGCAGTGAACAACTCAACCTCTGGCTCCTGAAGGTCTGTCCATCATTTATAAGGCACAAGTCAGGAGTGTGATGGAACACCCACTGCTTGACTGGATGAGTGTAGCTCCAAAGACATACAAGAAGCACAACAGCATCAAGGACAAAGCAATCCACCCATCGATCACCTTTAACATTCTTTCCCTCCACCACCATTATAGAGTGGCAGCAGTGTATGCCATCTACAAGATGCACTACAGCAGCTCACCAAGGTTCCTTTTATAGCACCTAACCCATGATCTCTACCACCTGTAAGTACAAGAGCAACAGATGCATGGGAACACTATCACCTGCAATACCCCTCCAAGCCAGGCACCATCTTGATGTGGAACTATTTTGTCATTTTTTTCCACAGTTGTTAGATCAAAATTCTGGAACTCCCTCTCCCAGCAACACTGTGGTTGTACCAACACCACATGGACTACAGTGGTTCACCATCTCAAGGACAATTAGGGATGGGCAGTAAATGCTGGTCAAGGCAGTGATGCTCACATCCCTTGAACAAATAAAATGAAACTGAATCATTACAGCGATGCCTAATCCTGGTCTGATCTGATACCTGCACTTTCTAGCAGGGAGTCATACAATAATTATCAGAAAAGGGAACCCAGGTTATTTCTTCTTCTTCTGACCAAGGCCAATTGCAGAGTCCCAGCCATTTACAGCTAACTTGGCATGGATTCTGAATTAATTCTGGGACCTTCCTCTGTCTGCAAGTTACAAAATATAATTATAACATATGTCACACCATCTTAAAAAATATGTCACCATGTCGCTGAGTTGTACAAAGTTGAGTGGTACAAAGCTGGCAGAATGCTGCCACCCATCATACATCTGGTTTAATTTTAAGCAATTCTATTTCTGCTGAGATAGCCTGAATATAAATAATAAAACAGAAATGGTGGCAAACAAATAAGTCATTATATTGTATTTAGAAAAAAATCCAATTAAACTGGAGTTATAAATAAGATTGCCGCAGTGATTATTCATTTGTTATATTAAGACATTTACTCCATCTTCTTTTCTACAGATGAATACCACTGGAACATTTTTGCCGAATAATGTGTCTTTTAAAAACACATTAAGGTCAGCAAGTCAAGAGGTTGTGAGAATGTAGAGTTCTGACAGAAAAGTTTCTGTCTCGCCCTGTTGTTTAGACTTTTACACTCCAGGACACAATGGACTGATGCAGACAGCAACTTTGTTTTTAAAAACAGAGGTACCTTGTAAAAGGGCCTATAGAACTTTCACATCAGAAGCAGACAATGCATCAACTGTATCGGATGATAGCTACAATAATGGGCTTTTCCAAATAACAACTTGATTTCGTACAGTTAAGAGATTACTAGAATAATTGGAACCACAATTTAAAACAGTTTCTGTGCTAAATTGCTTGAAAGTATTCAAAGCAATTACGTTTGTGCCACTTTATTCATGCACACTTACTGCAAATATGCTTCATCAATCTGGCCAAAGACCTTCCCATTGTCACTTGAGTATCTGTACAGACTAGCAATTTTCATAATGATCAGTGACTTGAGACAGGCAACAAAGCTACTTTCTGAAGTAGGTTCTGGTAGCATCACAAGCATGGATTCGCATTGAAATAATGGTGGAAGGGGTAGGGGTAGGGGAGGGGAACATGTGGGAAGACAAAAAAAATGTTGAAAGGTGTAAGCTGCTTCTCAAGAACTGAGAAAGAATTTTCAGTAACCAATGTGGATGAAACCATGTAGTGCCATTTTCGTGGATCTGTCTTTGGTCGAAGAAAAGCACTCAAGACGCAACATTAGAGGAAGATAGGAACGTCAGCCAACATTATCCCCAGCTCTAATTTTAAGGTTACGACCCCTTGTCTGAGCTCTGTCACAAGACAAAATAATTTCTCTCTACCCACTGCATCAATTCCTTTCATCATTTTAAACACCTCAGTTAGATCATCCTTTCTATGTTCAGCATTATTCCAACTCCTTGTGCACTATCTGGTACTGCGTAATGTGACTACAAGTCAAAAGTAATATTTCCTAAGCCCATTCAAGTTGCAATTTCACTATACTTGGAAATAACTTGACCAATTTCTTGTTTTAGTTATTGTAATATAAGTAAAAACCATTAATGTCAATTATATTAGCAATTTTAAAGCACAACCAAATATTTTGTTTCATTTGGATCCTTGCTTGGAGGAATTTCACTAAGAGGCTGAAGTAAATAAAATCTACATTGTATAATGAGGAGCGACGTTAAAATGCTGACAATATTTATTGTGTTCCATGTTAGAAATATTTTCTTAAAGTAATAAGTGCACACACTGACTGTGGAACAATGTTAAGTCCTTTGTAACTTTGCCATTCTTGTGTCACGCATTTTCCCCATACCAATTAGACAAAAATAGTTGCCTCGAATATAATTCAGAATCCAACAGACTGCTTTATATTTATGTCTGGGGAATTCGAACAGCGAGAGGACCTGTTCCCTTTCACTGCTATATCTTTGAGGCACACCATGCCGCATTGACTAGGATATTTCCTACACGGAGTATCAAAAAGAATACATTCTCTTTATGTAAGAAATAATTGTACCTCTCCTGTTCCTGTCTCATTCGTGACCGCTCGTCCTCAGATGGCAGAGTTTCTTCCACCTTGCCCTTGTTTGAACCTTTACGATCAAGCTTCCCAACCTTTTCCTCCTTACGGTATTTTCCAAACCTGGAGGGCACAATAAATCTGAATAAATGCTCGACTTTTCAGAAGACATCTTATTTATTATGCAGTTTTATTCTGCTGTAGAATTTTTACAGGTGGCAACCACATTGATCTTTTTGCAAAGGTCTAGCAGCAGAGCGCACAACTTAATAAAGCTATGTCAAGACCTTGAATAGCCTACAGAAATAAATGTAACTTGACAGGCTTATTAAAATGAATGTGTGCTGTTTTCTTTTTCCTCTTCCTCCATGCTCTGTCTTCCTCCCACTCCATCTCATTGTTTGTTGAGCTATGGTTCAATGATTGCACAAATGACCATTGTTCATATGTGAATCTAAATAGTTTGCATCACTGCCAATGCAATCATGGAGGGCATCCAAGCCAAGCCTAATCCTGCCTTCACCCAAAGCTTGCTTATATACACTCCCCATAATGTAGATCAGGAATAGAACCCTTTCCTAGCCTTCTTCAATGCCCTTACAGTGCCCTGAAGGCAACCCTGTTGGTTTATATAGCTCAACTATTCATCATTAAGCCAGCTCAGTGAATAGATCAGTATTATCTTTGGTCTTTTCTCTGCTTTTCTATTCCTTGACAACTGCATCATTCAGCCTAAAAGGGAATGAGAGAGGGGAAACCTGCTCCCATCTCACATAGGAATGAACATACAAATTAGGAGTGAAGTAGACCACTCGAGCTTGCTCCACCATTCAATAAGATCATAGCTGATCTGATGTAACCTCAACCTCAAATTCTTACTGACCCCCGATAACCATTCAATCCCTCGTTAATCAAGAATCTATCTAGCTCTGCCTTAAGAACAGTCACAGATTATGCTTTCACTGCCTTTTGAGGAAGAAACTTCCAGAGACTCATGACTCTCAGAAAAAAAATCCTCCTCATCTCTGCCTTAAATGAATGACACTATTCGCTCATCCCACTGCGCTGCTTTTGCACTGCGACAAGCCGGGAGACTCAAGCAAGGCCATCTTACAGGCTCCCCGCAAGGCACCACTGCCTCCGCATGCCCGTGGCAGTCAAATTTCCCAGGTGGGTTGGTGGCTAGATCGAGGCTGGCCCAGACATGTTTGGGGAGTCAGCAATCGGGCCATGGGAGGACATCCAGCGACGTGGGGGGGTTGCAGGGCTAGCCAGCAATCAAGCTGGTCAGAGATTGGCAGGGCAGTAGTGCGGGGCGATTGTGCATGTGCTGATCTCGGTGCTGACAGATCAGCACACATGCAGTGACAGTGCTATGCTGCCGGCCTCTCCAGTGGGAATAGGCCCCATGCCCATATTTTTGGACTGATTTACACTAGTGCTCACTGCAGTGCACAGAGGGTGGGAGATTCACTTTGAAACTCTTGCTGAATAAAACCAGCTTGATTTATTCCAGTTTATAAGCAAATTTGACTTTTAGATTTTTTTTGGGAGAATCACTGCCCCATATTTTTAAACAGCAACCTCTAGTTCTAGATTCCCTGACAAGAACAAACATCCTCTCCACATCCACTCTGTCAATATCCCTCAGGATATTAAAGATTTAGACCGAGTTGCCTCTTACTCTTCTGAACTCCAAATTCAAAGAGGATACAAACCTAACCTGTCCAATCTTTCCTCATAAAGCAACTTAGCCATTCCTAGTATTAATCTATTCAATCTTCACTGAACAGGTTTTAACTATCTTTCCAATAGATAAGGCTACCAGTAATGAACACAATACTCCAAATATGGTCTCACCCACGTCCTCTACAAGTGAAGTATAAGCTCCCTACGCTATGGTAGCACAGTGGTTAGCGCTGCTGCTTCACAGCGCCAGGGACACAGGTTCAATTCCTGGCTTGGGCCACTGTCTGTGTGGAGTTTGCACGTTCTCCCCGTGTCTGCATGGGTTTCGTCCGGGTGCTCTGGTTTCCTCCCACATTCTGAAAGACGTGCCGGTTACGTGTGGACCCGAACAGGTGCCGGACTAAGGTGACTAAGGGAATGTTGCAGTAACTTCATTGTAGTGTTAATGTAAGCCTTACTTGTGGCTAATAAATAAATAAATTTTACTTTTGTAATCAGTTCTTCTCACAATAAACAACAACATTCTATTAGGTCTCCTAATCACTTCTTGTACCTGTATACCAGCCTTTTGTCATTCATGCACCTGGACACCGAGATTCCTCCACACCTCTGAGCTCTGCAATCTCTCACTATTTAGGTTATAAGCCTCTTTTCTATTCTTCATGCTAAAATTAATTTCACATTTTCCAACTTATACTTCATTTGCCAGATTTTTGCCTATGTCCCACTGTAGCCTCCATATGTCCTCTTCAAAATGTACTTTCCTACCCATCTTTGTGTTGACAGCAAATTTTTCAACTTCATCCAAGTCACTTATATAAATTGTTAAAAGCTGAGGCCCCAGCATTGACACCTCTTCACATCCTACCAACCAAAAAAAAGACCCACTTATGCCAGCTGTTTCCTGTTAGCTAACCAATCTTCCATCCACGCCAATATGCTACCCCCAAATCATGATCTTTAATTTTCCACAATAACCTTTCATGTTGCACCTCCCCAAATGCCTTCTGGAAATCTAAGTACAGCACATCCACAGCTCCCCTTTATCCTCAGAACGTGACTCCTTCAAAGGACTCCAATAAATTAGTTAAACATGAATTCTCTTTCACAAAACTACGTTGATTGCCTGATTATCAGTAATTTTTACAAGTGCCCTGCTATATCATCTTTAATAATAGCTTCTAACATTTTCCCTATGACAGATGTTAGGCTAAGTGGCCCACAGTTTCCTGCTTTGTCTTCCTCCCTTTTTTGAATAAAGGAGTTACTTTGCTATCTTCCAACCCAATAGAAGCCTCAAATATAGGGAATTTTGGAAAATTATCTCGCTAGCCACTTAAAAAGTTTAAAGTTTATTCATTAGTGTCACTAGTAGGCTTAAATTAACACTGCAATGAAGTTGCTGTGAAAATCCCCTAATCGCCACACTCCCAGCATCCATTCCAGTAGACTTAGGGAGAATTTAGCATGACCAATGCACCTAATCAGCACACATTTCGGGCTGTGGGAGAAAACAAGAACACTGGAGAAAATACATGTAGACATGGGGAGAATGTGCAAACTCCACACAGACAGTGACCCAAGCCTGGAATCGAGCCTGAGTCCCTGGTGCTGTGAGGTAGTAGTGCTAACCACTGTGCCACCGTGCAGCCACTTAGACAAAAGTCCATTCAGACCTGGGGATCTGTCAGCCTGGAGACCCAACAATTTGTTCAGCATCACTTCCCTGGTGATTGCAATTTTCCTGAATTCTTCCATCTCTTCCATTTCCTGATTTACAGCTATTTTTGGGATGCTACCTCTCTCCGCAATAGTGAAGACCAATGCAAGATATCTGTTTATTTCATTCACTGTAGCCCTACTTTTCATTTTACTCTCTGTAGCACCAACGCTCACCTTAACTCTTTTCTCCAACGATAATTTTCTAAAATTTGCTCCCAGAAGTTGAAGGATGCAGCCCAACTTAAACATATTCCCACAGAGATGTAACTGAATACACAAAGTTGACATTTGGACTGTGGCAATTAAGAAAATAACAACATACTGCAAACAGGATGAAGGCAAAATACTGCAGATGCTGGGATCTGAAACAAAAACCAGAAATGCTAGAAAAAGTCAGCATCTATGGAGAGAGAAAAGAGCCATCGTGTCGAGTCTGGATGACCCTTTGTCAGAGCTCTCTTCTGAGGTCACGATAATGAAGGCTTATCCAAATTGAAAAGCAAAGTAACGATTTAATCATTAGGTTAGTGAGCGGATACTGTTGTCTGCAACTCCAAAATCCAACCTCTCCCTAATGATTAGTTTCAACTCCCATTTCATTTTCTATTATTGTTGGGATAGCTCTAATAGAACAATGAAAATCTTCAGTTTACAGGTTTTCAAGGAGCTTGCCTTAATAGTCAACAGATAGGGCTTTGGTTCCAACCATATCAGATCAATACTTATAAAATGAGGTCTTGTCCAAAGTCTGCCCCTTTTACGACTTCTAAGTTCTTCTTAAAACAGACATGCTTTCCCTGTTTCCCTATCCCTAGACTGGCCAGGCGAGCCAAGGGAATTAAGGGTTATGGGGAGAAAGCGGGAAAGTGGAACTGAGCCACTTCAGATCAGCCATGATCTTACTGAATGGCGGGGCAGGCTCGAGGGGTTAGATGGCCTACTCCTGCTCCTATTTCTTATGTTCTTATGAGCTTAGTTAGTTATTAATGCACATTCCAGTTTCTCTATAATTCCATTTATTTCATGTGGACTTATCACTGGAGTGTTAATGTGATTCATCTTTAGCTTCACTGTTTGAGTGGTAACCTGGCAGGGCTAATCATGCATCCATTATAAAAACTGCCCTATTTTCATCCCATTCAAATTGATTCTCTTGGCCTCTTTGGTTAGTATGTATTTTTCAATCCGACACATTTAAACAACTGGATTGAGCAATTGTCTAATCACTTTTCATTGTATCCTACACACACAGATAAATATATATACTAATAGGCAGCAGGAGGGCACAGTGGTTAGCACTGCTGCCTCACAGCACCAGGGACCTAGGTTTGCTTCCCCGGTTGAGTCAGTGTCTGAGAGGAGTTTGCACATTTCCTCTGGGTGCTCCGTTTTTTCCCACAGTCCAAAAGACATGCTGGGTAGGTGCGTTGGTCGTACTAAATTCTGCCTCAGTGTATCCGAACAGGCGCCAGATTGTGGCAACTAGGGGATTTTCACAGTAATTGATTGTGGTGTTAAAGTGAGCTTACTTGTGACACTAACAAACAAACTTCAAAATAACATATCCGTACTAGCTACTTACTTTTTTCTGTTTTTCATAATGGGCAATTGCTGGACTGATAAAACGGTTTCAGCTGATCACACGTGGCTTCAGGAAGTTCCTGGGTAGTTTGAAAGTCAACAAACGCCAATCCCTCAAACCCCCTGAAACGTAACACCCCTTGCATTGTGTAAACATTCCAACCAAGCCAACACAATGGATGAGCAAGTCTTCCCCCTTCAGCTGTGGACAAAAGCAGCTTCCTAGCCTTCAAGGTCATACTAATGGCCTCACTGTTACCTGCTCTAACGAAACCAAGAGACCTCTTTGGCTGAATATCTCAACCCAAAATCAGCCTGTCACGTGACAGAGACTTGCGTTGTCTAGACTCCTTTAATTACATAGCTTTTGAATTTCATCTTTAGTCACTGTTTGACCTCAGAAGAGAAGCAGGACTCCAGGCAAACAGTTTGTTTCTGTTTGCCATCTCACAGGTAGGGGCAGAAAAAACCTATGTTCAGGTTTAAAATTACCTGGCCCTCATCAACACTGTGAACTGCTAGGGCACAGGAATCTTTGTGTCTTTGCCTTCAGGACTAATTCTGGGGAGAAAGCGGGGAAGTGGAACTGATCCACTTCAGATCAGCCATGATCTTATTGAATGGTGGGGCAGGCTCGAAGGGCTAGATGGCCTACTCCTGCTCCTATTTCTTATGTTCTTCAGGACTAATTCATCTCTCTGAGCCTTCACCCATTATGGAAGTCCTCACTTCAGGAAAGATGGATGAGCCTACTACCCTCTGAAGGAATATGCCATTGGACTTTTGATTCTGGACTCAGTAAACCACAACTCTTATTTTTATTGTGGTCTTGCCCTGTACCTCTTTCTTCCCCTTATCCCTCTTTTATCATATAAGTTCAAAAGGGGTGGATATCGCAAAACCCCTTTCCTCCCTTTTGTGGGCATAAAATAAGCCAATCTTCTTATTTTCTCTTAGCTCATTGTTGCTGTGGGATTATTAATAGTGATTTGGAAGAGTTTGGGGAAAATATACCACCACTGAAAAAGGGGGCAATCAGAAATCAAAAACACCGCTCTGTTTTCCAATGCATAGAGAGGGGAGAAATCAGGCCTGTTTAAATTAATTCCCCTCCTGACCAAACAATTGGTAAACAGCCCTAGAAAAGCTTCTCTAGCTGAAGGATTTTATTTCCCAACTAAATGTTACTATTTTTGGCAAATTCCTGATCAAAGTGTTCAAACCTTAAGCCTAAAAAGATGCACATCCAGATTCTATTATATAGGGATTAATGTTGCTGAGGGAAAAAAAAATCTACCCCAAGTAATCATACCCATAATGAATACACATGTTTTGAGGTCATCCTTCAGATGTGGCATTTCCAGTGTGCAGAGAAACATCCAGCAGTAGCAGAAAATATTTAAACAGGCTGCAGGATCTGTACTTTTTAAAAGCTTATTTGTATATTTTTAAAAAGCAAATGTATGGTTTCTCTTTGTTGTCAGGATTGTAGAATGGGAAAATGGTATGGAGCTAATTTGCTTAAGTTTTTTGGGTTGACGAGGGTCATGTGTGGGTGATGTGGCAGCGACAGACTCCCAAAAGGTATATGATAAAATGCAACCTAACAGGCTTGTTAGTCAAGTTGAAGGCACGGAATAAAAGGAAGTGGCAGCACTTGATGCTCAATTGACTAAATGACAGGATACAGAGAACATGGGTGAGTGATTTCTCTGGCAGAAGGAAGACAAATAGTGGGGTTCCCAGATGTCAGTATTAGGACCACTGTTGGCTTGATCTATTATTAATGACTTTGACAGGGCATAATTTTGAAATGTGCAGATGATATATGTATCGTGGACTGTGTGGAGGAGAGTGATAAATTTCAAAAGCACTTGGACTGGCTGGTGGACCAAGTGGCAGAAATTTAATGCTGAAAAGTATGAAGTGATTCATTTTGATATATAGAATGTGGAGAAGCCATCTAAAAGTAAGGATACAATTGTAAAGGGATGCAAGAGCAGAAGGACATGGGTGCAAATGTATACAAATCATTGAATCCATAGAATCCCTGGAGTGCATTCGATCCATCAAGTCCACACAGACCCTCCAAAGCAGCACTCTGTACAGGCACATTCCCCAACTCTATTCCCAGAATCCCACACATCAATCACAGCCAATTCATTTAATCTGGCATCTTCAGAGGTGGCAGGGCAAATTGAGAAGACAGTTAAAAAGTATTCAGGATCCCAGGCTTCATAAATAGAGTACAAAAGCAAGGAAGTTGTATGAAGCTCTTCTTCAGACTCAAGTGAGTACTATATCCAAATCTAAGAACCACATTTTATTAAGAATGTGAAGACAGAAACATTTCTTGAGAATAGCTTCAGGCATGAGGAACTTCAGCTGGATGGAAACACTGAAGAAACTGGGGGTGTTCTCCTTGAAAAGGAGAGATCAACGGAGATTTGACAGGGGTTTTTTAAAACCATAAACAGTCTAGACAGAGTAGAATCATAGAATCCTACAGTGAAGAAGGAGGCAATTCGGCCCATTGAGTCTGCACCAATCAAAATCTCACCCAGGCCTGGTCCCCATAATCCCATGCATTTACCCTAGTGAGTCCCCCTGATACTAAGGGGCAACTTAGCATGGTCAATGCACCAAACCTGCACACATCTTTGGACTGTGGGAGGAAACCCACACAGACACAGGGAGATAATGCAAATCCCACACAGATAGTGATCCAAACCCAGGAATCGAATCCAGGTACCTGGGTCTGTGAGGCAGTAGTGCTAACCACCATGCCACCGTGCCGTGTAAATTGGGAGAAAATGTTCCTGTTGGCAGAGTGATCGAAGACAAGGGGACCTCGATTTGAGGTGATCAACAAAAGAAACAAAGGTAACATGAGAAAAACCTTTTTACGCAGTGAATAATTATGAACTGGAATACCCTGTCTGAAAGAATGGTTTAGGCAGATTCAGTAGAGAACTGGATAATTATCTGAAACCAAAAGGATACACTGAAAAGGTGGGGGAATGGGATGGGGTGAGCTGCTCTGCCAGAGGGCCAGTACTGATGTGACAGGCCAAATGGCCTCCTCTGATCTGATTTGAGCAATCATTTCTAAATCACGTGAGGAAGGCATAGTATTTGCATCTTGTGACTGCAAGTGAACACATCAAAGTTAAACACAGCTGCGAGTAAACAGCAGAGTAATATATTATAATGCACTCCCATTGTTACAAGAATTCATCTCCAACCCACTGTGAGCAATACTGGTAAGTTTGCCGATACTTTATAACATTACTGAATAGCACGAAGCTCAAATTAGCACTGGCTTTCTGAGTGATTGCAATGATGTAGATTGCAGGGGTGGCCCACAGCAACTCCATTGATTTTTATTCAAGTTCATTCAGAATCCGATCAGAAGCTGTACAAGACAAACCATCCTGGGAGAAACCTTAAGTTGTACAGTCAGGAATGAATTTTCATGAGATGGGCAAACTGAGGTTGACCTTCAGGGTAGTTTGAAGCAACAGCTTTTATGAAAAACATTTCTTAATAATTGGGAGTTATTTTGAGAGAAGCCTTTCTGTTGAAAGTGCCTCATTTCCCCAGCACTTCTTTTTTTATAAGCCAGGAAAAATCCATTGAGTTTTCAGAGGTACGAACTTTAATTTTATGGAACATGAATTATTATTTCGATCCACAGGTAGACCATTTGTCACCAGCGGCTCTGACATCCATCATTATGAAGTGCCTTAAAAGGTTAGTCATGGCACAAATCAATTCCGGCCTCCAAGATTGCCTGGATCCACTATAGTTTGCCTATCACCACAACAGGTATACAGCAGACCCCATCTTCCTGGCTCCACACTCAACCCTGGAACACCGAGGTAACAAAGACACCTACGTCAGACTTCTATTTATCGACTACAGCTCAGCCTTCAATGCTATTATTCCTATGAAACTCATCTCCAAACTCCATGGCCTGGGGTTCAGCTCCTGCCTCTGCGATTGAATCTACACACTGCAATCAGTAAGGATAGGCAACAACACCTCCTCCACGATTATCCTCAACACCAGTGCCCCTGAAGGCTGTGTTCTCAGCCCCTTACTATAATCCTTATACGCCTATGACTGTATGGCCAAATTCCCTTCCAAATCGATTTTCAAGTTTGCTGATGACAACAGTGGGTCGGATCTCAAACAATGATGAGACACAGTACAGGAAAGAGATAGAGAATCTGGTTAACTGGTGAGACGACAATAATCTCTCCTTCAATGTCAACAAAATTAAGGAAATAGTCATCGAAGCGTCATCTACATCAACGGGGACAAAGTCGAAATGGTCAAGAGCTTCAAGTTTTTAGGTGTCCAGATCTCCAACCACCTATCCTGGTCCCTTCATGCTCATAAAGTGTTTGGAGGCAGTGTAATTAACATTTCCAATGTGAAGACGTTTTGCAAAGATTTATTTTTAACCAGTTTACTGAGCTATGAGATTATGCCTCCACTGGACAGAAAGGTCAGTCTCTGTCCATGGTTAATTCACTTTGTTATTTCAACCATCTCAGTAAGTTCTCCCCATTTCTCTGTACTTATACATTCCCAGGGAATATAACCCAAATTAATCCAATATCTCCTCAAAGGCCAATCCCCCTCAATCCAGACATCAATTCAGTAAATTATTGTGGGATTTTCTCCATGTCAAGTAAGACAGTGTGGTTGTGACATAATCGTAACATCACTATTAGAGAGAATTAGATGATTATTTAATAGGAACAATACAATACAGTTAAGAAAGCACATCAACGCCTCTACTTTCACAGGAGGCTAAGGAAATTTGGCATGTCAGCTATGATGCTCCAACTTTTACAGATGCATCACAGAAAGCATTCTTTCTGATTGTACCACAGCTTGCTATAGCTCCTGCTCTGTCTAAGTCCAAGAAACTACAAAATGTTATGAAAGAAGCTCAGTTCATCACGCAAACCAGCCTTCCATCCATCAAATCTGTCTACACTTCCCACTGACTCGGCAAAGCAGCCAGCATAATTAAGGGCCCCATGCATCTTGGGCACATCTCTTCCACCTTCTGTGGTCCAGATAAAGATACAAAAGTCCAAGGACACATACCAATTGATTCAAGAACACCTTCTTCTCTGCTGCTATCAGACTTTTGAATGGGCCAACCTCGCATTAAGTTGATCTTTCTCTACACCCTAGCAATGACTGTGACATTACATTCTGCACGCTCTCCTTTCCTTCTCTATATGCAGTATATTTTGTCTATATAGCGCACAAGAAACAATACCTTTCACTGTATACTAATCCATGTGACAACAATGAATCAAATCAGATATATGTACCAATAATTTTTGAGATTATGGCCTCGCTAGGAGATGAATAGACTAACGTTTTACACAGCTCATGCATTAGGAATTATAAACCTGTCCAATTTAATTGTCCATACTCCATAGTACAGCTCTCTATGTTCTAGGCTGCTTGTGAAATGCATTGTTTAGAATCAATACAGAGGTTTTTTTGACAAGAGAAGCTATTCACAGTAGGATGAGCAATTATCCTTTACAGTTAATCATCCAAGAATTTAGGTGTGAACCCAAATGTGATAAATAGCTTTATTTTAATGACAGTATTTTGTGAAATTTTGTAACAGAAGAAGTGTTACTTACAACAGGCAAGCAATGTAAACAATGTAAAAATGTAGACACTTAACAAAGGCCAGTAACTAGCAATTGTTACCAAATACTTCACGACCAAGAACGTCACCCCTTCAAATAATTTCCCTCTTAAAATCTCAAACCAAAAGGACAGACTTGGTGCAAATTGAAAGAGTCTCACTTGTCAACAAAATAATCCGGCGTCCCACAGGAAATAAGCAGAAAGAAGCAATATGGATTGACTGCAGGAATGTAATCATCCCTCTCTGGCCTGGGACTAGCAGCAGGCTTCAAAGGAAAACCAGATGGCCTGGAACTTTGGTACAGGATTGGAACATTTGGTTCACTGAACCCGCGCTGCCATCTTGTTAGCCATGACACTTCTGGCTTTTTAATCAAATTTTCTGGCTTTTCTCCATTTGGCCGTGACTAGGAAGTGGCTATTCTTTATTTAAACACAAACCGACTTAACCTAAGGTGTTTGGAGGCAGTGTAATTAACATTTCCAATGTGAAGACGTTTTGCAAAGATTTATTTTTAACCAGTTTACTGAGCTATGAGATTACGCCTCCACTGGACAGAAAGGTCAGTCTCTGTCCATGGTTAATTCACTTTGTTATTTCAACTATCTCAGTAAGTTCTCCCCACTTCTCTGTACTTATACATTCCCAGGGAATATAACCCAAGTTAATCCATTCTCTCCTCAAAGGCCAATTCCCCTCAATCCAGACATCAATTCAGTAAATTATTGTGGGATTTTCTCCATGTCAAGTAAGACGGTGTGGTTGTGACATAATTGTAACATCACTATTAGGGAGAATTAGATGATTATTTAATAGAAACAATACAATATGCAGGAATACAGGGGAAAGACAGGAGAACGGCACTAAGTCAAGATGTTCATTCAAAGAGCTGGTGCAGACACAGTGGGCCAAATGGCCTCCTTCTGCACCTTAACAATTATGTGAATCTGAAGTTTCACGGCCTCAGGTTGAATACGGACAAGTAAACTTCCTGCTGAAGACCGAAGCCTTGCCCTCAGCTGATGAATCACCGCTCCTCCATGTTGAACGTTATTTGGAAGAAGCACAATGGTGGCAAGTGCAATGATGGGTACATTCCATATCCATGGCTGGCACAGTCCTCAACAACATGGTTGCCAGACTGGCCCTCTGGCAGGTGATGAGGAAATCAGCAGAAGGGAAAAACATACCCGACTTCCTTCTCATTGATTTACCTGCTGCTGCTATATTTATCCCATATTTCCAGTATTTTACTTTTATTAGCTTGCTGACATCTTCTGACCAGGTTCATGTGTAAAGAACGGAATGTAGTGTCTATGAAGAAACATGCTTGTATAAACCAGGGTCACCAAGCAAGGAGGGGAGAGACTGAATAAAGAGAATATTTCATGGCTGCTTCATTAGCTTAGGCAAATCAAGCAGAGATGATCAGGTAATTTTAACATCATCTTAAAATCAACCTGGATTATGGCCATTTGAATCAAATGATTAAATTATAGCTCAGAAAATGGGAGAAATGATTATAATTTAGGCAATCTGATGCAAAATTGTTAGCATTTTCCAGTTCAGATATAGAGCATGAAGTGGCACTGGTACAGTCAACAACATATCAGTAAGAGAAGTGAGAGAAAGTTTCTTGCAGAACGGGTGCCACAGCAATACTTTTCCTTCATAGAGAAAGTGAGGTGTTGGTGGACAGGAACTGGAAGGACCTACATTGAAGGAAGAATCAAAGGGCCTATAGGTCATTCTTACTGGAGATAGAGATGTATAGGTTCTGGATTCCCATTGTTAAAAGAGAGATAATTCTAATACTCTCCTGTTAAGCCTCTCCTCTTCCAAACTCCATAAACTTAAATTCATTCAAACGCATTCAACCAGGTCTATCATTCCTTTACATATTCCTCGATTTAACTGTACTCATCCTCACATTCAAGTGGTTTTCTGGAATCTCCTCCAGCTACAGAATTTTGGAAATACTACTTTCCTCCAGCTCTGGCCTCATATCCACTTCCCACCTCATTCACATGACCATTGGCTGCCTCTGTTTTCAGCTACCTGGACTCTAAGCTCTGGAATTTCGACCCCAATTTTCTTCACCACTCTCTCATCTTTTAAACTCATTTTAATACCTCCCACTTTGACCAAGCTTGTGGTCATCTGCCCTGTTATTTTATTATATTACAGCCATTACTTGTTCTGACACTTCACTCATCTCTTGTGAGATATGCAGCCTGGTGTTTTGTAATCTATTAAAAATAACTCCATATTGCTTAAAATGGAAGCAATGAGTAAGGGAATCCCTTGTTGGTCTTGGGATAGAGCAAATGCTGTACCTAAACCATCAGATCAATAAATACTTCTGGGATTCTTGCCAACACTTGAAGTGCTTTTATATGCATGTTTACACATTTAAATTTTGCACACACATACACGGATTACATAAACAAACTGGTCCTATTAAGCTCATTTATTCAGGGGAAGCTCCTTAAAGTTTAAGGTTTATTTAATAATGTCATAAGTAGGCTTACATTAACACTGCAATTAAATTACAGTGAAAATCCCCCAGCTGCCACACTCTGCCAATTGTTCGGGTACACTGAGGGAGAATTTAGCACAGCCAATGCACCTAACCAGCACATCTTTTGGACTTGTGGTAGGAAACCGGAGCACCCGGAGGAAACGCATGCAGACACAGGGTGAACGTGCAAACTCCACACAGAGTGACCCAAGCCAGGAATCAAACGTGGGTCCCTGGCGCTGTCAGGCAGCTGTGGAAACCACTGTGCTACCCTCCTTATTAACATGGTTGGACCAATAAAATACTGTAAACATTTCTACATCACCATAGTTGATGTGGAAAAATTATTTTATCTAAATCTGTAAAGACCATGTATGCTATTGCCAGTAGAATATGCTGAGGTATTAATCTTGCTCTGTCATTAAAATGGGAACAAAATTATGCTCTTAAAGGGTTACCCAAGTCACGTTTAAAAAAAAGACAAATGGTTGCATTGAGTAACAGCATTAAGATGGATGTATAAATAACACTCAGAATGGGTCTTAATGAACTTCAACGAGTATGCCCAAATTGAAATTTAGTAAATAGCTTTAGTTGTAAGCCAAGAATTGTAACTTTGTGAAAGAGCAGAATGTTGTTTAAACTTGTGATAAATCTTGGTGCAATGATACAATTGTTTTGTAACTTCAGTTAATTTAAGTTGGATCAGTTTAATTAATTTAAATTGGATTCATGGATTGGGAAAACTAAAAAAAAAGTTGACAGCAGACAATAATATTTAAAGTAGTATTTTATGGACGAGAACAAATACACATTTCTCCAAGACGCAAAGCACAACAGGAAGTATGAATCAACCACAGCGAATAAAGAAGTTAAGGGGGTGAAGGAAATGGCTAAGAAGGTTGCCAGAAAATAGTGTTAGAATCATCATCATAGAATCCCTACAGTGCAGAACATAAGAACATAAGAAATAGGAGCAGGAGTAGGCCATCTAGCCCTTCGAGCCTGCCTCGCCATTCAATAAGATCATGGCTGATCTGAAGTGGATCAGTTCCACTTTCCCGCTTTCTCCCCATAACCCTTAATTCCCTTGTCTATCAAAAACCTATCTACCCGTGACTTAAATATATTTAGCGAGGTAGCCTCCACCATTTCAACGGGCAGAGAATTCCAGAGATTCACCACCCTTTGATTGAAGAAGTTCCTCCTCAACTCTGATCTAAGCTGCACCCCCCCTTATCTTGAGGCTGTGTCCTCTAGTTCTGGTCTCTAGAAGGAGACCATTTGGCCCATTGAATTGGCACGAGCCACGATCCACCCAGGCAGTATCCTCATAATCCCACATATTTGCTAATCCACTGACACTAAGGGGCAATTGAGCATGGCCAATCCACATAACCCATGGATCTTATTGAGACATATAAGATAATGAAGGGGCTAGATAGGGTAGAGGTAGAGAGATTCTTCCCTCTTAGAAAGGAAAACAGAACGAGAGGGCACAGTCTCAAAATAAGGGGGGGGCGGGGGGGCACTTTAGAATGGAGTTGAGGAGGAACTTCTTCACTCAAAGAGTGGTGAATCCCTGGAATTCTCTACCCATTGAAGTGATGGAGGCTACCTCGTTGAAAATATTTAAGTCACGGGTAGATAGATTTCTGATAGACAGAGGAATTAAGGGTTATGGGGAGAAAGCAGGAAAGTGGAATGATCCACTTCAGATCAGCCATGATCTTATTGAATGGCAGGGCAGGCTCGAAGGGCTAGATGGCCTACTCCTGCTCCTATTTCTTATGTTCTTATATTATGTTCTTATCTTTGGACTGGAAAGAAAACCGGAGCACCCGGACGAAACCCATGCAGAAATGGGGAGAACGTGCAAACTCCACACAATGAACTGTGGCTGGAATTGAACCCAGGTCCCTGGTGCTGCTGTGAGGTAGCAGAGCTGACCACTGTGGCGCAGTTCAGAATCCAGCAAAAGAGGACCAAGAAATTGATGAAATGAGATGAGAATATGAAAAGCTAGCAAGAAACACAGACAGATTATAAAGCATACTAGCGCTATGTGAAAAAGGGGAAAAGATTAACAAGGATTAATATGGGTCCCATCAGGACAATTTATAATGGAAAATTGTGAAACGGTGAAGAGACTAAACTCTCTGCCTGTCTTCACAGAGGAAGATACAGGACGTTTCCCAGGAATACTAGGGAACTAAGAGGCTTGTGAAAATAAGGAACTGAAAGAATTTTATATTAATAAAGAAGTAGGGCTCAGAAAACTAATTGGACTGAAGGTTGTTAAATTGCCCAGACTTGATGAGCTTCATTCCAGACTGTTCAAGGAGACGGCTAAAGAGATGGTATGTGCATTGGTGCTTATCTTTAAAACTTCTACATATTCTGGAATGGTTCCTGTAGACTGGAAAGTGGCAAATGTAATCCCACTATTTAGGAAGGGAGAGGGAGAGAGAGGAGAAAAAGAGAGAGAGAGAGCTACAAGCCTACTAGTTTAATGTTAGTAGTAGGGAAAATATTACAATTATGATGGATGTGATAACTGGACATTTGGAAAATGAGAGAGTCAATGTGGACTTATAAAAGGGAAATCGTGTTCAATAAAACTGTTGGGAGTTTTTTTTGAGGATGTTACCTGTAGCATACATAAAGGAGAACCAGTGGATATGGCGCATTTGGATCATCAGAAAGCTTTTGATAATCCAAACAGCAAACAAAATTAGAGCACATCGAACTAGGGGAAAAGTACCAGTATGAATTGAGAATCAGTTAACAGACAAAAAGAGAATAGGAATAAATGGGGCATTCTCTGATTGGCAGGCTGTTGTTAGTGGGGTACCATAAGGATCAGTGCTGGGCCACAGCCGTTCACACTCTAGAGGCATGATTTGGATTGGGGACCTAATGTAACTTTTCCAAGTTTACCGATGAGAGAAAACTAGGTGATTATTTGAGAGGAGAATGCATAGAAGCTTCATGGGGACTTGGACAGGCAAAGTGAGTGGACAGAAACATGGCAGATGGAATATCATGCAAATAAGTGTAAAGTTATCCCCTTTGGTAGAAAAAACAGAAAGACAGCGTATTCCTTAAATGGTGAGGTGCTGATGTGCAAAAGGACCTGGGTGCCCTTGTTAATGAATCACTAAAAGCTTTCATGCAGATGTAGTAAGCAATTAGAAAGGCAAGTGGTATGTTGGCCTTCATTTCAAGGGGTTCTGAATACAGGAGTAAAGGCGTCGAGCTGCAATTGTATAGAGACTTGGTGAGATTGCACTGGAGTGTTGTGTACAGTTTTGGTCTCTTTATCTAGGCATACTTGCCAACGAGGGAGTGCAACAGAGGATCACCTGACAATCCCAAAGCTGGGATGACAGGTTTGTCTTCTGCTGCGAGATTGAGAGACTGGATTTGTATTCTCTAGACAATACACATCTCTTTAACCTGTGCTTAACCCTCTCTCCATTCACACTGTCTGTATATTTAAGACTTGATTAGCTGTAAAGACTCGCACTCCAATCATTGAATTTGTGTGATCTGGAGGAGGGAACCGAGTGTATGGTGTCGAAATTTGCTGATGACACCAAGATTGGTGGAACGGCAAATTGTGCAGAGGGTGTGGAAAGTCTGCTGAAGGATCTAGATAGGCTGGGTAAATGGGCCAGGAACTGGCAAATGGAATTTAATGTTGGCAAGTGTGAAGTTGTCCACTTTGGTAGGAATAATGGTAGGAAGGACTATTACTTACATGGCGAAAAACTGTAGCATGCAACGGTGCAGAGGGACCTCGGGTCCTTGTGCATGAGTCGCAAAAACCCAGCCTGCAGGTGCAGCAGGTGGTCAGGAAGGCGAATGGGATGCTGGCCTTCATAGCGAGGGGGATTGAATATAAAAGTGGGGAGGTCTTGCTGCAACTGTACAGGGCACTGGTGAGGCCGCAGCTGGAGTACTGTGTGCAGTTTTGGTTGCCGCACTTACGCAAGGATATTTTGGCCATGGAGGGAGTGCAGAGGAAGTTTACTAGGCTGATACCGGAATTGAGGGGGTTGAGCTATGAGGAGAGGCTGAAAAAATTAGGCTTGTACTCGTTAAAGTTTAGAAGAATGAGGGGAGATCTCATTGAGACGTTTAAGATGTTGAATGGGATGGATAGGATAGAGGTGGTGAGACTCTTCCCGCTCAGAAAGGACAGTAGGACTAGGGGGCACAGCCTCAAGATAAAGGGGGGTGCGGTTTAGAACGGAGTTGAGGAGGAACTTCTTCACTCAAAGGGTGGTGAATCTCTGGAATTCTCTGCCCGTTGAAGTGGTGGAGGCTGCCTCGCTAAATATATTTAAGACGCGGGTTGATAGGTTTTTGATAGGCGAGGGGATTAAGGGTTATGGGGAGAGGGCGGGAAGGTGGAACTGAGACACGACAGATCAGCCATGATCTTATTGAATGGCGGGGCAGGCTCGAGGGGCTAGATGGCCTACTCCTGCTCCTATTTTTTATGTTCTTATGTCTTTATATGCCCTGTTTGTGAACAGAACCCCCACTCACCTGATGAAGGGGCAACGCTCTAAAAGCTTGTGGCTTCGGCTCCCAAATAAACCTGTTGGACTTTAACCTGGTGTTGTGAGACTTTTTACTGTGCTTACCCCAGTCCAGAGCTGGCATCGCCATTCCATAGTGAGACTATAACCAGGGGATACAGGGCATTGAAATAGCTGGTCATACATGGTCCAATTGAATGGCAGAGCAAACTCAACAGACCTGCCCCCATATATACACAGAAATACATGGGCTCTCTGTCTGTCAGGATCATAAATTTTCTCTCGTGTGCGATGGAAAAGTATTATAACATAGATTCCACTCTTTCGGTTTTACAATTGCAATAGTGATAAACACTTAATTGGCTAAGTTGTGCATCCCACAACTTAGCTGTGAAAGATAAACACAACACTATTTCATCCAATGCTATTCATGGGATATGGGCGTTGCTGGATGGGTCAGCATTGATTTGCTGGGCCATTTCAGAGGGCAGACCAACTAAGGATGGCAGGTTTCCTTCGCTAAAGAAAGCAGATGGGCTTTTACAACAATTCAAATTTGCCATAGTGTGAATCCAGGTCCCCAGGCTTTGCCCTGGGTCTCTGCATTAGTGGTCCACTGTCAATACTGCCGTGCCTCCTCATCCTTGATACCTTCTGGTATCAATATTCCAAATGTTGCTGAGTAGCACCTGATACAGGCACAATGTTGCATCTGACCACCATAGGCAGGGGAAAGTTGCACTAGTAATCCATTATTCCCATGTTTGGCTAAAAAATGCAGCAAAATTGGAATGATTTAAATGCCATTTTTAAATAGTGAACTAGAAAGGGCAGGAATGGCTGAGGGATACATCAATTTTGTCCTTCATAACGTTCAGTCAACAACAAAAAAAAACACACTATATTAATCTGCAATGGAAAGTCTGTCGAACACTGAAGACAGAATAGGGGAATGCGTCTAAGAGGGAAATGTCTTTCAAAGATCTTCTAAAGGCTCTATGGCTCAAATGGACTCTTGTGATATACAATTCAATGACTACATATGTCTTCGCATACCATTGCATTTTTGTGTTGTATTACACAATGATTACATTTAGTGTTAGCATTAATTCCAAAATCAGAGTAACCAACTTTTACAATTGTAAAATAAAAATATAAAATACACAAAAATCTTAGGTGAAAAGTGTTTTTTCCCAGAAAAAAACTGCTTAGCTTTAAGTACAACACAACACATTTGGACTAATGCACTACAATTTTCATATATAACTTCAATGAAACAAGCTAACTCCCTTTCACAAAGGACACCCCATGGCTACTTGGAATGTTACATATTCACATAATGACTGAACCAGACCATAATACATAAGCAATTCAATCTTCTTTGTCGTCCCATGAGATGTGCTATCACACCAACCATAAGGCAACTTCCATTATGTTTTGGAGAAAAAAAGGATTCTCTCCAATGTATAAATAAAATTCTGGAGATTCAAGACTGCATAGTTTTTATTATAAAATGAACACAGCAGGGAATTAGAGACCATACAATCTATAAATAAATCTTAATCACACCAGAAAGCTGGTAGCCATTGAACTGAATAACGGAAATAAAAACAGAAGATGCTGGAAATACATAGCAGGCCAGGCAGCACCAGTGGGGAGAGAAATGGAGTTCATGGGCCCTGTTTTACCAACTTGATTCTAATTCTAACTGCTGGGCGGATTTGAAACAGGAAGTGTTTTAGATTCCCCCCAGCCCCCTGACCCGGCATATGCACTCTGCAAAAATATCAGTGATTCTGTATTGCACTGTAGAAGCCTGTGGGTGGGACTTTATGCACCTGAAACCCTGCAGCTCCAATTGGTGCCTCCAAGTGCACATGCACAGGAAAAAAGATAGAATGCTGCTCCCTGCAACATCCCTCCCAGGCCAGATAATGTCTGCCCCTGACGCCCAAGACATTTCCCCACCCCACAACATTATTGACAGCCTGCAAACCAGGCTGACAGCGGGGCCTTCCCCCTCCCCACCCCCATCAATCTCAGGCAGAGTGACAGCGGAACCCCCTTCCGCTCCTCTGATTTCAGGCGGAGTGGCAATAGACGCCCCTTCCACTGATCACAGACAGAGTGGCAGCCACCCAGCGCACCCCCACCCCCACCAATCTCAAGCAGAGCGCCATCGGACGCTAGGCACCTACTTCCTCACTTACTGGAGCATCCGAATCGGACTTCTATGGAACATGTCTGTTTCGCGCCAAATGTGGATGGGCGAACAGAGTGGTAAAGGAGGAAATGCCAGTGAAGTTGGGCGTGCAGCCCATTAAGTCAATTTAAATGCATGCAACTACATCTAAATGGCCGACGCGCCCATTTCGGGTGTAGTCCCAATCACGGCGAATTTTGGGCCTTGGCGAAGGGGGAACCAGTGCAGAGGTGGGTGTAGATCATGCTACTCCCCTCACGCCCAATTTTACTAAGTTTTCGTGCCTGAAAACTTATGGTGGTAAAGTCAGGCCCCACGGGTAGAATTTTTGAATCTCACCTGCCACGGGATTCGTAGCATGTGGGGCAGAAAATTTGGCAGATCATTTAAAGACCCATTGACCTTGGGTGGGAACTTCCAGTCTTGGAGCATGTGCAGCCGGAAAATCCCGCTCAATATTTTAAGGTTGATGACCTTCTTATCACTTCAGTGATGCAGCATTTTCTGTGCTTATTTCAAATTTCCAGTGTCAGCAGCATTTTGCTTGGATAACTGACTTCATCAGACATCTGATGTAAATGATTTATTATTAGCCAAGAATACAGCTAGTAAAGACTGAATTACAGATGTTACTCAATGCACTAATGTTTAAGGCTATAACACACCTCTAAACAAGCATCTCTCTATGCTCAGTGCAGGGATTTGTAGTTAGCGTTACAGACCTCCCTGTTGACCCATGTGAACACATACGGATAAAAGAATACTACTAACAAAATCTGAATAGAATGGCACAGCATTTAAGAACGTAAGAAATAGGAGCAAGAGTAGGCCATCTAGACCCTCGAGCCTGCCCCGCCATTCAATAAGATCATGGCGGATCTGAAGTGGATCAGTTCCACTTTCCCACCTTCTCTCCATAACCCTTAATTCCCTTGTCTGTCAAAAACCTATCTACCTGTGACTTAAATATATTCAACGAGGTAGCCTCCACCACTTCAATGGGCAGAGAATTCCAGAGATTCACCATCCTTTGAGTGAAGAAGTTCCTCCTCAACTCCATTCTAAACTGCATCCCCCCCCCCCCCCCCCCCTTATTTTGAGGCTGTGCCCTCTAGTTCTGTTTTCCTTTCTAAGCGGAAAGAATCTCTCTACCTCTACCCTATCTAGCTCCTTCATTATCTTCTAAGTCTTTCAAGACAACTTATCAAATGCTAGTTAAAATTTCAGTACAACCGCATTTACATTATAAACTATAACAGTAGACTTATTAACTGTTACATCTAATTCACTTCAGCAATTTAATAATTTTCAAAACGTGATGCTGAGCAGTCAATGAGCCAAATGGTTACATTTTTTTGCAACAGTATATCGGATTGATAAATTTGTCACAGATTTTTATCTTAGTTCTAAATCAGCAATTACAGATCGACAACTTAAAGCTAAACAAATAACTTGGTACACCTGGGATGTTATTGTAAATAAAGCATGGTGGCACAGTGGTTAGCATTGCTGCTTCACAGCGCCAAGGACTCAGGTTTGATTCCCAGCTTTGGTCACTGTCTGTGTGGAGTTTGCACGGTCTCCCCGTTTCCTCCAGATGTTCTGGTTTCTTCCCACAGTCCGAAAGATGTGCTGGTTAGGTGCATTGGCCATGCTAAACTCCAGTGAACTTGATGCCAGGGTCAGCGACTAGAGGATTTATAAGGCATTAGTCAGGTATGTGATGGAATACTCTCCACTTGCCTGGATGAGTGCAGCTCCAACAATACTCAAGAAGCTTGACATCATCCAGGGCAAATTGATTGCTACCCCATCCACAAACATTCACTCACTCCAGCACTAATGAACAGTGGCAGCACGTGTGTATCATCTACAAGAAGCACTGCAGGAATCCATCAAGGATCCTTTAACAGCATCTTCTAAACCCATGTGTGCTATCATCTGGAAAGACAAGAGTAGCAGATACCTGGAAACACTACCAAATGAAGGTTCTCCTCCTAGTCACTCACCCTCCTGGCTTGGAAACATATATCAACTTTCCATCACTGCCCCTGGGTCAAGATCCTGGAATTCTCTCCCTAACAGCACCATCGATACACCTATACCTTCGGGATCGCAGCAGTTCAAGAAGGCAGTTTGCCTCCATCTTCTCAAAGGCAACTCAGGATGGACAATAATTGTTGGTGTAGATGGCAATGCCCAATGCTGTAAATAAACTTTGAAAATATCACCCCCCCCCCCCCCCCCACTCCTCTCCCAGCATCACCAATCTAAGACCAGGTGATGTTGAGGTCAATTGTTGAATTATTGTCCTCAATGAGATCCGTTAATTCAATAGAGACTAGATAGTGATCTGTTGATCTGTATGGCTTGGAATGGTGAGCATGTTGATGGCAGTTTTCATTCAAAGTTAACCAACTAAATTAATTCTGAACTTCCTTCATTGCTGTAAAGTCACTTTGTAAATTAATACAAATAATAACTGCAAGCATAATGGTACTTTGCAGGACTACTGTGCTGTCATGGTGCCACCACCTATCATTCATTCATTCACAAAATCCTCTGTGATGAAAGGGATTTACCACACTAATTTCAACACACTCAATTTCAGCAGATGTGGATGCTAAGTGTATTCAGATTCAGCAAGTGTCTGGATGAGCAATTATCTGGGTATGTATAATACCGGGAAGCTTTTGCTTTAAAATGGCATTGAAAAACATTCCAAAAATCAATGCATTTTCCTTTTCTGAAAGAGAGGCTCATTCTCTGATACAGCAGGTATTGTTCTGAATCCTCTTCAATTGGCTCCAACTTCTGTAGTGGAAACAGAGATTTGTGATCTTGGCTGAGGATCTGTCGAGACATGCAGTATAGTATCTACCATAGCCCACGACTCAGTGGTGCTGAATATTACATTATTTTCAGACTTTCCACCACTGATCTATGAGCCATCTGGGTTCCTGGATCTTACATCAAGGCAAATAATTAGCATTATGACGACGCTCTGCCAAGCTGGAATTTGAATGTCAAATCAAAAGGGAAGAACTGAGAAACCAAACACTGAAGACTGACATCCAGCATAGCTCACGCAGCAACGTAAGAAGAGGGCTCTCTATGCATACTACAAATGTGTGCACATACAAATGATCGGACAATTTCTTGGCTGCTAGCTACTTAAGAGATCCAAGTTCATACAAGCAAGCATATTTGTACTGCACCTTTTAATATTACAGCTAATTCCCCCAAACAGGCATCACAAATAAGGCTGATAGCTTATAATCAACAATCTTATTTCCACTGCTCCTTGAAGAAGGTGCAGACACAAAGCAGCAACATAAAGATGAATGAATGGTTGAAAAGATTGGTTTGAAGGGGACTTCAAAAGCCAGGGGAAGTGGTGGATATGATAGTTTGCGCAGTAGAGCTGATATGGTTGAAGCCCCTTACATTAATACAGGTGCAATGGAATAGCAGGATGCAACAGAGAAGATAGCATGAGAGGAAGGAAGCAATGAGATTGGGTTTTGAGTTGAAAAAGGTTGCCTAAATACTGTGGGATAAGGATAATATATTTCCTCCCCTGAAGGGCATCATCAAACCAGTTAGGTTTTAACAACTATCTCAGTTTCATTGTCACTTTTATAGTTGTTAATAATTGAAAGCTGACAGCTGGCAAACCAAGCATTATAGCTAAATTATGGAGCACCTGTGGATGTGACTTAAGCATAAGTTGGGTTTGAGTGAGTGCAATAACTCTCAAGTCTTGCATGGAGGGTGGCACAGCAGCACAGTGGTTAGCACTGCTGCCTCACAGCACCAGGGATCCAGGTTCGATTCCTGGCTTGGTTCACTGTGTCTGGAATTTGTACATTCTCCCTGTGTCTGTGTGGGTTTCCTTCAGGTGCTCCTGTTCCCTCCCTAATGCTGAGAGATGTGTTGGTTAGGTGTATTGACCCGAACAGGCACTGGAGTGTGGTGACTAGGGGAATTTCATAGTAACTTCATTGCAATTAATACGAGTTCCTATGGTAATCGGCAATTGCCTACTCAGGTGGAACTCGTCTCCCGAGCCTTTGATAAGATGGAGTCCTGAGCGGGTCCAGTGTTATCATTGCCCCGGACAGATCTTGCGTATATACATCACAGGGTTGTGGTTTAACTTTTGATTTAAGAATAAAACATTGTTCCTTTCTAGTTGGCTTCCTGATTTACTGCAGTGAGGAATAGGAGGAGGAATATGAAAGTGAGACAAGAAAGTGAACTTAGTGCAAAAACTAAAAAAGGTGGAAATCCCAGCAATAGAGCAGCCATGAGCTACAGAGGAAACAAACTGACAAAAATTTTTAAAAGAGATGACACGAGCCTGGAGAAAGAACAGTGGAGTGGGACTAATTGGATAGAGTTTTTAATAAGCCAACAGGATAGGCTGAGTTGTCTCCTTCTGAACTGTATCAATCTATGACTCTAAGTGTGGAAATAAATAGATGGACGCTTTGAGAAGGAAAAGATGGCAAAGTACTACCGTCAGAATCTGGGTGAAAACAAGTTCAGACGTGTAGTCAACAGGGTGGCTTCATTTGGAGATGGGAGTCTTTCTCTTCCTTCCTACATGGGATATGGGTGTTGCTGGCTAGGCCAGCATGTATTACACACCCCTAATGGGTATTGAGAAGGTGGCAATAATCCGCCACCAAATTCCAGCCAGATTCCAGACAGGCCTCTGATATTTGCAAGATGAGCAAGGATTGGGTCTTTCAAAATGATGAACATTCCAGAGGGTGACCAGTAACTGGTTACATCCATACGCAAAACTAATTTGTCACAATAACAAAACAGCTCAAGTCTGCTGATTATTTCAGGATAGTTATAGCATGCCCAGGAGGGGGGAAGAAAAGCAGTAAAACAGGGAAATAAGAATACTGGTCCGAACTGTTTTTCTCCTTCTGTGAGTTGGGCTGCTTATAAAGCCATGTGCTCTTTTTCTTCTTCTGTCCATCTGCAGTGCTGAATTTTAAGCATGTTGCAGCAACACGCCTAATTTCCTATAATCTTTTGCATCATCCACAGGATCCTAAAAACTGCAGCAGCTCCAACCTTTAGGTAAAACTTTCAACAGAATCAATTTTGCTTGGATCAATGAAGATCTCAGCTGCAGACATGATACATTTTAATGCTAATCCTTGTCTGAGTAGTATACATCCAGTTTCAGTTCTGACTTGGATTGCTGAGTCACCTGCACCACTATTTCTAACCTTTTCAATGTTACTTTGACTTGATCTGAAATATGCAATTCGATCATCTGCATATGTAACAATGCTGAGATTCTGAGTACTGAGACAGGTCAAAATTCAGATATTTTCTGCAAGATATAGGGCTTCCAAAGCTATCACTTTGATGTATAATACAAGGGGGATCATATTTACAGGGAATATTGAGGAATATTATTATCTTTTATGGTTCTGACATGAATATATAAGTGTGGCAGGTGTTTACGAAAAAGGTTCATGACTCACAACAGATGAGGAAGGATGATTCTAGGAAGAGGATAAACCAACCATTGTTCAACCAACAAAGTTAAGGATAGTATTAAACTGAAAGAAAAAACATACAATGTGGCAAAGACTGGTGGTAAGGCAGAGGATCAGGAAAGTTTTAAAAAACCAACAAAAGATGACCAAAAGAAAGAGGGAGAAGACAAACTATGGCGGTAAACTAGGAACAATATAAAAATGGACAGCAAGAGCTTCTTTAAATGTATAAAAAGTGAGCCCAAAGTGAACATAGGTTCCCAGCGAATGAGACTGGGGGCCTAATAATGGGGAGCCAGAAAATGGCAGAGGAGTTAAAAAAAAACTGTGCGTCAGTCTTCACAGTGGAATACACTAATAACATTCCAAAAATACTTAATCAAGGAGCAAATTATCAGGGGTTGATCTTTCTCTACACCCTAGATATGACTGTAATACTACATTCTGCACTCATTTCCTTCTCTATGAATGGTATGCTTTGTCTGTATAGCATGCAGGAAACAATACTTTTCACTATATACTAATACATGTGACAATAATAAATCAAATCAAAAAGAACAAAGAAAATTATAGCACAGGAACAGGCCCTTTGGCCCTCCAAGCCTGCACCGGCCATGCTGCCTGACTTAACTAAAACCCCCTGCCCTTCTGGGGACCATATCCCTCTATTCCCAACCTATTCATGTATTTGTCCAGATGCCCCTTAAAACTTACTATGGTATTTGTTTCCACTACCTCTGAGTTCCAAGCACCCACCACTTGCCTCGTACATTTCCTTTAAACCTTGCCCCTTGCACCTTAAACCTATGCCCCGAGTAATTGACTCTTCCACCCTGGGAAAAGCTTCTGACTATCCACTCTGTCCATGCCCCTCATAATCTTGTAGACTTCTATCAGGTTGCTCCTCAACCTCTGTTGTTTCAGTGAAAACAAACCAAATTTCTCCAACCTCTCCTCATAGCCAATGCCCTCCATACCAGGCAACATCATGGTAAATCTTTTCTGTACTCTCTCCAAAGCCTCCACATCCTTCTGGTAGAGTGGCAATCAGAATTGAACACTATATTCCAAGTGCGGACTAACTAAGGTTCTATAAAGCTGCAACACAACTTGCCAATTTTAAATTTTCAATGCCCTGGCCGATGAAGGCAAACATGCCATATGCCTTGTTGACTACCTTCTCTACCTGCATTGCCACTTTCAGTGACCTGTGTACCTGTACACCCAGATCCCTTTGTCAATCAACTCTTATGGATTCTGCCATTTACTGTATATTTCCCATCTTTATTAGGCCTTCCAAAATGCATTACCTCACATTTGGTAGGAAGGAACTAAACAAATAACTCACTAGTGAAAATGTACGGGGGAACCAATGGGGCTAAAGGCTAATGCATCCCTGGATATGAAAGGAAGTAGCTACAAAATGTTCGTCTGGCAATGTTCTTTCAAGAATCCTTAAATTCTGTAAAGGTGCCAGGGGATTGGAAAACTACCGAAGTAACACTCCTATTCAAAAAGGGAGACAGACCAAAAAAACTGTAGGCCAGTTAGCTTAATACCTGCATTGGGAAGATGTTAAAGTCCATTATAAAGGATTAAATAGTAGAGCATTTAGAAATATGTAATGCAAATAAGCAGAGTCAGCATGGCTTTATGAAGGGGAAATCATACCTGTCAAATTTATTAGAAATCTTTAAGGTGAGAACAAGCAGGATAAAGACGAACCAGTAGATATGACATATCAAACATTTTTGGAAATCCAAATAAGGTACTGCACAAAAGATACTGCACAAAAGAGCCCATAGTATTGTGAGTAGTATATCAGCTTGGATAGGGAATATTGGCTAACTGATAAAAGATAGAGAGTTGGGCTAAGAAGGACGTTTTCAGAATGGCAACCTATAACTGAGCGCCAAAGGGATCAGTGCTGGTGCCACAATTACTTACAACATATATCAATGACTTGGACAAGGGAAGTGAATGTACTGTTGTCAAGTTTGCAGGTGACACAAAAATAATTGGGAAGACAAGTAGTGAGGATGACACAAAGAGTGTACAGATGGATATAGACATGTTATGTGCATGGGCAAATGGTTGGCAAATGGAACATAATGTTTAAAAATGTGAAGTTATGCACTTTGGTAGGAAGAATGAAGGAGCTGAATATTCATAGAATCCCTACAGTGCAAAAGGAGGCCATTTGGCCCATCAAATCTGCACCAACTACAATCCCACCCAGGCCCTATTCCCATAACCCAATTATTTACCCTGCTAGTCCCTCTATCACTAAGGGGCAATTTACAATGGCCAATCAACCTCAACCTGCACTTTTTTGGACCTTGGTAGGAAACCCACATAGACATGGGGCAGATGTGCGAACTCCATCCACACAAACAGTCATCCATGGCCGGAAATGAACCTAGACCCTTGGCACTGTGAGGCAGCAGTGTTGAGCATTGTGCTGATCCTATATTTTAAAATGGAGAAGGACTGCAGAAAACTGCAGAACAAAGGGATTTAGCAGTCCTCATGCTTAAATCACAAAAAGCTTGCATGCGAGTAATTGGGAAGGCAAAAGGAATGTTGGCCTTTATTTCAAAGAAAATGGAATATAAAAATAGGGAAGTCTTGCTAAAACAATACAAGGCACTAGTCAGACCACATCTAGAATACCGTAAATAGCTTTAGTCCCCTTACCCAAGGAAGGATACAGTGGCAATGGAGGCAGTCCAGGGAAGGTTCACCAAGTTGATCCCGGGTATACAGAGATTTTCTGACAAGGACAGCTTAAGTACGTTGGCCTTGTATTCATTGGAATGTAGAAGAATGAAAGGTGATCTGATTGAGACATATAGGATTCTCAGGTGGCTTGACAGCGTAGATGACGAGAGGTTGTTTCCCTTTACCGAGAGTCTAAGACAGAGGACATAATCTCAGAGCAAGGGGCTGCCCATTTAAGACAGAGATGAGAAGGAATTTGAATCTCTGGAATTCATTACTACAGAGGGGTCTAGAGGCGGGGTTGTTAAGTATTTTCAAGGCTGTGATAAACAAATTTTTAATCAGTAAAGGAATCAAGGGTTATGGGGATATGGTGGGAAAGTGGGGTTGAGAATTGTATCAATCATGATCTCACCTGCACCACAGAGCAGGTGGAGCAGGATCAATGGGCCAAATGGCCTTTATCTGCTCCTACATTTCATGGTCAAATAATTACTACCTCAATTGAGTCCTGATATATTTAAATCATCGATAGTCACTGGTGAGGTGCCTGAAGATTGAAGAGTGGCTAATGTTGTGCCTTTGTTTAAAAAGGACTGCAGGGAAAAGCCTGGGAACCACAGGCCAGTTAGCCTCACATCTGTGTTGGGTAAATTGTTGGAATTTATTTTGAGACAGGACCTACAGGCATTTAGAAATGCAACGACTGATTAGGGACAGTCAGCATGGCTTTGTGAGTGGAAAATCATGTCTCACAAATTTGACTGAGCTTTTTGAAGGGATAACCAAGAAGGTAGATATGGGTAGTGCAGTTGATGTTGTCTATACGGAGTTCAGCAAGGCCTTTGACAAGGTATCGCATAGTAGGTTGTTGCATAAAGCTAAATCTCATGGGATCCAGGGTGACGTATCTGAATGGATACAAAATTGGCTTTTTGACAGAAGCCAGAGCGTGGTTGTAGAGAGTTGTTTTTCAAACTGGAGACCTGTGACCTACAGTGTGCCTCAGAGATCAGTCATGAGCCCACTGTTATTTGTCATTTATATTAATGATTTGGATGAGAATATAAGGGGCATGGTTAGTAAGTTTGCAGATGACACCAAGATTGGTGACACGGTGGTTAGTGAGGAAGGTTATCTCCAACTGCAGCGGGATCTTGATCAATTGGCCAGTGGGCTGGCGAATGGCAGATGGAGTTTAATTTAGACAAATGTGAGGTAATGCATTTTGGTAGCTTTTTACAGTGTCCACACCATGGAGCATAGAACTCCACTAGAATGATATCGGCATCATTCACAACATCATCAAAATTATCTTCTGTCAAGACAATGGTTCCTTCAGGTGGTGGAATCCAGTCAGGGGAAGCTATTTCTTTCAGAATTTACTCAGTTAATGGTAGAGCATTGGGGAGAGTTACAGAACAAAGAGATCTAGGGGTACATGTTCATAGCTCCTTGAAAGTGGAGTTGCGAGTGGATAGAGTGGTAAAGAAGGCATTCGGCATGCTTGGTTTCGTCAGTCAGAACATTGAATACAGGAGTTGGGATGTCTTGTTGAAGTTGTACAAGACATTGGTAAGGCCACATTTGGAATACTGTGTGCAATTCTATTCTATTATAGGGAGGATATTATTAAACTAGGAGTGCAGAAAAGATTTACTACGATCTACCTGGACTTGATGGATTGAATTACAAAGAGAGGCTTAATAGACTGGGACTTTTTTCTCTGGAGCATAGGAGGCTGAGGGGTGACCTTATAGAGGTCTATAACATAATGAGTGGCATAGACAAAGTAGATAGTCAATATCTTTTCCCAAAGATAGGGAAGTCTAAATCTAGAGGGCACAGGTTTAAGGTGAGAGCAGAGAGATACAAAATGTCTAGAGGGGCAATTTTTTCACACAGAGGGTCGTGAGCCTCTGGAACAAGCTGCCAGGGGTAGTAGTACAGGCGGGTATAGTTTTATCTTTTAAAAAGCATTTAGATAGTTACATGGGTACGATGGGTTTAGAGGGATATGGGCCAAATGCGGGCAATTGGGATTAGTTTAGGGGTTTTAAAATAAAAAGGGCAGCGTGGACAAGTTGGGCTAAAGGGCCTGTTTCCATGCTGTAAACCTCTATGATGGAAAATTGACAATCCAATCATACCTTTACAGTACATGTGTAAAGGACAATTCTGCAAAATCTGAACGCAAGACAGAAAACTCTGGAAATGCTCAGCAGGTAAGACAAGATCATGGACAGAACTGACAAGATACTCCTTCTGATGCAAAGCTTTCAATAAAACAGAAGATGGACAGGTGTGTAACTACACAGCCGAAAAAGAATTAAAACCAGCTATCGCCTCAGATTCAAGCTCAAGCTTGAAAAGTTTGAAATCAGCGTTCAGGCCAGAGATTTGGAGCTTCCTCAAAGAGGAATGCCATATTGCTCTTGAAGCTTGTGGTAAGCGTCACTAGAACAGTAGTTTTTTAAAATTATTTTACAGGATGTAGGCAGGCATCACTGGCTAGGCCAACATTTATTACCCATCCTAATTGTGTCTGAGAAGGTCTGCTATCCGTATTAGAATTATTTCCACGGTGCTGTTTGGAAGGGAGTCACTTTGCAGTGGTGTGATATAACTGAGTGGCCTGCCAGGCCATTTCAGAGGGCACTTAAGAGTCAACCACATTGCTGTGGGTCTGGAGTCAGGTGTAGGTCAGACCAGGTCAGGATTTCCTTCCCTAAAGTACATTAGTGAACCAGATGGGTTTTTACAACAACCAACAATGTTTTCATGGTCACCATTACGGAGACTAACTTTCAATTCAATATTTAATTGATTGAATGTAAATTCCACCAGCTGCCATGGTGGGATTTGAACCCGTGCCCCCACAGCATTAGTTTGGGTCCTTGGATCCAGTAACCCCACCAATACACCACAACTTCTTCTCAAATGTTTGAGGCCATGGACAGAGGGATTAGAATAACAACAAGAACATTGGATAAAGTTGTGAAACGGGGGTATTTCAGAGTCAAGTCACAGTTGTAGAAAGATGGAGGTGTCATTTAATCTGTGTTCAGTTACCCAATGCAGTGAAGATGCTACACTGGACAGTGAACACAATATATTTGAATGCTTCCAGCAATAGCCTGGTTCATCATTTCTCTACCTAGACAGCTATCTGCTCTACTCTTGGCACCTTTTCATGCAAAAGATGAAGCTGCAGCTTCACCTCCTCCCACTTCATCATCCAGTTTCACAAACATTCCGTTCATGTGAGACAGTGATTTACATGCATTTCATCTCATCTGTTAAGCTGGCAGTGGTTGCTTTTGATATTGCTTCCTTTATGATGCAGAGTCCAAATGCAGATGAGATAACTGCTTTGCTGAAGATGTCCAATCTGTCTGTAAGCTTGACCCCGAGCTATCAGCACTGCAACATTTTAACTCCCCCTTCCATTCTGACATTCCTGTCATTTGGCCCTGCTCATTGTCCCAGAAACTTTCTGGAGGTAGGACTCTGTACAGCAACAAGCTGCCAACAGTGGTACTGAATTTTCTTAAAGATTTTGACCAGATTTATTCCCCCTTGACCCATATAGATCATACGTGATAACTTAAATGAAGGAATGAATCAAGGTACATGGTTATCAAAATGAAAGAAGATCAATAAGCCGGTGCAGTAAATTTTCTGGCTGGGTTCCTTAGAAAACCAAGGCAGTATTGTGAGAGAAGAACAAATTACTTGCTGTTAAGAAACATATTTCATCTACTGAGAAATCCATTTGCAGCTTTATCTGGAATGATACAATATTCATTATGCTCACTGGCACTAGCTGTGAAACCTTCAGATTTGGGTTGGAAAACCCTTTGTTGACCTAATAGATTTTGACTGGAACCACTAATTACATCTTTCTTGACTCTAAATAGCAAAAAAAAACCTGTCAAACAACAGCACAGGAAATTGGTTCTCTGCAGTATCTTCCAGCCCTCATGGAATCACAATCAAGTCCCATAAATGTTGTACTGGAGAACCAGTGTTCACCATAGGTAATGTATCTCGTCAGGTCAAAATTAATAATTTCAGACCTATGTAAGAAGTGGCCCTTCTCCTGAATACAATTCTTCTTACCTTGCCATCAGCTACCACACAAACATTGATACCAACTATACAACTTTCAACTCAATCACAGCTGTGATCTCAGCATGGACAATGGAATCAAACATTATCTTTGATTCTGAGTGGACCTGTTAAATATTAACTTGCAAATATAATTCTCATAGCTAATAATGTCCTTCTCTTTATCACAGCTTTTCTTTTAAAGAACAGCATCATTTCATTGGTTCAATCTACAAAAATATTCACATTCTGATCTATCACACACATACTTGAGTTCATTTACTTCACATTAAACATGAGTGGCACAATTGCTAGCATTGCTGCCTCACAGTTCAAGGGAACCAGGTTCAATTCTTTACTTGGGTGCCTGTCTGTGTGGAGGCTGCACATTCGCCCCGTGTCTTTGTGCATTTCCTCCAGATGCTTCGGTTCCCACCCACTGTCTAACGACATGCAAGTTAAATTAGTGGAGTTACAGGGATAGGGTGAGGTGTCTGGATCAGATGCTCTGTCAGAGAGTCAGTGCAGATTTGATGGGCTGTATGGCCTCTTGCACTATAGGGATTCTATTTTATAAAGAAAAAGGCAGGGAACTCCTGTTTCAAATCTCACAAAGCTTCTGAAGTATGTTGTATTGCAACGAGTATTGTGTTCAGGAGCATGCTTTGTACTGCAAGGTACTCATTTTTGTGCTATACTCATATTTCTCTCATGTTCAGCACCAAAGACGATTCCATTAAATGAACCCACTCCCCATGGTCCCAAGTTGAAACCCATCTTCACTCAATATGCAAATTTCTAAGTAGGAGTGAACCGGAGTGGGAACTGTGGCAGATTTTCCACCATCTGTCGAAGGGATACTACAACACCTCCACTGCTAACCCAGCTAAATTAATTTAGACCTAGGAACAGGGTGAGCCATATCCACTTTCAACGACTACCATACACATAATATTGCATGCACGCAGAGTGAATTTGTAAATTTCTAGTCCTACATCATATTCCACTCCAATCTTTCTTCACTCAGGAGCAGCATGGTGACACAGTGGTTAGCACTGTTGCCTCATAGCACAAGGGACACAGGTTCAATTCCCAGATTGGGTCACTGTCTGTGTGGAATCTGCACATTCTCCCCATGTCTACATGGGTTTCTTCCAGGTCCTCCCGATTCCTTGCACAGTCTGAAAGATGTGCTGGTTAGGTGCATTGGCCATGCTAAATTCTCCCTCAGTGTATCTGAACAGGTGCTGGAGTGTGGCGACTAGGGGATTTTCACAGCAATTTCATTGCAGTGTTAATATAAGCCCACTTGTGGCAGTAATAAACTTTTTCATGCAACTGTGCACAGCCCGACATACAAATTTCTGAACATCAGTCTCCCCAGATTGCATCACACAATCAGGATCATACTCCCTGTCCAGAGTCTAGTCTGTTCTTTTCCAGCAATTCTAAAAAATGTGTCTTGTTCCACAGATCATGTTCCCAGTATTTCACCAGATGACAGGACGCATTTAGAAAATTCAGCCACAAACTCGGGGGGATGAACATCTGTCATTTTATTCATCTGCTGTATCAATTTTCAAAAGAACCAGTGAGATTCAAAAATATATTGCTGCAGATAGAGAACATCTGCTTTCCAATCTGCTGGAGAAATCTACTATTTGCTCATAGACTTCCCACCAAGTTGTTCACATAATTATACAAACTGGATTAAGGAATGCAAACATCAATTTAAAGTTTCCACACCATAAGGGCTCATCTTTTGGCTCATTTTGGCACAAGTGGTATTGCATATGCCATTGCAGGTATATTATGTACAACATTAATTGAAATAATTGATAACTAATGGCCTGAATAATACATTTATAGAAAAATTGTTTTATAGAGTCATAATCTAATGAAGTAGTTACATTTTGAGGTTAGTTAAAAGTAATAAAAAAAATGAAGTATGACCAATTAAAATGACTTTCCTTCTGCAGGATGTATAATGATATTCTGGGATATAAGGTTTGGGAAATCACGAGATGAGTTACTTGCCACATAATTCACAGCCACTACTCTGCACTTGCAGTCACAACATTATTTTGGCTGGCCCAGCTCAGTTTTTGTTCATTAGTAACCCCAATAGATACGGGCAGGGTTCAGTGATCGTAATAAAAGACGTGCTGGTTAGGTTCATTGACCCGATCAGGCGCCAGAGTGTGGCGACTAGGGGAATTTCGCAGTAACCTCATTGCAGAGTTAATGTAAGCCTTACTTATGACTACTAAGCAAACTTTCACACTGTTGAAAGAGGCAATAAGAACATAAGAAATAGGAGCAGGCGTAGGCCATCTAGCCCTTCGAGCCTGCCCCGCCATTCAATAAGATCATGGCTGATCTGAAGTGGCTCAGTTCCACTTTCCTGCTTTCTCCCCATAACCCTTAATTCCCTTGCCTACCAAAAACCTATCTACTCGTGTCTTAAATATATTTAGCGAGGCAGCCTCCACCACATCAATGGACAGAGAATTCCAGAGATTCACCACCCTTTGAGTGAAGAAGTTCCTCCTCAACTCCGTTCTAAACTGCGCCCCCCTTATCTTAAGGCTGTGCCCTCTAGTCCTGCTGTCCTTTCTGAGCGGGAAGAATCTCTCTACCTCTACCCTATCCATCCCCTTCATTATCTTATACGTCTCTATAAGATCCCCCCTCATCCTTCTAAACTCCAACGAGTACAAACCCAGTCTATTCAGCCTCTCTTCATAGTCCAACCCCCTCATCTCCGGTATCAGCCTGGTTAGATTCTCTCTTATCAGAGATGGTCAAGGCCTGGCACTTGTGTGGCGTGCAAGTTACTTGCTACTTATCAGTCCAAGCCTGAATGTATCTAGGTGTTGCTGCGCATAGACACAGACTGCTTCAGTAGCAGAGGAAACACAAACGGAACTGAACATTTTATGCAACCATTGGGGAGGCAGTGCTGCAGTGGTATTATCACTAGATCAGTAAGCCGAAGATCTAGAGCAAGATCTGAGATCTGGGTTCAAATTCCAGCATGGCAAATTGTTTGATTTGTATGCAATAAAAATCTGGAATCAAAGTTTGAAGATGACCATGAAACCATCGTCAATTGTTGTAAAAACCCATCTGGTTCGCTAATGTTCCTTAGGGGAGGAAATGTGTCATCCTTACCTGGTCTGGCCTACATGTGACTCCAGATCCATAGTCATGTGCTTGACATGCAAATGTCCTCTGAAATAGAGGGCAGTTAGGGATGGGCGATAAATGCTGCCCCACTCAGTGATGCTCATGTCCCGTAAAATGAATTTAAAAAAAGAACATTCCCACTTCTGATGTTACGATACATGGAAACAACAGAAGTTGGTTGACTTCAAATAGTGGAGAGATCCCCCGCCCCCCCCAATTCCCATTGACTTCAGTTTTCCTAGGGCTCCATGATGCTACACTTGGTCAAATGCTGCTTTGATATCAAGTATAGTCTTTCTCGCTGCTATTCTTGAATTTAGCTCCTTTGTCCACGTGTGGATCAATGCTGCAATGGTGTCTGGAGCCGAGTGGCTGTGGCAGAACCTAAACCAAACAACAGTAAGCAGGGTACTGCTGCGAATATGTTGCTCGATAGCACTGTCGATGCTACCTTCCATTGTCTTGCTTGTTACACCAAGGAATGTCACAAATGCAATACAAATCGTCATGCAATTAGAATTTACTGTTGGTACGTAGCAAGTTCAGAGATTAACGGCAGAGCATGATGGGAACACAGGAAAAAGAATGTTAGTTATAGCAAGAAAGGATTGGCAATGTGGTACAATTGAATGGAAAGGACAGCATTTCAAAAACCTCAGTTACTCTTATCCTCTGGGAAGATTCCTGTGAAGTGAGATAAAACTCACTAAAGGACCTGCTGTACCACTCAAACATAAAACAAAATAGATGAACCAATCACATACGAGACATAAATAGACAGAAGCAAGAACGTGACAAAGATGATGACTCTGATGACGGTACATAAACACTATAACTTTTATAGTAATGTCTCAAGGTGCTTCAAAGGAGTAGCATCAGATACAACTGATACTGAGTCACAAAAGCACATATTAGTGCAGATGACCTAAAGCTTGGTGAAAGAAGTATGTTTTAAAGAGTGTCTTAAACGAGTAAAGCAAACAGAGATGGAGACATTAAGGAAGGGAAATCCCTACACCTAAGAGCACAGCTGCCGATGCTGGAGTAATTATTATTGAAGATGTAACATCTGTGGAGTGAAAAACTCTCCCAAAGAGTCATGTTGGGCTCGAAATGTTAACTCCTGTTTCTCATTCTGTGAATGCTACCCGACCTTTCACCAGCACTTTCTGCTACTATTTCAGATTTCCATCATCTGCAGTGTTTTGGTTGTATTTTAGTATTTTGGATAATGTTAAGTTTAGAGGGTACAAAGAAGATCTACCAGGATGTTGTCTGGTATGGAGGACCTTTGCTATGAGAAACTTGGTTTGTTCTCACTGGAACGTTAGAGGTTGAGGGGTGACCTGATAGAAGTCCACAAGATTATGAGGAGCATGGACAGAGTGGACAGTCAGATGCTTTTTTCCGGGTGAGAGAGTCAATTACCAGGGGGCATAGCTTTAAGGAGCAAAGGGCAAGGTTTAAAGGAGATCTACAAGGTAGGTTTTTTACTCAAAGGGTGGTGGATGCCTGGAACTCGCTGCCAGGGGAGGTAGTGGAAGCAGATACGATAGTAAGTTTTAAGGGGCATCTTGACAAACACATGAATATGACGGGAATAGAGGGATACGGTCCTTGGAAAAGTAGGGGGTTTTAGTTCAGTTGGGCAGCATGGTTGGTGCAGACTTGGAGGGCTGAAGGGCCTGTTCCTGTGCTGTAATTTTCTTTGCTCTTTGTTCGAAAAGCTGAAAGATTAGTGTTGGAATAGTCAAGTCTAAAGGTGATGAGGGTTCAGAGATAGTTGAGCTGAGGCTGAAGTGAAGTCAGACAATGTTACAGTGCTGGAAATAAGCTGATAGCATGGATATGTATTGGAAGCTCATCTCAGGTCAAGTGTGACACCAAGGCTGTGAATGACAGGTTCAGCCTCTTATAGTTGCAATTGCTTCAGTGGGATAGTGGTGGAACAGTGGTTAGCACTGTTGCCTCTCAGTACCAGGGAACCTGGGTTCGATCCCTGGCTTGGGTCACTGTCTGTGCAGAGTCTGCACGTTCTCCCTGTATCTATGTGGGTGTACTCCAGTTTCCTCCCAGTCTGAAATATTTGCTGGTTAGGTGCATTGGCCATGCTAAATTCTCCCTCAGTGTACCTGATCAGGTGCTGGAGTCTGGCGACTAGGCGATTTTCACAGTAACTTCATTGCAGTGTTAATGTAAGCCTACTTGTGATACTAATAAACTTTACCTACATGGAGCTATTGGTTCAGGAATGGAGTACATTGTGAGGACTGAAGAAAATGGCTTTGGTTTTCCCAAAGTACAGTTGGAAAAATATTTCTTATTCAGTACTGAATGTTAGACAAGCAGCCTAATGATGGAGAGTTAGTTGGAAGGTTGACGTAGGTGGTGAGGTAAAACATGCATAATGGAAATTAACTGTGTTTTTAGAAACTATCGCATGTAGATAAGAAATGAGAGATGGCCCCAGATGGATATATGAAGGATACCAGCAGTAATTGCAGAAGTGGGAAGAGGAGTCATTGTAGATGATTCACTGGCTATCACTGAATAGATAGTCTTCAAATCCAGTTGGATGACAGTAAGAGTGACAATGGAGGAAAATGCTTACAGTCAACTCTGCCAAAGGCTACAGAAAGGTTAAAAAAGCTGAAGAGAGATGGTTTACCGCCATCATAAACACAAAGGATACCTTTACAAAAGCCACTTTGGCATGGTGACCAGGGGTTGTAAACCAAATTGGAGCACTCCAAAATGGAATGATGGGAAAGATGGATAGGTAATGACAGGTGCAGGTAAGATAGGGGATAAACTAGAGAAACATGCAAGGGCAGGGCTATGACAGGAATAGAGCGGCCAGGTGGCCTGGGGAAAGGAGAGAAGGAACAGAGACAGCTAATTGGATCATCCTAGCTTAGAGACAAAGACACATCCATGAACACCTTGCACTTGTTGGAGCTGGGGGAGTGGAGAGGAGATAAGGCAGAAGGATTTAAGAAGACAGTTTGCAATTGAGAAAATAAACCAGGGTTTACCTTTATATTCCGGGATGATCCTGGTTTAGAGAGCAGCAACAAAAGAATAAACAGAATAGAAAATGACATATCAAAATAAAAATCAAAAGTGGACATAAAAATAAATAAGAGCAATGTCTGGCTAAGGCAGCAAATATTTGGATTTGGCAGTAACAGGACAGGAGAAACCCATCTGGCAAAAAGAGAAACACAATATTGCAGTCCTGTCGCAGTTCAGTAGCAGAACTCTCACTTTTGACTTATAACGTCGTGACTTTAAGGCCCAATCCAGAGTTTCAAACACCTAATGTCGACTGATCTCTCAGTGCTGTTACTGGAAAGCACTACACTGTTGGAGGAGCCACTTTTTGGATGAAACATCAAACAAGACCCCATCTGTCCACTCAAGCGGACATGAAAGATTCCCAAGAGCAAGGAAATTAATTCTTCAACCAATAACCCAATAACAGTAGAAGAGATTATCTCATCATTAACTCATTGCTGTTGCATTTCTCAACATTACAACAATGACTATGCTTCAAAAAGAAAGTACAATTCAGAGAGATGCAAAACAGGCTGTGGGTTCACTATCCCCAGTCCAACACTATCGCACACAGTTAAAATAAACTCCGAAGAATATTAAAGGACATGGAAAGCACTTGGGAAAGTGGCATTAGACCAAATGACGCATGTGCAAAAATCCCAGCATGGTTTTGATAAGCTGAATGGCCCCTTTCTTTGCTGCAACAATACATATGTGATTGCATGTAAACTGATTCCACTTTTAGCTGACCCTAATCATCATTTATTTATTCGTGTTTCATAAAACAGCACCAGCCAAATTTTGAAGTTACCAAGTAGAGACCACAGGCGCAAGGAATCATGGAATCGACAAAATATTTATATTGAGAAGTATTCTGGGTTTGGTGGAACTGGAGGAAAAAACTTTTAAATGCTCTGAATCCAAATAACTGATAGAGAGCATTGATAAAAGTAGGAAAAGAAATCAAAGCAATTATATAATGCAATGTAACATTGTATAAAAGCAGGGTCAGCTTTTCATATGTTGCTTAACAACAGGAATGGAACAAGAATATATCCTTTCACTAGTGCACATAAAATTGACAAATAATTAATTCATAGCTCATTTCATGAAAAAGATAAAGTTATTCCACATATCTGGTTCCTGAACTTGCTTTAAGCTTTATCCATAGCTAAACACAGTTTTCAGAATACAAATGGGGTGGTAAAGTGAAGAAGCAGTAAGAGGAATTCACAGTTACACTCACAGGAAAATGGGCATCTTTGGAAAAATGGTCACCTGATGTATCTTTGGTTATCAGGTCTCCCACTGACTATAGAAGAGGCAGTGCCACTGAATTCCGTGCTTGGAGGGGAACTTGCAGTTTCCAGGCATCTTCTGCCCTTGTCCTTCTAGGTGGTGGAGGTCAAGGGTTTGGAAGGAACTGTCTAAGGAGCCTTCATGAGTTGCTGCAGTGCATCTTGTAGATGGTACACACTGCTGCCATTGTGCGTTGGTGGTGGACAGGGTGAATGTTGAAGATGGGGGACGGGGCGCTAATCAAGTGGGCTGCTTTGTCTGGAATGGTGATGAGCTTCGAGTATTGCAGGAGCTACGTTTAGTTTTGATCAAGTAGATGCTGTGAAATGATGTCCACTGGCAGAAGGCATGGAATTAATATAATTGGCACAAGGTCAAGGTTGCCGGGGGGGGGGCGTAGTGGTGGAATTAAGGAGCAATATTTTTACTCTGAGTCATGATAATCTAGAATGCACTATATTAAGCAAACTGGTGGAATCAGTTTAGATAGCATATCCAAAAAAGGAATTGGGTGTTCACTTGAAGAAGAAAAATTTGCAGCACTATAGGCAAAAAGCTGGGACCAAATAGAGATTCTTTCAAAGAGCATCAAAGCAATTGGCTGAATGGCCTGCTGCTATGCTGTAACATCCTATGATTCTTGCTTAGTTGAGATGTTCTAATAAAAATAGAATTTAATTTCACCTCAGCCACGACTTCAAGCACTTCAAAGACCACTCTCCTTCCCTGGCATGTGCACGTATGTGCATTTACTCCACCTCCTTTTCTTTTGTTCTGTTCCTTGACGCCTGCTGTTAATTTGTAGCATCTTCCAATTCTGACAAAGGCCCCACATCTGAAACATTAACTCATCTGTTCCCTCCACAGAGATCTGCTGTGTTGCCAACATTTTCTGTTTTTTTTCAGCTTTCCAGAGCCTGTCATTTTTTAAAAATTCTGCTTTGGTTTGGAATGCATTGAATTTGTACCCAGCACCGAAGGAAGGAAAGGAACAGGTATGGAAGGGATGTGGACAATAAGGAGACTACTGGTGCTAATGATTAAAGTATGTTCTACCAAGGGAGAAGAGGAGGAGAAAGAGTAAAAAGAAGTTTTAATTCATTCAAGGGATGTGGGCCTCGCTGGCTAGGCCAGCATTCATTGCCCATCTCTAATTGCCCTTGAGATAACAGAGCATCTGTTGGACACATGCTGGGGGGGTGGGGAAGTGGGCACGAAGGAATACACTGAGGACACTTACAGGAAATCTGTGTTTTTTGTATCATTCACAGATCTTCCATTTGCATAATTTATTCAAAAATAGGGACTGAAACGATTTCCCCTGTCCTTGGTCCCCAGAAATTTGTCAGAAAATGCTGCAAAAACATTGAACAATTTGCCACAAGACTAACCTAAACTGCGCTCCTCCAATTTAACAAGACTATAAAATTTAAGATAATTCGAAGCTGGGAGACAGTATTGGGGGCTACAGGGATAAGGGGAGGAGTGTTCCAGTATTTAGCAGCCTTCCTGCGGACTGCCAAAGAGTGAGCCACTGAAAGGGAAGTTGTGAAATGATGCAGTTACTGGGCTGCACCTGCTAATTATTTCAAACATTAACTGCAGCAAATGGCCAAGAGGGGCAGTTTCTTGTTATAATTGGTAGTAATGGAATTAATTTAAAACATTCGACATTCGTTGATTGATATTATTCAATTAACACAAGTTGCTGATTGATATTGCATCATCAGTGGCCCAGAGTTTGCTGAAAAAAATTTGGATTTAATTTTTTTTTAATGGGATGTGGGTGTCTGCTGGTTAGGCCAGCATTTACTGCCCATTCCCAACTGTCCTGAAGAACATGATGGTGTGCTGCCTTTTAGTCCACTGCACTCCACATGCTGTAGGAATCTTACACAGTGCTCTTTGAAAGCCCTCACCTCATCTCGAATTCAGATCTTTTGTCCATGTTTAGGATTGAGGGAGCTGGGACTCTTTTCCCTGGAGAGACGAAGGTTGAGAGGCGACCTGATAGAAGTTTATAAAATGTTGAGAGGAATAGATAGGGTGGATTCTCAGAGGCTATTTCCCCGGGTTGAAATGGTCGCTACGAGAGGACACAGATTGAAGGTGCGGGGAGGCAAGTACAGAAGTGATGTTAGGGGTAAGTTTTTCACTCAGAGGGTGGTGAGTGAATGGAATCGGCTGCCGTCAGTGGTGGTGGAGGCGAACTCGCTGGGGTCTTTTAAAAGACTTCTGGATGAGTATATGGGGTTTTATGGGATTGGGGGTTATAGATAGGTCTATAGATTGGTAGGTGTTGATGTGATCGGCGCAACTCGTGGGCCGAAGGGCCTGTTTGTGCTGTAGTGTTCTATGTTCTATGTTTCAACAAAGAGATTTTGTAATGAGATTTTGGCAAGGTGTAAAAGTAACAGGATGTTGTGGTGGGAGATTTTAACTTCCCTTATACTGACTGAGGGCAATCAATATCTGGCATGTGGGAAGCTTTCAAGTGTAACTTGATAGGGATTCAGGGCTGGCACATTCCTGTAAGGATGAAGGATAAATATGGGAAGTTCTGCAAACCTTGGATAAAGAGAGATATTGTGAGCCTACTCAAAGAAAAAAGGAAGCATTTGTCAAGGCTGGGAACACACAAAGCAAGTGTGGAATAGAAGAAAAGTAGAAAGAAACTGGAGGGCTAAAAGGGGTCACAAAAAAGCATTAACCAGTAGAATTAAGGAAAATCCCAAGGCTTTTTATACATACATAAAGATTAAGAGGAGTAGCTAAGGAGAGAGTTGGTCCACTCAAGGACAGGGGAGGGAATCTATATGTGGAGCCAGAGCAAATGGGTGAGGTATTAAATGAGTACTTTGCGTCAGTATTCATCAAAGAGAAGGACTTGGTAGATGATGAGTCTGGGTAAGGGTGTGTAGACAGTTTGAGTCACGTTGAGATCAAAAAAGGAGGTATGGGGCTCTTGAGAAACATTAAGGTAGACTAGTCCGCAGGGCCTGATGGGATGTACCCCAGAATACTGAGAGGGGCAAGGGAGGAAATTGCTGGGGCCTTGAGAGAAATCTTTGTATCCTCACTGGCTACAGGGGAGGTATGATGTAGAGATGCCAGCGTTGGACTGGGTTAAGCAGAGTAAGAAGTCTCACAACACCAGGTTAAAGTCCGTTTCTTGCACCTTTGTAGAAACTTGATGTCTGTGTCGATATGCGCAATCTTCTTGGAGATCCTCTCCACTTGGAGCTGGCAGTTTGGTGTTGAGACTTCTTGTTGTACAGGGGAGGTCCCAGAGGATTGGAGAATAGCCAATGTTGTTCCTTTGTTTAAGAAGGGTAGCAAGAATAATCCAGGTAATTACAGGTCAGTGAGCTTTACATCAGTGGTAGGGAAATTATTGGAGCAAATTCTTCGAGACAGAATTTATTCCCGCTTGGAAATAAATGGGCGTATTAGCGAGGGGCAACATGGCTTTGTGAGGGGGAAGTCGTGCCTCACTAACTTGATCAAGTTTTTCGAGGAAGTGATGAAGATGATTGATGATGGTAGGGTAGTGGATGTTGTCTAAATGGACCATTTAGACTTCACTAAGGCCTTTGACAAGGTCCGTCATGGCATCCTGGTACAGAAGGTGAAGTCGCATAGGATGAGCTGGCAATATGGATGCAAAACTGGCTCGGTCATAGAAGACAGAGGGTAGCAGTGGAAGGGTACATTTCTGAATGGAGGGCTTGTCAAGTAGTGTTCCTCAAGGTTCAATGCTGGGATCTTTGCTGTTTGTTTTATATATGTATATGATTTGGAGGAAAATGCAACTGGATTGATTAGTAAGTTTGCGGACAACACAAAAGTTGGTGAATTTGTGGATAGTGATGAGGACCAGCAGGATATAGATGGGTTGAGAACTTGGGCAGAGAGATGGCAGATGGAGTGTAATCTGGACAAATGTGAGGTAATGCATTTTGGAAGGTCTAATACAGATAGGAAATATACAGTATATGGCAGAACCCTTAAGAGTATTGGTAGGCAGAGGGATCTGGATGTATAGGTACACAGATCACTGAAAGTGGCAATGCAAGTGGAGAAAGTAGTCAAGAAGGCATATGGCATGCTTGCTTTCATCGGCCAGGGCACTGAGTTTAAAAATTGGCAAGTCATGTTGCAGCTTTATAGAACCTTAGTTAAGCCGCACTTGGAATACAGTGTTCAATTCTGGTCATCACACTATCAAAAGGATGTGGAGGCTTTGGAGAGAATACAGAAACGAGTTACTAGAATGTTACCTGGTATGGAGGCATTAGGTATGAAGAGAGGTTGGAGAAACTTGGTTTGTTCTCACTGGAACGACGGAGGTTGACAGGGGATCTAATAGAACATAGAACACTACAGCACAAACAGGCCCTTCAGCCCACAAGTTGCGCCGATCATATCCATACCTACCAGGCCATAGAACTATCTGTAACTCCCAATCCCATTAAATCCCATGTACTCATCCAAAAGTCTCTTAAAAGACCCCAGTACCACCACTGACGGCAGCCGATTCTACTCACTCACCACCCTCTTGAGTGAAAAACTTACCCCTGACATCTCCTCTGTACCTGCTCCCCAGCACCTTAAACCTGTGTCCTCTTGTAGCGATCATTTCAGCCCTGGGAAATAGCCTCCGAGAATCCACCCTATCTATTCCTCTCAACATCTTATAAACCTCTATCAGGTCGCCTCTCAACCTTCGTTTCTCCAGGTAGAAGAGACCTAGCTCCCTCAACCTATCTTCATAAGGCATGCCTCCCAATCCAGGCAACATCCTTGTAAATCTCCACTGCACCCTCTCAATAGCTTCCACATCCTTCCTGTAGTGAGGTGACCAGAACTGCACACAGTACTCCAAGTGGGGTCTGACAAGCGTCTTACAAAGTTGCAGCATTACCTCCCAACTCCTAAACTCAATCCCTCGATTAATGAAGGCCAGTACACCATACGCCTTCTTGACCACATCCTCCACCTGCGAGGCCGATTTAAGAGTCCTATGGGCCAGGACCCCAAGATCCTTCTGCTCCTCAACACCGCTAAGACTCCTACCCTTGATATTGTACTCCTTCATCCCATTGGTCCTGCCAAAATGGACCACTACACATTTATCCGTGTTGAAGTCCATCTGCCACTTCTCCGCCCAGTCTTGCATCCTATCTATGTCACGCTGCAACTTTTGACATCCCTCCAGACTATCCACAACACCACCAACCTTTGTATCGTCGGCGAACTTACTAACCCATCCCTCCACTTCCTCATCCAGATCGGTTATGAAAATGACAAAACGAAAATGAAGTTTACACAATTATGAGGAGTATGGACAGAGTGGACAGTCAGAAGCTTTTTCCCAGGGTGGAAGAGTCAATAGGGCACAGGTTTAAGGTGAGAGGGGCAAGGTTTAAAAGGAGATGTATGAGACAGATTTTTTACGCAGAGTGTAGTGCGTCCTGGAACTCGTTGCTGGGGGAGGTAGTGGAAGCGGATATGGTAGTGACTTTAAGGGGCATCTTGACAATTACATGAATAGGATGGGATTAGAGGGATATGGTTCCCGGAAGGGTAGGGGGTTTTAGGCAAGTCAGGCAGCATGGTCGGTGCAGGCTTGGAGGGCCGAAGGGCCTGTTCCTGTGCTGTAATTGTCTTTGTTCTTTGAATATCTCCAAGTTCCCGGATGATTTGCTAGTCACCCAAGAAGCAATTTACCTTCAACAAGTGATACATATGCATGAAAGTAACTGACTTGGAAACTGTCACATTTGAAAACCTGACTGAAATAGCCAATGAGAATTGATGGACATTGATCGCAGAAATTTGTCAACACACCAGTAAAGGGAGCAAATATACACAACACAATTCAGAAGTTTGAAATATGAGTTCCCTGCAGTCGCCACAATTGTACACTAACTACCAATTAAACTCTCCATAGAAAGTTAGAGTTGCTAGTTAATAGTGCAAGTATCTTTTTAATCAGGAGATTGGTGTTTCTTCAATTCCATCAACCTCTCCAGCCCAATAAGGGAACAACTGAAACTAGGAATCTCAATCTTAAAGATAGTAAATGGCTGTGAAAACTTTTTAAAACTTAAAAATCAAAATTTTATTTTCTGCTCACCTTTTCTTTGTGTCTCTTCCACCCCTTAATCTAATCTGAATTCCTCTTTATTTCTTGTTCAGTGTCTATTTTGACTTTAATCTATTCTACTTCCCTTGTTAGTCATGGCTCTCACTCTCTCTCCATCCTCAAATCTCATTGGCTAAAGAGACATACAGTTTATCCCATCATTCACAGGTCTCAGATACCTTGGCTGCACAGCAATTAGCTGATTCATCAAGCAACTATGAAGGCAAAACCATTGGAGGTAAAGGGCGAGGAAGAAAGTTCAACTCACAGGGCAAGCTTCAGCAAATTCTGGGCCGGTGTATTCTAAAATAACAAGCAGCCATTTTTGCAAGAAAATGGATCAATTCATTATGTCAAATGCTGAAGATTGCTTTACAATACCAAATGAACTCTAGCCCAGTTACTAAAACAGAAGTGGCATTTTAGGCACATACCAAGCAATATCAGATCAACATTCCACTCGGGAGTTCATGCAACGTCATCATTTAATCTTCCAAAGTCTTCAATTTAACAATGCCATATACGTCACAGAAATAGTTTGAAAATCAAGAACTTGCAATGGTTCTAGACAAGAATACATTTATGCATACATACTGGATAACTTAAAAGTTTTCCAAGGATTACTGAGAAAAACCTCACAAGCATGGTTCGATCCAACATTTGGCCAACTACTAATAACCGCACATCACTCAAAATAAAGTTGAAATAACAATCTCATTCCCATTATCTGGGCGGCCCAAAAGACTCATTTTGCAATTATTGGCTTTCTCCGGTTTGACGCACTCATTGTTAAGAGACACAATAAAGTAAATTGCAACATTCCATTCAGCACGTGAAGTGAAAGGAAGAATAATACCATTACCATCTATGACTGAATAGCTATGATGATAATGGCTGCGAGTAATTGGGCTCCAAGCAGCTTGAATTATCAGGGGTCTACTGTTACATTTCTATTAGTTTCTTTTGTTAGAACTACACCATTGCAAGGGCGACACAATCATTCGAAGCAGATCACATTACACGACACACACATTTTATGCACTCTACATGGTTTAACAAAATCTGTGTTCTCAAGCACAGAGCCATTTAATATGCATGTGTAGTAACACAAGCAATAACGTCCAACTTCATTGTTGTTGGAAAAAGTGATCCAGTTTTATACCTGTTAATGCAGAACTGCATTTATGTGCGCACTGTACAAATAAAATTTTATTTTGGGACAATAAGGTATCACTGCTATAAAGAAAGGTCATAGGCCTGAATGTTAACTGTGTCTCCCTCTACCAATGCTGCCTGAGCTGCTGCACATTTTCAGCATTTTCCAATTAATTTTATAGTTCAGATTTCCAGCATCCAAAGCATTTTTCTTTCTGTATGAAGACATCTGGTGCAATAATTAAATTCAAGTGCAAATTAATCTTCATTTCGTGACATTGCATTACATCACTCAAGTTGAATAAATTTTGTTTCTCAACTGCTCCATGCGGGTAACCATACCTATAAACATCATCAAGGGCACGATGCCTTCCCCAATAAAAAAATACATACAGCTGTTAATAAGCAACATCTCTCCCACACAACACATCAACTCAGAAACACTGAAAGGTTACTTGTTGTTAGAAGCTCTCACTGACAAAAATCCCCAACAAATTTACAAACAATTATTGCAGGAATTTAAACCACTTGCTGATTCTACATTGCGTCATTGAACCTATTCTGCATAATCAGCAATTTACCAACTCATTAGAAACGGCACACAGTGGTTAACATTGTTGCCTCACAGCGCCAGTACTCAGATTCAATTCCAGCCTTGGGTCACTGTCTGTGTGGAGGCTGCACATTCTTCCCATATCTGCATGGGCTTCTTCTGGATGCTCTGATTTCCTCCCACCATCTGAAAGACATGCTGGTTAGGTGCATTGGTCATGCTAAATTCTCCACCAGTGTACCCGAACAGGCACCAGAGTGCAACGACTAGGGGATTTTTTTTTTACAGTAACTCCATTGCAGTGTTAATGTAAGCCTATTTGTGACTAATAAGTTAACTTTACTTTTAAACCCATTATAAAACAAATACTATCGTGGCAGCCAATGTTCCTACTTACAAAATCTGTGTCGTCTGGAATGTGAATGCTATTCCTACCCATTGGCTTTTTCAATATTTGTGTTTGGGATACAGACTGCAGAGTATTTCCTGTAATATTTGCAAAATATTAGTGAATAGCTGCATTCAAAATGCTGATTGATTTTTAGACCAGCAACAGATATGTTCTATTTAGAACTATAACAACCTCCAAACCTTTCAATTTTCAGCACTTCATTCAAGTCTGGATAAATGGCATGCATGACTATCAAGAATATTCAAACACTGCCAGTACTCCAACATTCTTGAGAGACAGGTTTCCAGACTCCAAGAGGGCCTTCACATCTCACTGCTGACCATAACTTATGTACGTTTTATTTCAGTCACCCAAAATATTCATTGCACACTGTGTTTGCATTTAATTTCCCTGATGCCACAGGTGATAAGACTTCATGGTATCTCAGAAAATAACGGCATTGAAGTTTCAATGTTTATACCTCACTTAGCTTTCACTGCTATAATATAAAGCTATTATGCTAATAGCTGATATGATCTGCTATCACTGACGATGTGTCACCAGCACAGAGAGAGAAATGCCTCTGGAAGCAGCTGAGAGTTCATCTGTCCTTATACATAATTGTACATAGTTAATAAATGTTTGAGGGTTCTTGCACACCTTATTTCCAGTAATCTCTATTAACACACCCTGGGACTGTTTCTGATAGTACTTCAATTAGCCAGTGTAGCTCAACACATTTTCCAGTCCCTACTTCCTGTTTGGTTACTGAGCAAGTGCCTTGTTACTCTCTCCCCACTTTCCACACCACAAACAATAAAACAATGCCAGGCTACAATAGTTTGATATGGCTCCACATGAAGACTAGAAACTATAAATTATTAAATTATAGGAGCTGCTATGCCTAAAAAGCTACTCTGCACATTTTATTTATTATTTCATAGCTGAAAGAATGGAGATTTGTGTGGTTGGGCTCCTGACTACCATGTTTTATTGAGCAGTGGAACTACAGCTACAATCTCAGCAGGGCAGAAAAAGCCAAGAGGGGCAGTAATTCTGAACCATCACTTCCAATCACATTTATTTCTAATAGAAGTGCTGTAAATTTCTTGAGCACAGCAAGCTGAACATTAGGAAGTAGCTGGAAAGATCGTCCCTTAAGGCTACAGTAGATTTTTCACCCCTCACTCAAAACAAAGCTGAATTAAAGGCTGCACTGGCATTATTTTTTTCTCTGACAACAACTTGTATTTATAGAGCACCTTTAATGTAGTAAATTACAATGGTGACTAGATTTTGAAAGTACCTCATTGTCTGTAAAACGTTTAGGGCACTATAAAAATGCCGAGCCTTTCATCAAAACATCCCAGGGGCGAACCACGAAGGTGTGACCAAATAAAATGTAAAAGCAAGCCACACAAAATGTTAGAATTGATGGTCAAAAACTTAATCTTTTTCTTTATTTTGTTTTTGAGCCAGGTAGATAATAAATTAAGGCATCATAAAAGTTACAAATGATACTCAACCCCAAAGACAAAATAAAGGAACCCTTCTCTCTCGAAGTTTCTCAGTATAGTTGGAGACAGAAACATGAAGATCAATTGTGCATAAGCAACAGTACAGCAGGGTATTTAAGCATGTATTCAACAGATTTAATTCACATACTGTGGATGGCCATTGTTCACTCTTTCCCACCACACCCCCCTCCCTTTCAATCATAGAAATGCTTAACTTCAACTTAAAGCCTATTGACAGTAGTCGAATTGGACACCATTCTACTTCTGAGATGTCAAGAAGCACTACGAACTCTGAGAAAACTAGTTTTAATATATTTTATAAGGGCGTAACAAAGCATACGGAATAGTTTGGCTTTTAAACAGAGACAGAATATGAAGTGAGGAAGTTATGGTAAAACTTTATAGACAGTGGTTAGGCCTCAGCTGGAGATCTGTAGACAATTCTGGCATCACGCTGTGGGAAAGATGACCAAATCGCGGAGAGGCTGCTGGAATTTAATAGAATCAGACCAATGATAAGGGATATCATCTATCTGGAGAGATCAAGGCTTCTTCTCCTTGGACCAGAGAAGGTTGAGGGCAAATTTCTTAGAATTCACCAAAATGAAGGAGGATTTGTATATGGGGAGAAGCTGTTCTCACTGTTAGCAGAAGGCATATTTACGATAATTCACAAAATAGCAAGAGGAAAAATGAGGAGAACTTATTTTTGATGCAGCAAGTTGTGATGGTCAGGAATGTACTATCTGAAAGTGTGGCAGAAGCATTGTCAATAGAAACTTTCAAAATGGAATTTACTCAGAAAAGAAACATTGAAAAGAACTACCCTGCAGAATTGAGCTGAATAATCCCTTCTGTGCTGCATGATTCTAAGATCCATCTGTGTCTATAATTTAAGTTGACATACGGTTTCACTGGGGATATTTGAAGGTGCACAAATAGTAAATCAGATTGCATCCGTGATCCCATTCATACATTCACAAGCATCACTTTTGCTTTGGTTTGGCGGACAAGATTGGGAGAAGTTACAAGATGGTGAGAGAAAAAGATTAATGGCTTCATTTGCAAACACATTAATGCAGTATTTGTCCAAGGATAAAACTAGCTCCTACACAACAGAGGAAGAGACATTCACTGACTCATTAATGGGTCTGTATTTTGCCAATTTGCTTGTGGAATGCTTTCTGCAATGTTCTACTTTTTTTTAAATAAAGCAACCCAAACTATACATTTAGACAAGAGATTGGGCCGAATATCATTGTAACGACAGGATTTGACTGCAGATCAACAATCTACACTCATAACTTTCCATTATGCTGAGCTGTAGTTCTTAGAGAAATTATACTCTTAACATTATTTTACATTATAAACTTAGGTTCAGCATACTTAATGAACACACCAAGTATTTACTGTACATGAAAAGCACAATAAATGATCCAGTGAAGTGTAGAATTACACATCAGTAGGATTGACTTAATTATCAGGTCAATGAATTTAAATAGCATCAACTGTATTTGACAGCTGTAATTCGTCAAAGCGACAAACACCAGCACACTTCAAATGTTCACTGCATTTCACTTTGCAATCTCAATTTTTCCGATCCAACTTATTCCATTTAATGTCTAATTTAAAAGTTTTTTTTTCACAAAATTGTAGATCTTGGCCAAACTTGATTAGAAATAAGGAACCAAGTTGTACATTAGAGAGAATATGACTGCCTCGCATTGCAGACGAGTTCATCATTGAACAGACAATCACATATTTCTTCAATGTGCTTTCCTTTGCGGAAAAGGAAAAACCTATGACACAAATACAACACCAGGTTTAAGTCCAACTGATTTATTTGATGGTAAACTTGCAAGCTTTTGGGGTTTGCCCCTTCAGTCAGGCCTGACAAAGGGGCAAACCCCGAAAGCTTGCAAGTTTACTATCAAATAAATCAGTTGGACTTAAACCTGGTGTTGTCAGACTTCTTACTGTGTTTACCCCAGTCCAACGCTGGCATCTTCACACCACAAATACAACTGCCAGACTTGCCAGACACAAGATGCAGAAAACATGATAACAAAGATTTTGACATCCTTTAACATTTTCTGACACGTACCAACCGACTCAAAAATAGCTTTCGTACCTGATGCCATCAGACTTTTGAATAGACCTACCTTGCACTAAATTGATCTTTCTCTGCAACCTAGCTATGACTGTAACACTGCATTCTGCACTCTCTGCTTTCCTTTTCCCTTATGTATTCTATGAATGGTATGCTTTGTCTGGAAAGCAATAAAGAAACAATATTTTTCACTGTACACTAATAAGTGTGACAATAAATCAATTCCAATTCAAACAAAAGAAACGTGCAAGAAATGCAATTACTTAACTCAAAATGGGACATTTCATTTGTTTAAATACAAGGGAGGGGGAAGAAAGATATTTTCCATAAATCCTTGAAATATTGCACACCATATCTCATATGTTCTAAGATTATATTTTAAGTTCTTAAATTTAAAGTGTTCGTTCTAAAAAGATGATGGACAGTTTGAGAAGACAGTTTCAACCACCCACATAAAAATAGCAACAGGCAAATTTATTTAACATGAAAACATGGCCGCTTGGTTTTTGCATGATAAAGAAAAATCTAGACAAGAATTATTGATTCATTCCAGTCTCCCTGCTGCTTTAGAAGTGATTGGTGAGCTGAGTGCAAGCAGCAAAATGTAAACCAACAATTTGAAATTCCAGTTCACAGAGCTTGTCCATTCAAGGGACTACAAGGAAGAAATGGCCCTGTCTCTCTCAAACTTATTCACACCTTCAATACACACATAGCAGTCAATCAAACTCAGAATCCCAAAAAACCCAATTTGTTAATTTTTTTTGGACATTTCAACATGATTAGGAAGATCTGATTCAATAATCAATGCCAAACATTTTTCATCAATTGGGTAAATGGATTCCCTCGAATTACATATCCCTGTAACCAGAGCTAAGATGTTAATATAGCTTGGATTTTAATGTCTCATCCTATAGCTAGCAGAATTAGCAACACCATCTCTCTGTACTGCAGCTATAAAAGATCCAGTCAATAATCCATCAAGATCATATAATTCCACCTGCGCACCCCTCCCCCCTCCACCCCAACGCCCCTCTCTTTATCCTAGACAAGTCAAATACTTAAACTGAAGACTGCTTGAACTGTACGTGGCATGAAACTTTACAGTCACGGTCGTACAGCTCAGAAAAGGTCCTTTGGCCCATCACGTCTACCACCAAAATTGTGCTCATCAAAATACTTCTTAAAGGTTGTAACATTTCTGGCCTCCTCCACCTTCCCAGGCAGCGCACTCCAGTTTCTCATCACCCACCGAGTGAAAAGATGTTTTCTCAAACTGCCTTGGAATCTCCTGCCCCTTAAACTATGCCCAACTATGTGACTGACCCCTCAACCAAGGGAAATGGCTGCTTCTTAATCATCCAGTATGTACATCTCAATCTTATACACCTCGATTGCTCCCCCCCCTCAACCCTCAGCCTTAACCGCTTAAAAGAAAATAATCCAAGCCTACCCAGTGTCTCCTGATAACTCAAATGTGCCATCCCAGACAACATCCTGGTGAACGTCTTCTGTACTCCCTTTAGTGCAAACACATCCTTTCTATAGTGAGATGACTAACTGCACATAGTACTCCAGCTGTAGCCTAACCAATGCTCTGTACAGCTCCAACATAAACTCCTTGCTTTTAAACTCTGCCCCGACTGGTACAAGCAAGCCTTCTTGACGCAATGCCCCCTTAACTCACTATTCACATGCTCTGCCACCTTTAGGGATTTGTGGACAAGCATCCCAAGATACATCTGTTCCTCTGAGCTTCCTAGTGTCCTATCATTCATTAAATACTCCCTCATCTTGTTTCTTCTCCCAAAGTGCATCAGCTCACATTTATCAGGGTTACCTACCATCTGACCAACCTATCTATATCTTCCTACAACCTTATTCTTCACTAGTAGGTACAGAGGAGATGTCAGGGGTAAGTTTTTCACTGAGGGTGGTGGGTGAGTGGAATCGGCTGCCGTCGGTGGTGGTGGAGGCAAATTCGTTAGGGTCTTTTAAGAGACTTCTGGATGAGTACATGGGACTTAATAGGATTGAGGGTTACAGGTAAGCCAGTAGGTAGAGATATGATCAGCGCAACTTGTGGGCCAAAGGGCCTGTTTGTGCTGTAGTTTTTCTATGATTCTAATCACCCTACCAACGTTCCCCCACATTGTTAAAACAGTGACTACCTACTGACAGAAATAAGCAGAACAGATATGGCTGGGTAACAAGAGATTGGGGTTCTTAACTGTGACCAAGAAGGTGACAAAGACAAGAACATTAGACCTTTTAGTGGGACAGCAACACTGTGGGGGAGGCTAAATGTTGTCATAATATACAGAGGATCAAGGTAAATGGATCTTTTTCTGTTTGCACAGATGTAACTAGTGGGGTGCGACAGGCTTCAATCCTTGGGCCTAAAAGATCTATATGATCTATACTAATGAATTGAATGGAGGAATAGAAGGTACTATAGCCAAATTTTCAGGCGACTCTGAAATAAGTGTTTTAAGTTTAAGTTTATTTATTAGTGCCACAAGTAGGCTTACATTAACACTGCAACTAAGTTACAGTGAAAATCTCCTAGTTGCCACACTCCAACACTTGTTCAGGTACACTGAGGAAGAATTTAGCATGGCCAATGCACTTAATCAGCACGTCTTTCAGACTGTGGGAGGAAACTGAAGCTGCCAGGAGAAACCCATACAGACATGGGGAGAACGTGCAAACTCCACACAGACAGTGACCCAAGTCAGGAATCGAACCAGAGTCCCTGGCGCTGTGAGGCAGCAGTGCTAACCACTGTGCCACCATCCCACTCTGTAGGATAGTAAGTGGTTTTAGGATAATGGGTAGAAGTGGTAAGTTGCAATAATGAAATAAGAAATTTATAAATGGATATGCACAAGTTAAGTGAATGGGACAAAATCTGACAGGATGAGTTTAACATGGATAAATGGGAGGTTACTCATTTTGGTAGGGTAAATACAAAAGCAAATTATTATCCAAATAGAGAGAAACCACGGAGTGTTTCGTGAAGAGTGATCTGTGTGCCCCTGTGTGTGAATCACAGAAAACAATACAGCAGGTAATAAGGAAGGAAATGGGATCGTAGCATTTACATTTACTGAAGTGTTGCTGTTACTGTACAAAATACTAGTAAATCTGCACTTAGAATTTTGTGTACAGTTTTGGTTCCCTTACTTGAAGGGGGATGTAGTTGCTTTGGAGGCGGTTCAGAGGAGGTTCACTCAATTGATTCCAGAAATAAGGGTCGACTTATGAAGAGAGACTGAGCAGGTTAGGCCTATACTCTCTAGAGTTTAGAAGAATGAAAGGAGATCAAAGTAGATACGGAGACGATGTTTCCCCTTGTAGGATGATCTAGAACAAGAGGTCATGGTTTTAGGATAAGGGATGGAGGATTTAAGACAGAGATGAGGAGAAATTACTTCTCTTAAAAGGTCATCACTCTGTGGAATCTATTATCCCAGAGTGTGGTGTTTGCTGGGACATTGAGTAATTTTAAGGAGAGGTGGACAGACTCTTAATAAATAAGGGTTTGAAGGGCTAAGGTGAATGGCAGGAAAGTGGAATTGAGGCTAAAATTAGATCAGCCATGACTGTATTGAATGGCAGAGCAGCATTGAGGGGCTAAATTGCCTATTCCTGTTCCTAGTTTTTATGTTATGTAATTGCATGTTGCACCACATCTATGGTCTTGGAAAAAGATGTTATCTTTCTTAACCGTAATTACAGTAAATGCAAAAACGACTAAGTAATTACAAGACAAAGGATGTTCATTTTAGCATCATAGACTCCCTACAGTAGAAAAGGTGGCCATTCAGCCCACTGACTCTGCACCAATCCCTATTCCCATAACCCCATATATTTAGTTTAGTATTATCACACCAAGTATGGAGCAACCAGCTTGTGAAGGAGAAAATTATTTATATTTAGGAATTTCCAGGGATCACCATTATACCAATAGGTAGGTATTAGCTGCAATGCTTAGTTTTGCAGCAGAGAATGGTTGGAATAACAATACAGTTCACAAGATGCCCATGTTTCTACTGTTATATTTTCCCTTTGTATTCTAAAGCATCCTAGTTAATTTTAATAGAAAGTTACAATTACATTTATGTCACCTCAGGTCTCCTAAAAATATCAAAGTAGCTCATATATAGTGTAATACCTGCCATTAAGGATGACAAAATCGTAGCCATTTTGAAGATGTGACAGATAGTTTACCAATATCAGGAACGGAGGGAAATTCTTCTTCGTATAGTACCTGTTCTTTTCTGGAAACACAGTAAAAAGTCTGACAACACCAGGTTTTAGTCCAACCTATTTATTTGATAATATACTCACTAGCTTTCGGGGTTACCCCCTTCGTCAGGTGAATGGAGAGTTCTGGCCTCAGACAGAGCATATAAAGCACAGACAGTTTAGAGATTACTGATTAAAATGCGAATCCTTACACCTAACCTGCTGTTCAAGGCCTGAAGTGGCTGATAATGTGAGTGGAAGGAGCACTGATCACAGTTTAAAGAGATGTGTATTGTCTCCAGACAGTACAGTAAGTGAGGTTTTGCAAACCCAGGCAAGTCATGGGGGTTTAGTTTCCAGGGTGTGGCGTTTGCTGTAAAGCTGGTGTATGAGGTGGTTGAGAAGTGTGAGAGAGGTGCGACGGCAAAGTCTCTCAGCGTAGTCTGTGTTATAGGTTGCCCTGACATCATGATCTTTTCTGGAAAGCCAGTTGCTGAAGGATGATAATGGAACCAATTTTTACTAATTTTTATTACAATTATTTACAGAGTGAAATATTTCAAGCATAGGCCTCTGAACTCAACCACACCGCAGTTTCAATAACTGTCTCCATACAAGTGCTCAAATAAAACTCAAATAAATGCCCTCCACCTGCATATAATTTATCACAATTAATGTATAATTAACAGTGCCATGGGATTTTCCACATCAGCCTGAATATCCGGAGAGGTAGAATTTACCAGTTTAATGTCTAATGCAAAGCCTAGCTTTGCTGACAATGCAGTATTGAATTACAATGCACAGGTCCTGGACACAAAAAAAACTCATGGCTTTTATTTAAAGGGGAGCTCTCCAGTGTTCTGGTAATTCTTTATCCCTCAACCAACCTGATTAAAACCAGGTTATTTTCAACATTATGACAGCGACTGATTCTCAAAGGTATTTCAAAGTCTTCAAAGGCACTTTGGGACATCCTGAACTTGTGATAGGCATCATAAATATGCAAGCTTTTTCTTGTTTTTGGCTGATCTAAGCAGGGGCAGGCAAATCATTCACCTGGCTGATATCTCCCTAGTACAGGTGTAAAGAAAAAAAAACGTTTGGATCGCCACTCCTGGTTCTTACTCAGTAAACTGCGCTACAGTGGTACAGTGCTGTGGTACAGTGCCCATCAAGTGAAAGGTTTTAATTGTGATTCAACTCCCCCAATAATGCTTAAAGAAATTCACGCCTTTTGAAGTTTCTGCACATGATGATTAAAAACATTCACTGTTGAGTGGTTGAACCAAAGATATAACAGCATCTCTTCAAATGAATACCGTTTAAGTTTTTATTAACTTACTCCCTGCCTGACAAAAAATACTTCCGAAGATTAATACAGAGTTTCAGTTATATATCTTGTCCAGCAAAATGCAATGAATGCATATAAGTTGTGTGGTGTACTAAAAAGGCCACTTTCAGCAGACATCATTAGGAAGGAAGCGCATTACTGTGCTGTCACCAATTCTGAAATCTGAAATAATTTGTTCAGCAGTTTTGCTGGCAGTCAGGAACTAGTGGTGCAGAAGTAGCTGAGAAGTGAATGATTCAACATTTGTTGTGAGGTGGGCGAGATTTGTGACCTGATTGTTAGGAGGAAATTGCCATATAGTTTGCTTGATACAGTTTGGTCAGGACTCCCTAGTGAGCTGTTTCTTTACCCACCAGTGTGGCATCATAGCTGTAACCTAATCTGTCTCAAATACCCACAGTTAAACTGCATCCCTGCATTGTAGACTTTGTCAAGTCTTTATAAAATGCAAGTGCCAGTGGAACTCTGTAGCACTTAGTCTCCCTACTCTAAGTATATAATTATGCATTAGAAAAAAGGCACCGGAGCAAGGCAATTTCTTGCGAACTGTCTCCAGCATACCCTCCAATTCTATCTTTTAAGATGATCTTTCTCTACACCCTATCTGCAACTGCAACACTATAATATTCTGCACCTTCTCCTTCAGCGACACTATCACAAACACTGCTTCACAGTGCCGGGGACCGGGTTCAATTCCTGGTTTGTGCAGAGTCTGCACGTTCGCCCCATGTCTGCATGGGTTTCTTCCAGGTGATCCGATTTTCTCCCACAGTCCGAAAGACAAGTTGGTTAGGTGCATTGGCCATGCTAAATTCTCCTTCAGTGTACCCAAAGAGGTGCCAGAATGTGGCGACGAGGGGGGTCTTCACACTAACTTCATTGCAGTGCTAATGTAAACCTATTTGTGTCACGTCCATGCGTATGCGTGCATGTTCAGGTAGTTCCTACCACAAGGACAGATACATGGTTCTCAGTGTACCCCTGCTTTGCGATGCCAGATGTCTCAGTTGGGCATTGAGTACCTTTAAACGAGAAACCTCTTCCTCAAGATTGTAGGTAACATCACATGGGTTGGCTTGTAATGCTTCTCATGTGGTGAGACCCTGCCTGCCACTAGTACAGATGGCATGTGGCTTGGAGGGGAATTTACAGGTGGTGGTGTTCCCATAAAAAATTATTCTCAGGGTCAAACATGACACCATGGTTGCGGACAGTCTGGTTCAACCTCAGGTGTCATGGCGTGGGAATGGTCAATAGATAGGGAACAGAGATCGTGGGGTTAGCATTTTGGTCTTCCTGAAATTTGGTCGAAGGAACTTCCTTCTCATCTAGCACATGTTTTGCTACTCTACTAAAATAAAGGATCAAGTGTGTAAACGTGCATGCAATAATCATCACCGGTACCCAATGTTGCATTACTTCAACAGTAGATTGCAGTTGCCCTGACAACAATTGTCCATGTGGGGCATAAATAAATATGTAACAATGCACAAACACAGGAATCTTTATAAAAACTGCACTAAGTAGAAAATGAGAGTGTAATAACAGAAGTATATGAATATTACTGAAAAAAAAGAGACAATTTGAAGCTTTTCATCTTTCACTCATCAGGACAACTTGCAAGAATACCAATATAAGTGGAAGATAACTATTTATACTGTACGAGTACTGACTAGTTGCAACTGGACTCTCAGTTTGGCAGAAGCATTGCCATGTAGAATGCACCAGTTGAATGTGACTAACAGTTCACCTTATACTGGTAGTTTTGCAAAGTGTCCTGATGAGTGAATAACAAAAAACTTTGACATATCTCTTATAGCATTGATACTTGAGTTCTATACTACCAAAGGAGCATATGACAGCAGAGGAAAGGGTGCAGACAGACTGGAGTGAGAACATTTCCACGCAGTTCTGCAACGTAGCAGCAACTTATCAGAGGCCTGTGTTGGAGGAATGCCAAAACTGTTGAGGTAGGTTCCCCTCAGAAGACAGAAGCAATGACAGAGAATGAATGAATCAAGCCCCACAACACAGGCACAGATGAGCTTAATCGAGAGAAAGTGATGACAGAGTAGCACGATTAATCTAAATAAAGAGACTTCAGTTGACAGACATCACCATGCCTGCCACAAGGCTTAAGTTGTTTAATATTGTACTTTTCTGAACACTTTCTTTCTACTCTAAGATTTACATTTTTTGTACATGCTCCTTGCTTCTTTATTTATTGATTTAAAATTTCTACTATTTTACTTTTTATCAGTGACATGACAAACTGTCTTAACCACAGACGGCTTATGATCCAGGTTGATTTCAGTTTTCACGGAATTCATAGAATCCCGACAGTGCAGAAGGAGGCCATTCGGCCCACTGAGTCTGCGCCGATAACAATCCCAACCATATCTCCATAACCTCACATATTTAATCTCACTTATCCCACTAACCTACACATCCCAGGACACTAAGAGACAATTTAGCATGGCCAATGCACTTAATCCGCACATCTTTGGATTGTGGGAGAAAACCCACACAGACACCTGGAAAACCTGCAAACTCCACACAGACAGTGACCCAAGCCACGAATCAAACTCAGGTCCCTGGAGCTGTGAGGCAGCAGTGCTCACTACTCATGTGCCATCATAGAGTTGTGGGCACTACCTCACAATGAGAGGAAATGTTATAAACCCACTCTGACTTCTCCAAATGGTCTTAGATAGTTAGTGATTAGAAGGAAAGCCAGAAGGGAAAAGAGAATTCACATTATATCAGCTTAACTGAAGAACTGATCCATGAGTAAACCCTTCAAAATGTGATGGATTTTGGATTTTTCTTTTCCCTTTCAACCTGTTAAGTCCAGTTCTTGATCCATTTTAATATATTCTGCTTTCACTCCTCTTTCACGTGTATTTGAAAAGCTTTACTTCAATTTAAGATAAAGTTTGGTCTTTGATATCATTACATAGATCAGAAAAAGGTCAAAACTAAACTTTCAACCACGGTGTGTAGGTAAACAACTTTAAACTTGTGCCAGATGAATTTCAAGACATCAAAAAAGTTGCCACCTAGTCAAAATCAAACTACAAAGATTGTATCAACACGGCCACATCATACACAAAGAATGAGTGTGAAGGATGAATCTACAAGGCTAAATACGTAAAAGATGAAAAGTAACCAGTCAAGAAAATACAAAAGGGGTGTATACAAAAACTGTACGTAAACCTTCCCTCTTACTAGTAGAATGAAGGTAATTATTCTATTTAAAATTATGAGAGAAAGATATATAGTCAAAAACCCTGATTACATGTACAGACTGCAAACAACTGCAAAAAAAGTAAGGACAATGCTGTATTAGCTACAAATTTAATGAGATTAACATGAAATCTTCTGGGCTGTGGGTCATCAGAGTATGTCCCTGCAGTTCAGGCAGAATGACAGGATTGGCATTAGGAGTCTCTGCTGTTCACAGAAGCTCAATTACAACACTAATTATTTGACTATCCTGACATACAACGAGCACAAGGCTAATTCTGTGACCGAACTCACCTTATGCGTAAGTTCACATTGAAGGAAAGCACTTTGGCTATGGCTACAGGTAAATGAAAATGAAAACGTAAACAGGACCAACCGGGGATGGGGCAGGGGTGTGGGGCGGGTGTGGTGCTGTGCAAAGTTTTCTTGATCTCAGGCAAGATTTTCCAGTTTTGGGGTGAGCACGGACAAAAAATCCTACCCTTCATGTTGCCATGGTCTTGTAGAGGCTGATAGCTTCTTCAAATAAGAGTCAAACTTCCAGTTAATAGCCAAAAGAACGTGAGATTTCACAGTTTAAAACTTTACTGGAACAAACGATTAAAAAAACATATTGGCTAAAAGGTAGTTTGAGGACAACTTATACTTTGAACTACAGAAATGAATTTGTCCCTTTAAATCATCACATATCTCACTCTCCACTGAGCTCTAGCCTCCAATGGATTTGTACTTCCCCATTTCACCGTGTGGTGGTTTTAGTGATCGCCTCCAGGAGCTTCTTTTAGTTGTTGGAGAAATTCCTAAATCCACACCATCAGTAAAGCCTGTCCCAAAGCTTGCTTCTTCCTCTCTGCCCATGCCAGGAGAAATCTCCAGGAAGCCAAGCAAACTCATCTTTGCTGGCCACAAAAAAAAACTACCGTCTGTCTGTGATACTCACCGATTTGATGGGAAGCCTGTAACCTGGTCTCAAAAATGGCTGCCTTAACATTCCTCCCCCTGGCAATGTGAAAACCTTGCATCTGGGTAGAAATGCTGATTAGCTATTCTTGACCCCAACTGTATTTCATCTTAGAAGTAAACGGACAGTTTACAGCATAACATTCAGCATCTGTCTGGAACTTTGGGACACTGAATCGACTCATTGTGAACTCGAGACTGCTGTCATTGCCTCCAACTGTGAGCACCTTACACCATTGCCCCAGCAACACAATCTGGGCCTCCCTTTGATCTTTAACTGCCCCTAGCCTGTAGACAAGCAGACTTCAGAACAAGTCATATGATCTCCTTCATTTTATCTTAAATTTAAAGACATGGTCACAAAACGTAACAATCCTATGAACCTCATAATTGTAAAAAAAATGCACGATACCAATGGTTCTCAAGTGATTCAGGGACTTTCTCCAGAAACTAGCTACTAATTGATAACCAAAAGTATTTCCTAATTGCTCCAAAATAATATTATCATTCATTCAAATAATTGTGATTTTAAAAAAAAGCTAAGATCCATAAAGTTTTAATTTATCATAAGCACTGGGCTAATTTTAACAGATTAATAAATGGCTGCAATGTTGAAGTTCAGCTGTTTACTGTCACACCAGTGAACTAAGGAATCAGCACAATAGATAGGCAGTAGCCCTTGCATTTACATGAAGCAACCCATGAGAAGTGCTTGGGATGTCAGATGGCTAATGTAGCAAATACACAGTCCTGATGGATTTAAGAGCTACAAACAAGATTAAATCCACTTATAAGTCAAAGCCACTGAAAACACAGAGTATGTCCAACACACAACAAAGCACTCATGTACGAAAGTGAACAGTATATCCCATTTCAACTAAGTAAGATTGAAAATTTAATCAAGGATTTCCTCTGCCGAACTCAGTAAAACATAACACTGGGAAACTGACCCCGACAACTCAAAATGCAATTACGCTGCTAGATTTTGATGGCAATACATCTATATTAGGTTTGCATTGGATTTACAATGGAAAATGCTTTCTAATCCACCAGGACCTTTGCTTAAAGAGCTGAAGCACAAAGATTCAATTTATAAACTAGTTTTCAGATTCTCAACAGTTACTTTTTATTAATGGGAACACATATTGGATGAAAAATGTCAGGGGTACAGTTGTGCAGTGGTCACATAACTGGACTAATAATCCAGAGACCTGGGTCAATAATCCCAGAACACTAATTCACCAGATTTGAGAATTTGAATTCAATTTTTTACAAATCAAGAAATAAAAAACTAGGATGAGTAAAAGTGACCATCAATGATGTCTTAAAGTGCTAACTGATTCACTAATGTCCCTCACAGAAAACATATTCTTGCTGACATATGATACTAGTTCCACACCAATGCAACTGACACCCAAATTGCCCTCTGAAAAGGTCTGGAAGGCTTTCAGTTCCATCTGTCATACAGGATAGGCGGCACAGTAGCACAGTGGTTAACACTGCTGCTTCACAGCTCCAGGGTCCTGGGTTCGATTCCTGGCTCGGGTCACTGTCTGTGTGGAGTTTGCACATTCTCCTCATGTCTGCGTGGGTTTCCTCCGGGTACTCTGGTTTCCTCCCACAGTCCAAAGACGTGTGGGTTAGGTTGATTTGCCACGCTAAGAAATTGCCCCTTAGTGTCCAGGGATGCGTAGGTAGAGGGAGTAGTGGTATAATATGTAAGGATATGGGAGTAGGGCCTGGGTGGAATTGTGTTCGGTGCAGACTCGATGGGCCGAAGGGCCTCTTCCTGTGCTGTAGGGTTCTATGATTCTATGAATTGCTGGGGATAAAGTGGGTGTCCCGGCCATTTAGTGCAAGTAGTGGTACGCAATAACACTATCCTTGCCAGCAATTTTGAGAATGTTTTTCTTTAAAGTAGAATTACTGATAAGTTGACAACATTGTTCAGAGAAAGAAAATGAAATTCTATTGTCAATATGTGCAAATATAACTCCATTTATTATGTCTCTGTTAAATGGGTAATCACTCACAGTATTAGATCAAAATGGCTGTTCTTCACTGTCAACATCTTCAGATCACACCAAAAATAAACATTCATAAGATGAATTAATTAACTATTTATGTTGATAACTCCCTTAAGCAGGTTCTACACATTCTGAAATTTTATACATTAATCTTATTCATGGATTATTTAAAACCCTATAACATTCGATGAACAAGTCTCCAAGATCCATGCACTGAACTTGTACTAATTAGTCTGGTCTACTTCAAACAAATTTCATCAAATTCAGACTTCAATCTCATTTCTTCTTCATCATTAGCATAAATGGGCAGGTGTCTCCTCTAGGGATGTGTGGGGAAACTGTTGGCAGGGAAACATGTCCAGCACATGATACTGCCAGGGATAAAGCTAATGCTCCTCTGTGGTAAATCATTTCTTCTTTAGCAAAGTAATTCATTGGGTGAATTACAGACTAACTGTTCTCTGGGCTCAGAATCCCTACAGTGCAGATGAGGGCATTCAGCCCATCAAAACTGCAGAGTGAGCACTTTACCCAGGCCCACCCCCCCACTCTATTCTCGGAATTCCACATATTTACCACGGCTAATCCATCTAACCTACAGATTTTGGGACACCAAGGGGTAATTCAGCATAGCCAATCCAGTTAACCTGCACATTTTTGGACAGCTGGAGGAAACAGAGCACCCGAAGGAAACCCACGCAGACACAGGGAGAAGGTGCAAATTCCACACAGTCACCCGAGGCCAGAGTTGAACCCGAATCCCTGGAGCAGTGAAGCAGCAGTGCTAATCACTGTGCCACCCTACCGACTCAAGCTTGGTCACTACAGTGCTGATCCTCAGGCCTTACAGGAAGTAATTAATTAATTAAGTAATTAATTCCAGCACTAATTCTAGATTAATCAACTGAAGCAGCTCATGTACGAGCAATTTAACTTCAGAAGACTTCTCGGCTAAATGGAATCACTGTCACCCAACATCCGTACTTTTAAAGAAGCAAGCGATTGTCACTTTGGAGGTATAGCTTCCTTTGATTGTTCTTGGTATTTGGTCATTAAACAAAGAGAAGTACAGCACAGGAATGGGCCCTTTGGCCCTCAAAGCCTGTGCTGATCATGATGCCCTTACTAAACAAAAAAAAACTTCTGCCCTTACTCAGTGTGTATCGCTCTATTCCCTCCCTAGTCACGTACACATCTAGATGCCTCTTAAATGTTGCTAACATGCCTGTTGCTAACATGCCTGCTTCCAGCACCTTCCTTCCTACTTTTACTATATTCCTTAAGGGCTTCATCAGTTTTTAGATGCCTAGACCTATCATATGCTCCTTCCTTTCGACTAAGCTAACAATTTCCCTTGTCATCTATGGTTCCCAAATCATGCCATTTCTATCCTTCATTTTTGCAGGGGCATGTCTGTCCTGCACTTCAATCAGATGGAGTTTAAAAGCCTCCCACATGCCAGGCAAGTATATGCCCTCAAATAGCTGCTCCCAATCCACATTCCCCAGTTCCTGTCTAATTTGGATGTAATTGGCTCTCTCCCAATTAAGCACCCTTTCCATGACTACCCGAAATCTTATGCAATTATGGTCGGTCAGCCCAAAATGCTCCCCCCACTGAAACATCAATCACCTGGCCTGGCTCATTCCTCAACGCCAAATCTATTATGGTCACCTCCATGGTTGGAGTGTCAACATACTGTATCAAAAAAACTCTCCTGGACACATCTAACAAATTGTTCTCCATCCAAGCCCCTTGCTGTAAGGGAATCTCAGTCATTATGGGGAAGTTAAAGTTACCCACCACAAATACACTGCTTTTTTCACACCTTTTAAGTATCTGATTACACAACTGCTCCTCTGTTTCCTGCAGACTGTTGGGAGATCTACAGTACACTCCCAACATTGCGATTTCATCCTTCCTATTCCTGAGTTCCACCCATAATGCTTCACTACAAGATCCCTCCAATGTGTCCTCTCTCAACACAGCTGTGATGTGCTCGCTAATCAGTAATGCAACTCCCCCAACTTGTTTCCTCTCTGTCCCTTTTAAAACAATGATATCCCAGAATGTTAAGCTGCTAGTCCTGTCCCTCCTTTAGCCATATCTCTGTAACTGCAATATCAGTGGCCATGACTGTTTCCCACTTTAGAAACATATCTACTTCATATTCCTAAAAACTGAATTAAAAAGGAATATATGCTTTCACATTTGGGGACACTGATGGATTTTCCCCCTTCCCTATCCTTGGAATGCTTATATAATGCCCTCATCTAATTCAATGCGGACAGAGATCATAACTAGGAATTTAGAAAAAGCAACTGATGCAATGTTTGAGCCTTTGGAGGCAGAACACATAATTGAAAAACTTGCTGAATTTTTCTTAATGTAAAAGTAGGGTCGTCAACCGTGTTTAAATACATTCCTAGAGGTTTCATCACGAGTTGCCCCATACTCCAACCATTAGTCAGATCCATCCTTGCAACTCGTTTGCTTCCTATGCCAACTGGAAAGCAAGTAGACTAATTACCCAATTGGATGATATTTGACTATCAGCCAAACAATCCTGTCACGTACATGCACCTCCCCCGCAACACCCTCTATCAACTCCCCTCCCCACACCACCAACCCCCCACCACCATTTTCATTGCTTTTACATCGGGTGAAGAGAAAATTTCAAAGTGACCAAAAAAATAACGTTTTTAATAAACTGATTATTTTTCCCCAGGGCTGCGCACAGTCTTGACTTAATACAAGAATGAGCTCGTCAAATTCACTGAACAACAGCAATGCATCTATCTACACGCAGGAGGACAGCAGCAGAAAGACGTTTCAAGACTAGCAATCCAGAGGTCTGGACCACTACCAAGGCAGCTGGAGGAATTTAAATTTAATTAACAATTCTGGAATAAAATGCCAGTCTCATTAATAATGATCATGAAACTACCAGATTGTTATAAAAACTCGTCTGATTCACTAATGGCCTCGAGGGGAGGAAATCTATTGTCCTCATCCAGTTTGGCCTACGTCTGACTCCAGACCCACAACAATGAGTCTGAACTTCTCTCTGAAATGGCTGAGTAAGCTTCTCAGTTGTATGTGGCTCGACTATAATGAGGGATGGGCAATAAATGTTGACTTTGCCAGAAATGCTCACATTCCAAGAACAAATAAAACAAATCTATGTTGATTGTCTTTAATTATATGTGGGAATTAACTGGAGATTCACTTTTGGCCCTACACTGTAAACAGACATCAACAAACTGTGGTTGCTGGCGTTAGGAGGTGCATGCGTAACGCTGTAATGAATTGCATGTAAAGATTGGCTCAAGTTCTATCCATCACCAACTGGCTTTCTGGAGTATAACACCTTCATCATTCTGCTAATTGGCAAGTCACAAATATCTATATGAAGGCCTGACCTAAGGATGTGAATATATCCACATAATCTACATAATACGTCCTTGAACCAACTAGTTTCATGCCTATTAAAGAGCCATTTGCCCTCACTATTGTGCCTGAGGAAAACCATCACGTGTGTGAGCAAATGGGAGCACAGTTACAGTGCAATCAAATTTACTTATCAGGTAAATAATGATAATGAGTCTCTGTAATTACTTCACACACTAACTGCATAAACAAGTTGACAGATCCTCAGCCTTCCCATGTTAAAAATATTAGTTGAAGCAGATTAAAAAGGGGTCCTCTTCGTTTGTTTCATTCTTAATTCCAGCTTGGCAGAATTAGACAATTATCATCATCATCAAAACTCCTTGACCAATTGATGGCTAAAAGTATTTGGAGATGAAGGCGGCCATTTGGCCCATTTACTTTAATCTTCCACTACTGTGAATTAATATAGTGCATTGCAAAGACGAGATTGCAACTAATAGATAAATTGGATTGACTTTACTGGTGCTGTAATTTTTTGAAAAAGCATGCATTCAAATACCACATGGTAAATAAGACACACCTTGGCTGTTAACTAAACACTGCTAAGTCCAATTTGCATTCACCATCACTCTTTTAGCAGGATGACTCATAATCATGTTTGCCTGTCATTATATGATCTCTTAAATAATAACTGCTGTAAAGAGTTTCAACGCCTCCAAATGAAATCACTTTTGACTTACATTAGTATAAATGCTGGTTTGAATTTATTGAGAACTGCTATACAAAACTCAGTAAATGCACAAGTTCATTCTACCATTGAAACCTTCAGCATCCTGTGCCAGAACTGCTGTTGTGATGACAGGAGAATCACAGATGGAAACTAAACACTAGTGCAAAATTTACAGCTCAACAAGCCTGTCGAGCCCACACTGCAGCACCGATATTGGCTCAAGACAGTGAGGAAGATGGAATGAGAGGTTCAATGAAGCCTTGGAGCTTTGAACTTTGCTCAGCTCCTTGGGTTCCACAAGCTGGGCGGCAGGTCAGATTCACACTCGGTTCAACTTTACCTCACACAGCAGTTCGTCCTATTGGTTACATTGCTCATATCATTCCGAGTTTCAAACCCATTAAAATGACCCAACAAATGAGATAAACTTGCTGCTTTGTCCAGCCCTCTTTAGATGTTTTCCTTCGTTATGGCCTAACAGAAATAAACTCATATTGAAGCTTTAAAAACTCAACTACGGTCAGCACGTAGATGCAATGACAAGTATTTGTTTTTTTTCATTCATTTAACATGCACAATGCAGTAATATCATAAATATTTTATTTTCCTCACCTTTTCTCAGAAAAAAATCATTAAACATAAAACATATAGAGTTCACAATTTCATGTCAGAATTTGGTTCTAAATATGCGGTGCTGAAGTAAATATTTTCAAAGCAACATCACACTGATGCATTTTTCTTCCATTTCTCTTCATATTCCTAAATTAGGCTCAGATTTTCTTTAAATTCTCAACAAAATGATTCCTTCTGTTCACACTGTAGACGAAGCACATTACAGATGTTTACATGCACTATGATATATTTAGTGCATCTGACCTGCAACCTTCACCTCTTCATCTCTCCCCCCCCAGCCCCCCCCAACCAATGCTTTCCCTTTCCTCCCTTTCTGACCTAAGGAAGGGATTCTAACCCAGCAAGGACTTATCTGCCTTTATATTTCCAGTAACTTCTGATTTCGTGTGTCAGATTTCCAGAATTTGTAGCTCTTACCGACACACTTCATTGACATTTTCTCCCCACCTATTTCAGCTGGTTAAGATTTATTTTTTGCACTATTTGTACTGCGCCAATGTCCCCATTATTACCACCTAACACTTTTCCCACCAGGCTTCTACCAAAATTGTCTAATTTCCACATATAAAGAAGAAATATCATCTAAGACAAACTGAAGAATTAAATACTTTTCCTATGCCGCTGCACAGATGATATAAATGACATACACTATAATGAAAAAAGCTTTCAAATATTCAGACCATTTATTTTCGTTCTGATCAACTTACTTACAATGAATTTCTTACATGCTCAGCTTCCCCCACAACTCTATTTATATTTTTCCAGGCTCCACTACTTTCTTATATTTGAGCACATTTTCTTTGTCAGTTGCTGTGCGACGGTCCTTTGAATAGTTTGTCACATTTTCTTGGTTAATTTCTGACTCAGGTTTCCTTTGATGCTTTGGTTGTACCTTTTAGCACCTCAAGCTGTTTTCTTCCCTTTATCTTGGTCTCAATTTATTTCCTATTGCTCTTTAAGTCAGCCCTTATTGCCCACCTGCTCCTCGTTAAGCATAATCTACAGAATCTAACTTCCACACTGTTAAAATGAAGGAAGAAACAGACATGTGGTTTTCTTCCACTGGCCGTATTGATAGATATTAACATCTGACAGCATCTGAACCTCAGAAAATATCAGTGTATCAGCCTGATGCTTAGATCTTACCATCCAAATTCAGTGGAGTAAAGATGCAGAGCTACCATTACACATTGACATACTGTTAACCCATTGCAGAGTGTAATCCATTCACAATGTTCAGGATAAAGATAAGAGAACCATGTACCGATGTCATTCTTCCATTGAAGTTCTCTTATACTTCTCTGATTGAACAAAACCAATGCAATGGGCGTAATTTTCCATGCAACCCACCATGTGTTTTGCCATGGCGGAGCTGGCCAGCCACTTGCCAGCGGCAGGATTTCTGGTCCCGCCGTTGTCAATGGGGTTTCCTGTTAAATGCACCCCTTGCTGCCAGAAAGAATGCAGTGGGGGTGATCCGTTGGTGGTTCAGGAAAATCCTGCTGCTGCAAATGGCTGGAAAATTCTGGCCTCTTTGTTTTACAAAAATACAACTTAGAGTCTAGGGAAAAATTGAGATTCCGAGCTGCTGGTGTCTCCATTCAAAACATTTATTTTGCTTCATGGGTAGCACAGTGGTTAGCATTGCTGCCTCATAGCACCAGAGACCAGGGTTCAACTGTCTGTGCAGAGTCTGCATGTCCTCCCTGTATTTGTGAGAGTTTCCTTTAGATGCTCCAGTTTTCTCCCACCATCTGAAAGAGGTGCTGGTTTGATGCATTGTGCATGTTAAATTCTCTCTCAGTGTACCCCAACAGGCGCCAAAGTGTGGCAACTAAGGGATTGTCACAGTAACTTCATTACAGTATTAATGTAACCCTACTTGTGACTAATAAAGAAAGTTAACATAAGAACATAAGAACATAAGAAATAGGAGCAGGAGTAGGCCATCTAGCCCTTCGAGCCTGCCCCGCCATTCAATAAGATCATGGCTGATCTGTCGTGGCTCAGTTCCACTTTCCCGCCCTCTCCCCATAACCCTTAATCCCCTCTCTTATCAAGAACCCATCAACCCGCTTCTTAAAAATATTTAGCGAGGCAGCCTCCACCACTTCAACGGGCAGAGAATTCCAGAGATTCACCACCCTTTGTGTGAAGAAGTTCCTCCTCAACTCCGTTCTAAACCGCCTCCCCTTTATCTTGAGGCTGTGCCCCCTAGTCCTACTGTCTTTTTTGAGCGGGAAGAGTCTCTCCACCTCTATCCTATCCATCCCATTCATCATCTTATACGTCTCAATGAGATCTCCCCTCATTCTTCTAAACTCTAACGAGTACAACAGATTTTGTGGCAAACAATTAAACTGTCAGCATTTACCATCATTACTTGTGGAACTGAGAGCAACATCTGGTACATGTGCATTTGTAGTTAAATGCAGAAATCATCATCAATGGTTCCCCTTTCCTCGACTGGACATGGAACTCCCATTGAGAACAATCGTTGTGATCGCTGTTGTGAAATGATTCCTGTCTTTGTCCTGATGGGCAACTCTTGTCAGCATTTTTCAACTTCTGTATTATCAAGCAACTGTTAGTAAATAATTAACAGTATTTTCCATTACATGCTGAAGATTCCATAGATTTTTAACATTTTTAATCTCATTGCTTCTATATTATTCCCAATCTTTACTTGCTTTGCTGTACTTTGTTTTAAAAATGATAAAATCTGCTAGTCACTATTATCAAATAAATAGGTTGGACTAAAACCTGGTGTTGTCAGACTTTTTACTGTAGTCACTTCCTGGACAGCTGTTTGTAAGAATTCTTCAATGTGGTTGCCTACTCTGCCTGCTTGATGACTGCTGCTGGGCACCAGGGTTTCTGAGCTGGCATCCAAATGAAATTGAATATCAGGAAAGGTGAAATCCATGCCACAAAGATCAGTGAGCTTACTTTGAATTCAGTGGTGAGCGTGGTCATTTTATTGCTGACCACAAACTCCAAGTCATTGTGTTCCTTTTCCTTCTGAATGGAATCATTCCTCGAATGCAGTTTTGCAGCGATTATGCTGCTGGAGTTGTAATCCAAGGTCAGAAGTTCAAATCTCACCATGATAAATTGTGAAGTTTAATTTAATAAATCTGATACTTGCGGTATCAGAAAGAAAATGGTCACGATAGCTGTCTAAATCCAACTGTTTCATTTGTGCCCTTCAGGCAAGGTAACAGAAACCTACTTATTCCGGCCGACATGAAACCCCATGGTTTACTTCTAATGCTCTGAGAGAGACAAAGGGCAACCAATTAAAAACTGTCTTGCGTCAACCACATTCCTGGTCTGGAATAATTCCTTTTAAAAAGTCATGGACAAGTCGGGTGGCATGGTAGCACAGTGGTTAGCACTGCTGCTTCACAGCTCCAGGGATCTGGGTTTGATTCCCTGCTTGGGTCACTGTCTGTGTGGAGTTTGCACACTCTCCTCGTGTCTGCATGGGTTTCCTCCGGGTGCTCCAGTTTCCTCCCACAGTCCAAAGATGTGCAAGTTAAGTTGATTGGCCATGATAAAATTGCCCCTTAGTGTCCTAGGATGTGTAGTTTAGAGGGATTAGAGGGTAAATGTGTAGGGATAGGGCCTGGGTGCGATTGTGGTCAATGCAGACTTGATGGGGCGAAGGGCTTGTTTCTGCACTGTAGGGTTCTATGTTCTAAGTCACGGTGGCACAGTGGTTAGCACTGCTACCTCACAGCACCAGGGACCTGGATTCGATTCCCGGTTTGGGTCACTGTCTCTATGGTGTCTGCATGTTCTCCCCGTGTCTGCAACGGTTTTCTCTGGATATTCTGGTTTCCTCCCACAGTCTGAAAAACATGCAGGTTAGGTGGGCGGCACGGTAGCACAGTGGTTAGCACAGTTGCTTCACAGTTCCAGAGACCTGGGTTCAATTCCCGGCTTGGGTCACTGTCTGGGTGGAGTTTGCACATTCTCCTCATGTCTGTGTGGGTTTCCTCCGGGTGCTCCAGTTTCCTCCCAGAGTCCAAAGACGTGCGGGTTAGCTTGATTGGCCATGCTAAAAATTGCCCAAAGTGTCCTGAGATGTGTAGGTTAGAGGGATTAGTGGGTAAAATATGTAAGGATAAGGGGGTAAGGCCTGTGCAGGATTGTGGCCAGTGCAGACTCAATGGGCTGAATGGCCTCTTTCTGTACTGTAGGATTTCTATGGCTGTGCTAAATTCTCCCTCAGTGTACCTGACAGATGCACGAGTGTGACGACCAGGGATTTTCACAGTAACTTCATTGCAAGCCTGCTTGTGAAAGTAATAAATAAACAAAAAAAAAATTAATTTTGGACAGATGTAATCTTCACCATTTCTGCCTCAGCTCCACTCCTACTTCCGTGGGAAATTTAAACTATTTCTTGAGCAAAGGACACAAATCAATCCTATGACAAAAACAACAGAACAAAACTCAGAAGGGAAACCATTTGGCCAGGTTTCACCCTAATACCATTCTTGAAGCACTGAAATCTATCTTCAACACAAAATCTTCAGTTCAGTACTGCCTAGATAAGCTCCTCAGTAAGCATGACTAGTTTTCCAATACAAATTAGAAGCAAGTGTTGTTCCAAGTGGAGCTGAAACCAGTTAATTGGAGATGTGTGTTCAAAGTGAAACCATCCTACTTAGCAGACCAGCTATCTACAAGACAAACTCATCAATACCAATTCAAAGCTGCAGCCCGCCTGTATACAGATATATCTTACCAACAAACTCAAGGAAACCAAATTGGCTGGAATCCATTTTGAAGCTTCCTCATTGATAAAAAGATGAGTGCTCATTTGTATCTACGTAGCATTCACCATGAAGCATTGCCTATAATTCCATATTGCGCAAATTAGGTAGCTAATTAATAGGCGTGCAGTCCATGAAACATGGCTTTTGTGAAGCTTTTTCCCAATCAGGACCCCAATACGAGAAAGGTTTGTTACTATCATAAATAAATACGATGGAATGTTTGCAAATGCCTGGGATGAACACTTCAATCAAGAAATGCTTCTTTAATTCCATCTTGCTTTTTATTTTCTTTGTTTTTATTAGTGTCACAAGTAGGTTTACATTAACACTGCAATGAAGTTACTGTGAAAATACCCTAGTTGCCACACTCTGGCACCTGTTCGGGTACATAGAGGGAGTATTTAGCACGGCCAATGCACTGAACCAATGTCTTTCAGACTGTGGGAGGAAACCGGAACAAATCCATGCAGACACAGGGAGAACGTGCAGACTGCGCTTGAAGTGACCCAAGCCAGGAACCGAACCCAGGTGCCTGACGCTGTGAAAGAGCACTGCCAATCACTGTGCTGCACTGAAGACTTTAACCAAAAGCCTGCATCTCATGGAAATATTTCACGTGCAATGCTAGCGATCAGACTGTATGAGATCACAATTATTAACAAAAGAAAACAATAAACCACAAAAAAGAGACAATGCTAGCTGTACAGCCAGTTTATTGTCCAGCGCAACATGATTTCCATGGCAACCGCCAGTCAAAAGCTGGCAGCAATGGTCATCACCATGGATATTAGTAGGGCTAACCAATGAGAAGAGGCACCGACAGCACACACCTAATGAACCTGTATGAACACCATGTTCCCCTGACTATACTGATATTATTTTGTAATTAAATGTGTTTTGTAGCCAATTTATTTTTCTTGTCATTCAGCAGCTTCTTTTATCTGGCATAATTGCTCCACGACAAATGTAATTATTAACTCACAACTATATTCTGGTCTTTGCATCAATGTAATCAACTGTTTCAAGTTGTTATTGCTGGGGGAGACTGAACAATCGTACTGTAACACAATAACGACAGAAGAAATTAAAACTCAGGCATAAATCGTACAGTATTATATCACCTTTGGGGTTAGTAATTTGTCAAGGTAATGCCTTTTCAATGAAATCTTTCAGTAATCACCTATTCAAGCCGCTAAAAAACACAGGGATCGTCTGAACAGACTTAAAACTATACAAAGTAATTAAATCCGAATTACAAACAAATCCATTTTAATTCCTCGTCGCAAGGAAAGTGCTGTGGATCTGTCCAGCGAGACTTCACAGGGCTTTCACAGAATCTCATGATTTTCACAGGCAGTAGGCCATTCAGCCCACCAGATAAACTGGATTGACCAGTTTACCTCCCGCCATTCTCCTGCCTTCTCTCCATAATCCTGCACGCTGATCCTTTACAGATAACAGTCCAATTTCGTCTTGAATGTCTCAACCGAATCTGCCTCCATCACACTCCCAGACAGTGCATTGAAGACCTTATCCACTCACTGCATGAAAATAACTTTTCTTGTGTCGTTTTTGCTTCTTCTGCCAATTACATTAAATCTGGGCCCTTGCCTTCTTGATCCCACTTAAATGTGCTGGTGGAAACCCAGCTACCATGACAATTTTAAACATGATGCAATTTCAGCCCACATGACCAAATGTTTATGTCATGTCTTCTGGTTCTCAGAAGTTCAAATAATCACACTTTTAGACTCAAATGCTGGAAGCTTTAGATATAATGCCTGAGCTCTCCATTTAGCTGGTGAACTGATATATCGTTGCATGGCAACAGATTGCATGGATGTACATTCTCAACACAATTAGTTCTTAGCTCTTTATGAATAATATACAGTCAGTTCCTGTTTTGAGTGGCCTCATTCAACATTATTTTGCATTAGTGCTGCATATGTTGGGGCGGCACAGTGGTTAGTACTGCTGACTCAATACACCAAGTACACGGGTTCCATTCTGGCCTTGGGTGACTGTCTGTGTGGGGTTTGCATGTGATGTGAACAGGAGAGTCAGATAGGCAAGTGATGAGTGAGAGTTGACCAGAAAGAAAGAGAGAGAGGGAGAGAATGTAGGAGATCCACTTTCACAGACTTCATTAATGAACACAAAAGGTAGTGTTTAATAAGAATTGTACAGCAGCCTCATGGCTGTAGCCAGCTTCCACAACGATCCTTTGTCTAGCTGCCTCTCTCACTATTAGGTGATCCCCTACTGATCACACACCCCATGTGTCCCTTGCTCTGCTGTGTTGCCCTTAAACGGATAATCACTACATTCCTCCCCCTTTACGTCCTTTATACAATCTTTAACAACTAATTCACTCAGTTCTAAATACTAACTAAACATTATGGGTGGGATTTTACAGCCCCGCTCAAGCGGAACCAGAAATTTCTGCCCAAAGTCAACGGACATTTCTGATGTCCTTCCCTCGTCCGCTCCAATTCTGTGGTGGTGGCGGTGGCGGTGGCGGTGGTGGTGGTGGGGGGGGGGGGTAGAATTGTGCCATATGAATTGGACAATTATAAATCGAGTCTTTGAGGGAATTTTCTGTTCCTCGCAGAGCAGCACAATTCTGTTGTCTGAGATGCTTCTACAGGATTGATGTTAACAGGAATGGCCATAATGGGCACCTCTTCTGGCACAGGTGATTCATCACTATTTGCTTCCACAGCGACATCAGTTATGTCAGTAACAGGACGTTCAAGTACTTTGGTGAGTGTGTGTTTGAAAACATTTCTTGATGATAGCACTAACTGCTGGAGCATCTCATTACTCCTCAAGTGGTCCACGTGTTTACGAATGATCCATCCTTCCATGTCCACTTGATACAAAAGGGTCTTAAATTTAATAATTCCGGTGATCCAGTTTGATCCACGACCAAAGTTACCCATGTATACAGTTTCCATTTACCTTAAAATATCGTGCTGTACTACGTAAATCATGGCTTGCTTTCTGATTACTTTAGCTGTCTTCTACCCTCCCTAGCAAAATTGGAAATATGAGGCTCAGTCTTATTCTCAGACAATGCGTCATCAGCAGTTCTGCTAGTGGAATTCCCGTGTTGAGTGTGCAGTAGTTGATAGCTGAGGAGGAAGAGAGATTTTAGTCTCTCAAATTCCTCTTGACAGTTTCTTGTGGCACAGTGGACAGGGTTCGATTCTTAGCTTGCGGGTCACTGTCTATGTGGAGACTGCAAGTTCCCCCCATGTCTGCATGGGTTTACTTTGGATGTTCCAATTTCGTCCCACAGTCCAAACTACGTGCTGGTTAGGTGCATTGGCCATGCTAAATTCTCCTTGTATCCAAACAGGCACCGGAGTATGGCAGTGAGGGGATTTTTGCAATAACTTCGTTGCAATGTTAATGTAAACCTACTTGTGACAAATAAGTAAACATTAAAGACAGAGGATGAGAAGCGGGGAGGGTCGGCAACAGAGAGAGAGAGAGAATTGGTGAGAGAGAGAGAGAGATTTGGTGAAGAGGATAGGATAGAGGTGGAGAGACTCTTCCCGCTCAGAAAGGACAGTAGGACTAGGGGGCACAGCCTCAAGATAAAGGGGGGGCGGTTTAGAACGGAGTTGAGGAAGAACTTCTTCACTCAAAGGGTGGTGAATCTCTGGAATTCTCTGCCCGTTGAAGTGGTGGAGGCTACCTCGCTAAATATTTTTAAGACGCGGGTTGATGGGTTTTTGATAAGAGAGGGGATTAAAGGTTATGGGGAGAGGGCGGGAATGTGGAACTGAGCCACGACAGATCAGCCATGATCTTATTGAATGGCGGGGCAGGCTCAAAGGGCTAGATGGCCTACTCCTGCTCCTATTTCTTATGTTATTAAGTTCTTAAGACAGAAATTGCAGCAGACAGAGCTGGCCAAAGAGAAAGGGGGTGAGTCAGCAGGAGAGAACAGGAGGCAAATTGAAAGGATTAACATATTTCTTCTATATTTTCAAATTTTAATTAAAAAGTTGTTTCAACAAGGGTTGGCATGGTAGCAAAGTGGTTAGCACTGCTGCTACACAGTGCCAGGGACCCGGGTTCAATTCCTGGCTTGTGTGGAGTTTGCACATTCTCCATGTGTCTGTGTGGGTTTCCTCCGGGTGCCCCGATTTCCTCCCACATTCTGAAAGATGTGCTGATTAGTGCATTGATTCGAACAGGCGCCAGACTGTGGCGACTAGAGGAATTTCACAGTAACTTCATTGCAGTGTTAATATAAGCCTTAATTGTGACTAACAAATAAAATACACTTTAAAATTTACCTTACTTTAAATATATGAAATTAGAATTGCACAGTGTTTTTAACTTGCAGCGTGTAATGCTTTCATTTTTTTGCTGATGGGAAATATCCTACATAACTACAGCTTTCGCATTGGTTATAAAGGCTTGCTTACAGTTGTTTCACTTCAAATTGCACTTTTCAGAGACACAGCTACAAAGTGAAAGCTTGCAGTAACAATATAAAAGTGCTTGTGAAGGGCACCTTTTAAGTTCCTGAACAGTTGCAGGCAGTGAACAGACTTTGCCCCATGTGCGTTAGAAATGCCATGCATGCACAACAGATATTTCAAGAGACTGCTCCAACATATCCAACTTCAATAAAATCTCACCAGGAAGAGCCATCCCAGAGTAGGACCAGGAATTGTTCTCATGCATGCAAAGCATAACAAACCAGAGCATTCTTTACCACATGAGTAAATGGGCAAGGGGGGCTGGATATTTGCTTTCACTTACAAAGTCTCGGTGCTTTAGCGCACCGCTCATCTGGAAATCCTGCTCTGGGGAAGACTCAGAACCTAGAACGTGTACGGCCTGCCCCCTTGGTCAGAGAGTGGACAGTCTCTCTTTAAAAGGAACTTGGGCCGTCTTCTTTCACTGAACTGGAGCGGCCATTCTCATCAAACTGGTATTTGTAAGAAATACACTGGAGGTGGGACAGGGCCGAAGGTCAGATTACAAATGTTGAAAGAAAGCAAGACAGGTGGAGGTTTGATATTTTGTCAGAGCAAAGTTTGAAATCTAGCCTCTATCCCAAATCTTACTTTGAATCAAACGCAGTTAGTTTGTGGCAACACATACATTGTGGTAATTGATCATTGCCCTTGGCCACTGAAGAGATCAGGCTATAACAGCTTTAATGTGCTCACAGTATCTCATTTGAGTGCTTCAATCACTTGTCTTCTGAAAATAATGGGGAAAGTACAGGTGTTCTGGCAATGTTTTTAAAATGCCTAATACAGCTTTTCTTTTTGGTTGCAATTAATTTCAATCCCCCTGAGCTTGCTTCATTCCAGGCCTTCCTGAAAATTCATCATAATGGCAAAATAACAGCATAATCATTTCTAAAGTTTATACTCTCATGTCTTCCAGCAAATCCATCTGGGAGGCTCATAATAATGATTCTGAGCTAAAGTGGGAGCACTGTAACACGCTTCCTCTACTGGGATTTAACTACTTATACCATGACTTAATGAAGATCCGACTACAAAAACCTGCAATTTTAATTGAGGAACGAAGACTTACTTCAGCACATTATGTAGGTGCACGTATACAAGTTGCCAGATTCAATCGTTATGTAAAGAGTCCCTCAGTGGAACACAGGATCTAAACTAGAAGTATTGGTTACAGCAATTCTGTCATTGTAAGCCATCTTGAGAAATTATGTTTCTTTTAAAAAAAAGTCACCATTTGCCTAAATAAACTAGCTCACAGCACAATTATCTGGATTGAAGAGATGCTGTTCAAACATCAAGAGGCTGAAGGAGGAGAAAAATGTAATATTTTGAAACGCCTGAAATAATTTTCAATACAGAATCGATGCAGATCATCAATCGTGTGGTTCTTACATGATCAGTGCCTCGGGGGACACATTGTTCATATCTGCTCCAATAAATGACAAACCACAAGCTGGAATTCTCTCATGGTAAACATAAAGTAGTCATCTAGAAATACTACATTAGAACAATATAAATCTAATGAAGCATTGGGACTTATCGCATGCATGCAATGCTGTCCTGACGAATCTCAGAGAATTAATCTAAATCCACTTTGCCATTTCTAACAAGTGGCATCCATAATCTAAATCAGCCCAAAGGTAGCACTGTATTTCAAAACTAAAATTCCAGAAAAACTGGCATCTGTTTTATTAATTGCAGAGCTCTTTACAGATCATGTTAAAAGCATAGTGGAGATTTTGGAAGCCACTTTGTTTACATTTGCAACTCCTTGTCTCATAGATAGACAATGCATAATTAAATGTAAAAAATGTATCTCAATGCGTATAAAGAGAATACAGGTCAGTCAATGTTGCACTGTTCACAAAATCATGAATCGCATTATGGTTAGGTTCATTTGCAGAGATCAGCTCTTACCACTGGACATCAGACAAAACTGGCCAGAGATTTTTAACAGGACAATAGCGTAATTTTTTTAAAATTAGCTTCCACCTCCCAGAGCCACAACAAATGCCCAACCACACTATAACAACAAGTGATGCCACGACGGCAGAGTGACCATTCATATTTGCTCTCCATGCTTTATACATGATGTGGAGATGCCAGCGTTGGACTTAGGTGAGCACAGCAAGCAGTCTCACAACACCAGGTTAAAGTCCAACAGGTTTATCTGGAATCACGAGCTTTCAGAGCGCTGCGCCTTCATCAGGTGAGTGATGAAAGACCTGATGAAGGAGCAGCGCTCTGAAAGCTTGTGATGCCAAATAAATCTGTTGGAGTCTATCCTGATGTTGTGAGAATTCTTACTCTGCCTGCACTTTGTACTGTGTAAGGCTCAGGTAATTACTTGAGTTCCCATTGAACACATCAGTCAGGGATAAATGCTGGTGTAAAAACAATGATCCACACTGCTGTATTAATAACAAAAAAAAAATGCTTTTACCTGAACATGTCACCGAGGCCCTTCAACATTCCTTTCTTCGCTTTATTCTTTTCTTTGTCCTTTTCCTTGTCTTTTTTCTTTTCTCTCTCTTTCCCAGCCTTGTCTTTCTTTCTCTCCTCCTTGGTCCTGGAGCCATTGACCTGTTTCTCCATTGTGCTTGTCGGATGTCCACCAGCGAGCGATGGCTGATCGCTAGCTGTTGATACAGACTCTCTGCCTGATCTAGAGCTCTCCTCTGTGTCCTCTTCCACTGTGAGCCAAAGACAAGAAATTTACTATTGCCAAACATAAATTTTAATCACTCAGACAACTATTAAGTTTCAAGTTTATTTATTCGCATCACAAGTAGACTTACATTAACACTGCAACGACGTTATTGTGAAAATCCCCTAGTCGCCACACTCCGGCGCCTGTTCAGGTACACTGAGGAAGAACTTAGCATGGCCAATCCACCTAACCAGCACATCTTTCAGATTGTGGGAGGAAACTGAAGCACCTGGGGGAAACCTGTGCAGACACACGGAGCACGTGCAGACTCTGCACAGACAGTGACCCAAGCCAGGAATTGAGCCAGGTCCCTGGATCTGTGAGGCAGCAGTGCTAACCACTGTGCCACACGATGCCCCAGAAATCAACTTCCCATTTCAGAAACCAACACTTTGGAACTGGCAGTAATAGTTTAGGTTTTTCCCTTGGCATCATGGTTAACCTTCAGGTTGTGAGTAATGATTAGAGATACCACTTCAAAGACAATATCTTTCGTGGTTGTTGCCCAATTTTTTTCTCCAAATTGCCCTCTTTCCCTTCTTTTTTTGTAGGCTCTTCCATAGGCTTTGTTCACTCTCTTCTACTGCACCCAGTCTTGAGTTGCAGATGTAGACAGTGATGTTAGCAAGTGAATTAAACTTTGGGATATGACCAAGTTGTGCCCAACTTTGCACTGGTCCATGGGTGTACTTTGCTGAAGGATCCACAGCATGATAACCAAGATGCGAGGAGGCTTGCTGACAGCCCCTTTCTGAGCCAACTTCAGTTCCCTGCCCTCCTAGTTCAACAAAAGAACTGGGCACACAAATTTATTGTTTGAATGACTCTTGTTGCTCCTGCCTCCAGAGATGGCCCAGTTGGTGGTATTCTCAGCTGCGTGTCAGAAGGCTGACAGTTCAAGTCGCATGCACCATAATCTGTCGGGGCTAAGCTTGAGTGCAGTGCTGAGCTGCAGGCTGCCAGATTAATCACCAAACTGAGACCCAGTCTATCAGGGCTAACAAATTTGATTGAATTTTTTGAGCATGTCATCAAGTATGTCGATGAGGGTAGCACAGTTGACGTAGTTTACATGTGTTTCAGCAAAGCCTTTGACAAAGTCCCACATGGGAGACGTATTAAGAAGGTTAATGCACATGTGATACAAGGTGATCTGACAAGGTGGACTCGTAATTGGCTTAGCGGTAAGAGACAGAGGTGATGACAGATGACTGCTTTAGTGACTGGAGGTCAGTAACCAGTGACATGCCACAGGGATCCATGCTGGGCTCCCTACTGTTCGTCATTTATATAAATAATGTAGATGACTATGTGGGAGGTAGAATCAGTAAGTTTGCCAATGACACAAAGATTGGCCAGGTGTTACCAGTGAGGTTGAGTGTCTTGGGTTACAGGAAGATACATACGAGATGGTCAAACCGGCAGACAAGTGGCAGATGGAATTTAACCCTGAAAAGTGTGTGTGGGTTGATGCACTTTGGAAGGAGTAATTTAACAAGGAAGTATACTATGAAAGGTCTAACACTGGGAAGTTCCGAAGAACAAAGGGACCTTGGCACGTTTGTCCATAGATCTCTGAAGGTGGAAAGGTTAATAGGGTGGTGAAAAAGGCATATGGCACACTTGCCTTTATCAATCAGGTTATAGATTACAAAAGCAGAGAGGTCATGATGGAGTTGCATAGAACTTTGCTGAAGCCACAGCTGGAATACTGTGTGACATTCTGGTCACCATATTATGGGAAGGACATGGGTGCACTGGAGGTGGTGCAGAGCAGATTCACCAAAATGTTGCCTGGAATGGAGCATTTAAGTAATTAAGAGGTTGGAAAGGCTTGGGTATTTTCTCTGGAGCACAGAAGATTGATGAGTGACCTGATTGAGGTATTCAAGATTGTGAGAGGCATGGACGGGGCAGCTATTTCCCCCTTGTTGAAGAGTCAATTAGAGAGACACAAGTTAAAAGTGAGGGGTGGGAGGTTTAGGGGGGGATTTTAGGTAAAACTTCTTTACCCAGAGGATGGTGAAGGTCTGGAATGCACTGCCTGGGAGGGTGGTGGAGGCAGAAATGCCTCACATCCTTTAAAAAGTATCTGGATGAGTACTTGGCATGCCATTACATTCAAGGCTATGGGCAAAGTACTGGCAAGTGGGATTAGGTGGGCAGGTCAGGGCCTATCATGCATTGGTGCAGCCCCAATCGGCTGAATGGCCTCTTCTGCACTGTAGTATTCTGTGATTCCGGTAGAGGTGAAGAGCCCATGGTTCTAACTGAACTGAAGTAGGGATTTGCTCTGGAGTCCTGACCAACACTTAGGCCACAAACAGCACCACCAAACACTTCCAGTTTGTTGGATCTTGCATTATTGGTTGATATAAAAGTGCAGGCTCTTTCTTCCTTTTTCCATTACTGAAGTTGTAATTTCCCAGCGGCTTACTGTACAGCTTTCCTGTGACTTTCTGGCAGTGGATTTTGGCCTGAAAAGCTCCGATTATTTCACTGTGTTGTATCAGTTAATAAAAACACAGAAATGGGTGGGGGGTGGGGGGTAGATTCTGATAAGTTTCTTTTATGCTGCATCATGATCTAAACATGGCAGTTGCCTCCGATGCATGTGTGGTGCTCAATCAGTTGCTCCTGAAAATAAGCTTGATGGGCTTGCTGAAGCCAACTGCCAGAACAATGCATTTCATTGCTTTTCCCCAGTTACCACCCTGAAACACTCAGTTAACTGTGCAAATCCCACATATCAAGAACTATCATGTGTCTTAGTGCATTATAAAATGGGCAAAGGGCATTTAACATAGCCAAAGCCTTGTGTGTTTTTAAACATAAAGGGAGGCCAAGGAAGCTTTTAAACAAAAATCATTTGAGGGATGTAAGTGTTGATGACTAGGCCAGCATTTACTGCCCATCTTAAATACCGACGTGGAGGTGGTGATGAGCACCAGGATTTTGACCCAGCAACCATGAAGGAACGGCGATATATTTCCAAGCTAACAACAAAAACTTGGGTCTATATAGTACATTTCATATAGTAAAATATCCCAAGGTACTTCAAAGGAACACTAATGAACAAAATGAAATGTGGTCAAAGGCTTGTTCAATGAACTAAGTTTTAAGAAGCATCTTAAAGGAGGTGGAGAGTTTTGGAAGCAAATTCCAGAGTTTAGGGCCTAGGACACTGATAGCAAAGCCAGCAATGGTGGATGATATGCAAGTGGCCAAAATCGGAGGAACACTCCATTTAAAGGGAGGGTCAAAAATCAAAGTTCTTAAAAATCACAGGAATAGATCAGATGAGCTTTTTTGTTGCTGTAATGCTGTTATGCCACCATGAGTAAACTGCAGTATATAATGAGAAAACAACAAAGTAAACATAGTATAAAGCATCACTACACCATGGTCACATATGAACATAAGAAATAGGAGCAGGAGTAGGCCGTCTAGCCCTTCGAGCCTGCCCCGCCATTCAATAAGATCATGGCTGATCTGTCGTGGCTCAGTTCCACTTTCCCGCCCTCTCCCCATAACCCTTAATCCCCTCTCTTATCAAGAACCCATCAACCCGCGTCTTAAAAATATTTAGCGAGGCAGCCTCCACCACTTCAACGGGCAGAGAATTCCAGAGATTCACCACCCTTTGAGTGAAGAAGTTCCTCCTCAACTCCATTCTAAACTGCCCCCCCTTTATCTTGAGGCTGTGCCCCCTAGTCCTACTGTCTTTTTTGAGCGGGAAGAGTCTCTCCACCTCTCTCCTATTCATCATCTTATATGTCTCAATGAGATCTCCCCTCATTCTTCTAAACTCTAACAAGTACAAGCCTAGTTTATTCAGCCTCTCCTCATAGCTCAACCCCCTCAACTCCGGTATCAGCCTAGTAAACCTCCTCTGCACTCCCTCCAAGGCCAAAATATCTTTGCGCAGGTGCGGCGCCCAAAACTGCACACAGTACTCCAGCTGCGGCCTCACCAATGCCCTATACAGCTGCAGCAAGACCTCCCTACTTTTATATTCAATCCCCCTCGCTATGAAGGCCAGCATCCCATTCGCCTTCCTGACCACATGCTGCACCTGCAAGCTGGGTTTTTGCGACTCATGCACAAGGGCCCCAAGGTCCCACTGCACCGTCGCCTGCTGCAGTTTTTCGCCACGTAAGTAATAGTCCTTCCTACCATTATTCCTACCAAAGTGGACCACCTCACACTTGCCAACATTAAATTCCATTTGCCATTTCCTGGCCCATTCACCCAGCCTATCTAGATCCTTCTGCAGACTCTCCACACCCTCCGCACAATTTGCCGTTCCCCCAATCTTGGTGTCATCAGCAAATTTCGACACCCTACACTCGGTTCCCTCCTCCAGATCATCTATATAAATGGTAAAAAGCTGAGGCCCCAGCACCGACCCCTGGGGCACTCCACTAGTCACCATCCTTGTACTCGTTAGAGTTTAGAAGAATGAGGGGAGATCTTATTGAGACGTATAAGATGATGAATGGGATGGATAGGATAGAGGTGGAGAGACTCTTCCCGCTCAAAAAAGACAGTAGGACTAGGGGGCACAGCCTCAAGATAAAGGGGAGGCGGTTTAGAACGGAGTTGAGGAGGAACTTCTTCACTCAAAGGGTGGTGAATCTCTGGAATTCTCTGCCCGTTGAAGTGGTGGAGGCTGCCTCGCTAAATATTTTTAAGAAGCGGGTTGATGGGTTCTTGATAAGAGAGGGGATTAAGGGTTATGGGGAGAGGGCGGGAAAGTGGAACTGAGCCACGACAGATCAGCCATGATCTTATTGAATGGCGGGGCAGGCTCGAAGGGCTAGATGGCCTACTCCTGCTCCTATTTCTTATGTTCTTATGTTCATCCGCCAATCCAAATAGCACCCGTTGACCCCCACTCTCTGCCTCCTATTTGACAACCAATCCTCTATCCACGCTAACACCCTACCCCCAACTCCATGTCCCTCGACCTTCTGCAATAACCTCTTGAGGTACTTTGTCAAACGCCTTCTGAAAATCCAGAAAGACCACATCCACCGGCACTCCTCTATCCACCGCCCTAGACACATCCTCATAGAACTCCAGTAGATTTGTCAGACACGACTTCCCTTTAATGAAACCGTGCTGCGTCTGCTCTATCAAGCAATTCCCTTCAAGGTGCCTTGCAATTTCCTCCTTAATGACGGATTCTAACATTTTACCTACCACAGACGTTAAACTAACTGGCCTATAATTCCCCGCCTTTTGCCTGGCACCCTTCTTAAACAACGGCGTAACATTAGCCGTTTTCCAATCCTCCGGCACTTCCCCAGAATCCAGCGACGTCTGGAAAATAACCACCAAGGCATCCACTATCACCTCCGCCATTTCTTTCAGAACCCTCAGATGCATTCCATCCGGTCCTGGGGACTTGTCCACAACAGCCCCTCCAGTCTGTCGAGCACCGCCTCTCTAGTAACAGTAATGTCATCGAGACCCTCCAGTCCTACCACCTTTCCATCACTAACACCCGGCAAATTATTCACGTCCTCCTCCGTGAAGACAGAAACAAAAAAGTTATTCAATACCTTAGCCATATCCCCATCCCCTACCACTAGGTCCCCTTTCTCATCCTCTAAAGGACCAACGTTCACCCTAGCCAGCCTCTTCCTTTTTATATATTTATGAAAACTCTTGCTATCCTTTTTTATATTAAGCGCTAGCCCAGCTTCATAGTTTCTCCTACCCTTCTTTATCAACTTCTTTGTCAATCTTGTTGACATTTAAACCAGTTATCAAATGTCAGTTATCAAATGTCGGAATAGACTATACGCAGAAGTAGTAAATTCCAACTCATTGACGCATTCAAAAGGGAACCAGGTCAATTTCAGATTTACCAAGAGGAAGACAAATTACGTTTGGGTAGGACATAAAGAAAAAATTCAGACTAGTTTCTGAAAGTGACTTGATTAATAACAGCAAATTGGATGGGTTGAACCACTCTATTTTCATGTTCCTTTACTTTTAGTTGTACTTTCAGTCAAGGATCAATTAATTGTGCCTTTCCTGCTCACTTGTATTACTTCAATACTTTCCCAACTGGTCATCCATTGGTCATAATCTCCAATTTATCTAAACTTCTGTTGCAAATACCTCACTGTGCCCCACTTATCCATCAGTCCTATTCTCACTGAACTACATTGACTCCACATCCACAAATGTTAAACATTTTCCTTCATCCTTAAATCATACAATTATCTAACCCCATAAGTCTTTCAATACTTTCTTTCACTCTTTAATTCCACCGATCCTACATATGCCTCACAGGAATTCATTTTGAGCATCTTTTCACCACACCACTAAAAGCATAAGCCCTCAGCTACCTGAGTCCTAGTCTCTGGAATTTCTTCCTGAAAGTCCTGGTCCTTCAATACTTTCCCTTCCTTGGAAAACCTAAAAAAAAACTGTTTGATCAATCTTTTGCTTGTCCATCTTGTGAACTGCAATGTGTACTTTCTTTCCTGAGGTTTACATGCTGTCAGCTTAGATGAGAACCACAGTACCCAGTCAATATCAGAACTTTGGCTACTCCACCCAATATGACATGGGTCTCATTTTCACAACTTCGTTCAAAGCTTTGATTTGTTATTTGGAGGGAGAAGCAAGCAATTTGTGCCACCACTGTTTTACAGATTGCAGAAACATAAAAACTCAAAAGGATGTGAAATTAGCTGAATCTAAAGAGTTGGCAACAGCTCAAAAATGTTTCCCCAAGTCTCTGCAACTGACGGTATTGAAAATTAAATTTAAAAAAACATGGGAAGATTGTAAAAAGCTGGCAAATCTACCAAAGACAGACTGAAGTAGTGCAGACTTAATTGTAATAGTTCTGAAGCAGAGCCAAGAACAGTGTCAAAGGAATATCGTCGAGTGAATAAATCAAATGGACATAAAAAAGCCTCATTATCTACATGAACTGTACCAATTGGTGGGGCACAATCAGACTGTTAGTGAATTCCTCACTGGTTTAAGAATAATTTAATCACAGAATATTTTCTGAGTGAAGTGAAATTTGTGTGTTGATAGCATTCTATTGTTTATGGAGACAGGATTCTTTTCCCCCTTTTAGCATCAGTCATTTTTACTGAGGTTCTTGCGAACATCAAAACAAGTGAACATCCCTCATAACTTAGGCCATAAACAACAACGTTTAAGCTTCAGCTAAATACATATTTTGGTAGGTCTGAAATGAGAAGCTAATGGTTCAGAATCCTGCTAATGTATCTTGATCCTAATGATTTGCTCTCAAGTAACAAACGAAAAATTGTAATCGCAACTCTCCTAGGGCTCTTGAAATGTACAAGTTCAAACACTTCTCTTCCTTTGATCCTGATAATTTTAACTGGTAACTACAACTGCTGTCATTGCCAGTGTAAAGAACGAAGCATTGATTCTCAAATAGAATAATGGCACTGTCTGTATTCAAGAGGACGAGATTCAAGAGGACGAGATTCAAGAGGACGAGAAATGAACTGGTGTCCATTGCAAGGGTTGCATGTTGGTTGGGTCTTTCTGGGCTTTTTAAGAAATTCAAAGTTTGTGTTTCAACAGGTAGGATAAACAACCGTTAAAATCAATTAATTGATGTTTTGGAAGCTCTATTCCTCCAAATCACGAACATATCATCCTGTAAAAGTTTGGCACAGCCTCAAGAATGCAATAAGTGTTTACTGAAACACACGCTTTTTCATCTCAAACTCTGCTAGATTTCATGATGAAAACCATGCATGCACTCAAAATTCTATTTCTGCATTGAGCTCATAGGATTTATTTTATTTTATTGCATTAAGTTTAGCCAGAGGACAAAGTTCAAATCGGATCATGCTGAGGAAATGCATTGAAGATTTAGACAACTTCCTTGCTGCCTACTCAAATGTCATTGCACATCAAGTTTTCAAAAAAGTCATTTTTGCACAATTAACTAACAGTTGGTGTTAACCATAGAAAACATTTAAATCCACACTTGAGAACTTAAAGAGGAACTAATGCCCAAACCATCAACAACCTTCTTTTGATACCTTTCCATTTATCCCTCAAGACATCCAGAACACACTGCAAGGGTCAGATTACATTGTGTAACACCCTACATTTATGACCAAGTTAAAACTGACAATATCAGAACAATAACATGACAGTGCTATTCCCACAATGTTCTGGCTAGCCATCTAACATCATTTTGTTCCACTTTTAAAACCACTTCCAACTGGCTGCAATCCAGGGAGGTATAAGTATTTCACTGCCAGGATATAAAATCACATTAAGATGTACTCCAGGCATTATACAATAAGATTACCATTACCAAATTGTGCCTTCAGTGAAAGGAATACATGGATTAATTTGATACAAACATAACCAATTTGCCTGATCACATTCAGTTTCATCAGAAATAATTAGAATGAACCTTTCTACCAATGGCTTCGACTGGAGCGTCCAACATGCACAACAAAATTGCAAAGTCAAAGGACCCTCCTCTGGAAAACAACAATGGAAACATTGTTTGCTTGAAGCCTATCCCCAGCTTATTGCCAAACTGTACCACAACTCAATCACAGACAGCGAGGGTGATTTTTGACACTTATTTGAAACAGTGATGAAATCTGTGGACAGACCATGTTTCCTGTCAGAAGCCAACAAAGAGAATCTGGAACCATTTTGGCTCTGGCTTCATTTGAATGGCATTAAGCAGATGTAGGCTTCTTCATCCTACTCCGCCTCGCTGCACAAGAATTGCTTATTATTTACAGCACAGAAACAAGTAATTCTACCCAACAGGTCAGTGGTGTTTATGTTCCATGTAAATATGTTCCACAAGGGGAGGTGATAGCCTAGTGATATTTTCACTAGATTATTAATCCAGAAACTCAGCTAAATGTTCTGGCCACCCAGGTTTGAATCCTGCCACGGCAGATGGAATTTTAATTAAATAAAAAATATCTGGAATTAAGAATCTACTGATGACCATGAAACCACTGTCGATTGCTGAAAAAATTCATCTGGTTCACTAATGTCCTTAAGGGAAGGAAATCTGCCGTCCTCATCTGGTGTGGCCTCCATATGACTCCAGTGTCACAGGCAACCGCCTTCTGAAATGGCTTAACAAGCCACTTAGTTCAAGGGCAAGTAGGGATGGGCAATGAAGGCTGGCCAGCCTGCAATGCCCATATCTCACAAATGAATTAAAAAAAGCCACTTCTCACTCCACTTAATCTCACCATATCGACAGGACCTTCTATTCTTTTCTCTTTCATACACTTACCTGGCTTCACCTCGATTGCTAACGGCCTCAGCCACTACACCACATAACTACTTACTCTCTGTGATATAGAGGTTTCTCCCAAATTTTGCCTTTTCTTGAATGAGTAGGCTATGCAATACAAATGGATTGAGGGCAGGTGGTGCAAGCATCTGTGTGAGGAAAAGAGGGCCTACAAACAACAGATTTGAACAATAAAACAGCCTCTCATTGGAAACAAGGTGCTCTTCTGCTTGCCCAGTTGCAAACCTGTCTGAAAAACGCACCCTCCCCCCCTCCAATTTCCAATGACAAACGAAAACAAAAATTGCTGGAAAAGCTCACGAGTTCAGGCACCATCCATGGGAAGAAACAAGCTACTCGCTTTGCAAGTGAGAAAGAGAAAGCCAGCAAAACGTTTAACGTGTACGTTACAAATAAAATTGCACAAACTACACCGTGTTGCAATGATCAAGTTAGCAACTAAGCTCACTCAAAATCCTTCCTCCCACCTACCCCCACCCCCACAGCCAAGGCGAGGACTTAAAAAAGAAAATCAGTTTGAGCATGTAACTAAGCATCAATAATTAGGTCATTCCAATAGGCTTGCGACCTGAATAGGTTATTGGAGTCAATTACTTTACGTACATGTTTCCATCCCTTCATCATCTTCTTCTTCTTCTGCAGGTTTGTCGTATGATTTGTCAATGGCAGCCCGGAAACTTTCATTGCAACCGCGGCCTCGGATGATTCGTGGTCGCGGACGGTGGAAGGGAATGTCACTATTCAGTGTTACTTCAGCAACTGCTGTCTGCAGACTTTCCAACGAGCTTGATTTCTTCAGCCCTAAGGAAGGCCCAACATCCCTGGTCGAGGAGCCTTTGAGGTCAAGATACAAAAAGTATTATAATTAAATTTGCTTTGGCAGCTGAGGACCAAGATCTGGATATTTGATTATTCATCTCTGGCATGTGACTCCCCAGGGATTTATGCACAATTCAGATAATGTTCACTGTACTCATTTGTGGACGGCTGCAGATTTATTGCTTTGAAGAGGGATGGGAGCATTTTAGCATAGTCATGGAACGTGACAGGTCAGCAATGCTGCACAAATGCTGTTCATAGAAAAACACAATAAAGAAATGCTGAGACTGGAGTGCTCAGTTTGAATCCTTTAAAAAGCTGGTTTGACGTTTACAGCTCACAAGATATAAATTAAAATGCTGGAAAGCAGGCTAAAGCCGACCTTTGACATTACCCAAGTGTTTGGTTACTGATTGAAATACCTGTCCATTGGCTAATTGAACCATTAATTGTTACCTCATTAAAGTCTGGTCTCAGTTAAATGGCACCAGCTTTCCAAAGTCCAAGTAAACATTACAAGGAGCTCAGAAACTACAGTTTCTCAAGAACATGAACTTCAAGTGCAAGAACATGTTTATACTTGTCATAGTATTCTACGGGGACGGTCATTTGGGTTATGATCCTATACTCCCATCATACAGTAAAAGCAATGATGGATTACATAAATAAGCTTGGTAATGCTGCAGTTGGGTGGTCATAGACAGGGGCTACGGTGTGGCACAACAGAATACTGCCTTTGCGATCCCCAAAGAAGATGGATAAACACAGTTTTAGACTTGAAATACATCTGTTCTATTTCTGCCTCATATGATGAATGCCAGAGTAACTTGGATGTACTTGATGGGAAAAAAGATTAACAAGATTTGAGATTACAACTCAGTCTATAGTTTCTCCACTTTCTATACTTGGTTGTTGCTTGTACAAAGAAGCTGTCAGCAATTCAAGAACAGACTGGACGTCCAAAATCTGGCTGTCCGAAAACTGGATAATTTTGGTTTCGGTTAAATTCTTTGATTTTATAGATACAACTGGATCTCAGAGGACAGAAATGGCGCAAGCTGTGCACACGCAGGACCCAAGTCCATTGCACCACTGTATACCTCTCCCCGCCATTTTCCAGACACAAAGTAGCCTATTCCATGGGAGGGAGAGCATCCAGGATTCCCTCCACACTGATCTTCCATACACAAAATCTGGCACAGTCTCAGCCCCCAGGGTGCTGTATTTGGGCATGGGACCTACGTGCATATCTCGGATCTGATGCTCTGTAGTTTAAACTAATCTGTTACTACAAGGGTTATAAAAGGAAAAAAAACAAAATGGCAGTAAACCAAGTTTTTCTGCATCAGGAAAATGTGCTGCTGTAACACAAAATCCTGACAGAACTGGTTTCTTCATTTCATCTGTCAAATTCATGTCACATACAACCGAGAGACTTCCAAAATTGTCATCTATTACTTAAGAGGCCAGCTCCAGTAACCCTTATAGTTCCTTTAGAAAAAAGTGCTTTGAAAATCTGAAGCTTATGCTAAAGGGAAAAGGAGCAATTCACCGTTACTTCAAAGAATAGATTCAGATGTCACATATGCCTTGATGATCATAGAAGCGATTTACAACATGCAATAATGTCTTCTGCCTTTGGCTCTAGGGCAGTATAAAACTCAGCTAATTCTATAACCATACTCCAGTACCGTAGCCATTTGGAACAGAGGAAATGTTGACTTGACGATTTCCCACTGGGTGCAATGGAAAAGCACAGGATTGCCCTTTGCGATGTGCACATGTATTGAGAGGAGTCGAAGAGAAAAAAATTACATTCCTGTATGCATATATTAGATTATTCCTTTCACAATACTGAGACTGGGAAGATTTGTTGGGCTATGGATAAACAGTAGGGGAGTGAGTCCACTTGGATAAAGAAATTGCTACAGCTCAACCGGCCTTCTCCTTTTGCTCAATATGCATACTTGAATTGACAATAGCTTCTTTGTAAAAGCAAAAACCAAGTGTAGAGTCTGCCAAAACTATAGGCTGAGTTGTAATCTTTCTTCCCATCAAGTGCTTCCCAGTTAGGCATTGCTCATGTGCAATTGCTCATTACAGATGTATTTTAACTTCATTCTCATCTCTATTTTTTCCTACAATGTTGTGTTTCTTCTGAGCCCATAATCCTCTCCATCATAAAGACTTACTACTTCCACTTCTGAACAATGTCCCACCTTAGCTCAACTGTTGGTGAACATAAGAAATAGCCTCTGTGGCTCTTTAAGACTTCCCCACTAGTCAGTAAGATAATGGCTGATTTTCTACATCAACTCCACCTGCCTGCACTTTCCTCATTTTCTTTAATTCCCTTAGCACCCAAATATCTTGTGACCTCTACCTTGAGTATTCTTAAGATCTCTGGGGTAGAGAATCCCAAAGATTCACAACTTGACGATCGTAGCCTTAAATTGCCAACCTGTTTATCGGAGACTCTGAACATGTTCAACATTTCCTCGCAGGGGGAACATTTTCTCAGCATCTACCCTGCCAAGTTCCCTTAAGAATTTTCTGTTCAAACGGACAATCTTTCACTCTTCTAATTTCCTGAGAATATAGGTCTAATCTCTTGTGAAAAGACAATCTTCTCCCAGAAACCAGCCAAATGAATCTTTGTCGCTCTCCCTCCAGGGCAAGTATGTCCTCTTTAAGTTAGGAGACCAACGCTATACCCTCATCCAAATTCAATAGTGGGGATAAGGGATCAAGTGTGGGAAGATGTGATAAATTACAGAGAGAAGACAAGGCAAGGTGTCAGTAAGGAGAATAATAATCAGGTGTAGCACGAAGGGGCAGAGCCTATAAAGTTAAGAGTAAGCCAGCAGATAAGGTTACAAGTTGAGAAAAGTATTTAAATGCCTGTAGTATTATTAACAAAGCAGATGGTTTGAGACAGCAAATAAAAATAAACATATTTGAACTGATAGCCAAAGCAGAGGCATAGCTGCAAGATGACAATGGCTGACACCAGAACAGTCAAGGCTTCATGACAATTTGAAAGGGTAGGAAGCTAGAAGGTGGAGGGGTAGCTCTGATAATTAAGGATGACTACATTAGAATGGGATGGCCGCAGTTCTAAAGATCAAGATGTAGAATCGGTTTGGGAAGAGATAAAAAAAGGATAGCAAGTCACTTTTGGGAATAGGCTGCCTTACAGTAACCACACTGTAGAACGGAGTATATAGGATGAAATAATGGGTGATTTTAATCAACATATAAATTGGACAAATCAGTTGAGTTCATAGAGTATCATAGAGCTAACCAGACAGCAGGTTATTCCACATCTGATAAGATGCAACTTTACAGGATCGATTGATGACCTCATAGTAAAGGGGACTCTATGTAGCAGTGACCAGATCACAATTAAATTTCACATTCAGTTTGAGGGAGAAAAGACTGGATCTCAGACTAGTCTTTGAAACTTAAACAAGGGCAATTATGAGGACATTAAAACATAGATAAAGTAAACTGGGAAATTAAGTTAAGGGATAGAGGAATAGAGATAAAATGGCAGACATCTGAGGAGATTTTTCATGACACTTAGCAAATTTAGTAAATTTGTAAATTTGCTGACGACACCAAAGTCGGAGGAGTTGTAGACAGTGAGGATGGATGTTACAGTTTGCAGAGGGACATAGATAAGCTGCAGAGCTGGGCCGAGAGGTGGCAGATGGAGTTTAATACGGAAAAGTGTGAGGTGATTCACTTTGGTAAGAATAACAGGGGTACAGAATATAGGGCTAATGGAAGGACTCTCAGTAGTGTGGACGAGCAGAGGGATCTCGGGGTACATGTGCATAGCTCCCTGAAAGTTGGCACCCAGGTTGATAAGGTTGTTAAGAAGGTGTACGGTGTGTTAGCTTTTATTGGTAGAGGGATTGAATTTCGGAGCTGTGAGGTCATGTTACAACTGAACACAACTCTGGTGTGGCCGCACTTGTGCAGTTCTGGTCGCCGCATTATAAGGAGGATGTGGGGGCATTGGAAAGGGTGCAGAGGAGGTTTACCAGGATGTTGCCTGGTATGGTGGGAAGGTCTTATGAGGAAAGGCTAAGGGACTTGAGGTTATCTTCATTGGTGGGAAGGTTACGAGGTGACCTGATTGAGGCATACAAGATGATCAAAGGATTGGACAGGATGGACAGTGAGAGCCTTTTACCTCGGATGGTGATGGCTAACACAAGGCAACATAGCTTTAAATTAAGGGGTGGTAATTATAGGACAGATGTCAGAGGTAGGTTCTTTACTCAGAGGGTGGTAAGGTCATGGAATGCCCTGCCTGCAGCAGTTGTGGACTCGCCAACTTTAAGGGCATTCAAATGGTCTGTGGATAGGCATATGGATAACATTGGAATAGTTTAGGTTAGAGGGTCATTGGATTGGTTCCACTGGTCGGTGCAACATCGAGGGCCAAAGGGCCTGTACTGCGCTGTAATGTTCTATGTTCTAAATATACAGTCCTGTGAGAAAGAAGGACTCCAGGAGATAAATGCACCATTTGTGGCTAACATAGGAAGTTAAAAATAGTATTAAATTAAAATAAAAATGTACAATTTTGGCAGGTCAGAAGAGTGAATAGAATATTTTTAAAAAGAATGCCTAAAAGCATAATGAGAAGGAGCAATTAAGAGTATGACAGCCAGCTAGAAATATACAGATAGATAGTAAGAGTTACCATAGAAACCCTACAGTGCAGGAGAAGGCCATTAGGCCCATTGAGTCTGTATTGACAACAAAGAAAAAAGAAAGAACAAAGAACAGTACTGCACAGGAAGCAGGACCTTCAGCCCTCCAAGCCTGTGCTGCTCATTGGTCCAACTAGACCATTCATTTGTATCCCTCCATTCCCAGGCTGCTCACGTGACTATCCAGGTAATTCTAACGATGCCAGCGTGTCTGCCTCCACCACACTACTTGGCAGCGCATTCCAGGCCCCCACCACCCTCTGCGTAAAAAACGTCCCTCTGACATCGGAGTTATACCTCGCCCCTCTCACCTTGAACCTGTGACCCCTCGTGATCATCACCTCCAACCTGGGAAAAAGCTTCCCACTATTCACCCTATCTATACCCTCCATAATTTCGTACAACTCTATTAGGTCTCCCCTCATTCTTTGTCTTTCCAGGGAGAACAACACCAGTCTACCCAATTTCTCCTCATAGCTAAGACCCTCCATACCAGGCGGCATCCTGGTAAACCTTCTCTGCACTCTCTCTAAAGCCTCCACATCCTTCTGGTAGTGCAGCGACCAGAATTGGATGCAGTACTCCAAATGTGGCCTAACCAGCGTTCTATACAGCTGCAACATCAGACTCCAGCTTTTATACTCTATACCCCATCCCGTAAAGGCAAGCATATCATATGCCTTCTTCACCACTTTTTCCAATCATGCTGCCACCTTCAGGGATTTGAGGACTTGCACACCTAGGTCCCTCTGTGTTTCTATACTCTTGATGGGCCTGCAATTTAAAGTATAGCTCCCCCCTACATCAGTTCTTCCAAAATGCATCACCTTGCATTTATAACAATCCCACCCAGGCCCTATACCCATCACCCCACATATTTACTCCACTAATCCCTTTAATCTACCCATCACAGGGCATTAAGGGACAATTCAGTATGGCCAATGCACCTAACCTGCACATCTTTGGAATGTGGGAGGAAACTGGAGCACCTGGAGGAAACTGGAGCACCTGGAGGAAACCGACGCAGAAAGGGGGAGAACATGCACTCTCCGCACAGTGACCCAAGCCAGGAATCAAACCCAAGGTCCCTTGAGCTGGAGCTGCGAGACAGCAGTGCTATCCGCTGTGCCATTGTGATGCCCATAAGTTGCTACAGGTATTTAAAAATGGAAAAAATAAATCGAGTATTGTTCCTTCAGAAATGGGGGAAGTAATAAAGGAAAATAAGGAAATGGCTGATGAATTGAATGGATCTTCACACTTAAGAATAAAAAAATTCCAGAAATAATTGTGAAAGTGAGAAAAGAAGTTAAAACAAATACAATCATCAGAGAAGAGGTACTGAGAAAATTATTAGAACTAAAGGCTGACAGGTCCCCAGGTCCTGACAGACTTAAATGAAGTGGCTGCTGAGATAGTAAGTGCGCTGCTTTTAATTTTCCAAACTTCCCTAGATTCTGCAGAAGTCCCATTAGAGTGAATCTAACTCATATTCAAAAAGGAGGGAGACATAAAGTAGGAAACTACAGACTTAACATCAGACATGAGGGGAAAGAAAAGATTTAGGAGTGGTAACATTCAGCTCATCACGTCTGCCCAATCATTCATCATGGCTGAGCTGCTTGTGGTCTTAACTCTACTTTAGAGCCTGTCCCCCATAACCATCAACGCCCTTGGCAATCAAAATCTGTCTAACTCTGCCTTTGACTAAATTCAACGACCTAGCCTCCACTGCTCTTCTGGTAAGAGAATCCCATATACTAACAACATTTTGTGAGAAAATATTTCTCATCTCCACCTTAAATGGCAGACCTCCTATTCTTAAACTTGTTCTAGTCTCTCCCATGAGTTGAAACATACAGCCGGTATCTACCACATCAAATCCCCTCAGGATCTTATATGTTTCAATATGATCACCTCATTCTTCTAAACTCCAGCCTGTTCAACCTTTCTTCAGAAGACAAGTCCCTCATCTCAAGAATGAGTTGAGTGAACAAATGTTGGAATCTCTGAAGAGATTCAATGTCGTCAGCTGGAGTCAACACAGTTTTGTGAAAGAGAAATCACAAACGTTTTGAGTTTGGATGACCCTTCGTCAGAGCTCTCTTCCAGACTTGAAACGTTAACTCTGTTCTCTTTCAACAGATGCTGTCAGGCCTGCTGAGATTTTCCTGTATCTTTTGTTTTTGTTGTTGATTGAAGTAGGGAAGTTTTGCTACAGTTGTACAGGGCATTTATGAGACCACATCTGGAGAACTGTGGGCAGTTTTGGTATCCTTCAGAAAGGACATAATTGCATCAGAAGTAATTCAGAGATGATTCACTCAAATGCTGGGATGAGGTCATTAATTTCTGAAGGAAGGTTGGACCTATATCTATTGGAGATTATTAGGAAAATCTTATTGGAACAAAACATCCTGAAAAGAGTTTGACAGAACGGATGCAGAAAGGATGCTTCCGCTCATGGGAGAGATCAGAACTAGGGGACAAAATTTAAAGTAAAACTCCCATTTATGATAGAATCATAGATTCCCTACAGTGCAGAAAAAGCCATTCAGCTCAAGTCTGCACTGATTCTCCAACAGAGCATCTGACCCAGGCCATCTCCCCACCCCATTCCCATAATCCCACACATTTCCCATGGCTAATCCATCTAACCTACACAACTTGGAATACCAAGGGGCAATTTAGCACAGACAATCTGCCTAACCAGGAAATCTTTGGAATCTGGGAGGAAACCGGAGCACCCGCAGGAAACACATGCAGATACTGGAAAAATATGCAAAACTCCACATAGACAGTCACCAAAGTTTGGAATTGAACCCAGGTCCCTGGAGCTGTGAGGTAGCACTGCTAACCACTGTGCCGCCCTTAGAGATTTTTTTTCTCTCAGAGGGTCATGAGTCTGTGGAACTGTCTTCCCCAGACAGTGGTGGATGCAGGGTCATTGAAATGGAGGACAACAGATGTTTGACTAACAAAGGTATCAAAAGGCATTGGGGGGAGGTGGCACAGAAATCCCAGTCACATCAGCCATTATCCTATTGAATAATGGAGCAGGCTCATGAGGCAGAATGGTCTATGCCTGCTCCTAATTCAAATGTTTGTATGTTTAGTCTGTCTCTCTCTGCCTTTAGAATCATCCTTAACAGCATCTGTCTCCATCCTTTCTTTAGAGTATCTGCTGGTGAAATCCTCATCCATGCTTTTGTCAACTCTAGCCTTGACTGTTCCTCATCAGCTTCCTATTTTGAATGTGTATTGAAAACTCTAAAATGTAATTCCTTTATATTATGCATATCCTTCAACCATTCCCTTGAAGAAAATGGTGCTATTACTCTGGCTGAGTTCACACAGGATTGAGAAGATATGGACAAAGTACTCATTTTAAAATTGATCCAGAAAATCTGAGGATCAGTCCAGTCTAAACAAAAAGAGGTAAAGTTCTCTTATGTCTGGTAACTGGTTTTATTTTTCTAATCAATATTTTTAGTGCAAACAGCGAGGAGTGATGATATTTGGGAGGTATTACTAAATCTAATAGTGTGAGGGAAGTGAATTAATCTCAGTCAAGAAATGGTCATTATCAGTGGCAGGCTCAGCGATCAGGTCATTTGAACCCCTTAAGGTTATTTAAATCATTTCCCTTCCCTTCTTTCACAAAGAACCGAGTAATGCCTCAAAGCCAGTTCCCTCGCACAGAGTGAAGCTTGCAACTCCTTGTGACCATGCACTCAATGGCACAGACCTGTCTCATTTCCTCGAATAGGTGGATTCCAGTAATTATCACAGTTACAGGATCTCGATGCAAGAAGCAGGATATGGACAAAAAAAATACAGTCTATGCCTTCACAAGTACAAACAGAAAGAATGCAAACTCACTTCAAGATTTCAGAGGAACAGTTTGAGTTTAGAGTTAAGTCAGATCATGTTAAACTGGAGACTTTTGTTTTGAAATAAGATAAAAATCTGATTGAAGGGAAAACAGTCAATTTGCACAAAATCTGAAACTTTGCCTGGTTGCTTTGTTCCCATGCCATACACAGGTCATGGAGATGAAAATAATTCATCAAATTCTTAACTGGTACGCTATGAAGCCACTAATCACTACTTATATAGTGCTGTTGAGAAGCGGTACAACACTAAACTTTATTTTTAACAACCCACATCATCATATTGTGCAAAGAAAAAAATTGTTGTTTCTTTTACAGTGTCAATAAATTATGAAAACTGGTTGTTTAAACCTATCTGCAGGTCTGGTCTGCGGCTGGCAATGATAGTTCAAGCTTCGAGCATCATATGCCCAACAGATGTTAGGAAATTTTGCAACTGGCTGATATTTTTGAAACTTAAGAGATAAACAACAATTTTATGCAAACAACTCTTCTCATGCTGTTCACTAGATCTAGACCTAGCCAGCTTAAACTTAAGAGACAACATTGTTGACTGCACTTAGAGCAGAATCCCCATTTCAATCCTTCCTCCTCAATGCAGTCAAAGTCAGCAGGTCTCACCTCCAGTCCCATTTAATCCTCAATTTGTGCCATGGAACAAATCCGCTGCACAAAACCACACAGCAATGAATGTAACAGCCAATCTAGTGTGTCCATGACACCTGGATTTGTTTTCATGAAATGTTAAATGAACCATGTTCAAGTGCCACTGAGTTTGCTCTTTAACATTTTGTTGAAATAAGTAAAACAAAATTCAATCACTAAAAAAATAAACAAAATCTGTCAGGAGTTATTTTGAAAGAGGGGCAATTTAAATACTAGAAATAAATCCTTAAAACTTGAGGATCAATGATTTTTTTCTCTTAATTTCATTTACATATGTGCATCAAATTTGCATTGCTACATTCTAATACTGCTATTAAAGAATGTTCATGATGGTTTATTTTGTTTTAAATACAAGGGGGCCAAGTAAAATACATATCCTGCCATGTGAATTCTTCACGGTGGATGATGCAACACACTATTTTTACACAAAAAGATGGAGCACAAATTGCGATTACAAATGCTTCGCCCTCCTTCTATAAGTGTATTTTGAAGTTAAATATTTATTTTGGAAGACACAGGTGGCTTAGTGGTTAAGGCCATGGCTTTTAACCTCTGGCCATCCCCCAAGTTCAAATCTCTGAAGGGAGGAGGCCAGACTTTTTGAGAAACTGCACACACAGGCCTTTCCAAGGATGTAGTCTTTTCAATTTATTGCTGACTTAGGATCATGTGAGTTTCCTAGCAACAGACAATCTTTTACACTCAAAAGTCAGGTTCCTGAACAACTCGAGATGAAAACGTCCCTGTTTACAAATGGAACGGCAAGATCCCTGCATTTGCTTCAGTTGCTCCACTTTGTGTGGAACTGGACGTTTTGCAATGCATGATTATATGGGAATGAGTTAAAGCACTATACATTAAATAAATAATAAAACAGAAATGAATGGTCTTTTTCAGACTGGCGTTTAGGCTAAATGTGATTTCACTGAAGCCCATTTTTAAAATGATGTTGCTGAATGTCAGTAACATAGATACAGGTTTAAATACTAGAGTGGCCACATAAAAGCTTTGAAGTGATATTATAAATCTCCCTGCGCCTTTCAAAAAAGCCTGTTTGAGTAAAAATGCATTGCCCCCTCTGCCTTTAAAATATTCACCTTTTCCATTTTAGTCATTTTTCTTCCATCCATTATATAATTCTCTCGACAGTAATTACTTCATCAGTGGTCATGCTATTCAGAGTAACCTTGTGCACAAAGATCACTGTTTAGCTTACTCGGGAATGGGAAACTGGTTTGATGTTGGCCAAGATCATCACCAGATAAAGGTGTGCAGACAGCTGCCATTTAAACTAAGAAATTAAAAATTGTGCTTGTGCAGCAGAATTTTAAAAAGTTGACAGCAATGTGCAATGGCCAATAGAAGTCTTCTAGTTAAGAGTCAGACTATTAGTAGTGAAACCACTGGCATTGTGCTTGAACTAAAATTTCCTCTTCCAACTTGGTTAGAGTCAGGTCAATTCAAAGTCAATACCATTGAAATGGAAAAGCCCAAAATATTTGAACATTCTATCTTCCTTTCAAAGTTTCCATCTTTTTTCCAACACAGAAGTGTCCCATGGCGTTGGGACAGGGACCCAGCTGAAAACTCATACAATCTATGCAGCGATCAAAATGTTACTGTGTGTCAAAACAAAACACACAAGAGAAATGTGATGACACTGGGGGGAGACGGGAAGGTTCTGAGTGGAGTCCCAGAGCTAATGGTTGGAACCCTCCTTGTTTCTCATATGCACGAACTACTAGGATATCAAAATCATGTAAAATTTGCTGAGGACACTAAAATAGAGAGCAGCGGTATTCAAAAGATTTGCAGAAGGATTTAGAGCAGACAACTAGAAAATGAACTTAATAACATAAATGCGAAATATTGCGCATGAGATTATAAAAAATCGGCCACATGTATACACAGATTAGTGTTGAAAGTCAGCTTTAGAAAGAGGCTTGCAAGTGGGAACCCTATACAGTCCTGTAAGAATGTTCAGCTCAGTTCCTCTCCCAAGGCTTTAGGGCACTTCCAAGTTAAAAAATTGATAAAAACTTTGGAAGTAAACTAGAATACTCAAAATTTATCACTACTCTACTCACCATAATATTGCTTTGCTTTTGTATTCTATGCCTTTATTTATAAAGTATGCCTTATTAATCACTTTCTCAACCTGCTGTACTACATTCAATGATTTGTAACACATGTACTCCGATCCATGTGTTCCTGCACACCTCTTAGAATTTTATCCTTTATCTCATATTGCCTGTCTTCACTCTTCTTTTCAGAATGTATTCTTCCACACACCTCTGCATTAAATTTCATCTGCTATGTGTCTGCCCCTTCTACCAGCCTGCTTATATCTTCTCAAAGTCTATCATTATATCCTCCTCACAGTTCACAGTACTTCTGAGTTTTCAGTCAACTGCAAATTTAAAAATTGAAGAGTGAAAAGTAAATTTGCCACAGATATCAGGGAGAATTTTTATTTAAAGTGCAATTGTTGTTTGGATAAAACTTCCAATCAAGGAAGATGAAGCAAAAACATTTTGTTTCAAACTAGTTGTTCAAAATGCAGCTGGGTGCTCAAATGGCATAGTGACAGAGTTTACACATGCTGGTGACAGAGTTTGCACGCGCCAGTGAGAAGTTTAAATATGAGTATTTATAAATAATGTTATGAGCATTTATATATGACACTATGAGCGTTTATATATGACACGATGAGAGTTTATGGGCTATGTGGTTGGACAAGGTGTTCACTTCCCAGTTAATTTTAGCACTGTATGATTGCCCCTTTCACTCTCTATTCACTTTAAGTAATTGCATGTAATGCCCCTCACTGAAACCTTTACATCCACATGTGCCTGTAAATCAAAGGGTGCACTTAATAGAAATGTTATTACTCTGCTTCAACTCCACCTCCACAACTGAGGCAAATAATGGATACTCTGCTGCTACAAATCATCATCAAACAGTCTCTCAATGGTAACAAGCAAACTTTTCCCCAAAGGGTAGAAAAACTAACACAATGCTGGATATCGGCTCGTGTAATTCAATGCAATTTTAAAAAGGGAGCCAACGGCATAGTGGTATTGTCACAGGACTAACATTTCAGAGATACAGGGTAATGCTCCGGGGACCCAGGCTCAAATCCCGCCATGACAGAAATTTACAGAGAGGCAGTGGTGTCATATTGCTGCTGAACGTGGAATCCAGAGACCCAGGGTAATGCTCTGGGGACCTAGATTTGAATCCCATCATGGCAGACGGTGAATTTTGAATTCAATAGAAATCTGTAATTAAAAGCCTAATGATAACCATTAAACCGTTGTCGTAAAAGCCCATCTGCTTCACAAATGTCCTTCGGGGAAGGAAATCTGCTGCCCTTACTTGGTCTGTCCCACATGTGACTCCAAAACTACAGCAACGCGGTTGACTGTTAAAAGCCCTCAGAGATGAACAATAAATGCTGGCTAGCCTAGCCACATGTTCCATGAGTGAGTAAATAAAAAATAAAACACATAAAAATCCAAAATATGTCTGAAAGAAACTTGAACCATCAGAGAAAATGTTGGTAATAAGTGCAGAGGCAAATTCCTTTTTAGACTGGTTAGATGTGGCTACTGGCGTGATTCTGATGTGGCCTGGTTGGAATCTCTCTGTTTTAGTTTTATTTATATACAGAGTTTGGAAACAAGCACAGAAAAACATGAATGGTATTTGTTGTTGATAGCAGGGTAAAGGAAATCGCAGCAGCAGGAAAATGCAAGAAGATGAGAGATACGTCAGCAGAATAGGGAGATCAACAGCAGGTCTAATACAAAACATCAAAATATGAAGGGATCTATTTAAGGCACTTAATGAGGGGCAGGAGCAGAGAGATCACTAGGCCAGATACATGGATATTTCAGGGTGTAAGTTCAGGGAAAGAGGTTGTTTAAAAAAAACCTGAAATTCTGAACACAAAAGAAGCTTTCATGTTGAATTTGTATCAGGCACTAGATTCACCCGCAGTTGGACCTCTGCATGCAGTTCTAGGAACCCCATTGTAAGAAGGATGTTAGAACCTCAGAAGACTTATCAAGGAATAGAGAAAATCAAAATTCGAGTTTCACAGTACAATTTGTATATGTTCTATGCAGGCTTCCTACCAACCTACCTCACTTCATCCTATCAACATACTGTGCCATTTCCTTCTCCCTCACATCGTTTTTCTCAATTGGGAATAAAGTAGTTTTATTTAACATTATGAGAAGTTTTTGAAGCCGTGAACAGGCAAAGATTCTCGCTTGTTGGCAATTGGTAGGTAACAAGGGAACAAAGGCCAAGGACTATCAATTGAAAAGAAAGAAAGAGCAAGGAGAACTTGGAATGCTTGCCCACAATAGCTATTCAGGCAGACATTGTGTCATTTCAAAAAAAAGTGAATTGTTAAGTTTTATGGAAGTACGTAGAAAGATGTAGGTCAACTGGAGGGAAACTTACGAAGTTCCTTTTGTAGAGCCCAGACCCAATGGTCTTAACAAGCCCCTTCATTCCTTCTAATAATCCCACAGAGAGTCTAGCCATTACACAACTGTTGCTACTCATTCCCACTCCGATGGGACACAAATTTCAGGTTGCTTCAGGAATAACTGCAATACCTAAAAATAAATTTAGATTGAACAAGACCTCTATGCTTTTTACCATTATTCTAATTGAAGGGAAACAAATTTCTTCGATACTTCCCCCACCTGTTTGCCACAACTTTAATAGAAACTCTGCTTGAACCTATAAAAGGAATTCCAGGCAAACCTGTGCCAGCATTATGTCCCGAATAAATTTACCTGCATGAGCAAATCAATGGATCTTTTAAGATATGTCTCATAACGCAAGCAAAACCTTCATTAATAATTTTCAACTACCCATCTTAGAATTGGTTCATAACTTCTTTTTCAAATTTTTATTCCATCCGAAAAAAAACAATTCAAATTCGAATTGAATCCAATTCATGGTCTCCACAAGAGAGACAAACAAGATTCTAACTGACAAGATGAGGCATTGCACCCCATCTTGGGCTTGATCTGACACTTCATCTGAGCCAAAAGGGTTTGTAACTTTACTTGTTGTTTGACGGAAATGATTGCCACATAAAAATATCAGGCCAAAAATTCACTTGACTTTTACAATCAATAACCTATCTCAGAGTTTCTCAAGAAATCTTATTTTTCCCTTGGCTATGATTTGTTTGAAATGAGTGAAAACCAGCATGTGTGAATTAACTCGTACAGCAGGCAGCAAGGGTGATAAACATACACAATGCACGACTCAGGGATTTTAATGACTGTTTGCTGTCGTCATGGTAACAATGTTCCTGCTACATCACTTAGGCTGCTACAGCAACTGGGTTGTTATTGACAATCCTTACCTGTGGTTATCTGTTCAGCCAAGGAATCAAGATTAGCCTCATCAGCTACTGCCAAAAGGTAAAAGGTCAAAAATTAATGAGGTTAGTATCCCCCATTCCACGTGCTTCATTCCAACCCACTCATTCCAAGTTAGAGATTTCAGTTGTTACAGGTCATGCAGATCATACTTCTTGACAAGCAAGCACACAGATTATAATTGCCATCCTTCAAAAATTCGTTCATTATCATGCATTTGTTGTGAGGTGTTTTAAGCTCAATTTAAAAATCATTACCTTATTTTGTGTTAGAGCATTACTTCAAGCTAAAGCCACACATGGGTTTTTGTAGTTTTTACATTGATTCAGCTATAAATCAGCAGTCTATTATTTCACTACTCCAGCAGGGTGGTAATAATTCAATGAAGGGACAAATCTAGAAAATGATTTTCAGCATCCCGTGGACCAGAGAAAATGGAAATTCCCATCAAGACTCCAATCATATTTTTTGAAAGCCCACAAATTTCATTTTTGAAAAAAAGAGGAGCCCGGACAGGGTGTTGCATTTCTTAAAATACATTACGTTTAACATATTCGCACTGTGACCAGGTTATGCCTTGCAGTTGTGATCGACTTGCACTGGACTCTTATTATGCCTTTGTTCCCCAGTGCCGATAGGTACTTGAATCAACTAATTAATCAGTTGCTCATCCTCTCATCATGATCATCAGTACTGATTTTAATTTCTTTGCTTTTTTTAAAAAAGTATATACAGTCCTGAATCAGCACTCTGAAAGGAATATTATTCAGGTAATTAAATTCCACTCAGGAGTTAGTAAAAGCAGGGCTATCAACTAAAAGTCAATAAAAGAACAGACATTTATACAGCACCCTTCAAATCCTTAGGATGTTTCAAATCACTTTAAAGCCAATTAACTTCTTGTCAAATGTAGTCAGTGCTTTAACATAGGCAACTGCGACAGTTTGCACACAGCAAAGTCCCATAAAAATGAGAGAAAGGAGCAGAAAAATTGTTCTAGCGGCATTGGTTAACATATGAAAACTGGCCAATTGGTGACCCTGTTCCTCTTTGAATAGTTCACAGGACACTTTACATCCAGTTCAACAATGGCTTATCATCTCAGCCAAAAGCCAGCACCTTTGACAATGCTACACTGAAGCATCGTACTCAAATCTCTAAAGTGACTGAGCCAATGCCAACTGTTATAAAAAGCATCCAGATCAGGATGAGAGGGTGAACAACTGATTAATCAGTTACTTAAAACGCTGGTCAGAATTGAGCAATAGTAAACATGGGGGATGAAAAACAAGGGAAGCAATCATTTGTATTACTAGCTGGATCAATTACAATAATCAAATCTGACTACTAGCTTTGCCACATTATTTGACATAAAAAGATACAAATCTTATGAACTAATTGTACAGCACATTGACAGAATCAGAACATCATTCTATACAGGGTTCATTCTTGGATAACCAACAGTGAGTGACCCTCTCAGCACTTAATGAATGGCGTTACCCAAAGTTCTGCAGCATATAATTCAAAACGTGAAGATGTTTTGTTTGACCATATTAAAATCAACATGCAGAATTAGATTCAAATACCCGGCTCTGCCAAGTTCATAACCTCAGTAGCGGGAAGGGGATAGGCGGAGTTCAGGCATCCACCCTAGCTGGTTAGGAAGAGCCATTAACAAAGCCACTCCTTTTACACAGCTTCAATTTGGTTGGCTCAATAGCAGCATGGATGAATTCCTACAAGGAGGTTTCTTAATAGAGGTCAGTTGGATACATCATTGGGCATTTTGCTATCCCGCCAAAAAAATATATAAAATATCCCCCTTGGAGCAATAAATTTGTAAAAATTAGATAGCTTGCATTTATTTTTACAGTCAGGCCAATTTATTAACACATACCTTTATTTTCCTGCATTGCTTCTCTATCCTTTGAAGGAGTAGCTCATGCTGCACCACATGGATGGCTGTAGGTAATGGGTCCAAGCAACCATTCACGAGGCAGAGGAGCGAGTGAACTATAGGACATTTGGAGCTGATATGCAGAAGATTGTCTTCTCACCAGTTTTGGGGCATTAAATTGTGCATTTTCATACTGCCTTTCCTGCACTGGGTTTTCCGAGACAGACATTCAAATTTTTTTTATTCCTGAATTTCCAATCAATACCAGACAGATTTCTATTTTTTTAAGCAATTTCTCAAAAAAGTGATCTGCTTGGTTCAATTTAGATACTTATCAATCTAAGCCCTTTACCTAATCACTCAATACATCAAATAAAAATATTATATATATTAATATTTTTATAATGTATCATCTTATTTTATTTTTCTCCCATCTCAAATTCATTTTATGTAATATGACTAGGATTTTTTTTTAAGATGATCTGACTTTCAGGAAAAGGTTGGTGGGGGGGGGGGGGGGGGGGGGTGCAGTGTTGGGGCACAAAAAGGGAGTAGCATGAAATCAACATACATTTTAATCTCAGCTATTTCCTGTACATAGGATATGTCCAACGTATTGAAATCAGTTCTCCAAATGGTTTACTGCTCAGCAGCCCAAATTAATAGACTCCAACTCGAGACCAAGTAATACAGACTGGTTATTGCTACCTAAATCTGTCTTGTCCTAATATCAGGCCAAACACAAGAATACCAAATTTCAAAGAATCACAATTTATACCACAGGAGAAAAGAGATGGTAGCTGAATAGCAATTGATTCTGATTGGCCAAGGCATTGTCATGGAGAAAGCTATGGCAATCTTTAGGTCCCCAAGCTGCCAGTTAATTCAAAAAAATGAGCAAGGCTTGAAAATATGTCTTTTGTTTTTAAAGAACAGGTTCCTGCGTACAACTCTATATTGATTCTAACGGACGTAAATGAGCAATGAGTCTGACTGATTATATTAAGTTGGTTGTTAGTGGAGCTAGTAGTAAACTCAGGATCGTTCAGCAAATGCTGCTCAATTGTGGAGTCACATCTAACAGCAGACATTTTGTTTTGGGTTTTGCAAGTGCAGGCTGGTTGACTGCAGTCTATACTCTGCATAGGACAAACTGCCAGAGGAACATATTGGTTTATTCAATCATTTAATCATTGGAACGTATGGCCCACACAGCTAGGTCAGACTGACATTGAATTTCACACATAATGTTGCATAATTATGTGGTAAGCCTTTTCGGCAATCTTGTAAATAGGCTTCTAGCCATTTCTTCACCTTGCAAGCTTGGTACAGAGATAAAGTGCATCAAAGCTATCTTGCAGGACAATGGCTTCCTGATCAGACCATTGTTCACTGTATATCGCACGAAATTGTAAATGGGTCAAAGCCCACCACATTCAGAACTGAAAAGTGCTCGCTCCACCTCAAATTATCCTGGAAAAGCAAACTCTCAAAAATTTGCACAGCAGGCAAAGTGGGCCATTTCATGCTGTTATATGCAGTGGTGTCACAAGTGGTATTTTCCACTAACAGGATGCTGTTGTCAGTCCAAAAAAGATGTTGTCCACCATACAATTGAAAATATTGTGTATAAATTTCAATGCCAATATGATGCCAAGTATGTAAGCCTCACGTTCCAAGGGTTGGCTGATCAAATAAAACAACACTGTTCTTCCAACTGTTCAGAAAATGCAGGTTATGGAACTAGTCAACCAGCCAGTGCTTGCAAAACCCAAAAGAAACAGCTACTGTTAGAAATGATTTCATGATTGGGCAGCAGTTGCTTAACAACCCTGATTGTGAGAATAGCTCTACTGATAACCAATTTGATACAATCTGTTAAACTCATAATGTGGCACATTTATGTTTGCAAGAAGTGATTTACATTCATACCCAGCAACTTACTCTTTGCAAATAAAAGAAATATGCATTGGCCACGCTAAATTCTCCCTCAGCATACCAGAACAGGTGCTACAGTGTGGTTACTAGTAAATTTTCACAATAACTTCATTGCATTGTTAATGTAAGCCCACTTATGACAGTAATAAATAAAACTTTTTTAAAAATCTTTGAATATTCAAATCTTGTGCCTTTTTTGAATTACTCAGAAGCTTGGCAAGTCATAGAGGCTTACAGCATGGAAACAGGCCTGTTGGCCCAACTTGTCCATACCACCATTTTTTTTTAACCACGAATGCCATCCATTTTTTTACCACAAAGCTAGTCCCAATTGCCTTTTATACCCATCTTATCCACGTAACTGTCTAAATGCTTTTTAAAAGACAAAATTGTACCCACCTCAACCACTAACTCTGGCAGCTCGCCCAGACACTTACCACTCTCTGTGTGAAAAAACTGCGCCTCTGGACCCTTTTGTATCTCTCCTCTCTCGCCTTAAACCTATGCTCTCTAGTTTTAGACTCCCCTACCTTTGGGAAAAGACGTTGACTGTCTAGCTGATCCATGCCCCTCATTACTTTATAGACCACTACAAGATCACGCCTAAGCCTCCTACACTGCAGAAAAAAAAAAGTCCCAGTCTATCCAGCCTCTTCTTATAACTCAAACCATTGAATCCCATCACATCCGAGTAAATCTTTTTTGCATTCTTTCGAGTTCTGGAGAGTCTGTAGTTCACTGCTGCCTTTGACATGGCAGCACCTCAGCCAGAACTGACTTGCCAACCAATCAGCACCCCTTTCTTCTGTTGTATAAAGTGCTGTGATTGTTTGTAATCGTATTATGGTTTTATGGTAATTTGGCAATCCTGCATTTGTCCTGATGAGCACAAGATGAAAATCTTTAGAAACATGTCAGTCTTCAGCAATATTCAAGTTTCGTATTACCAAGTGACTGCTTGTTATCCAAACTGTTCTCTAACTTAACTAACAGAAGACAAGAAATAGGATAAAGGCAGGGCTGTACTTATACGTCCAGTGTGAGATATTTAGCATGTACGTTCAATCATTGTTAATAATGGACTTGCACAATTCTAAGGAAACAAAAAAGAAAATCTATTTGGCCCTCACCTGGTGGCTGCAAGATCTTGTAACTAATAATACCTAGACCCACATGCCAATTTGTCACATTATTGCCAATAATGAAAACACATGGCTTGGTTAACAAGAGGAGATTGCTTATATGCAATTCCATTGAACTAAAGGAAATTGTTTTGAACCCTACTGACAGGCCAGCAATAAAATGTTCAAAATGGGAATTTTTTAATAATTCTGTACTCATGATTAAGAAACCATGTCATTTAGTAACTACGACATAAACCTGTTGAAAAGAATGGCATTAGGAAGACCAAAATGATCTGAGGTTCCAACAATAAAAAACATAGCTGCACAGGTTAAAAATACAGTTGAGTTCTACCTAAATCCATGCTTTTAGATTTCCGTGTTTTAACAAAGTCCAGCTGAGTGGCATCTCCAAACTGTTTGGTACGTTTTTCAGACATGCTCTGACGTCCGAATCCCTCTCGCTGGAAGGCAATGGCAGGATCGACATCTGGACTTAAAACACTAGGGAAACAGAAAAGCACAATTCTTTATATATACATATGTACAAAAAAAACTAGAAACAAAGAATCAGTATGATAACTCTTGACAGCAGCTGTAGGAAGGTCATTGTTCTGATTGGCATTGTCTTACTAAGGAAAAGCTCCAAAATAACTTACGTGTTTCTATAACGTACTTGCTCAATACACTGACTAAGAAAGGCACAAGGTATGAACTGCTGCTCATCAAAACCTATACTTTGAGCGAACCAGATTTAATAGACAAACTGCTGTCCTTAAACAGCACAAACTAGTGTGGAAAATGTCATTTTCACTCTTGGCAGGAAAAGTGGCTTGCTGTGTTTGAACTCGTGTGTGATTACTTGTGATGTCAATCACAGCATACCCTGTCACTGCATGTTAAATAAAGTTGTCCTGTAAGATACAATGCAGTTTTTCCATGATGCTGACCTTTATGGAGAGAAATTCTGCCCAAGTATAAACTCACAATGAATCGCCATAGATTCAATGACAATGGAAAAATGGCTACATTTGTACACCATGAGGGACCCACAAACCTGAATTAAAAACTCAATTTCTGTGTATGGATAGATGCTGGAGAAGACTTGTAGAGGCAGAGAGAGATGCACACATTAAGTAGACAGCCACATACATTAATAAAAAGGGACAAAAGATAGATACCCTTTTCAGGAGGGCACACATTTTTGTCTTATTTATTCATGGGATGTGTGCAGCATTGGTCCATTTCTAATTGCTCTTGGAAAGAGCCACCTTCTTGAACTGTTACAGTCCATGTGGTGTAGGTATAACACATTGTGATAAGGAAATTCCAAAATTTTGACTCAGTGATGGTGAAGGAACATTAATATGTTTTCAAGTCAGGATGGTGCGTGACTTGGATGGGAACTTGCAGGTGGTAGTATATCCATATTGTTGCTGCCCTTGTTCTTTTAGTTGGTAAAGGTCATAGGTTTGGGAGGTACTGCTGAATAGGGCTTTGAGAGTTGCCATGATGCATCTTATAGATGGCACGCACTGAAACTACTGTGCGTAACTGATGGAGGGGTGAATGCTTAAGAGGTGGACATGGTACTAATCAAGCAAGCTCTTTTGTCCTCGATGGACAGCCTGGATAGTGTTGAGTTTTCTTGTGTGTTATTACAGCTATATTCCTCCAGACAAGTGGACATTATTCCATTAACCTTTAAGTTCACTCCTGATTTGTGGTGCCTTGTAGATAATGGACAGGCTTTGGGGAATCAGGAGGCCAGCTACTCCGCACATCAATTCCCAGCATTTTGTGGGCACAGAATTTATATGGCTGTTAGAGTTTGATCATAAACCTATGATGACCACCACAGCGTTGATGATGGGGACTCAACACTGGTCTTGCTGTTGAACATCAAGTGGGAATCATCATTTTCTGGCACTTGTGAGGCTAGAAAGTTATTTACTGCTTATAAGCCCAAGGCCTGAAAGTCATCCAGGTCTTGTTGGACAAAGGCAAGACTGCATCAGGAGTCGTGAATGGTGCTGAACGTTGTGCAATAATCGGCCAACATGCCCATCTCTGAACTTACGTTGAAGGGAAAATCATTGATGAAAGTAGTACACTTCTTCGAGGAACTCTTGTAGTGATGTCCTGGGTAGAGCTGATCGGATGACAAAGCCACAGTCATCTTTCTTTGTGCTATGTATGAGTCCAGTTAGTGGAGAGTTTTCCCCAATTCCCACTGAGTTCAATTTTGTTAGGGCTGTTTAATGCCATACTTGGTTAAGCATTTCCTTGATACTGCATTGAGAGGGTTATCAGAGAAAGACAGCATGTCAAGATTAGATAGTGGAGCTGGAATGATATTCTGGGGAACTGCTTAGTTATATTGGTGATCAAAAGTTTTGTACAAAAAACTAGGTGTGATCTGCTTGATTGCACATTTACTATGGAGAGTGGGCTTTATATGCTTTTGATTTTGATTTGATTTGATATATTGTCACATGTACTGGGATACAGCAAAAAGTATTATTTCTTGTGCACTATACAGACAAAACATATAATTCATAGAGTACATGGGGAGAAGGAGAGTGCAGAATATAGCATTACAGTCATCGCTAGGGTGTAGAGAAAGATCAACTTAATATATGGTAGGTCCATTCAAAAGTCTGATGGCAGCAGGGAAGAAGCTGTTCTCGAGTTGGTTGGTACGTGATCCATAAAGTTATTGAAATTTGTATGAAATTCTCCACATTCAAATGATATCAAAGATTTACATTCTAACATCACAAGAAGCAGGTGGTGTTTCATGCAGCCACCATTCCCTTTATTACAAAACTATAACTGTACATATTACGGAAGGGAATTCAATAGATAATATCTGTTCCCAGGCTAAATATTAGCTACAATTCTAATACATAAAACATAGTATTAAGGGACAAGTAACAGATATATGCACCAAAGTGCCAATTTATTACATTTATTCTCAAGAAATACAGGGCCGTTAAGCAGAATATGCTTCCCTCTTAAACAACACTGTAAGCAAAGGGTGAAAGATACAAAAATGAAAACTATTATCGTTTCATGCCTAATATAAAAGACACGCAGGAAGAATTTTGCTTTTTATAATATGCACTAAACAGGTTCATCCTTAAATGGCTGAGACTGGATTTGCATCCATTGCTTTACAAATAACACAGCAGAAACCATTCTCAAACACTGGCAGCAAACTCTTCAAGCGATCAGCAGTTAGCCTGCTGTCAAGCAAAGGATTTATTCAAGGCACTTACTGTCGACAGCAAAAGAGACTGAGGAAGGATTGCAGCACAATAAGCTAACCAATGATCCTGGTCATAAATGAGTTCTTAACGGTCACAATAAGTTGCAAAAAAATAGATCACAGCTATTATTCTACCAATTTCCTCTCGTACCTTCAAGGCACGAACGTGCTGGCAGTATGCTGGTAACTTGAGAAAGTGACCACTCTTACTGTGCTTTAAACGGCAAGTGCTGCCAGGCATCTTCATGGTAGACAGCATCACAAACGAGCAGCAATCTAACAAGTCACATGCACGCAACTTCCAACAGGAGATACTGGATAGTAATCAGGAACAGAAATCCTGGTTGACTGGACTTGGTGAGGGAAGGTTCAGCATAATATTCCCCAATACATTTGTTTCAAATGATATTATGTACGTTCTTGGTCTGAACTGGTTCTATATCATATTGATGCGGCTGTCATTATCGGTGAACAATACCACCCCGTCTACAGATCAAATAACATGTTTAAGCAGGAAACCATGCTGTTATTTGCTTAGAAAATCTATGACCAGTATGAATTGCATACCATTTACTTTCTCAAAACTGATCACAGGTGTGATAAATAGTTTTAAGGATAAATTCTATGAAACTGAAGAATAATCATAATTTCAGATGGGCAAAGTACATGTAACAAAGCACTCAAATTTGAGATTAGTTGCACTCAGGTCACCACTGAACAGCCAAATTAAATATTGCCAATTATGCTGGGTAATGGCCTCATATTTCTATCAATTCATCTCTGAGAACCCTTATTTGTAGTTATTGAGGATCCTACAGCTTGGCCTCAGAGGATTTGCATTAAAAAAATCTGCAACACTAGAAAATTTTGTTTAATTATTTGTCACTCAGAAATCTAACCATTGCTTTGAATGCTCCACTGCAGTTGATGAAAACTAGTTTGAAAGATGAGGGATTAAATATAAAGGTCAACAAATTACACTGTGAATTAGTGGGGGTTTTTTTGAATGCGAGTGGTTTTAATTTTTTTTTGGAAGAGAAACTTTCAACAGTATGAATGTGGAATCGCACACTAGGAAAGGGCAGAGCTGTATTTTTAAATTAAGCTGCATGATAAGAATGATTACGGGACAGCAGGAGACCATTTGGCCAGTGGTGCCTATGCCAGCTCTCAGCAAGAGCAACTTAGCTCATCCCATTCCGCTGCCACTTGCTCAAAGCATTTCAAGTTGTTTATCTGCAAGCTCTAATCCAATGTTTTCTTTTTGAAAATCATGATTGTATCTGCCACGATTCCATCCCAAGTAGTCTAATTTAGATCTTAATCTTTCTGCATGTCGCCGTTTGATATTTTTGCCAATCACCTTACATTGGTATCCTTGAGTTAAACATCCTTCCACCACTGACAAATGCTTTTCCTCTATCTATCCCAACCCCTCATGATTTTGAACACTTTTATCAAAGGTAGCACATGGTAAGCACACACGAGTTCAATTCTGGTCTGCAATTTGCATATTCTCCTCGTGTCTGTGTGGGTTTGCTCCGGGTGTTCCGGCTTGCTTCCAATGTCCAAAGATGTGATGTTTAGATGGATTGGCCATGTTAAATTGCCCCTTAGTGCCCAAAGATGTGTAGGTTAGGTGGATTAACCATGGTAGGTGCGTGGGGTTACAGCGATACGGCGGAGAGTAGGGCTTGGGTGGGATGCTCTTTCGAAGAATCAATGCAGACTCCATGGACCAGATGGCCTCTTTCTCCACTGTAGGGGTTCGATTATTCTCCTCTCAACTTTCTCTTCTCTTAAGAACACCACCAGTTTCTCCAATTCATCTACATAACTGAAGTTCTTCATCCCTGAAGCTATTCTTATATATTCTTGTTACAGCTCCCCCAATGTCTTCACATCCTTCCTACAATGTGATGGCCAGAATCAAACACAATATTCCAGCTGAGCCTGAACCAGCACTTTTTTTTAAAAGGTTTAGCATAACTTCCTTGCTTTTATATTCTCTGCTTTTAATTATACTCCTCATAAACACACAAGCTTCTTTTAACTACTTTCTCAACCTGCCCGGCCACTTTTAAAAATCTGTGCTATTTACCCCCAACCTTATCTTTCTTTTCTTTTGCGCCCTTTAGGACTGTGTCCTTTATTCATTTCCTTTCTTGGTTCTTTATACCCAAACACTTGACATTTCTCTGTATTAAGTTTCATTTGTCACATGTCCAGCCATTTCACCTTTTTATATCCTCTGGAAGTTTATCAATGTGGTCCTCATACTTTCGAATTTTAACCCCTTTGCTCCTCGACACATTCACATTTAATTAATCCTCAGACTCGCTCATTAATTGCAAAATAATTCTGAACAAAGGCCTACTGTTAACTTATGAAGGCTTCCATCGCTTCTTTAAATTCAGACCAGATGTCACTCTTGTTTATATAACCCTCTGCCCACATTTACATGATCATACCCACATTCGGTGGCAAAATCCCACCATTTACCTTCATTTCAGCATCATCATTTGCTCCATTAACAGCAGGAAATTAAAAACAACAGTAGATTTCCTCTGAATCCTTAGCACAACATTAGGCCTTCAAGAGACGTTGGACTGACCTGCGCTTTGAACTCTCTGATAAACAAGTGCTTTGGATCTCCAAATCCAGCTCTGTAAAAAAATCAATTTGACCAACACATACCAGACAGTTCCAAATTGGAACCTAACCTGACACCTAACCTGTGCCGAGCGAATTCATCTCAGCCTCCACAGCAGCTGAATCATTTTAATTCACCTCAATCGTCCGGACTGAAAAGGGGGAAATATCTGTTACACTTCATGCTTCTGATTACTATCCAGCTACATGTGCTGTAAAAATACGTGCACATGGTATCATATATGTGGAGTTTGCACATTCTCCTCCTGTCTGCGTGGGTTTCCTCCGGGTGCTCTGGTTTTCTTCCTCAGTCCAAAGAAGTGCAGGTTACGTTGATTGGTCATACTAAAATTGCCCCTTAGTGTCCTGAGATGCATAGGTTAGAGGGATTAGCAGGTAAAATATGTAGGAATACGGGGGTAGAGCCTGGGTGGGATTGTGGTTGGTGGAGACCCAACGGGCTGAACGGCCTTTTTCTGCACTGTAGGGTTCTATGATTCTATGACATGAAGACTGCATCAGCCTCGTGTTCAGCTAGGATGTTCCCCATGATCAAATCACCCACTGACACTCATTCTCTGGGTTAACACACAAAGAATGATCAGTTAAGTGAGGCATTGGAAGACGTTGCATAATAGAATTAGAAGTTTACAAGAATACAGGAGAGGTTCATCAGGAAGTATTCCATGAAATTGAGTGAAAGAAATAAAGCTAAATGCATTAACGGTTTATGGTTAATTCAGACTCAGACTAGAAACTCTTACTGCTCACCTTTTCTTGCTCATCATAATTTTGCGATGCTATTTATGAATATGCACAATATCAATAATGATTGTTTCACACTCAGATTTACAAGAATTCAGGCTGCATTCAAGTTGCCAATTTTGTCAAGTCTTAGGTTATGTAGCTTATTTATTTTTTAGTGAGTTGTCAGGCCTCTGTGAAAGCATCAGAGCTGAAGAGTTTCAAAAAGCATTCCCATGCCAACAATACAAGCACACTGCCTGTAATGAGGTCTGTCGATACTGACAACTTAAGCTGAAGATCAAGCTTTTTTAACTCGAAGTAAGGAAAAACGTTTCCCTAAAACGTAGAAGGTTCTTGAGAAATGTAAATAAGTCCAAACCCTCTGAAGCCTTTCATCTCTTCTCAATTGAAATTGCAGTCTGTGCATTATGTATATAACATTTGAATATTACAGCAGAGGATGAGGCACCAATGTTTTTCCCAGTTGTACAAGTACTACCAGGTCAGATCAAATAACCATTTTACATGGATTCTAGGCACCAAAAATTGCTCGGAATTTTACACAAATTGATGAAAAGCATTAAAAAGTGAAGCTACCTTTTATTCATTCAATGAATGGAAACTTTGTCTGAACTTGAGGTTTGAATTCTTCATTGTCAATAAGTTTCATGAAAAAATCATTTTCTTTCAGTATGACATATGAAATTATTATGGATGAAATAAGATTAATGACAATAAGGGCCAATGGTGTTACTCAAATTCCAGGTAAGACAAGCAACCTCTTCATATACAGTATAAACTTCTTGTTTTGCCTTATGTGAGTATGTTTGCGACTTGTCCTGGGAGTGCAAAGTCCCTTTTTTCCAGCAAGACTCAAGCTCTGTACTACCAATGCTAAATCAGCCATGCAATTAAAAATCACAACTAGGCATTTGCCTTTCTGATCACCGTCAAGTGGCCTCTACTGGAAAGTGCAGAGAGAGATCAGAGATAAGACAGGATGAATTCATGTTGGAAACAGAAGAACCTGCCATTGAGGAGGAATAGCTGCTGGTGACTACGGAATGGTGCAGCAGAAAGGATAATATAGGAAATAGGTACATAAGTAATAGGGGTGGAGTAGTCGGTGGCAGGAAAGAGAAGTATCATAGAGAGCTATTATTAAAATATCACCAGTTAAATGATCCCCATCAGTGACAACAAGCTTGAAGAAACGGTTTTAAAATTGACCACCATTCAACTGAAACTGTGCTCTTACCCATCAGTTTTATCTTTATCAGGTTCTTTCACCCACAGACCAGACGGTACAGAATTCATGTCCTGATGATAACCCACAGATGACTGGTTGGACAGCCGAGGAAGATTACCAGGTGGTCTGTCATCCTCAATAATAACTATGTCGTCTTGGGTCATGTTCACCGTTGGAGACATATGGTAGTTACCTGTTTACAGAAATTAGGACTTAGGTCAAAAATAACACAAAGGTAACATGAAGATTGGCACTCATTTCATGTTGCATTATCATCAAAATTAGAAAATGCTTTTAAAGGCACCAACATTTCACCTTCAATCCGCTTTTTATTCTTGTTACGTGTTTCAGATGTCACAAAACTCGGCATTTGAGTTAAAGATCAGAATAAACGTTGCTAATTTTACTACTGAATCCCATTTGTTCATATGAATAAAGTAAAGCTGTTTTCCTCCACTGAAAGAATTCATAATTATCTCGCTCAGCTTGAAAACATTAATGCATTAATGAAAGGAAGGCTGCACTCATTCCAGACCACTCTTTTTGATCTCAGCCACGCTATTGGGAGAACTGTGGAAAAGCAGCAGAACATCCTCCACAGGGAAGGAAAGAAGAAAAAAGCAAACGAAAAAGTGTGTTTTGGACGGGTGGGAGTGGAGGAGAGAAGCTGAGCAGTCTTAACAGCTGGCTCAACAGCAACAGAGCCAGAGATCCAGAAGCAGGTTATTTGCACACCTGCATTCTTGGCTGGGAAGTGGAGTGGAGTCGCCCAGGTGGGTAGCAGGGTCAGGAAGAGATAAGAATAAAAAGTAACTGCAACATACAGAGGAGGAGGTTTTGTTTTTACAAAGAGTATACATGCTTAATATTTTCAATGAGTTGCAAAAGAGAATAAATTCCAATGGCTCACCACAGCTTCTTTTCAGTATATTTAAGAAGCTGCAATATTTTTAATAGCACTGCTTGTGTGATGCAACTCAACCGATCAGTTTTGCTAACCTCATACTGAAAGGCATGGCGGTGAGGGCATCATGTGGTATACTGCTACATGGAAATGAGTTAAAACTGCAGGAATGACGAGCCTCAGAACCATATGCCAGCACTTTTGAAATTGACATAATCCTCCTACCTTTCTTAACATAAAAAAAGTGTTTTATTTCACAAATTACTAGTAGTTGCAATTTTAACTCAACAGGATTGCTGCTTTCATATGTTTAAAAGAAAAACATCAGGAAATATTTAAATTTAATGACCAAAACCAACAAAGTCTTGAATTGAAGGAAGTTAGCTTTTTAATAATTTCATGTTAAATATTAAAAATTCATGTTCTGCAGCCAAATCAAAGTAAAGCCCAAGATCGTATGATGACACCGTGGTTGGCACTGTTACCCCAAAGTGCCAGGGAACCAGGTTCAATGCCAGCCTTGTGTGACTGTCTGTGTGGAATTTGCATGTTCTCCCTCTGTTTGTGTGGGTTTCCTCTGGGTGCTGGGGTTTTCTGCCACATCTAGGGTCCAGGGATGTGTAGGTTAGGTGGATTGGCAATGGTAAATGTGCAGGATTACAGGGATACGGTGGGGGGCGTGGGGCTGGGGAAGATGTTTATCAGAGAGAAGGCGCATACTTAATGGGCTGGATGGCCTCCTTCTGCACTGAAGGGATTCTATGATTTTGGGCGGCATGATGGCACAGTGGTTAACACTGCTGCCTCCCAGCACTAGGGACCCGGATTCAATTTTGGTCTTGCATGATTGCCTGCATGGAGTTTGCATGTTCTCCCTGTGCCTGCATGGGTTGTTTTTCCAGGTGCTCTGATTTCCTCCCACAGTCCAAAGATGTGCGGGTTAGGTTGATTGGCCATGCTAAATTGCCCCTTAGTATCAGGAAGGCTGGCAGGGTAAATCCTTGGGATTACTGGGATGGGCCCTGGGTAGGATTGATGGGCTCGATGGGCCAAATGGCCTCCTTCTGCACTATAGGGATTTTATGCTTCTAAGATTCTATAATAGTTTTGTTGGCTTCCATGGAGTCAGGAAATACAGTTGAAGTCTTCAGCAAACATGTACTACAATATGGAAATGACCTATTCGACTGTAGCGCCAATTATTTTTGCATCAACATTATACAAGTAGGTTTTTAAAAAATTGGTATCACCAAATTGTGCAAATCGATTCAACAATAGAAAATTTATAGTACCGGAAGGGTCTGGAGTGTCAACTTCCAACAAATTAAATTAAGCTCTTCCATACCTGATGTACTATGCAATTTCAAATTAACTAATGGACTCGTTAACATATCCAAAAAAAGTATTTCTCTCTTTTCTCTCATCAACAGAGCGTGATTAAAGAAACCACTTCAGTCAAAATGAAATGAAATGCTCAAATCAAACATAAGTCACGTTTTCTTTTGGTTGTGCCGCCCTCTTGGAAACACCAAATAACTCTTATTTCATTTCCTCAACAAATATCTGCCACCTTTAACTTTTTGAGTAAAGGGAGATTCCCCTTTGGGTAACCCTCCGATTCTGCCCTAGTACTGAACTGCAAGATTCATACTATCTCAGGGGAATGCATCATGCCTTTGAGAATGTCTGGCTGTGATGAGTTTAAATCTCAGTTCTCCCCTGCTGTGTTAAGATTGATTGCCTGTAATAAGCAGACAGCATTCAGAGTAAAACTCCTGTGTACCTTCTTAATACATAATACATCAAAATAAAAAGATGGCAGTTGATTCATATGTTTCTGAAAATGCTTGATTTTATTCACAGGCTTGCTGCTTGTAAATGGCCTACTTCTTGTGGGTTCGCAACTGAAGTTGTTTTCTGTTTCAACTGTGCAGTGGCGCCCTCCCACTGTGCAAGATGATGCTTTGCGCCATGCTGGTCAAATCTGTGTTAAGCATTGCCTGGTGCAGCTCAGGAATCCCACTCTTATCGTGACAGTATCTGCTGCAATTGTTGCAAGTGAAGACAGTAGGCTGAGAAAGTGACAATTTACTAGGCTCTGCTTTCTCCTGGTTGACTTCTTGACCAGCTCAGGTTTTCATTTCAAGTGTCCTTTCAGTCAGCCTCCACAGGTTTATGGTTGTCAGTGACTGTCTCTCAGTTGCCTGTGTCAATGTCTATCTTCTGTGACTACTGTTAAGAGTCCAGCTGATATTACTACTGGATAAATCAGATCCCAGGCTGGTGGCCAGCTTGATAGATTCTAACTATAACTTTTTGTTTTGCTACATGGAGGGTAAGTACTGAATAGAGTCACAGGAGTCAGCTGCTGAACTTTTAACAAAAGAACAAAACATTTATTAAACAAGGGACGAATTAAATCACGGACGAATTAAATCACTGACGCCTTCACCCCAATTACACCTTTACGGATATGTACAGATTCACAAGGATAACACAAGTTACAAAGTTTATCTTACACACTAATGTTCTCAATAAGTACACAGTCCATGTAAATCAATAGGAGATCTTTGGTCAGACACCTTATACTCTGAAACCAAGTGGCAGATGTCACCTAAACAACTTTTGTGGATTTCTCATCAAATCCCTCCTGCCTCCCCCCAACATGCTTGTCACAGTGTGACACAATTGGTCTCACTGGATCCACACAACAGTTTCCAATCTCTGCTCTTGAATAACAAGCCTGGGAACCTTCTCCCAAAATATTGGTTTCTCTCTAATGTCTTCACCAAGGATCCATATTCAGGGTTTCAACCATACCTTTTAATGGTCCTCTGCCCTGGAGCACCGGGTGTATTCAAGCTTTACCTTCCACACAATCTGTCAGATACCTAGCCACCATTAAAACATCAGTGCTTCAGAACCCTGTAGTAAGGCATCAACAACCTTTGGATATGCTTGGATTTCAGAATTTTTACAAGCTCACTTTGCTTTGCATCTGCTCCCAGTTGATTCTTTTTTGAGTCATCCTCTGCACCTCACTTTTAACTTCACTGAACAGGACCTGTTTCTTTGACTATAAGATTTTCCTGGAACTTCCTCCTTCTCCTGTTCTTCAGCTTGGGGCCTGCTCTCAGCAGTCTCCCTTCATGCCTATTTCAGCAGATTCTGGAAAAAGCTGCATAATTTGGAGTTACCATCTTCTAACTGAACTAAAACTGCTTTCTGTTCTTTTTGCCTTCATGACTGTTAGGCAAGAGTCCAGCTTTATTTATACCCTGGGCTTGCTTTAGAAATAAATACAGTAAAAATACAGGCATTTTTTAAAGTGAAACTGAACTCCAATTAACAACACTCAAATGCAGAAATATAAGTCAAGCTCAAACTCAAAACCACATTTCATTCCCACAAGCACAAATATAACTCACTTAAAACTCTCTCATCGCTTAACAAAAGTTCACTGCACAGAAATTCTTTGGGTATTCAGCCAAGATCTATCCGATGAAAGCATCCCAAGCCAACACAGATGTTGCTGGCTGAGCAATGAGTGCGTGCTGATGGAATCAGAACCTCTAGGTTAGTGACCTTGTCCTGCCAAGGAATGCTGGGGTTAAGTCCGAGATAGAGAAAGTGGAAATTGTTCAGCCATTTCTCCTGCCTAGCATTTGCCATTCAGGTTTCATCATTATGGAGCAAGGTTTTGAGGATGCAGATTTGATAGACTTGCAGTTTGTTATTCTCAGTCAGGTTGCTGTTGTTCCACCATCTCTTGCTCAACATAGACAAAACAGCTGTAGATTTTGCGAAGACCGTGTTGATTTTAGTATTAAGTAACATGTTGCTGATCAGTGACCTATCAATGACCTCCAGCATCAGATTGTCAATGCTGTTGGATAGCGGTAGAACAATGTCTTGGATCAATAACATCCTGGATCTTAATTTCCTGATGCTGATGATCAAAACCATTATCTGGAGAAATGAGAGAGCATCTATTTGTCCCTTGGTATGGTACGACATTGCAAACATTGAAAATATCGCTGATGACAACTTGGTCCACAACTTCATTTTGTATCTCAGGCGAGCAAGACTGAACTGCTTTCCATCAGTTCTGGTATGTAAGTAGACATCCTCTATAGATGGCCTGAAGTCATGTGACAGTAGCAAAAAGAATACGCCAAAAGGCGTCAGTGCCAGAAGACAACCCTGTTTAGCCCTCCACAGATTTCAAAGGGCTGACTTTCATAGCTGACCTTACCCATCGCATTGTCATGGAAAGAGGTCACATTAAGCAGCTTCAGTGGGTAGCCAATTTTCTCCAGCAGCTTAAATAGACTGCTTTTCCTCAAGTTCAAATGCCTTGGGAAGATTGATGAAGGCAATATATCACAGTCTCCTTTGGTCACATCATTTCTATTGCAGTTTTCAGAATGAGGGATCATATCAATCATAAATCTTCCAGTTCTAAAACCACACTGGAATTTGGGGTGGATGCATTTAGCCAAGATCTACAGTATAACAAGAGCAACATGGATGAATACTTTTGCCATGACACTCCAACCAGAGTTGCCTCAATCACTGCAGACGCCCTTGGGCATTGCAAATCATTTAGAATTGAGATGAGGAGAAATTACATCAATCAAAGGATTGTGAATCTTTCGAATTCTCTACCCCAAGGAGTGACAGCTGCTCCATGATTAAATATACTTAAAGGCTGGGATTGACAGATTTTTGTTCTCTCAGGGAATTAAGGGGTACGAGGAGCAGGAGTTGAAGCTCAAGATCAGCCATGTCCATGTTGAATGGGGGAACAGACTTGATGGGCTATGTGCTCTACTCTTGCTCCTATTTTTTATGCTTTTCACCCATAGCAAATGAGTCAATAGGTTTGCTAATTTGAATTGTCTTTACACACAATTAAGTGGGTAGGGTGGACAACAATGGAAGGGAGAATTAAAAAGGATTAATTTGCCATTTTAATGGTCCTCAGACTGAGGCAGTTTAAGGTAGTCTGCAGTGACTGAGTAACACTTGCTGACATCTGCAGGTATGTGTCTGCTTTGGCACAAGGGTCTCCACCTGCTGGCAACCCCTTGGATGTTCAATTATGCAACGGCATGACCTGAAGGTCCAATTTCTGGAAGTCTCGATGGGCAATAATACAGCCTGCTGGTTTGTGAATGCCTCAACCAGTTGGTTTTGTGTAAAGGTCTTCCAGGATACATTTGGTCAGAAGAAAAAATAACTGAAGTGAAGGGTTTGCCTTTTATTGATTCATACTAATGGCAAAAAAAGCCAGCCAAATCTCTCTTCCCAGTCCTTGATCTGTAGCCTTCTCAGTTAAATATTTCTGGTGCATATCTAAGCACCTTTTAAATAAGATGAGGACATTGGCCTCCACTGCCCTTGCAAGTGATGAATGCCAGGTGACCATACTTCCTGGATGGATAGATCTCAACATGGCTTCCCTGTTAGTTTTGATGCAGTGCGTCTCTGGTATATTGAAAATCAGGGGATGCAGGGAAACAAATTTGATATTAAGTAGTGTCAACTGAGTAAACAAAATTAAATGAATGCTTCTCCAGAAGTTACCACTTCAAATTCTATAAATAATAGGAGCAGCATGGGGACAAGGTTACTTACTCTGCCGGAGTGATGCTTAATATCTAAAAAGGAATGAATGAAAATCTAGAGACCCAAGATAAAAACATCTTGAAGCAGACTTCATCTTGAATTTTTTTTTTGGAGTACTTTCCCAACATTTGTCTTAGATACTCAGACAAAGATTAGCTATTGATAATTTTAACTTTGTCGGTAATTATTTTGATTGTGAGGCTGTAAAGTAACTTTTCTTTTGGGGTGCCATTGACGAATACTGATGTTATATTTATATGTGGGAAAGTTGTAGGAAATGCTACCTGAATCCTGGGAACTTAGCTCCTTGAAAAGCACATCACCTTCATCCAATGAGGGGCAACTTGCTCCTGGCCGTGAGCAATTTCAGAGTGAAAAAGTCAAGATAACTCTGCCTTGTAATGGTATTTCACATGAATCCATTTCCTGACACTAAAAGGAAGAAGCACTATTGCATGGAATCATATCAGGTAGCTGCAAGCAGGAAATAAATGCCACAAGAATCAGTTGCTTGCCAACATTGCCCTGGTGCCAAAGGAATGCAGGCACCAACGAATGCCAAGCCATGTGTAAAAAGTATGTTTCTCAGATTTTCCCCATCATGTAGTGACAATTTGAGTAGTTATTCTGATTGCAGTGGAAAAAAAATGATGACATTTAAACATGGTAAAAAGGGCGACAATTTATTTGCTGCATAAATTTATCTTGATTGAAATAATTAAAAAGTCAATATTCACGTACTTTCATTCTCTCCACTTAAAGTCCACTTTATAGACATTTCCGTGGCTTAATTTTGGAGTACAAACAGATTACTTCATTAATACTATTACAGAGCATTGTCACTTTTCTGCGATGAAGGCAGTGGAATAGAACTGATTGGATTTCTCCACAGAAAGCTGGCATATACTTGATGGGCTGAATGACCTCCTTCTGTGTTCCACTGACTCATGACTCCAAACAATTGCCACATTAATCTCTCCCCTTCCTGGATCTAGCCTCCTGCAAGACTCCAAGATCTCTTCAATCCTTCCATTCTGGCCTCTTGCTCTTCCCCAATTTTCTTCACTTCACCATTAGCCGTACTATCAGCTGCCTAAGACCAAAGTTCTGTAATGTGCCCCCTAAACTTCTCTACCTTTCTGGTCCTCACCTCCTTTAATAAACTCAAGACTACATTTTATAATTGTTCTTGAAAAGTACCTTGGGCTGTGCCACTATGTAAATATACTATATAAATGCAAATGGCTGCTATTTCACGAGTCTATATTTAGCCAAAATATAACAGTGTTTTGATACGCTCCTCCATTATTGGTCCAATATTCATCTTCTCCATGTCAGACAGGTTTTCTATGCTGTCTAGAGTTTCCTGGGTGACTGTGTTCTCAGAAGTCAAAATAGTGCTCCACTCACTTCTCAACAGCTGGTGATGAACTCCAACGCCTTTCCTTTTGAAGAAGCAGTTTTCCTTGCTGATGGACCTGTTGCCTTTTTGACCCCTTCATAGTTGTAGCTAGCATTCCCTGTTTCAAAGAACATTATGATATTCTATAAAATTGTAACCAGTTGTCATTGGCGCACCACCAAGCGATCTGCTGGAGTCTACTTTGAGTGGCTCTTTGTGTATCAAGGGATTTTTCATTCTGATTTTTCTTGTAATTATCGAGCGAGAACTGCTTGGCTACAATGACGGGTTGTATCACAGTGATACTAGCCTTGAATTAGTCAATGTTTTTTCACTCTTGCTTCCTGCATGCGGAGAATGCAGTATTGTAGACAGTGCCCTGAAGTATGTTCCATTTTGCTTTTGCACTGTGTGGGAATTCTGGAGAGTACCGGTTCAGTACAGTTGAGGAACTATTGGTCTTTATCGAGGTTGATAGTATGGAAACTGTATGGGATTTTGGGCTCCATATATAGAGTATTGAGTACAAGAGCTATGAAGGTATACTGAAACTTTGCAAATCTTCGTTTATGTAACAACTAGAATATTGTGTCCAGCTTTAGTCTCTATGGTTTATGGAAAGATGTGAGAATGCAGAAGAGTTGGGGTGAGGCATTTTGGCTGGAAGGTTAGGTTGGAAAAGCTAGGTTTACTCTCCTTGGGGAAAAGGAAATCGTGGAGAGATTTGATAGAGGTGTACAAGATTATGACAGGTTTGAATGAAGCAAACAAAGAAAATCTCTTCTCATTAATATCGTACAAAGGCTATTGGACACAGCTGTAATTTTGGACAAAAGATGCAGATGTGATGCGAGGAAGAATTATTTTTACGTAGCAAATTGTAATGTCATGGAGCTCACTGCCTCACTGCAGAGACAATACCAAAAGAGAAAATGCTGTAAAATCTCAACAGGTCTGGCAGCATCTGTAAGGAGAGAAAAATGCTGACGTTTCAAGTCCAGGTGACCTTTTGTCAAAGCTTTGACGAAGGGTCATCTGGAATCAAAACGTCAGCTCTTCTCTCTGCTGAGATTTTCCAGCATTTTCTCTTTTGGTTTCAGATTCCAGCATCCACAATAATGTGCTTTTAAGCAGAGATGATAAATGATTTCAAAAGAAAACTGGACAGAAATAAACTTGAAGGCTGAGGGGATTAGAATGGGGCAGCATTTCCACTTTGAATAAAAAAAGCTTTGAGAGTTGCATCCTAACCCTAATGCACACCAGGGAGCAATCAGTGCTTTGGTAGCTACATACATTGAGAATGCTGTTCACAGAGTTATGTCTGGTGGTGATCAAATCCAGCTGGTAATCACATCCTGATTTTGGTTGGACAAGGTCAACTCAGATGTCTTGGAGTGTGCTCATTCCATCAGCTTGCTCTCATTACTAAACCAATGCATTTGCACTGTTTTAGCCACGTTCAACTGACGTATGATGAGTGTATACCTAAAGAGCTTTCGTACGGTGAGCTGGTCACTGGATCATGACCTCCTGGGTGTCCATAGCTTCCTACAAGGACATCTGCAAATAAAACCTGAATATGGCAGACACTGAAACTGAATTGGGAGACAATTGCCAACGGCCCATAACCTATCAAAGTTGACTGTTTGGGAAGGCTTGTGAAAAGGTGAGCAGATACAAACAGCTCAGCTGATCGAGAAAAGGGCCCAGAGGAAAGAGGCTAGCAGAACTTGCACCTTCTCCACCCACTGTCCGTATCTGCAGCAAACGACCCAGAGGCTGCCATGTCAGAGTGGAACTCCTGAGCCACACCAAGCAATGTTTGTAACAGAGTTGACTACCACAGCACAAACATCATCTTATGAGGTGCAAGGTTGCCACCAACCATATCTGGCGTAGATCCATTCCAAGTTGGATTGTCCGAAAGTGGTGGCTTCTCACATAAACCCCAGCTATTTTAGCTTACTTATTAAATAAATTGAATTACAATGTGAATTGTTTTTAGTGAATATACATCCATGGAATGGAGAGAAAGAAACCAGAGGCTATTCAGAGGAAGGAAATTCCTTCTTACAAAGCACAATGGTAGTTAAAACATCAAGCAGCTCAGGAACAGAAACAAATCAAACTTGTGACGACTAGGATTCAGAATGCAAGACTACTGTTGGCCCCCATTTCATGATAAATAATTGAGAAAATGATTGCTAACACTCTGGACAACTTCTACTTTCAAAGCCACTTTTTTTTCCGGTTAACTGGAATCATCACAAATGTTTATATCAAAAAGAACAATATTAGCTATTTGCTCAAACTTTCATATAGAAAAGCAAAACCTGAGGTTTAGGCAAACAAATTCTTCCCAACAAGGCTATACAAGCATTCATTCAATTCATTGATGTGGGATTGCTTAAGGAATGCATGACTGCAAAAATGCATCTGCTTCTTACATCTGAAAAGCTGAACTTTTGAGTATGTCATATGACTACTGTCATGAGACACAGATAAACTTATTATGTATGAATCCTAGGAACTTGAAAAATGAGAATGTGGTAATAAACTCCATCACCCATCCTTTCCATCAACCGATAATTTTCTGTTGTGGAACAATGCGATCCTTTCACATATAGGCGTGCCATGAACCACAAGTGAAAACGTATCCATAAACACCAGCTCACTTTGTTAATAAGTTGAAAAATGACTTAGATTTGTCCAAACACGAACAACTGGGAGTTTGTTTAGAATTACACAAAAGCATTTTCTTCCTGATCTATGCTAAATGAGAAGAGAAATTCTTAATTAAGCCTTCTCCCCTGATCATTATCCAGCAATTTCCACTGGAAAGCGAATACGGTTACAAGATCATGTTCCGCAGTGATGCCATCTCCCACCCTCCAATCCCACGGTTGAATAAGCCTTCTGATAGTTAATGCCTCTAAACCCAAAAATGTAAATTTTCCGCATTTAATAAAAAGACTCTCCAAAACCTTTTTAAGTGGGCTTGGGTTTCCGAGTTACATTTTGTGCACATAGGTAGAATTTGTTCAGTATCTCTGTACCATCAAAATCTCAGTGACAGGTAACATTATGGAGACGTTCTTAGGTACTATTGAAGTAGTCAAACCCTGATAAATACATTACCAGTTTGACATATAATGTTATGCTTAATGAAGAATCCTGCAAACAGATGAAAAATAGTGAGCTGACAAATCTGCAAAATACCATCCACTGAACCATTCATTTAGCAATTTAATCTCAACAGCACTTAAGGATATTTAATACCAAAAAAAACAATTAAGCTTCTAAAATGAGGCTGCTGTCTTCAGCTTAAGTCAAGAAATGACTCCATCTAGTTCAGTGAACATCAAACTGAGAAATAATGGAACTCATGAATCATGAAGAGTACTCATACAGGAGCCATCACCAAGGCACTGCGCTGAAGTTCATGGGATATGAGAGCTGCTGGCCATGCCAGTATTTATTGCTCACCCTAATTTCCCACGAGGTGGTGGTCATGAGCTCGTTTCTTCAACTGTTGTAATCCATCTGATTAGGTATATCCGCAATGCTGTCAGGGAGTTCCAGGATTTTGACCCAGTGACATTCAAGGAACGGTACATCATTTTAAAGGAGGATTTGGCACATGAATTAGAAGAGGGATTTGTAGGTGATGATGTGCACATGTACTTGCAGTCGGTGTTTTTCTATGTGGTAGTGGTGGTGGGTTTGGAACGTGCTGTTGAAGGACTGGTGAGCTGCTGCAGCCCATTTTGCACATAGTATACACTTCTATCACTATCCAACAGTGACAGAAGGAATGAACATGATAGATGGTGGATGAAGTGCCGATCAAATTGTTTGCTTGGTTTTGGATAATGTTCAGCTTCTTGAGTATCGCTGGAGCTATCTCATCAAGTGCGAAGTGTTCCATCACATTCCAGATATGCTTTGTAGATGTTGGGCAAAGTTTTGGAAGTCAGGAGATGGGTTATTGGCCGCAGAATTCCCAGTCTCTGAATTTCCCTTTCAACTATGTTTCTGAACAATGGCAGGATGTTGATAGTGGGGAATTCAACAATGGTAATGCCACTGACCGCCAAGGGGAAGTGTCTAGATTCCCCCTTCTTGGAGAGAGTCATTTGTTAACACAAATGCCACTTAATACTTAAAGCCTGAATGTTGTTCAGGTCTTGCAGCACGTGAGCAGTATCTGAGCAGTCAGAAATAGTACTGAACACTGCAACCATCAATGAACATCCCTGACATCTGGTAAAGTATTCCTTGCTCTAAAAACAATGAGAGAAAACATTTGCCTCATTTGGTGTTACCAGTTGTAGCAAAACATCCCTACATTTATAATAAAAACAGTAAATGTTCAAGAAATTCAGCAGTTCTGGCAGTATCTGTGGAGGGAGAGGCAGAGTGAATCTTTCAGGTTGTATAACTCTCCTTCAGAGACTTGAAACATTCGCTCTGTTTCCCTCTCCACAGATGCTGCCAGACCTGCTGAGTTTCACCAGCATTTTTTTGGATTATAATTCAAATTTCCTGTGACAGCAGTGTATGGCTTTCACCTCCATTTTAGATTCAAATTCCTTCGGAGTAAATGACAAATTGCATAAATATTTGACAAGGAAGAATAAACAGAATTGTTCGGAGAACAAAACAGCAAAATGAGTTTAGAGTAGACAGCTGCAGCTGAAGAGTTTGCTCTGGCTCAGACACCATGGGCCAAGTGATTTCCTACTGTGTTGTAATTTCCTTGGTTCCGAGTGATTTTGTAAACTGTACATGGAAAGCAGTTTACTTCACTGATGTCCTGCACAGTGGGGAGTGGTTCAGTACAAGGAAGTTCTAAGCTAAAATAGGTCCGCATTAGGATGCTTTTATATTCACAATGGGGTATCAGGGGAACACTGCCAATGTGAAGACCCCTGACCTCCAATCAGCATTCTTCTGACTTTCCATCTGTCAATCTAACACTGATAACTGTGGCCAATTGGAGGTCTTTAGAGACAATTACGCAACATCTTTCACATATGCTGAACTGTCGACAGCAGGCAACTGCGTACCTGCAGCCAATGTCATTGAAAAGCAACTCTTTCTCCCTTGCTGTGTGATGTTGAGCATATCACTCAGCCAATAAAAATCATACTATAATCTGCTGCTTTAGAAAAGCATGCAAGTTTCTTCCATTCTATGTAACGATACACTTGCCTGATTACCCTCTCCCACAGGTTTCTTTTGTTCATCGCGTAGAAAGTGTAAGATGTATTCATTTGTCTTCCTAACATCACTTGTCAATCCCTTATAATTAAGCATTGCACAAGCCATTCATTATAGTACATTGTACAAGTTAACTTAGGAGCGAAAAACATTCTTCACTATGTTGACGTTTAAAATACTCTGCTATCTGCCTGTACATGCCGTCTTCTTCCAGTCAAGTTACTAGAACACAACTGAGGTTCTTCCTGCAGTCTGAGATAATTGGCATCTTTCCAGCAGTGAATCCACAAAACAATAGAAAATTAAATGGATAGTTCCCCCATCCCAATCTGTCGCAAACCCTACACCTGAGATTTTATTGAAATGTTTAAAATTAAAATTTGAATTGAACATCCACCCGAAGTCATAACTATTGAGAGCATTACATATAGTGTGTGTGTATATGTACATATATATGTACATGTACATATACACATATAGTGTGTGTGTGTATATGTACATATACACACACACATACATATATACATATATAGTGTGTGTATGTACATATACATATATATGTACATGTACATATACACACTATATATATGTAATGCTCTCAACAGTTATGACTTCGGGTGGATGTTCAATTCAAATTTTAATTTTTTATATATACACATACAATAAACATGATAATAAACAACTGGTACCAGATTAGGAGATCTGTAATCGGTTTTCAGACATTATAAACCACAAGAGTAAAGTTGTTTACCAATGTCTGTTGAATGTGGCAATGAAATTACAGTCTTGTAACATAGTTATGGTAATATAGTAACAGCTTCAGACAGAAGACGACCTGTGGTCCATCCAGCCTGTCTACACACTGTATTCCTTGGTGTATTTCTAATGATTCTGAATTCCATTTGTTTACAAGGATCTGTCCTTGAACCCTATTAAGGTTTCTTGTTCCACGTGTCCTACTGCTCCTTTAGTCAAAAAAGTTGCTCCTGTGCTTCGTCATTTCTTTTGCTGTCATTTTGTAAATATGATCCTCTTACACTTCTGCTCATAGCAGAAAATAGTACCTCAATCTAACTTGCCAAATCTTTCAAAGTTTAAAAATATTTTTGTTATATCTCCATTCAGCCTTCTTTCTATAAGAGGGGAGAAAAGGCAATCTTCCCTTATATGTCATTCCTGTAAATTACAGGATCACTTGCTTACAAAGTCAGTTACAGATTTCCCTCCCTGGCCATTGCTGTCGATAAAATATTTAAATGATTTGGACCGGGGGAAAGAAGCAAAGCCATTAAACTTTGCAGAAAACACTGAGCTGTAGGAGGCCATTCAAATAACATAACTGACACACAGACTAAGTACACAGGGGGTGGTCAAGCTGGAAGCAGCCTGCTTAGTTTATTTTAAAAAGTGACAACACAAGTGGCCCATATTAAGGCTTGGCATAACAAGATAAGCTATGACTTGACAAAACAACAAAACCCTCACACATAACTTTGCCATATTCAGTCTTGATCACTGCAACATTCTCCCAATCTTCCATAAACTTCAACTCATCAAAACTTCTGCTATCTGTATTTCATCTAGTTATCTATGCCAAGTCCTGCTTTCTGCTTCTTATCCATCACCCTGTTCCTCATTGATTAGATAATTATATAAATTTCACATGGAAATCTATTAATTCAACTTAAAGCTCTGGGAATTCAAGGTAAACTATGGGAATGGATCTGAAATTAGCCAAAATGTAAGAATAAATGAGTTATTTCATAGAAATTCAGTTAAGATGAAGTGAAGCAATGTCAAATGTTGCTTGATAATGTTCCTGTGAAGTGTTTTGGGTGCTTTACTATGTTAAAGGTGTTATATAATACCCAGATGAATGCAGCTCCAACAAGACCAAAGCAGCTAGACATCATCCAGATCAATGCAGCCCGCTTGATTGACACATCTTCCACAAAGATTCACTTCCTCTACCACCAATGCAGTGGCAGTAGTGTCTAAGAGCTACAAGATGCACTGAGGAACTCACCAAACATCCTTAGACGGCTTCTTCAGAACACACAACCATTACCACCTCGAAGGACAGGGCAGTCGACACATGAGACGCCATCGCCTGGAATTTCCCCTTCAAATCATTCATCATCCTGGCTTGGAAATGTATTGCCATTCCTTCATTGTCGCTGAAAATCTTGGAACTCTCTCCCTAAGAGCACAGTGGGTGTGCCTACGCCACATGGACTACAGACGTTCAAGGCAGCAACTCACCACCACCTTCTCTAGGGCAACTAGGGATGGCCAATAAATGCTGGCCTAGTCAGCAACACTCATATTTTACAAATGAATTTTTAAAGGTACAAACGTGAGTTAGTTTTGTTGTTTTTTGATTGGGATACCAGAAGGCTCAGAGCTTGGATCACTACTATTTCTAGTTTATGTCTTTAGATCAGATTTTGCGGTCAGTACCTGGCAATTGCCAGTGGCCCCAAGAAAGTTGCCTACAAAGGCCTAGCAATCCCTGCAGGGGTTTCACGGTCCATTCAGGCATGGGCCCCGAGGACACCTGCGACTGAGGAACCCAAGAGGCCCGAGGTGGGAGGACGAGCGCAGACGACAGAGACAGACTACAAGGGAGAGCACGGGGGCAATGAGAGAGTGTTGATGCTCCCATTAAAAATAACAAAATGAAGGAAAGATGTGGAAGTACTTGTGGAATAACAGAAAGTATCAAAATAAATGTATGCATATAAAGCCTTGAAACATTTTTAAAATTTGTTTTTGTATATTTGCAACTATTTCATAACAATTAACATTTGTTATGGTTTAATTCTTCAATATCATGAGGATGTTTCAGTACTCTTGGCGGGGTGGGTGGGTCAAAAGGATTCCATGGCAGAAAAACTTTGGGAAACCCTGCAGCTCACAGGTAATCAGCATAGGATTCTGAGGTTTAGGTAAGGCAGATAAAGTAAAGCTATCCCCATGAACTCATAATACAAGGACTAGGGGACCAGATGTAAGGTTTTTGGCAAGAGGTAAGGGTGGGGTATTTTTCGGTCAAACCAAGTAAACAAACTGAAAATTACATTAGGACAATGGAGGTTATGTGGGGAAAGAACATTTTTACTCAGTAAATGGTAATGATCTGGAACCCGCAGCTATGTGGGTGGTGGAAATCAATGCAATTGATGATTTCGAAAGGAAATTAGAGGGGCACAAGGAGATAGCAAGGGAATGCATCTGTCTGCATTGCTCTACAAAGAGTTTGCTAGGACCACGAGGGTTGCATTGCCATTTGTGCCACTGATTCTATGGTATCACCCTTTTCTGTCAAACCTATTTTCAGTTCTTCAACCATTGACACCTGAACTCTCCGTGCTTCCAACTCAGACTTTTTCTTTCTTTCTCCCCACTAACAGCTGTGTCTTTTTCATGGAGGTCTTGGGCCTTGGAATTCCCTCTCTTAAACCCCTTTGGTGTCTCCACCTCCTTCTCTTCTTCCAAAACGCCACATCTTTGACCAAGCTTTTGGCCGCTCCCTCCTATCATCTCATGTCTTACTTATTGCTAAATCTCTATGAAGTATTCAAAACTGGAGGTGCCATATGAATGCAAGAGCTCCCCAGTATTAGCAATGTAAGCAAAATATGATTGATATTGCCACAGATACTAGAATTTGGAATTACACATTCAAGTTTAGAACAGGGAATGTGCGCACACTGTTTAAATTTAACTAGTTGATGGACAAAGTACTGAACATGTAGAATGGGTTATCTAGGGAGATGTTGAGAAGATTTCAGAAAATACCAAATAAAAATATTAGTTTTTGGATTTTGCTAAATGGACAGCTCAGTCTTTTCCAACCATCTATCTGCCTATTCTTGGATCTGCAGATAGTAACTACCAAGGGGCATGATTTTACAGCCTCAGACAAGACCGGAATCTCCTGCCCAAGGTCAACGGAGATTTCCGTTGTCGAACCCTCGCCTGTTCCAATTCCGTGGCAGGCGAGGTGGTAGAGTTCCGGCCCCTACCTCCCAAAGCCATTCCATGTATAAATGGCCTGCACTTAATGTCAAAGAATTAAATTAAGCTAGGAGATAATAGTGAACTGTGAAAGTGGGAAATGAAAATTGCAAAGCGAACAAGATAGGTTAAATAAGTCAGCATAACCATAACAGATGAGGTTGAGCTATCAAAATGTGAGGAGGCACACACTTGATACGAGAATGACAAATGAAACAGAGCAAATTGGGAACAACACTCGTGGAGGTTGATGGCAGATGAATGAATATATTTATGGCTTAGGTAGTTAAACCACTAAATGTTAGCATTTCAGACACAAAAGAGTTAATCGAATGCTAAAATTCATTACAAGAGTTTTAAAGAATGGGAATGAAGAAACATTACTTCAGTTCTGCAAATTGGTCAACTGTATTTAAATATTGTATTTTGTTTTGATATCCAATGCTTCAAAAGATCTAACATTCTGCAGAAAGCCCATATTTAATTATAACAGATAGGGTAAACTTGGGTTACACCAGAGATACAGTTCTGACACAAGTTAGGGACAATTATTACAAGTAGGGATAATTTTCTAAGATGCATTTGTTTGCTTATATCTTTTAAACATATGTGCTGATTGAGTTAAAGAGGACTGGCAGGAGGATAAATGCTGGCATAGACCGATGGGGCCAAATGGCTGGTTTCTGAAATGTAAATTCTGTATCTATCCTCAATGGTCACATCCCTATTGATGAGAACAAAATTAAATCTGGTAACTTAAAGATGCCTGTGATCAATAACTTTGCAAATATATTTCTGTGACAATTCTTCAAAACTTGTCCTCATTCTAAACATTAACTGGGTGAGATGAATTAGTCAATTCTGAGAATAAGCAGAAGCAATTAGAACCTCTGTATTTTAAGACAATTGTCCTACATTTACCACAATTACAATGACCTTTTTATGCTGCTCTTTATTCTCGTGTTTCCTCTTTTATCGGGTAATGTTTTTTCAAAAATAATTTACAGGACTAAGGATTCCGTTCAGCTCCTGTTTTTATGTCATTCTTTGTTAGTTAAAACTTGATAATGCAGTAATTATTTGTCTTACACCACTGCAAACAGGAAATTATTATCTTGTCCTTTAAAATTAATTAATCAAAATCTTTTCTTAAATAAATGGGTATTGATGCTGCTTTTAGAATCACAAGTGTGTGTCCAGGCAATTAGAACTGTTTATTAAAATATTGCTAACTCTTAAAAATGAAACTAACTAGAGCTTAGAAAATAAAATAAGCATCAAAGGCACAACAATTGCAATATCTGCAGGTTTTGGATCATAGAATACAAGCAATTACATCAGTTCTCTGCCAATTCTATAAAACAAAGCACTTACATACATGGCTGCATGTATCGATTTGAGGAAAGCAGTTGCATCTTTGGACTATGAATTGCCATATCACAGCCCAGGTTTTATTTTTTAAGGAATTCAGAATTCATAACTGAACCATCTCACGGAGCAGATGGTGGCATAATGGTTAATACTGCTGCATCACAGCTCCAGGGACCTGGGTTTGATTCCTGGCTTGGGTCACTGTCCGTGTGGAGTTTGCACATTCTCCCCAAATCTGCATTGGTTTCCTCCAGGTGTTCTGGTGTCCTCCCACAGTCCAAAGATGTGCATGCTGGTTAGGTGCATTGGCATGCTAAATTGCCCCTTAGTGTCCCGGCATGTGTAGGTTAGATTAGCAGAGTAAATATGTAGGGTTACAGGGATAGGCCTAGGTGGGATTGTTGTCAGTGCAGACTCGATGGGGCCAAATGGCTGCCTTCTGGATTACAGGGATTCTGTGAAAAAATTAAGTTAAATTTAAGCTAGTCTACTCCTCGTTTCAAACCAATCTCGACTGCCTGCCCCTGTAAAATATCAAATCAAATGTTCAAATCACTGACTGAGTTGAACTTAAGTTTCCAATAACCTTCCCTGTTTCTACTGTAAGTTGTCAATTGAAACTAGGAGTACTTACATATCCCTTGATCACAATTATCAAGTTTACACAAGTATGAAATAAAGCCTCGTGAATCAGTACACTAGTTACGTCTAAAAGGGCTGCCTGAGATATCACATCACAAGTTTGCATCGGAAATTGAAGCAGGAGCAGGTCATTCAGCTCTTGAAGCCATTCAATAAGATCATAGCTGAACTCTTTTACCTCCTTGCACTCTTCAGATGTCTCTTAATTCTCTTAATGTCGAGAAAAATTTATTGATCTTTGTCTTGAATATACTCTAACTGAGCAACCTTTAGCTAACTAATTGCACAAAGGCACGTCAGACCTCCAATTTTGTACCCTGAGCAACCACAGCTACTCAGATAGTACAAAAAAAACGGAGGTCTCACATGCCTTTGTGCAATTAGTTACAAGAAGCATTTGCATATCTCTGAACAATCAGTGAGAGCAGCATTCTGTACACCAGAGAATTTAGATACAGACAGCTCTCATGCACCAAACTGGTTAAAGGAACCTTTAATGTGCTTTTCAATGGTCATTTACAGAAACATGATAACAGATCTCTAGCCTGATTCCTTTACCGGAGAGTAAACAGAAGATAAGAACATGATTACAACACAAAACAGCCTTTCAAAATATCTTTGTTTCAGGAGCAGTTTTAGACACTGGTTGCCAGTTCACAGAATCACAGAAACCCTACAGTTCAGAAAGAGCCATTCAACCCATCGAGTCTGCACTGACCACAATCCATCCAGGGCCTACCCCCATAGCCCTACATATTTTACCCATTAATCCCTCTAACCTAGGCAACTCAGGGCACTAAGGGGCAATTTAAGCGTGGCCAATCAACCTAACCCGCACATCTTTGGACTGTGGAAGGAAACCACAGCATTCGGAAGAACCCCACACAAATACAGGGAGGACGTGCAAACTCCACACAGACAGTGACTCAAGGCAGGAATCGAACCCAAGTCCCTGGAGCTGTGAAGCAGCAGTGCTAACCACCGCGCTACCGTGCTGCCACTGGTTACTGTGACAGCATGTAATGCTGACCTTGCATTTCTGGGTTCCCAATTTAAGTCCACTCAAGGCTACTGAGATCACTGGAGGATTTGCTTACCAGATGTAAAGGCACAGGTTGAAAGAAATTGGACCAACCACATGCCCATTCTTACCAAGACCAAATTCACAAAAGCTGCCCAGAATAAATATTTGAGGGCTGGGTGTATTGAAAGATGTCCAGAAAATGTGAATAGACAGCCAATTCAAAGATAGGTCCTATTTTGATAAGTGAAATATCGATGTGCAACTGTCCTGCAAATAGACTGATTGCAGCTGAAGTTTGATTCACTTTTTTATCACTGCCATAGCTAGAACAATTTATCCACCTGTCAGTTCCACACAGTTTATGCAAAGGTTTATCTATGGAAATGGAAACTGTCACAGCAAATTAAAATAGAAAATAACAGTGCACAGTAGCATAAAGACAACATTTCCTTTTTCAGTGTCAGTTTAAAGTAATCATTTATTGTGAGCAGTTTGCAGTGAAACGAAAGAAGAAAATGATTTAGACTATAGAGAACAATGTTAATTTAATTCTAGGTGAAACCGTTTTTGAGAGGAAGAATGAAAGAGCAAACAAAACCGAATGTCACCATCCTATTCCCCTTTTACACAGGGTAAAATCTTCTGGAAATAGAGAACAGCTATGCCACTTCAGTACATTTCTCAGTGGATAGCTGGAAAGCAAGGGCAAAGTTTAACAAGAGCCTGGAACGTGAATCATTTCTGTACCTGAAAATATATCACCAAACAAAAGACTTCAATTTATGGAACACCTATCATGACCACTGGATGTCTTAAAGCACCTTACAGCCAATTAAGTATTTTTGAAGTGTAATCATTGTTGGTGTGTAAGAAACGCAGTAGCCAGTTTGCGAACACCAAGCTCTCACAAACTGCAATATGATTATGGCCTGCTAAATTAATCTTGAGATGCTTATTGAACAATAATTATTGGTCAGGCCAAGGTAACTGCCCTTTGAAATAATGCCATGGACTGCTTTATGTCCATCTGAAGGGGTAGATCGGCCCTCAGTTTAAAGCATTTCCTGAAAGATGGCACCTTGAGTGGTATAGCATATCCTTAGTACTGCACCAGAAGGGTCAGCCTTGATTTTTGTGTTCAAATCCTGGATTGGGAGTTGAATCCAGAACCTTCCGAATCTCAGGCCAGAGTGCTATTAACTGAGTGCTGAGGATTGTCAAAGGATACAGCTGATATTGCTGACTTGGGCAGAGAAATGGCAGGTGGAGTTTCATAGAAATCATAGAAACCCTTCAGTGCAGAAAGAAGCCATTTGGCCCATTGAGTCTGCACTGAACACAATCCCACCCAGGCCTACCCCCATATCCCTACATATTTACCCACTAATCCCTCTAACCTACACATGTCAGGACACAAAGGGCAATTTTTAGCATGGCCAGTCAACCATTGACTGGGGAGGAGACTGGAGCACCCGGAGGAAATCCACACAGGCACGAGAAGAATGTGCAAACTCCACACAGACAGTGACCCAAGCCAGGAATCGAACCCCAGCCCCTGGAGCTGTGAAGCAGCAGTACTAACCACTGTGCTACCGTGCCACCCAAATGCAAGCTGAAGCATGTTGGCGTTTAATCCAGACAAATGCGAGGTGAAGCATCTTGGAGAATTAAGTTCAGGTGCAAATTAGAGAGTAAATGGCAGAACCCTTCGGAGCATTGACATAGAGAGGGATCTAGGCATAAAGGTCGATGGATCCCTGAAAGTGGCAACACAGGTGGGTAAGATGGTCAAGAAGGCATATGGTTGCCTTCATCAGCCAGAGTATTGAGTACAAAAGTTGGCAAATTATGTTACAGCTATATAAAATTTCAGTTAGGTTGCCTTTTGAATATTGCGTGATGTTCTGTTCGCCACACTACCAGAAGGACATGGATACTTTGGTGAAGGTGCTGAGAAGATTTACCAGGATGTAGTATAGAGAGTTTTAGGTATGAGGAGCGGTTAGATAAACTTGGATTGTTGTCACGATAAGGATGGAGGTTGAGAAGCGACCTGATTGAAGTCTATAAAATTATGAGGAGCATAGACAGCGTGGGTAGTCAGAGTCTTTTTCCCAGGGTGGAAGTGTCAATTACAAAGTTCAAGGTGAAAGGGAGAAAACTTAAGGGATATGTGCAACGGAAGTGCTTCACACAGAGGGTGGTGGGTGCCTAGAATGCAGTGCCAGTGTAAGCGGTGGAAGCAGACAAATTAGCAACGTTCAAGACGTATCTTGATACACACATGAAGGGGAGGCAAACAGAGGAATAGAAACCATGTATTGGCTCAGGTTTGGTGGGCCAAACAGCCTGTTCCTGTGTTGCATTGTTCTTTGAGTCATGGCTGATGCCTACTAATGCACACAACTGAGGTCTTATAACTAAAGTATGGTTTCCAGGAGACACAATAGATTTACCGAGGCAAAGGGCATTCAGAGGGTGAACAGGATGGATGAGGTTCAAAGGGGAAGCAAATGTCCAAAAAGGAATGACAGGAAGGAAGGTACAACTGGATACATCAAAGAAAGAACTGAGCCGAATGAGAGTTAATTCTGAGTGCTGGCTCTAATCTTGTTACTATTTGCATCATGTTGGCACAGGATTCAAAGATTGATTTAATTTGATATTGATTTAAACATAGAAGACAGTTCAATGGAAATCATGTGTAGAATTTTCCTAATAGGCCAAGATCAAATAGTGGGATCATTTGCAAGTCAGGAAACTGAATGATGATGAAGCGAGCTTTCCCCAGGTTCTATAAGCTGAACCTCTGGGTTATTTGGCCAATCAGGGAAGGCGGATGATATTCTGGATCTGATGCCCCCAGCATTCTCCTGCAAAGCATCCCTTACAACTGCGCTCATTCCTCTTTCTCGAGGCACCGCCATCATTTGGCCCATCATGTGTGCACAGGCTTTCCAAACAAGCATCATGATTTAGTGCCATTCCCCTGACTTATACCTCTACCCCTGCCCCAATTCAAGGAATCACCTAATGCCCTCAGGAATGCCTCAATTGGAACTGCCTCCTCCACACTTCCAGGCAGAGCATTCCAGACCCAAAACACTCATGGTGCTGAGATTTTTCACACAACATGTTTGCTCCTTTCGCAAATCACTGTAAATCTGTGCCCTCTCATTCCAGATTCTTTTAAGAGCAGGAACAGTTTCTCCCTATCTATTCCATCCAGTGCCCTCATGAGTTGGAACATTTCCTCTTAGCTTTCTTCTCTCCGAGGACAACAATCTCAACCTCTCCAATAGATCCTCATAAATGAAGTTTCTCATCACTGGAACCATTCTTCTAAATTTCTTCTGTATTCTCTCTAATGCATTCATGTATTCCCTACAATGTGGCATCCAGAACAGTGCACAATATTCCGTCTGAGGTCTAACTAGTATTTTGTACAAGTTCAGCAAAACCTCCTTGCTCTTGTACTCTATGCCTCTATTAATAAAACCCAGAACACTTCATGTTTTCTTAACTGCCCATTCCACCTGTCCTACCACTTTCAATGATCTACGCGCACACATTTTCAGGTCCTCTGTTCCTGCAGCCCTTTAAGAATCTTATCCCTTATTTTCTGATGTCTCTCCATGTTCTTCCTATCAAAATGCTTCACCTCACACTCCTCTGCATTGAACTTCATCTGTTACCTATCTGCCCACTTCACCAACTTGTCTATGTCCTTTTGAAGCATTGCATCCATGTAAGTTATGTAAAGAGAAAAGCTTAAAAAAGTCAGTCATTCATAAAAATAGCTTTTACAACCGCCCAATAAATGTGTCAATTATCCATACCCTTTAAAGTTTCAATGACACACTACAGTGTTTCAACAACCTGATATATTTCTAGCCTTTGAGCCAACCCTCATTATATATCCTTAGCTGAGAGCTCTGATATCAATCTGAGTGCTAGGTGGCATGGATGGGGCATGGAGAGTGTGTGGGAGGTGATGGGATGCGAGGGGTGAGGGCTGCAAAAACTTGAACAAAATACTAGGTATTAATTCACAAGAGGAGCTTTATTTTGAATTCCAAGGAAAATTGACCAGGCTCCAATGCAGAAGACAGGATGGAGGAGAACACACAAGACCTTTTCCGTACTCATGCAAAAATTTATATTTTTGTGGCTTTTGTTTGCATTAGAAAATAATCAGTTCACACAGAAAATAAGCTGTAACATCTGAAACCATCATGATCCAGAGCTTTGGATAATTATAAATGTTTGGTTTTGAATTCCAAATTGATTAATTTAAATGTTTTGTATCTGTAAAAACAAACAACAACGATCGACAGAATATCAGATTTATGGCCTGTGAGGTTTGGTATATTTCTTATTTTCTTATGCATTTAGTGTGACAGAAATCCCACATGGGATCACGTGGGCTCCTCCATCCTTACCACGACAGTTTTGTAAACTTCATTATAATTGAGCTGCAAATGATTTTCAAACAAAGGAATGGTAATATTTGCGTACTGTCCTGGGATAGTGGCTTCACAGATGAGGCAGAGATACATTTTGGTTGGAATTCTCCAGTCCTGCAAGCCCCACTGCCACTGCTAGCGAGAACAGAGAATTTGGCACTTAGCCAAATCTCTGGTCACTGCAGCGGCATCAGAGAATCCCCACCACAGGCAAGGTCAGCGAATCAGTACCAAGCCCTAAAGGTGAATGGAAAATCTTGTACGTCACTGAAATTGTTTATTTAAAACAAAGATGAAAAAGATTTCCAAGTTCCACGCATTGACCTATAATCTGGGCATTTATACACGGTGAACTTTTATTCACTAAATGTTTCTTTAAGAATTTTTGATGGTTTCACAGGAAGCGCTAATAACCTCATTGGTGAAGTCATGTAAAGTATGCAGTCTTGATCTGAATAAAAATAATTCCAACTAGTAAGGAGTAAAGAGTAAGAAGCCCCCAGACCTCGCCCCCTCACTGTATAGGGCACTGGTGAGGCCGCAGCTGGAGTACTGTGTGCAGTTTTGGTCGCCGCACTTACGCAAGGATATTTTGGCCTTGGAGGGAGCGCAGAGGAGGTTTACTAGGCTGATTCTGGAGTTGAGGGGGTTGAACTATGAGGGGAGGCTGAATAAACTAGGCTTGTACTCGTTAGAGTTTAGAAGAATGAGGGGAGATCTCATTGAGACGTATAAGATGTTGAATGGGATGGATAGGATAGAGGTGGAGAGGCTCTTCCCACTCAGAAAGGACAGTAGGACTAGAGGGTACAGCCTCAAGATGGTGGGGGGGGGGGGGGGGGGGGGGGTGGGGGTGGTTTAGAACGGAGTTGAGGAGGAACTTCTTCACTCAAAGGGTGGTGAATCTCTGGAATTCTCTGCCCGTTGAAGTGGTGGAGGCTGCCTCGCTCAATATTTTTAAGACGCGGGTTGATAGGTTTTTGATAGGCAAGGGGATTAAGGATTATGGGGAGAGGGCGGGAATGTGGAACTGAGCCACGACAGATCAGCCATGATCTTACTGAATGGCGGGGCAGGCTGAAGGGGCTAGATGGCCTACTCCTGCTCCTATTTCTTATGTTCTTATGTTCACCCAATCTCCAAACCAGGTTTCACTGCTTGTTAAAAAAATAGCAAAACCAATGTCAGAAATTTACATAATTGGAATATCAGGCATTAAAAAGTGGACATGATCCTATATCAGTAAACAAATTGCACTAATTATCCTCCATCAGATCCTGTAAGGAAAGTTTGCTCCATCAAATGGGTACTTCACTCACCCATCACTCTGTTAAACCCAATATTCCTGGTGGGTGACTCATCCAGTCCCTCGATTCCACTGTAAAGTGAATGTGAAATCCTTCGCTCTCTGTCGTCCATCACAGCATCAATAGGCAAATCAAGCCCAGGGGGACTCCCAGGTGTCTCGAGCTGGGGAGAAAGCGAAAATCTGCATTGAAGTACCATTGAGCAGCATGGTGGGGGGGGATTACAACTAGGTGCCCTGGGCCTACATCCGACTGGGCACCCAATGAATAAAACTCCTCACCAGGATTCAAAATAATTTGCTATGACAGTCGTGCTTAATGACTAACTCTCTATGCCATTTTGCACAATACCTCCCATGGCGCCCTGTCAGACTTCAACAGTCCCCTTCAGTTGTTTCAGTGTGTTTTTTTAAATCAGAAAAGCATTATAATCTCAGAAGGTCTTAAAATGCACATTGTATTGCATATTTTTTTGTTTTCAGAAATATCAAAATTACAGTTGCAAGCGATGAGGGAGACTGTGCAGTCACATGCTGATTTTCTTTGTCTCTGGGGTTTAAGACTTGTCAAATTTTGTCTCTATTTGGTTCCAATGCAGAAAATAGGCTTATTTAACTAGCTCTGACATTTGCTGTGGGATTTACCTAATTCTGAGTGATTGATACACGTCAATTAAACTAATCCATGTAACCCGATGCAGCAGAATATCAATACTGTTTGATTTAAAGTCAAGTTTCATGAGAGGTGATAAGCCACAGCTTCTAGTGCGATGTCCTCTATTCAATTTATACATGTAATTATCTCAAGAGGATAAGTTGCAGTGGATTACACCCAAGCTGTTCATATCTGGGAGTCGGATTCAAATCCAGCAGAGATCAAGGCAATGAGAGTTTTCTGGCCGCAATAGCTCTCTGTGAAATAAGTTCGGGGAAATCTCATTCCACTTCCGAGTGGACCCGCAACTGACACCAAGCGAGTGAAATTGGTGATTTGCTGCCAGGATAGCTAGCCAGTGTGGCAAACAGAAAATGCTATATAATTTCAGTTGAGGTTGGACTGAAGCGTGTTGTAAAGGCAGAGGAGATGAATTTTTGGGCTGTATCTGATCCAACTGTACCAGACTTGTAAATGCTCAATGCCATCACTGAATGCCTGAAATACTAAATGCCTCATTTATCAACACTAGCAACCCTCACTTCAACAGTCCAATAATCAAAAATGCACAAATACTATTATTTATAATATGTGTAATGCACATATACACAATGGGAACAAATTAGAACACCCTGCTGAACTGACACTAAAATGAATGATTCAGAAGAACCTGTCCCTTTACAAAGAATAACATCTGTTTTCAGAGGGATAACATCCCTCTGCACCTTCAGAAGTGTGATTTTTGCTGTTCCTGCACAGGTGGCACAATTCTCCCCTGTGCACGTTTATCCTCACTTACTATTTCCGACGATGGGTTTTCTGCCATCATGATGGGCATTACGTAGCATCTGTGGCTGCAAGAACAGCATTATCAAGGGCTGGGTGAGCTTTAAAACCTTAGATTTCTCTTGATACTATTCAAGTACAACACTAATAACTTGGGTGAATGTTATGTCATAACGCAAACATTTCCAAACAGGTTGGTCGAATTGGCATTTGATTCTAGCACTTCAGTAAGTACTCCTAATTTGACCTTCAGCGGTCTGGAAATGTGCTTGATGCAGGGTTTAGTTCTCGATGCCTGGTGGCTGAGAGTGTAGATTTGGTTCTACTAAATTTGTGGTGGTCCACATTTCCAATCATGTGGTACAATCAGCATCCTATAAACTAACAACATGTGTTGTACGCCCAAAGTGATAGCTGTGGCTTTGAATACCAAAACTTCAATGTTTTCAAAGCCAAGCCCCAAGTCTGAATAGAATTGTTTATACAACACTAGATTAGCATTCTTATTGCCAAGTGAACAAAGTCTACGATTTACAGCTTCTCTGAAGTTGTTGCATTTACAGTTTAAAAACATAAGGCTGTTTACTTTTGGTCAAAAATTTACTCTCAAAGAGTGACTTCTATATTAGAAATGTACTCTTACAGTCCAAATACAATGCAATTCAGTAGCAAGCCTGAAAACAACAGTGGTTAGCCAGCACATAGCATAACAAAATGCCCAAAGGAACTTCTCAAAACTGAGAAGGTGGGAGAAACTGGACAATGGGCAGGACTTACAAGAGTGCTGAAAGGACACAAAAGGCACAGTTTAAGAGCCAAGTTAGTTGAATCCTTTCGCTTTATTATCAACAGTACAGCTGATACAATTCAGAAATGTGAAAAAGTATTTTCTATACCGTTCACATCTAGAGGTTCCCCTCCAAGTCACTCACCATCTTGACTTGGAAATATATCGCCATTCCTTCACTGTCACTAACAGAAACTAACACATTCCTAGTGTGTTAGGAACTCCCACCCTAACACACTATGGATGCACTTACATCCCAAGGACTGCAGCAGTCCAAGAAGACAGCTCACCACCATCTTTCTCAAGGGCAACCAGGGATGGGCAATAAATGTTGGCCTAGCCAGTGAAGCCTACAGCCCATGAAAGACCTAAAAAATTGTGACAGCATTAACTAATAAAACCTAAAATTATGAGTATGTCATTACATCCCACATGGAAGTGCAGGAAGGTGACATTTCTCTCCATTTTTGACACCTCCAACCCATTGTTTTCCTGACAACGTGAGAACACCAGAATTATACCATGCTATGCAAATATGTTTCAAAACATTAAATGGTGTGTGAAGAGCCTGCAGGTATGACTGAGACGTTGTTTGACAATTTTGCAAATGCAGTCACCAAAAACAATTTCAATTAAAATTTCACTCACAATAGGAGCAGGAAGTCCATTTGGGGTTGGGGCTAAGATACTTATTGTTGCAGAACTTGACTCTGCATCTGGCTGTGCTATACCTGAGAGTGGCTGTTGCTGATACGCAAAGGCTGGAAACTGTTCTATTTCTCATATTCTAATATGACGTACGCAAATAATTAAAACACTCCCATACTGCAAACTTTAGAGTTTCTTTTAGAAAAAGATTTTCTTTCAGTAATTATGACCGATTGTCAAAGCAAAATGTTTAATTGCTTTGTTGACCAACTTCATTACACAGGTTTCCCATATGTGGAAGTTAAAATGTTTCCCAAGTCAAAGCTCAGGCAAACATACATCTCAAGTCCGGAGGTGTATAGACATGTCTTGCTTGGAAATTAGGACCACCCATGTGCAGCTGCTTTTCAAGTACTGCTGAAGATGCTCGCAATAAGAAGTGTCCAAAGTCACACACAGCTGTAACAAGACCCAATTGTAAAACAAAATCGGGACCTCATTCGATTACATATGCACCAAGGCAATCAATCATGCTGTTCCTTGGAGGATTTGAAGAGGATACGGGAAAGCAGAACAGGAAAAGATTAACCAATGCTCTTCCCAAGCCTTAAGAATCTTGGGCATAAGTGTGCAATAACAAACTGGCAGTACATCCGTGCCCATGAATAGTTTCATACAAGAGAGCGTGCAACACAATACAGGCAGAAAATGAGCAGGAAAAACAAGCCTCAATTCTTAGATGGATGTGACAGCACTTTGAAGAATTCCTGATGTATGTGGCTTCACCATCAGTTAAGGAACATCAATCTACATTCTTTGTTTGGAATTTCACATATGGTGGCTATTAAACAGAGATTGCATTGGAAGTAATTCTAATTCCAACTTCACACAATGGAATAATATTTTTGCAATCGGGTTTTGTACTTTATCATAAACTACTGTGAATCTGCAAACTCCAGTTATTTTAAAGAACTAAATGCATGCTCAGCTCTTCATCAAATCTCAAACTACATTACATCATTTCAACATAACAGCTGTCTTCATTTTGTACAAAACATATTAATTGTTTGAACTTCATTAAATATTCTCTGATTGTCTGGAGACAATTGGTTCTGTACCTGTATGTTATAGGTAGCCATTCCACATTCACCATAATTGCTATAACTTTACTGCTCTCATCTCTCACTTCATCTATTCACCTCCCCTCTCTCCCACCCAATCCCACTTTCCAGGTAACATTTGATAAATACTATACCCAGATTATGTTCAATTCCTGTGTGGAAATGTACATATCTGTGCAAAACTGGCAACTAACCTATTTCTGCCTGGCCCACAAATTCTGATGCGATAGTCTCCAGTTTAACCAAAAAAATTCAATAAATGCTTCTGAATTTTACACGTGAATATGGTTAAGAACTGTTGACATCATGTTTTCTTCCCAAGTTAAACAAGATCTTCCCAACATTAAACAAATGTAAGACCAACGAGATAATGAGATATGGTCAAGGGAAGGAAGAAGAGCCAGAGTCAGAGGAGAGGATAACAGAATTGTAGGGCTAAGAAATGAGTAAAAACATAATGATGACACAATGACAGATTTCAATATAAGAATGAGAATTTTGAATTTAAACCATTTAGGGATGGGTTTGTGAGAATAAGGGTAATTAGAGTAGGACTTGCTGTAGGATAGGATGAGCAGAATTTTACAGTTTCAATGAGTACAAGTGTAAAGAGAGCAGAAGAGAAGACAATAACTGGTACAACATTGGGATAGCTGTGTGTGTAGGTGAGGGAAGTATGGATGAAGATTTCACTGGATTCAGGTTGACACAGGTAATATTACAAAAATGAAAAATGAACAAGTTTTGCAATAGAGTTGATTTAAGGTCAAATATGACTCCAAGGCCGCAACTGTGATAAAATTATACAGTTTAAAAAGAAAGGATTATAGAACAACAGTTTTCATTCTTCCAAATGCCTAGTCGGAGAAAATTGCACTCATTAAAGGCTGGATGCCAGATAATGAATCACACAGCAGAGTTTGAGAGATGTGGAGGAAATGTAGAGCTGATTGCATCAACTTAAATCTGAAATTGTACCCTAGATCTAAAGATGACGTTGCCAAGAGGTAACACATTGTGAGGTAGATGCAGGTGCCAAGGATTAATCTTCCAAGAACAGGCAAGATTAATGGTATGGAATGTGGAAAAAGATCAGATCATTGATAAAAGTAGAACCTGAGTGTTCGAAGAGAATATTGTGCAGAGCTAGCGAAGAAAAACATGGAAGGGTGATGTGCCAGGATGACAGTTCATGATCTGGGTTTGGGCCATTTTAATCCAATGGAGGGGTAAAAACTTGATGGTGGTCATCAAATTTCAAAGTTTCTGCTTCAGTTAAACAGAACATTGGTGAGACTACATCTGAAGTATTGTATACAGTATTAGTCTCCTTATTTAAGAGAGGATGTAAATGCGTTAAGAGCAGTTCAGAGAAGGCTTACAAAAGTAATACCTGTAATAGAAAGGTTGTCTGATGAGAAAAGGTTGGACAGGCTAGGCCTGTATCCGCTGGGATTTAGAACAGGAAGTGGTGAATTGATTGAAACATAAGTTCCTGAGGGATATTGACAGAGTGAATGCAGAGAGGATCTTGTAGGAGAACCTAGAACTGGGGATCAGTGCTTAAAAAAAATCACCAATTTAAGATAGAGATGAAGGGAATTTCTATCTCTCAGAGAATGACGAGTCTCTGGAACGCTCTTCCTCAAAAGGTGGCAGAAGCAGAGGCTTTGAATATTTTTAAGGCAAGAGTTAGACAGATTCTTGAAATGGAAGAGAGTAATAGGGTATCGGAGTAGCTGAGGTTACAATCAGATCAGCTGTGATCTTCTAGATGGTGGAGCAGGTCAAGGGGCGGGGGGGAGGTGCCGAGTGGCCTCTTTCTGCTCCTAATTTGTATATATACATATATACATGTACATATATATCTGTAAGCGCAGGTAGGGAAATGGGTGAATTGTTGGTGCACAAGCACAAGCTCAATTTGGATATTCCCCAGTACACAGACGAATATGCGGTTGACGATTCTGTGCAGGCTCAATCTTGAAGAATAGTGAAATAGAAGATGGCAGGTGTCACCCGCAGCACGGCACCCCAGCACAAGTCACTGTTGTAAAGTCAGAAAGGGAGAAAATTGCAAAACTAAAGGAATGCGTGCAAATTATCCGCAATCATTAAAACAATTTTACAGGGTCACATTCATGGATTTCGTAACCATCGACGACCTGGAAAATAATTTTAAGGTGCTTCATAGCTAACCAAGTCTTGGGACCTTTAAAGACTACACTATCATTATGGCCCATATTTAAAAACTAAATTTTATCCATCATTTGCTGCATGTAGAAATGAGTTTTGCACTGCAATTTGTTTGGATATGATAATAAAGCAGTCATTTCAGAAAAACACAACACTTAGGACGAACAGAAAAGGCTACATGAATATGACGTGGGTGTGGTGGGGGGGGGGGTGCCTTTCAATTCAAGATAATCAAAACAGAGGTAGTACTGTATTGAATGAAAGGTCACCATGGAGCTAAGAAGTTCCAAGAAACAACAGCTTTTGAACTAGCGGAAAGGCAGCCAAATTAAATACCACAGATATACCATTCCAAATTCTCGTTAACACCAATTCCACATTCCACACAAAAGTGTTAAGACGAACCCATCTGCACCATTTAGAAATCTGAACGATGATAGTTGCCCAGAAGAGAAGACAGTAATTGATCTCAAGTTTTTTTAAAAATCATAAATTATTTCAACATCTATTGTTATAGCAATATTCTTTTAATATTCAAACTGCTTAAAACCAACACCCCTGACTTAATATTGTGAATATATGTGGGGAAGAAAATAAATAAAAAGAACTTGCTTTAATTTGAAAAAAAATCTTTGAACAAATGGCATCACAGAACAGTAATAAAGCAGTCTCCATAGTAAATATCTTAAGTGTATGTGATATACTGGAGTTACTCTTTCAGCTTCCAGGCAAGGCCAAGAGCAAACTGAAATAAGCTTTCATGACAAAGACTTTGAAGTCAAAGCACTGGACTAATTCCTCCTGACATTTGGAAGTTGGCTGCATGCCACAGGCACTCGAGGGGGTAAGAAAAATCGCACCACGTTCCAAACGTATGAGACAGATGTCTGGAGAGGTCACATGCTTGCAAAAACATATTTTTTTAGTTCCAAGTATTACCAGTTTAATATAAATGAGATAGTGAATGAATTTGCAAATTATAGACTGATTTACTTTGTTTCTATTTTTTGTAGTAAAGGGTCAGCAAGAACTACTGGGACCCTACAGTAAGTAAAATACTCTTAGATTTAAGTCATAAAGTGAGGATTTGTTTTATTTGGCTTAATTGCAATTAAAAGGTGACAATTTTCTTCAAATTTAGTTTTAACAATTAGCTTTCAAATATGACATAAAAGTAGAATTTTCCAATGATAAATAACACAGCTCCTCATTTGACCTCATTTTCCTCCACTTACTTCAGAAGCAGGGTATATTTGTCAATCAGAATAAGAGCAGAGTCACAAGTGCCTTTTAAGAATCAACTTTCACCCAATATAAGAACAGCTATTGAGCATCTAATTATGAATTGACAAGCTCATTTCCAGCACAAATAGGGGGATTTCTAAAAGCATATTTAAATTGGTCTTTTTCTAATCAATTGTTAAATTAGAGGCTTGTAATGACATTTCCCTGGGAAACAAGTCAAGTCAAAGGGATATTAATTTCCGTGTTCAAACCACATTGTTTGAGCAAGCATTCGTCCTTTTGTTACTCTACTGCATTGACGATTTCAGAGATGATTTGCTTTAGCTCGATTTACCACAGAATGATCTTGACTCATGTTAGCAGCAGCGTTCTGTTAATTAACATCCTTTAGTGCAAGAAAAGTTATAAATTTAAGGATGTGTTTAATGAAAAACTAGTTTTAAAAATATGAAGAAAAGGTAACAGTTGTGTTCATCATTATAAATTGAGTGAATGGAAAAGTGGAGCCCTCTCCCTAGTGCCCTCATCAAAGCTTATAAAACATAATTTACTAGCCAGACCAATTGATAACTCATTGCAAAAAGAAAATCAATGAACAGTGCTTCTACAGACAATCTTTGATATAGCCAACAGAATCAACTCATTTCCTTTAAGCCTGCAGACTTCATTTCAGCTTCCCTCCTGCCACTTTTAAATTAGTTATAACCGACATGACTGTACAGAGACCAAATGTAGCAGCTGAACACGATTCTTTTTGTAGTTGGGACACCCAGATTGTGGCAAAGGTATTTTGTGACTTACTTACGCAAGTGCCACTTACACACAGGGACAAAATTTAAAATGAGGCACAATAATTCCTTGATTTTGGAAGCATTAGATAACAAATGACAGTCATACGAGTGCCTTTAACGTAGGAAAGTGTCACAAAGGGTTTCACAGGATGAAGTCAAGACAAAAAAACGGACAATATTCTGAAGAAAATTTGATAGAGGGGGCTAAAATGCTTGGTTAAGTTGCTAGGAATTAATGAGGGTCATAAAGGAAACAGGAGAAGTGGAGTGTTTTAACGGAGGGAATTTCAGAGTTTTGCGCCTCTATGACTGATGGCACAACCAGGTCATGTGGAAATACACAGCGGGACGTCACTGAAAGCAAGCACGTCATCGATGGATGCTACTTATCTCCAGGTGACAATAACTCATGAAATAAAATGTTACTGTGCACAACTGGATCAAATGCCAGGCTCAATTATCCACTGGCACTTGGGGAGTCAACATAAAATTCTACTCAGGAAAAGCCAATGAATATTATCCCTCACAACCTAACCCAAGCAGAAGCATTTGTAGCTCCATAAACATATTAAAATAGAAATTCTGCAGCAGTGCAAGGACAGGTCAATCTCAAATGATGGTGAAAAAAACCTGTAGGAAGCCAAGGGGCAAATTCTTATTCATAAACCTGCACTATTGTGTTGCTAAAAATCAAGCATTCCATTCACAAGCAACAAAACAAGACTTTAGTGGGGCACCACGTACCCTTATATATTAAGAGAAAAAGAAATCTGTTCACTTCTCACAGGCAACCCAGAAACTCTTTACCAGCTTTGCACTTTAAAATGCTGGTTAGAGGCAAATAGGAACAGTCAAGGTAACCAAGGAGGTGTGCTGCTCACACTCCAATTCATAAGTTATATCAAGGTAAATTCCTTATGAAAAATTTATATCCCCAGGCTCCTTCCAAACACTACTGTAAAAAAAACACAAACTGATTGCAAGACACAAATATAAAAGGAAGGATAGATAACATTCAGATCTTTGAGGCAACGTGGCACTTTTCAGAATTTCAAAAAGAGCCCAAATAAAAAGGCTCAAGTGTAACTGTACTCAATATTCTGCGATAGATTGCGTGCCATAATGAAAGTCATGTTGAAATTAAGATGACGACTAGGAACACTGAAGTTTCAACAGAAAATAGCAGCAATAAAATTCTCTCTTTTTTTAATTTGTTTTGCCTCCGACAACTGGCAGTCAAAGCACCATGTTCAACAAAGGTGGAAATTAAGAAATACTCTAACCTCTGGGGATCACATTTTTATCTGACCCATATTTGAATATATATTAGCATGTGCAATAAAGACAGAGCAGACTCTATCTGTGAAATCAGATTTTATTCATAATAGAGTTAATTCTATATTTTGTGACCAAAGTTCATTTGCTGTTTCACAGCGCACTCTAATAACATATTTAATGGACAAATTATTGCTGACATTTTAGAATTTAACAACAGAAATGGGCAGCCTTAGGAAGTTAGTGTAAGCATTTTTAAAAATTATATTTCAAAGGGGAAAATAATAGACTGTCGGGAGGGTTTATACTTTCTGATCTTGCATATCATCAAATGCAACACTGATCCTTACCTCATTGTGTTTTGTTATCCTCCTGGCAACAATCAATTGGATCATTCCCCTTTTATTTCCCTCTGTGGACATGGATCTCCGCAGCGTCTCCATGGCATCTTGGTTTGTCTTTCCCAACAATGATTCACTGTTCACTGCTATCAGCTGGTCATTCACATTAAGTCTACCATCCTGAAGTGAAGACAGAACAAAACTCGCCTGTCAAATCAGTCTCAATTTGTAACCTTTTCATTCAAGATCCAGTGATCAAGTTCACTCAGGAAATGTTCAAGTTCTTTTGACAAGGCATTTTTTTGTCACAAATACTCAGGAGTTATACTTGTCAGTTTGAAAGGTATGCTAACAAAACAAAAATAAACCTCCCAGAAAGACAGGGAACATATGGTTCCTTCAACAATATGAACATGAAAATAGCGAACCGTTTCGCGCTGTCAATTTTCAAAATGGTCAAGAGGAGCATCTGTTTGAAATAATCAACATGCCACATCAACATTATTCATGGAGGATATCGATACATGTTTTTCTCTTCATCACAAAATAAATCAACTACTATTGTTCCACCCAATTACAAAATTTGGTCAATTCATTTCCAATTTTCTAAACCACTTCCTTTTAATTAAATGCCCCTCCCTAGTCTACAAATTGGACCAGTTTGCATAAGGCTTCCAAATCGAAGTCAATAACGTGAATCTGAAATGGTACAAATCCGAACATCACACTAAAGCATCTCATTAAGCACTTCACTAATCCCAACATAACGCCTTTGTAGAGGATAATACAGTAATCATGGGAGACCTGAATCTTCACAGAGACTGGGCAAAACAAATTTGCAGCAATATTGTGAAGGATAAGTTAATTGAATGCATTCAAGATAGTTTTTTAGATCTATATGTCAAAGAACAAAGTGGGGAATAGGCCATTTCAGATTTAGTATGGTGCAATGCGACAGGACTAATTAATAACTATAAAGAAGCTTCTGAAGAACAGTGACCATAATGTGACAGAATTTTACATCGAGTTTCAGAGTGATTTAGTTAAGCCCAAAACTAGGGTCTTAAAACTGTGATAGGCATAAGGAGCTATTCAGCTAAGGTGGATTGGGAAACTAGATTGAAAGACATGACCATAGATAAGCAATGAAAAATAGTTTAAAAATGAATTCATAATACACAATAGGTATATATTCGCTTAAGGCAAAATAAACCCCCACAGGGAATACAGCCCAACAGCGACGGGGCAAGAAAAATTAGACAAAGAAAGAAAGACACCCAATGAACAAAATGACCTGAGGGTTTTGGAATTCAGCATCGGGGTCCAAGGAATTGATGGAAAGAGATAATGTGAGAGTAAACTGGCAAGCGACATTAAAACAGATAATAAAAGCTTCTATGAAGTCGATAAAAAGGAAGAGATTAAGAAAAGTAAACATGGCTCCTTAGAGGTAGAGAAAGGAGAAATTGCAATGGGAAATAAAGAAAGATCAGTGACATTAAGCAACAATCATCCATCTGATTCATAGCAGGAAACACAAAGAAATCCGCAAATAGTGGGGAACCAGGGATCTAGTAAAGATAGAGAACTTGGTAACTAGATAGTGTGGGAAAAATTAATGGGATTAAACACTGACAATGCACAGGAGCTAACAGACCACTCCTAGCATTTTGATAAAGTGGCTTCGGAGACAGTGGATCCATTCGCTTTCTCAGCACAGAATTTCCAAGATCCTAGAATGGTCCCACTAGATTGGAATGTAGCAAACATCACAATTTTGATAGGCAATGGAGTGAGATTAAAAAAAAGAGGACAATAGGTCAAATAGTCTGACATCAGTAGTAATGAAAATGTTATAATTTCTTACCAGGGCATATTGTAACGAGACATCTTGAAAGATCATGACATGACATGACAGAGGCAAACTGCATTTATGAAAGGAAAACGGTGTCCTGTTGGATTTCTTTGAAATTGTAACTAGCATGTTAAATAAGAAGAAACCAATGGATGTACAGTATTGGGATTTACAAAATGCATTTGATAAGATGTCACACAAGAGAGCTTTGCACAGAATTAGAACTCATGGGATGGGGGTAATATTTTAACACAGACAGGATTAACAAACAGAAAACAGAGAGTAGGTATAAATGGGCAATTTTTGAGTTGGCAGTGTGTAAGTAATGGAATACTGCTGGGAACAGTGCTTGGGCCTTAGCTGTTTACAATCTATATCAATGATTTAGATGAGTGTAACGTATCTAAGCTTGCTGATCATACAAAGCTAGGTGGGAAACTAAGTTGTGGGGAGGACACAAGGAGGGAGCATAAGTATTTTGATTGTGACCAGGCATGAACATGAAGTGGAAAATGATGTGGAGATGTGACGTTACCCACTTTGGTATGAAAAATAGAAGTCTTTTTTAAATGGCGAGAGACTAGAAAATTTTGGTATTCAAAGAGAGGTCTGAATGTACATGCACACACTTTAAAGGAAGTTAAGGTACAGATACAATAAACAATTAGGAAGGCATATGGTACACTAAAGCAGAATACTATGGATGCTGAAAATTGAAAATAAAACAGAAAATGCTGGAACTTCTCAGCAAACCCAACAGACCGATGAAAGGGCATGGCCCTGGAACTTTAACAACGTTTTCCTCTCGATAGTTGCTGCCACACTTGCTGAATACTTCCAGCATATTGGTTACTTAAGGCAAATGGTACATTAACCATTATAACAAATGGATTAGAGTAAAAGAGGAAATAAGTCTTATGACAAAAATCCAGGGATTTTGTGAGTCTGCACAGTGTACAGCTTTGGTCTCCTTTCCCAAAGAAGGATACACTTGCATGAGAGGGAGTTCAATGTAAGTTTACTAGACCAAATGTTGGGATGAAGGGATTGCCCCATGGGGAGAATTTGAGTAGGTTAAAATATAAGAACTAGGAGCAGGAGTAGGCAATTCAGCCCCTCGAGCCTGCTCCATCATTCAATACGATCATGGCTGATTTAATCATGGCTTCATCTGTCTTCCTGCTACTCCCCATAATCCTTCATCCCACTCCTAATTAAAAACTTATCTATCTCCTTAAGTTTGCTTAATGTTTCAACAATCACTGCACTCTGGAGAAGAGAGTTCCACAGATTCATGACTTGGAATGAAGTAATTTCTCCTTATTTCTGTTTTAAATCTGCCACCCCTTAGACTAAAACAATGGCCACTCATTCTACGATGTCCACCAAGGGAAACATCCGCTCTAAATTCCCTTCAGTTTAGAAAAACGTGTGTTGATCTCTTTGAAACAAAGTTTTTTGGGAGGGTGGGGGCAGAGCTTGACAGGATAGCTGCTAGGCGAATGTTTGCTCTGATTAGGAAATCTAGAACTGGCTCAGAATAAGTGGTTGGTTATTTAGGTTTGAGATAAAGTAAAATTTCTTCAACCAAATAGCTGTGAATCTTCACAATTCTCCACTCCCGAGCTGCAGATGATCCATTTCTGAGTATATTAAAGGCACAGATCAATAAATTTTTTGATACTAAGAAAATCATGGTTCTGTTTGTATGAATGGATATAGTAAGAAATGCAAAAATGGGTTGTAAAGTGTGTACATTTAACTAAATTAAGCAGGAGGACTGAGAGGTTATGGAACTTAGACCAAAGGGGCCAGATGTGAAAAACTTCCAGGTTAGACCCTAGGAATCCATAGCATTAAGTAGCAAAATCTTTGTCAAATTTTTCTTTTGCAAGCAGACTATATCATGTCCATTTGAGAGATCACCTTCTGAACAAGTTTAAAGTGTTTTGTTCAGGAAATATGGATGCATTAAAGTAAATAAGCCTGGGTTGGATGTTATCCAAGTAATCATAACATAACATAGGAAGATATTTGCATTCAGGGGTGAGAGAGGATTTGGATTTTTAACTTTTGAATTTTAAACAGAGACAAAAAGGAGTTTACAATTTTAGAACCAAGAGTGGGGTCAATACAAAACATGAATTATTTTTATATTTTGGAGACAGTTAAGTTCAAAGAGATGCTGCGAAGAATGGCTTTAACAGCGAAAGAGAAGAATTATATTTAAGGAAAGGTTAGGAGCAATGTTGAGGAGAGTGACCCAGTAAGACCCTGAAGCATGCTTGATGCTGTGAAAAGAAACAAAGTGAAGCAGTCTTCAGCCACCCCAGTAGGATGCTTGTTGTTTTCAGAAAGCAGAATTTTGTTCTTAAGCTTTCTGAATTCTCCACAGTGGATTGACAGACAGAGAGAAAGAGATGAGGGCAAGAGATGGGAGAGAGAGCTGAAAGTGAGAGAGAGTGTGGAAAGAGAGAGAGAAAGAGAGCACTAAGAGAGACAGAAAAACAATGGGTGCCTTGTGATATCACTGGAAATTTTACAGATTAAATATCTATAGTGACTGTTGCAAGAGATGTTTATTTGTGAATCTAACCAAGTAGAAGTCTTCTACGGAAATTGTTCTATAAAACTAATTTTTATTTGTATAAATGTAATCCTGTATATTCAAGTTTTCTTTTCTTTGTTAATAAAAGTTTTAATTTACCACTATAAATCTCCAAAAGTGTCACTGGAATTTGCGATTCCTGATTTGAACAAATTTATTGTAATAAAATAGAAACTGAAAATCTTTGTGATAGCTTGCCAAGTTTCACTTTGGGATTTGGTTAGCATAGCAATTACCACCTGCCAGATCATCACAATGTCCTTAGTCAACAGCTTCCTACCCTGGAACCAATTACTTCACCACTTCCAGGTTATACCCTAGGAACCCACAGCATTAAGCAGCAAAATCTTTGTCAAATTTTTCTTTTGCAAGCAGACTATATCATGTCCACACACCATTTGAGAGATCACTTTCTGAACAAGTTTAAAGAATTTTGTTCGGGAAATATGGATGCATGGTAACTACAATTTTCCAGGTAATCCAACTAGAATTAGTTATTCTTGAAATTTATGGATAACTATTGCACAACCTTGGGGTTTTATCTGAGTCTTTGTTTAAAGCCATTGTCAGCTGGTTAAGACTTTAATCACATTTCAAAGGGTTGCTAATTCTAATTGTATTGTCATTATTTAGGGCAAGCATTTCTTCATCATCTTGCCTGGTAAATACAGAGATAAAGTGTTTCACTGTGATACTTACTTTACGCTCCTAATTTTTTGCCTTATCAGCTTCAGTTAGGGATCTTACCTCTTACATTATTTATAATACTGAAACAATTTCTTAATGATGTTTAAAATCATATTTTTCTTTTATTCCTTTGTAATTTTTTTTATATTTATCACAACAAACCACTTTACCTTTCTCCCTAATGGATTTGCAAAGGTTGCCTTTTGTTTTAAGATTTCAAATGAATTAACAAATTAATCAGATGTGAAGACTTGTTCATTTGCTCTATTTCTGGATATTAATTTATGACATTTCTGTGTAAAGCCTGCTGAAGTTAGTTATACACAAACTTCCTGAGGAAAAACTAAAATAGCTCCTATGCTGCAGCTAAGCTGAAACTTGCCAGAAGATTCTGGACTGATAATCTTTGAACAATACTGAAAATATACAACAACACATCTTTAAATAGCCATTAACAATTGTGTCAACTTTCAAATCTTTACAATGTTGAACCCCAATGGTGACAAATGCCAAATTGCTTTACTCAGGGAAAGGCTGAAGTGTAAGGGTTTTTTGATCTGTGACAAGTTATCTCTTCCCAGCCATTGGGCAGTAGAAGTGCTCACTTATCTCAGCAATCCTGGGTGAGTGGAGAGGAAAGTCAGACAGTGGACGCAATTTTATCTGCCGTTCATGTCACGCTCCCGCTGCGGTGAGATCGGAGAATTTGACGGCCAGCCAAAACTCCTCGTTCACTGAAGCGGGACGAGAAAGTCTTGCAGGCGTTAACAATGATTGGATTCCGAGCCTTTGCTTCTGTCATGCTCCAGTGGCCTCTACTGGAACTGCACATGCATAGATATTTTCAGAGAATAGGATTGGGCTCACCTGACACTATTCAAGGATCTCACATGAATGAGATTTAGAGGGTGACTTGGAACCCAACAGTACTTTATCTTATTATAGAGCCAATGTGTTATGTGGAGGAGGGGATAACATTTGAAACAAGCAAGATTGCTTTTCAAGAATCCTTCAAACCAACAATTATTAGACTTAAATTTGCTCCTGGATGCCAAACTGAGTTACCTTAGATGCGGCTCCTCCATTGATGATGGACTTCACAAATATGCCCAAATCAGCATGGTTTTCTTTCGATCTATTGCCTTTGACGCTAACCCCAAGACCAGCAGATCCAGTGTCATTCAGAGGGATTTCAAAAGTCAGGAACTCCCTGGTACCATCAGGTGTAAGCACCAAGTCATCATCCTCTGCTTTCTAACATACAAAAACAGGTTAGATTTTTAAAATAATATTCATCACTACATCAGTTTTGAATCAAGCACTGAACGAGGTAGCTTCAGTCATATGAATGGAATAGACAGAGTTTTCAAAGGTAATAATCTATTTTGGGCTGTATGTTTGCTACTGGCATCAATTCACTCCTAACAAGGATTATAGTTTTGCAAAAACAAGACCTGAATTAAAGATTTAAATAATTGATTTTAATTTTATAGATTATGGAAAAGTTATAGCACAGGAGGCCATTCAGCCCATCTTGTCCTTGCCAGCCTGAGGCCATCCAACTGTCCTTTCTAATTCCACCTTCCTGCACCTGGCCCATAGCAGATCCAGGTACTCCTTAAAAGAGCTTAGAGTTTCTGCCTCGATCGCCAATTAGGGCAATGAATACTGGACACCCATTATTATACGAGGACACACAAACTTGTATTTCAAACTTGACCATTTTAAATTGATCAATTAGGGCAGTGAATACAAGTAGAATTTATTACTAAATCTACAGAAAAGATGTGCGCATCTAACATTTCCACAACATTATCTGCAACAACGAAAAACGTGTTTGTAGGACAACACAGTTTTAAAAAACAGCTAAATCTTGCATGATAGGAATAGATTTCAGATTACAAAGACAACAAAAGTACAGTACAGCACTGGAACAGGCTCTTTGGCTGACCAAGTCTGTGCTGACACTGATGTCTCTCTAATCTAATACTTTCTTGCCTGTAGGATGGTCCCTATCCCTCTGTTCCCTGCCTATTCATGTATCTAACCAGATGCTTCTTGAATGATGTTAGAAAATCTGTTTCCACCACCTCTGTCGGCAGCATGTTTCAAGCATTCATCACCTTGTGTGTGGAAAAACTTGCACCTTATGTCTCTTTTAAATTTTCACCCTCTCACTCTCAACCTATGCTCCTGAGTAATTGACCCTCTGATGCCAGGTAAAAGATTCTCTATACTCTATCCAAGCTTGTCATAATCTTGTAAACTTCTATGAGGTCCCGCCGACACTCCAATGAAAACTTTTCTTCGTAGTCCATATCCTCCAAACCAGGCAATATCCTGGTAAATCTCTTCTGCACCCTTTCCAATGCATCAACATCCTTCCAGTATTGTGCACAAGACTCCAAATGCGGCCTAACCAAAGTCTCATACAGCTGCAACAAGATTTTCCAATTCGTATACTCAATGCCCTGACCGATGAAGGCCAGCATGCCATACAACTTCTTGAGTTGCCACCTTCAGGGAACTATGGATCTGCACGCCTAGATCCCTCTGTATGCTAATATTTCTAGGGGCTGTAAGGATGCTAAAAATGTAATGGGCCAAGGTGTCACCTTCATCTGAATTTTTCTGAGACCTTGTGATACAAGGGACTGAAGGATTTGAGAATTAAAATATACCATGTCCCTCCATGTTCTGTTGAAAATTCTTAACACTTGCATATGACCTTTAAAAGATTTTGAAATTTCCATGCTAAGTGTCAAATTACCAAAGTAAATTATTCAGAAAATGTGAACAATGCCTCCAACAAAGCCTACTATAAATTCACACTTTAATTTGATGTTTTAAGTTTCCTTTTGACTTTGTTTTTCGTTTGGGCTATCCCCTCTTCCTTTTGGGGGGCTGCCCCTTTTAATTTGTCCCTAAGTTAATTTGAGTTTGTTTATTTGGTTGGTGTCAAAAGAGATGACAGATATAAGGGTGTGATTACCCATGTGGTGGGAAAAGCCTGCATTTTCTTTTGTACGGTGTCCCATTAAGACAAAAGAGGGCTGTGGAATATTCTGAACGAGGTTAATTGCTTTCTTGATTATGACATTATTAGGTTCCATGAGACTTGATGTTGCCATGAGGATGTACAGCTGAGAAGCAAAGGGTAAATAGACAACTAATTGCAGCGGGGTTGGGTCAACTGATGTCTTCTGTTTGGCAGTTCAGAACATACTGGGAACTTATGTAAAGAAACAAACAAGCCAGGTTCTTTCGGAATGGCACAGTTTTCTGTTTGGCAGTCTTCAAGAAGTTCCTGCTATTGAAACACATTGCTGACAATAGAGCAGAGCTTGTATTACTGCGTGTGTTATACAGTTGGAAAAAGCAAAGACCTGAAGACAGAAAATTGTGAACTGAACAAGACCTTATTGCGGCTATTTTGATGTCATTGGAGCCCATCAGAACGTTTAAAGGAGTTGGAGAAGGGAGGCTCTGGGGATTTTATGCCACTAGGAGTGTTGCGACCCATTTGATAGAAGGTTAGTAGACATGCACCCATGGTGGTAACCATGTCTGGGACTTCAGATGAAATATGGCTGCTCTTGAAGCTGATTCAAGGGGTGAAATAATTGAGAGGGAAGTGAGAGACGCTACATAATAGAAGTTGAGTTAGAAGGACAGAGAACATGTGATCCCATATTCGTGCAGGAACTAATGCCAAGTGCATATTCTATGAAGTGTACCTTTGTTCTATTGACTAGTTAGTGAAATTTGCCTTGTTCAAAATATCCTTCACCTAATTAGTATTCAAATTATATTAATTTTGGACAACATATTTACATTAGTTATCCAAAATGATGAGCGCAGCTCCAACACTCAAGAAGCCTGATACTATCTAGGACAAAATAGCCCACCTGATTGGCACCCCATCCATAAATATTCACTTCCTCCACCACTGACAGACAATGATGTCAGAGGTAGGTTCTTTACTCAGAGGGTAGTAAGGTTGTGGAATGCCCTGCCTCCAGCAGTTGTGGGCTCGCCAACTTTAAGGGTGTTCAAATGGTCAGTGGATAGGCATATGGATAACATTGGAATAGTTTAGGTTAGAGGGTCATTAGATTGGTTCCACTGGTCGGTGCAACATCGAGGGCCGAAGGGCCTGTACTGAGCTGTAATGTTCTATGTTTTATCATAGCCTTGCATTATGAGCAAACCCACAATATTTCTCCTCATCCCAAGGCATCCTCTCGTCATCCAGACTCGAAACGTTAGATCTATTCTTTCTCCACAGAAGCTGTCAGACCAGCTGAAATTTTCCAGCATTTTCTGTTTTTGTTTCAGATTCCAGCATCCCCGGTAACTTGCTTGTACCTATATCTTGGACCATTCCTGTCCCTTTAACAGCTTGATTTCTATCACTAACTTCATCACTATCCATTTTGCAAAATGTCTCAACATACTTTTCTGCAGTGAAAACATTGTGGAAAGGCAAATCATAACGATGCAAAGAAAGAAAAACTTGCACCTGAATGCAGCTGCCACATCCTCAGCACTTCGCAAAAGTGTTATTCGTGAAGGATAACCACAACTTTTTCTAAACCTATGTGGCGGCCAATGTACACATAAAAAAAGTAGTCCACCTGGGAAAACTAACAGGGCACTGCATTGAAGCCGCTGAAAGACAGAAGCTCAGTCAATGAATCACTGCCAGTGGTCAGAGGGTATTTACAACATGACAAGAAAATCTGAAAGGTGTGAACACAGAAATTTATGTTGGGAGCTCAGAAATGAGCACAGAGCACAGGACTTTGAAGTAGAACATTTTTGTACTATTGCCAAGTTTGCGGATGATACAAAAAAAGATTGGAAGTCAAGTGGTGAGGATGATGTAAAGGGTCTACAGAGGGATATAAGCAGATTAACTGATAGGGCAAAAACTTGGCATACGGAATGTAGTGTAGAAAAATGTCAAGTTATGCACTTTTGTTGGAAGAATAAAGGAGCTGAATATTATTTAACAGCTTCTTACATAGAACCACAGAACCCTTCAGTGCAGAAAGAGGCCCTTCGGCCCATTGAGTCTGCGCTGAACACAATCCCACCCAAGCCCTAGCCCCATATCCCTACATATTATACCAACTAATCCCTCTAACCTACACATCCCTGGACATGAAGGGGCAATTTCGTAGCACAGCCAATCAACCTAACCCGCACATCTTTGGACTGTGGGAGGAAACCGGAGAAAACCCACACAGAAACGAGGAGAACATGCAAACTCCACACAGAGAGTGACATGAGCTGGGAATCGAACCCAGGACCCTGGAGCTGTGAAGCAGCAGTGCTAACCACTGTGCTACCTTGCCACCCAAAGATAAAGTCGCCACAGTCCCAGATGACCATAGGCTGCTCTCCCCTTCGAGGGCTGACGGTGATTTAACCTGAGGATCACCATACTTCAGGACAGGAATAAGGTTGAGAAGGTGGGCCGTTCGTGAATAGCCTGAGCTGGCATGGGAATTGAACCCGCACTGTTGGCATTGCCCTGCATCACTAACCAGCTGTCCAGCCAACTGAACTAACTGACTCCCTTGTAGAGGGAGTTAAGATTTAAGTAGAGAAAGACTGCAGAAAACTTTTTTGATTTCATTTGATTTATTACTGTCACATGTACTTGTAGACAGTGAAAAGTACTGCTTCTTGCATGCTACACAAAGCATACCATTCATACAGAAAGAAAGGAGAGAGCACTGAATGTAGTGTTACAGTCATAGCTAGGATGTAGAGAAAGATCAGTTTAGTGCAAGGTAGGTCCATTCAAAAGTCTGATGGCAACAGGGAAGAAGCTGTCCTCGAGCATAAATCACAAAAAGCTGGCATGCAAGTTCAGCAGGTAATAGGGAAGGCAAATGAAATTTTAGCCTTGTTTTCAAAGGGAATGGAGTATAATAGGGAAGTCTTGCTAGAACTATATAAAGTACTTGTTAGACCACATCCGGAATACTGTGAACAGTTTTGGTCCCCTTATCTAAAGGGAGATATACTGGCACTGGAGGCGGCCCAGAGAAGGTTCACTAGGTTAATTCTGGCAATGGAGGTTTTTTCTTATGAGGAAAGGTTAAGTAGATCGGGCCTGTACTCATTGTTGTTTAGAACAATGAAAGGCAACTTTATTGAGACAAATAGGATTCTCGGGGGCTTGACAGGGTAGGTGCTTCCTGTGCATGGGTTTCCTCCAGTTGTTCCAGTTTTCTCCCACAGTCCGAAAGGCATGCAGATTAGATGCACTGACCGTGCTAAATTCTTACTCAATGTGCCACAGTGTGGTAACTAGAGGATTTTCACAGTATCTGCATTGCAGTGTTGACGTAAGCGTACTCAATAAATTAATTGTGTTAAAGGCTGATAAGATTGTCAATAAGTAAGGGACTTAAGACTTATGAGGAAAAGGTAGTAAAAGTGGAGCTGAGGATTATTTCAGATCAATCACAATCTCAGTGAATGGTGGAGCAGATTCGATAGGCCAAATGGCAACTTCTGCTCCTACATCTTATGAACACTGAACTAAAGTTTCGACTTGTGTATTTTATCTGTCGCAGTGTAATGTCACTGCAATGAAGTTACTGTGAAAATCCCCTAGTCGCCAGAGTCCGGCACATGTTCGGGTACAGAGAAAGAATTTAGCATAGCCAAATCATCTAAGCAGCACGTCTTTCAAATTGTGGGAGGAAATCGGAGCACCCAGAGGAAACCCATGGAGACACAGGGAGAGCGTTCAAACTCCACACAGACAGTGATCCACGCCAGGAATCGAACCTGGATCCCTGGCGCTCTAACCCACTGTGCCACCTCGCCATCCTTAATTGCATTTGCATGTCCAGCTCCACTTCTGCCATGCCCTTGAACCACACTTCAGCTGAAAAACAAAAACAGAAAATGCTGGAAAATCTCAGCAGTGGGGATTTTCCAGCTTCACTTGCCCCAAAACCGGAAAATCATGCACGAGGTCAATGGACCATTCCACGTTCTGCTCCTTACCCACTCCAATTCCCTTGGCGGGCAGGACAGTAACCCAGCATGTCTGACAGCATCTGTGAAGAGAGAACAGAGCTAATGTTTCACATCTGCATGACTCTTCACCACAGCTGACTGTTGGCTCTATTCTCACTCCGCAGATGCTGTCAGACCTGCTGAAATTTTCCAGCATTTTCTGTTTTTGTTTCAGATTCCAGCATTCTCAGTATTTTGCTTTTGTCAAGTGAAGAATACACTGTATTGACTCTCTGCAATATCATTGAAGACAGAATTGCACCTGCACAATTCTGAATTAACAATAGTTCTAGCAACGTGCTTTACCAATCTATAAATACTTCAAGAACTGTTGGAGAGAAATACTACACTTTAGTATTAGTTCATGGCCCACTGAAGCTTAAAACGAAAGTCTTTAAATCCTAACAACCGCTAGCACTTCTGGTACAAACATGAAAAAACAGTTTATCTAATTCAGCAATCCCACCATTTTTATGAAACAGGCATCTTTCAGCTATTAGAGAAGCATAACTAATCAGAAGATTAGTTTTATGAGCTTTCTATGAACATTTATCCAAGTTAACTTCCTGCTACATTTCACTTATTTTGTCATAGATTAACACATCTAAGTCTTTCATACTCATGGGGGTCAGATAGCTCAGTCGGATGGCTTGTGGTGAAGAATGGCATTGCTGGCATAGGTTCAATCCCTGTTCTAGCTGTGGTGGTTCATGGAGGCCTACCCTCCTGACCTGCCCTATGCTTGAGGTGGAGTGTTGTCCCTCAAACTATATTATTGCATCTCTGTCGAACTCTTTCTTTGCTCCCTTGTGGACAATGGCTAATTATTTGTGTCTCTCGTTCTCTAATCTAACACATGAACCAGGAAAATATCAAGTACTCCTTTATCAATTATTTAATGGGTTCAAGTTACACTTATTACAATTCCATGAGGATATTTGCACCATCAGTTTAAACTTGGTGGAAAGCAATTCTGCTTCACACTACACTAAAGTGATCATGTAAAATCAATAGCCAGTGTTTAAACTGACTCCAAAGAGAAACAGAATGAGATGCTGACCATAGTAATATAATCCAACCATCTCGATATATCGAACAAGAGTAAGAGGACTGGAAGATATGATGGGGATTTGGAGTATGAAAGCATCGTCAGGATACAGTGCAAGACACTAAAGAGATTGTAATTTATGCTGGAGGGACAGGTAAAAATTAGGTTTAGGAACATGGAGTTCGGGCTTAGTGTTTAAATGGATCTAGGCGGCAGGGTTTTGCGCAGGTAAAAGAATTCATGGAGAGTGAGGAATAGGAGTCTGCAAGGAGGACATTAGAGCCATTGTGCATTGCCATGATAAAAAAAATCCGGATATTGCTACAGAGGAGCTGAAGTAGTATGGAAGCTGGCAATAAGTGAGCATGTTGACAAATAGGATATAGAGATCGAACCTCAGCTCTGTACCAAACAAAACATGAAAGTTTCACTTGAATTCAGTCAATGTAGAAATGTGCCTTCACCACAATCACCAACGGACCACCATGATCTTGGTACAGAGAACAATCACGCTAGATTGCCAAAGACAACATTGCACTGGATGTGCTTCCTCATTGTTGAGGCACAGATAGCTGGCTATCTGTTTTACAGAAGAAAAGCAGCTGCCATCAGGTACGATTTTACTTCTACAGAGTCAATAACAATGGAGAAGAACTCAACATAGGTTGCTTTGATCTTCTTAATGATCATTCGGAGGAAGTTGATTCATTCATGACCTAGAGAAGGATAAACCAACACAACCATTGAGCCAACGAGCCTGCTCAGCCATTCACTGTCAGAATGGTCATCAGCCTCAGTTCCACTTTCCAGCCTGCTCCAAATATCCCTCAATTCCCTGAGGCACCAAAAATCTCTGTCTCGACGTTAAATATATTCAAAAATGGAGCATTCTCAACCCTCTGGCGTAGAGAATTCCAAAGATTCACAACTGTTCAGGTGAAGAAATTTCTCCTAATTCAGTCCTAAATAATTGCTGCCATTTCTTGAGACTGAGCTCGAGATTCCCCCAGCCAGGGGAAATAAACTCTCAGTATCTATCTACATTATCAAACCCCTTAAGTGCCTTGTATACTTCAATAAAATTGCCTCTCATTTTTCTAAACTCCAGAGAGACTAGGCTTAATTTACTCAGCCTTTCATCAGAGAACTCGTTCAGGTACCACTCTATTGAACCTTCATTGCACTGCCTCCAGTAAAAATAGATTCTTCCTTAAATCCAGAGACAAAAATTGCAAAAAGTACTCTTGATGTAGTCTCACTGAAGCCCCGTACAATTGCAGCAGGACTTCTTTATTCTTGTTTGTTGCACCTGCACGGCAACATTGCATTTCTTATATACGAGTACACCCAAAATCTCTTTGAACGTCAACACTTACAAGGCTCGTGCCTCTAAAAAGACTCTGCTTTTCTATTCTTCCTGTCAAAGTGAATAACCTGACGCTTTGCACATTAAACTCTGTCTGCCACCTTGTTGCCCGCTTAATCTGTCTACATCTCTTTGCGGGTTCTTCGTGCCCTCCTCAAAGCTTACACTAACATTTTTGTACCATCAGCAAAGTTAAATACATTACTTGCTTTTTGCCTATGCATTGAGGCCCCAGCATTAATCCCCATGTAAAATTTGACGAGCACACACTGCCAAATTCAAAATGACCCTTTTATCCCTAATCTCTGCTTCCTGTTGATTAATTTTCTCTCCTTGTTAATATATTATCCACATTCCTTATCCTATGTATGAACCTTTCATGTGGCACCTTATTGAATACCTTTTAGAAATGAAAGTGGGGAAGAAGAGGTGACAAGAAGTGGTGCTTGGGATGACAGAAAGCAAACTGCTGCAGGGGTGGGAACTCAAAACGAAAATAGTCAGGGTAGGCAACATCAGCGGCACGGTGGTTCATTGATTAGCAGGGCTATCTCACAGCACCAGGGACCCGGGTTCAATTCCAGCCTCGGGTGACTGTATGGAGTTTGCACACTCTCCCAGTGTCTGTGTGGGTTTCCTCTGGGTGCTCCAGTTTCCTCCCGCAGTCCAAAGATGTGGATTGGCCATGCTAAATTGCCCCTTCGTGTCAGGGGAACTGGGAGGGTAAATACATGCAGTTGTGGGGGCTGGGGCCTGGGTGGATCACTGCAGTCTTGATGGGCTAAATAGCTTCCACCTGCACTGTAGGGACTCTATGAATGTCTGTGGAGAGAACCGATAAGGTATTTAGTCATCAGCACTTCCTCAGGATAGCCTGTGTGTGGGAACAAAGAGAAGCCAAATTCAGGAAATATACTCATTTTGTTCAGTTAAAAGAAGGGTATCACAATAAAGTTGCTTAGTCAAGCTGTGGACTATCAATTTTACTAATATAATACAACTGTTTGGAAAGATGCTGAAGCATGAAAGATATTCCAACTGGATTCTTGCTTTGGCCAGAACTAGGAATTCTGCTTGCCACTGTGCTCATTAGGCTAGGCTTCATGTTTACACTAAAATAGTTTGAATAATCACCAATGTAAAATCTTCCACGAGCCAGCACAGACTTCAGAGAAGCGTATTTTTTTGGTGTTTCCATGAAAACAATCCTCATGTATTTAGGAGTGCTCACGTGATACAGTTTTGATGAGGATGTCCAGTCCTCTGCCTAATTAGATTTAAAAATCACTGAGAACAATTGGAAGAACAATTACGTCGAACCATTGAATGGTTTAATTGGTGTACATTAGCAAAACTCAAATATCATTTGCTTGGAAAAAAAAACTTCTGAAACGTGCTAATGTGCCAAAGAGAATTACTTCAAATTGACAAGTGCACACAACTGGCAGAATCTTGCAATTCAAACCTGGGGGTGGTGGTAGTGGGGGAATGGTTTGTGGGTTGGGATTTGTTTAGGCAAATTGAATCTTGAACCAGAGTAAACGTGACTATGGATGGCTGAGGGCACCACTCACTTGCATTTAAAATTCACGAATCCTTAATGTTGGTTTGGCCAATTCCATCATGGTTGCACTTGTTTAACCAACTAATGGAAGCTTGAAGTTTACTATGCTCTTCCAGGACAGGAACCTGGTATCCTAACTCAGAGGCCCACGTGACCCTGGCTCCTTACAGCATGTTTGACTCAATGACACTGCAGCAAACTGTGGGTGGCACTAGCAAAGTAGCATTTACTGTTTATCCCAAGAACAAAGTTTTAAAAAGACAGATCATTAAGAGATGATAAGGTGCCGCACAAGAGGTTATTACAGAAGGTCAGGGGGCATGGAGTTGGGGGTAGGGTGTTAGCGTGGATAGGGGATTGGCTGTCAAATAGGAGGCAGAGAGTGGGGGTTAATGGGTGCTATTCGGACTGGTGGATGGTGACTAGTGGAGTGCCCCAGGGGTCGGTGCTGGGGCCTCAGCTATTTACCATTTATATAGATGATCTGGAGGAGGGAGCCGAGTGTATGGTGTCGAAATTTGCTGATGACATCAAGATTGGTGGAACGGCAAATTGTGCGGAGGGTGTGGAAAGTCTGCAGAGGGATCTAGATAGGCTGGGCGAATGGGCCAGGAACTGGCAAATGGAATTTAATGTTGGCAAGTGTGAAGTTGTCCACTTTGGTAGGAATAATGGTAGGAAGGACTATTACTTACATGGCGAAAAACTGCAGCATGCTACGGTGCAGAGGGGCCTCAGGGTCCTTGTGCATGAGTCACAAAAACCCAGCCCGCAGGTGCAGCAGGTGGTCAGGAAGGCGAATGGGATGCTGGCCTTCATAGCGAGGGGGATTGAATATAAAAGTAGGGAGGTCTTGCTGCAACTGTACAGGGCACTGGTGAGGCCGCAGCTGGAGTACTGTGTGCAGTTTTGGGCGCCGCACTTACGCAAGGATATTTTGGCCTTGGAGGGAATGCAGAGGAGGTTTACTAGGCTGATACCAGAGTTGAGGGGGTTGAACTATGAGGAGAGACTGAATAAACTAGGCTTGTACTCGTTAGAGTTTAGAAGAATGAGGGGAGATCTCACTGAGACATATAAGATGATGAATGGGATGGATAGGATATAGAGGTGGAGAGGCTTTTCCCGCTCAGGAAGGACAGTAGGACTAGAGGGCACAGCCTCAAGACAAAGGGGGGGCGGTTTAGAACGGAGTTGAGGAGGAACTTCTTCACTCAAAGGGTGGTGAATCTCTGGAATTCTCTGCCCGTTGAAGTGGTGGAGGCTGCCTCGCTAAATATATTTAAGATGCGGGTTGATGGATTTTTGATGAGAGGGGATTAAGGGTTATGGGGAGAGGGCAGGAATGTGGAACTGAGACACGTCAGATCAGCCATGATCTTATTGAATGGCGGGGCAGGCTCGAAGGGCTAGATGGCCTACTCCTGCTCCTATTTCTTATGTTCTTAAAACAAGTGACTGATCAACAAGTAATCCATCGTCTGCTCAAGACCATTCTAGTTGCTATTAGGATTGCTTCCTTCAGGATATTTCCAAATATTTACTTGATGCATTAAAAATAGGAAGATTAAGTTAGATGTATTATCATCTTTGTTTCAACAGGAAGAGAGTCACTGCTTCACCTATTATAGAGCTATGAGCCCTTTCATGATGGAAATCCTTCTCTGGGAATTCCAGTCTGCTTCGATTTCAAGATGTTCTGGTCCACTGGACACGACCACTCGGGGCCAGGTCAAAAGTGGAATCAAAACTTGGAATAAATCCAGTCGTTAAAGAGATCAAGTCTGAACTTGAAACATGTTCAAACATAATAATTAAACCCCCAAGGATGAAAATGGACATGACATAAGAAATAGGAGCAGGAGTAGGCCATCTGGCCCTTTGAGCCTGCCCCACCATTCAATAAGAGCATGGCTGATCTGTTGTGGCTCAGTTCCACATTCCCGCCCTCTCCCCATAACCCTTAATCCCCTCTCTTATCAAAAATCCATCAACCCGCATCTTAAAAATATTTAGCGAGGTAGCCTCCACCACTTCAACAGGCAGAGAATTCCAGAGATTCACCACCCTTTGAGTGAAGAAGTTCTTCAACTCCGTTCTAAACCGTCCCCCCTTTATCTTGAGGCTGTGCCCCCTAGTCCTACTGTCCTTTCTGAGCGGGAAGAGTCTCTCCACCTCTATCCTATCCATCCCATTCATCATCTTATATGTCTCAATGAGATCTCCCCTCATTCTTCTAAACTCTAACGAGTACAAGCCTAGTTTATTCAGCCTCTCCTCATAGCTCAACCCCCTCAACTCCGGCAACAGCCTAGTAAACCTTCTCTGCACTCCCTCCAAGGCCAAAATATCCTTGCGTAAGTACGGCGCCCAAAACTGCACACAGTACTCCAGCTGCGGCCTCACCAATGCCCTATGTAGCTGCAGCAAGACCTCCCTACTTTTATATTCAATCCCCCTCGCGATGAAGGCCAGCATCCCATTCGCCTTCCTGACCACCTGCTGCACCTGCAAGCTGGGTTTTTGCGACTCATGCACAAGGACCCCGAGGTCCCTCTGCACTGTCGCCTGCTGCAGTTTTTCTCCACATAAGTAATAATCCTTCCTACCAAAGTGGACCACTTCGCACTTGCCAGCATTAAATTCCATTTGCCAGTTCCTGGCCCATTCGCCCAGCCTATCTAGATCCTTCTGCAGACTCTCCACACCCTCCACGCAATTTGCCGTTCTACCAATCTTGGTGTCATCAGCAAATTTCGACACCATACACTCGGTTCCCTCCTCCAGATCATCTATATAAATGGTAAATAGCTGAGGCCCCAGCACCGACCCCTGGGGCACTCCACTAGTCACCAACCACCAATCCGAATAGCACCCATTGACCCCCACTCTCTGCCTCCTATTTGACAACCAGTCCTCTATCCACGCTAACACCCTACCCCCAACTCCATGCCCCCTGACCTTCTGCAATAACCTCTTGTGAGGTACCTTGTCAAACGCCTTCTGAAAATCAAGAAAGACCACATCCACCGGCTCTCCTCTATCCACCGCCCTAGACACATCCTCATAGAGCTCCAGTAAATTTGTCAGACACGGCTTCCCCTTAACGAAACCGTGCTGCGTCTGCTCTATCAAGCAATTCCCCTCAAGATGCCTCGCTATTTCCTCCTTGATGACGGATTCTAACATTTTACCTACAACAGACGTCAAACTAACCGGCCTATAATTCCCCACCTTTTGCCTGGCACCCTTCTTAAACAACGGTGTAACATTAGCCGCTTTCCAATCTTCCGGCACTTCCCCGGAATCCAGCGACGTCTGGAAAATAACCACCAAGGCATCCACTATCACCTCCGCCATTTCTTTCAGAACCCTCGGATGCATTCCATCCGGTCCTGGGGACTTGTCCACAATCAGCCCCTCCAGTCTGTCGAGCACCACCTCTCTAGTAACAGTAATGTCATCGAGACCCTCCAGTCCTACCACCTTTCCATCTCTAACACCCGGCAAATTATTCACGTCCTCCTCCGTGAAGACTGAAACAAAAAAGTTATTCAAGACCTCAGCCATTTCCCCATCCCCTACCACTAAGTCCCCCTTCTCATCCTCTAAGGGCCCAACGTTCACCCTAGCCAGCCTCTTCCTTTTTATATACTTATAAAAACTTTTGCTATCCTTTTTTATATTAAGCGCTAGCCCAGCTTCATAGTTTCTCCTATCCTTCTTTATCAATTTCTTTGTCAATCTTTGTTGACGTTTAAACCTCATACAAAGGGAAAATATTTTCTCTTTCTTGAGAGCGAAGTACAGATGCAACTAGGATAGATGTGAAAGCAATGCCAATGGCCATGTATAACAAACGGGACAAGGAAAGATCGAGTCATATTGCTCCAACTGGAAAAAAATTAATATCGACAGGCATTTTGTTTTAGAAACAGAGAAAATAGGTGAAGAGTAGGCCATTTGGCCCTTCAAGCCTGCAGCACCATTCAATATGATCAGGGCTGATCACGCATTTTCAGTACCCCACTCTTGCTTGCTCTCCATATCCCTTGATCCCTTTCGTCAAAAAAGGGCCATGTCCAGCTCCCTCTTGAGCATATTTAATGAACTGGCCCCAACAGGTTTCTGTGGTAGACAATTCTATAGGTTCACAATACTCTGAATGAAGTTCTTCCTCATCTCAAGCCTGAATAAGCCCAAATGGCTTATCCCTTATTAGGGTGTGACCTTAATTCTGGATTTCCCCAACATTGGGAACATTCTTCCTGCATCTAGCTTGTCCAGTCCCATCAGGATTTTATGTTTCTATGAAATCCTCTCTCATTCTTCTAAATTCCAGTGAGTACAAATCCAGTCGATCCAGTCTCTCTTCATATGTCAGTCCTGCCACTCCAGGAATCAGTCTGATGAACCTTTGCTGGACTCCCTTAATAGCAAGAATGTCCTTCCTCAGACTTGGAGACCAAAACTGCACACAATACTCAAGGTGTAGCCTCATCAAGGCCCTGTATAACTGCAGTAAGAGACTAAGACCCTTTTGTCATTTGAAGTTTAGGTTAGAAAGAAAGTTCTCAACATTGCCAACTTTGATTGCCTATCTGCACCTCTCTTCAGGACACAATTCTACAAGTATATGCATATATACACATAGATATAATTATACATATGATAAAGTTCTTTTATTTACTGAAAATGTTTCTGAACTTTACTTGCATTACATCACTTTCAATAGTAAACTGATGACAGCACTTGAACACCACAGCAATTACAACTTTGGTTCAGCATAGGGAAATTTGTGGCAGTGTCATGGTCACACGTTGTGCTCTGCATGATGAGATGGGTTTGTCTGATTTTTTTTGCACCTTCTTAAACTGACTGCTCTGCTTTCATGCAGCATACCATTAAGCAACTTGTAACAATACTAGCAAACTGCACTTAATGAGAGCAGCAGAGTTCTGATCAAGTCAGTCCCATCTGGAACTGGAATACACAATTTTCTAGGTCAGAGTCGCACCCTACCAACAAGAGCAAATGTACGGGTAACTTCAGGCATGCCAACCAGGAATAAAAGACTCTCCACAGGTCAGGCAATGTGTGGGGGGAGAAATAGATTTAATGGTTCAGGTCAGATGTTGGGTCATCTGGGCCTGCAACATTTTCTGTTTCTCGCGACAGATGAACATGTGCGGGTGCAGGATTTTGGATCCAAGACAGGGCGGTGGAATTAACTGAAACTTTTTAGTAGCTAAGTCAAACATGGATTGAACTTCAGTACCGCAACATTCTATGGTTCCAACCATACCTTCTATCAGGAACAGCGACTCAACAAAATCATGTGATATGTATAAAAACACAACAAGCTTCATTCATTTCTAGTTAAATTTTGAATAATGGATGGCATTTTCCCAAAATATGACCAAGTGTCACATTGGGTGAGAAAAAAATTAATTTCTTGGGAGAATGGCGAGTTCTGCATTGATTCGGAGATGGACAGAGTCTAAACACGCTGATGAGCCCAGCTTCACAGAGATTGGGTGCCCTTTCAAAAGGGGACCCTGATATCAAATTGAAATCGGGGCAGCACGGTGACATAGTGATTAGCACTGCTGCCTCACAGCACCAGGGTCCCAGGTTCGATTCCCAGCTTGGATCACTGTCTGTGTAGATTCTGCACGTACTCCCTGTGTCTGCATGGGATTCCTCCCAAAATCTGAAAGACGTGCTGGTTACATACATTGGCCATGCTAAATTCTCCTCAGTGTCCCTGAACAGGTGCCACTGTGGCGACTAAGGGATTTTCACACAATTTCATTGCAGTGTTAATGCAAGTCTACTTGTGATGAATAAATAAACTTTAGTTTAAATTGAGAATGTCCTCCCTTGGCCCACAGACATTGGGGGACCCCACCTCATCTAATTCAAGGGATTTTTACCCATGCCCTCCCCAGCAAAGATCATCAGCACCGGGCCTCCCAGTGAGTCCCATTTCATGACTTTATGATACCCCATGTCCCACCCCACTCAGGCTTCACCCTCCTCATGCCCCAACCTCTTTGGCACTGCCCACAGCACCCTGGCAGTGCCAGGATGCCAGTTGGCACTGCCAGAGCAGTAATGCCCAGCCATGTCCCTTAACACAGGGGGCTTGAATGGCCTCCAAGCCACCACCTCAGCATGGCCATCATGCCTGGTGTCCGTTTGTGGAGAGCAGTAGTGATTTTCACTGGGCTCCCAGTATACACAGGGGATGGAAATTCCCGGGAACAGGGAAGATCTGGTTTCAAATGGACTCAGCATATTTAAATACTCATTTAAACATGTTGATCTGGTTCCTGCCCAGGTCACATCCAGGGGTGGTGGGTGAGAAGACACTGATGAGGTACTGCAGCAGCACTGAACGTGCTAAACTCGTCACCTGCAATTCTCCGGTCCCATTCCACTCTAATGTGATCTGCACCAGGCAAGGCCAGAATATCTCGGCCAATGAAATTTTTTGGTGTACTAAAAATTGGAATCTACATTTAGATTTAACAGTGAGTAATAAATTATAACACTAACTCAGAGGGCACAATTTTTCAGTCCCCTAATTGCCGGTTTGCAGATCTGGGAAAAATGATTGTGTGGCCTGTCAGTCTCCTTACTGCCTGCCGCAACCTATCACCCATTTTATGGAAGGTAGTGGAGGCCTCAGTTGGTCTGCCTGCCCTTTATTCTATGAAAGGCCTCTAAAGTGCTTCAAGCTGCCCTGCCACTGTTTTATCCATGGCAGAGTGAGGCCCATACCAAGTGGGTAGCCCAGCAGCTTTAACTACTGTTGAGCAAGGGTTGGTGGGTCCCTCCAGCAGGGTCTCCTATTCCCACGAGAGGCACTTCCAAAGGTCATACCCCAATTAACACTCCCCATTCACCTTGCCTCAGACAAACCCTGCTCCCTAAGCCCCTTGCTCCCTTTGCTTGGGCCTGACAGTCAGGGGCCTGCCAAGAGCTCAGACTTGACGTTGGTCAGCTCAGAAGTGGCCACCGCTCAAACCTGGCACGGCTGAGAGTATAAAGTTGCTAGCCATCTGACTGATCATCAGGCTCTCTAAGGCAGGACTTCATCCCCAGAAGAATGGAAGAGTTACCCTAAGTCAATTAATACCCGACCAAGCATTAAATGGCTACAGGTTTGGCAAGAATGTGTCCCCCATCAATTGTCTGGATGACAGGAATGGGAGATGACCATCCAAGAATAATCACACCCATTACATAATTATGAAATTATTCGTACAAAGGACTTATTTTTAAATTGAAGTGCCTTCAAAAATGACCCATTTAACAACATACATGGTCTAATTTGCCCATGTATTTCCTTTTTAGTCAACCAAGGAATGGCATTGATGGAATGTACTAAAATGTCTGAGAGTTGGAACTGTCTGTTGAGAGCAACATACTTGCATAACTAGAACTGGAATAGAACTTGCATAGCAGAACTAGAGGGCACAGCCTCAAAAATAAGGGGGTGGGGCAGTTTAGATCGGAGTTGAGGAGGAACTTCTTCACTCAAAGGGTGGTGAGTCTCTGGAATTCTCTGCCCATTGAAGTGGTGGAGGCTACTTTGCTGAATATATATTCAAGTCACAGGTAGATAGGTTTCTGATAGACAAGGGAATTAAGGGTTATGGGGAGAAAGCGGGAAAGTGAAACTGATCCACTTCAGATCAGCCATGATCTTGTTGAATGGCGAGGCAGGCTCGAAGGGCTAGATGGCCTACTCCTGCTCCTATTTCTTATATTCTTATAAAACAGGGGGAGGAGAAAAGGAAAGCAACAAGGACCTGTAAAAGGGCATTTTCTCTTCTTCGAAATGGGAATTACAGCCAAGAGGCACACCAAAATGCAACACTCAAGCTGAATAACATAGTTCAGAATTTTTTAAATATAATTGTTTAGATTCGAACCATTCCTAGAATCCATAGAGTCATAGAATCCCTACAGTGAAGAAGGAGGCTATTCAGCCCATTGAATCTTCACTGACCACAATCCCACTTGGGCCTTTTTCCCCATGTATTTACCCTGCTAATCCCCTGACACTAAGGGGCAATTTAGCAAGGCCAATCAACCTAACCTGTGCATCTCTGGACTGTGGGAGGAAACCAGAGCACCCGGAGGAAACCCACACAGACTTGGGGTGAATATGCAAACTCCACACAGCCAGTGACCCGAGGCCGGAATTGAACCAGGATCCCTGGTGCTGTGAGGCCACCCTGCCACCCCTCAAGATAATTCTTTGCAAAGACCAACACTCATCATGACAGTTTTCAGTTATTTTGGAGGGCCGAAGGGCCTGTTTTCTGCGCTGTACTGTTCTTTGTTCTTTATTTTCAAAGGAGACGTTTGATTAAAACCATGCAAATTCACTTTAACAGGGCAAAGCATTTCAGACTTCTCACCTGAATAATTAAATCCATCCCTCTCTCTCTATGATATTGAGCTAAATGGTCTCTTTACTGAATTTTCAATAGTTTCTTTAGCCTGTAAGACCTAGAGGTTCTTTTTATTAAAGGAGCCTTTCGGTGAAATGATTCCTGGTTAATTAAAACCTTTCAGGTTTTATTCACAAACTCAAATGTTTAAAAATCATCAGGGATACTTATATATGAACTATTGCTGCACATGTAATATTACTGTACATTGAAAATCTGTGCGTTTCACTATTAACACCCTGGAGCCTCCCAGGCAATCTCACAGCTTCACTTCCCTCTTCAGATTCTTATTCATATTTCATCTTCAATAAATAATAACTATTAAACCAATTTGAAAATAAACTGACCAAATGATTCAAACAAACAATTCATCACAAGTAAGGTTAAAATTACAAGTTTTCATCAGCTGATTTAACTGGAAGAACTTTATCAGCTTTGTAGCACAGGTGTTTTTGAGCCTCGGTTTAGGAATTTTCTTTAAGAAAAAAGAAAATTAAATTCCAAAGTTCATCCAGCTCTTTCAAACTAATTTTACCTAGAATGCCTGTAGTCATTGTCAAATCAACTTAATGCTGGAATTAAGAACAAATTAACTTAATGACTGTGGTCTATGTGAAGACAACTTGTGAGGCTTGCCTACAAATTAGTAATCTATACAACTACTCATTAGTGTCAGTTATGCTATTTTTCTGAACAATTAAAGCTCCACATTATGGTTGTACATAGTTTAACATTCTCAATTGTGGATAGCAACCAATCTAAGACTGTTATTAATATACAAAATGACAAAAAGGGAATGACCATCTGGTCAACTGGTCCATCAACTTTGCCTCATGAAGTTGTCAATTGTGAAGCAAGAAGATTTGACAGCCCCGACCCACCAGCAGCCATGTGATCACTGAGGCAAGGTAGAAATCAGTAAAAAGCTCAAGGCCAATTAAGGAGAAATATCTCTCTGGTGGCTGAAAACCCATCCAAGAGACCACACTGACCATGCTAATATTGGTTGCCGTTTTGCCTACTTTCTGTAAGATATAATCTCTGTCCTTTTCAATAATTGCTTGAACTCTCTGAAGCTTTCCAGAGAGTCCTCATACAACCATACAACTTGTTTCAAAGGTCAACTAAACATCTTGGGAGAACTGCCCAACACCTCACCCATCTTCATCCTTGCAATAACTTACAGGCATGATTTCTCCCCAAAGTAATTAATTTAAATAATCTATCAATGGACACTTATGGTGGGCACCACCTTCCCCCGCCCTTTGCACAATGGATTGATTTGCAGCATTGGAGGTGACCCATCATTGGCCAGCAGCAGGATTTCCCATTGTTTACACCCTTGGCTGCTGGGGAACCACCTGAAGATGCTGCTTGTAGCCCCTGTATCCTCCCCATTTTATGGAGTGGACCAAAACTGGATGCAATCTTCTAAATGCTTATAATGGTGTGCTTAACTTGATATTGAATAGTCGTGTTAATACAATCTAGTTGCTCGGGTTATGGTTTCTCTGCAATTGTAATAAATCTGTGGAGGACTGTTACCAATAACACACATATGCTTTTCTTTCTCAAACAACCTCCAATCTGTCCCATCAAGTCCATGTCAACTTCAAGTGTACTTGGTGTTGCCCCTTGCCGAATGCATAATTCTGCACTTATTTAGCTCAAAGGTAACTGGCCAAATGAACGTTTAAGATGTGAGAACATGTCTGATTGCAAATCTTTTTTAAATCATATTTCCAAACTAGATGTCATCTCTGTCACATGCAACACTTTTGATTTTCTGGACAGATGTTTTTTCTACTGTTTATATTTTCTCCCCTTTTAATCTTTCCTCCATCATGCTTTTCCCATCTTTGCACTTTCTCCAGGATACTACTTAATTTCCATTTTCTCTTCATCTGATCCACCATGACTGCTTTAAAGCAGTTTTTATTTCAATTTAACTGTACTAAAGAATGCATGGCATGCAAGTTCAAAGGAAACAGATTCGCCAAGGGAATTTCTGTTTCAAATTGCCCAAAGTTATTGAATGAAACAGAGGCAAAGTGAAACAGAAATATAGTGTAGTGAAAGTTAGCTTAAAGAAACATCCACGGTACGTTTGTGCACAGTAGAAATAATTAACAATTCAACAAGCAAAACAGTAATAATACATGACACAATCAAATATATTAAAGTCCCTGCCTTTTATCAGCACAGATACAATGCACCTTGTTAAATGGGCTCACACTTTCGACAAATGTTCTGCTTTATTCCAATTAGTTGTTTTCTTGGATGAACCCACAGTTGGGTTAATGGAGCTCACCTGGGCAGCCACAAATGTGATACAATCAGTCTCAGCACACAGAATTTTAAACAAGGTGGGGGCAATTTGGCACTCCCGATCACTATCTACTGCTGAAATGCACTTGTGTGAATGGCCGATAAGAACAGCACTGGGCTCAGCTGTGAGTTCCACTTCTCCACTGATAACAAGTAGCTGACTGGTATGCACTTGTCTACAGAATAAAATGAAGAATGGAGGTTTACAGGAGGCAAACCCCTGTGCGGCTCCATACTTTGATAGCAACTCGCTGCTTTGAGAACAGAAGGTGAGGGAGGGCTGAAAACTGGAAAATAAAGAGAAGGTAAATCGTGTGATAGATTTTGCCTTCGACCTTGTGGAATCAAGAAGCACACACATGCACATTTCTGTGCCTTCCATAGATTTCTCAAATTGAGCAATACAGGAATGTTTCGATTGATCATAGTGTTTTGATTTTAAAAATGAAATTTAAAAAAAAAATTTCCAGTGCTACTCTGCAACCACCAACGGAGGAAAAAAATTGTGCTTGTGGGCACAAGTTAATGGTTTTTCTCTCCATCATTTGCAATAGAAGGGATGGGAAATTTCTCAACTTCATTCAGTGTCTCTCCAAAATCAGGAGCTCATTATTCAGAAGGGAATGGAAGCATGAACAAGGTCCCACTGTTTTATGGTGATATGTTTTTATATCAGTAAATATGACTGCATTTGAGGTTCAAAAAAATTTGTGGTGAAGTTAACAAGTGAAGAAAGGTTTAATATACAGGGTATTGCCGGAGCTTCACTCATTTTCAATCAGCTTTCCCATATTTGCAAAGGTGCATTTCACAGATGTGCCCCATATTTTTTCAGCTTCTTTTTCCAATAATTTAGCTCTACAATGAACCTTTCTACAAGGAGAAATTACATCAATAACTGCTGCTTACGAGTGTGGCTATATTTAGTGTTCACGTAGGATACAAAAAGGGAAAAATAATTTCCACATCAGCTTAGAAGAATAATCGCTTGAAGCATATGATTTCCAGATTTTTTTTCCTCTGGACTTCAGTCTAAAACGTGGGAGTTTGAGTATTTCCACATGTTCCACCATAGCTGGCAAGATGTATCTATCATAATATGCCTGGCTGAAAGTTATTCTTCTCGCTGCCACTACAATATGGTTAGAGCATTTCACTTCAAAATGACTGCAGTTTTGCATTATGACAGTACAGATCACTGGCTATGGCCCCAAAATTTGACATTTTCATTGCCATGAATTTCTGGAGTAAAGGATTAGCGATCTCTTTCTAATGAGGCTGGCTACGTTCCACTACACCACCCCCCAAAAAACCAACTGCTCTCATGTCTTTCACTAACACATCCAACAGCTCAAAAGTCACGACCAATATGCATTTCTTTAAGAAAGGCTTTCGGAACCAGGTGAGAAATGGAGCCAGTTTGCCACTCCTGTGGTTATGTCATCTGAAGTGAGATTATATTACAACTTCCTAACACTCTGAAACTTCTGATCACTAACCCTTTGGGATCCACAAAGACACTTGTGTACTGGAATAAGACAAAACTCCAAACAGCGCTCCATGAGAAATCTGTTCAGAGAATTTTTTTAGAAGGATTTTAGAACAATCATTAAAAGAAACGAAGCGATATTTTTTCAGTATGCTTCAATTCCAGCTGTAGTGTTTGAATGATTTGTAAATATTTCTAAAGAACTGACAGGGGATTCATTAAATATAAAATGTGTTACAATACAGTGATTGGGAGTACCACAGAGTTGCTGCTGTGATAGGATTTATTCAATAACAGGTTTAATTCATACAGAGCCTTGATTGCAGTAAAACGAGCTAAGGTGCTTTGCAAGAATGTTACTGATCATTTAATGTAAGGGCTTGATCAAAGGGACAGATTTCAACCAAGGAATGCCTTAAAGGAAGAAAGAGAGGCAAGAGACTTTAGATAGAATTCCTGGGGAAAGAGCTTTGGCAGCAGAAAGCATAGCACAGATCATGGAGTGAGTACAATAGGGGTTGCTCAAGAAACCCAAAATTAGCAACATGCAGATAGCTCAAAGGTTTGTAGGGCCAGAAAACAAGACAACTAGAAAAATGGGCTGAAAAATGGCAAATGGAATTTAATGCAGACAAATGAGAGGTATTGCACTTTGGAAGGACAAACCAAAGTAGAATGTACAGGTTAAGTGGTAGGACTCTGAAGAGTGCAGATGAACAGAGGGATCTGGGAATACAGATACAGAATTCCCTAAAGGTGACGTCACAGGTGGATAGGGTTGTAAAGAGTGCTTTTGGTACATTGGCCTTTATAAATCACAGTATCGAATATAAAAGTTGAAGTGTTATGGTAAGGTTATATAAGGCATTGGTGAGGCCGAATTTAGAGTATTGTGTACAGTTTTGGTCACCTAATTACAGGAAGGATGTAAATAAGGTTGAAAGAGTGCAAAGAAGGTTCACGAGGATGTTGCCAGGACTTGAGAAGCTGAGTTACAGAGAGATATTGAATAGGTTAGGACTTTATTCCCTGGAGCGTAGAAGAATGAGGGGAGATTTGATAGAGGTGTATAAGATTTTGATGGATATACATTGAGTGAATGCAAGCAGGCTTTTTCCACTGAGGCTAGGGGAGAAAAAAAACCAGAGGGCATGGGTTAATGGAAAGGAGAAAAGTTTAAAGGGCATATTAGGGGGGGGTCCTTCACGCAGAGAGTGGTGGGAGTGTGGAATGAGCTGCCTGATAAAGTGGTAAATGCGGGGTCACTTTTAACATTTAAGAAAAACTTGGACAGGTACATGGATGAGAGAGGTGTGGAGGGATATGGTCCAAGAGCAGGTCAGTGGGACTAGGCAAAAAATGGTTCGGCTCAGACAAGAAGAGCCAAAAGGCCTGTTTCTGAGCTGTAAATTTTCTATGGTTTCTACAAGAGACAGGGAGGAATTTGAAAAAGGCCAAGAATGTTAAAATCAAAGTGTAAACCAGGAGCCAGCATAGTCTTGAGGATTGACTGGATGGTAATTGGCCAGCTTGGATTTGTCCTGTTTCTTGCGTACAGGACATACCTGGGCAATTGCCCAAATTTTCAGGTACATGCCAGTATTGCAACTGCACTGGAACAGCTTGGCTAAGGGCGTAGCAAGTTCTGGAGCACAAGTCTTCAGGACTATTGCCGGAATATTGTCAAGGCCAAACCTCTGCAGAATCCTGTGATCTCAGGAGTTTCTTGTTTTCACATGGAGCAAATGAAATTGGCTGAAAACTGAAATCTGTGATGGTGGGGACCTCCAGGGGTGGCTAAGATGGATCATCCAGTCGGCACTTCTGGCTGAAGACTGCTATGGATGCTTCAACTTTATTTTTTGCACCAACATGCTGGGGTCCAATGTCATTGAGAAAGGGGATATTTCTGGACCCTCTTCTTCCATCAAAGAGGATGAGGAGCAATAGTTGCCTTTATCATAGTCAGATAGGATAGCAACAAATTCAAGGACTTTCGAGAGGGAGCAGTGGTTCATAACTACAAAGGGATGAATGAACGGTTGGTTTGTTGAGGAGAGGTGACGACAACAGCTTTGAAGGAGGTGGAGACAGTACCTGAGGAGCTAGAACTGTTAACCCGGGAACGTGGCAGGGAAGTTGGACAATCAGAGTTTAGTGGGGTGGGGTGGGTTGGGTTGGGTGGAGCAAGTGACACTACTTAGTGAGGAGGAGGTAAGTGATATGGTTGAGCATGGAGAAGGTAGGGCTCCATGACAAGATGAACACAGAGAGGGCATTACAGGAAATGCCCTCCAGGCCACATACTATTCTGACTTGGAAACATATTGCCATTCCTTCAGTGTTGCTAGCTCAAAATCCTGGAACTCCCTCCGAACTGTACAATGGATGTACCTACACCACACAGACCATAGCAGTTCAAGGTGGCAGCTCACCACCACCTTCTCAAGGGCAATTGGCGATAGACAGAAAATGCTGGTATAGCCAGCAACGCCCATATCCTGTGAAAAAAAAGCACAGGGAGAAACAAAAGGAGGCATAATGAGAGAAGGGTTTCAGAAAATACGAAGAAAAAGGAAGTAGTTTTTTTTAAAGGTAGAGGGAACATTGTAATGTTTGCTATGTAGCTACGGTGACATTTTTATTGATGAATAGTAGTACCTTGTTTGTATTAAATTACCTTAAAATCAACCAATTATACAGGAAGGGGAGAAAGTTGCTGCACGCATTGGAAATAAAATTACTATTTCAAGATACGTCTTTTTCTAATTATACATTGTTGATATTTTCCACGAATCCTTCTGTCACAATCAACATGAAAAACCCACTGGAATGCCAACACTACAACTTGTAGCAATCAATTACAAGAATTATCTAATTATGTACCTTCATCTTAAAAATACTTGACTCATTCGGAAGCAATACATTTTCATTCGAAGCTCAAACTTTAACATCTCAAAACTGGAAAAGACACACTGGTAATGCTTTTGGACTTAACAGGAGTTTTTCTCCTTCTGCTATATCTTCATCTCTGCCACTTTGTGTTGTCTCCTGCACAGTTATCCTTAACGTTTTTGCTCTGCAATGCCTATTCATGACAGCTCATGTATAAATACCAATCATCAGTGTTTCTTGGTAACGATCAGCATCTTTGGGAACACAAGCCACATTTTTACTTCTGGCTCATCACCACGAGGGAATTTAAATCTCATGCGCTACAATGGAGGGCAATTCTCCCGAGTTCGGCATTCCAGTTCATTGTGCACAATGGTGTCCAATTTTTTTTGTTAGCAGTACCTGATACTGAGGAGTGAAGGAGAAAGAGGGAGCCAACTTGAACTCGGTGCAGGGGAGGGGGAAGAGGGAAGGGAAAGAAAGAGAAGGGTGCAAAGTGTGACTTATGGGAGGGAAAGGTTGTCAACATGAAATGAAAGGAATGCCATCAGGAAAAGGGATAAGTTGGAGAGGTGGGGGTGGGGGTGGGGGAAACTTCACTGAGTTTCAGCAGTGGAGAAGAGAGAAGATTGCAAGCTTGAATTAGACTGGAACATCTATGGAATGGAATTTGATTTAGAAAGGAACATCAGTGAGAAGAAGAAAGCATCAACATGGATTGGGAGAGGAGGGATGAGGGTGAGTGCAAATCCAGAGGATTGGAGGGCAAGGGAAAGAGGTGAAGAAGGGAATGCCAGCATGAATTTGAGAAGGTGTGAAGAGTTACAAGGTGAATTAAATAACTACGTTTTTAGGAGGTAGACATGCTCTTCCTATAATTCTTTCACTGACCACTCATGGATGCACAGGTGATACACCCCAGGAAAATTACTCTGGGAGGCAACAATCAAGAGTTCACCATCTGTGTCTTCCTGAAATTGCATGAAGGAGATCAGGAAATTGTGTGAAGTTTCTTGGCGGAAAACCTGATTCTAACCGCCCCCTTGTACAGCTTGAATATTGCCAAACTAACAGATTTCTAAAGAGGTGCTCCACTTTCTGGAGCCTATATTCAGTGAAGATGCATATTGTGAACCATCACTTGCTACCTTCATAGGGAAATATAAAGCAGAGCATGGGATTAACAAAAATTGAAGCATTATCTCCAGTGCATTGGTGTGCACCTCCTTCAGGTGGTGGTTTCTTGAAGCAGGACAAGTCCCTACTCTCTATGGACAAGGTTGGTGCATGCTTTAGGTTTATCAAGGACAGGGCAGACAGACAATGGAGGATAGAATGGAAGAATGCTTAAAGGTGTGAAGGATTCCAGCAGTCACAGAGTTAAAACTCAGATTCCCAAGGGACAAATTCAAATGAAAGAATCTGCTTCTCAAGTCCCCGACGCTTCAAGCAATTATGTTGCAGATAAGTCAATCACAATTGATGAATATGAAGGGGGTATTACGTCACAGGTGGGTGTAGGCTTGACATTTTTCCAGGAGACATTTGTTTATTCTGATTTTTTTTTCAAAACAGGTATTCAATACAATGCCTGGAATTATGAAATAATATTTTACTGTCCCCTCTGTGGTTCATGAGTGACATTTGCAGCAAATCTTGAAATCATGTCCCAAAGAACAGTTTTACAAGAAGAATTCTGTCTGATGGTTTCCATGCTCTTTCAAGTATTAGCATTGCACCAGCCTAACCATAATGTTTAACACACAAGTTAAATCGAAGTCACTAGTGTACTGAGTAAAACTGTTGGCAACAATTTAAACAAAAACCTTTGGAGTGACTGGTAATAGTTCTAAAATGTAGTTAAGGAAAAGTGTGGAAAAATTTAAAGTGTGTTAAAAGTGATGTGAAATTTTAAGGTACAATATTGCTCTGAACTATATTTATTATGATAAAATGGGAGAGATGGTATTTACATTATAAGGCACATGCTAATTTTTCAGGATACATTTAATGAAGGATCTTTACTGTTCCTTAAAGCTACTGCAGAGTGATGAGATAGGTATGCTGCTTAAAAGTAGGGAGGTCTTGCTGCGGCTATATAGGGCATTGGTGAGGCCGCAGCTGGAGTACTGTGTGCAGTTTTGGGAGCCGTACTTACGCAAGGATATTTTGGCCTTGGAGGGAGTGCAGAGAAGGTTTACTAGGCTGATACTGGAGTTGAGGGGGTTGAGCTATGAGGAGAGGCTGAATAAACTAGGCTTGTACTCGTTAGAGTTTAGAAGAATGAGGGGAGATCTCATTGAGACATATAAGATGATGAATGGGATGGATAGGATAGAGGTGGAGAGACTCTTCCCGCTCAGAAAGGACAGTAGGACTAGGGGGCACAGCCTCAAGATAAAGGGGGGGGCGGTTTAGAACGGAGTTGAGGAAGAACTTCTTCACTCAAAGGGTGGTGAATCTCTGGAATTCTCTGCCCGTTGAAGTGGTGGAGGCTACCTCGCTAAATATTTTTAAGACGCGGGTTGATGGGTTTTTGATAAGCGAGGGGATTAAGGGTTATGGGGAGAGGGCGGGAATGTGGAACTGAGCCACGACAGATCAGCCATGATCTTATTGAATGGCGGGGCAGGCTCGAGGGGCTAGATGGCCTACTCCTGCTCCTATTTCTTATGTTCTTATGTTCTTAAAAGAGATACAGTAAAGTCAGAGAGGATTTTTCAGTGAATATTAAAAGGATTTCACAGCATTATAAAATTATTACAGCAGCAAAGGCGGCTATTCGGCCTTTCAGATCTGCACCGACTTTCCGAATGAGTAATAGAATATAGAACAATACAGCACAAACAGGCCCTTCGGCCCACAAGTTGCGCCGATCATATCCCTACCTATTAGGCCTATCTATAACTCTCAAGCCCATTAAATCCCACGTACTCACCCAGAAGCCTCTTAAAAGACCCCAGCGAGTTCGCCTCTACCACCACCGACGGCAGCCGATTCCACTCACTCACCACCCTCTGAGTGAAAAACTTACCCCTGACATCTCCTCTGTACCTGCTCTTCAGTACCTTAAACCTGTGTCCTCTCGCAGCGACCATTTCAGTCCTGGGAAATAGCCTCCGAGAATCCACCCCATCTATACCTCTCAACATTTTATAAACCTCTATCAGGTCGCCTCTCAACCTTCGTCTCTCCAGGGAGAACAGACCTAGCTCCCAACCTATCCTCATAAGGCATGCCTCCCAATCCAGGCAACATCCTTGTAAATCTCCTCTGTACCCTCTCAATAGCTTCTATATCCTTCTTGTAGTGCGGCGACCAGAACTGCGCACAGTGCTCCAAGTGGGGTCTCACAAGGGTCTTATAAAGTTGCAGCATTACCTCCCGACTCCTAAAGTCAATCCCTCGATTAACGAAGGCCTTCTTGACCACATCCTCCACCTGCGAGGCCAATTTAAGAGTCCTATGGACCCAGACCCCAAGGTCCTGCTGCTCCTCAACACTGCTAAGAGTCCTAACCTCGATACTGTACTCCTTCATCCCATTGGACCTGCCAAAATGGACCACTATACATTTATCCACGTTGAACTCCATCTGCCACTTCTCAGCTCAGCCTTGCATCCTAACAAACCTAAATGCCCTTCTCCCCCATCTTCCTCTCCTCTCATGCTTACACATCCTTCCTTTTCAGGTAATCAATTCCATCTTAAACACCTCAATTGAATCTACCTCTACCACATTCTCAGGTAGCATTCCCAACTCTAACCAGTCCCTGCATGAAAAAGTTTCTCTTCATGTCTCCATTAGGCTACACTTCTGTTCAAGTTCACAAACGAAATGCTCATCAGAGAACACATGATTCACAACATATGAGACAGGTAAACGTAGATAAATCTCGGTATGCGAGTCTCTTGTCTTCCTCCTTTGCTTTCTTCTGGTCGGTTATTAACAGCTGAAGTGGGGACACACTGTTCTATTATCAGCACCTTGATCAAGCAAAGTAGCTGTTCTACGTAAATGTTTTGAAGATGTCAAAACTTCACACACTCCAACTCGCATGAAGTGTCAAATGATTGGCTTTACTTTTTGGGAAAGCCAATCGTTTCCTGCTGATGTCAGTCGCCTGGTAATTCCTAGAGGTGAGGGAAGTTTGTCTTGCCACCAATAATTAGCAAACTTCTATCAAGTTGACATTACCCAGCAATTACCCTCAGAATTTACTAAGATCAATTCCTCACAACGAATTCAGCAGGGTTGGGATTCAAAATTACAGTTGTAGACCACTGAAAATTACATTGTAGTTCAGTGGTCAACAATGTCATCAGGAGGACAGTTCATTTTATGAGGAGACTTTACATTGCTCAGTATCTTTTGAGGTTATCCCAACTTGTTACCTCTGTGCTACATCTCTTACAGGTTTTCTGCAACGTTGAGATAGTCCTGAAAGTCATCACCACACGGCAGGAAGCAGTTCAGAGTTTTATCCCTGTTTACGGCATCTAGATTTACAACACTAGCAATTATCTTAGGGGCCTGCAGTGCATTCCACGGGGTGACTTTGGGGAGGTATTGCTGAGCAGACAATTTCTATCTACGACAGTAATTTATGTCCTAGAATTGGAAGGTGCTGATAGGTTTAAATATTTCCAGATAAAGACACTGTGAGCAGGGTGGGGAATTGATGAAATGGAGGATTGGTCTTATTACGGATCAAACGGTTCACTCAATGAGATCAACTAAGTTGTTCCTTTATATGCGACACAAAAGTGATGATCACCTTCTCTTAAATGACAAGGCTTCTTATTAAAAAAATGTTTTGAGCTTTATATGGAAGGGGATCGCCACCAGAACACTGATTTTAGTAGTGTTTTTGAAACAGGAGATTTAAAAGACCTGCAGCTCGACCAAACTCTAGAGCCTTTGAATACATTTGCCAATTCAACAAATATTACTGAACATCTTCTCCAGAACTGAACATTTCTAGTTGAACACCTAATGCAGCACATTTACCACTTAACTCATGATTCACTGGGGGGCAGTGAGGTCTGGGGAGGGCCAAGATCAACAAATAATTATTGTCACCACTTTTCACTTACACGTATCCCATCTGGTCTACTGCACATTGGATGAAAATAATTAAAAGATACATTTGCAAACTAAGCGCCTAAAGGTAATTAGCAAGCCATTTTCAAATATAATGCACATTGGCATTTACAGAGCAGACAGTTTTTAAGGCCACTTAATTGCACCATTACTGTACTATATGGGTCATAAAGTTGCCACACATTCTGCTACCGTGTGCTTTAGTGAACCAGTCATGTACTCAGAGACATATTACACTCCAGGTGGCTTAGAAACTTACAATATCAAAATGACTCGAAACAAAATAAGTCCTGTTTTGAACATAGGCTAGCTGCTCCCCTGTAAAAACACACACAAAGCACAACAACAATTCTGAATTTGAGTATCCTAATGGCTTGTGGCTGCTATCTGAAAAATTGTGTGGGTTTTTTTGTACATGCAGTAAATATACCCTCAATAGTATGCATATTTTGATTGTATATTTTATTCAGTTGCATGTATGATGTGACGAGAGATTTCTGCAGCCAAATACCGTGAGGGATGACCAATTTTGAGTCAGGAAAAACACAACTGAATGTGACAATTTACTAAATAGTTCCATTTTAGTTATGGTGCTTTCAACTGCAAGAAATCCAAACTGCTCAAAGTACATCAGATCATGAATCTGCAAAACTACTTCCTTGATTTTGTGCCAGATGTACCAGAACAGTTTGTGTGACGTAAAACACAGAATTCTTACCAAGTCACTTGGTGCCTGCAACTGACTCGATTCCTTTTTCTAGAAGTGGAGAGAACAAAGAACAAAAACACTTTGGAATAAAAGGCACTAGCATGTGTGTTATACAGATGAATTCAATGACAAAGGCAACCCATGTTTGAGAGTATTCACGGGTATCTCTCACATGGTCTGTTTTACAGCTGAGACCAATTATTGTGGTGGAAAGAAAAGCTACAAGAATCTTTTGAATTTCAAAATCCTTTCTTCTTCTTAAACATATGAAGGGTAATGATCTTGAGTGCGCATTGATGTCTTATTACCTGCTGATTATTTCTGAAAGGAATCAGAGGACTTCATCAAGAAGTTGCGCTTACATTATATTTTACTTTATTCTGAATTTTCGCTACATAATATAGCATTTTCCTTCAGTTACAAATGGCTTTATGACTGTATGTTGTCACCCAGATCAGGAATATTATTTAGGATTTGCATTTGGTTTCATTAAAATGTAGGTGGCTCCAAATGGAAAAGAAAACCATTCGTTTTTCAACTCATCGAACTGTGCTTCAGGAGAAATAATCAAAGTTTTGATCATTCGAAACTCAAATCAGACCAACTTATCAAGCTAAAACTGACTCCAACATGGCTCGGGTAAACTGGTTCAGGTTGCAGAATTGTTTGGAATCAAATTCTACTCTCTCCCTCCAACAATAACCCAAGATGACTTTCTCCTGCTCAATTACTTAAAATTTGGGAAAAAGGCACTAGAGCAGTGGTGGTCTGCAGACCGCTGGTGGTCCATGGGGAAAAAAAATCAATTGCATTTAACTTGTTACATTATTATGCAATGTAATTTGCTTCACAAACATACTTGTGTAATATAATCTGTTCAAAGTTTATTTATTAGTGTCACAAGTAGGCTTACATTAACACTGGAATAACATAACTGTGAAAATCCCCCAATTGCCAGAGTCCAGCACCTGTTTGGGTACACTGAGGGAGAATTTAGCATGGACAATACACCTAACCAGCACGTCTTTCAGACTGGGACAAAACCCGGCAGAGGCGGGGAGACCATGCAAAATCTACACAGTCAACCAAGCAGGGAATCGAACCTGGGTCCCTGACATTGTGAGGCAGCAGTGCTCACCACTGTGCTGTCCCTGCAATGTATTAGATTGTAAGCTATTAGAAATAGCTGCATTTTTAATCTGCACTGACATACAAATTTGGCTCCCAACAGCTATAAGCTTTATTTAAAACGGCCTGCGTACATTTATGGTCCACAAAAGCTTTTGATGACGATGTATGGTCCGAATAAAGGAAAAGGTTGGGAACCACTGCACTAGAGTTTACTGCTTAATTGATTACCTTTACTTTTATCTTCATTGTCTAAGTAAATTATCATGAATCACTTTGTACAGCAGAAAATCATGTTGTGCATTACTGATTTGTCAAAAGGCTGTCAAGAGTTTAATGAAAGTGACATTTTTTTGAAGCTGGACGTAAAAGCAAGAGTTATCAGTCACTGCTCATCCAATTCATTTCTACCTTGGTGGTAGAATGAATGTGTAATCTGTTAAAAAAACAAATGGAAATTGAGAAGGACATTTAGAAAATTCTCAAATCCAAATAAAAAATTTGAAACCTCCCTCCGCAGTGCAGTAGACAAAAGGTCTCAGGGAAATAAGCACATTGCTCAGCATGACAGCTGTAAAACTCCAGAGCTGGACACGCTTGCTAAGGATATAGGTTCAAATCCCAGCCGTGATAGGAGCTGGTGATTGGGAATCCCATGGGCAGCTTTTACCGGTTCTCAGCTGTGCTGCTGGATGTAGTGGCTCACAGCACCAGCACACTGCATCCTCAAGGGAGAAATTATTGGCAGGAATATATGCTGCTCTGAAAAAGCATATCTTTCATCCACTGGCACGGAGAGTGGCAAGCACAAATCTTTGGCTCAGACTATTTTGTCCTCTTGGCTGAAGGAGGAAGCATAGAGGCAGGAAATTAGCAGAGATGGGAGTTGCAAAAGTATTTTAATTTTCTCCACCTTCCCTTCTGCCCCCCCCACTGACTGGCAAGCCTGCAGAACAATGAAACAAAGAATACACTAAATATGAAAAAGACGACCATGAAGATTGGACCTTCTGCTCCAACATTTCTATTAATAAATTTAGCATTCAAGAACAGTTTAAGTTTTAACACATTCAAGTGCAATCTAGAAGCACATAGGCATTTACTTACTTAGCATCCACACATTACATTAGCAAAACCTAAGAAACAAGTATAGCTGAGGCATTGACAACGTGATAAGTTTAAGTCTTGGCAAAATGTGTGGGCTTGACCTGTGGTTTTAGTTTGATGCACCGTTGTAGTTGTTCTTATGCCATTTATTTAACTAGAAAATTAACAAATTTAGGCCACTCTGCCCAATTACTTTATTTGCGAACCTAACAGAAATTATTTTTGCTTTCCAAGAGAGTCACCACGGCAACAATTATGGATCTCTGCAATCTGTATGTGGCTACTTGAACTACAGTTGAACGAATGCCACTGAACTGGCAAATTATTGGCCACGCCAACATTAATTCAGCCTCAAAATGACAAAATCTACAACAAAAAACTTAACTGTGTTCACCAACATGCAGATTTATAATTGATCACCTGAAACAATGGTTTATACCCTCAACCATTTGTGATATAGAGAGCACTGAATTAAACCCTCACAAAATGTCACAAATACGCAAACATGGTGATCAAATATGAAATTGAGCTCCTACTTAACAGTGTTATTGCTTTCACCTAACTTTAAGGGCTGTGGTGCAGGCAACGAAAGGAATGAGTCTACCACCCCTCAAAAGTAGAGATAGATTCCAATGAACAGCAAACATTCAAAAAAAACAAAACAATTTCTGATTATTCTAGTATTTCTCTGGATTTCCAGTTGTTCTACGCACCAGCTCACGGGGGAGGAAGGTTTCTTCTTGTCGGAGAACCAGCAGACTAATGATGCCACCCATCTTGCTATTCCTCAGCAGCGTCACCACTTCCTCTTGTATTTTTCCGGTTAGATCAACACCATTGACCTGAAATCACACCAATGAGTCTGCTTTAGCATCTCCAACAACATGACAAAGATTTGGGAAGGACAGAGAACAGAGTGAGGTTAACAACTTGATGGTTGAATCTATTCGTACAGTTAGGTTTTAAAATTTACGATTGTATTTGAAAAGAAACTCCTTCTGACACACAAGTGGGACTAAAATGAATCTAGAGCAGGGATTAAGGAGATTCTGATTCTCCTTTCTCTGCTTCAACACCCATTACATCAAGGCCTTTGCTGACCACAAATCACACATGGGCCAGGTGGAAACTCCACAGTCTCAGATGGAGATCCCATCCTGCACTATGAATCACATTCCACACTGGCAGCACCTCAACCTCTTAGCATCTATGAATTAAGGTTCATCGCTAGTTACTTTGGCTAGAAAATCATTAAAATATTGTATTTGTGTTCAGAGCACCTGCATCTTTACTATAGCCAATTTTATAAGGCTGAGTTACCAAAATGGGAAAATCAGGCAGAACTAAAGGTTTCTCAACTTGCAAAACATCTCATGAGATGAACGGAAATTCTACAGTCTTAATACTTTTATATTCTTTCAGCAAAAAAAACCTGACACAGTCCTCAGAGGAATCATTTACAAGTCTAGCACATTTTTCACACTGTGGCTTGAAAACTGTTGATAATTAAAACAAGCTGTTGCAGTTAAAGTGTCCACTATTTTAAGTGCGAGTTTTATTTTACACCAGCCCCCAGTTAACATGGGTTTAAAAAAATATTTTTCCCTTTGCTATCACATCATGTGCAATCCCTTGAAACAGCAATTATCAAAGTAGAAATCTGATTAGGGAAACTCTGGCCTCTTTTCAGTTGCACCACTTCAAGATGATTTGAGCCATTATTTGATTTCCAGCCAAATCCCTAAAAACTGACAAGATAACAGAACACACCTCCAGCAGTGCCAGCTGTGCGGAATCCTACAGGAAAACGAAATGGGTTCGGCAGCTCATAGCTCAACGAAGTGAATTTCTTTTCGAAACAAGGGCAGCATGGCAGCACAGTGCTGACTCTCAGTGCCAGTGTTCATTGTGGAATTTGCACATTTTCCCCCATGACTGCGTGGATTTCCTCTGGATGCTCTGGTTTCTGTCCACAATGTAAATGCACGGAGTTATGGGGATCGGGCCCAGGTGGGATTGTGGTCGGTGCAGACATGATGGGCCGAGTGGCCTCTTTGTGCACTGTAGGATTCTATAATGAGTCCAAAGATGTGGTTAGGTGGATTGTCCATGCTAAACTGCCCCTTAGTGACCCAAGACATGTAGGTTAAGGGTATTAGTGGGGTGAATATGTGGAGTCACAGGGATAGGACCAGGGTAAGATGCTCTGTCAGAGAGTCGGTGTAGGCACGAAGGGCTTATTGGCCTCCTCATGCACTGTAGGGATTCTATGGGAGAACCTTACTCTAAAATTAGAAAGGAACTTTCTTTTATTAAAAAGACACAAAGTACAACATGTAAAAAAAAATTCTTCATTGAGTACAACAGGACTTTAAATTTCATTTATTCTCTTCACTGTAGTTTCTAAAACTTCAATATTTGTAACTGCTCCAGGGTATGGGCACAATCGATCTTGAACCACCATCAATTGAAGCAAAAGCCGGATCAGAATCTCCTTCTGCTTCCAACTGGTATTCCTGAGAATTTTGAGTTAATCTCTTAATGTGCAGGTGGCTGTGTTTGAAGTTTGCTTTGTGGGTCAACCTTTTGACGTATGTCTAATTCCCAAGTTCTACCAAGCTGCGGTCAGAGTTGGAAGTCTGACAAGATACCCTCAGTCTACAATATTGTGACACAAAAACATGAATGAATGCGAGTGTGAATAAATATTAAAAATTGAAGGACTGCAGTTGAACATAGTCTCCCTGCCCCCTCTCACCTGATCCTACTTTCTTATAAAAGTTCAGGACAATGATCAAGGGGAGACAGTTTCCCAATGCAGGAGAAAGCTGAGACCACCACGCCTCCATTTGGTATTCTGTGATCCTTTGTGTGAGTGGGAGTGGGAACAGTTACAAAAGCAAATTGGAAAGGAAAGGGACTGACATATAAACTAGATGACTAACTGGGCAAGTAGAGCTGTGGTTTGCCTAACACTGGGCCAAATTAATGGAGAGGAAGGAGCAATGACAGGAGAAAACAAAACAAGAAAGCCAAATAGCAGAGGACAAGACCAAAAAATAAAAATGGCAAGGAGGAATTTGGAAAACAGGAAGAATAGGTCAGTTTACAGCATATTAGAAATATTGCATTATACATGAGGCAAGTTTAAAGTGAATGCTGCAGAGAAGAGCAAAATCACAAGGTGAATGCTTGAAAACAGTTCAATTGCTTCTTGTGCTTTTTATTCTTGTTTTGTCACCCATGTTTATTCAGTAGTTGTACACTTCTTAGTAGGCTACACAATATATAGAGATGGATTTAGATGAAATACATTTAGGTGCAGGAAAGCAAGGAGAAGTTGTGATGGGCAAGAATAAAATACTCAAAATGAGTGCAATGGGTTGGATGTTTGATTCCATGTATGCTTCTGATGAGTGATTGATGATTTACTTTGTAGGCACAACACAATTTTACTGTGCTATTCAATAATAGGTAGTAGGTTTCAGGTCAGTAAATGCTTGGCAAAACATTCGATGCTAAGGGACATATATAATCACATGGACACAGTTGTGTTGTGGTTATGTTAGTGGAATAGTAATCTATAGGCTGTTAACATTCGAGAAACTGAATTCAGTTTAAGAAAATCAAGAAATACAAGCTGCATTTGGAAAAAAATGTTCAAAAGGCTGTTGATTGCACATTTAGGGAAGAAAGCCCGTGGTCATTCCCTGGTTGGGCCTATGTATGACTGAATCACAAACAAACATAGTGACTTTTAAATGTTGAGTAAGATACTGGTTACAGCAAACCATGACTGCAGTCAAGACTCACCATTACATTTTCAGGTAACTAATGCTAGACTTGCCAGTAGTACCCACATCTAGAATGAATATTAAAAAAATCCCAGCAATCTACACTGCCCTTGACTCAGGTAGGCAAAAGGTGCACTGACTAGCACCAAAAGTGAGGATTTAATTTAAAACATAAGCTAAAAGATAATTAGTTCTTTCTATTGGTAAACTAGAACTTTTTTTTTTCAATTTTGCTTCTATCAGGTTTTTTTACTCTGCACCGATAAAGCCCTTTTACAAACAATGCAAATTAAGTTTAATGACAATGGAATGCAAGGACAATTTTTTTTTAAGAAAGTGACATCTGCCAGCACATATGTGCATCATAATGACACGTTACAATCATGTAATACACTGCTAAATGGAAAGTTGGTGAAAGATAATGTGGCAAGCATCCCAGAGCAAACGCAATTGAATTCCATAATCCATTGCGGACATGCTACTCCAGTGCATTAGCTCCACCTGCAGAATGACAGGCTTGCTTGAGATGCTCTCCCAGTACTCATTTATCTTCAAAGTATTAAACTGCTGATCTGTGAACAGAACCATAACAAAGTAAACAAATGTTTCTCATCCACTCACCTCTAGAAGCCGGTCTCCTGCCTTTAGCCTGCCATCTTGGATAGCTGCACCTTTCGGGAGGATGTTTTTCACATAGATTGGTGCTGAGCCACCAACAGGAACATCACGTGATGTGATGCTGAACCCGAGGCCTTCGGGACCTGAGCACAGAGGGATGGAAATATTAATTTCATGTTTCAGATGAAAGATAAGCAAATGACCAGTAGTAAAAAAGATACGAGCACAGGACCCTGGAACAAAACCTTTCTCGCATAAAACAAATCCTGTGATTTCTCAGGGCTGTGCAAAAGGCATGTATTTTGGCAGCACAGCCTCTTTTATATGTTAAACGATGGGAAGGCGTGCAGTGTATTGTTAGCCTTAAAGTAGAATTCTAAATGAAAATTTCAGAACAAATGCAAAGAAAGAATATCTGGAAGCAGTTGGATATTGTAGGCTTATACTATTGTCTGGGTTTGCTAAATGTCAAGTGGTTGACTTTTACTCTCAGACTTCATAACATTACCATGACATCCTGCTTACATTAAAACGTTATAACAGGTTGCCAGCAATCTTCTACACTCTACAAATGTCAACAAAGATGCAAAATATCAATAATCAATCATTGTAATGCAGCTGGGTCAGGAAGTGGCACAATTGCTTTACACATCTATGACCACAGGTTCAAGTCCTGACAAAGGTTGAAATGCCAATCATTTGCTTTAACTGCAATCACTTTATTCAGCAATCAGATGGATCATGAACGGAACCTGAACAAATATGATTGGAAGTTTCTGTTACCACAGCCACGACTGGCCGGATATAACTTTTCGTGGTACACTGCTAGTTTCAAACAAAATTCAAAATTCTGTTTTTGTTTTAATGTGGATGAGATGAGAGTACGGCAAGGGGGCTAAGCACCTGAAGTTTTATTTGTGAAAAAAAGGAAATCAATTAGAACAATCTAGGACATTGCAATTATAAATTATAAGCAAGACTGAAGTACTGATTGCATTTTAAAAATCGGTAGAATAAATAGTCATTTGGTAGGATGACATTTAAGTATTCTGAAAAAAAACATTGCGCCAAAACTTTTTGTCTTGCACTCATTTGGTTTGGACAGGTTAACAAAAACACCAATTCTAAACGGAACAACAACTTATGCTGCAAGGAAAGAAAATGCTGATTGATTGGCAAGTGGAGGTACTGCCATGGAGAATGCACCAAGGAACAGTTAACTGCCAAGCTTTTATTTAAATTCAAACCAGGAAGATCGACTCTGATTGGCCCAGGGTTTGCAATGGAGAATGAACCAGGGAATGGCAATTCCCCCAAGCTCTTGTTTAGTTGAAAAAGGCACAATGCATGGACTTTCACCTTCTGTTTGCAAAGGCCGAATCCCTGTGTTAATATCTGTAGCATCTAGCGCATCTCAGTGAACCATACTGTGGGCCCAATGAATAATCTTAAATTACTGTCAATGTAATTCTTAGCACAGTCAGAATTGTTTTGCAAGTGCTGTCCAATAGTGAAAACCCATCTAATGTTGGATGCACAATAATAGGTTTTATCCTGCACTCAAATTGACCTTTGAAATTGAGTGGCCATCTGAACTTCCTTTTCTCAACATACCATTGAGAAATCTTTCAATAGGCACTCTGTAAACTGCCTTCTGGTCGATGTATGCTTTGGGAATCGTACAGTTCCTTGCAGTACAAAATCTTATTGACAACTTTGTAATTAGGGCCAGAGCCATTTACTCACCTAGCAAGCGTGATGCTGAAACAGAGCATATCAAAACTGTCCTGTGGGATTAAAAACTGCCCAGATCAGATCAGTGCTCATTGTGTATCATGCAAACTCATTAACAGGTCTATGACTGCCACTTTCAGTCCTGAAAAGTACCCAGTCTACCTCCAAGTACTCTGGAAGGGGTAGGGTATCTCAAAAATTTGAGCAACAGGTGAAGCTAACCATTTCATGCTGCTACTATACAGTAGCAACTTGAGGGGTATTCTTTACCAACAGGATGCTGCTGTCAAGCTAATAAGCTTGACATTCAGTCTATCACACAAATGTGAAACGTCCTTTGTGCTTATCAAACAGAAAGAGCTCCCACTCATAGGGCCTTTTTAAACCAACAAAAGTTTGACCAGAGTCTACTTGCCAACCAACTAGAATTCTCTTCTCATACAGTATAAATTACTGTTTGAATTTGAATTAGCATTCTTGTGAATCTATCCTGATGAGTACAAAAGGAAAAGCTTTGACAGAACATCTTTTTCAGCAATAACGTGTAGATTGTATGAATGTTGAGATAGACTAGTAGTTAAATCGGAGGGAAGTGGCGAAGGTAAAATAAAGTTTAAAATGATTGATTTTGTCCATTAGATACATAATGGATAGGGGAAAGGGACAAGAGATAGCAAAAAGGGTCTGCCAACCATTCTGTGTCACGAGAAGTGGGAGGAGTACTAATAATATCAAATTGCCTACAGTGAATTTAGTCAATGCTTTCCAACACTTTCATCCCGTTTTTAAATATGTTACAGCTTACATTATAGACACAATTTTGAAAGCAGCAAATGCTTTGCACACCTCAAAAGATCTGCCAGTTAAAAAGTTCACAGGCTGACCTTTCTGTAAGACAAATGAACGTCAATTACCTTGCATCATGGCAGGTAAACAGCTCATGTTGACTGAAATGGATCAGTGACCTTATTCAATAATTAGAATAAATATACACATTTCTGGAAAGATGATTGCTTGCATGAAATACCAATGAGAAACTCAAACACCATGAGTGAGCTTGGTGAACTAACAGAAATTCAGAACAGAATTCAGCATGCATAAATCTACAAGAAAGTAAAGTCAATATTATAGTTTAACAAGCCTGTTCATAGTGGATATGTGGTACATTTGCATAGCACCCGATCACAAATTACTCTCCATTCAAGTAAATGTGATTAAGTGTATAGCCAGTTGGTGTCATTTTAACCAGTTATTCTGTTAATACTGTAATTTGTTTTCAATTAAACATATGGCTCTGGATTTCAATTCAGACCCTGTAGATGCAATGAGCGTCCCTTCTCCATCTGGTGGCTTCAGAACTCCGAGGTGAAATTAACTTAGACAGTGACAATCCAGCTTCTAGTGTTTTAGTATAGATTTTCTATGATAGTTCAAGCAACCAACAAGTTGTCAACATAGGGACTGAAGATTATACATGTATAGCAGATGCTGCTGTTCTGAGGTGAGAGACAAGGGAGATGTTGGAGTAGAGCAGAACAGGGCAAAGAGATAGGTGGACTCTTCTGCAAGCACTTGCGTCATAGTTTCATGTAACAACTTGAAATCCTATGTCAATGGAATATGGGAAAACATTCTAAGGTGATACTTTTTTCTTTCAAACGGACTTGAAAATCACAGACAAAAATCTCATTTTTTGCTAACAAAAATATTAAACATAGAATTAAGGAAGGTTTGGTGACGTACAATTGCAGAAGCATTTCAAGTTCAATCATCTGAGGTGGATATACCACGAAATAGCCAAGCTATGTGGCAAAAAGTACAAAATATTGATGTGTAATTGTGAATTTACATAAAGGCATTGCTAGTCTGACAAATAGAATACTGTCAGCAGTTTCAGACAAGAAGAAAGCAGTTCAAGCAATCAAGTTTGCAGCCCAGATTCACTAAAAGTGGCCCGTTATGAAGAAATGCAAACAAACATAGTAAAAAGATGTTTCATTTTCATGAAAATAGAGAAGGTTATGGGGTTACTTGATAGACATTGTTAAAAATTATCAAGAAAGGGTAGACTATTTTAGACTCGTTAGACGAGGGGATGTTCACAGTAACTTCATGGCAGTGTTAATGTAAGCTACTTGTGACACTAAAAATTAAATTTAAACTTATTTCTTGAGGTTTATAGGCACAGAACACGGAGGCATAGGTATAAGATTGAACACAATAATTTTTTTTAAGACAGAGGATTGTGAAGCAATGTAATGCATTACCAGAGTTAATGAGTAAATGACTCTGAACGGACTGCCTGGCATCGACCTAGGCATGGGAAAAGACAACAGCATGGGCGGCATGGTGGCACAGTGGTTAGCACTGCTGTCTCACAGCACCAGGGACCTGGATTTAATTCCTGACTTGGGTCACTGTCTGTGTGGAGTTTGCATGTTCTCTCCATGTTTCCTCTGGATGCTCCAGTTTCCTCCCACAGTCTGAAAGATGTGCTGGTTAGGTGGACTGCTGTGCTAAATTCTCCCTCACTGCACCCAAACAGATGCTGGAGTGTGGCGACGAGGGGATTTTCAGAGTAACTTCACTGCAGTGTTAATGTAAGCCTATTTGTGACAATAATAAACAAACTTTTAAACTACAAAACAAACAGCCCTGACAACTCTGCAAATTCCTCCTTACTAACATCTGGGGTCTCTGGATGGGGAACTTCAATGTCTACCATAATGGCAACTGTGTGTGTCTTACAAAGAAAAACCAACAAGAGGCAGCCAGAATTCACATGGAAATGCAAAAAAAACACCTTTGCTTTCTGAGAATTTGACTTGGCCTGCTTAAATGTGCACATTATTCTACACAGAGTTGCTGCCTTTCAGCTCTGCAGTTGTGCAGCAGTAAAGTGTTTAGCACTTGGGCCTAACAAATATAATGTTTGAATTCAGGGAGTATAACAACACCAACTCTTTAACATAATAACACAAGTCACTTCACAGGATCATCCTAAAGCGAACTGTGCCACATAGGTCAGAAGACCCAAAGGTGGGTTATATGAATTACTTTTAAAAAAAAGTGAGGCAGAGAAATTTAGGGAAGGAATTCCAGAACTTAGGGTTAAGGCAACTGAATACATGGTCAATGACACAGGAGTGATTAAAATCGGGAATTCTCAAAAGGCCAGAATTAGATGAATGCAAAAATCTCAAAGGACTGTGAGGCTGGAGGCAGAAAAAGATAATGACGAAGCATCTGCAGTAGCGTGTGCAATTTTGGTCTCCACGTCGAAGAAAGGCTGCACTTGCACCGACGGTGGTAGAGCAAAGGTTCACTGCATTGCTCCTTGGGTTGAAGGGATTGATCTATAACGAGAGGCTGTATAAATTGAGTTTAGAAGAATGAGAGGCGATCTGATTGTAATCTACAAAATTCTGACAGGACTTGATTGGGTGGACACTGTGAGATTGGTTTCTTAGCACAGTGGAAACAAAGCAAGAAGTCTCACAACACCAGGTTAAAGTCCAAAAGGTTTATTTGGTAGCACAAGCCACTAACTTTCAGAGCTTTGCTCCTTCATCAGGTAAGTGAGAGTTCTGTTCACAAACAGGGCATATAAAGACACAAACTCAATTTACAAAATAATGGTTGGAATGCAAGTCTTTACAATCAAGTCTTAAAGATACAGACAATGTGAGTGGAGAAAGGGTTAAGCACAAGTTAAAGAGATGTATGCTGTCTACAGCTGGGACAGTTATTGAGATTTTGCAAGCCCAGGCAAGTCACGGAGGTCACACATAGTGTTGGGAAAAAATGTCCCGAGGCATAGAACATAGAACATTACACTGCAGTACAGGCCTTTCAGCCCTCGATGTTGCGCCGACCTGTGAAACCAATCTAAAGCCCATTTAACCGACACTATTCCAATATCATCCATATGTTTATCTAATGACCATTTAAATGCCCTTAATGTTGGCAAATCCACTACTGTTGCAGGCAGGGCATTCCATGCTCTTACTACTCTGAGTAAAGAACCTACCTCTGACATCTGTCCAATATCTATCACCCCTCAATTTAAAGCTATGTCCCCTCGTGCTAGCCATCTCCATCTGAGGAAAAAGGCTCTCACTCTCCATCCTATCTAATCCTCTGATCATCTTATATGCTTCTATTAAGTCACCTCTCAACCTTCTTCTCTCTAATGAGAACAGCCTCAAGTCCCTCAACCTTTCCTCATAAGACCTTCCCACCATACCAGGCAAAATCCTGGCATGGTACATTGGGGAAACCATGCAGACACGACAACAACGGATCAATGAGCACCGCTCGATAATCACCAGGCAAGAGTGTTCTCTTCCTGTTGGGGAACACTTCAGTGATCATGGACATTCGGTCTCTGATCTTCAGGTAAGCATTCTCCAAGATGGCCTTCGTGACACATGACCGCGCAGAGTCACTGAGCAGAAACTCATAGCCAAGCTCTGCACACAAAGACAGCCTTAACCCGGATGTTGGATTCATGTCACACCATCTGTAACCCCCACGACTTGCCTGGGCTTGCAAAATCTCACTAACGATCCCAGCTGGAGATATTACACATCTCTTTAACCTGTGCTTAACCCTCTCTCCACTCACATTGTTTGTACCTTTAAGACTTGATTACTGTAAAGACTCGCATTCCAACCATTATTTTGTAAATTGAGTTTGTGACTTTACATGCCTCGTTTGTGAACAGAACTCCTACTTACCTGATGAAGGAGCAGCACTCTGAAATTAGTGGCTTGTGCAACCAAATAAACCTGTTGGACTTTAACCTGGTGTTGTGAGACTTCTCACTGTGTTTACCCCAGTCCAACGCCAACATCTCCACATTAAGGAACCAAAGGCAGTTTTAAGGGATTTATATTTGTATGGATAACACATCAGAAATAAGACATTGTTTTACATGTATTTAGTTGAATATTTTTATGCCTGGGGGAAACCTATATATGGGTGGCACTGTGGTACAGTGGTTAGCACTGCAGTCTCACAGTGCCAGGGACCTGTGTTCGATTCTTGGCCCATGTCACAATGTGTGGAGTCTACACATTCTCTTCATGTCCATGTGGGCTTTTGCTCGGAGCTCTGGTTTCTTTCCACAGTCCAAAGGACAAGCTGGTTAGGTGGATTGGCCACAGTAAATTCTCCCTCAGTGTACCTGAACAGGCTCCAGAGTGTGGTGACTAGGGGATTTTCACAGTAACTTCACTGCAGTGTTAATGTAAGCCTACTTGCGACACTAAAAAATAAAGTAAACTAAAAAATAACTATTGTTAGATTTCATACTGGGCGAAGTGCCTGTATGTATGGGGGTTGGTTTCAATTCCAACTGAGATTCAATTGTGCATAGAGAGGTTTAAAATGTGCAAAATAAATAGTTGCAGGCTTTGCTTAGCAACTACAGACTCACTTCCCAGAAAGGAAGAGCCTTCCTTTGTCCTTAATTTTTAAATGAAAGCTGGAATATAAAATCATAGAATCCCTACAGTGCAGAAGGAGGCCATTCGGCCCATCAAGTCTGCATGACCACAGTCCCACCCATGCATTATTCCTGTAACCCCACATATTTACCCAACTACTCCCTGACACTAGCAACAATTTAGCGTGGCCTATCAACCTAAACCATACATCTTTGGACAGTGGAAGGAAACTGGAGTACCTGGATGAAACCCACGTAGACACAGACTGCACAGACAGTGACCAGAATTTAAGCCGGGGTCCCTGGTGCTGTGAGGCAGCAGTGCTAATCACTGTGCCACTATGCCGCCTCTTTAAAAATAGGTCACAGAGGAGTGAATGCCAGGGAACTGACAGAAAGATTTCTGACAACTGGAGTTATGAGAACAAAGACCAAGATATTGTTCAGAAGAAATCAAGGAAGATTAAACACATGGCTCTGAGCGAGAGACAATTGCAATTAACTACATTTTAAAATGAGACAGCAGACATTCAGAGGTCGCTAAAACTTCAACGTAATTTTAATAAGAATCTGGGAATTGGAAGTTAAAGCAATTGTGACCGTTTGAACAGCAGTCAAAACAAACAAATCCTGAGAAGGGTGATTCAAACCCCTGGAGTGGATTTATGATTAAAAAGTGAAGTGGAAGCTTTGTGTAAGAGAATCAATTGTAAACCCTGGACTGGATCTCAGAATTCAACCTGCAAAGTTAAAGTATTATGATGACAGAAAATTTTAAAGCCTGTTTCTAGGAGTGAAGTTTGGAAGCTTTCATATGGCAATCATCTGGAGGGTGATTCTGAAGAAAGATCCATAGACACTAACTTGGGTTCAAAGCAGTGTGTGTGTATTTGACCATGGTCACCCTGTGTACTTTAAAAAAGGACTGTTTATTAACGAGATCATTGTAGCTTCAAACATATTTTGTCATCAGTGTTAATCCCAAAACCTGTGTGTTTGTTTAGACAAGAGAGTAAATGATAATGAATCCAATTTTTTCATGTTTGGTATTCTTTTTTCTGGTTTTGAAAACTAGTTAACAGTCCTGTGACTCTTCCTTCACATTTGTTAAAAGAAATTAAAAAAAGTTATCTTTTGAACCAGAATTCCACCCGGTCATAACATCAGCTGGGATCATAACAAAAGTTTAGGGACTCCAAAACACAGGAACACAGTCTCAGTACAAGGGGCTGATCATTTAGGACTGAGATGAGGAGAAATTATTTCATTCAAATGGTTGTGCCCATAAGGGACACTAATCCAGGTGTGTGTTGAAGTCATTGAGGACACAAAGATACGTGAGAGTTTCAGCAGCTGAGCGGAGATAGGAGCAATGTTGAGAGATCTAAGTTGTTGGTGATTAATTCATGGTCAGAAGCTCATGCTGGGACTCATATGACACCAATATTATGTCATTATGTATGTAAATTGAGTTTGTCTCACTGTGCCCCGTTTGTGATCAGAACTGCCATCCACCTGACGAAGGAACAACGTGTTCCAAAAGCTTGGGGCATTTGCTACAAATAAATTTGTTGGACTTTAAGCTGGTGTTGAGAGATTTCTTTCTGTTTTACCCCAGTCCAACACCGGCATCTCCACATCACCAATACTGTAAACAGACTGGTTTAGTCTCTTTCTGTTACCAGGGACAGGAACAGAGTTGGCAGCAAGGGAATGGAGTTTGGAGGATAAAAGTCGGATTTGTAAGACTTTGTATGTATTAACTTGCAAAATTAACTTCTATCTGGTTGTATTTCACCACTTTCTCCAATTACCCGGTCACGCTCCCATGTTTGTTTGTTGATCTCAGCATTTGTCTTGCTACTTTTGATTTTTTTTGCCTGTTTTACCCAAGTTTTTTTTAATCATTATTCTTTCCTTTTCCAGTGTCACCTGAATTTGTTTCTTTTTTGAAACAGTCCTACATCCTCTCTTCAGGTACCACTATGTAAACTGAGGATCAGTGAACCAGACCGACAACCCAATTTGATTCTTCTAACATTTAGAGGACAGAAACAGACTGCTGATCTTTACCCGTGTCTATGTTCCATACACAATTTCTCCTTCCCAACCTGCTTCATCTAATCATATCAAATATTACCTTCTATTCCTTTCTCTCTCATGTACTTACTTTAGCATTCCCTCAAAGCTATGCTATGTTTTTCACCTCAGCAACTCTATGTGATATCAAGTTCCACATTCTAATAGCTATCTGAGTGAAGATGTTCAGGATTTTTATTTCCATCAAACAAAAGAGGAGAGAGTATTGTTTTGTGAAGCTGTTAAATGTTTATGAATTTCAAATTAAAATGTTCAAACTCTCCATGTTCTGACACTTACAGCATTTTAGGCCCCTGATACGGACAGACTGGGCAGGATTTAGCAACACAAGTAAGCTATTTAGCTTCTGCCAGCCTATTATTACTGGGCTGACTCCATGTCTCTTGATACCATTGAATAAGAGAAAACTATCAATCTTAGGTTTAAAATTTACAAAGAACAAAAGAACAAAGAACAAAAACAGCCCGGGAAACAGGCCCTTCGGCCCAACGAGCCCACACCACCATCTTAACACCATCAGTCCCCCCCTCTACCCATGATCCATTACAATGGATCCAGAATCACTTGCCATTAGTGAAGTAGAATTCCAAATTTCCATCGCCTTTTGGGTGTTGAAATGTTTCTTGGTTTCACTTTTCAAAAAAAATTAATTTATGGGACGTGAGCATCGCTGGCTAGGCCAGCACTTATTGTCCATCCCAAGTTGCGCTCGAGACAGTGGTGGTGAGCTGCCTTTTTGAACCATGGTAGTCCCCGAGATGTAGGTACACCCATTGTGCTGTTAAGGAGGGAATACAAGGATTTTAACCCAGTGACAGTGAAGGAATGGCGATATGTTTCCAAGTCAGACTGGTGAATGACTTGGACAGGAGCCTCCAGCAGTGGCGTTCCCAGTATTTGCCACTCTTCTTCTAGACGGTAGCCATTGTGGGTTTGGGATGTGTTTCCTAAGGAGCCATCGTGAGTTCCTGCAGTACATCTTCTGAGGGGTCTGGCCCTAAAATTCAGTGTGCGCGTCCCCCCCAGCCCCACACCATTCTGACCAGCAGAATGGTGGAGGCTAGAAACGGAATGAAATTAGCAAAAGTAAATACTTAATTAAAAAATTAGGCTTGTGCTTTTTTTAGTGCTCACTGCAGCAGGTGATGTCGTTGCTGAGAAATGAAACTTTATAAACCACATTTCACTGGCTAACCTCAAACATTCCCACACGTCATGTACAAAACAGTTCTTCTTTGAGAGAGAAAAGAAAACAAGGTGATGGGCCAACCCAAAGTGCAGACACCACAAATGTCAAAATAATATGAGGGCAGATGAAGTAAATCAGAAAATAGCAATCCATTGACATCAAGCTTGGTTCTGAAAGCCTAAAGATTTCAGGAAGAAAGTGGGGGTAAGGATTTCCTCAGACCTGACTCTCCAGGGAACAATATTTTGATGAAAGATACCGTCCAATGTGTATTGATTTCCAGCACTGTGTGATTTATTCAGGTAAAAGAGCACAAGAAGAGACCAGGTTTCTTGAGGCAGCTTTAGATTTGAGGAAATGTATTTGTTAGAGGAGATATAGTTGCCTAAGAAACGATCACTCAGTTCAAAATAAAGTCATCTAACACTGTGAAGCACTGAGACATTCTGATATAAAGCACTATATAAAAGCATTGCTATTTATAAGATTGCCGATAATGAAGGAGGTCTAAAGGTGGAAGCATTACAGTACTTGTTGGTGGTGAGATTTGTGAAAGAAATGAAGTTGTCTTTGGCTAATTGAAAGAAGCTTTTCACTGCCAAAGTTATAGAGATCACAATGTAACGATCGGCTCTTGCATGCAAGAGTATTTCAGGCTGTGTACACTGACGTAATGCAACCTAAAGGAAAATGATCAATGCAGAGTGGAATAATCAAACAAAAAGTGCAGAGTTGTATAATGAGTGCAGATCAGTCACATCTAAAAGGGAACGTGGTGGGAAAGAATGCAGCACTTTAGGAACCTAAGTTAATGTTACAGGAGTCATATCCTTTCAACAGGACAAACAGAATAATTAAAAGTTGCATATTTCCCTCCACTACTTTGAATATATCCATGGCAACAACAAACGATGCAGTGAACTGTTTAGGACCAGAGGCACCATAGTCATATTGAATCACCATGCAAAAACCAAAGTAAAGATCATGAATTAGGCCAAATCTAGACTTAATAGATAATTTGAGAGTTGACATCACCTTCCATAATTCACAGCTCAGCACTCTTCTTAACGTAGGACCATGTTAGCTCCAGGTCTCCCCAAAGTTTCAAATATAAATTCTTATCTATAGATCCCTCCTTGAGTTACTCTTCTTCACATCTGTAACTTCCTGTGAAGTCTCAGCCATGATCAAAATGAATGGCGGAGAAGGCTCAAAGGGCCAAATGGTCCACTCCTGCTCCTAGTTTTTACGTTCCTATGTCTCCATTTTTCGGACTCCAGCCTCTTTTTACATCAGTTCCCTTCACACCACCACAATCATTGGCTATACCTTCATTAGATTGATCTCCACACTTGATCTCTCTCCCAAAACACTTCCACTTCAACTCCCTCTGTACCATTCTGTAAAGCCCAACTCTTTGACTAGACTTTTGATAGCCTATGTAATATCCTCTACTTTGCCTCAGCAAACAGCACTTTGTGGAACTCCACGCATACCTTCTCCAGTTCCAACTACAGTCAATTACCACAATAATTGCAAAGCATTGCAGTGGTCCTGAAAGGTGCCATATAGATGCCTTCCTTCTCATTTACATGTTGGTCCTTAGCAACATAATCTACAGGAACAGGGTCAGCTTTTCTAACTCTACCTTTCCACTGTCACCCTCAAATACATAATCACTTTTGTGTTGATAGCCTGCGAATCTACCACGTTGCTAACACACCCAAACATTATCCAGCTAAACACAAGATGGAAAATTCCATCACCGAGATAAACAGCATCCTGGTGAAAATATTGGCAATGGCAACCCAAAATCATAAATTCAAAACCCACCAAGCTGAATTCAATAAACCTGGTACTTTCTGGGCTGCTGTGTTCAAGTAAAAATTCAACCAGTTCATGAATCTCTCTCAGGAATGGAAATTTGCCATGCGAACCCAGTGACCAAAGTCCCAATGACTGAGTTTCAAACCCAACCGTACGAGCACTCTCAACTTTCTTAAGTTCCTTCAAAGTCATCAATTAAGATCTTCCAGTATTCCTCAGCATCAGTCTACTTAGCACCCTTAAAATATTGCACCAGATTAAAGGTGCCATATTGAATGGCTTTGTGGTGTGATTTATGGCTGGAGTCCACTGTATCAGAACTAGATATAAACTGTACATCACAGCACATAGTAGTAGTATATTGGAAATAGTTCAAGAATATAATGATTACTTAATTTAGTGTTTCAGTGGTATGAAACGTTCAGTCTTGCATATAAGAAATTAAAATACCCCTGTCCACTGTGATGTATTCCGGTTTTAAAATTGTAAAGGAAGAAAAATTGCTGAAAGTCATGTCTTTCTTGAATCCATTTGGATTGATTCATGCCAGCTTTAACTGAGTTTAGAACATGACTCTTTTCAGTTGCACACAATTCCTTAAAACATTCCAATGAATTCCATGAAGCAGAATGTCTACAATACTTTGGTGATCAGGACTACGAAAGTACAGCACATATCGCTTTCTTACCTTTTTTCAACTGGATGTTGAGTTTCTTTCCTACTTTTTTGGTGCCCAATCCAGTGACAGGTGTAGAACTCAATCTTTGGGGAGTTAGGTTCTGCCCCGTTGGAGGTTTGGACACCGAGTTCTGATTGTGAGGTAGATGAGAATAGGAAGCAGTCTGATCGGCCTCAGTGCCAGTTCTTGATAACCTCTGTGGCATTTCATCAAAGCTTGCATTTACAGCACTCTTTCGATCACTGGGCTGGGTATCTGCGTTGATTCGATTGGAGTAATAGGTATTTTTTTCGGCAAACGACACTTGTTCGTATTGCTCTTTATTTGCTGCAGGGACCACGTGGAACCAAATAATGTGCGAACGCATGGCTTGGCGAAACATATGTTGCGCTCTAGATTTAAGAAGGATGGGAAATTAACGAATTAAGGCTGTCAGTCTTAACAGAAATTATTAACATAATTACCATCATTAATTATATTGCATGGAAGGGTTTTTTGATGCAAATGCAGCAACTGCATAAATATTAACTGGATAGAAAGGTATTAATTACATCAGCAAATAACACTTATTACTGATGTAGGCCATGAGATTAACAGCTATGCACCTGTTAACATGAATGCATGAAGCAAAATTGCAAAATGAATTACATATTGCAAAGGAAGAACAGCTGAATCATATACTTTTCGCAAAATACAGAGAAAGGTGTGGCATATCTTACTGTAGGGTTTATACTTCAATGTGCACCATGTAGACAAGATACGTACTGTTCAAATCGTGTATTTCTCAAATCACCACCATTTATTTTGACGATACAATCATTCTCATTAAACAGCTTCTCTCGCTCAGCTTTACCACCTTTCTCCAGACGTTTCACCAGTAACCCCAGGGTCCTACAAGAAAATGATCACAGCTCTTCAATTCGCACTTCAAAATACAGTGCATAAAACATAATAGAATGCAAAATACTCTCCTTCACCTATTACTGCAACGCGAATACATTTACATTGCACTTGCTGTTCAACAATCTCATTAGGTTTAAAAGGAGTTAGCACACTCCAGTGTTACTCAAATCTTCTCAATGTAAGATAACATTACTAATCTCCTATCAAGTATTATCTCACAAAAACTCACATTTTTGTTTTTACATATTTTAAGATTTTGTTTTACCAAGATGGTAATATTACAATTTATGTGCAAGCCACACCTGATATTGACCATAACAACATATTCCAAATCATTTTTTGTGTGCTGTAATCTTCAGATAATCATCACGTAGAAACACAGAAAATAGAAGCAGGAGTAGGCCATTTGGCCCTTCGAGACTGCTCTGCTATTCATTTTGATGATCACCATCGATCTCCTGATCCCACCTTCCCACATATCCTTTGATCCCTTTAGCTCCAAGATCTTTATCTAATTCCTTTTTGAAATCACACAATGTTTTGGTACTTTCTGCGGTAGTGAAATTCATAGATTGGCCGCTCCCTGATGAGGAAATTTCTCCTCACCTCAGTCCTAAAAAGTTTGCCCTTAATCCTCAAACAATGACCCCTAGTTCTGGATTCCCCCATCACTGGGAACACTTCTATGAAAACAGAATGTGAATTCCAGGTTTCATCCCAGGTTGTCAAAAATATAATCACTTCTTATTGTACAAAGCTAAACCTAAAAGCAAAAGACAATGGAATTTCCATTTCTTTCCCCACCTACGTGAGGAATACTTTCAGAACCCCTCAAAAAGAAGAATAAAAATAGCAAGATTCGGGAACTATGGATGATAAGGGAAATTGTAACATTAGTCAAAAGGAAAAAGAAAGCATATGACAGGTCTAGTCATCTAAGAAATGGTGAAGCACTTGAGGGGCATAGCGAGAGTAAAAAGGAACTTAAATGTGGAATTAGAAGGGCTAAAAGGGGCTATGAAATGTCTTTAGCAAATAGGGTCAAGGAGCATCCAAAGGATTTTTATGAATATGTTAAGAGCAAGAAAAAGAGTAGGCCCACTCAATAACAAAGGAGGAAAGTTATGCATGGAGTCACAGAAAGTGGGTGAGATCCTTAATGAGTACTTTGTACTGGTATTTACCAAGGAGAAGGACATGATAGATGTTACAGTCAGTGATAGGTGTGCAAATGCTCTAGAGAATGTCAGTATATTGAAGGAGGAAGTGTTGAGTATCCCAAACTGCATAAAGATGGACAAGTCCCCAGGGCCAAATGGGATCTATCCCAAGTTACTGCGGGAGGAAAGGGAAGAAATAGCTAGGACTGTAACAGGTATCTTCACATCCTTTTTGGCCACAGGCAAGATTCCAGAGAACTGGAGAATAGCCAATGTAGTTCCCAAGTTTAACAAAGGAAGCAGGGATAATCCAGAAAATTACAGGCCTGATGTCAGTGGTGTGGAGATACTGACGGACAGAATATATGCAAATTCGGAGGAAAATGTACTAGTTAATGACAGGCAGCTTGATTTTGTACAGGAAAAGACATGGCTCGATAACTTGATTGAGCTTTTTGAAGAGGTGACAAAGTTAATTGATGAGAGAAGGGCTGTGGATGTAGTTTATATGGACTTTAGAAGGTGTTTGACAAGGTCCCACATGGCAGACTGGTACAAAAATTAAAATCACATGAGATTCAGGGTGGGCAGGCTAGATGGATACAAAACTGGCTCGATTATAGAAGATAGCAGCGATGAAAGGGTTTTTTGAGAATGGAGATCTGTAGCTAGTGGTGTTCTACAGGGCTCAGTGCTGGGTTCTCTGATGTTTGTAGTATAAATAAATGGACTGGTGGAAAATGTGGATGGTCTGATTAGCAAGTTTGCGGTTGACATGAAGATTGGTGGAGTTGCTGAGAATGCCGGATATTGTCAGAGGATACAACAGGACATAGCTAGATTGCAGACCTGGGCACAAACATGGCAGATGGAGTTTAATCCAAACAAAAGCGAAGTGATACATTTTGGATTATCAAATGTAGGTGTGAATTATGCTGTAAATGGCAGAACCCTCAGGAACATTAGCATATAGATCTGGGCATGCAGGTCCATTGTTCCCTAAAAGAGGCAATGTAGGTGCAATTAAGGAGGTCGTGCTTCCTTTCATCAGCCAGGGCACTGAGTACAAGAGTTGGGAAATTGCAGCTATATAAAACCTTGGTTAGGCTGCATTTTGGAGTATTGTGTGCAGTTCTGGTCATCATATTACCAGAAGGACGTGAAAGCTTTGGAGAGAGTGCAAAGCTTCACCAGGATGTTGCCTGGTCTCGAGGGTGTTGACTGTGAGGAGAGATTGAATAAACTAGGATTGTTTTCACTGGAAAGATGGAGGCTGAGTGGAGACCTGATAGAAGTCTACAAAATTATGAGAGGCATAGACAGGGTGGATAGTCAGACTTTTTCCAAGGGTGGATGTGTCAAGTACAAGGAGGCAGGTTCAAGTTGAGAGTGGGAAAGTTTAAGGGAGATGTGTGGGGGAAAGTTTTTCATGAAGAGTGTGATGGGGGCCTGGAATATGCTGCCAGAGAAGATGGTGGAAACAGGCAAGTTAGCAATATTTAAGAAGCGTCTGGATGGGTACATGAATAGGAAGGGAATAGAGGGATACAGGCTGAATCAGGGCAGAAGGTTTTTTTAGCTTAGTTAGAACATCATGATCAGCACAGGCTTGGAGAGCCGAAGGGCCTGGTCCTGTGCTGAACTTTTGTTTCTTGTAATGCAATTTCCAAGGGCAATTAGAGATAGACAATAAATGCTGGTCCTGCCAATGAAATCCACATCCCATGAACAATTCTTTAAAAAATTCATCTCTGAAATCGCACTCCGGGACACAATCACAGACAAAAATCTCAGATTATACCTGATTGCAGTACAACTGAGGGCAGTGCTGTCTCATTGGAGTTGCTTTCTTTAGTTTAATTAATATCTCTTCCTAATGCCCTATCTGCTCATTCAGATGGCCACAGAAGATTCTACAGCACCGTTTGAAGGTCAGGACTTCTCAGCGTTCAAACAGCACTCCTTCCTCAACCACCATCAAAAACAAATCAACTAGATATGCATTTAATTTGCTGTATGACTGCACTTCAAGAGTAATTTACTGGTTGCGAAGCACTTGGGAGATTTCCTGAAGATGTGATAAGACAACGTAGAAATGAACTCCTTTCTCTTGCAATAAACGTTTTGCCATCATTACTTCTTACTAGCTGAATTTAGACATCTGTGCTATGCTCATTTAAAATATCCCCACCTCACCAATTGAGAGAGAAACAAACAAAAAATATAAAGTGAAGGTCTTTTTGAGTTAAAGTGGCACTTTTACACTAAGATTTCTGCCTCCAGGATATATTCATAAACTCCACCCATCTCTGGTAGAGAATGACAGGAAGATAACTACGTGTGAATATGAGGAGAGTTCGCGGAGCAATAATAATGTCAGTATAACTTTGCTCTTGAATATTTATTTCAGCCATCCTATTAACTATAATTGTAGGGAGACTACTGATCATGCTTCAGTCAGATGTGGACCCTCAATGCAGATAATCGTTGCCTGTCTTGTGAAATTACGTTAAACTGATATAAAAGAACAATTACCATCACAACATCTAAGCACCACCCAAGTTACTTTTAACAATTCACAGAAAATACCTGTACTGAGGGGACCTGGCACCAGGAAACAGAAGTACTTTTTATGAAGCGTTCCATGGTTTAAGCTACTCGACCATAAAAATGTAAGGAAGATATAAATTAGCTACTTTCAAAGTAAAATATTTCCAGTTCCTTTTCACGAATGAAGATGGCATGTGGCGAACTGAGATTGAAACAACAATACTTCAGATGCTCATCACACCTGGACAAAATACAGAACTTGGCTGTGTCACTACCATTTTAATTCACGTTCACATCTTATGTTCATCAATTCAAAGTATGGAGATTCAGCTGAAAAGTGGGTAAAATTGCTCCAGTCACTAACGTATCGGTCCAGGATTTGCAACGGTAATTAATTGTGAAGTTGTAGCTCTTGGTTTACTACTGGATAAAATCTGGTCTTTGCGCAGAAGCAAAATTTCAGACAGCTATCAGAGATAACCTCTCTAGCCTTGAAAAATAATTCTTACAAATGTCACAGAGGAAAATTAAAATGTTGCAGAACTTTAATCAAATTAATAGATTGTTTTCAGATAGTTTGTTTTCTGTCATTTAATGTTTCTCCCTCAGCATCATGAGATTTATTTTGTTGTCTGAATGACTTGTATTTCCTGATTTTACTTCCTATTCACACTCTTTGGGAGTTTTTCAATCTAATCAGCTGATGGCCCTTCCATGCTGTCTTTACAGTTCCTGGATGTCACAGATCTCCTCCAGAAGACAGCAAATTCAAATTAATGTCAGAAAAGAGGACGTTTGCTCTGGAATCTCCAACAGTAGAACATAGAACAGTACAGGCCCTTTGGCCCTCGATGTTGTGCCGAGCTATGTCGAACCCAAGATCAAGCTATCCCACTCCCTATCATTCTGGTGATAGAACACAGAACAGTAGCGAGTGTTGTTTCTTCACTTCAAAAGAAGAGCTTAGTCACAAGTATTGGTTATGACAGCTAACAGCAGCACATTAGCACCTCTACTAAGGGCGTGTGCATAGATTTAATTACTGGTCAGACACAGACATTTTGCAATCTTTAAACAGTAGTAAATTGTGCAAAAGTGCATTTACATGCTGGTTGGGTGCATTGACCACACTAAGTTCTCCCTCAGCGTACCCAAACAGGTGCCAGAATGTAACTTTGTTCCAGTGTTAATGGAAGCCTACTTGCAACACTAATAAATAAACTTTATTACAGCCCATGAAAGAATCTAATCAATATACAACTTGTATTTTTATATATTTCACAGCTAATTAACTGCTGGTTAACTAATTAACCATGAGAAAGGTCAATGTGGTTAGTAATGTTTGAACAAAGAGAATAGAGCAAACAAATAACCAAAGGTTCACCTGTCCCGAAACCACTCCCCCTTGTACTCTGTTATTAAACCACTCCTGCCTTCCATCCGATCACAGGTATTTCCTTTTGTTCCTTTTGCTGCATTTCTTGTTCCACTTGCTTAAAATCAATTATATCCCTAACCTTTCCAGCTCTGAAGTTAAATCATCAACCTGATATATCAAGTCTGTTTCTCTCTTCACAGATGCTGCCAGACCTGCGGAGTATATTCTTAATTTTCTGTTTTTACTTCTATTATTCTCAGGTGCTTGTTTGATATACAAGCTCAGGTGAACGGCAATTTCCTAAAGTTTAACAGGATGTAAGCCATTATTGTGAGACCCCATCACAAATTCCATACTTTCCCACCCACTGATTTCCCCACCACGGTCACAGGCAAAACTCAACTGTTTCAACAATGGCATCCCATTCAGTCCCAAATTGTGATCCAGATCCAATATCACAAAGAATGCCTACTTCCACCACATTACAACTCCACTCTGATCTCAGATGATCGATTGTTGAAACCCTTATTTTGTTGCTTTCAGACTCAGGCTTGGTTAGCTGGCAATGCATTCTCAACAACCTGCACCTCATTCAAACTCTGCTGCGCCAAATCCTGCTCACTTATCACTCCTGGCTTCGCTGACCTGAAGTGGCTTTCAGTTCCCCAAGTTTCAAATTTTCTCCCTCCATCTTTGTAAACGCCTATAAAATGTCTCCATTATTCTGAAAATGACATCTTTCTTCATATGCCCCTTTGCCCTCAGAGATGACAACCATGCCTTCAATGGCTTCAGAGAGTCGCAGAATTGTTACTCGTTAGAGTTTAGAAGGCTGAGGGGGGATCTTATAGAGACTTACAAGATAATGAAGGGGCTAGATGGGGTAGAGGTAGAGAGGTTCTTCCCACTTAGAAAGGATAGCAGAACTAGAGGGCACAGCCTCAAAATAAGAGGGGGGCGTCAGTTTAGAACGGAGTTGAGGAGGAACTTCTTCACTCAAAGGGTGGTGAATCTCAGGAATTCTCTGCCCATTGAAGTGGTGGAGGCTACCTCGTTGAATATATTTAAGTCACAGGTAGATAGATTTCTGATAGGCAAGGGGATTAAGGGTTATGGGGAGAAAGCAGGAAAGTGGAACTGATCCACTTCAGATCAGCCATGATCTTATTGAATGGTGGGACAGGCTCGAGGGGCCAGTTGGCCTACTCCTGCTCCTGTTTCCTATGTTCTTATGTTATGGCACAGGAGCAGGCCTTTTGGCCCATCATGTCTGCACTAGCTCTCCATATAAGCAACATGACTTAGTGTCATTCCCCTGCCTTTCTCCCATTCCCCTGCACATTGTATCTATTGATGTAATTATCTAACACCCTCTTGAATGTCTCAATGGAGCCTGTTTCCACTACACTTCCAGACCCAAAACACTTGTGTGCAAAAGCTTATTCTCTTTAATTCTTTTGCAAATCACTTTAAATCTGTGCCCTCTCATTCTTGGTCCTTTGATGAGCGGGAACAGTTTCTTCCCCTCTACTGTGTCAAGCCCCCTCATGACCTTGAGCTTCTTATGTTGGTCTGAGGCTGAGGGTGCAGAAACCAATTTTATTTAGGCCACAAAGGTTTTAATAGAAACAGCAGAAAGGTTTTATTGTTACAGTCCAGACTTCAGATCTCCAACTCCAGCGGCCTATAGAGACTCCAACGATATCACAGTGATCATGTGACCGTCCTCTTAAAAGGGCCATGTCACACGCACTAACTCCCCAAATACATATCAGAGCATCCGTATCGCATTTCCCCTTAGCCTTCTTCACTCCAAGAAGAACAGTCCCAATCTCTTCTCATATCTGAAGTTTCTCATCCCAGGAACCATTCTTATAATTCTCTTCTGCATTCTCATGCTTCCTGTAATGTGGTGCCCAGAATGGTAAACAATATTTCACCAGAAATTTAACTATGTCTTGTATAAGTTCAGCATAACCTCCTTGTTCTTACACTCTACACCGTATTAATAAAGTCCAGAATGCTATAAGATTTATTAACTGCTCTCTTCACTCTGTCCTGCACTTTCAATCATCTATCCACAATATGTCCAGGACCTTCTGCCCCTGCACTCCTTTAAAATTGTCACCCTTTATGTTCTTCCTACCAAAATGTATCACCTCATACTTCTCCACATTGATCTCCATCTGCTACATATCTGCCCACTCAGCCAACTCGTGTGTCCTTTTGAAATTCTACCTCTTCATAGTTTACAATACTTTATGTCATCCACAAACTTTGAAATTGGCTTCTGCACACCAAGATTTAGGTCATTAAACCATATATCAGAAAAAGCAGAGATCCCAATACCAACCCCTACAAACCTTCCTCCAACCCAAAAAATATCCACTGACCATCATTCTCTACTTCCTATTATTCAGCCAGTGTGGCATCCACTTTGTCACTGTCCCTTTTATTCCATCTTCTTTAAAATCCTTTTTAATTCCTATGTCTTGGGCCAAGTTATAGGGCATCCTGTGAGCTTATTCTTCACCTCAGCACGCTCCTTTTGCCTTCTGCCTCTTCTGAAGTACTTTGGAGCAAATCTCTACAATTAGGTGCCAGGTGTGGCAGGTAAGTCGAAAATGAATTAGATTAGTGGGAACAAGGACAAGAGCGTGGGATAAGCATGTGGTTGGGGAAGCAAGATGCATTCAAGCACTTTGGTGTGAAATACTTTTGAGTCAGAGTTCACTCTACTCTTTCTTCTTCCACTTACCACTTGGAAAATTGCCACCATTTATTAGAGTACTCAAGGTTACATGAAGTAAGGAAAAAGGGTGTTCAAATACTTAATTCTGTCTATACTATTTTGTTAATAACAGTCATTTTGATTCACTATTTCTGCAGTCTAACAGTATTGACATTTAATGGAAGGACTTCTAGAGTTTTAAATAATTCTCAACTTGTAATTTTAACAGGGACTCAGAAGAAAAGCCCAACAATTTGCTGTACTGCAATTATCAAAGAACTCATAAGGGGGTAACCTATTTCTTAAGTTTTTTTAATCTAATTTCATGTGGTAACACAATTACACACAGGCAATTTCTTTTAAAGTGATCTTAACTTTCAGTCTGCCCAGCCCCTGCAAGTCGTTAGCTGTATTTTGTCAGCTATTTAGGTTTAAAGTTTATTTATTTGTGTCACAAGTAGGCTTACATTAACACTGCAATAAAGTTACTGTGAAAATTCCCTAGTTGCCACACTTGGCCACCTGTTCAGGTGCACTGAGAAGAATTTAGCATTGGCAAATCACCTAACCAGCGCATCGCTCGGACTGTGGGAGGGAACCAGGTCTCCCAGAGGAAACCAACACAAACAAAGGGGGAACATGCAGAGTCCGCACAGACAGTGATCCAAGCTGGGAATCGAACCTGGGCCCCGGGTGCTGCGAGGGAGCAGCGCTAATCACCGTGCCACAGATGCACTGAATGACGTTTTGTGACCTTCCTAGGCTGCAAGACCAATGATATAGCACACCCCCAACCATTCTTCAATATTCAATATTTGTATGATATTCCGCTCACGCGTATATAGAAGTACACATTTGCCTTCAGTTGTAAACAAGGCTGGGGTCTTTTGGGCACTAAACATACATCTCAAGCTCCTGCGCACAACCGGAAATGATTTATTTTGCAGCTGTCTGCATTATGAGAATGCAAATAACATCTATTTTGTTACTACTAAAAATGTACATTCTCTAACCCAGTTTTGCTCAGTCACACTAAGAAACAACCTAAGACAATTTCTTACAAATTGGAAAACCCATCAACCAAATCCACTTCATCTAAGTCTACCTGGCACAACAGATGAGATTTACTTGCTGTCTGAATATAGTATTTCAAGGTTTATTAGCTGACAATTTTTCTCAGAATATAATCCATTTCAAATTGAGATTTTTTTTTCTGTTCAATATTACCTCCAGGAAGTTAAAACAAAACATATGATAAAAATGATATTCCTAGGAATAGGGCTCACTGCAACATTTTGTGTGTTTCGGGGAGTTGATAAGAGTTTATTTGGAGTACAGTTTCGATATTGAAATTGTGATTGATAATCAACAGCTGGGAAAGGTCTGGCACCAAAACTGTTAAGAAACAGGAAAGGCCACTAGGCATAATTAAGCCCTATTAATAGCTTTCACCAGCTGCATCCATCTTAACATGACATCTTTCAATCATTTATGAAATTATTTTCACCTACTCAAGGTGCGTGGCCAATACTTCTAATCCTATATTTTTATGCTCAACATATATTATCAGTCGTATCCTCCAACATCAATACTACTACAGACATCACTGACTGCTGTTTAAAAGCAATCATGTGTATTGAGTGAAAAATCATTTTGGAACATCAGTGCTCTCATTCAAATTCCGTTGCAGACAGTTCATCACGCAGCAGTTGGAACTGCAATGCTGCACATGACCTAAAAGGTTTAAGACAAAGCATGGATATGCAAGGATAACATTTTGAATTCATGAAGGTGCCAAATTTGAAACTGCAGTGTTGCACCATTTTGTTTAAAAGACAATATTTAGAATCAGAGAGTACCCGTGTGCTAATGTTACGCCGTTGTTTAAGAAGGGTGCCAGGCAAAAGGCGGGGAATTATAGGCCGGTTAGTTTAACGTCTGTGGTAGGTAAAATGTTAGAATCTGTCATTAAGGAGGAAATTGCGAGGCATCTTGAAGGGAATTGCTTGATAGAGCAGACGCAGCACGGTTTCATTAAAGGGAAGTCGTGTCTGACAAATTTACTGGAGTTCTATGAGGATGTGTCTCGGGCGGTGGATAGAGGAGAGCCGGTGGATGTGGTCTTTCTAGATTTTCAGAAGGCGTTTGACAAAGTACCTCACAAGAGGTTATTGCAGAAGGTCGAGGGACATGGAGTTGGGGGTAGGGTGTTAGCGTGGATAGAGGATTGGTTGTCAAATAGGAGGCAGAGAGTGGGGGTCAACGGGTGCTATTCATTGGCGGATGGTGACTAGTGGAGTGCCCCAGGGGTCGGTGCTGGGGCCTCAGCTTTTTACCATTTATATAGATGATCTGGAGGAGGGAACCGAGTGTAGGGTGTCGAAATTTGCTGATGACACCAAGATTGGGGGAACAGCAAATTGTGCGGAGGGTGTGGAGAGTCTGCAGAAGGATCTAGATAGGCTGGGTGAATGGGCCAGGAAATGGCAAATGGAATTTAATGTTGGCAAGTGTAAGGTGGTCCACTTTGGTAGGAAGAATGGTAGGAAGGACTATTACTTACGGGGCGAAAAACTGCAGCAGGCGACGGTGCAGAGGGACCTCGGGGACCTTGTGCATGAGTCGCAAAAACCCAGCTTGCAGGTGCAGCAGGTGGTCAGGAAGGCGAATGGGATGCTGGCCTTCATAGCGAGGGGGATTGAATATAAAAGTAGGGAGGTCTTGCTGCAGCTGTATAGGGCATTGGTGAGGCCGCAGCTGGAGTACTGTGTGCAGTTTTGGGCGCCGCACCTGCGCAAGGATATTTTGGCCTTGGAGGGAGTGCAGAGGAGGTTTACTAGGCTGATACCGGAGTTGAGGGGGTTGAGCTATGAGGAGAGGCTGAATAAACTAGGCTTGTACTCGTTAGAGTTTAGAAGAATGAGGGGAGATCTCATTGAGACGTATAAGATGATGAATGGGATGGATAGGATAGAGGTGGAAAGACTCTTCCCGCTCAAAAAAGACAGTAGGACTAGGGGGCACAGCCTCAAGATAAAGGGGGGGCAGTTCAGAACGGAGTTGAGGAGGAACTTCTTCACTCAAAGGGTGGTGAATCTCTGGAATTCTCTGCCCGTTGAAGTGGTGGAGGCTGCCTCGCTAAATATTTTTAAGAAGCGGGTTGATGGGTTTTTGATAAGAGAGGGGATTAAGGGTTATGGGGAGAGGGCGGGAAAGTGGAACTGAGCCACGACAGATCAGCCATGATCTTATTGAATGGCGGGGCAGGCTCGAAGGGCCAGATGGCCTACTCCTGCTCCTATTTCTTATGTTCTTATGTTCTTATGAGAGGCTGAATAAACTGGGCTTGTACTCGTTAGAGTTTAGAAGAATGAGGGGAGATCTCATTGAGACGTATAAGATGATGAATGGGATGGATAGGATAGAGGTGGGGAGACTCTTCCCGCTCAAAAAAGACAGTAGGACCAGGGGGCACAGCCTCAAGATAAAAGGGGGGCGGTTTAGAACGGAGTTGAGGAGGAACTTCTTCACTCAAAGGGTGGTGAATCTCTGGAATTCTCTGCCCGTTGAAGTGGTGGAGGCTGCCTCGCTAAATATTTTTAAGATGCGGGTTGATGGGTTTTTGATAAGAGAGGGGATTAAGGGTTATGGGGAGAGGGCGGGAAAGTGGAACTGAGCAGCGACAGATCAGCCATGATCTTATTGAATGGCGGGGCAGGCTCAAAGGGCTGGATGGCCTACTCCTGCTCCTATTTCTTATGTTCTCCTTGTGTCTGCTTGGATTTCTGCCGGGTGCTCTAGCTTCCACCCAAACTCCAAAGATCTGCAGGTTCGGCCACGCTAACTTTCCCCTTAGTGTCAGGAGGAATAACAGGATGAATACATGGGGATAGGGCCTAGATGAGATTGTTGTTGGTGCCGGTTCGATGGGCTGAATGGCTTCCTTCTGCAATCTAGGGATTCTATGAGTACCATCTACCCATCAGCAGGAACGACATTATTCCCACTTATGTCATGCTACATTCCTGATCAATGTTTGGAGTCCTTTACTAGAGTCTCATTGAATCCCCAAAAGGATAGTTTCAAAATTTCAGTAAAGCACTGCACTAAAGAATTGCAATTTCTGGAATCTGAGCACACAACTTTCCAAATGTTTCATTTCATTTCAAAATCCACCATTTGCTACAAATTATGGACTTAGATAATATGAAATAAAGTTTAAAGAAATAAAACTAAACATCCAGAACGCATTACTTTACCTCCCAACCGTGGAACTGAAAGGCACGACATGGATTCCCAAAGGTCCCCCATCATTGGAGACTTCAACCAGCTTTAGCACGCCACTGTGAGACAATGGTGAATAGAGTAACATCAAAATGTGAAGGAAACTCCGCAAAGTAAAAACAAGATTTTATAATATCTGGAACAGTAAGTATTGCAGCTTGTGCGTAGCATACCTGAATATTAGTCTGGGAGCATGAAACAAAGTCAGTCAACAAATTTAAAAAAGCAATCTGAAGTGCACATTGTCTGACAGCACTAACCTAATGCAAACTACTCAGACAATCCCTTATGATTACATTTCCTTATCACATTAAAGCTGATTAGAAAAAATGCATCACTTGATAATTTGTCAATAAGCAGTGATGCAGTTAACAGATAAACACAAAAAAGATGTATCAACAAGTTGCATATTGAATCATATTGTAAATATTTCCAATATTAATTCAGGCAGGGTTAATAAATATTATATTTTCATCATATTTCTTCAATAGTATTGAAGAATGTTGGTTCATTGGTGGTCTGATCAGTAAGTCACTGTCTTGTTAAGGTGAGGTTATTAACAAACTTCAACCCAATGCAGTGGAGCCATCAGTGGCGGAAAATGAGTGGAGAATCATTGTTCTGACGAAGGGTTTCCACATGAAAAATTTATGGCGCTGACTGACCCCGCTATGAGATTTCTGGGGGTTTTTGCATTTTTTTAAAAAACCTTTAGCTTGAAGTTTTATTTGAGCAGTACTCAATTCATTATAAGCTTTGGAACTACAGCACCCACCAATTACCAGTCATTCCAATAGGAACTCTTACATCAGACACCAATTATTTCCCCACTGTTTCCAACAGTATTTAATAAGTATAATTTTGCAGAAAAGGGAATGATTTTCCTGCCACATTGGCGGTTTCTCTTCAGCGGGTTCCATTGCCCAATAATGAACCTCGCCTCTTAGTACAATAGCCGTTACAAGCTGATTCTTTGCCGTCTGCCTATATCTAAAAACAGCGTGTGATAATTAATATGTTACTGATGCAAGCGTACCCAAGCGAAAAATTCTGTCCATGCTCAAGGCAAGAATCAGCACGTCCAACTGGCTCAATCCTGTTGCTCTCCTCTTCTGTTCCATCATCCTCCTACAAGAGGGCAAAATAATTCCAGTCACAAAAAAAAATTCTAATCACAACTACACTGTACACCATATTCAGGTAACACATTTCAGAGTTCACTGCACGAGAGAGATCACCACTTTGCTTTCTGTATAACGCTACATTACACACAATTTACAGCATCTCCACTTCTATCCTGATATAAGAATTGTACTGTATTTCTTTTCTTTCCATTTCAAAACTCATTGCAATAATTACTTGTCCTTATAATTTATGTAAATCTCAAATAACATCTTGTCAGCTGTAGTAATACACTACTAGAAATACGAAACTTAACATTTTATTGTTAATATCGCAACAGAAAGAAAGGGGATTTCAGTGCAACCACTATGCTAAAATAGTAGGATTCTGACTGGAAACCTCATGGGGTGACTTTCTGCTGGTATCTAACCACTAAGTTCAATATAAAAGATCATTGTTAACTCATAATCCTGCCTTTCATTTTTCTTGTCCACAGCTGTTCTTTCAGTACAACTTTAATAATAGCAACACGAACTTCTGGGTGGATGTTTAAACAATGAAATAAATTGCATCAACTGAATAAATTCCCTCCTTAGCAAGGGCAAATCACTCTGAACAACTCAGGATCAACAAGTCAAGATAGAACAATTCTACCATTAGGCCAAGGGGCAGGAGATTCAGAGTGAATTTGAGAAAAAAACTTTTTCACTCAGAGGATGGTGGGAATCTGGAATGCAGTGACTGAGAAGGTAATGGAGACCAGAAACTTTACAATCATTAAAAAATATGTGGATTAGCCCTTGAAACATCATAACATTCAAGGAGATGGGGCAAGTGGAGGAAAATGAGAACCACGCGCCTTGTGGTTTCTGCACCGTGTGATTAACTTAACCATTGAATAACTGGCTAGTCTGAGGTGCAGGAACAAGTCTGTATCTATTATTCCTTATAAGAGCTCAAATGTTATAGTTCTCCAACATCAAGTACCCTGCGAGGAAAGCAACCCATTCTTTCACCAAGTGGCTGAATAAACTGCGCCCGTTTCTGTTCTTCATTGTCTTTCATCTACGCTCTCGAAAGCAACTCAGGTCAGTTTAGAGTTTGGGAATTTACGTTGCTTCAGACGTATTTCAATTCCTATTGAAATCAGTGTTCCTCCTTCAGAACTTGAAAACTTATAAAGGAGGACTGATGGGAGGATTTAAAAAAAAACAGCCAAAATTTTGAGACACGCCGCAGATTTAAATAACAAAAACAGACACAAGAATGTTAACATGAAGGTATAGTTAATGGACACTTAACCTATCCTACATTGCTCAGGTGCAGCACTAGGCTACAAAAACAGTACTATCCTCAAGTCATAAACTTCATCTGGGAGAAATGGATAGAAAACCTGTAACCAAACAGTACGTATGTGTAAAAATAATCAGCCTGCCATTAAGTGGCTGTGGACAGTGATCACACAAGATGGCTACACTTGCAGTCTTTGTACAGCTGAAGGGAACTCTCAAGACGGGCAGGTGAATACAGCTTGGGCGACAAGGAGGGCAGAAAATCAAATTACAATTTTAAAAATATAGCTTCATGATTTCATACTTGAATTCTGATTTTATATTTTGTAGGAGTCACTCACTTCTCTACCCTGGATATTTTTTTTAAAAATAAATGCCTTTCTCAGAGTTCTTTTAAAAAGCTGCAACGCAATATCTTTCAGCAAATTTTAGGGTAGATCAGCAGAGCTTAAAATTCGGTGTTACCCAAGGGCTTGGGCATCAGTCAGCACAATGATGAAAAGCGAAGGCCCATGAGCTTGGCACACATCAACAGACAGCGTATTTAATAATTGAGAGGATATTAAAGCTAAGCATAAGCTGACTATAAATTCTAAAGCAAATGTCGTCCGAGAACTTTTAAGCACAAAACCTCAACTGTACTCTGGCGCTGAACCAAGCAGCTACCATTTTGCCTTCTGTGTTGCACATTAAGACAGCGAATGGAAAAAGGGAAAAAAAAAGATCCTAAGCGCTATTTACTTCAGGGTGATGATATTTTCTTTCATGAATACCAGCATTCATTTCTATTCCACCTATCAAGCAAAAAAAATCAAGCTATTTGGAATTTTTGGAGGTCAAGCTGCATCTTTAAAGGCGCACAAATGTAAATTTGAAACAAAATGACCTAAATAAAACACTGATGTGAACATTATCTAGGCTTTTCTAGCCAATATTACAAAAGTAATCACAGTCCTTCACTTCACTCATGGTTAAAAAGCAGTGTTTTAGACAAATGTCTTCACTCAATGTCTGAAAGTTAAGGCTGCCTGAATGAGAGTCAATCATTCGTGCCAGACACACTTTGATAATGCGTGTGTCATGATACTTAAATATTTATGTGCTGACACAAGCGATGTCGTTGACAGTATTTCATAGATTGACACAAAGGTTAGTGCTAATGTGAGAACTCAGATGAAGCTTCAGCCCAAGCAGTCATGTCATTATTTTTCATGCTTATAAAGCTGGCCATATCGGGAATCTTGAACTCTCAAAAACATTTTAAACACTAAATCATTTAAGAAAAATACTCTCTTCCACTACCTTCCACACAATTCAGAGTTCAAGTCCCACACCTGGATATGAATGCAACAAAAAAAAATTGAGTTTAATGCAGTACAGAGGGAGTGCTGCACTGCCCAACCTGCCTGCTCCTGTGGATGTAAAAGATTCTATAGCACTATTTTGAAGAACAGCTGGGGAGTTATTCCACACAATATCTTCATCAATTTTCATCCTTCATTCAACATCATTAAAAAAAGATTATCTGCTCATTAGTACATTGCTTTTCATGGGAGTCTGTTGTGCCCAAATTCGCCTTCACATTTCCCACATAACAACAGTGATTCCATTTCAGAAAGTACTTCATTGGGTGTAAAAGACTTTTAAGATGCTCAGTGATGGAGAAAAATCACTGCTTAAATGCAAGCTTAATTTTTTTCAGAGCTTGCCACTCTCCTCACAACATCAATTCTTAACACTGCCCTTCTTCCCATTATGAACCATGAGGAAAGATTATAAGGAGCGATACTCCTATTCTGAGCCACTAATTTTTGGTGGGTGGGGTTGGGAGACGGACACATGTGTCGATTCGCGCATGCGTTCCCAGTGCATGCGCGTCTCCCACTGGCAGAGAGCAGGCATAGTCGGGACCATGCTGGAAATTGGCGGGAAGACCAGGCAAGTACTTTAAATCTATTTTCCATGTAACTCAAATGTGATTATCGGGCCTGGGACTGAATTCTTTGTGCCCGATAGCATTTCCCACCCCACCAGTACAAATTCAGTCTGGCGCAGCTTAGAGTAGCCCTCCCACTTTCAGGGAACTAGTAGGAGACTCCGAAGGAGTGAAGGAGGGTGCAATTTGGGAGCCCCCCCAGGGGATGGGCAGTGGGAGGTTCCCGCTGGGCATGGGCACCCTGGCCGTGCCAGCCTGTGCCCCAGGCACTGTCCAAGGAGCAAACTGCCCATGCTCAGGGGACACCTTGGTACTGCCCACTGAGCATCAGACAGTGCTATGGGGCGGCGCCTATTGTGGGCAGGACTTAGGGGCAATCAATGGAGGTGGTGGGGGGGGGGGGGGTCACTCTGCCACTCTGCATGGGGGTCTGCTGGAGATCAGGACACTCCGGGAAGAGGATGGAGGGCTGTCAGGGCTGGCCTGGGAATGCTTGCGTGGGCTGCAATCAGGCCACGAAGGGTTCTGGAGGAGCAGCACCGCCAGGGTCCCAGGCTGGCCAGCAAACCACAGGCTGACAGTTCAGGGCACTGCGCATGTGCAAAGTTCCAGAACCCTCAGACTCTGGTGTGAATAGACCCCACCCCCTTGAGCTTTTAATGATATTCACGATTGGGACCTCTACATTGCACAGAGTGGGAGATTCAAGTCTGAACTCCCACTGAAAAAACAATCTCGAATTACACCATTTTTCCCACCAATGCAGCGCTTAGAATTTTTCTGGGAGAATCACCCCCATAATTTCACAGAGCATTTAATATATGCAGATATTTCATGAATTCAACCAGCAATTTACCTGTAAAATAATAAAATTTAGTTTATTTATTAGTGTTACAAGTAAGCTTACATTAACATTGCAGTGAATTTATTGTGAAAAGCCCTGAGTCGCCACACTCCAGCGCCTGTTCGGGTACACTGAGGGAGAATTTAGCATGGCCAATGCACCTAACCAGCATATCTTTTGGACTGTGGGAGGAAACACACACGGACATGGGGAGAACATGTTTTTAAGAATGTGGCAAAAAGACATTGTTTGGGTCAAAAATGTTAGCAATTTGAAGAGTACAAGCAGCATCCTAACTTAAGGAATTAAAACCAAGTTTCTGCTGTAACAGGATGTGAGCGTCTCTGGCTTGGTCAACTTTTGCTGCCCATCTCCAATTGCCTTTGAGAAATAGTGCTGGAGTGTACTTGGAATTTTTATTTTAAAACTGTAGGGCTACGAGGGATGGGAACATACTTATGATAGATAACAAGCTCAAATCTGCAGAATACAACATGCAGACCAAAATTACATTGCTAACTGTACCTTGGGAGATCAGGGCATTGAATTTTATGATCAGCCATGATCAAAACGGACACAGTAAGAAGCTTCACAATACCAGGTTTAAGTCCAACAGGTTTATTTGGAATCGTGGGTTTTTGGAGCACTGCTCCTACATCAGGTGAGTGGAGTGCACATCATAATCAAAATGAACGGCAAAGCAGGGTCGAAGAACCATACATCCTAATCCTGCTTCTAGTTTCCATGTTTTTAAGTATCATTAAATGCGAATTTCAAACTGATGTTTTAGTGGATGCTTTGCTGAGGTGTTATTCACGATGCTCGAACAAAACATTTCACTCTGAATTGAAGCAGTACTACATGGTGATGTGTGCATAAGAAAATAGATCTTTTGCATATTCACTGACTGCATCTCAAACTCAAGAGCATAAAAACACACACATAAAAGATAAAAAATTGGACTTGAACCACACTTGATTAAGAAGAGAGCACAGGCAGAATTATACAAACTCGGTTCTGAATTGACATAATTAAGGTTAGAATTTTATCTAAATCCAAAAGACCTGCCAACAAGCAGCAACTTCTAGTTGATCTGTGGGACAGAAGGAGCAGGGAAACTTGGTTACAAAAGATTGCTTTGCTCTGGATTTAACACTGGTCAAACACTTGTGGGTGAAACGGTTTCCTATTGTGCTGCCGCTTGTATGCTTTGCATCTTTTTACCTGTAATTGCATTTTAGAAGTCATCGTCAGTGCCTAAGCTGCTGGAAGAGCATAACTGATATATAAACAAAATTAAATTTTAGTGGTCTGTCTTTGGGATAGGGTCTGTCAAATTGTGGCAGTTGTACAATTGCTCTCTCAGTGCTGTTGAGTTGTAACTGCCAACTGGATTACCCTCTGCACCAGCTTTATTTGATCTCAGCCAGGGAGGGGGTGCTGCTCCCCAACTTGTCACACATCTGTCGTAAATTCCAAATCACAGATGCACTGGATGAAATGGAAGTTTAGAGTGATCCTCACACTTGGCTCCGTTATGAAAAATCCATGCCCTTTTTACCTTGCAGCATTGATACTCACTGCAGCTACAAACTAGCAGTGTGCTGGAAAATAAACGAAGCAGAGCTGCTGTCAACTGAAGTGCCAAAATCCACCTAAAAAGGTAGACTTTGCCAAGACCTCCAGGGGCTGGAACACTTCAGCAACCTGGCTCCACAAGCAGATGTTGCTATTTATTTCCTATCAATGGACAGCGTGAAGATTCTGCCTGCCAGCATTCTCCAGTGATAATTTACCAACTGCTGCTTTATATGTGGCTCCACCCAGACACTAGGCAAACAGCCGCCTATACCCAAGTTTCCTTATGTCACTCTTTGATGCCACAGAGTCCATCCCTCCAAATATAAACTCTGCTAAAAACACAGGAACAAAACTCAAACGTATTTCACAATAGCAACGTACGTTGATATAGCACCTCCAACATAACAAAACATCCCAGAGCATTTCATAGGAACTTTATAAAACAAAATTTGGCACCAGTCACATAAACAGGTAGCAGGTCAGAGGGGCAAAAGCATAGCACAGCACAGAATGGTGCAGCACAGAACAGCGCAGGTATTCTATTCTATGCTACGTTGTGCTGTGCCATTCCATGGAACAGTACAGCATAGCAGCCTACAGCATGGCATGGCACAGCACAGCATAGAATACCTATAGTGCTTAAGGAAGTCATTAAGCTCATCAAGCCTGCACTAACAACAATCCCACTCTGGCTCTGTCCCCATAACCCCTCATGTTTATCCTGCCAGCCCCCCTGACACTCGGGGGGAATTTAGCTTGGCCAATCCACCTAACCTGCACATCTGTGGGCTGGTCAAGGAAACCCATGCAGACATAGGGAGAATGTGCAAACTCCACTCAGTCACCCGAAGCTGGAATTGAAACCAGGTCTCTGGCGCAAAGAGGCAGCAGTGCTAACCCACTGTGCCACCATGCTGTCCAAATTATGTGATAAAGAGTTTTGGAGACGGAATTTCAGAGCTCAGGATCTAGGCAGCGACAAATGATGTGAAGTGATTGAGGAATGTGCAAGAAAGCAGAGTTGGAGAACCTCAGCTGAGGAAAACGCAAAAGTGAAGAGGTTTCAAGAAAAAGAAAAGACTTGCTGTATAAAATTCCACATCAGCAGAAAAAGATAGAGAACTTGCATTTCTTTAGCACCATCCTAAATTATTTTCCAATAATGAATTACTTCTGAATTGCATTGACGCTCATTAAGCAGATAAACACTGCAGTCAGTTCAACACTAAATGCCCTTAAGATGAATGGTGAGAAGATTCATTTTTGCTGATGTTGGGAGGAGGAGGAATGTTGGTCAGGTTCTTCAAGTCATGGCATCATTCCTTCACCAGAGCATTCAGACCAGGCTTTGATTTGATACTTCATCGGCAAGACAGACACGGCAAGGGCACAGCTCTCCCTATGAGCTACACTGAAGTGGCAACCCACGTAATGCTCAAGCACTGAACTGCTTCCAACCAGGAATAAACTGGCACTTGAAGCTTACAAATGACTTTGAATGTCATCATACCACACAATATGTTCAGCCCATTTTCAGTCCAAATTCATCAGTCCTTCAGTGTTAACAAACTAAAATTTCATTGGTTATGACCTTGCTGGCAGCTTTTTATTCTATGCTCTTCAAGAACTTGTTTTGGAGAAACTGTTCCAATCTCGGTTAAAAACCACGATCCTACCCAAGTGATCTTCCATAATGCACTGAAGAACAACTACAAACCTGGAACACAGCAAGTATACATTTCTGTCCAATTAATACAGGAGACAAGGTGCAGTGTTATTCAACACCTGAACAAAGAGAACAAAGAAAATTACAGCACAGGAACAGGCCATTTGGCCCTTCAGGTCTGCACCAACCATGCTGCCTGACTGAACTAAAACCCTCTACCCTTCCAGGGACCATATCCCTCTATACCCATCCTATTCATGTACTTGTCACGATGCCCCTTAAAAGTCACCACTGTAATCTGCTTCCACTACCTTCCCCGGCAACGAGTTCCAGGCACCCACTGCTCTTAATGTAAAAAATCTGCCTTGTACATCTCCTTTAAACATTGCCCCTTGCACCTTAAACCTACGTCCCCTAGCAATTGACCCTTCCAACCTCGGAAAAAACATCTGGCTATCCATTCCGTCTATGCCCCTCATAATCTTGTAGACTTCTAACAGGTCGCCCCTCAATCTCCGTCATTCCAGTGAGAACAAACCAAGTTTCTCCAACCTCTCCTCATAGCTAATGCCCTCCATACCAGGGAACATCCTGGTGAATCTTTTCTGTACCCTCTCCAAAACCTCCACACCTTTCTGGTAGTGTGGCAACCAGAATTGAACACCATACTCCAGTGCGGCCTAACTAGGGTTCCATAAAGCAGCAAGATGACTTGCCAATTTTTAAATTCAATGCCCTGGCTGAAGGTAAGCGTTCCGCACGCCTTCTGGACTACCTATCTCCCCTCTCACGTTTTCAGATAAGCACAAATCTATACCACAAATAAATAGGTATTGAAATGAATGGAATTAATTGTTTAAGGTGCAGTTCAGACTGTCGAAAGCCATATGCTACTCAAAGAATGGCTGAACGTGAAGAGGGGCAAAATGCATGGCTCTGCTTTCAATGTATTGTGAAGTACTACACCAAATGTGAATACCCTGAGAATATTTAGTGACAAATTAAAACTGCCTAAACTCTGAAAATACCTCCATCTCATGAGCTGTAAAAGCTAATTCTTTGTAATTAACTAGAAGGGTAAAACAGTGATAGATCAAAAAGCGACCAGCTGTAAATAATAGCATTTACCAATGGTGCTGATGTTTACTGGCGATGCGAGTTTTGCAATACCAGCTGAATCAAAACATAAAAGCTAATGAACTGGAATATATAGCTTCAAAAGATAATTAAAAAAAACAAAGTGAGATATTTGAAGACGTTCACTCTCTTCACAGTGGAAACATTCCTCCTTCAGTTATATCTTAAACGATTACTCAGTCAAAAAAGAAATTACAACACAATAAAGTTGGGCAAAACTTGAAACTACTTTCTTTCAATGCCATCTCCAGTGAGTGTTATTTCCTCAGATGCTGGGAAGACAACTTCACAGCAGTAACATGCCCACACCATGGTTCAGCTAACAGGAACTGTGTTTCCTTCCAGGGGAACTGGTCTTCCTCGAGAAGAGTGATCTAACAAATTGTTCTGAAGTAACACAATGAACTACTCAGCTCAAAACTCAAAACAACAAGTGGCAAATTAAATATCAGAGCTGAGGATTTAGGTTGAAAACCAGGCACTTTATTACGCAACCTTGAAATGCAACTCCTCAACGTACTAGTGTAGAATTTTTAAAAGTTTGAAAATCATATAGAAAAATTACAAAACAAATGGTTATTTTAAGTTTTATTTATTAGTGTCAAACACCTCAATGAAGTTACTGTGAAAACCCCCTTGTCGCCACACTCCAGCACCTGTTCAGGTACACTTAGGGAGAATTTAGCGTAGCCAATGCACCTTACCAGCATGTCTTTCAGACTTGTGGGAGGAAACTGGAGCACCCGAAGGAAACCCACACAAACACGGGAAGAATGTGCAGAACCGCACAGAGTGACCCAAGCTGGGAATCAAACCTGGGTCCCTGGTGCTATGAGGCAGCAGTGCTAACTACTGTGCCACCTAAAATTTGAATTCAGGATATGTATTCTTCTGTCAAATTCCATTCCCAGACATGGTCAGAGAATGAATCTTAGACACATATCATAGGTCACCTCTTTGACCCCTTCACCATCCAATAGAAAAGTTCACACAAAGACAGGGCAACTGGATTCACAAGATTGTGCAAAGTCATAAACTATCAAACTTGACTTTAAATTGCTTATACAATGTCTGGATTCTCCTCTCAGTGTTGCTCGCAAATCCTCAGATACTAAAGCAGTCTGTGCTTGCATGCAACAAAATCTGGACAACATTGGCAAGATACAGTACTGCCACAGACGTGCCAGGAAATGACCATCTCCAACAAGAATGAATCTAACCATCTGCCTTTGCTGTTCCAACAGCACTAACAATGTTGAATTTCCCTCTATAACAACATCTGAGGAGATACCAGTGGCCAGGAATTTAGCTAGACTAGTGATATAAATATTACGGGTGGGATTTTATCATAGTTCATCAGAGCATCCGGCTCTCACTGAAAATCGCTGTGCATCTCTTCAGATGCACAGTGGAGCCAGCTGGATGGGGTGGGGGTGATAGAGCTGCTCGATTAACCACCCCCCTACCCACTCGCACGAAAGATCATCCCACACAAGCATCAGGGGGCACCACCCCTACTCACTACTACCACGAGGGCTCTGACCACCACCACTGCAGCAACATCATAGACACTCTTTCCCCCCTCACTACCATTAACCCCTCACCCCTCACTTCATAGGCAACCTCCCCTTCCATCCCAGACCTTTCACAGGCAAGATCCCCCCTCTCCACCGCACCCCACGCCTCGCAGTGGCAGAGCCCCACTTCCCCCCAACTTCATAGGCAACGGCCTTCCCCTGCTCACCACATGAGGGGAATCTCATTCTTATGTACCTGATGTAGGAGAATGAATCTTAGGCACACATCACAGGTAACCTCTTTGATCCCTTTAACCATCCAATAGAAAAGTTCACACAAAGACAGGGCAATTAGATTCACATGATAGTCTGTGACTTTACACAATCAAACTTGACTTTAAATTGCTTATCCAATGTCTGGATTCTCCTCTCAGTGTTGCTCGCAAATCTTCAGATATTAAAGGAATCTGTGGTTGCATGCAGCTAAATCTGGACAACATTCAGGTTTTGGCATGTTAACTGGCAAGATACAGTACTGCCACAGACCAGCGAGGAAATGACCATCTCCAATAAGAGTGAATCTAACCATCTGTCTTTGATGTTCTAGTAGCACTAACATTGTTGAATTTCCCTCCACAACAACATCCGAGGAGATATCACTGACCAGGAAAGAGGTTACCTGTGATGTGTGCCTAAGAATCATTCTCTCACCGACATGACGTCACATCAAAAAGATATGAATATTCAGTGAGATGGGGTCAAGAGGCAGGTGAGCCCATTACGTTTTTGGAGGACACATGCTCAACAACAGCAGGTCAGTGGTTTAATGACCCCAGCCCCCCACAAAACCTGTCCAGCATCTACAAGACACAAGCCACAAATGTGATAGAATACACTCAATTTGTGTCCACAACATCTCCAACCTGACTGTTTTGCTCTTCTACCCAAACTGGCTTCAGTGCTCTCCTTGCTTGCAGCTCTCTAAAACAGAAGTAAATGAGTGAACAATTGCTTATCAAAGGAGGAATCTGTAGTCAGATCAGAGAGGGCAGACAAAGCTTGAAAAATGTCCAAAAGATAGAAGACTAGAAAATAAGAAAAGCATAAACTAAAAGGAAAACAATGAGTAGAATGGTAACCTTTTTTTGAAGTTTTTGACAAATACGTTAGTAGAAAGAGTGACCAAGGGTCATCTGGACTCAAAACGTCAGCTTTTTTGTCTCCTTACAAATGCTGCCAGATCTGCTGAGATTTTCCAGTGTTTTCTCTTTTGGTTAGTAGAAAGAGTATTGTCGAATATGAGATGAGTGGGGCAGGCGGGGGTGCAAGTTAATGAGAAGAGGATAAACAAGAATTGGCAAAAACAGCCAGAGTACTTTGCATTATTATTGATAGAAGGACGAGCTAAACCTGAACAGGTTAGAAGTGAGAAGAGAGCCATTACAAAGAAATGAAAAGTAAAGGAAAAAAAGTGCCAGGATGTTTGCTAAGATCTGGAGAGAGATTGGGGAAGTAGTAATGGAAGGATTTTTATTCCAAAATTCTACCAAGTGGCTATGTCCTGCAATACTGGAAGCACTTAGTTTCAATAAGACACAAAGCTAATCTTAATAATATCAGACCAGTTAATTTAATATATGTGATAGCGAAAATATTGGAACCTTTAATTAAAGATGAAATTACTAAATATTAAGATGAAATGCCAACATGGATTTCAGAAGGAAAATTGTGCTTGACAAACCCGACCAGAGTTCTTTGACAAGATACATGGTGGATGGGCAAATTCAATGAATGTGGCAAATACATGGATTTTAAGGAATATTTTGATAAGGTATCACCCATGGAACTTTACTGAATAGCAAGGAGATAGGAACAGAACATAGGACATTTACCATGGAGAGCTCTAAAAAATATTTCCAAAAATTGTTAATTCCAGCAGTAATTCAATTAGTGACTGTAATCTTGCAAACAGAGAAAATACCTCCTAAAAAACTGGATTAAAACAATCAACTAATTTCATCTAAACGTGCTTATTTCTCCCTTTGTGCTATTCTATTCCTCCAATGGTCATCATGCCCACTCCCTAACATTGCTCAAAGATTGGCCATTATTTTTTATGATGTGGAGATGCTGGCATTGGACTGGGGTGGGCTCAGCAAGAAGTCTCACAACACCAGGTTAATGTCCAACACGTTTATTTGGAATCACAAGCTTTCAGAGCGCTGCTCCTTCATCAGGTGAGTTTTTTTTGGGATTGGTGCGAGTGCCCACAATTGGAAGAAATTCTTTTGATTTGGCTAGCTGATGTCCAAGTCAAATAACTTGTAGGCTGGCAGCACAGAATATTTCTGCATGCAAAGTACGGCAACTTAGGTAAGGTATTGAAGAGTAAGGTGCCACTTCACACCAAAGAATTAGTAATAGCTGGTGGAGGAACAGAAAAACCACAATTTCTGTGAGACAAGAAAAGAATAATAGTTGATGCTGAGGCACTAATATGTTATCCGATGGATGGCAAGATGCAAGCTTTATTTCTCTAATCCACTGTCTGCTCATTTCACATAGGAAGAATATAAGATCAGCAGGGATTTAGAACAGCACAGGGATTCAGGAATAGAAATAAATATAAATAAAGCAGGGAAGAAGAGAATAGCAATTTTTAGTTCATTTTCTGTAAGCTTTCAGCACTATTTGGCCTCTCACTGAAGAGAACAAAGAAACACAGTCAGGAGATAATCTTGAAATAATTAATTGCTACAAACAGAAATTATCCATTTTTATTTTCCTGCTGTTGCAAAAATTACATCCTTTTAGAAGCCACTAGTCTTCAATGATTTGAAGTACTAAAATCTGTAGTGATCTAATAAATAAATGAATAAGATGTTCCTGGGGTTCTATGCATACTTAATATGCATTGCAATTTGAGAGTTGCATTTTAGTCACTCACAAAGATGTGGGCATCATTAACTAGACCAGCGTTTATTTTTCATCCCAAGTTGTCCTCGAGAAGGTGTTGATGAGTGGCCCGCATGGATGTCTACATGTATACTTCAGTAGTGTGAAACAGGGAACTTGTGTTTTGATCCAATGACAGTAAAGGAATGGTGGTGCACTTCCAAGTCAGGGTGGTGTGTGACTGGGAGGGGATCTTGCAGGTGGTGGTGTTCCCACGCACAAGTTGCCCTTGTTGTTGTCAGCCAGTGGTATTCACTGAAAAAAAGGCAGTTGCGAAGACAGAACTTCGAAAGTCTAGCTGGAAAGGGTGATTTTTAGATTCCTCAGCGGGGGAGGGACTATGGATCTCAGCTCAGTCTGCAAACTCTGTTTTTTTTCACCCAAGAAAGGGGGAATTAAAGTGGGAAGCAGAAGCCACTGAGGTCCTACTACAAATTGCAAGCTGCTATTTCTACTTTTGGATTTTTTTGCAGCTAGATCTCTATGAGGGGCATGTCGGGACTTGCAGTTCAGCTTGGAACCATCTTGCAGTTTTTTCATTCAGTCAGGTGTGAATTGGTTTAAGGTGGGAGGGATGGGGGCAGCCCAGGGAAGAACTCCTGTGTCTCAGTTTTCATGACAGTCAGATCAATCTGGGGACACCGTGCTGTCTCTTTTTTCACACAACCAAGGCTGAATTAAAGTGAGGGAGAAGAGTTGCAACTTGTTTCTGTTCGCCCAGTTAAGGGTGAAGGAAGGTGAAAAGCAATCCATGTAAGAACTCTGGTACATCAAACAGTGAGAGGGAAGGCCATTCGGTCCATCGAGTCTGCACTGACCACAATCCCACCCAGGCCCTACTCCGTAACCCCACTTATTGACCCTAGCAGGTCCCCCTGACATTAAGGGTCAATTTAGCATGGCCAATTAACTTAACCCGCACACCTATGGACTGTGGGAGAGTGTCGGAGCACCCGGAGGAAGCCCGCGCAGACTCGGGGGGAGCGTGCAAACTCCACACGGACATTGAGCCCGGGCTGGAATCGAAGCCAGGTCCCTGGCACTGTGGGGCAGCAGTATTAATCACTATACCACCGTGTTGCTCCAATTTGGTGCATGTAAAATGTTTCTGATCTGATTCATGTGGCCACGGTTTGTGAGTGGGCCTGATTTCAATCTAGCGGCCCACTGAACTAATGAAGGCCGCTGATGTGGCTCACACGCCAACCTAAAATTGCCCATCGCTGCTTTATTGTTTTGTTTGTAGTGAAACCAGGCACCGAGAGCGAAATCCCACATGCAGCAATGCTGGGAGTGGCCGATTACTGTGGTTAGATGATAAATGTTCACCTGATCATCTCCCCCGATCACCTTTCTTGAAGAGCAGATCTCGTAGAAGTTGATAAAGAAAGGAAGGATAGACTATGAAGCTAAACTAGCGCTAAATATTAAAAAGGACAGTAAGAGTTTTTACAAATATATAAAGAAGAGGAGGCTGGCTAGAGTGAATGTTGGCCCCTTAGAGGATGAGAGGGGGGATTTAGTGGTGGGAGATGAGGAAATAGCAGAGGCCTTAAATAAGTTTTTTGCCTCGGTCTTCACGGAGGAGGGCGCGAATAGTTTGCCGGATATTAAAGATAGAAGGATGGTAGGAGTTGAGGGCCTGAATGCGATTACTGTCACTAGAGAGGTAGTGCTCGATAGACTAGCAGGACTGATGGTGGACAAGTCCCCAGGACCGGATGGAATGCATCCCAGGGACCTGAAGGAAATGGCGGAGGTGATAGTAGACGCCTTAGTGATTATTTTCCAAAATTCGCTGGATTCCGGGGAGGTGCCGGAAGATTGGAAAACGGCTAATGTTACGCCGCTTTTAAAAAAGGTAGCAGGCAAAAGGCAGGGAATTATAGGCTGGTTAGTTTAACATCTGTTGTCGGAAAAATGCTGGAATCCGTCATCAAAGAAGAAATAGCGAGGCACCTAGAGAAGGATTGTTTGATAGAGCAGGCGCAGCACGGATTCGTTAAGGGGAAGTCGTGTTTGACAAATTTATTGGAATTCTATGAGGATGTGTCTAGTGTGGTGGACAGAGGGGAACGGGTGGATATGGTGTTTCTCGATTTTCAGAAGGCGTTTGATAAGGTGCCACACAAAAGGTTGCTTCAGAAGGTTAGGGGGCTTGGAGTTGGGGGTAAGGTGTTAGCGTGGATTGAGGATTGGCTGTCTAAGAGGAGGCAGAGACTTGGTATCAATGGGTGCTATTCTGATTGGCAGTTGGTAACTAGTGGATTGCCGTAGGGATCAGTGCTGGGGCCTCAGCTATTTACCATTTATATAGATGATCTGGAGGAGGGGGCTGAGTGTAGAGTGTCAAAATTTGCTGATGACACAAAGATGAGTGGAAAAGCAAATTGTGCGGAGGGTGTGGAAAGTCTGCAGAGGGATCTGGATAGGCTAAACGAGTGGGCGAGGACCTGGCAGATGGAGTACAATGTTAGCAAGTGTGAGATTATCCACTTTGGCAGGAATAATAGTAGGAGGGATTACTATTTAAAGGGCAAAAAGCTGCAGTATGCTACAGTGCAGAAGGACCTGCGGGTCCTTGTGCATGAGTCGCAAAAACCCAGTCTGCAGGTGCAGCAGGTGGTCAGGAAGGCGAATGGGATGCTGGCCTTCATAGCAAGGGGGATTGAATATAAAAGCAGGGAGGTCTTGCTGCAACTGTACAGGGCACTGGTGAGGCCGCAGCTGGAGTACAGTGTGCAGTTTTGGTCGCTGCACTTGCGCAAGGATATTTTGGCCTTGGAGGGAGTGCAGAGGAGGTTCACTGGGCTGATACCGGAGATGAGAGGGTTGGACTATGAAGAGAGGCTGAATAGACTGGGTCTGTACTCGTTGGAATTTATAAGAATGAGGGGGGATCTTATAGAGACGTATAAGATAATGAAGGGGATGGATAGGGTAGAGGTAGAGAGATTTTTCCTGCTCAGAAAGGACAGCAGGACTAGAGGGCACAGCCTCAAGATAAGGGGGGGTGCAGTTTAGATCAGAGTTGAAGAGGAACTTCTTCACTCAAAGGGAGGTGAATCTCTGGAATTCTCTGCCCGTTGAAGTGGTGGAGGCTACCTCGCTAAATATATTTAAGATGCGGGTAGATAGGTTTTTGGTAGGCAAGGGGATTAAGGGTTATGGGGAGAAAGCGGGAAAGTGGAACTGAGCCACTTCAGATCAGCCATGATCTTATTGAATAGCGGGGCAGGTTCGAAGGGCTAGATGGCCTACTCGTACTCCTACTTCTTATGTTCTGAGACAGCTTGATACGGGGACCAGGAAATAGTGCTCCAGGCTGGAGGAAATGGGTAAGCCCACAGGCACTAGCAAAATGGGAGGAGGTAAACCAAAATCTAAGAGTGGGGCCACAGGGATAAGGGGTGAGAAGGGGAGGGGGTGAGAAGGGGAGGGGGTGAGAAGGGGAGGGGGTGAGAAGGGGAGGGGGTGAGAAGGGGAGGGGGTGAGAAGGGGAGGGGGTGAGAAGGGGAGGGGGTGAGAAGGGGAGGGGGTGAGAAGGGGAGGGGGTGAGAAGGGGAGGGGGTGAGAAGGGGAGGGGGTGAGAAGGGGAGGGGGTGAGAAGGGGAGGGGGTGAGAAGGGGAGGGGGTGAGAAGGGGAGGGGGTGAGAAGGGGAGGGGGTGAGAAGGGGAGGGGGTGAGAAGGGGAGGGGGTGAGAAGGGGAGGGGGTGAGAAGGGGAGGGGGTGAGAAGGGGAGGGGGTGAGAAGGGGAGGGGGTGAGAAGGGGAGGGGGTGAGAAGGGGAGGGGGTGAGAAGGGGAGGGGGGATGTCCTAACCATGCTCTCCTGGAGGAATCCCTGAACAGAGCATGCTGAGCGAAAGGACAGGGGAAGCTATTATGGAGGCCATGCAAAGATTGGACAGTAAATTGGACTGGTGGGCCACTGAGTTGCAGCGTTGGAAATTCAGCTGAAGTATTCAGGGCTTATTTTTTGAAAAACAATAGGGCCTATGTTTGAGGGAAGTAATTTCACGCTTTGCCTGTGAGACAATGTGATTTCCACTCAAAATGCTTTAGCTTCCCCATTCATACGTTCAACGGGCAGCACAAACAATGGATTATAAATCAGTACCTTAACAAAACCAATAACTAATGTAAACAAATCTGAAAATAGCACCGTTCGAGGAAATGGCTAGGCATTGTTCTACTCACTGGGCAGAAAGCCTGCTTTGATGCATATCACGCTGGAGTATTCAGATTTGTAAACCCTTGAGCTGTATAACTTGAGTTTGCACAATACTGTCCAGTGGCAGCTTTAATCTTTCACTCACTGACCAAACGTTTCAAATGACACAGTCATTTGGATAACACTTCCATCTGGATCTCGAACAGCAGAGAGAAAGGCCAAAGAAAACTAACAACAAGCTCTCTGTACCAATAACTGATTTCTTACTCAGCAGCGTCCACTGTAAAATCCCACACAGAAAAACACATGGAATAAAATACAATTGCACCAATAGGGAAAAGGGAGTCTTTGATTTTCTTCCTTTTCAGCTATTAAATTATCACCAACTGCTTATTTTCTCCATCTTTTTTCCCATCTTGGTCTTTCAGACAGAAATTTGATATTGAACCAACAACTAACAAGAAAAATAGTAGCAGGCTAGGATTTAGGATTCTTATGAAGGGAAGGGGGCCCACAGCTACTGTTTCTTGGTAATGGCTGCTAACATTAAAAAAAAACCCAGTAATTGTTTAAGAAAGCACACACAGATAGAAATGTCATTGCAAGGTGAATAGTTCAATGTCCTAAACGATGGGTGTTGTTTGAGAGTCCAACTGGATTTGCTCGGTTCATTGACTCCATAATTTAAAAAATTGCCCCTGCAACCAACAAGCTGCTGCACAAGACCATACTAGAAACTGAATGAGACCTGCAGTAACTTATTCTGTCACAGCCTTCCATTCTCTAATGATCTGTTGCATATATAGACATGCAGTATTTCTCTGAAAAGCAACCACCAGATGTAACTCATTAAGTACAATTTAAAATAGTGATACTGCTAAAGTATTTAATTGATAATTTAATATTTTCCAACGCATGAGTTATTTTCAGGAAACCCATGGCAAAGCTTTTAATCTCTGACAACATACATCCATTTTGAAGATTTCTGTTTTTAAGTTGGACAGGATCTCTGTATGGGATGAGTGCTCCTTTAGTGGTAGATTTTGTCAGTGTAGACTCAATGGGCCAAAAGGCCTTTTCTGCACTGTATGACTCCATCAACAATCAGTTCTCACTTGGTTTTCATTTATATAGCACCTTGCACATACATTTGAGCTCCTTCAAAATGCTGCTACCTCAACCTAACTTCCATCCCTGTGCTTACTAACTCCTAGTTCTGCGATGCCACAATTTTAAAATACTCTCACTTACAAATTCCTTCTCGCTTCATCTCTCCTGAACTCTGCAGGCTCCTCTGGCTCTACAAGTATTTTGAGGACTCTGTTCCTCTGATTTCCGTCTCTTGCACATCCCAATTTCAACCAGGGGGAGGCAGTGGCTTTGTGATAATATTACTGGACTAATAGCCCAAATGCTCAGGACCACATGCTCAGGCTAATAGTCTGGGGACTTGAGTTCAAATCCCATCACAGATTCAATGAATTCTCGTTTGCTGAGTATGCATTGAATAGCAGATGAAGCAACATGGGAACAGAAATGCAGAAAAACCAACCTGTGCATGACTGAAGAAGCTTTTTCTTTTCAAAAAACAAAATGAGAAGCCAAATTACAGCAGTGAGAAAGCTTGTAGAGTATAATTAATATTCTCTTGGAAAGACATGGATTAAAGGATAGCCAGCACAGATTTGTAAAAGGCAAACTGTGCATGACAAATTTAATAGAGTTCATTGAGGAAATAATAATCAAAATACAGGGGATGTTCTGCACTTGTTTTCAAAAATCATTTGATAAGGCATGATATCAAACGTATGATAAAATATTTATTAGTATTAAGCAGAACGTGGCCATATGGAATGGAACATGACTATAGGTCAAAAATATTTGGATTAAGGTATGCATTCTGGACCAGGTTGCAGTGATCGGTGCGGTCCCTAATCAGACAGGTTTAGGACTGCTGTTTTAAATGTGATTACCTATGAAAAGACTGTAAGTAACATCAGGAGAACACAGACAGTTTTACAGAATGCACAATAGCAGCAATGTACACCATCTGCAACTCACCGAGGCTCTTTTCCACACAATCCTGTGGCGGGCAACTCACCACCTCATTCCTCAAAGCCGTCCACAATCTACGAGGCACAATTCAGGATGTGATGGAATACTGTCCCCTTGCCTGGATGATTGCAACTCCAACAACACTGAAGATGTTTGGCATCCTCCACGACAAAGCAAACTGTTTGACTCGCACCCCATCCACAAATATTCACTCCCTCCACAACCAGCGCACAGTAGCAGCAGTGCGTGCCATCTAGAAGTTGCATTGCAGGATTGCACTATTCTTTGGACAGCACCTTCCAAACACATGACCTCTACCACCGAGAAAGACATGGGCAGCAGACATATGGGAACATCACCACCTGTAAGTTCCCCTCAAACCACATTGTGACTTGGAACTATGCCCTTTCTTCAGTGTTGCTGGGTTAAAATCTCATAATCAAGGACCCCACATACCCCAGATATACTTTCTTCCACCTTCTCCCATCAGGAAAAAGATATCAAAGTCTGAGAGCACGCACCAACCGACTCAAGAACAGCTTCTTCCCTCCTACTATCAGAATGGACCTACCATATATTAAGCTGATCAACTTTTACACCCTCACTATGAGTGTAACACTATATTCTGCACCTCTCCTTTCCTTCTCAACTACATACTCAATGAATGGTATGCTTTGTTTGTATAACGCACAAGCAACAATACTTTTCACTATATGCAATACATGTGACAATAATAAATCAAATCAAACACCTCATGGGCAGCAGTAGTTCATAAAGGAAGCTCCCCGCTACATTCTCAAGGATAACAAATGCTGGCCCCAGCAACAATATCCACACCCTATGAAGGAAAAAACTTAAAAATGGTAACATCAGAATGGAACTGCAACATTGAAAACGTAAGCTAACACATGTTGGTTGAAAGATTAATGAAATGAAATAATACGTGCCAAATATTAAAACACTAAAAGCACTAAAATAAAGCACAGAAAATCTTAAGGACCCAGATGGAAAAAAAAATTAGAAGTGGGAAGTCAAGTTGGTAGAACTGCAAAAAGAAATGCATATAGTTTTCAGAAATAAATATATAGAGTTTATAAGCAAAGAGTTAATGCTAAACTTGCACGTAATAAAAATATCTAATACAAGGAGAATGTATCAAAGATTACAGAAATCTGGGAAAAGAGTTAACAAGATTACGACAGACAAGATGGCTCAAAAGAGCTGGAACAGATTCAATAGGCTGAATGGTCTCCTTTTGCGCTGCATTGTTCTATTAATGCTGTCTTTATAATCCTATGAATAAGGTGATTCCAAGGTCGTGTGTCTTCAGTTCTGAAGAGGACTAGCAGAACTGTGGCAATTTTTGCCCTCAGAAAAGGTCGAGTGGGATGTCACAAGAGAGTTGTTCAAAATTCACGGGTTCTGCTTTATTAATTTGAATGATTTTATCTCTGGATAACGTACTGCCGCAGGCAAATTTGGAGTACTACATGGCATGTAGGGTATCTTCATGGCATAATGAAGAGGGTGCTCAAAAAACCAAGGTTCATTCTAGAGCTCTAAGGTACAAAGAAAGGCTAACAGAATTCAATTTTTCCTTCAACCCCATTTGAAGAAAATTCTTCTCCCTTTGCAATACCAAATATAAATTGCACAAAACCAAAACATGACAGCGCTACCAGGATGAGTTTATCATCTATTGCACAGCCACAACAAGACAACTTTGAAAGAGAAACATGTCCAGTTGTAGAACAGATTTAAGATGACTGCTCACTTCACGATAATAGTTTGTATTAAGGACTTGAGAGAAAACTGAAGAAGAAAAAATAATCCATATGAAGGTTGAATGTGGGTTAAACGCAATTTAACAATGATATTAACTTGGCTGTGAGCTGGCAAAATTCATTACATTTTCTATTTTCAGCCTTACTGTCTGATAAGAATTGATAGGATAATACCTAATCCTCTGGGCATCTACGGTTGTTCGAGCTGCCAAGGCAAATATTAGGACATACATTTGTCCCTTCTTAAGATTCAATATTAATCCATAATTGAACAGATGATGCGAAGGTTAAAAAAAACTGTGCTAGGCTACTTTTCTTTGATATGCCAAGCTTGGAAAATCTCAGTCAATTCCTCCATTAGTAGGAGAAGCTCCTTAGAGAGAAAATCTGGACAATTTATTGTAATCAGCCAAGGTTAATATCTGCATCACGATTTCTTGAACAGAATTGTGAACATTCGCTTCATTTTAACTCCATTCTGTTGGAGAAGTTGTTATATAACGAGGCATGTCACAGATCACTTTAATTTACCTTCATCTGCTCCACTATCTTGCATTTAAAATAAGATTTTGAGTACTCTTTGCACTGCCCAAGATTTCATTCCACAATATGCTGAGCTAGATCTCAAGACAGTGATTGAAAGATAGGAAAGGAAAGCTTGCATTTATATTGTGCCTTTTATGACCCTGGGATCTCTCAAAGCTCTTTATAACCAGGTGAAGTAGTTTGAAACTGTAATCACTGTTGTAAAACATGCCACACAGCAGCCAATTTACACACAGCAGGTTCTCACAAATGGTAATGTAATAATTGTCAGATATTCTGAAATTGGGGGTTAAATCTTGGGCAGGACACCCAATGTAGCTGCTTATCTTCAAAGTAGCACAATGGGATCTTTTATGTCCAGGACAGACAGTGCCTCTGTTTAATATTGCATCTAAAATATGGTACTTCCGTCAGCGCAGCACTCCCTCAGTTAAATACACCCCAAGAGTCAGGAGAGATTTGGTGCTGCAATCTGTGGGGTAGGGTTTGAACCCACAACCTCTGACTCAGAGCCAGAACAATATCACAGAGTTATGGATGACATACTGTTACAATCATTATTAAGGCATGCCAATTGGCTTCAGGTAAACTGTGTTTAGCAGCAAGAATAAAGGATCCCTGGGTTTTTGTTTCTCAACAAGCAGCATCAACTGGAAAGTGTGCTTGTGAACATCAGGTGAAGCTGTGACAATATCCAACATCCCTTTTGACTCTCGTATTAAAAACAGTCATTTGGGTGAGATGGCAGAGGGTAATTGAGACAACTACTTTGATTTGATTTATTATCACATGTGTTAGTATACAGTGAAAAACATTGTTTCTTGCATGCTATACAGACAAAACATACCGTTCATAGAGATGGAATCAAGAGCGTGCAGACAAGTGTCACAGCCATAGCTAGAGTGTAGGAAAAGATCAACTTAATGCACTTCACTAAGTGTCCACACACTCTGAGGAAAGGAGAGAGGGATGGGGGGGGAGTGGGATGCTCTGCTTTGCTTTTTAAAGTTGAACCCACAAATGCTGTAATAATGAGTCCTGCTAACTGCGCGACACGACCCTAACAAAAGTAACCGACGAGTCCACGATCAGCTTCAGTGCAATCTATCATATAACCTCTGGTCCACTTTTCTGCCGACAGGTTTTTCTTACTCCTCTCCTCAAAATTTCACTCAATCAATGCAATGCTTGAACCTTAAGTGCATTGCAGTGCATCAGGTGATGGAGAGTGACTGTCGCACAAAAAAAAAATCAGTAAGTGGTTTGAAAATCAATTGTTACCAGCATGTTTGACCAGAAGGATTTATGACTAATCGTTACTTTAATTTTATAAACCCCTCAGTTGTACAAACTGATTAAATTTATCATATTGTTTTGATTACTCACGCACTACATTTGCTGCAATGGATGATCTGTCTTCGATTAGATAGCTTTTGTCTTTCAAAATTATTACCTCAACAACTTTAAGCAAACCTTTCTTCCTTTATTCTCAGGAAATACTTTCCTATAGCATAATGTAATAACAGGAAACATCCATAACACTTAGTGTACTTCACATCACCATCACTACAACAACAACAACAGGCATTTAAAAGACACCATTAATGCAGAAAAATATCCCTTAGTTACAAAGGAAGGGTTATGATAAGGAAGGGATTAGAAAGCTTGCTAAAAGAGCTGGGTTTTAAGATCTCAAAGAAAGAGGGGAGGAATTATGATAGGAATTTGAGAGCTGAAGGCTCAGCTATTGATGTTAAGACAGCACCAGTGACCCAGGTACAATTCCGGCCTCAGGTCACTGTCAGTGTGGAATTTGCACATTCTCCCTGTGTCTGCGTGGATTTCCTCCAGGTTTTCAGTCCCCGTCCCTCACCAAGCACCACCACCACCCTCCAAAGTTGTGCAGGTTCTGTGGATTGGCCATGGTAAATTGCCCCTTAGTATCCCAAGATGTATAGCTTAGATGGATTAGCCATGAGAAATGTGTGGGGTTACAGCATAGGGCAGGGGTTAGAGCGTGGGTAGGATGCTCTGTCAGAGAGTCGGTGCAGACTTGATAGGCTGAATGGCCTGTTCTGTAGGGGTTCTATGATTCTATAAGAAAACAGGAAGTCAGGTTAAAATGGAACAAATAATTCAAGCACAGAAAAATAAAGGAGAATATAAAAGTAAGAAGCTATGAGGCCATGTAAGAATTTAAACACCAGGACAAAATGAACAATTTGATGAATGATGCAAGTCAAGCGAGGACATGGGCAATGGGTCATCGGGATATGTTGTATAGAACATTGGCAAAATGGTTTCAAGATGGCTACAGGACATTCTTTTCTCCAATTTATCCCTTTTAGTTTAGAATAGAAGTGCCTTGAAATACATCTCTGCAGCAAAGACGTGCTTGTTCACAGGCTTCCATCAATGTCACCTTTCATTAGCCGGAGGCCAGATCAAAAAATTGTATCCTGTCAGTGATTCAAATGTTTGCAGGGAGATCTCCATAAATGGGAGCCGTTAGCTTGCCTTGGAGTTAACATTTTTGCCTGCCAGCTTTAGTATCATTTCTAAAGCTCAATTTGAATTCACAGAGTGCAATGTGATACATTCCATCCTTCAGGCATTTCTGCTCTCTCAATACTTGTTGAACAGATGAGGTGATCATGGTGCCCTCAGCACCTAGATGGACCCCAAAAATATATAAATTATAATGGCCCTATTATCCAAGTAGTCAATTTAGGCAAAGAGCACATTGTCCACCAAGATTGTCTGCGCTGCCATTTGGACAGGAGGCCTCAATAATATCAAAACAATCCTCAATGCTCAGTTTCTCTTATTCCTTCAGTTTTTGTTAAATGATTTTGAAATCACGTGGCGTGATTAAAATTGGTTAAAAGCTGGTATCTATGGTAATGTTTCCCTGGAGGAAGCTGACTTGGTTCACCCACTCTGCATTTCATAACACTTTTTGCTATATTTGTACTCCTTGTAGGCTGCAGCCTGTTGTTTGAAGAGGGAGAAAACATATCACAGAGAAACCAAGGATTGGACAATGCAGCACCTTGTGAAAAGAAGACTGCATCACTGATAGGGTGACAGATGGGAATCAGTAAGGGAACGATTCTTCGAACCATCTGGATAAATTTCCTATGCTCCACACAAGCTTCCTCTGACGCAGTCAGGGTATCCCTGCAATCCCTTTATCCAACACATACCTATCCAGCAAACCCCATGGTGGCACAGTGGTTAGCACCGCTGCCTCAAGCGCCAGGGACCCGTGTTTGATTCCTGGCTTGAGTCACTGTCTGTGCAGAGATTGCACGTTCTCCCCGTCTCCGCATGAGTTTCCTCCAGGTGCTCTGGTTTCCTCTACGTGTGGCTAGGTGCATTGGCCATACTAAATTCTCCTTGTGCGTAACCCAAAGGCACTGGAGTGTGGCGACTAGGGGATTTTCACAGTAAATTCATTGAAATGTTTATGTAAGCCTACTTTTGACACTAATAAATAAATTTTAAATTATAACTTTGAACTTTAAACTTTATTCAACTATGTGACGTCACATAACAGTTTTCTCTTCAATGCTTGTGGCAAACAAAATTGAACAATCTTCCCAGAGTACTGAGATGTTTCTACATGGTGAAGGGCAAGCGCCTGTGGCCTGCATTCGGAAGTCATGACAGCAATGCAGTCAGAATTGTACAGGAGCAATGCCTGTTATAGCCTCAGTTCCCAGGTACAGAATATGGAGGATACAAATCAGCCATCTTTCCATCAGTGCTTATTGAATGAATTTGTGTGAGGCAGTGATAATCATTTTGGAAATTGCACAAGCTATGATTTTAATGCAAAGTTACTTCTGCAAAGTCCTTTTTGAGTTTTTTTTAAATATAGAGGTTACATGTATTTATTCCTACCTGAACAATAAATAATTGACTATGCAGCTTGTGTAACTTTTAACTTGGTTGAATTTCCATTCTTTGCTTCTGCTTTCTGTTTGGTGAAAAGGATCAAGGATAATGTAGTAAAAAAGGAAAAGGAATCTATATGCCAGAGGCAAGTTGTTGATAATTAGGTGGCTCCAATGCGAGTGCATTATGACAGGCACCCAGGAATAATAAAATAGCAGGAGGTACCAAAACAACCCTGAAACTGAAATCTTTAGGGAAGCTAATATAGAATATTAATTTTGTTTATAATTTCAAACTATAATCTTGGGTTCCTTTTCTCTGCATGTTTCAGTCTCCTATTTTTGCTTGCAGTCAGCAGCACACCTGCTCCAGGCATATCTTTTAAAAATGAGGTGTCAACCAGGTCAAGCTACAACACAGGACTACTTGCATGCTAAAGAGCAGAAGCAGGATGTGATAGACAGAGCTAAGCAATCCCGCAACCAACGGATCGGATCATGGCTCTGCAGTTCCGCCACATTGAGTCGTTTAATTGCCCACACTCATTCACAACTAACAGAGCTGGTCTGTTGCACAAACATTCCCTCTTCCATGATGGTGGAGCCCCCAACAGCTGAGAACAAACAACAAAGCTGAATAGATGTCAACCATCTTCAGCCGTGCTCAATGGATGATCCAATTCAGCCTCCTCCAGGGAAACATCACCATAGATGCCAGCTTTCAACCAATTCTAATCACTCCACATGATTTCAAAAATCAGCTCTACACACTGGATACTGCAAAGGCTATTACCCCCAACAATATCCTGCTGTAGTAGTGAAGAGTTTTGCTCCAAAATGAGCCACACCATGAGCTAAGCTACTCCAGTAGAGCTGAGACACTTGGAGTCACCTGAAAGAGCGCCAAGTTGCAAAGCAATGTCCTATCTGCAAAAAGCACGGAAAATCCATTCTGGCCAATAACTGCCGCATCAATCTACACTCAAACAGCGTAGTGCTGGAAGGTTTAATCAACAGTGTTATCAAGTTTGAGTTCTGCCAGGACCACACGACTCTGGATCACTTTACAACTGCGGTCCAAACATGACCAAAAAGGGCTGAATTCCAGAAGTAAATGTGACCGCTCTTGACATCAAGACAATACTTAAGATTGAATGCAGCATGAAGGGGGAAAACCGTCCACTGATTTGTATATCATTCAAAACAAGGAGATTGTGGTTGTTGGAAGCCATTGGATGCCAATCATTTCAGGTTAAGGATCACAGCAGGAGTTCCTCAAGGCAGTTTCCAAGGCACAATTATTGTCAGTTGCTTCATCGACGACCTTCCCTCTACCACAGGGTCAGAAGTGAGGATGTTTTGTGATATTCCTCAATGGTCAGTTCAATTCTCAGCATTGCGGATAAAGAAGCAGTCTGTGCTGTTTGCAAGAAGATCTGAACAACACTCAGACTTAGGAATGGTGTCAAGTAACAATCACACCACACAAGAGGCAGACAGTTGCCAACTCCAATGAGAGAGTCCAACCACCTCCTGACACACTCAATGGCATAACCAAGGCTAAACCCCGGAATATCAACATCCTGGCAGTTAGCATTGATCATAAACTTAGCTAAGGATTTTGGATTCAAGGGCAAGTCAAAAGCTGGCTCTTCTGTGGCAAGTAGCTCACTTCCCGACTCTCCAAAGACTGTTGACCACCTACAAAGCACAAATCCAGAGTACAATGCATACGAACATACATGCAAACACATAAATTAGGCCAACTGGCCCCGCAAGCCTACTGTGCCATTCAATAATTTCACAACTAATCTAACTGTGCGTGGCCTCAACTCCACACTCCCATCTACCCGCAGTATCCTTCGATTCCTTAATTTGATGACCTGCTTCCATTGCTTTCTGTGGAAGAGGATTCCAGAGAATCATGACCCTCAGAAAATGGATTTCTCCTCATCTCGGTCTTAAACAAGAGATCCCTTATTTTTAAACTGGTGTTCTCATAGTTCTAGTCTCTCCCACCAAGGGAGGTATCCTTTCAGCATCCATCCTGTGACGTCCCCTCAAAAAATGTACTTTTTCAAGGCATGAACCAGAACTGATCTTCATAGATTTACACTTATCTCAGAATCCCATATTTTGAAGTTATGTGGTAGGGGTTTAAATCCTCAATACTTCTTTTAACTTGAACCCTTTCCTTTAAACATTGGTACCAAAATGTTTTTCCATTCATGTCCTTGGTATTTTCTCTCTCTTTTATAACACCATTGAATGGATTGTTTAGGCTCTGAACCCCAAAGGTCACTAAAACAGTTCCATTTTGCCATTGGTATCACATCCATTCTTTCTTTTCCACTGTTGTTCTGATTTCTTTCAATTAATTCTCTTCTTCGTTCCCTGATTTGCAGTAACAGTTTCTGTTTCGGTTCTGAAATTTACTACATTCATCACAACAAACATCCATGATATGAACCTTTCCCTTCTTCTGCACAGGGCATCATGAGCTGGAAGTGAGATACTAACAAGCTCCAAATTTTCAGCACAGCATTAGAAGTTTTTCTTTCATTCATTCATTCAAAGGATGTGGTCTTCACTGTCTAGGCCAGCACTTATTGCCCATTCCCAATTGCCCTCAAAAAGGCAGTAGTGAACTGCCTTCTTGAATCAGTGCAGTCCCTGAGGTAGACCCACAGTACGTTCAAGGAAGGAGGGGTTCCAGGATTTTGACAGTGAAGGAACAGTGATATACTTCCAAGTCAGGATGGTGGGTGGTTTGGAAAGGAACTCCCAGCTGTGGTATTCCCATACGTCTGCTGCTCTTGTTCTTCAAGATGGGAGTGATTGTGGGTTTGGAAGGTGTCATCTGTCACCTGGGCAGCCTTGGTGAGTTGCTGCAGTTTATCTTGTAGATGGTACACACAGCTGCTAAGTGCAATGATGGTAGAGGGAGTGAATGTTTATGGATGAGGTTCCAATCAATTGGGCTGCATTGTCCTGGATGGTGTTGTTGGAGCTGCTTTCACCACAACAACAAGGGACTATTCAATCATCAAACTCTTAACTTGTGCCTTCTGGATAGTGAAGAGGCTTTGGGGAGTGAAGAGGCTTATAGAACATAGAACATAGAACATAGAACATTACAGCGCAGAACAGGCCCTTCAGCCCACGATGTTGCGCCGACCAGTTAAAAAAAACAATGACCCACTAATCTAAACCAATCCCTTTTCGTCCATAAACCTATCCACGGATCTCTTAAACGCCCCCAAACTAGGTGCATTTACAACCGCAGCAGGCAGGGCATTCCAATCCCTCACCACCCTCTGGGTAAAGAACCTACCCCTGACATCCGTCCTATAACTACCCCCCCTTTATTTAAAGCCATGCCCCCTCGTGCTAGCTTTCTCCATCCGAGGAAAAAGGCTATCACTATCCACCCTATCTAAACCTCTAATCATCTTATATGTTTCAATAAGATCCCCTCTTAGCCGCCTTCTTTCTAGCGAAAACAACCCCAAATCCCTCAGTCTCTCCTCATAGGACCTCCCCTCCATACCAGGCAACATCCTGGTAAACCTCTTCTGCACCCTCTCCAAAGCCTCCACATCCTTCCTGTAATGTGGGGACCAGAACTGCACACAGTACTCCAAGTGCGGCCGCACCAGAGTTGTGTACAGTTGCAACATGACGCTGCGACTCCTAAATTCAATCCCCCTACCAACAAATGCCAAGACACCGTATGCCTTCTTAACAATCTTATCTACTTGATTCCCAACTTTCAGGGATCTATGTACACATACACCTAGATCCCTCTGTTCATCCACACTATTCAAAGTCCTCCCGTTAGCCCCATACTCAACACATCTGTTATTCCTACCAAAGTGAATCACCTCACACTTCTCCGCATTAAACTCCATCCGCCACCTCTCGGCCCAGCTCTGCAACCTGTCTAAGTCTCCCTGCAAACTATGACACCCTTCCTCACAATCAACCACACCTCCGACTTTGGTGTCATCAGCAAATTTACTAATCCACCCAGCTATACCCTCATCCAGATCATTAATAAAAATTACAAACAGCAGTGGCCCCAAAACAGATCCCTGAGGCACACCACTCGTAACCAAACTCCATGACGAATATTTACCATCAACCACCACCCTCTGTCTCCTATCTGCTAGCCAATTCCTGATCCAATTTCCTAGACTACCCTCAATCCCATACACTTTGGGGAGTGAAGAGGCTTTGGGGAGTGAAGAGGCAAGTTATTCACCACAGGATTCCTAATCTCTAACCTGCTGTTATAGCCACAGTGCTTACATAAAAGTTAAAATTTATTTATTAGTCACAAGTAGGCTTAAATTAACACTGCAACGAAGTTACTGTGAAAAGCCCCTAGTCACCACATTTCAGCACCTGTTCGGGCACACTGACGGAGAATTTAGCATGGCCAATGCACCTAAACTCAGAAAGGATAATAGGACTAGGGGGCACAGCCTCAAGATAAAGGGGGGACGGTTTAGAACGGAGTTGAGGAGGAACTTTGTCACTCAAAGAGTGGTGAATCTCTGGAATTCTCTGCCCGTTGAAGTGGTGGAGGCTACCTTGCTAAATATTTTTAAGACGCGGGTTGATGGGTTTTTGATAAGAGAGGGGATTAAGGGTTATGGGGAGAGGGCGGGAATGTGGAACTGAGCCACGACAGATCAGCCATGATCTTACTGAATGGCGGAGCAGGCTCGAAGGGCTAGATGGCCTACTCCTGCTCCTATTTCTTATGTTCTTATGTAAACATTTCTGGTTAATAATAACCCACAAGATGTTCATAGTGGGGGATTCGGCAATGGTAATGCCATTGAACGTCAAGGGGCGATGGTTAGATCCTCTCTTGTTGGAGATGGTCAGGGCCTGGCACTTGTGTGGCATATATGTTACTTGCCACTCATTAGCCCAAGCTTTGACATTGTCCAAGACCTGTTGCATTTGGGCATGCACTGCTTCACTACCCGAGTGGTCATGAATGGTGCTGAATATTGTCGAATCATCAGCTTACATCCCCACTTCAGACCTTTTGATAGGGGGAAGATCGTTGATGAAACAGCTGATGGTGGTTAGGTCTTAGACACTCAGAACTCCTGCAGTGATATCTAGGAGACGATTGACCTCCAAATACAACAACCATCTCCATTTGTGCTAGGTATAATTTCAACCAAAGACTTTTTCCCTCAACTCCCACGGACGCCAGTTTTGCTAGGGCTCTTTAATGCCACACCCAAACGTGGCCTTGATGCCATAGGTAGTCACTCTGGCGTTCAGCTTTTTTTTTAAGCGCATTGGGCCGGGAAAATTATGCGTGGGTCAATTTACAGGATTTGCGCATGTGTTCCTGATGCACACACATCTCTGAGCACTGGATGCCCAGCGTGGTCGGGACCACGCTGGAAGCCAATGGGACCAGCAGGTATGTCATTTTAATCTGATTTAAATATTATTATTGGGCTCAGGACTGAAGTCTCCAAGTCCAATTGCATTTCCCACCCCATCAGAGCAATTTCACTTTGGTGGGATTTAGACCAGCTCCCCATTTTCGGGGAATGAGCTGGAGACCCCATTGGAGCGAAGAGGGGGGCAATTTGGGACCCAGGGGATCTTGAGCATGGGCACTCTGGCAATGCCAGTCTGTGCCCCCAGCACTGCCCAAAAGGCATCAGGCCATTCCAAGGGGGCAGGGCCTAGGAGGCAATCAGTGGGTCTGAGGGGATTCCACTGCCACTCTCCATTAAGATTGATCAGGACTGCAGGAAGGCCAACAATTGGATTGGGGTAGGGATGGGAGGGGTGGTCTGCTTCTTGGGGGGGTGGGGCTGGAGATCAGGATGTGGTCGGGGCTGTCCCAGGAGTGATCATGGGGGCCGCGATCAGGTCATGGGGGCTTTGAGGGGGCAGCAGAGAGTCCAGAACTGACCGTAAGTAGAGGTCCATGGCAGACTCTGGCATGAATAGGCCCTGCCCCCAAGCTTTTAATGATATTCACAATTGTGACCTCTGCATTGCACAGAGCGCGGGAGATACTGGCCTGAAGTTGCACTGAAAAAGCAACTGCGATTTACACCAGTTTTCCTGCAAATTCAGCACTTAGAATTTTTTTGGGGAGAATCGCTCCCTTTGTCTGTGTTTGAACCAAGGCAATAATGAGGTCAGGAGTGGTCCTGGCAGGGGCCAAACTGAGCATCAGTAAGCAAATTATTGCTAAGCAAGTGCTGCTTGATAGTACTATTGTTGACACCTTCCATCTCTTAGTCCTGCTTTTTGTGTGCAGGACAAACCTGGCACTGTTCTACATTGTTGTGTATATTCCAGTGTTGGAGCTGTACTGGAACAGCTTGGCTTGGCGCACTTCAAGTTCTGGGGCACATGCCTTCAGTACTTTTGCTGGATTATTGTCACGGTCCTGAGTCTTGGCAATATCCAGTGCCTTCAGCCGTTTCTTGATATCACATGGAGTGATATCAGATCGGTAGTCAGGTTTACAACTACTCGCCCAATACCAATTATAAGGAAAATCTTGCAAGGTCTATAAAGTTCAGCTAATCTGTCCCTGCCCATTTTATGCTTCCACTGAAGTTGAACGTTCTACCCAATGCCCATTCAGTGCATTGCCCTAATGGGAAAGCTGAGGTCAAGAGGACCGCGAGACAGCACCGCATTACCATACATCAAAACACTTTAAATACTGAAACCATCAATTCAGGCACACAAATGCAGAATAGGTTAATTACTTAATGATAGGCTTGCAGCAGAAAATTCATGCATGCATAACCCAGACAGGTAACTTCACTCATGAGAAAATTAAATTAGAGGTGATGGCTTTTTAAATATTTCAAACTGCACTTCAGGGCGCTGTGGAACTCTGTGGGAAAACAAGAACAGGAATGCAATTTTAATGACATTAAACTGCTGATGTTGGTGAAATCAACAGCAGTACACATCGCAGCAGTTTTCCTTTAAAACTTATGTTTTTACCAGGTAGAGGGACATGAATCAGGACACAGCTTTGCTGAGCTTCAGAAACCAGTAGCCAACATGCTGATTGCATCAACCTACGCCTGTCCATCACATCAGAAAACGCCATTGACTTGTTTTCCGAGCCTTGATTCGGAAACGCATTCACTGAGTTACCATCAAATATACATTGCGATGTACATAGCACGATAATTTTAACCAATTTTTTTTTAAACATAACTGAATTGTAAATTCCTAACTTGATTTAACAGAAGAAGTGCTACCACTTAGCAGCATTCTCGGTCTAATGTGACACAGCAATACGTTTGCACAATGGTCGATGCCAAGAAACATAAGCTTATGAAGGCACTGTAAACATTCTTATCTCTTCACTGAGCCCATATGCTTCCTTTTGCAGGACGTTTGCAAAACAAGAACATTTGTTAAAGTCGTCTGACGTGCAAGGACTTGCTTGAGAATGTTCATGAAATGGAAGAATGCAAGATTAGAGAAAGGTCAGACCCGAAATGCACATTGTGCGATAATTTCAAAATGCTTGCCAATATTCCTATATTCTGAGTATATCATCAGCAGGAATTAACAAACACGTTAAATATGATACAGTAAAGGTGACTTTCAATTTCACAGAAACTCGCTGATAATGAACAGGCTGCTTTTTTTTTGAACATTATAAAGGTACAAAAAAAAAACTTCAAGTCATAAACTAAACAACTTCAGTAAATTGGATGTCAGCTTCCTCTCCATGGTGGCATTCTCACCTCTCAGTCAATGGGTCATGGTCACTCCAGAGATCTAAGTAAACAGTCCAGCTCATATTTCAATATGGCACAATGAAAGGTGGCGAATTTTGGAAGCAATTTTAGACTGAGGTCCTGCCTATCTTCTCAGAAAGCCGTAAACGATTCTATGGCATTATTGAAAGAAGGGAAGATAACGGTGACAATACAAATTGCAGTAAGGGCCATTCCAGCTCTTTAAACGAGCTGCCCTACATGGTCCCAAAACCTAGATTTTACCCATTACTCTTCAAGTTAGAGTTAGAAGGGCGAAGAGAGGGCATGAAATGGCTTTGGCTGATAGGATTAAGGAATCCTAAGGCATTTTATTCCTATATTAGGAGCAAGAGAGTAGTTAGAGGGAAAATTGGTCCTCTTAGGGACAAAGGTGGGGAGTTATGTATTGAGTCGGAGGGAATGGGGGAGATCTTGAATGAATACTTTGCGTCGGTATTCACGAAGGAGAAGGGTTCGGTGTCGTGCAGTGTCTTGGAGGGAGCTGTAGATCAGTGGCAGGAAATATCTATTACGAGGGAGGAAGTGCTAAGGCTTTTAGGTAGCGTAAGGACGGATAAAGCTCCGGGGCCTGATGGTATTTATCCCAGGCTGCTTAGGGAGGTGAAAGATGAAATTGCTGGGCCTCTGGCGCAAATCTTTGTCTCTTCTTTGGACACAGGTGAGGTCCCAGAAGACTGGAGGGTAGCTAATGTGGTACTGCTGTTTAAAAAAGGTAGTAGGGATAACCCTGGAAATTATAGACCGGTGAGTTTGACATCGGTGATAGGGAAATTAATGGAAAAAATACTTAGGGGTAGGATGTATGAGCATTTGGAGCATTGCGATCTGATTAGGGATACGCAACATGGCTTTGTTAGGGGGAGGTCTTGCCTTACAAATCTGGTGGAATTCTTTGAGGAGGTGACAAAAACGGTTGATGATGGGAGAGCCGTTGATGTCATCTATATGGATTTCAGTAAGGCGTTTGACAAAGTCCCTCATGGTAGGCCGGTAGAAAAGATTAAGGCGCATGGGATACAAGGACAGGTGGCTAGGTGGATTGAGAACTGGCTGGGCAATAGGAGACAGAGGGTAGTTGTTGAGGGGACCTTTTCGGGCTGGAGGCCAGTGACCAGTGGTGTGCTGCAGGGCTCAGTACTGGGGCCTCTCCTCTTTGTAGTATACATAAACGACTTGGAAGAGAGCGTACGTGGTGTGATCAGCAAGTTTGCGGATGACACCAAGATGGCAGGATTGGTGGATGCTAAGGTGGAATGTCAGGTGATACAGCAGGATATAGATAGGTTGGTACATTGGGCAGATAGGTGGCAGATGGAATTTAATCCTGACAAATGCGAGGTGATTCATTTTGGAAGGAATAATGCAGAGAGGAGCTACGTGATAAAAGGTAGACCGATTAGGAGTATAGAAATACAGAGGGACCTGGGAGTGCAGGTTCACAAGTCTATGAAGGTTGCGAGGAAAGCTTATGGAATGCTAGCCTTTATAGGAAGGGGTATAGAGTATAGGAGCTGCCGTCTAATGCTTCAGTTGTACAGAACGTTGGTTAGACCGCATTTGGAGTACTGCGTCCAGTTCTGGTCACCTTACTACCGGAAGGACGTGGAGACTCTGGAGAGGGTGCAGAGGAGGTTTACCAGGATGTTGCCTGGCATGGAAGGACTGAGTTACGAGGAAAGGTTGGAGAAACTGGGACTTTTCTCCTTGGAAAGATGGAGATTAAGGGGAGACATGATAGAGGTATATAAGATACTGAAGGGAATAGATAGAGTCAATAGTGAGAGGCTGCTCCCTAGATTGGGTACAATTACGAGAGGTCATGATCTAAGGGTGAGGGGAGAGAAGTATAATTTGGATGTGAGAGGAAGGCTCTTCACGCAGAGGGTCGTGGGGGTATGGAACGCGCTACCGAGTAGGGTGGTGGAGGCAGGCACGTTGGACTTGTTTAAGGTTTACTTAGACACATGAGCGAAACAAGGATGGAGGGTTATAGTAGGGGGTATTAAATAGGGTCAGAGCCTCGGGAGACACCAGACTTATATGTTAACGTTTTTGTCTTTTTATTCCACAGGTGGCGGTCCACCTTGTTGTCAAACAAGGGGCATGCACACGGTGGGTCGTGCATGGGCTGCTCTTGGAGGTTCCGGGAGTGGCCTAGTACTTTGTGTCGGTGTGTGTGCTTGACCCCGGACCGGTAGACGGGCGCCACAACAGCTCAGTGGCTAGCACTGCTAGCTGTGCAGATACATGGATTTGGGCCTGTGTCTGTGGGGGTTTGCGCATTCTCCCTGTGGTTGCGTGGGTTTCCTCCGGGCGCTCCAGCTTCCTCCCACACCCCAAAGATGTGCTCTTAGGCTGATTGGTATACCAAATTGACACTATTCTCCCCTGAATCTGGCTAAGTTAGGGGTTCCACTCGCATACACGCAGGGCAGGGTAGGTGTAGGAGGATGCGGCGGCACGGGCTCGTCGGGCCGAAGGGCCTGTTTCCCGTGCTGGGTTGTTCTTTGTTCTTAAGTTAGCCTTCTTCAATGAATGTTCAAATGCTTTGAGAAAGTCAATATGGAATCACATTCCACCACACTTCCAGTGCAGCCACAACCTTTCCAGGCCATTTCTCCCTCAACCAGAATCACTAAAGTATCTAGTCATTCGTACCTTTGCTGTTTGTGGGACCCGGCAGTGCACAAATTTGTTTGCCACATTTTCCTACATTGCAACAGTGACTCCAAGTTAAAATACACATCCTGAGGTTGTGAAAGGTGCTACATAAATACAAGCTCTTCTGTTCTTTTTATTTGACCAGAAACCTGTTTTTGTATAATGCTTTTAAAATATCAAATATCCCCCCCCCCCCCAAAGCACTTCACAGGAGTGTTAACAGACAAAATTTGGCATTAAGTAATGGTGGTCAAAAATTTGGTCAATGGGTAGATTTTAAAGGAGGGACTGAGTAGAGCAGAGAGGTAATGAGGTGCAATTCCAAAGATTGGGTCTGAGACAGCAGATCCCATGGCTGCCAACTGTGGAGTAATGAAAATTGGGTATGCACAAGAGGTTAGAATTAGAGCACAAAGATCTGAGGGTTATGAAAAGTTTTTTTTAATTCTTTTGTGGGATGTGAGCACCTTTGCTATCCATTCCTTATTGCCCCAACAAAGTGAAACAAGCTGGCAATCTATTCTGCTACTTATCCCCCGACAACACATTCTCTGACCTTATTCATCAATCTATTGTGGGGCACCATTTTTTGAAATCCAGATAAACAATACCTAGTGAATTATCACCATCTACTTTCTCTGTTACCCCCTCAAAAACTTCAATCTATCAGGACTTTCCCAATGAAATTCATATTGACTCTTCATCATCATATTTCTTATTTCTCAAAGTTCTTCTGTTTTCTTTCCCAATGATTCCATTATTCTTCCTACCATGGAAATCAAGCTGGCTGTCCTGAAATTCTGCCCCCTTTCTTAAATATAGGAATGACCCCAGCTAAGGGAGCCAAGCCTATAAAATTAGTTCACAGGCAGCCTTTGACTGTTTACGCAGAATCTTTAGTGTGATGAAGTTGCAGTTTGTAGACATAAAAATTAATAATCCACTCCTTGTTGAAAGTGGAAATCTATAATTGAATAGTTGGAACACACACTGAAAAGCTGCCAGGGGTATCCTAACTCTATTTACCTGTCTTGGTCACACGCAGTTCAAATCCTTTGACTAACAAAACCCGTAAATCTGAGTTTTAAAGCTTTCAACTTGACCTTGTCTCAATAGTTTTTTTGAGAGACGCTTTCCCTGTGCCCTGTGTGGGCACAGTAAAAAGTCTGACAACACCTGTGTGGGCAGCATGGTGACACAGTGATTAGCACTGCTGCCTCCACTCCAGGGACTTGGGTTCAATTCTGGCTTCGGGTGATTGTCTGTGTGGAGTTTGCACATTCTCCCTACACCTGAATGGGCTTCCTCCGTGTTTTCCAGTTTCTTCCCACAGTCCCAAGATGTGCAGGTTAGGTGGATTAGCCATGAGTGGGGTTACAGGTGTAGGGTAGGGTAGAGAACCTGGGTGAGATAATGGTCAGAGAGTCAGTGCAGACTAGATGGACCAAATGGCTTCTTCCACACTTTAAAGAAAATCATAAAATCTCAACAATGAATAGCTTATCATTACCACTTCTGAAAAGTCTTGCTCTAATTTTAAGGTTCGGCTTTCTGATCCTGGAAACAGTTGCTCTTTAGCTAGCCTATTAATGTGGTAAGATAGTACGAAGAAGAGTGGATTGAACAGTTGATAACATAATTTAAGCCTCCAATTCATAAATTATTTCAATTGACAAGATTATTTGCTATTGACCGAGAGACATGAAAAACAAGATCAGGTCACATTTAAAGTCTACAATATATACGGAAGAATTAAAGGTAAATATTAATAATAGATACTTTCACAATTAAAGACTGCCACTCAATTTTACATTTTTATAAATACAGACTTTTAAAAGTTGGCTGAGTCATGGTTCCATCACAATGATGGTCAATAATCGAAACAAGTTGCAGCATAATCAAGTTATTAGACAACTTCAAAGAACGTAATCATTTCTGTATGATTTATTTGGCATAATTTAATGAATCTGCTTAATTTCATAATTGTTTTCATCTTATAAATCACAGCTTGCCAACCATGCTTAACTTGAGTAACTTGCTCTCATATGTTAGCAAATTCTTTTCAGACCGAGCCTAGAAAGGGATATTCTACTGATTACCTTTACGAATAGCCACATATTAGCATTTTCACAGCCTCGGACTTTGCCAGTTAATCCCGTCAATCCAATTTTACCTGCTCTTCCAACATTCTTACAACCGTGTCCAATTTATTCCACTTCTTTACACTACATCTCTTCTAATTTTCCATGATTGCTTTTCTCATTAACATGCTGCTCATAAGGATATTGCATTTGCCTGGCTACATTCTTTGTCATTATCCACATTAGTGTTTCCTGCTAGTGGCTGACGGTTCTTAGTATAGAACTCGCTTGTGCTAATCCATCATCTGGCTCAGTTTTTAAATTTACATGGCAAGATCAAACAAAGCCACAACTGCAGTTTTTTTCCCATTATGTGCCTTTGCCACTGTGCAATGATTAAAATGTGCCTGGCTTTTTCCTTATAAAGGGCCCAGAAAACCATCCAGCGCAAAACGAAACGAGACCCACAGAATTGACTTATGAGTCTCAGTTCAAGGAGTGATACTTAAAATTTAAAGTTTATTTTTCTAGTCACAAGTAGGCTTACATTCACACACTGCAATGTAGTTACTGTGAAAATCCCCTAGTCCAGTGCCTGTTCAGGTACACTGAGGGAGAATTTAGCATGGCCAATTCACCTAACCTGCACATCTTTGGACTGTGGGGAGAAACTGAAGCACCTGGAGGAAACCCAAACAGACACAGGGAGAATGTGCAAACTCCACACAGTCAGTGACCCAAGCCAGGAATTGAACCCAGGTCCCTGGCACCTTAGGTAGCAGTACTAACCACTGTGCCACCGTGCTGCCCAAAGTGTCACTTGGGTCTAATCAGGTGTTAGGATTTGTGCAGCTGGCAACAATCAAAGCCTAACCACAACACCCCCTTCCCCCCAGTCAATAGACTTCATGAATTTTATTTTTTTCAAGAAACAATGGTCTTTCCTAGCATCTGACCTTACTGAATCAGGCAAGTTTATTTTGGCAGCTACACAAGAACCATGTATTAACAATTAACTGTAGCAGACGCCCACTCAGAGCAATGTAAAAGCATTTAGTACAAGACATTATATTCGCTCAGTAATAACTGGCAGATAACGAGCCGGGATTTGCACTAATATTAATGACAAGGCTATCAATGCTCACTGTTATCACAGGGTAAATCTGCATGTGTGAGTTTAATGTAGAAATTCAGAAGTTGCTGCTGGGGACACTCCACAAGGTATGCTGAGAAATCCTTGCCCACAGACTCTGCACCAAAATCATTGTTATCAGCACAAACTTAAGATACTTGCCCACTAATTCTTCCCAGAGATAGCTAAAAATGCTAGGGCTAATTATATTTCGGATTATACAATTTTTAATAGCATAGTAATTGTTATTTACTGCTGGGCAATTCTCTTTGTCCCTGAAAAATTAATGTATGGAGCAGTACTCCCCAAGAAAAATTTCATGTTGCAGATTTTAATTTTTAATTAATAAACGGTTTGACTCATCTCTTTTATCTCTCTTCCGTAATCCCAGCTGTGGTTCCCATTATTTATTTTAAGTTTTGTTTTGTCGTTTTGCTTCCCTGGTTTAGACTCCACATCTCGGTGAAGATATTTCAGTCTGATTACAGAATTACAGAAACATTACAGGAGGAGGTTGGGGTATCGGTGTGAAGTGGGTGATAATAGGGCTAGCTTTGAGGTTGGAGATGGGAGGATGATTAAATTGGGGGTGCCTCCAATAGGCACAGGGATCTACAAATCTGGTCCCCCTTCTCCCCTACTGCAACACCAGCTCATTCTCTAAAAGCTACTGAGCAACCCATGTGGTGTGGCCCTTCCTCCGCCATAAGTTAAACAGCATGGGGAGTGGGTTGAGGGATTTAATTGTCCAAAAGGCCCAAGGGTGAGCTAGCCACTCACGACTCCACTGCTCCCTGGAAAATGAAAGAAAGATCAAGGATGGATGGGAGAAAGTGGGCAGGCCACACAATACATTTTTATGGGCACCCTTCCCCCACCCCTTGAAACACACTAGCAAGGATAAAATTTAGCCCATCTCAAAGTGACTAGATTATTTGGTTTTTCATGGTTGTTTTTCATTGAGGGGCGAATGCAAAGAAAAATCCATGTTTTTGTCATTTAATATGATGAGGTCTTTAACATTGACTTGAACAAGCTGGTTAGGCATAAACTTGACATGCCAACAGCTCAGCATCTCTGACTACGCAACATTCCCTCAGTTATGGAGCTGCAAATCCCAGAATAAGATTTGAACCTACAATTTTTTGTGCTATCGAATGAGCTGAAGTAACAGCGTGAATAACTAGTTTTTTTATCTGTACTAAAGTCAAACCTTTTGATTTTATTATTCTGCAATTTCTTCCTTGACCCACCATAACACACCACCACTCACTCATCCATCCCCCTTCTTACAACTCACCTCTTCACCCAAGCTTTTGGCTTTGCAGCACTTTGGAACAGACTTGCATTCATAACCACATCAAAGACAGGCATCCCTCTCATAACCTCTGAACTATCAAACTGTGAACTGTGACACCTGCTGGGAGAACTATAGGCTATTGAAAGCAGTAAGCATTCATGACATAATTACAGCCCTTAGAAAAGTTGTTTGTTGATTGCCCTAAGTGCTATGCCTGTTTTTTTTAGCCTCTGATACAGGCAGGCTTTTTTTTAAAAGGTCTGGTGATTTAAATAATTTCACAATTCCATAGTTCTGCAGACTTTCTCCACTCTAAAAGCATTTATGTCTGCTCCCAAAATTAGTAACTCCTGCTCCGTGGATTGAAGTATTTGCTACAGCAAAACTGGAATCTCTTTGAACTTAGCACTTGAGGTCAAATGGCCCAACTGAGTTTCAGTTTCTCCCAGCTGTGAGTCACGCCCAGCTCCTATTCCTCACAGTCCATCCCAACCATGGCAAAAATGGGATCTGTTGAAAATAGAAGTGAGACCTCCTACTCCAGGTCTCCCACACAATTTTGGAAGGTCTGCATCCAAGTCTTCATCACAAGACAGCTTACTTTTACATTGTCTGGGCACAAGGTGCAGTCAGAACCACTGGATTTCAATTTGAAGCCCAGTATTGGTACAAAGCAAAAATTACTTGCCCCTATTTCTAACCCAGTAAAACAAAACATTTTGCTAGACGATTACCAAAACAAAAACCATACTAGCTGGGCCACAACACATGCTGGTAGCATTTGTCAGCGCATTTCCAAGTACCATAAATTGAAAATGGCAACGGCCAAAAAAGATTAAGTAACACTGGAGTTTCAACACCTGATACCATGGACTGTCAGGGGGACATAGAAAGTGCATGACAATCATTGCACTTCAATATTAAGTCTGCAAAAGATCTTCAAGTCTATCCAATAACCTTCCATCACCAGAACAGTTTTGTTTTGAAAGATTAAAATAATAGAAGGAAAGACTCTGACTCTCAGGCCCAGCTTAAATACATCCTCAGTTCCACATTCAGCACTTAAGCAATGATAAAGTCATTTAATCAGACTAGCAGCAATCATTGCCTATGCAATTACAAAGACACTGTTAAAAATATTACATCTAATTCCTTATGATGTCCTCCATCAAACACCTAATTATACCTATAATTCAAAGCACACATCCAAAATCCTTGAAGTGCATTGCAAATTCAGCAAATATCACAGAATTGTTACAGCATAGGAGGCTATTTGGCCCATCATGTCTGCTCTGGCTCTTGGAATGAGCATTCATGCTAATGCCATTCTCCTGCCTTCGCTCTGCACATTATTTCTTTGCAAACGATCATGTTCCCTCTCGAATGCCTTGATACTGAACCTGCCTCCAACGCACACTAAGGCAGTACATTTCAGATGCTGAGCAATTTGCTGCGTGTAGAAGTTTTTTTTCTTGTATCACTTTTGCTTCTTTTACCAATTACAAATCATCTGTCATTCCTATTTTGCATTTTGGATTTCAGATAATTTCAGTTTTTACATATCGCATGTAAACAAACATTACAATAGCCTAAGCCTAGCTTAGCTATAATGTAAAGTAAATAAAATGGCTGGAAAAGTATGATGCATTACTCAATAATAAATTGAGCAACTGTAATAGATTTCTTTTCACCATGTTCACCACACAAATCGTACGGTAAACCGTGCAGGAAAACAGCCGAACTTCCCACGTTAAAGGTCAATGAGGTTCAAAAGAATTGTGGTTTTGGGACATGTTTGGTTTTCAGATTTACAGATAAAGGATATCTGATCCCTGCCTTAAGTCTGTATCCTCCAGTTCTTTATCCTTTCCACAATGGGAACAGTTTCCCCCTATCTATCCAGGCCAGGACCTTCACAGTTTTGAATACTGCTATCAAATCTCCTCTCAGCTTTCTTTTCACCAAGGAAAAGAGTCCCAACCTCTCCAATCAATCTTCATGTCTCAAGTCTCTCATTTCTGGAATTTCAACTAAGTCATTGATATAAATTGCAAAAGATTGAGGCTCCAGCACAGACACTGCAGAAAAAGACCCATTTATCCATCTCAACCACTTCAGCCTTCTTGTCCTGAGCAAGCGACGTGACCACACAAACTAGACTGATACCTTAGTCAAGTACTGATGGGAGCTTTGCTCTACCAATTGTTTTCAAATGGGATAATAAACCATTCAAGGAGATAACCACCCACGTGGATGAGAAAAGTCAAATACAACTGCTTCAAAGGCAGAATAATTTTCCTGGTGTTCAGGCCAATATATATACCTCACCCAACATCTCGAAAAACAGAATATTTAGTCATTCAACGGGGTCCATGGGGTTGTGCACACAAACTGGCTCTGACATTCTCCTATATTGCAACTGTGACCCACGATGTCAAAGGATGCTTAATAAACCGTGAAACACTTTGCATTGGCCTGAGGTTGCGAAAGACAGTAAAGACGAGTTCAACGCCGGCATATCCACATCATGACTAGTTGCGAAAGACACCATATAAATGCAAGTTCTTTCTTCAGTCTACAAAACCTTGAAAGTGCAATCCTCCTGTCACTATAATTTGATTTAAAATGTATGATGAACAAAGTTTACAATGCCAAATGCTCCAGTGAGTAACTGTCGTTATACCTGCATTCTGACGGAGCAGGTTTTTGATAAAGAAAACTTGGCCATGTTTTGCTTGAAAGTTACATCAGAACTTTGTTTAAAAAAAACAATAGTTGAACATGCCTAATTAGACCAAAAGAGAAAATGCTGCGTAATCCCAGCAGGTCTGGCAACACCTGTAAGGAGAGAAAAGAGCTGACGTCCAGATGACCCTTTGTCAAAGATGACACTACTTAGGATGGTTTGTCAGTTTAAGTTCGAAACCATGAAATTAAGACTGCAGTTTTCATTGTCTTTCAATTTTTTCAGCTGCATCGTGCCAAATTATAAGGCTTGTCTTTTACCTCAGTTTCTATTTTTTTATATACTGTACTGTGCGCAGTTTTGGTCGCCGCACTTGCGTAAGGATATTTTGGCCTTGGAGGGAGTGCAGAGGAAGTTCACTAGGCTGATACCGGAGATGAGAGGGTTGAACTATGAAGAGAGGCTGCATAGACTGGGTTTGTACTCATTGGAATTTAGAAGGATGAGGGGGGATCTTATAGAGATGTATAAGATAATGAAGGGGATGGATAGGGTAGAGGTAGAGAGATTCTTCCCGCTCAGAAAGGACATCAGGACTAGGGGGCACAGCCTCAGACACGGGTGGATAGGTTTTTGGTAGGCAATGGAATTAAGGGTTATGGGGAGAAAGCGGGAAAGTGGAACTGAGCCACTTCAGATCAGCCATGATCTTACTGAATGGCGGGGCAGGCTCGAAGGGCTAGATGGCCTACTCCTGCTTCTATTTCTTATTTCTTATGTTCTTATAAGTCAGCAAGACAAAACATCCACAGTCCAATTATACATAGTGCAGACAATTATTTCCCGTTCCCTCCTGATGCAAGCAAAAAAGGTTCCATTTTTCAGCATGCTTTTTCAACACTCAACATCCCTGGCCAAATTGCATCTGGAAGACAGCACATTTTAGAAATTTTAATCAATTCACTCCCAGAAGATGGATTTGAATTTCCAACTGCAATGAAAAGGTTTTTGAAATGGCATAGTTTCCACAGCCGACTGAAGTCTTAGTCCAGATCTTGACCACCTTGCCAAAACAGTTTGACTGCAATTCAACGGCCTGAAAATCATCACACCCTCCACTGCTATTATCTCTTAGAGACACACCTTTGCCAAGAGCACACAGACATTCAGTGCAAAATATCCTCTTTATGCGATTACCTTAGAATATGAATTTTTTTTAAATGATCCTAAATAATAAAGAAATATTGACCAAACTCTGAAGCCTACAGTGGAGAATTGACCACAATGATTGTAATTATTCTAACACTTTATGCCTTAGCTACAACCAAAAGGTTACAGCACTTACAAGCCAAAAACTGAAATCAATATTCATTTTATTACACCGTGTGGCTAACATCCTATACTTCAACCATATTAATCTAATTCAGTGAATATTGCAATAGATTATAGTCTTCTCAGGACAGAAGAAATTTGTCTAAGTTTTGACATAACTTGCAAGCAAAACATGGCTACCCTTCAAGGAAACCAAGCACAAATGATAAGAAAATTGAATACGTTTTCCTCTTCACTGACTGATGGAGAGTATGAAGTTGGTTCTGCCATTTTACGTTCACACAGACATTTTGCTAACATTAGTGAAAGTAAAAAGATTTCTGTATTAACAAATACATCTGAGTTTTAATGAATAATGCGACATCCAATTTGCACCCAATTTTATTTTCACCAATGACATGACTCTTTTTGCAATTTAATTTAAAATGCATCAAGAACAACACACACACACACAATTCCAAATGCTGCAGTGAATAATTATGGTCACGCCTGCACACTGACAAACCAGGTTTTTGATAAAGAGAAATTGAATTTTCTGTTTCAAATAGAAATGGCAGCTGAACCCATGTGGCGTGCTTAGGGATGGTTTGCCAGTTTAAGTTCTAAACCATGGAAGACTGTGATTGAGACAAACAGCTAGTAAATCAGTGACACACAGCACCATACTGAGAAAAGGATCGGAAATAAGTCATTCCACTCAAATCTTCAGCTGACCTGAGCACAGATGGCAACCGTCAAAAGTTATCACTCCGTGTCAGATAATCTATACAATTATCCTTCACTTCATCAATAAAATGAAAGGTAAAAGGTAAAGTCGTCATAGTCTTAGATGAGCGTAAGCTGCTCTCCACTTTTGAGCGGGGTGGGAAAGATGACTCGTGATGATTTTAACCTGAGGATCACCACACCTCAGGGAAGGGGCAAGCTTGAGGAAGTGGGCCTTCATGAATAAATAGTGGGTGTGCTTTCAGCTGTCTAGGCCATAAACTCTGGAACAACTTACCTGAAATTTTGTGCTTCCTGAACCCAGTTTGACTAAGCCTTTGGTCACCTTCATCAGGATGGTATGCAGTGGGTTTGATAATGCTCCAGTAAAGCACTAAAATGTTTTACTAAAGTCAAGTTCTGGATGGAAGAAAAATTGAATTGCAATATTGTGACTGTTGGTTCCTCTTGCCTTTGCATGCCTTACCATTGGGAATTTTGGATTTGGTTTCACAGCAGGCTGCCTTTCTGCCCAATTTGAAGTGAAATACATAGTGAAATACTAACAAGGAATAAAAACAAGTCAAGCGGGTTGTTCAGCATGGTGCCTTCAGCAACATATGGTAAAATACAACTACCTTTGAAAATTGTTTGCTCATCTAAATTGCAACAGTCCTCAATTTAAATCCAGCTTGATATAAATACATGCAGCAACACTGCTGACTTTACAGAGGATTCAATTAAAATAAACAACTTCCTACTCCAAAATTTGAAACAAATATACTTGATGTTGCACTGAGTCCACAATACAGAACCAGGCTATTCAAGGCAAATGGGATGCTGGCCTTCATAGCAAAGGGGATTGAATATAAAAGTAGGGAGGTCTTGCTGCAGCTGTATAGGGCATTGGTGAGGCCGCAGCTGGAGTACTGTGTGCAGTTTTGGGCGCCGCACCTGCGCAAAGATATTTTGGCCTTGGAGGGAGTGCAGAGGAGGTTTACTAGGCTGATATCGGAGTTGAGGGGGTTGAGCTATGAGGAGAGGCTGAATAAACTAGGCTTGTACTCGTTGGAGTTTAGAAGAATGAGGGGAGATCTCATTGAGACGTATAAGATGATGAATGGGATGGATAGGATAGAGGTGGAGAGACTCTTCCCGCTCAGAAAGGACAGTAGGACTAGGGGGCACAGCCTCAAGATAAAGGGGGGGCGTTTTAGAACGGAGTTGAGGAGGAACTTCTTCACTCAAAGGGTGGTGAATCTCTGGAATTCTCTACCTGTTGAAGTGGTGGAGGCTGCCTCGCTAAATATTTTCAAGAAGCGGGTTGATGGGTTTTTGATAAGAGAGGGGATTAAGGGTTATGGGGAGAGGGCCGGAAAGTGGAACTGAGCCACGACAGATCAGTCATGATCTTATTGAATGGCGGGGCAGGCTCGAAGGGCCAGATGGCCTACTCCTGCTCTTATTTCTTATGTTCTTATGTTCTTATGAATAGTCTTTACTAATAGCCATGCTCCATAAGTGCCTCCTCTCACTTTTCATCTAACTCTCTTATTATATTCTTTTCTCCTTGATGTGTTTATCAATCTTTCCCTTAAATGCACCTATTCCTTGGGGGAGCGGAGGGCTAGGGAGTTCCAAATTCTTACAACTCTTTGGCTATCAGATTTATTACCAGGTTAATTTTAACTCATCCACTCAAATGGAAATTTTTTCTCCACTTCAATCCTATCAAGCCTTTTCATTATCTTAAATACTTCCATCAGGCCATGCATCCTTCCATTTTCTAGTGAAAAGAGCCATACAATTCTCTAGTTGCTCATGATAGTTGGAACATTCTGTCCTGTTATCGGCACTATGGTTCCTTCTGCAGCCCTTCCCCCCTGTGCACGGTGACACAGTAATTAGCACTGCTGTCTCACAGCACCAAGGACCCCGGATTGATTTCTGATTTGGGTCACTGTCTGTGTAGAGTCTTCACGTTCGCCCCGTGCCTGCATGGGGTTTCTCCGGATGCTCCGATTTCCCCTCACAGACTGAAAAGACGTGCTGGTTAGGTGCATTGCCCGTGCTAAATTTTCCCTCAGTGTACCCAAACAGCACCAGAATGTGGCGACTGGGGGATTTTCACAGTAACTTCATTGTGATCTTAACGTAAGCCTACATGTGACACTAATAAATAAACTTCAGAATTTTATAAAATGAAGACTAGATTCACACACAGTATTCAAGTGTAGTGCAACCAAAGTTCCAATAAAAGTTTAACATAATTTTCAAATCTATCCTGCAAGAAAATGATCAATGTTTGACTCTGTATCTTTATTGGCCTCATTATCTTGCACCACTATGTTTTATGACTTGTGTACATGTACCCTCAGGTTCTTTGCTCCTCTAGTTCCAAGCGATACGTTGCCCTCTTATTCTTCTCAGCAAAATGCACCACTCCACATCAATTTGGCAATTGCACGTCGAGACTGAAAGTTTTTTTTCATACCTTCTTGCACTTTGTTGCATTCTTTTTCTGAATGAACGGCATCCTTCTCCACCTGCCCCTGCTCACCCACCCCACCCCTGCAACCAATTCGGTGTCAACTAATCCCAAGCTCAAATCATGAATATAAATTGTAAATGGGTTGTCACGTCACGGCAGTGAGCCTAGTGGAACATCATTTCCTATCTTTTGCCAGTCTGGTATTTTTGTCAGTTTGAGTGTGCTGCTGGGGGTTTTGCAGTCTTCTGAATTATTTCACCCTAGGTCAAGGAGTTTAATCTTTTGTAATAAAAAAATATAAAATATGAAAGCCATCTTCAGAATATATCAGAACAACTCATTTTTAGGCTCCAAATTGATCAAAAGATAAAGGCAAAGCAATCTTTTTTTTATCATGCTTTTGTTAAAAGAAAGGAGATTATGGAATACATAGGTCCATCTTGAAAATACTCAATTTGCTTTTAGATACGGTGCTTGTGGGGTAATCCAAATGCTTAAAAATAAAAATGTTTGAAGAATCCTTAATACTGTTCATTGGTAATTGAAATGATGCTCACTGAACATAGGATTCTTTTTAATTCAGCAACACAAATTCAATTATTTATTTACTGCAGGAACATTTCAAATTTAGTCCATAAACTCATGCTCTGCGTTGAGGGTAATTTATGCAGAATATTTTGAGCCACTATCTTCAGCTTCTAAACAGGTTTTAATTAATAATTGGGTGCCGCGCCAGCAGCTGTGTCACAAAATGAGGCACAAGTATCAGAAGATGTTTCCCCATTATGCTTTATTTGTACCGATCATTCACTATTGGCAATCAAATTCCTCCTATAAACACTTCTCACCTTTTAACATTTAGTATCTGATAGTTTTTTGAATTGGATTTTCGATCTGCCCTGTGCCGTTGAGATAGTAAGAGTTTTTATAAATATATAAAGAGGAGGAGGCTGGCTAGGGTGAATGTTGGACCCTTAGAGAATGAGAGGGGGGATTTAGTGGTGGGGGATGAGGAAATGGCTGAGGCCTTGAATAAGTTTTTTGCTTTGGTCTTCACGGAGGAGGACGCGAATAGTTTGCCAGGTATTAACGATGGAAAGATGGTAGGAGCTGAGGGCCTGAATGAGATCATTGTCACTAGAGAGGTAGTGCTCGACAGACTAGTGGGACTGATGGTGGACAAGTCCCCAGGACCGGATGGAATGCATCCCAGGGTTCTGAAGGAAATGGTGGAGGTGATAGTGGATGCCTTAGTGATTATTTTCCAAACCTCACTGGATTCCAGGGAAGTGCTGGAAGATTGGAAAACGGGTAATGTTACGCCGCTGTTTAAAAAGGGTAGCAGGCAAAAGGCAGGGAATTATAGGCCGGTTAGTTTAACGTCTGTTGTAGGAAAAATGCTTGAATCCGTCATCAAGGAAGAAATAGCGAGGCACCTGGAAAGGAATCGTTTGACAGAGCAGACGCAGCACGGATTCGTTAAGGGGAAGTCATGTCTGACGAATTTATTGGAATTCTATGAGGATGTGTCTAGTGCGGTGGACGGAGGGGAACCGGTGGATGTGGTGTTTCTCGATTTTCAGAAGGAGTTTGATAAGGTGCCGCACAAAAGGTTGTTACAGAAGGTTAGGGGGCATGGAGTTGGGGGTAAGGTGTTAGCGTGGATAGAGGATTGGCTGTCAAATAGGAGGCAGAGAGTAGGTGTCAATGGGTGCTATTCGAATTGGCAGTTGGTGACTAGTGGAGTGCCCCAGGGATCGGTGCTGGGGCCTCAGCTACTTACCATTTATATAGATGATCTGGAGGAGGGAGCTGAGTGTAAGGTGTCGAAATTTGCTGATGACACAAAGATAAGTGGAAAAGCAAATTGTGTGGAGGGTGTGGAAAGTCTGCAGAGGGATCTAGATAGGCTGAGCGAGTGGGCGAGGACCTGGCAGATGGAATACAATGTTGGCAAGTGTGAGGTTATCCACTTTGGCAGGAATAATAGTAGGAAGGACTACTACTTAAAGGGTGAAAAGCTGCAGCATGCTGCGGTGCAGAGGGACCTGGGGGTCCTTGTGCATGAGTCGCAAAAACCCAGCCTACAGGTGCAGCAGGTGGTCAGGAAGGCAAATGGGATGCTGGCCTTCATAGCGAGGGGGATTGAATATAAAAGTAGGGAGGTCTTGCTGCAACTGTACAGGGCACTGGTGAGGCTGCAGCTGGAGCACTGTGTGCAGTTTTGGTCGCCGCACTTGCGCAAGGATAGTTTGGCCTTGGAGGGAGTGCAGAGGAGGTTCACTAGGCTGATAGCGGAGTTGAGGAGGTTGAGCTATGAAGAGAGGCTGAATAGACTGGGCTTGTACTCGTTGGAGTTTAGAAGGATGAGGGGAGATCTTATTGAGACGTATAAGATGATGAAGGGGATGGATAGCGTAGAGGTGGAGAGGTTCTTCCCGCTCAGAAGGGACTGCAGGGCTAGAGGGCACAGCCTCAAGGTAAAGGGGGGGGGCAGTTTAGAACAGAGTTGAGGAGGAACTTCTTCACTCAAAGGGTGGTGAATCTCTGGAATTCTCTGCCCGTTGAAGTGGTGGAGGCTACCTCGCTAAATATATTTAAGATGCAGGTAGATAGGTTTTTGGTAGGCAAGGGAATTAAGGGTTATGGGGAGAAAGCGGGAAAGTGGAACTGAGCCATTTCAGATCAGCCATGATCTTACTGAATGGCGGGGCAGGCTCAAGGGGCTAGATGGCCTACTCCTGCTCCTATTTCTTACATTCTTATGTTCTTATACACACCATGCTGACAGTTTCAACATTTAGGCTGGAACTAAAATTTGAATTTATGAGTAAAATAAGACAGAAATTAGATAAGTCAGAAGAGTGGTGCAGTACTTGTTCAATGCTTCAAACCATTCTCTTAATTCTTGACAGAGGATGGCTCCCATTTCAAAGTTCCTTGTGCCTCGACCTAGCCACAATTTAAATTTTAAAAAGTACAAAAATATTTTACAGTAGCCTAGAACTCCATTTCATCAATAGGCTTAACTTCAACATTCCCTGTGAACTGCACATGCCCATATTCGTGCAGCAACCGAGAGGTTACCTTGCGGGTCACTCACAAAGATTATGTGTGGCTGCACATAAAAAAAAACTGAGGGTGTTGTGCTCTACCCAAACCCTACTTACATAGCATCCTACAGTGCAGGAGGCCATCCAGCCCATTGAGTCTGCACCTACTCTCCAATAGAGTATCCTATCCAGGCCCCCTCCTCCACCCTTTTCCCAGAACCCTGCATGTTTCCTATGGCTATGACCTAAATATCTTTGGATTATGGGAGGAAACCATTTCAAATCCAGGTTCCTATTGCTGTGATGCAGCAGTGTTAACAATTGGGCCACCCTGGTTACCCTCTTGCAATAAACATGCTGATAAACCATCACAAGTTTTCCTTTTACTGCTTGCCAGTTTTATTAAGCCTCCTCTTCACTGTCCTAATTTTTTCCTTAAGCATCCCATCACCCTCCCCCCACCCCATACTTCCTTTCTTCTTCTATGGCATCCACTGTTTTGAGGCCTCGAAATCTCCCATAAGCCTCCCTTTCCTTCCTCATCCAATCCCTTGGCATTCTTTGGACCTTTTGGTCCCACCCTTCACCTTTATGGGAGCTTGTTTCCTTTTGGAATGACTCCCATTGCTCTGATGTGAAATCTTCCTATACGTAGCTGCTCCCAGTTCACTTTAGCCAGATCTGGTCTTATCATAATAAGATCGGCCTTCCCCCCCAGAGTTCAGAATCCTTGGGGGTGATTTTACCATTTTGATTCTAAGTGCTGAATCTGGGCGCAATTCATATCCAACTTAGAAGCCTGTTCTCTGGCACTCCCAAACGCACTTAGCCTGAAAAAAGGTCACGAGTCTGAATTGCGCTGTGGACAGGGCTTATCGCGCCCAAACACTGCTGCTCCATTTGGGGCCTTCGACTGCGTGTGCTCAGTGAAAACAAAATAGAAAAACACTCCTGTTACATCGCAGAAAGCGGATAATGTGGCCCGGGAGCAAAAAGCGAGAGCAATGGCCCCCGCAGATATCGCCCTACCCCTACAACATAGCCGTCCCCCTTATCCACTCACCGCTACCCAGACCGATCGTGAACCCCTGTTCTCTTTCCCCACGACTGATCGCCTGCAGAGTGGCAGCAGACCTCCTGCCCCTGCACCTGCATTCCCCCCTCAGTGATGGGACGAATAGGAGATCGGAATCTCTTCTCTGAATCAAATATGGCATCAAGGTTGCAAACAGACAGGCTCATTCTCACACTGTCGCCAAGGAGAGGGACAGAGTTAGGAGCTGCAGAATAGAGTTTGGAGTGGGAACCAAAAACAATGGCTTCAGTCTTCCCAAAATTTAACTGGAGGGAATTAACAACAGCAGCTCTTCTAATGGTCACATGGCTGAGGTCAGCTCAGGCCAAGAAACAGACCTTTGTTGTGTGCATGAATCAGAACACCGACAAGTGAGTCACACTCCAAAGTATGTAAAGCACATATTGCCAGTAGATCATTTAATTGACTTTATGATATTAAGCTGCACAGCCATTAATTTATAATTGCATTTCATTGGTCTCAGTCTGTGAATATCATTTGTGCCATGGTTGTAATAGATGGAGAAAAAAAAAACCTTTTGAAATATGAATTTGAGAGAGTCACAGAGGTTTACAGCTTTGAAACAGTCCCTTCGGCCCAATTTGTCCATCCACCCTTTTTTTCAAACCCTTAAGCTAATCCCAATTGCCCACATTTGGCCCATATCCCTCTATACCCGTCATACCCATGTAACTGTCTAAATGCTTTTTAAAAGACAAAATTGTACCCACCTCTACTACTGCTCTGGCAGCTTGTTCCAGACACACACCACCCTCTATGTGAAAGAAATTGCCTCTCTGGAGGTTTTTGTACCTCTCCCCTCTCACCTTAAACCTATGCCCTCTAGTTTTAGACTCCCCTATCTTTGAGAAAAGATATTGATTATCTATGCCCCTCATTATTTTATAAACGTCTATAAGGTCACCCCTAAGTCTCCTACGCTCCGGAGAAAAAAGTCCCAGTCTATCCAGCCTCTCTTTATAACACAATCCATCAAGTCCCATAGCATCTTTGTAAATCTTTTATGCATTCTTTCTAGTTTAATAATATCCTTTCTATAATAGGGTGACCAGAACAGTACACAGTATTCCAAGTGTGGCCTTGCTAATGTCAAAGAGGCATAGTCATAGTCATCAAGGTTTACCGTATGGAAAAGGCCCTTCAGTCCAACTTGTCCATGCTGCCTTTTTTTAAAACCCCTAAGCTAGTCCCAGTTGCCTGCATTTGGCCCAGATCCCTCTATACCCATCTTGCGCATGTAACTGTCTAAATGCTTTTTAAAAGACAAAATTGTACCTGCCTTTACTACTACTGCTGGCAGCTTGTTCCAGACACTCACTACTGCACTGTGTGAAAAAATTGCCCCTCTGGATCCTTTTGTATCTCTCCCTCTCATCTTAAACCTATGCCCTCCAGTTTTAGATTCCCCTACTTTTGGGAAAAGATATTGACAATCTAGTTGATCTAAGTCCTTATAGATCTTTATAAGATCTTGTACAATTTCACTGAGATGTCCCAGCTCCTGCATTCATTGTTCTGACCAATGAATCCAGGCATGCCCAATGCTTTCTTCACCACCCTGTACACCTGTGACTCACTTTCAAGGGGCTATGAACCTGTGCCCCTAGATCTCTTTGTTCTCTAACTTTCCCCAACACCCTACCATTAATTCAGTAAGTCCTGCCACAGGTTCGATCTACCAGAATGTATCACCTCACATTTATCTAAATTAAACTATCTGCCATTCATTAGTCCATTGGCCCAATTAATCTAGATCCCATTGCAATCTGAGATAAACTTCTTCACATGCACTGTGCCATCAATCTTGATATCATCTGCAAACTTAATAACCCTGCTTCCTAAATTCTCATCCAAATCATTAACATAAATGACAAATAACAGTAGACCCAGCACCAATCCTTGGGGCACACCACTGATCACAGGCCTCCACTTTGAAAAACAACTCTCTACAACCATCCACTGTCTTCTGTTATCAAGCCAATTTTACATTCAACTGGCTACCTCACCCTGGACCTCATGAAATTTAACTTTACGCAAAAGCTACCATGCCGTCCCTTGTCAAAGGCCTTGCTAAAGTCCATGTAGACAATCTCGACTGAACTGCCTCCATCTACCTTCTTGGTTAGCCCTTCAAAAAACTCAGTCAAATTTGTAATTTTCCACTCTCAAAGCCACGCTGACTGTCCTCAAATCGGTTCTTTCTGTCATGAATTTTTTGCCTAACTCAAGTATTACTTTTAGGTTTGGCTAAAATCCAAGGCAAATATGAATAATATGTCTGTCAATAAAAGCAACAGATTGCTATCCTGAACAGTCCCCAACTACTTTTCCTGTATCTCAGTAAGGCCATTCAGAACAGCTCTCTAGGGCTCAGAAAGCAAAACATGCCAATGGCTCTTATACTACAGAGTGAGCAATAGCACGTTTCATCAGATATCGGGGTAATGATCACAAGTACAGTCCAAGTGCAAAATAAAACCATCCAAACAGGATTTCCACTTCAATGCATCAGCATTTGCAAACATCGCTGAGTTGAAATAGATTTTCACAGGTAATACCAAACTTCCTTCCATCACTGTTGCCCATTACAGGTTTGAGTGACTAATTAATTAGTGCTTCTATTTTAAACTAATCTGTAAGAAATACAGCTGGACACTTAAATGAGACTACAATCCAGCAGGACTATTTCAGTCCATTAAACAAACATACACCCCCATCTGCATCCAGTTTAAGTGAACTGGTATTCTGTGGTTCCCTTGCACTGAGTTCATGTTACAGGTTTGCAGAAACTGGTGTCACAGGATTTTCTACAGAAGTCGAATGGGCTTTGCAGGATAAAGGGGGCACATAAACACAGTGGCAGTATTCCCAAGTGGCTGACTACACAGTACTAGGACAAAAGATTTGGTGTCCTGCAACACAAGATACATAAAAATACTGTCACTGCACAAAAGACTGCTTCACTCAGAATCTTCCTTCTTTCAAAACATCAGGGTGATTCAAAGACAATTTCATTGTGTCTGCTCCATTCACAACTCCTCCAATATACAAAAAAAACACTTTGCGACAATTTACAGCAGAACCTGGATGTTACCTAGATCCGGATTGACAAACGACAAGTAACAAGCATATCACACTGAACAAGTCACTGACCATCTCTCAAACAAGAAAAATCCCAACACCACCTTCTGATCATCAATAATATCATTGTTGCTGAACACCCAACACCACCACCAAGCAGTCACTGTTGGCCAGAAGATTAATTGAGCCTGTGGTTTCGGACCTGATATTATGACAAATGACTCATATCCAAACTCCTCAAAACCACTCTGTCATCTGCTCAAGTCAGGGTGCTGGAATACTCGTCATTCATCTGGATGGCTGCAGCTGAAGCAAAAGCAGAAAACTCAGTGCTATCCAGGGTAGAGTTACATTTGGCAGGTATCTTGACACTGAATTCAATATTCATTCACTCCACCACAAATTCATCATGGCTACAATATGTATTATCCCCAGAACATACAGCAGAAATTCTAGATTACTTGAGTAGTGTTTCCAATCAACATAGGGTCTAAAAACATGAGAACATCATCACTTGCAGAACTTGACTTGGACATAGGTCACTATATTCCTCCTTCAAGAATGGGTCAACATCCTGAAGCATCAGGTCTACCAAACAAAATCATGAGGTCCATCACCACAAAAGCAGCTGTTAGTCTAGAAAAGACCCACCTTCTCAGCGGAACTATACTTGGGCAACAAATGCAGCCTTGCAGCATTTCAAGGACAAACATTTCTAACATACAGTAAATGTACTTGATAGAATAGTACGTGTGAAGAACCAAGCCTATGTTGCAATGAAAGGCAGGTCCGGACAAAATCTTTCATTTACAACACACTGAGGTGGTAATAAAATAGATAGGTTTTCAAATTTGCTGATGACACCACCATAGTGAGTCAAATCCCAAACAATAATGAGACAGAGCACAGGAAAGAGATAGAGAATCTAGTGAACGATAATCTCTCCTTCAATGTCAACAAACCAAAGGAGATGGTCATTGACTTCAACAAGCGTAGTGGAGGACATGTCCCTATATCAATGGGGATGAAGTAGAAATGGTCAAGAGCTTCAAGTCTTTAGTTGTCCAGATTACCAACAACCTGTCCAGGTCCCTCCATACCAACGCTATGGTTAAGAAAGCCCACCAATGCCTCTACTTTCTCACAAGTAATTTGGCATGTCTGCTACCAACTTTTACAGATGCACCATAGAAAGCATTTTTTCTAATTGTATCATAGCTTGCTACGGCTCCTATTCTGTCCAAGACTGCAATAAACCACAAAGGGTTGTGAACAAAGTCCAGTCCATCATTCAAACCAGCCTCCCATCCATTCACTCCACCTGCACTTCCTGCTGCCTCAGAAAAGCAACCAGCATAATTAAGGAAATCACACACCTGAACATTCTCTCTTCCACTTTCTTCCATTGGGAAAAAGAAACAAAAGTCTGAGGATGCATACCAATTGACTCAAACAGATTCTTCCCTGCTGCCATCGGGCTTTTGAATGGACCTACCTCACATTAAGTTGTTTTTTCTCTACATCCTAGCTATGATTGCAACACTATATTCTGTACCTTCTCCTTTCCTTCCTATGTACAGTGTGTTTTGTCTGTATAGCGCACAAGAAACAGCGTTTTTCACTGTACACTAATCCATGTAACAATAATAAATTAAATCAAACTAACAGAGAACCAAGCAATTTGTTTCATAAATACATTTTCAGCACAAATCATAGATTTGCCTCACTCCCACTCAAAAGTCCAAAAAGTGTAGTTTTGTTGATACTTCTTTGCAAAGCTTAAGTTGTCCCTCACATTACACCTACATTAAAGCTTCGATTTTAACTCAATGCATCTTGAGGGTTCAATGGAGTTTTCAGTCAGATCCCCGCACTGCACCCTGCCTGTTTTACACTTCAGTGACTTTAATAGAGTAAAATCAAATGAACTGTAAAATGGACTTCCCACCTGAATATAACCACCTGAATTGATAACCATATGTATCTCTACAACGGCACATTTACCCTTTAGTCCAGTGCTAATAGCAACACATCTTACTGATACTTTACTGCAGGATAACAGTGGCGATAAGTCCAGAAGTACTTAAGTGGCTACTGAGCACTTGGAAAATTTCCAAGGTTGCGAAGTCCTACATAAATGCAGGTTTTCCTTGTGATGAGGATTTTGAGTCATGTTACAAGGAGACCTGACAGCAATGTCTTCATTCAAAAATGTGACTCTCAAGTCTCAACTCTAACCAGTTCCAAATGCTAAGTGAATCTCTCATGTTTAGTAAGTCTTGTCTGCCGTTATCAATCTACAATTGTGCATCAGATCACGAAATGCATACAATAGCACTCTTACTACAAATTTCTAGAGATATGCAGTTTCACAGGATTGTATGAAAATCAGCAAATAAATCACTCTGCCGCAACAATCTCATTCACGTTTTAGAATGGCTTTCAGAAAATATTTGTCATATTCTGAAGTTCAATGGTAAACATGAAGCAGGATATAAATTTAATATATACAGCATGGCACTTGAACCAAGTGTCACACAAATTGCTTAAATGATGTGCCAGGTGTACTAGAAGTGACTTCAAAGAACAGTGTGGCACAGGAACAGGCCCTTCGGCCCTCCGAGGCCACGCCAATCACAATGCCTGCCTAAACTAAAACCATATGCACTTATGGAGTCCATATCCTCCCATTCCCATCCTATTCACGTATTCATCTAGATGGCCCTTAAATGCCGCTATCGTACCTGCTCCCACCACCTCCCTGGGCAGCATTTTCCAGACATTCACCATCCTCTGTGTAAAAAACTTGTCTTGCACATCTCCTCTAAACTTTTCCCCATGCACCTTAAATCTATGTCCCTTAGTACTTGACTTTTCTACCCTAGGAAAGAGAATCTAACTATCCACTCTGTCCATGCCACTCAAATTTTATAAACCTCTTATTAGGTCGCCCCTCAACCTCTGCTGTCTCAGTAGGAACAAACCGAATTTATCCAACCTCTCCTCATAGCTAATACCGTCCAGACCAGGACATATTCCTGGAGAGTAAACCTCTTCAACGTTGTAACTGCACCCTTCCTATTCCTAAGCTCTACCCATACTGCCTGAACCCTTCAAGGTGTCCTCCCTCAGAACATCTATGATATTGTCCTTAACCAGTAATGGAACTTCCCCACCCCTTTTACATTCCCCTGTCTCCTGCCTGAAGCATCTAAATGTTTAGCTGCCAATCCCGTCCCTCTTTCAATCACATCTCTCTAATAGCAACAACATCATAGTTCCAAATACTAATCCAGGCTCTAATTTCATTTATCTTACCTGTTATACTCCTCGCGTTGAAACAAATGCACTTCAGTCCACCAGTCCTGCTGTGTTCAACAACTACTCCCTGCCCGCTCTTCCTCTTAACCTTACTGGCTTTAATCTGTAGCTCTCAGTTATTTCTCCTGCTGACCTATTGCTCTGGTTCCAAGCCCCCTGCCATACTAGGTTAAACTTTCCCAAGTGAATAGAGGAAATGCACCTGCCAGAGTATTGGTGCCCCTCCAGATAAGGTATAACCTGTCCTTCCCGTACAGGTCCCACCTGTCCTGGAAAAGATTCAAATGATCAAGATATTTGAACCCTCCCTCCAACACCAGCTCTTTAGCCATGTGTTTAGTTGTACTATTTTCCTATTCCTAGCCTCAATGGCATGTGACACAGAAAGTAATCCTAAAAAAGACAATCCTAGAGATCCTCTTATTTAACTTACTACCTAACTCCCTTTGCAGGACCTTGTCACTCTTCCTGCCTATGTCATCAGTACCAATGTGTACCATGATTTCTGACTGTCGCCCTCCCCTTTCAGAATGTCCCCTGCCCGTTAGGCCTGAAGACCACAAGACATAGAAACAGAATTAGGCCACTTGGCCCATCAAATCTGCTCCACCATTCAATCATGGCTGATATTTTTTCTCATCCCCATTCTTCTGCCTTTTCCCATTAACCCCTGATCCCCTTACTAATCAATAACCTATCTCTCTCAATGACCTGGCCTCCATAGCCTTCTGCAGCAAAGGGAGTGTCACAGACTCACCACTCTCTGGCTGGAGAAATTCCTTCTCATCTCTGTTTTAAAGGATCCGTCCCTTTAGCCTGAGATTGTGCCCGCTGGTTCTAGTTTTCCTACTAGTGAAAACATCCTCTCCACATCCACTTTATCCAAGCCCTGCAGTAAGTTTCAGTAAGATCCCCCCTCATCCTTCCAAACTCCAACAAGTACAGACCCAGAGTCCTCAGCCACTCCTCATGTGACGAGCTCTTCATTCCAGGGATCATTCTTGTGAACCTCCTCTGGACTTTTTCCAAGACCAACACATCCTTCCCTAGATATGGGGCCCAAAACTGTTCACAATACTCCAAATGATATCTGAACAGAGCCTTATACAGCCTCAGAAGTACATCCCTGCTTTTGTATTCTATCTGTTCAGAGATTTCCTTGGCCCTGGCACCAAGAACGCAACATACCATCTTGGAGTCTCTTTCCTGGCCACAGAAACACCTGCCTGCGCCCCTGACCATAGAGTCCCCTATAACTTTTGCTCTTATTCGCCTCTTTTTGTCTGTTTGCCAGCAGTGCATGTCAGGTGGGGAGAGGGTGGGAATTAGAAATGCTGCATGACACCACGATAAATTGTGTAATATAAATACAATGTTCTCAACATGTTTTAGATGCAAACATACCATTGCTTAATACTGTATGGTGACTAGTGGAGTGCCCCAGGGGTCGGTGCTGGGGTATCAGCTATTTACCATTTATACAGATGATCTGGAGGAGGGAACCGAGTGTATGGTGTTGAAATTTGCTGATGACACCAAGATTGGTGGAACGGCAAATTGCGCGGAGGGTGTGGAGAGTCTGCAGAAGGATCTAGATGAGCTGGGCGAATGGGCCAGGAACTGGCAAATGGAATTTAATGTTGGCAAGTGCGAGGTGGTCCACTTTGGTAGGAATAATGGTAGGAAGGACTATTACTTACGGGGCGAAAAACTGCAGCAGGTGACGGTGCAGAGGGACCTCGGGGTCCTTGTGCATGAGTCGCAAAAACCCAGCTTGCAGGTGCAGCAGGTGGTCAGGAAGGCGAATGGGATGCTGGCCTTCATAGCGAGGGGGATTGAATATAAAAGTAGGGAGGTCTTGCTGCGGCTGTATAGGGCATTGGTGAGGCTGCAGCTGGAGTACTGTGTGCAGTTTTGGTCGCCGTACTTACGCAAGGATATTTTGGCCTTGGAGGGAGTGCAGAGAAGGTTTACTAGGCTGATACCGGAGTTGAGGGGGTTGAGCTATGAGGAGAGGCTGAATAAACTAGGCTTGTACTCATTAGAGTTTAGAAGAATGAGAGGAGATCTCATTGAGACGTATAAAATGATGAATGGGATGGATAGGATAGAGGTGGAGAGACTCTTCCCGCTCAGAAAGGACAGTAGGACTAGGGGGCACAGCCTCAGGATAAAGGGGGGGCGGTTTAGAACGGAGTTGAGGAGGAACTTCTTCACTCAAAGGGTGGTGAATCTCTGGAATTCTCTGCCCGTTGAGGTGGTGGAGGCTGCCTCGCTAAATATTTTTAAGACGCGGGTTGATGGGTTTTTGATAAGCGAGGGGATTAAGGGTTATGGGGAGAGGGCGGGAATGTGGAACTGAGCCACGACAGATCAGCCATGATCTTATTGAATGGCGGGGCAGGCTCGAAGGGCTGGATGGCCTACTCCTGCTCCTATTTCTTATGTTCTTATGTTCTTATGTATGGGCCACTGAAACAACTTGCTTGGGACACTAATAGACAGCTTTTAGACCACAAGGCACAAGTGACGAGCACTCAGGTCCTGCGCAGGTCAGCTGGCAAGGGTACTCGCAGACGTCTTCAACCTCCCTTTACAGCAATTTGAGGTCCCTACTTGCTTTAAGACGATAACCATCATCTCATTACCAAAGAAAAGCCAGGCAGTGTGCCTTAATGACTATCATCCAGTGGCTCTGACATCCATCATTATGAAGTGCTTCGAAGGGTTTGCCATGGCACAAATCAATTCCTGCCTCTCAAACTGCCTGGATCCACCACAGTTCGCCTATTGCAGTCCACAGCAGCAGCTCCTCCCCACCCCACCCCCAATCTCCTTGGCCCTACACTCAACACTGGAACGCTTAGATAACAAAGACATCCATGTCAGACTCCTATTCATAGACTACAGATCAGCCTTCAACACTGTTATTCCTATGAGATTCATCTCCAAACTTTGTGGCCTGGAGCTTGCCTCCTCCCTCTGCAACTGGATCCTTGATTTGCGAACTCACAGACCGCAGTCGGTAAGGAAAACAACACCTCCTCCTCCATGATCATCCTCAACACCGGTGATCTGAAAGGCTGTGCCCTCAGCCCCTCACCATACTCCTTATAGACCTATGACTGTGTGACCAAATTCCCCTCCGACTCAATTTTCAAGATTGCTGATGACACCACCGTTGTGGGTCGGATCTCAAACAATGATGACAGTACAGGAAACAGACAGCAAATCTGGTGAACTGCTGTGATGACAATATGCTCTCTCTCAATGTCAACAAAACGAATGAAATAGTCGTCAACTTCAGGAAGCATAGTTAAGGGCATGCCTCTGTCCACATCAATGGGGATGAAGTAGAAAAGGTCGAGAGCTTCAGGTTTTTAGGTGTCCAGATCACTAACAACCTGTCCTGGTTTCTCCATGCAGACATTATAGTTAAGAAAGCCCATCAATGCCTTTACGTTCTCAGGAGACTAAGGAAATTTGGCATGTCAGCTATGATTCTCACCACTTCTACAGATACACCAGAGAAAGCATTCTTTCTGGCTATATCACAGCTTGGTATAACTCCTACTCTAACTAAAATGGCAAGAAACTACAAAGGGTCATGAATGAAGCCCAGTCCATCACTCAAAGCAGCCTCCTATCCATTGACACTGTCTACACTTCATGGTGCCACGGAAAAGCAGCCAGCATAATCAAGGACCCTATGCACCCTGGACATACTCTCTTTCACTTTCTTCCATCAGGAAAGTCTGAGGACACGTACCAACCGACTCAAGAACAGCTTCTTCTCTGCTGTCATGAGACTTTTGAATGGGCCTATGTCACATTACGTTGATCTTTCTCTACACCCTAGCTATGATTGTAACACTACATCCTGTACTATCTTTTTTCCTTCCCAATGTACAGTCTGTCTAGCGTGCAAGATACAATATTTTTCACTGTATACTAACGCATGTAAATAAATCAAATCACACATAGATTTTAAAGCTACCACGGATTACACAATATATACAAAGCCACAATCGTTGCAGTAACACAAAGTCCCTTTAAATGCAGACTGGCTATATCAAAATACACATTCTGAACCCAAGCTATTATTCATGGATTTCTCCTCAGTCTCCCCAGATGATTGTCACATGGGAGTTCCCTAACTTTACTGTCAAAAAAAAATTTTAAAACCTTCTTTCACAACAATGTTTTCCATCAGCAGTTTATGTTTTGAAATTCAATCCAGGTTTTCCAAAAGACTCTTTTAAACAAAGCTTATTTCAATTCCTGAAAGAGAGCTGATGAACTGACTGTAAAGAGAGAGTATCCTGTGTTCAGGAGCATTTGGACAACATTATCCCTGTACCTCGAATCCTCATTCTCAGATGAAGTGTACAAATATTCAGGTGAGTCTTTCACCAAGATAACTAGTCAGAGTGATAGTACGTTACTCCCAACTTCCATTGCCATCTATGCTTGCATTAGAATTGGTGCATCCTGTTGGAATTCACGATGAGAATCATCTTGCAAAGCTGTCATCTGTACAGGCCTCACTGTCACTGTCAAAAAAACCTTTAAAAGTTCTCGATAAGAGAGAAGGGAAAATTATTTCATGAATCTATTACTTTCCATTATGAGACACATCAGCGGAGCAGTTCAACAGTTGGGGTATTCCCTATAATTGGGTACAAATGGCATGTCAGAATTGGCGTGCACATGTGTGTGTGTGAGAGTCTGTGTGTGTGCATGCACGCACAGTATGGGACAATTGTTTCAGGCAGCCAAACAATAAAGAAGCTACCAGGCATGAGTCAAAAGCTCCAAAATAGTACATATTCAACTGTGTGACCCCAGTGGAACAGAGCAAAAGCTGGTGCAGTAAGTTGTCAGAGCCCAACAAGGATCTCGGCACGTAATCCAAACCAATATAAATCAGCATGGACCAGCCTGTGCATCATTGTTAAAGATATCTTGAGGATTATTTTCTGCTTGCTAGAATCAAAATCATGCTTTTTGGCAGACTCAGGAGCAGAAATGTCTCTGCAGGAATCAAACTTGAGCATTCTTATTATTAGGATAGATCTGCACTGAGCAAGATAATTATGCTAAACTCTCCTGCAATGCTGAGAAGAGATTGCCCTCATGAAAGTTAGGGCAGCATACTGGGCATCACTGACTGTGAAAGACTTTCCTGGCAAAATAATTTAGACTTTAGAGGTCGAGAGTGAATCAATGGGCCAAAGCTAACTAAATAAACTCCAGCATGCCGAGTTTTTAATATTCTTTTCACATGATGCGAGCACGTTGGCTTGGCCGACATTTGTTGCCTGTCACTAATTGCCCTCAAGGAGGTGGCGGTGAGCTTCCTTCTTGAACTGCTGCAGTCCATGCGTTGAGAAACAGCAATTACGAAAGGGAGAAAAATATTCTGTCAAAGGCCAAGAAAAAAATAAAAGTTCACAGAAATGTTCTGAAAATTGAAAAACTCTTCACAAAAACTTATCACACAATCGATAGCAGAGAACCCAGCTATTGCTGGAAATCTGAAATAAAAATATTGGAAATGCTCAGCAGATCAGGCAGCATCTGCAGACAAAGAAACAGAGTTGCATTTCAGGTCATTGACTTTTCATCAAAATCTGAAACTTCTAACTTGGTTTCTCGCTCTCTCTTTCCACAGATGCAGTCTGACCTGCTGAGTTTTTTTTTTAGTATTTTTCATTTCTATAACAGCAGATTAGGAGGCCATTTAGTACCTTGAGGCCAATTTGCCATTCAATGGGATCAAAGCTGATCTGCAACCCAAGGCCATATACCTGCTTTTGCCCCAATATCCCTCTATGTCCAGAAGACACTGAACTTTAGACCTATGACCAGGGAGTACTGCTGTAATACACTAACATACCAAAGAAAATAACTTTGCAGTGATAGTTGGGGATATGTGCCCTCAGATACTGAGTTTTCCTTCGTACTGAAGAAATATGCCAACCATTGCAAAATTCATATTTGTTTTAATGCACAAACCACATGGACTATACAATAAGTCATGTAGGAGATACTTTGAAAATGAGTGAAGACCTGCACAAACACCTTCTGGGTTCAGGTGGGGTTTACTGACAACACAGCTTCATTTTGACAAACAGTTACATGAACCCTTAAATACATTCCAGACAGTTCACGAGTCACTTGTCCATAACTAATGGAGTGTTAGAAGATTATTTTTCGAGTGTACAAACAAGGTTTTCTTTCCTTTGAACAGCTGCAAAAAGGCAATCACAGCAATACTTGAAGTGAAATGTGGAAAAATACACACATATAATACCACCAAACAAAATATTTGCACAAGGCAGTCAACTGAGAGTGAGTGAGACTGAAGCCATTAAAGTTTGCAGTTGTCAAGCATTATTTCAAATCACACATACGGGATCCACACCAAGGTGCCACTCATTTGCTAGGAAATATCATGACTCAGTGGCTGGCCAAAACCACACGTAACGTACACAGTTCACCTGATAGGAACACACACACACAAATTCCCAAAAATTTCCAGTTGAAGGAAAAAATGTAATTTTTTTTCCAATCCGTCAGTGAGCCTAAACAAACCAATTGCAGAAACTTATTTCAGTAAACTGAAGTTTCTCAGTACAAAATCTGAAGTCACACACCAATATGAGTTTTGCAAATGAAATCTATTATAAAAACGTTCTCTGTTAAATTACGCCATGTGGATTATATGCGTGCACAGACTGCAAGTGTGTAGTATCAAATGCATGTTTAATTTCTCTTCTCACTGTGTGATATCACAGAATCTCTAAAGTGCAAAAAGAGGCCACTTAGCCCATCAAGTCGACACCAACTCACTACACAGAGCATCTTACCCATGCGCACCCTCCATTCTATTCCCGTAACCCCACACATTTACCATGGCTCATCCATCTAATCTACAAATCTTGGGATACCCAAGACACAATTTACCATGGCCCAGCCACCTAACCTGCACACCTCTGTCACTGCAGTCGCCAGTAAGACTGTAGAATAGAGTTAGTCCAATCGATTAAACGTTCATAAACTTAAAAGCCAGTATGAATTTGTTAAAATAATGCATGAGTAATCAATTTTAGTAATTTGCTCAAATAATAATGGGAATCAAAGGTAAATTGTGGCTCTTCAGTCCCCTACCTCCACCATAATACCAACTCTATCAGGTTGTGTGGGAAACGCTCAGAATGAGACATGAATATTCTGAGCAATGTTGCCCATAGCCTCAGAGGGGAAGGGCGATGTCAAGGAGTTTGGAGGATAAATGGGAGAACTGGACTGCAAAATCGGAGCTCGGAGATAGGGCTCTGAAAGAATGAGATTAAGGATTGGTGGGTTAGAGAGTGAGGGGGCTGGGGAAATTGGGTAACACAATGTGGAAAAAGATTGGCATTTGTATTGAGAATAGGGTAGAACATGGGATCAAGCATTTTCAGTGAAATCAGGAACAGCAATCATGTGGCTAATTAGGTCAATGCTGACTGCAAATTGAGAACAGTACAGTGGGTGAGCAGTGAATGATTGCTTCCACTGGTGGGTGAAAGGAAAAATGGGAGGATGGAGATTGAAAATTATAACTGGAAGAACCAAAGGGCAAGGGAAATGGAAGGCTCATAGCCCAAAGGTTATAAACTGTGGGATTCTTCCGTCCAAATTATTGAAATCAAGACCAGAACATAGTACAAAAGGAAAAGGGCTAATTAATCAAAAAAGAGGATTATGAAGGGATCTGAGTAGTGGTATGAGGTCACAACAGAGTTCCAGTATCAGCAGACTCACCAGGAATAGAATAGCTCTTTCCAGTCCTGTGCTTACCACCATTTTGTATTTAGCACAGGGAATATTTAGAAACACTTAGCTGAGGGTTAGGCGAGTGTGCTGCTGCGTTTGCACGAACGTTCCATTTGGGTCAAGTCAGCCAGTTTTTCTGTGCAAAATCCAAGCACTGAAGCACCCAGTTCAGGGCTATAACCTTAATACAAAACCAAGTCCCAACCAGAGTTCTAGATGATATTGTGCCTCTCAGGAGGTGGCTGCAGGCCTCTTAATTGCAAGCTAAAATCAGGAATCTTGCTATCTGTGGGGGCAGGGAAATCCAATCTGGAACCCCGACTGTACCATACATATATATGCCCATGTCCAGCAGCAACCCTTATAAAGTCAAGAGACATCATAGCCCTATTTCACAAGGGGCTTAAACATAACTGAGTCATTCATTTTCTTTTACTTCATTCCGTTATTACTTGCGCATAAAATTTAAATTTTGCGTAAAATTTAGATTTCGCACAATACTCTATCTGCAGAAATGGCCACAATCTTCCAAGTGCCATGAAGATAGACAAATTTTGCTCCTTGAGATAATGGAAACCTTAATGATGACACATCAGAGACTGCCTTTGTTATTGCAAAATAAAAATAGCAGATACAAATTGATTGCTCACAAAGCATTGTGACCTTTACAATGTACTGTGTAGAAATCCAGCCCATAACACTGCACTTCCTTCACTACAATGGAAGCTTTATTTTAATTATTTCAGCAGTAGGCTAGGGACAGGATGACATTAATGAACAGTTTGCTTTTGAATGAAGTAGAAAGTTGCATAACACTGCAAGTAGATTATAAACTGGCCATATCCTCACACTGCCAGGATAATGGGAGGATGTTGCTGAGAGAGGCAGGAATTATTTTTCCAAACTCACGTCACCTTTTGATTTCTGCTCAATATAAACTCATGGCAGAGGCTGGATTTGTGGGTAAATTCTGCCACAGACACCACATCATTATTCACACACATGTAGCTGGATCAAGTTACCAGGACTGTCTACAGCGAATCTGTGTAAATGTCAACATTAGGATGCAAGTTCTAATGAAGGGTCTGCAATACCAGGCAGGTTAACTGATGCTGGCGAACCTACCAGACATTTCCTCTCATGTCCTGTTTGGTTTCAGGTTTTCAGCACCTGCAGATTTCGTTGTTCACAAAGACACTGAATTGGTGATATTTCTTGGAATAGATTTCAGTAAATTACCTGCTCCTGCCGTTCCAGCCATTTGTCCACCATAGGATGAGTGGCACTTAAAGAAGATCGAGCATTGTCTCGCTGAAACTGATTTGACCAGTGGCCAGCATCTCTTGGTAAACTCCTGTAGTTGTCCTGTCCATTCATTGGATTCCGCTGCGTTGTCTCTTTCTGTATAATTCAGTAAACACAGTGACAGGTAATTATTTTGGTTTGAACTTCTTAAGCGGGCAACCAATAAGCTTTTATTTTGAATTAAGCCCAAGTTCACACACTTCAGATTGCCATCCAGACACAGCATTAAACTCGAGATGCATCAGAGTGTACAGGTTGTTGTTATTATGCAACCCTAAAGTAAAGCAGTCGCGATATACAGAATCCTATTTGATCTTGCTCCAGTGGTGGTGAGCTTTTTCCCCCATACAGGTTTTTGATGAATTGTGCCTGGTGATAAAGCAAGTTATAGATGATCTGTAAACTTAGGCTAGGATTGCTTAGGAATCCTCAAAGCCAAGAACAGATCTCTTAGGCATTGCTGTGAGCAATTTGGGAGAAAACAGGCAACACCAACAAGTAGCACTTTTGACAGATGGTGTCTCCTTCGAGGGAGCACTCCCTTAGTAATGCACTGAGTTGCTTGTCTAGACTATATGCACAAGTGTACACAAGGTTGAAACCAAGACCTTACAATTCTGGCATGTGGGTGCTATCACGGAGCTACGGCAAGCACTGTAGGATAAAGACACTCCCAATGTTTACAAAATGTCACTATCTCAGGACACTTTATGCACATTGTGGCTGCTAATGACAGATTAACTGGAAAGTCTTGTATTGTTAATTGGCTTGCTTTTACCTTGTATTTAATTTTTATATATTGTGTGAGGACACCATTGTACGATCAGGCCCAGTATTCTGAGTACAGTATGCCTTGTGATTGTCGTCATTACTCTACTCATCTACTCATTTAGTTTGCTGCATTTTCAAGTATCCACCTTCACTAACTGAAAACTGTTTTTTTAACTATATCCTGTATTAGTTGAGGAACTCTGTGGACTTTGTTCTTTCTTTGCTGGACTGAGTTACAGCTCTATACTGTACTGGACAGTACACGTGTTTGAGGAACCTGTTACAAATTTGCAAAGCAGCAATTTTAAAATCAGTTATTGTATGCAATCATCTCATTTAAATTTGTTATATTCAGTGATTTATTATGCAAATTATTTCAGCAATGAACGTGCAGTGCTGCAGGTGTATGGTACAGCTTTTCAATACATAATTAAATTTTCTGTGCAACAATCGTCCTTGGAAACCTAACTCTGGCTTTAGCATTGACTCCTATGGAAAGCCGTACTTCATTTGAAGTGATGATTTTCAGGAACACAATCATCACTAAGTGTGGACTTGTGGCACTTTTTGATGACTTATTCAAGTTGAACTGATAGTCACTGGAGACCGTTTTCTCCAGTGCCAGCAAAGATACTGTCTTTGAAGTAACACATCACGTTTGGAACTTTTATTCAAGGTAAAGAAGATCAAGACCCATCAGTCCCTAAACAAGTGCAAACACCCTCCTTCATAGTATGAACTTGCTGCCAAACTCAGTTTTCATGTCTTTTGACTAGAGTCTAGAAAGTCTTAATTCAATTATCTGATCTCACGGGCAAATGGTTGAGGGCATGCAGTGGAGAAAGAGTATTTACCCTATATACACATAATTAAAGAAAATCAATTTTCATTCCATGTAAACAGGGCTATGAAGGCAACAGGAGACTGGAAGTGGGTAAGAGATTTAAGCAGCAAATTTACACTGGCAAGTCACCAAATTGGCTATCTACGTCAAAGCTATGATTAGACTGATATTGCTGACCTGGGAATTATGTAAAAGTAGATAATTCAGCACATTCGCAGCAACTAAAGTAAGTTAGGTTTCAGAAAGAAGCCACCATTCGATTTATTTTAACCAAAATAGAGAACACTGGGGAGACATTAATCTGGTTTTCAAAAGTATGAAGGCTCTGAGAGGCGAAAATAAAGCTTTTCCTTGAGTGATGAATCAATGAGAAATTTGGAAGCGAGTAAGAAATATTGTCAGGAAAATGATAAAATAGGCAGAAAATTTTTTCACACAGAGTTTTAAGAGATTATGAAATGCTTTTTGTCACAATTGGTTACTAAGGCAGAATATAGTGCATGTTTTAAATGGAATGACACTAAAGGAAAGGAGGTGGTTGAATGCAATTAGTCATCCCCTATTTGCAAAACTGGCAGCATCTTGGGCTAAATGGCCTCTTTCCATGATGTAATATGCAAGATTCTATGAGTCTAGTGGAGAAAAAAAAATTCTTATCCCCAAACCAAAGTTGCTCTTCAACCTCTATTAATTAACAAGTCTACTGGATAGATTAATGAATAATTTCCACCTAGCTCAAACTGAACAACCACTTTTTCAGCTACACTTCAGTTCTACCTATTCATAACACTTATATTTTAGCAAAGGTGGCACTGAGATCAAACTCAGCCATAATCATATTGAACGACAAAGCAAGCTTAAAGGCTCAAATGACCATCTCATCCTATTTCTGATGTCCTTATAATGGAACCTCCATTATGCAGATTGTGTTTTGTAAGTAACTAAAAGCGAGACTCCCATACAGCACCTCTTTCCATTATAATTAACGGAATTTACAGTCAATCATCTGAACTATTTCAGCACCTCCTAGCCACCTCAGCTAAGTGCCTGCATTTTAACAGCATTGATGATTCTCAAAATCATTTTTATTGCTGCCTTATAAAATTTTGAAGCGCTTCCGACATTTTCAAACCAACTGATTGCTACACTTTAAGGCATGTTAACGATTGGAAGCTACATAAGAATGCAATTGGAACAAGGCTACATGTTGTGCTTTTCCCAAAAGGCCTCCACTGCAGACGTGAGGGCAGGTTCCACTGTAATAGAACTTGATTCAATCAGAGGATTGGAAGCAAAAAATAAAACATGTAGGATACAAAAGCTGTAGATTTCAAAAGCAGCAGGCACTGAATGAAGGAAAAGCACTGCACAAGGTTAGAGTCTGCTTGACAGCTATTAGGTTTTGAAGTAGGATTACTAAAGTGATATTTTTGAAAGTAAATTTATCATCAAGGGGTCAATATGCATCACCATTTTGTCAACAATTTATTACATTACTATTTTTAAAGCAGTGTTATCATAATTGTATAAATCATCCACTGTGATTAAGTAAATCGTACTTGCGCATCCTCCCATCCTTTCAAGAATACAGATTTTTATTCATTTAAAACGCCCTCAAAAAATTCAGGTAACGTATTCATCTTATTAATTTTATTTAGTTAGAAGTTCACTGGAAAATTCAATATCCGAGTCCAAGAAAATCGAGTGGTGTGGGTCTTTTGCTGCATGTTACCAAAACCACGACAGTGACAGTAATTCAAGAAAAGAATGTCATTATCTGTCGAGTGTTGTGGAAACCCCAGGACACAATGCAAGTGTGAGTCCTTGCTTCTTCCCAATCTAGAATTAAGAGCAAAACTGTGAACCCACCTTTTTTCTGTCAAGGCTGCTGGATGTTTGGCTTGGCTTTGGAAAGCCCGGTGTCGTAGACCAACGGGTAGGGTTTTTGCGCGAGGGCTCCGCTGGATTAAGGTTAGGTCCCGTTACAGAAGACAAAAGGCCAATCAGTGCAGGGTCACTGCTGCGTCTCACATGAAGTGGCATGTCTGATGGAGAAGAAAATAATTTTACCATTTTTTAATCATGATCTGTTTCTAATCATCAAAAGCTATAAAATCATAGTGATTGCACTCCATAATAAGCTATCAGTTGCAAGTGCTTTAAGACATGCTGAGGACATGAAAGACTACATAAATTTATGTTTTCAACTGCTAAAGATGAGGGAGGTAATGCTGCCAATGTAATGCACTTCCTTCATAAACCATTTCAAATGACTGGGAATTATTTATTTTTAAAACAAGCATTACCAACTCTATGACTAGCATATGAAATCGGGAAGGATGTCTTTCACACATAGTGCAATGAAAGATATCCACTTACGTGTCCATTACACGTAGAGTTTTCATTTTGTGGGGAGCTCTGCTGAGATGGTTTTGAAACAGTTACTGCAAAAGTTTTCAATTTCCCCTCAGAAATAGAAAATGATAACACACAGTTGCAAATATCTTCAGATGCTCATCCAGCTAGACCACCAGGAGGTCTCATCTTCAGTTCTGAGTTTCTCCTGTGTTAGCTGGTGTTGTAACATTACAATTGGCCTCAGCATTCTTCGAGACAAGGAGGGGGAAATTAAGTCAAATTTCTGCCACCAATCTCAATCCCATAAATCCTGCTGGAAATGGACAAGGACACCAGGTGGGGACAATACAGGCTAGATTATTCCCCAAGTGGATTAAACTATTGCCACTTAGTCGCGGCTCAGAACTTTTGCAAGGCACCAGAGGGCCAACTGTACCCCAGCAAGAGTTATTGTCTTGAGGATAAGGGACAGAGGAAGTTTAAAAAGGATAAAAGGGTATTACTTTACATTTAAGACGGGCTCCTCCACTGCATTATTCCATTTCAAGTTTGCTCTAATTCTGGTAACTACTAACAAAATTCTGAAATTAATGAAAGAATGAGCAGGGTAGCAAACTGGGACTTTTTTACAAATCTGCCATACGCACTAATCTGTTAGTGGCTATCATGGTCCGTGACGGTTCTCCGGCTGTTCCAAAATGCAAATCACTGACTGCAATGGCGTAACTGAGGCCATACAAGAGAACGCATTTAAATCTGGAACATCACTCATCAAAAGCAGCTTCCACATGTCCTACACAAGTTATTAGTATGAGCAACAATATTGTATGTTTCACAAGATTATCGTAGAATCTACAGCACAGAAGGAAGCCATTTGGCCCATTCAGCCTGTACTGACAGTGATCCCACCTAGGCCCTAGCCACATAACTCCACATATTTACCCTCCTTGTCCCCCTGACACTAAGGGGCAATTTATCATGGCCAGTCAACCTAACCTGCACATCTTTGGACTGCAGGGGGGAACCAGAGCACAGGGAGGAAACCCACACAGACACGAGCAGAACGTGCGAACTCCACACTGACAGTGACTCGAGGCCAGAAGCGAACCTAGGTCCCTGGCACTGTGAGGCAGCAGTGCTAACCACTGTGCCACCCATGTTTGTTACATCTATATAAATTAAACAAAATTCAGTAAGGTGAAGTGTAAATTTCAACAGTTAAAATAGTATGAAAATTCAAGGAAAGTACATGATGAATTTTTGTTGTGCCGACATCTGCTTAACAACAAAATAGGCCAAGCTATTTTGGGACACTGAACAATTCTGTTGGTAAAAATAAAGTGGATTAGACACAATGAGGTGAATTTTTTTTTATTCTGCCTGCCACAAGAATCGTAGCGGGTGAGGGGTGGACCACAGAAAGGTCCGTTGGCATTGGGCGGGATTTTTCAATTCCGGTGTGGGCACGGCTGGAAAATTCCACCCAACGCATCAGTGTTTATACTGACAGTGCTTCAATGATTGGATGGTCAAAGGGTCTATCTGCACGCGTCCAAACAGTTGAACCATTGGCAGCAGCAACATGAGGTCTGAATTGAAGCAGTCAATACCCATCGCTGATGATGATAGCTTGGCAAACTTGTGGAACTTGCATCAGATGAGTTACCAAAGCTGGCAATGAGCAAAAAAAGTTTGATGGACTTTTGGCCTGATGAGCAGCCCGAGTATCTTGAATTTGACCAGTCCACTCTAATATGCGTACTGACATCACAGCAACATACAAATGCGAGACTGAATTTGCAAAGTTTGTGGGTCTGAAAACGTGATGTGAGACCGAAGCTCTCCAGCTTAGAACTAGATATCACTTCATTACTTTTTCATCAAAAGCAGCATTATTAATCCCATTAATACTGATGATGGTAACGGAAAGCAGATAAAGAACAGTAGGTGGTCCATTGTGTCTTTGACACACTTAAATGGTCAGCAGAAGCAAGAGTTTGAGAAACAATCATCCAATACCAAGTTCACTATCCCCTTCTCCCAGCAACCAAACTCAATGTGGAAAACACATTAATACACAGGGCTTTCATGGCCATTCTAACAGAGAACCTTCACCACTAAATTTAGAAAGAGATCTGCACCACTCAACAACTATACTAACAAATCTATTCATCAATGTATATTTAATGCAATCAAACTAATGGATTCATCAAGCTAATTATCATCAAATTCATCATCACTCATACCAATTCACAGTACGATTACACACTGCTTTCACACAAATCCAACTGACCAGCTGAAAAGCAAAATTACCAAACTGGACAGCAAGAATGCCCACATTTTTGACATTTGTGGAACCTGCCTTAAGATAAGTAGTCATTATGATGTTTTGGGGAGGGTGGGGGTAAGGCAGTGACAAGAAATTAGACAGGTAAACACTGATCTCCTTCACCCCTCCTGTGGGATTTCCCATGGTAGATCATTCAGACCTCCCAAGTCCCTACCTTGACAAAATCCACCCTGTAATCAACTGAGGTCAATGGAAGTCATGGGGTGAGCTCTCCAATTCATTCCAAATAGTAGCAAGACACAGCTGAGCTCAATGGATACAGCAAGGCTATTGGCTTCAAGAACACCCACTGAGAACTAGCTGCACCTTTACCAAAGCTCTTCATGTAAAGCTACAACACAGACACTATCTGACAATACAACACATATACTATCTAACAATGTGGCAAGGCATGAGTTAGCTAGGTGAAAGAATACCCTTCACTTACCTGGAGAAGTACAGTTCCACCAACACTTGTGAAGGTCAACAGCATACATGACAGACAGCCTGTTCAATCAGCACCTCATCCACTGAAACATTCATTCCCTCAATTCACTGTCTCACCACTGATGGGACATGGCTGCAATGTGTACCATCAACAAAATGCACTGCACCAACTCATCAAGACTACTTGAACAATGCCTTTTAGACACATGATGTCAACCACCTGGAAGGACAAGTGCAGCAGGTGCACAGAACAGTGGCACCTGTAAGTCCCCTATCAAGTCAACTATATTACTGTCCCTTCAATGTTGCTAGGTCAAGTTCCTGGCACTCCCTCTCTAACATCACTGTGTGCAAAACTGCAACAGACTGCAGTGAAGAAAGTGACTTACCACCAGTTTCTCAAGGGCAGTTCAGGATAAACAATGAATACTGGCATTGCCAACAACATCTGCATCCCACTGAGGAAATTAAAAAAATATTTGCAGCAATATTGCACATCCTTGTGGTTTGACTACAGGATTTGCAGATCATTGGCAAAATGTCCCTGACAATGCTTTGAAGTTATCTTTATAGATATAATAAAACTGATTTCAAATATTGATCAAAAGAAAGACATGAAGCCATAGCTTTTTTATCTTGCACTCATTAGAATAAACTTGAGGATGCCAAATTTCAAACGATCATAACCATTTATGACAAAGGAGAAAAGGCTGCTGATTGGTTAGCAAGTCAACACCAATTTGCCAAGGCAATACCATGAAGAAAGAAATGGAAAACTGTAGGCTCTGAAGCTCTTAGGTAATTCAGACAAAGAACATAGCTTGAGCATATTCCTTTTCTTTGTAGAGAATGGACCCTTGCAGGTGAAAATACGTCACTTCTAGCTAGTGTAAATGTATCACATTACAAGTTTGACTGTTCATCTTAAACTGATTGTCACTGTAGCTATTAGCACACTTAGGATTGTTCAGTGAACCCTGCCCAATTGCAGGTAATATTAACGGTTTTATTTTGGTCTTTGCAAACATGGGTTGCTAGAGCTTGGTTTGCATTCTGCTTAATACAAACAACCAAAGGGCCATGTTATTTTATATGATCAATCAATCATTGGGGCAGGTGGCGGATGTACTTGGTACTTTTCTGGCACTGCAATTCATCCACAACATTGTTCAAATGCCCATGTTTCTTTGGACTGGCTCAGTATCCGATCATTGGAAAATGCCATTTGCACAGTCGTAGTGTGAAATGGCTTGCTTAACCTGTTGTTCAAGTTTGTGATATACTTTGCTTTTCCAGGAAAATTTGAGGTAGATCAGGTATTTTTCAAGACCAAAAGTGGCAACCTTAGGCCCACTGGTCATTTATATAATACAGTCAACAATGTTCTGACTCAGATAACCATTATCCCACGTGGTGCTAGTGTGTCAAGATTGCTGATGGGCAAATGGCAAGGGCTTTGCAAGATTGTTTATAAGGCCAATTTTGTAGCTTGTGGAGCTATATGGATCCCAACACATATATTGGTTGGTGAAGGTAGGCTTGCGGGAGACAGTGGTGAAGAACTTGTTAGCAGATTTCTCAGCTAGCAGATTGAGGAGAGGGAGCATGTTAGTCTGCTCCACCTCAAAAGTGAATTGGAGTGTGGAGTAGAGAGCATCAACATGTACAAGGAAATCCTTACATACAGCTGCAGATTCAAAAATGATGTATATATCATCTGTGTACTGGAAATATGTACAGAGTAGAATATAAGCTTCATTCCAAAAACAAATTTCTCATGAAAACCAACAAAAATGTTACTATGTACTGCACTCAGAGGGGGTCCCATATCTACACGAATTATTGGGCAGACATTGTGTCAGTAAAACTGAACTTGACTGCATGAATTGCTAAGTACTCAAGTTCAATGAATAGAGATTCAGAAAATGGCAGTCTATGTTGCTGTGATATAGAGATGTGGCGCAAAAGTGGATGGCTTCTTTCACTGGCATCTTAGTAAACAAGCTTCCAAAATCGAATGAGCACATTGGCAAGATGTTGCTTTCAATATGCAGATTGTATGCAATCTTTGCAAAGATGTAGGAATCCTTCACTACGTAAGTGGAAATCTCACTAAGAACTGGCTGTAGTAATTACCACAACCATTTGGCCAACTGATGCTGCGTAAATTCGGTCAGTGATAAAATACAGCGCAATGGGACATGCTTTTGAGAGTCTTTGGTTGCCTATACGTGTATGAATGTAGTGGGTCATGAGGATGAATCTTGACATATACATCACAAGACAGTGATTTCACTTAATCTTGAGTATGTATCCTTTGTGGTTTCAGAACATCTCCCTTTTTGAAAAACAAGAGAAAATGTGTTGGCCCCTATTTACCCTGGATCAGGTACAGTGACATACACCACAGAGAACTTACTGCATCTGTTCCCATAACACTTCACAGCACACTGATGGACAGTTTCAGCTTCCAAGACTGGAATAAGTTAAAATTAATGAGCCCCACAGACAGCCTGCATAGACTCAATTTTTGCAACTAATTTAATATATTTAAAATCAAAATTTATTAAAAACGGCTCTGGTAATGATTTGATCACAAACGTAATTTGGGCAGAGTAAAGTCAGTGTTCTATTTGCCATCGGCTGTATTGAATTCATTGCTACAGCTTTCTATCTAAAATGCTCGTTTCATACTTCAAGCACATGCCATTTCTTCCCACCACAGCCCATCTATGAAGCACTGGTATAAAATATTAATTTCTCAAAAGATTAGGCATGCATAAATAACCTTAGAAGTATTTACCGCATAAAAATTTAAATGCCCAATAGAATTTCTTTCAGACAAATTACAACTAGATTTTTCAAAACTGGGTTTTTTTTCCAGGAGACGCTGTCGAAGCTGGGGAATAAAGGATTTCAGAAAACGCTGTGTCTTCAGAAGAGGTAGCCAAACATCCCTCCAGTTTGTGCAACAAATGAGGCAACAACACAAAGGCCACTGCAGTGCTGGAATCCAAGTACGACAGAGGCAGAAGATTCTAAGGTTAAAAGTTTATTGATTAGTCACAATTATTGCAATGATGTTACTGTGGAAAATCCCCGAGTCACCACACTCCGGCGCCTATTCAGGTACAAGGAGGGAGAATTTAGCATGGCCAATCCACCTGACCAGCCCATTTTTCAGATTGTGGGAGGAAACCTAAGCACCCGGAGGAAACCCACGCAGAAATAGGGAGAACATGCAAACTCCACACAGACAGTGACCCAAGCTGGGAATCAAACCCAGGTCCCTGGCGCTGTGAGGCCCTGACACCCTGAGACTCTCACCTGCAGGCTCTCAGTTTAGTGGGGAGGAGGGGTTTCATCAGGGATGGTTTTGATGACAAATAGGATCAGTTATGGAAGTTATCAATCTCAGGATTGATTTCAGCTGCATTCCCCGCAACACTGACAAAGATAAATTCTGCCTCGTTACTTAATTCCTTTCAGTTTGGAAGGTTTCATTGACTTTTTCCTCTTGTTTACGTCCTGGTGTGAAAGCTATTGTATTCGTCCAAGTGCCCCATTTATATGCATTTTAAGGTTTTCTGCTTTGTGGGTGACACCTTCACTTTTCTTCCCTTCAATAAATTTTTTTCTCGAGTTGCACACCACCTGAAAATTTGGAAGCAATGGCATCAAGGGACAGATTTGCAGCGTGTACTGTACACATAAGACAGGGTATCATTTAAACGCGGCGTAATTTAGGAGGAATACGCACGCACAAGGATCACAGAGCTGTGTTGCCTGAGGACAGCGGAGCAGGAAGATCAGCTGTTCCTGATTCTGAACACATGCAAGGAAATTGGTGCCAGAAGGTGGCCACCCCACAGGTAGAAAGAAATATTGAAGTTGAACGCAGGAAACAGGTGACCTCTCCTTAAACGCTGAGCGGGGTGGCGAGGAAAATATGTAAAAACCTTGTGGATCTGGATTTATTAAGTGGGCATGCAATCATTGATGCCAAAGCTAAAAACAAGGATCAGGCACAGTGCAGAGTATTCATGAGCAAATATCATGGTAAGGCAAAGTTCATTACTCATTGGGAAGTGTGCCAGTTCCAGGAGAACAAGCATTTATTAAGTAGTGAGAAACTCCACATCAGGACTGTTTGCCAACCATCAGTGTAAAGCTCAACCGCTGCATTGTTTCTCCAGGAGCAAAGCAGCGAATGAAACGGAGAGGGTGCAAACATGTCTGGAAATGGAAAGCAGACAACTGGAACTTGCTACCACAGAGTAGCTGATGTGAAAAGCTGTGTTTAAGGGAAGATGGATAAACACAGGAAAGAGAAAGGAGTAGAAGAATATGCTTACAGGGTAACATTAAGTAAGTAGGAAGGAGGCTGCTGAGGAGCATAGTCTAATTGGGTCAGAATTGCCTGTTTCAGTGTGCAATTTCTATGTAATTCCACATACATTGAGGTCCATGTTGCTTGCCTTCAGTATTTTTTTAACCAGTAACCTTCCCTTAGTTATAAAATCAGCAACTCACTAATAACTCTGTGGAGAAGCCGGTGTTGGACTGGGGTGGGCACAGTAAGAAGCCGCACAACACCAGGTTTATTTGGAATCATGAGTTTTTGGAGCATTGCTCCTTCGTCAGGTGATGAAGAAGCCGCGCTCCAAAAGCTTGTGATTACAAATAAACCTGTTGGACTTTAACCTGGTGTTGTGAGACTTCTTAATGTGTTCACTAATAGCCCAACAACATTCAACTCCTTTTGCAACTTCTCTAAAGCAGGCCACACAAGCCAAAGGCAAGATCATGATAACATACAGGAAGAACAAACTACAAGTTACAGGTAACAATTGTGCAAAATGAATACCAGGTAACTATCACACCATACACAAGAAAGCTCAGCCACATTCTCTCAATTTTTAACAACACTATCAGTGCCATATTGGCTACCACCTTGGGGTCACTATTAACCAAACGTAGACTGAACCAGTCGTATCAACACCATGGCTACAACAGCCTCGTGACAGGTGACTCACTTCCAAATACCTCAATTTCACGACTGCCTGCAAGACTCAATTCAGGTCTATGAAAGAATACTTCACGACTCACTTTAATTAGTGCAATTGCACTTAATACACCAAGTGCAAAAGCATTCAGGCAAGCATCATTCACTCAATCTGTGCCACCACAGGATGTGTTGCATCAGCTCATCAAGGATCACATCTACAGCAGGGTTTCTCAATGAAGGGTTTGAGAGAGGTTTTCAAGAATGATAAAATAAAAATAATAAAAAGTTGACTTCCCAGCCAACCAGCTCCCTTTCCTCCTGTATCATAAATTGTGACCTTTTGAAATTTGACATTCTTGGGATTGTCCTGTTGAGTGCAAGATTAAAAACTTCAGCAACATGTTTCTCTTTTCAGCAATATTCCAGTTCTACACTACCAAGCAACTCTTTAAAGAAGAATGCTGTGTTAAGCAGGTGCTTTGCTAATCATGGGAGATGCTTCCCGCTTTGCAATTGTGCACTAAAATTTGTCAAGTGGTCCAGGTTCAAATCCCAGGCTTTTAGACGGCTCATTGACCTGGTGGTATTGTGCTTGCTTTGGGGCCGATGTTGAGGTTAATGGAATGGTCCCAGATTTAAATCCCTCCTAATTCTCACTTGAGGCCTTCAAAGGAGAACTCGATAATTTCCTGTAAGAAAAGATTTGCAGGGTTAAGGAAAAAAGGCAGCAGAGTGGGTATAAGTGGATTGCTTGTGCAGAGAGCTAGCATGGACAAGATGGGCCAAATGGTATGCTTCAGTGGTGTAACCATTCCATGATGCTAACGGACCAATCTGTGTCAGAACAAGTTGAGATGCCCTGTCAATCAAGGGATGTAGTCAGATAAAAATGAATCAAAGTCAAGGTCTCACTCTCTGTTTTCACATGTATTTTGGTTGATGCAAGGAGGGAAACAGGGAGGGAAAGCAGAGGAATAGACATCAAGTTGGTCCACACGCAAAGCAATTAACGCTTGGATGCAAGTGGTAGAAGACCCTGGAGGGAGGCCCAAGAGTAGGACACTGAACAATGTTCATCAGCAGCTGACAAGTCTTAGGTCTGTGCTGGATGGTTACACAGTAAGAAGTCTCACAACACCAGATTTAAGTCCAACAGGTTTATTTGGCAGCACAAGCCACTAACTTTCAGAGCACTACCCCTTCATTGGGTGAGTGATGAAGGGGCACCGTTCTGAAAGCTAGTGGCTTGTGCTACCAAATAAACCTGCTGGACTTTAACCTGGTGTTGTGAGACTTCTTATTGTGTTTATCCAAGCCCAATGCCAGCATCTCCACATCATGGATGGTTACAGTCATTGCACAAAAGCCCAAAATTTTGAATGCATTTATTTACAGGTTTTTGGGACCAGCGAAAGAACGTGGAATTTGAGTGCAAAAACATTGCTCAAGACAAAAACTTGTTGCAATGATTGCTGTTCAACTCAAGATTCTAAATTTCTTCAAAGAGGCACAATCAGAAAAAAACAAAGAATTAAAGCATTAGTTATTAGGGGGAGTTTTCAAAACCTTGGTTGGAAATGCTAGCTTTCAGAAAGATCTTAGGAGGAAGAACTGAGCATAACAGGATTAGTCTTGGTAGATAAAATGTTCAAGGGTGGAGTGAGTCCAGAACTTGGGGTCATAGTTTGAGGATAAGGGGTAAACCTTTTGGACTGCAGTGAGGAGAAATTTCTTCAGTCAGGGAGTTGTGAATTTGTGGAATTCACTGCCACAGAAAGGAGTTGAGGACAAAACGTTGTATGATTTCAAGAAAGTAAATATTGCCCTTGGAGCTAAAGGGATCAAGGGATATGGGGGGAAATCAGGCTATTGAATTTGATAATCAGTAAATGGTGGAGCAGGCTTGAATGGCCTATGCATGCTGCTATTTCCTACGTATGTATCAAAGTAAGTCAACAGAGTGTCAAAGATGTTCTGGGAGAAAATTCCTAAGCATCGAACCTGAACAGTTAAAGGCACAAACATTAACCATTGGACCACATGGTGGCTCAGTGGTTGCAATGCTACCTTATGGTGCCAGAGACCGGGGTTCGATTCCCAGCTTGATCACTGTATGGAGTTTGCGCATTTGGTCTACGTCTGTGTAGGTTTCCGCTGGGTGCACCAGTTTCCTCCCACAGTCCGAAAGAGTTAGATGCATTGGCCATACTAAATTCTCCCTCAGTGTACCCGAACAGGTGCTGGAGTGGGGTGAGAAGGGGATTTTCACAATAACTTCAGTGCACTGATTTGATTTGATTTATTATTGTCACATATATTAACATACAGTGTAAAGTATTGTTTCTTGCGCACTACACAGACAAAACATATCAGTCATAGAGAAGGAAACGAGAGAGTACAGAATGTAGTGTTACAGTCATAGCTAGGGTGTAGAGAAAGATCAACTTAATGCAAGATAGGTTAATTCAAATTTCTGGCAGCAGCAGGGTAGAAGCTGCTTTTGAGTCGGTTGGTACGTGACCTCACATTTGTATCTTTTCCTCAAAGGAAGGAGGTGGAAGAGAGAATGTCAGGGGTGCATGGGGTCCTTAATTACACTGGCTGCTTTGCTGAGGCAGCAGGAAGTGTAGACAGAGTCAGTGGATGGGAGTTTGGTTTGCATGATGGATTGGGCTACATTCACAACCTTTTGTAGGTCCTGGCGGTCTTGGGCAGAGCAGGAGCCACACCAAGCTGTGATACAACCAGAAAGAATGCTTTCTATGGTGCATCTGTAAATGTTGGTGAGAGACATAGCTGACATGCCAAATTTCCTTAGTTTTCTGAGAAAGTAGATGTTGGTGAGCTTTCCTAACTATAGTGTCGGCACTGGGGGACCAGGACAGATTGTTGATGATCTTGACCCTTTCTACTTCATCCCCATTGATGTAGACAGGGGCATGTTCTCCTTTACGTTTCCTGAAGTCGATGACAATCTCATTTGTTTTGTTGACATTGAGGGAGAAATTATTGTTGCCGCACCAGTTCAACAGATGCTCTACCTCACTCCTGTACTCTTGTCTCAGCATTGTTTGAGATCCGACCCACTACGGTGGTGTCGTCAGCAAACTTGAAAATCAAATTGGAGGGGAATTTGGCCCAACACTCATAGGTGTACAAGTAGTATAGTAGGGGGCTGAGAACACAGCCTTGTGGGGCACCGGTGTTTAAAATGATCGTGGATCGTTGCCTATCCTTACTGATTGTGGTCTGTGAGCTAATGTAAACCTACTTGTTACACTAATAGATACATTTTAAAACTTGAAAAATTTAAACCATGGCACAAGGGGAGGCTTACAGAGAGGGAGAACAAAGTGGGTGAAGATTGTAGGCCTGAAGATTACAGAGATAGTGTGGCAACTCCATGAAGGGATTAAAAAATTGGGGAGCTATCTATATTTTAGCACATTTTTCTGCTTTTTTCAATTCACAGTTTCACCACAAAACTCCAGTCTTTACCCAAATTCAGTTTGTTACAGTCACTTTTGAATTCCACCGTAAAGACCCAGATTGAGTGAACTATCCCACCCTCCTTTCAAAAAGGAAGCATTTCACCTTTGATCTGCACTTCGAATGTCAAGATTGGGAACAAGTTCCATAACCCACTCTCCAACAATGTCACTGGAGCTCTTCCAGGGCTTCTAAGTTGGAAAATATCTTATGTGGCTGTGAATGTTTCCTCAAATAAGATATCCTGGCTGTTCATCAAACTATACTTTGTAGTGGTAATAAATATATGGATTTTTTAAGTTGGGCTCAAACTTAAAGTCACATTTATCACTTTTAAGTTGAGGTAATACTTCATCTAGATGTGTGAATATGCAAAGCTCTAAGCACTTCAAACTAACTGATTGATGAAAGTGAAGATAATGTGATTTCCAATTAAAATCCGGTGAACTAGTTTTGATATCTCGTTTATACTGCAGAACAACTTCCAAATGAATCAGTTCCACAGTACAGTGCTGCACAACCCACTCATTTCAACATGCTGATCCTGACTTAGCCATTTACAGTTTACATTAGTTAGACTTTCAAGGGGAAATACCATGATATGAGATTGTATCCAAGTTTATTCTATCATGGAACATGGCCATTACTGCAAGGTCAACAAACGTTGCCGACCTTGAATTGTCCTCGAGGAGTTAGTGATGAGCCTCCGTCTTTAACTGCTGCAGTCACGCAGATGTAGATGTGCACGTGCAGATATGCACATGCCCACATGCACAGTGTTAGGAAAGGAAATCCTGTTCCAGGATTTTGACCCAGTGACAGTGAAGGAATGGTGATATAGTTCCAAGTCAGGGTGGTGTGTAGCTTGGACTAGAACTGTCAGGTCATGGTGTTCCCATGCTACTCTTGTCCTTCTAGATAGTAGAGGTTGTGGATTTAGAAGGTACTTTCGAAGGAGCCTTGGAAAGTTGCTGCAGTGTATCTTGTAGATGTTGCAGACTGTTACCACTGCACATCAGTAGTAAAGGGAGTAAATGTTTAAGGTGGGCTGATTTGTTCTGGATTATGTTGTCCAATCAAGTGGGCTGTATTCCATCAAAGTCCTGACATGTGTCTTACAGGAGGTGGACAGTCGTTGGTGAGTAAGGAGAGAATTTACTTGCCTCAGAATTCCTAGCCTTTGACCTGCTCTTTTAGCCACAATAATTGCAATGGCTGGCTCGGTCCATTTTCTGGATATTTTGTTCCCTAGGACATTGATTTTTTTTGGGGGGGGGGAGGGGTGGTGTTGGGTTCAGCAACAGTAATGCTATTCAAAGTCATGGGAGATACTTGGATCCTATCTTGTTGCAGATGGTCATCGCCTGGTATTTATGTGGTGCGAATGTTATTTCCAACGTACCAGTTCAAGACTGAATTTTGTCCACGTTTTGCTGCACATGGACACCATTTGCTTCAGTATCTGAGGAGTTGTGAATTGTACTGAACATCATCCACAAACATCCCCACTCCTGACCTTATGCTGGAGGAAAAGTCAATGGTAAAGATGTTGAAGATGAAGAGGTTTCGGACACTCCCCTGAGGAAATCCTGCAGCAATATCCTGGGATTGAGGTGATTGACCTCCAACAATGACAACTGTCTTCCTTTGTGCTCCCACCAATGCATAATTTTACCCCTGATCCATTTAACATAAATTTTGCATGTGCTCCTTGATGCCACCACACAACCTGCCTTGATATGAAGGGTGGTCACTCTCACTTCACCTCTTTTTTCCACGTTTGCATCAAGGCTGTAATGAGGTTCGGATCCAAGTGGTCTTAGTGGAATCCAAATCAAGTGTCACTGAGCAGATTATGGCTGTGTAAGTGCCACTTGATAGCACCGTCAATGACACCTCCCAGCACTTTACAAATGATCACGGCACGGACAGCACAGTGGCACAGTGGTTAGCACTGCTGTCTCTTGGCACAGGGACCTAGGTTCAATTCCCACCTCAGGTCGCTGTCTGTGTGGAGTTTGCATATTCTCCCCGTGTCTGGGTGGGTTTCCTCCAGATGCTCCGGTTTCCTTCCACAGTCCAAAGATGTGTAGGTTAAGTGCACTAGCCATGCTAAATTGACCCAAGTGTCAGGGGGATGATGGTTGGTGCAGGCTTGATGAGCCAAATGGCCTCCTACTGCACTGTAGGGATTCTATGATCAGCAGGAGGTTGATTGGATGGTTATTGGTCAGATTTGGTTTGTCCTGCTTTTATTGGAGAGGAGGTAATTTTCCACATTGTTCTAGGTGCCAGTATCTCAAGCTGCAGTCGAACAGTTTGATCAGGCATGTGACCAATTTCTGGTGCACAAGTCTTCAGTAAAATTTGTGGGACATTGTCAGGCCCCATTGCCTCTGCAGAATCCATTGCATTCAGTTTTTTCTTACGAAGAGAATCAAATTGACTGTAGACTTGCATCTGTGAAGCTAGGGAGATCAGGAAGAGATGGATCATCCACTTGGCATTTGTGGCTGAAACATGGTTGCAATTGCTTCAGCATTGTTTGTTATACTCTCGAGCTATGTTTTGAAGAATCAATGCAATTCAACAGGATACAAGTAACAGGATCAGATCAGCCACCATGTTGTTGAATGGGCTGAATGAACTACTCACGTTGCTACATTCCTATCTGCTCAAAGACAATCATCCAAGTTGTCCCAGTTTATCCAGGGAGCGGCTGAGTGAAGAAGACTAGGTGGTTTTAGACTGGTCCATGGTATGTGTTAAGCTGATCAATGCGACACCTGTGTGAAACTGCAGTGAATCTATCATTTCAGAGGACAGGAGAGACAAAAGGTCAGAAAAGCAATGGGCAGCAGCACAATAGTTTCCTGACTCAACTATAGCAACTGAAGAATGACAGCTTGAAAGGAGGATGAATGGAAAAGAAATAGGGCTTGCCCTTATAAAGTGCATTTCACAACTTCAGAATGCCCGAAAGAGCCTTATCATCCAACAAAATATTTCCGACGCGTACAAACCGTTGAACTGAAGAAAAACGTGCGCAGCATGCTCCCACAAACACTAATGCGATAATGACCACATAATCAGCTTTAGTGACGTTTGTTGAGGGATGAATGTTGGTCAGGACACCAGAACAAACTTCCCTGCTCTTTGAAATAGTGCTATAGGATCTTGTGGGGAGGGAAAACGAGGCCTTGGATTAAAATCTCACTGAAAGAAAATTAAGAACGTGCATCTCTACAATGTCTCATCAAAAATATCTCAAGTGTTTCACACAATAACTTGCACTGTAGGGAAAGCAACAGCTATTTTGTGTACATTCATATCAGGCAAACAGGGCAGAGGTGAAAAAAACCACAGTTAATTTGTATTTAAGAATGTTGGCCAAGGACCGAGAAGCACTTTCTGTTCTTCTTAGAATGAGAACCATGAGATACTTATCACGTACTCGAAGCACTCAAACAAACTATGTGCACTTCAAAAGAACAAAAGGACAAAGAACAATACAGCACAGGAACAGGCCCTTCGGCCCTCCAAGCCTACACCTATCTAGGCCATCCATTTGTATCCCTCTATTCCCAGTCTGCTCATGTGGCTAAGTCTTAAGTGATCCTAGTGTGTCTGCCTCAACCACCTTGCTTGACAGTGCATTCCAGGCCCCCACCACCCTCTGTGTAAACAGTGTCCCCTGCATATCTGTATTGAACCTTGCCCCCCCTTACCTTGAACTTGTGACCCCTTGTGTTTGTCATTTCTGACCTGGGAAAAAGCTTCCAACTGTTCACCTTATCTATGCCCTTCATAATTTTATAAACTTCTATTAGGTCACCCCTCAACCTCTGTCTTTCCGGGGGGAACAACCCTAGTTTACTCAATCTCACCTCATAGCTAATACCCTCCATACAGGCAACATCCTGGTAAACCTTATCTGCACTCTCTCCAAAGCCTCCACATCCTTCTGGTCGTGTGGTGACCAGAACTGGATGCAGTATTCCAGATGTGGCCTAACCAACGTTCTATATAACTGCAACATCATCCGCCAACTTTTTTCTCTATGCCCCATCCAATAAAGGCAAGCAAGCCATATGCCTTCTTCACCTCTTTTTCTATCTGCGCTGCCACCTTTAAGGATCTTTGGACTTGCACACTCAGATCTTTGTGTGTCTATACTCCTGATGGTCCTGCCATTTATTGTATAGCTCCCCCCACCCCACATTAAATCTATCAAAATTCATCACTTCACATTTATCTGGATTAAATTCCATCTGCCATTTCCCCACCCAATTTTCCAGCCTATCCATATCCTGCTGTAATCTCTGACAATGTTCATCACTATCAGCAACTCCAGCAATCTTTGTGTCATCTGCAAACTTACTAATCAGACCAGCTACATTATTTTCCAAATCATTTGCATATATCACAGACAGCAGAGGTCCTAGTACAGAGCCCTGCAGAACACCACTAGTCACAGATCTCCAATCAGAAAAAGACCCCTCCTCTGCTACCCTCCGTCTGCTACGGCCAAGCCAGTTCTGTACCCATCTAACTAGTTCACCTTTGATCCCGTGAGATTTAACCTTTTGAACCAGCCTGCCATGACGGACCTTGTCAAATGCTTTACTAAAATCCATGTAGACGACATCCATGGCCCTTCCCTCGTCAATCATTTTTAATACCTCCTCAAAAAACTCAACCAAATTTGTGAGGCACGACCTCCCATGTTCAAAACCATGTTGTCTATCACTAATGAGACTATTCAGTTCTAAATGTGTATGGAGTTCAGTTAAGTGTCTGATCTAAGAATGGTAACTCAAGCAATTCAGTGCTCAATATTGCATTGATATTTTGACCCAGACAATACACACCAGTTCTGCAGTGGAAACAGAAGCTCCACCTACTGACCTGAGAAGCAACGAAATATGGAACACTTGTGAAACGAGACATTCTGAATCTTAAATTTACCGACACAACTTTAAAAAAATTAATGCCGGGTCACACATCTATTTCAGGAGGAACAGCTATACTATATTAAATTGAAACTTCAGATTAGATCTCCTATCAACTCATGCTTTTATAACCTGTACCCATGACCTTGAGCTACAAGATGTTAGTCATAATTGACTATGAGTGCAAAAAAAGTCATGTTACTTGACTCTTAGGTAATCAAGTTTTTGAAATTCATTGTAAACAAATTCCAGTGGGTTTAATTTTGTATCACAGACGTATCATCTGGAAACCACCAATGAAAAGTCATGTGTTTTCAGTCACATTACTGTGCAGGAAACGTAAACCTACAGTTTTCTTTAGTGAAAATTAGCATGAAAAAACTGCAATCAAGCAAGTGATTTTTGAGATGTATTTTAAGGTTTTTCAGATCATTAAAAAGCACAACTGTCTTGATTTAAGTGTTGTGCAGCTGCTCCTATCTGCAACTGAAAAATAAAATTCAAATAAAAATTCCTTTCAGGAACAGGAGTTGATTCACCAAATCTTGTCCACCCACCACCCCTTTGCTTATTGATCTACATTAATCCCTATTTATTCAACATCTTGATGTTAAAATTCTCAGTTCCTCTGGTCTTCCTCCTCATTACAGCACTGTAATCTCCTCAAACCACACAACCCTCAGATATCAGAGTCCCCTCAATTCCTGTCTTGAGCATCTCCAAATTCAATGACGTTGCCTCCATCTGCCAAAGTTCTGAGCTGTGAAATTCCATTCCAAAACGCTCCCCTGTCGAGCGCTCCATCCATCTTTCAGATGTCCCTCAATCAGTCTCTTTAATCAAGCTATTGGTCATTTGCCCTGACGTTTCACATGGCTCAATGTCAAATTTTGTTTCATTGCACTCGAGAACCACTTCAGGATGTCTTAGAGCTAAAGGCACTATATGAATACAGTTTATTGTTGTTCAGCCCCTTGAGCCTGTAGTGTACCGCCATTTATTTAGCAGATGGTTCATTTGATCAAAACTCTTCTGAGTGGACTAGCTTTGATTTTTAAGATTGTATTCCCCATTGAAGGAAATAGGGAAAGTACATAAAAACTATATAACCCTTTCTATCACTGCTGCCTCACAGCGCTAGAGACTCAGGTTCAAATCCAGTCTCAGGTAACTGCGTGTGGAGTTCAAACATTCTCTTCATGTCTGCGTGGGTTTCCTCAGGGTGCTCCAGTTTTTCTCCCACAGTCCAAAGATATTCAGGTTGGGTTGACTGGCCATGCTAAATTGCCCTTTCGCATCAGGGGGATTAGCAGGGCAAACATGTAGAGTTACGGGGATCGGGTTTGGGTGGGATTGTCGGTGGTGCAGGCTTAATGGGCCAAACGGCCTCATTCTGTACTGTAGGGAGCCTATGATTTAAATGCTTAATTTGGATCACCTCTCAATCTTGAGCTCAAGAGAACAGAAACCTCAGAATTTGACCCTTTTAAGTCCAGGTATCACTCTGGTGAATCTGTATTTCAACCAAACCTAGATCAATACCTGTTATACCCTTACTAATGTACAGTGCCCAAAATTTAATGCAGAATGCAAAATTTAACCCTTCCCCATGACGACATGAAGATTGGCCAGGATAGAGTGTCCTGGGCTATAAGAAGATACAGATGGGATGGTCAAATGGACAGACAAGTGGCAGATGGAATTTAACCCTGAAAAGTGTGTGGTGATAAACTTTGGAAGGAGTAATTTGACAACGAAGTATTCAATGAACAGCATGACACTGGGGAGTTCTGTGGAACAAAGGGCATGTTTATCCATAGTTCTCTGAAGGCTGAAGGGCATGTTAGTAGGATGGTGAAAAAGGCATATAGGACACTTGCTTTTATCAATTGAGGCACAGATTACAAAAGCAAGGAAGTCACATTATATAAAACTTTGGTGAGGCCACAGCTGGAGTGTTGTGTGCAGTTCTAAACGCCACATTATAGGAAATAATGTGATTGTACTGGAGGGGGTGCAGAAAAGATTCGTCAAGATACTGTCCAGGGTGGACCATTTAAGTTACGAAAAGAGGTTGGGTAGGCTTGGGTTGTTTTCGTTGGAGTAGAGAAGACTGAGGGGCTACCTGATCGAGGTGTACAAGATTATGAGGCACATGGACAAGGTGGAGAAAAGGCCGCTGTTCTCCTTAGTTGAAGGGTCAGTCACGAGCGGAGATATGTTCAAGATGAGGAGCAGGAGGTTTAGGGGGATGTGAGAAAAACATTTTTACCTACAGGATGGTGACAGTCTGGATTGCACTTCCTGGGAGGGTGGTAGAGGCGAGGTATTCCATATCCTTTAAAGAGTATCTGGATGAGCATTTGGCACATCATAACATTCAGGGCTATGGGTCAAGTGCTGGTAAATAGGATTAAGAGGTAGGTCAGGTGTTTCTCACATGTCGGTCCAGACTCGATGGGCCAAAGTGCCTCTTCGACACTGTAAGGTTCTATGATTTTGTGTTAGGTCTGCAGAAAGTTCAATACCACTGAAGCATAGCTTCCTTACTCTTAAACTCAAACCATTTTGAGATAACAGCCAGAACTCCATCAGTCTATTTGATTACTTTTGTAGCCACTTACTATGAGATTTAGTGATGTGTACTTGGACACCCAAATCCCTTTGCTCCTCCACAATTTCTAGCCCCTCGCAATAACGGAAGTACGCTGATCTGTCTTATTTTGATCCGCAGTGGATTATTTCACAGTTCCACATGTAGAAATCTATCTGCCAAAATGTGGCTTAGTCATTAAATCTGTTCCACTACCTTGGCAAATTCCTGCTTGCTGCATTGTCTAATTTAGTGTCATCTGCAAACTCAGATATACAACTTTCCACTCTTTTACCCAGTCACTGGTATCATAGTGAAAACCTGAGGCTCCAGCACAGATGTTAATTTTTCTTCCTTTATTGGTTCTGTTTTGTAATACAAGTACAAACGCACAAGTCCCCACAGAGAGGAACCACTTCACTTCCCACAGAACAGTAGTTATCATTTAACAGTGTAAAAGCTGTTTAATAAGAATTAAGAGGAAAGCAGCTGGCTGGATAGATATTGTAAGGAACGGCACTGAAAGCTACGTGATACATTCAAAGATGATTAAATACGTTTTAAGGGCATGTTAGTTGTGGTACAGCTGCAGCCAAGAAATCATCTGATTTCTGATGAACTTTCCCAAGGAAATTAAATCACCAAGAAACTACGTGATCCTATAAACTTGTATATGACCTGTGCAGGCTGAATGAGATAATCCTCCCTCATTCCAGCGTTTTCACATTCTTATTTTTGTGCTTATTCATATTTGGACCGGTGCCAGCAACAAAAATTGCCCAGAAAACACTGTTTCTTTCCCTGTAGATATTGATTCATGCTGGAGTTTGATTCCATGGATGCCTGCGTCAGCCCTCCACACCTCCAAGTAGCATGTGAGAGTCAAGCAAGAGAACACAGGCCAGCTATTCCACCATCAGTTCTCCAAATTAGAACCCAAAACCATTTCTAATGCCCTTAATGTCAACCAAATTAGGCTCAGCTAATTAACCAAAGATCTGGAATCCAATTTTGCAGCTTTCTAGTTTACATAACTCAGAATCCTACAGTGCAGAAGGAGGCCATTCAGCCCATTGAGCCTGCACCAACCACAATCCCACCCAGGCCTCATCCTCATAACCACATGCATTTACCCTAGCTAGTCCCCCTGACACTAAAGGGCAATTTATCATGGCCAATCCACCTAACTCGCACATCTTTGGATTGTGGGAGGAAATGGAGCACCCAGAGGAAACCCTCACAGACACAGGGAGAATGTGCAAACTCCACACAGTGACCAAAGCCAGGATTTGAACAGAATATTTTAAAAATGGCGAACACAAAGGACAGGAGAGAAATAGGACTATGAGGGAAAGCTCGCTAGAAATATAAAAAATAGGTAGCAAGAGTTTCTGCAGGTATTTAAAAAAAAATTGTTTCTTCAGTGGCCAAGTCAGGGAAATTGATACTTTAAAGCAGAGGTAGACAGGTTATTGACTAATAAGGTAGTTAAAGGGTATTGGGGGTGGGGAGCAAAGTGGAGTTGAGGTTGCAATTAGATCAGGCACAGTAACAGTGCACATTCAAGTGGCTGAATTTTTTAAAAGATTCATTAATGGATATGCATGACAATAGCTAAGCTGACATTTATTGCCTATCCTTAATTGCCCTGTCAGGTGAAGGTCAGCTGCCTTCAGGACCTGTTGCAGTCATGTGGAACTGAGCCAAGACAGATCAGCCATGATCTTGTTGAGTGGCGGGGCAGGCTCGAGGGGCTGGTTGGCCTACTCCTGCTCCTATTTCTTATGTTCTTACGTCCCTAAAGGGAGCATGTCCCATGCCCCATGGCACTGTTAGGGCCTTCCGTGTTCAGTGAGCACTGCAGAGAGTGGGGTGCCTTATCGACCCGATTAATCATACTTTAATGTTTTAAGTTTCATTTGTGATTTGTTTTTATTAAAGACAGTATTTCTTTAAGGAGTTGCTCCTTTTACTTTGCCCCTCAGTTCATTTGATTTGGTTCGGTTCAATTGGTTTATACAAAAGGATTGGAACCATTGCAGTTCACATAGTGTAGGCATAACCACAATGCTGTTAGGGAGGGGGATCCAGGATTTGGATCCAGCAACAGTGAAGGAGCGACAATTTCAAGTCAGGGTGGTATGTGGCTTGGAGGTGAATTTCCAGGTGATAGTGTTCCTATTTATCAGCTGCCATTGATGTTCGAGATGGTAGTAGTCATGGATTTGGGAGGTGCTGAATAAGGAACGTTGCTGAGTTCCTTCAATGCATCTTATAGCTAGTACACACTGCTGTTAATGTACAAGAGTGATGAAGGGAGTGAATATTTGTGAAAGGGATGCCAATCAAGCAGGCTACTTTGGAAAGTGTGAAGTTTCTTGCGTGTTGTTGAGCTACACTCACCAATCAAGTGAAGAGTATTCCACCACATTGCTGATTGTGCCTTATATATGGTGGACAAATGGTGGCTTTGGGGATTCAGGAAGTGAACTACTCTCCACAGGATTCCTCGGCTCTGACCTGTTCTTATAGCCAGTGGATGCATTGCTAGTCTGGTCAGCTCCTGCTCAATGGTAACTCCCCCCAAGAATGTTGATAGTTGGGGATTCAGTGATGGTAATACCATTTAATTGTCAAGGGACAATGGTTAGTTCTCCATTAGTCATAGAGACGGAGATTTATAGCATGGAAACTGACCCTTTGGTCCAACTTATCCATGCCACCTTTCTTTTTAAACACCTAAGCTAGTCCCAATTGCCTGCATTTGGCCATTATTCCTCTGTACCCATCTTACCCATGTAACTGTCTAAATGCTTTTTAAAAGACAACATTCTACCCTTCTCTACTACTACCTCTAGCAGCTTGTTCCAGACACTCACCTTCATCTGTGTGAAAAAAATTGCCCTCTGGGCACTTTTGTATCTCTCCCCTCTCATTGATAAATTGTTAGAATTGACATAGGATGAAGACAACAAGGGCAATCCTGAAAGGCTGCTATCTCTGAGCGAGCTTGGATCATTTCCAGAATGACTAAAACAACATAGTATTCTAGACCTTTACAAATTTCATCTTTGGAACAAAAAGAAACAAAAAATTTGCCATGCAATGCTATCATCCCTGGCTCCCTCCTCAATCACATCTTTCCCAAATGACAAACATTCTTGACCCTTTCTCTGTCCTTCCAATGCTAAAGAGCAACCTGCTCCAGATATTCCATAACCACGCACCAGGGAACACCACAGAGCAATCCAAATTAAACCAGCTTCAAGCTTTTACAACTTTCCTTGTGCTGCAACTGGCAGCTCACTCTTTGAGAAATGTATGATCCACAGTACACATTCAGGAGATGCTAATACATTGTACACAAGCCTCACAACTATTGATGCAGGATGACAATGACACCATAAAAACCTTTGGCTGCAGGCCAGGAGAGACACTGCTGGAATTTTCCTGCATCTTCCTCAACAACGCCTATCCCACATACAGGAGATTCATCATCACCAACTTTGTCCCACTGACCAGAATCTTTTCACTGTCCTCCACTGTAAATACTCAGCTGTCAGCCATGCACATGCTACTTGGTTTATCAGAGTATTGGGTGTTACAAACTGTTTCATCTGAGTCTATAATATTAATGTGAATATGCCCACTTTCTGGTGAGAATGAAAAACATATTTTCATAGGTTTACTCTTAGTGTTTAAGTTTTCTTTCTGTTTTGGGATTGGAGAACTTGTTTGCTCATCATTCCTCTCTCCTCTCCCTCTCCTCAAGTTTCCTTCCAAGATATCATAGAGACATATGAAGAAAGACATATGAAAAAGGACAAAAATGGAACAGAATGGAACATTTCCTTTCGCTCTGAAGTGTGAGATCAATTCAACATGAAATTGAACAGTTCGTATTCTTGTGTTGCAGGAACTAAATTCAACGTGGATCTGCATTGTCCCATTTTTAAAAAAAGTGTATTAACTAGCCTGTAGGAGTATGGAACAGTCCAATTAATCAAAGTCTCAGATCCTGGAACAGCCATACTAGTATTATCTTTCTCAAATGCTGAAAGTGTCTCTTGACAGTTTCCAAAAGGTGCTGAAGAGCAGTGGGTAAAAATTGCGAACTAGGTGTTAAATGTCAGCTAATCTTCATCACAAACCTTTATACAGCTGCGACCTGGATTAGACGCTTCAAAGTTTGACAGATCGAGAGGAGACACTGAATATTAATAAATTGCAGCTTTAAATGTGTTTATTTACATTTATTTTGGTTTAACGCGCTGTAGTTACATTGCTTTCAATTACACACGCTTGTCCCTTTAGACTGGCCAGCGGAAAAACTTTTTTTTTAAATTATGAAGATACACCAATAGTCAAACCATGTCATGCACCAATGTTCCCAAGCTGCAGTTCCTTTATGAGCATCATACTCAGATCTATCAGTCACCACTGTGACAAAGTTCCATTCCTAATGGGCACAGCCTACACTGACAAAACCATTTCAAAAGGGGAAATTCTGTCTTTTTCAGGAAAACCTGTCAATTAGAAAAGGTAGTCCAAAACACGCGAATTATATGAACCAATGCCACTTGAATGTTTCCTGACAAGTGTGCTTCCACACATGCTGATGGAGAATTAAAAGCTGGGCCACAGGAAAAATATTTGAAATGGCATCTTTCTTCAATTTAACCAAATCCTTGATTTCTCTTCTACGCCAGTGATCACAGATTTTTTATTAACAGGAGATTACAGGCATCTAAGAGGGGACAAATACGGAATTGATGCCTTGTCACACTGACCCCTACACATGCTGTGTTAACATCATTTGTGTTGCGATGCTGCAGGTAACTGCTCAGTTAACTGACTGACAAATAAAAAAAGAGTGCAATTTACTGGCCTGCAGTATCACTTCTGTATTCACGGATGGAAAGCAGCTGAAAAAAATGTAATTTATTTTTGAAAACAAATTCAAGAAACACACAGGTTCCTTTAGTCTGCTCAGATTCTACTTCAAAATATTTTGATCCAAGGTTGAACATTTGAACATTTTTGCAACAGTGCAAGTTTAGCAATTTGCACAAAATGTAAATTCCCATGGTTTGGATAATTATATATATTTTTTTTTACAACCACAGAGATCCATTCTCCGCTGGATTGCTCATATTCAAGAACCTGACCTGCTCCTTGCTTCCTCTATTTTCTGCTTCTCAGCCAAGAGGTTTTATCCTGTTATGCTGGGCCAGCTGATCTGCTCCTGCTGGTTCTAATCCTTTTCTGTATTCCTCTTTGAACGACAGCGCTGTTGCTCTCCGCTCTCTTCCCGATGCTGCCGACTCTACTCATCGCTCAGAATTCTTCTCCACCCATCGCAGGACTGAATTCCACGGACAAGATTCCTCGGCTGCGCTGGCAGTGTGGATTTAGCCAGTCCCAGTTAACTCCACATGCTTCCTTAGCCACACCATGTTTTGCTGTCCACTGATACTCCACACCTCAATCAGTCCCTGGATTTAGCTGCCATCCACACGGTCTTCAAACCATGACAGCATTAGTCCGTTCTCTGTTCCCCACTGACTCCACTATGTGTACGAGTCAATGTAATTCCACCACAAATACAAACCTATCAAGTCATTCCCTCCCTGTTCTCCCGATCTTGCCAGTCAAGATGGCACCGAAGCGTGGCAAGCTGTCCCGAGCATATCCTCTAATTCTATCCTTTACTCTCATTCTATGCTTTTAAAACTGTGCTCTGAATCTTAAAGCTCTCAAACAATGCTCTATTTGCTGTATTCTGCATCCTCTCCTTTTGCTCTCTCCTATGTACTCGACAAACAGTATGCTTTGTTTATGTGGCATGCAAGAAACAATTCTTTTTACTGTGTACCAATACATGTGACAATAATATGTAAAATCAAATCTTTTTGTAACTAGCATGTACCTACCCTTATCTTTGTCGTGCCTTCATTAACAAAATTGCTCATTTCTGCTCATGCCATATTGCAGCTACTGCTCAAAATCTAATCCCTTTACTTCGATCTTTCTTCTCTCCTCTTGACCCTGTCTTGGTCTGTGTCTCTGAAGTCATCCCCTTGTGTAGTTCAACCACACCAGTTGTCAATGCTTAGTTTTCAGGCACTTCAAATCCCCAATCACCACTTCAAGCATGATCTATTTCTCTTCTTTCCTACTCTTAATGCCACTCTGCCAGATTTGAATTCCACTTTGATATACCTATAACTACCCTCTGCGACTCTCAAGGCGTTCTCCAAAAGACCCATCATATTCCTCCTTCCGAGCAGCAACACCAACAACAGTATCTTCCTCTCTCATCAACACTCCTGGCTAGAATCTCCACAGGGAACAGATTTTGCCAACCTCTTACCCTTTACACTGATAACAATTACTTCTGTGTCATTAGGGGCAATGTTTCCTGGCACAGTTCTTCCAAAATATTCCCGAGACTATCTGTCTCATTACCAAGGCCCCTGCCATCTACAAAATAATTGTAGGTGATCGCGTTAGTATGGGAATGTGGATCATGGGAGGTGACCCTTTGTCCTTTCTGAAGTACTCCTACTTTGCTATACTTGCGGCCACTTGGCTGCTTAAAATGCCATGTTGTGGGACAATGCTGATCACCAAACTGCAACTAAATCTCTTTCCCCTTTCTCCAAGGGGGCACATGTGGATAGGTCAGGAGCATATGGGGTGGTTTAGCTATCCATTTCCAGAGCTATCTGAATCATACAAAACCTTGATCGCCCCGTCCAAACCATCCGATACTCCGGGCTCAGCCTGGAATGCAAAGATAACCTCCCTCTTTTCAATCTGTTTAGTTAAACGCCTTCCCTTTTTCTCCCTTCTATACAAACGTGCAAATTTGTGGAGATAGTCGGTTTATTTGTTTCTGAAGCAAAATGGAATCGAGAGGTCAGGTGATAAATTTTTTTCCTGTCAGGGTACATAGAGTGACAAAAGGCACTGGAGCTAGCCTGTAAGTCTGAATGAGACATTAAGTGTCAACCAACTTCCAGGACATCTCACTGAGAAGTCACTAAAATGCAACAGACCTTTCCTTTGGATACAATATGCTGAATAGCCTCCTTCTATGCTGTAAACATCTATGAATCTATGACTATCTAAAAAAAAATCAATGGCCACATGGCAGAAATCAGGTTTCTAATGATTTATTAAGACAAATATTTGGACCAACAGGTCAGAAAGCACATTGCAGACCAGCAAGGGAAAAGGACCCTGCCCAAATTCCATCAGATGGCAAAGAATTCAAACTTTCACCGATACATGTGAAGAACCAAAATAGTTTTTACTACAGGGTTTTGACTGCAGCTTAACTCATAATGAATCAAGCAGTACACCACTGCAAATGCATCTTTGTCAATCTTCTAAAATTTTGCATATACGTGTATAAACAACATAGAAGTTCTTTATTGCTGAAGTTCCAAGAATTCTATGGGTGTTCCAGCACAGGTGATACCTTTTCTCCTCTTTTATCCTTGAAGTGATATTGAATGGTGTTTAGAAGAATCATACCCCAGACCACGGTAACAATGTGCCAACAAAGACACCAATTTTCCAACTTTTATCTCCATTTCACAATATCCTAAAATCCCTTCGTTGGAAATAATCCAATTTCACCAGCTCCATTGCCTTATAGTGCAAGTCATATTGTCACCTCACTTCTGTAATTAGAAACACAGACTAAAGACAAATGTCCATCCCCTGTCCTCTGTGGCCACACTCCAAAGCAGACAAATGACAAACGATACATTTCCTTTAGATATTGAACAATCACAAAGTCACACCCTCTTATTAAAAATGCAACAATCGTAAGCATTCACATGAACAAACTAGAGTCCATTTCTACAAATACGAAAACCACCACGAATGAAAGTTAAAAACACTTCCTTTCATAATGTCAAACCATAAAGAATAGTTTCCATCTTGTACAGATATTCTGCTCTAAAAATAGGGTTAATAAATCAATGCATAGATTTTGTTTAAAGATAATAGTGTCATCTTACGTTCAATGTATATTTAGCCATTCCTTCAAAGCTGATTTAAAAACTCTAATTACAACAGAGAACTGGTGAATCCAGACTCGCAATCAACTTAAACTTGTAAAACAATTAAGTATAGCTTCTCACAAACAGCTGCCATCCTTTAAGTTATCCCTAACGACCTTGACTGCTCTGTCTTACTAACAGAAATTCAAACTGAACTGTTTAAGAAGTGGCTAACGTAAAAATTCATTTAAGTTACAGACCAACAAAAACAAAATCCTTAAATTTAGTAGCATCATCACTATTATACAACATCACTGGAGCTGTATACAAACACTTGCTTATGTGATTTAGAAATTCCTGCCTTGCCCTGAAAAGGGTCTCCAGGGGTAAAATCACTATGTTGACTAATGCTGTACAGTCTATTGTACACAGGTTCTCGACTGCTGAGGTCACCTTTGTTTCTTTCAGAGGCTGTAATACTGTTACAGATGTAGCTAACACCCCCTCATCTAATGATATTCACTGATGAGTTGGCAAAGTAAATGGCACATCAGCTTCTGTAATGCTTGATGCGGGCGAGGTCTCATGTACCTCTTTAATGAAGATATGGATTACCCGTTACAGCTTATGACATTCTCCATAAAGAATGTAAAAAAAGACAAGATATTGCATAGAAACAGAATATCTGACTAAGTATAGACAGAAATGCATCAGTATCTGTAAACAGTTCAATCTCTAATGAGTAATTCAATTTGAAGAGCGATTAAAAAACGCTTATGCCAAGCATTTGAGATACAATGCTTGGATTACTGAAAGAAATAAAAATACCTTAAGGGCATATCTTCCCAAATCCTAGTAAATGGTCCAACTGAAAAGAACCTGATCAGAGGGAAAAATCAGATAAACTTTAAAATGTAAAGAAAAGCTTCAAATTCAATTTCCATCCTTTCTCCGTCAGTTACTTTCTTTCTACGTTGTTTAATGTTAAGTTGAAGTATGCACTTTCAACTTGGTTGCTCTTTTAAAAAAAAGGATGCATGGTGGCACATTGGTTAGCACTGCTGCCTCACAGAGCCAGATACCTATGTTCAATTCTGGCCTTGTGTGATTGTCTATGCAGAGTCTGCACATTCTCCGTGTCTGCGTGGGTTTCCTTCGGGTGCTCCGGTTTCCTCCCAAAATCCAAGACGTGCGGGTTAGGTTGGCCATAGTAAATTGCCCATTAGTGTCAGGGAGATTAGCAGGGTAAATACATGGGGTTACAGTGATAGGGCCTGGTTGGGATTGTTGTCAGTGCAGGATCTATGAGCCAAGAGGCCTTTTTATGCACTGTACTGATTGTATTCTATGATTCATCATTAGCTATGTAAGCAGAATATACATGTTTGTTATTTTTGCATCAAATGTGGATATTTTGCATTAAATTTTATCCATGATCCTTCCTTCCTGCCAACAACCGTTCAGCAAGTGTTTATTCTACAAATATTCATTTATACTCCTGCTCATTGTTTCTATTTTTTTTATGTGGATCATACATTTAACAGCTAAATTTAATTATTAGTGTCACAAGTGGGCTTATATTAACACTGCAATAAAGTTACTGTGAAAATCCTTTAGTTGTCCATGGTATTCTTCTTTTTAACTGGGGGACCACATTGGTTTATTTCCAATTCACCTTAAAACAATGAACAATGCCTCACAATTATCCTTCCCCAGACTCTCTCAACAACTTATCTTTAGATAGCACCTTTAAATGTAGCAAATGTGTTAATACATGTCACGGGGCATTATAAAACAAAATGGGAAGACATTGATGTAGCAGTGATGTCCATAAACTAGCATTCTCAGAGTTCCAAGCTAACACTCCAGGAACACAATTCAAGTCCTATAACCACTGATGGAATCTAAATTCTATTAATAAATCTGGAATGTAAAATTAGCCTCAGTAATGGTGACCATGAAATCATCATTGATTGTCGTAATGGCCTATGGTGGATATGAGAAGGATGTTTCCTCTTGACAGGATCTAGAACAAGGGGTCACTAGATTAGAAGCTTCTTCTCTGCTGCCATCAGACTTTTGAATGGACCTACCTTGCATTAAGCTGATCTTTGTCTACATGCTAGCTACGACTGTAACACTACATTCTGCACTCTGAGATTTCCATCTCTATGAATGGTATGCTTTGTCTGTATAGCGTGCAAGACACAATAATTTTCACTGTATACTAATACATGTGACAATAATAAATCAAATTAAATCAGCTCTGCCTTAAAAATATTCAAAGACTCTGCTTCCACTGCCTTTTGAGGAAGCAAGTTCCAGAGATAGAGTCATAGAATTTACAGTATGGAAACAGGCCCTTTGGTCCAACTTGTCCATGCCACCATTTTTTTTAAAACCCCTAAACTAATCCCAATTGCCTGCATTTGGCCCATATCCCTCTATACCCATCGTACACATGTAACTATCTAAATGCTTCTTAAAAGATAAGATTGTACCCGCCTCTACTACTACCTCTGACAGCTTGTTCCAGATACTCACCACCCTCTGTGTGAAAAAATTGCCCTTCTGGACACTTTTGTATCTCTCCCCTCTCACTTTAAACCTATGCCTTCTAGTTTTAGACTCCCCTACATTTGGGAAAATATACTGACTATCTACCTTGTCTACTCCCCTCATTGTTTTGTACATCTCTATAAGGTCACCTCTCAGCCTCCTACGCTCCAGAGAAAAAAGTCCCAGTCTATTCAGCCACTCCTTATAACTCAATCCATCAAGTCCTGGTAGTACACCATTCACAAAGATGGAAACGAGAGAGTGCAGAATGTAGTGTTACAGTTATAGCTAGCATGTAGACAAAGATCAGCTTAATGCAAGGTAGGTCCATTCAAAAATCTGATGGCAGTTGAGAAGAAGCTGTTCTTGATTTGGTTAGCATGTGACCTCAGACTTTTGCATCTTTTTCCCTAAAGAAGAAGGTGGAAGAGAGAATGTCCGGGGTGCGTGGGGTCCTTAATTAAGCTGGCTGCTTTGCTGAGGCAGCAGGAAGTGTAGACAGAGTCAATGGATTGTGGGGGGCGGGGTGGGGGGGGGGGGTGCGGGATGCGATCTGTGTAATGGATTGGGCTACATTCACAACCTTTCATGGATACATTCTTGATTAACAAAGGGGTGAAAGGTTATTGCAGGTAGGCAGAAATGTTACAAACAGATCAACCATGATCTAATTGAATGGCAGAGCAGGCTCAAAGGGCCCACTCTTGCTCATAATTTGTATGTTCGTACAGTTCACTCATGGCCCTGATATTTCCTCGTGTAGCTTGGTGTCATTTCCTTTTCTTTATTCCTTCATGGGTTGTGAGCATCGCTGGCAAGACCAGCATCTATTATCTATCCCTAATTGCCCTTGAACTGAGTGTCCCATCATAATTACTTGCTGTATAGACAAGGGTCACCTTTGGTTCATGGTTTTAGTTGTTCTGTGCTTGCATTAATGTTAGTCCTTTTATATTCAGGCTGTTTGTAATCCCCAGATCATGTTTAACTTTAATCATTCAGTGATTGCTGTCCTCCAGGGCTCCTCAGACTTCTAATTCCTTTGCTGCAAGTGGATCATTTACAAGTATGAGGCCAAGATTAGTCAGAAAACAATCATCTGGAGGAGACCACAAATCATTGTGACATTGACAATTTAGAGAATACAAACAACACATACAACAGATTGACAAAATCAAATGTGCTAATTGCTCAAAATTATGGGAGCTGTGAATTAGAGAGCTAAACAAAGTTGAGAGCAGAACTGCTTTCTTCAAAGCCCTGCATGTTTTTGCTGAAATATTCAGCTGAGGGAGAGATCAATCTTGCAGTTGATACAAATGAGACATGAACAGTCCGTGACCCTTCATTTAGACAACATAATTAATGCTGCACTTGATCTGAACAGCAGTGTTGTATGTAAATATGGGGTAGAAATGCCATCTCAGAAGATAGTTTTCCTTCTACTTACCAACAACTGGGTAAAACATAGTGGGGTTCTGAAACAGTGCTTAGTGTCATTTTTCTAACATGGAAGAGATATGCTTTGACCCCAACCACATAAACCAACAGTGCATCACTGAGAAAAGTCTGTGGGTTAAGTAACCTAGGTGTCCTTGTGCATGAATCATAAAAAGTCAGTATGCAGGTTATATTAGTGTGGTCATTTAAAGAGGAGTGGGAGAGGGTGGGGAGGTTCCCGAGGTCTACGTTATTAGTTAGGACCCTATGGACCATCCTGACAGGAAGCTTAGCCAATCAGCAGGAGGGCAAGTACCACAGGTTGAGGAGGAACTCGCAGTTGGAGCCAGGGAGTCAAGTATAGCAGTCGCATTGTAACTTAGTCTGACTTTGCTGTTATATATATTATTCTTTATGTGGCAATAAAGCTTATTGTTGATTCAAGCCACATCAAGTCACCTTTGATCTATTACACAGGTAAAGCAAGTAATTAGGAAAGTGAATGGAATTTTGGCATTTATTTCATGAGTATAAAGTTTGGCAAGTCTTGGTATAACTATGCAGGGCAATGGTGAAACTGCATTTGGAGCACCATGTACAGTTTTGATCTCCAAACTTGAAAGACATATTTGCATCAGAAGCAGTTCAGAGAAGATTCACTAGGCTCATTTTTGGGATGGGAGGTTTATCTTGTGGGAAAGGTAAAGCAAATTCGACCTATTCTCATTGCAGTTTAGAAAAGGAACAGTGATCTGGTTGAAAAAATAAGATTCTGATTCTGAGAAGGTTTTTTCCCTTGTGTGGGAATCTAAGAGCAAGGGGCACAGTTTCAAATGAAGGGATTGCAAAAACTCAGTCTGCAGGCGATCAAGAAAGCAAATGGAATGTTGGACTTCATCGCGAGGGGGATAGAACATAAAAGCAGGGAGGTCTTGCTGCAACTGTACAAGGCACTGGTGAGGCTGCAACTGGAGTACTGTGTGCAGTTTTGGTCCCCTTATTTGCGAAAGGATATATTGGCCTTGGAGGGAGTACAGAGAAGTACCAGGCTGATACCGGAGATGAGGGGGTTAGCTTATGAGGAGAGATTAAATAGACTGGGCCTGTACTCGTTAGAGTTCAGAAGGCTGAGGGGGGATCTTATAGAGACTTACAAGATAATGAAGGGGCTAGATAGCGTAGAGGTAGAGAGATTCTTTCCGCTTAGAAAGGAAACCAGAACTAGAGGGCACAGCCTCAAAATAAGGGAGTGGCGGGACATTTTAGAACAGAGTTGAGGAGCAACTTCTTCACTCAGAGGGTAGTGAATCTCTGGAATTCTCTGCCCATTGAAGTGGTGGAGGCTACCGTGTTGAATGTATTTAAGTCACGGGTAGATAGGTTTCTGATAGACAAGGGAATTAAGGGTTATGGGGAGGAAGCGGGAAAGTGGAACTGATCCACTTCCGATCAGCCATGATCTTATTGAATGGCGGGGCAGGCTCGAAGGGCTAGATGGCCTACTCCTGCTATTTCTTATGTCGCCACCAAAAAATCTTCAATTAACTGTCAATTTTTTAAAAACTTGTGTCTTGTTGCTTTCTCATTGAATCGTTACAGTGCAAAATGAGGCCATCCAGCCCCTCAAGACTGCACCGACAACAATCCCACACAGGCCATATCGCCATAACCCTCTGTATTTACCTTGCTAATGCCCCAACACTAAGGGGCAATGTAGCATGGCCAACCCATTTAACCCACACGTCTTTGGACCATGGGAGGAAACCGGAACACCAGGAGGAAATGCACACAGTCACCCAAGGCTGGAATTGAACCCAGGTCCCTTGAGCTGCGAGGCACCACTGCTAACCACTGTGCCACCATGCTGTCCCCTTCTGTTGGGAATCACTTCAGCAAAGCTATTTCCAATTTCTGCACTCCTCTCTCCCATTGTTTTGTTCGTAATTTTTTTTGGGAGGGCAATAGTTGGGTACAATTCAACATGCAGCAGCAATTGCACGCTTCATCAGAGGAGCTGGGCAAGTAGCTCTGTGGTCTGTTGGGAACGGAAGCTGTTTCCTAAGAGTGGCATGAGAAGCATCACTCATGCCAATCAACTCTCTGGTGAGAAACAGGTGAGACCAACCTAGATCCTATTAAGCCCTCCAGCAGAGGTAGGAACTTGGTGTAAAAGCCAGAATATTTTGGTTTGAATGATACCATGCCACAGGTGCCTGTGAACTTAACTAGCGAATCTGAACAGCACTCTGCAATTTGTTTTTCTTGCATATTGTTCAGATTAAGTTTATAAACTTTAGGTTGTATGCTATTTCTCTCCCTCACCTTTGAAATGCTGTGTGGAGACAATGGAGGAAGTTTGGAAAGAAACTAATGTTGCCGTTGGTGAAATGAGTGTTCCACGAACCAATTTACATTGAAATCTAAATATTGCTAGCTCGTAACCATAAAATATATTTGGGCATCACTGAGTGTTATTTTTCAAATGAAACAACCTCCCACTTGCACAATAATTGTTAACATTGCTTGCAACCCGAACATTGGAAATGTTTAAAACATTTCACAAAGCGCATCAGAGAGTGCATACACGGTGGGAGCAGCAGGGTTCAAGTCCCACTTCAGGTCTTTTTGGCCATGGAAGGAGCATTCATGACGCAGTTCAACAGGCTGATAATCTTCCCACAACCTCCCCATTATTCCTCATGGGAAAAGAGTGAAGATGCACTTGAAAGAAAATGTGATACTGCACAAACTAAAATAATTGTTTATTGCATTGTAAACCCTACTACCTCCAGTATAACTTTAAATGAGGCAGGGGTGGAGATCTACAGATGAGAAGGCACCAAAACCGGATGTTCCAAATCAAAAAGAAAGCAAATGGGAGACAGATTTGCATTTTCTTCCTCCAATACAGAATGCACAGCAGTTAAGAAGAGAAAGTTTATAAACAGGATTGAATGTTAGACACTAAATAGGAGAGGAAGAAGTGTCAAACCGCTCACATTCTTTTGCCAATGACCAACAAAAAACATTACTTTGGAATAATCTGTTGGAATGGTGCAATGCCAGGACCGCTACATCATCCTATGGAATTAGAAATACACTGGCTAGTCACAAATATACTTTCTCAAGGTTGTAGACATTATCCAAAAAAAAACTGCATTAAGTCCTGTTCAGAGGGAGAGCTTTCACTTGAGACATTTGCACTTCGAAATTGCACCTGAGAATTCATTATTTCTTCATATTCTTGAAATCTTTCATTCTATTCGCCATGTAGGCAACAACCAAGACCGGCAGAAAGACTTCACAGTACATAACTGGAATATGCAACTGAAGCATGTGACCAAACTAATTCACTTTCAAAGCATTATTTGTAACTGTCTGGGGAGGAATCAGTCAGCAGTGGTTTTTAGTTTCTACAAGCCCGATACAATATTCATAATAACTACATGGGTACCAGCTCAATTAGCAAAAAATTACATCAGTTGTAGCAATTTTCCAAGTCTTAGTACAACTAATAGTCAATTGCCCTGGGCAGACATAATAATTACGGGTCATAATTACTGAATTACATGTCATCAACAGCAAATGTGCCAGTTCAATAATAAAATTACGCTGTAACATAATGAAGAAGTATTCAATCCATGGATAGATCCTCAAATTACAAATAACAAAGCAATAGTTTAAGAGGAAACTATTTAAGAGCAGATAAAATTGAGGTAACATTCTGTAATCGCATAGGATTATGTAATATTACAGCTCAGAAACAGGCCATCCAGCCCAAGAGGTCTATACCACTGTTAAAGCTCTTCAGGATACCCTTTCTACACCTCATCTTATCTACACCAATCTTATCCTATTAGAACATCCCTCTTTTACAAATCAAGTTTCCCATTAAATGCATCTGTGCATATTCAACTATCCCATGTGGTAGCAAGTTCTATTTTCTACCCATTCTCTGGGTAAAGTCTTTGCACATCCTTACTGGATTGTTCAGTGATTTATCTTATATTTATGACCCCTAGTTTTGAACTGCCCCACAAATGGAAACATCTCTCTTAAACTTGGACACTGTTCCATACATTTCAGGCATCACATTCCAAAAAGCTAAAAGTATTTAATGAGAGAGGCAAGGGCGGAAATTGCTGGGGCCTTCAGAGAAATCTTTGTATCTTCACTGGCTACAGGGGAGATCCCAAAGGATTGGAGAATAATGTTGTTCCTTTGTTTAAGAAGGGTAACAAAGAATGATCCAGGTAATTACAGGCCAGTGAGTTTTACATCAGAAGTAGGGAAATTATTGGAGAGGGTTCTTCGAGGCAGGATTTATTCCCACTTGGAACTAAATGGATGTATTAGTGAAAGGCAGCATGGTTTTGTGAAGGGGAGGTCGCATCTCACGAAATTGATTGAGATTTTTGAGGAAGTGATGAAGATGATTGATGAGGGTAGGGCAGTGGATGTTGTCTACATGGACTCATTAAGGCCTTTGATGAGGTCCCTCATGGCAAACTGGTGCAGATGGTGAAGTTGCATGGGATCAGAGGTGAGCTGGCAATGTGGATAAAGAACTGGCTCGGTCAAAGAAGAGAGGGTAGCAGTGGAAGGGTGTGTTTCTGTTTGGAGGGCTGTGACATGTTCCTCAGGGATCAGTGCTGGGACTTTTGTTGTTTGTAATATATCTAAATGATTTGGAGGAAAATGTAACTGGATTGATTAGTAAGTTTGCAGATGACACAAAGGCTGGCGGATTTGCAGATAGCAATGAGGACCATCAGAGGATACAGCAGGATACAAATCAGTTGGAGCCTTGGGCGGAGAGATGGCAGATGGAATTTAATCCGGACAAATTTTCCTCCGGGTTCTCCGGTTTCCTCCCATAGTCCAAAGATGCGTGGGTTAGGTTGATTGGCCATGCTCAGAAATTGCCCCTTAGTGTCCAGGGACGCGTAGGTTAAAGGAATTAGTGGGTATAATATGTGGGGATTTGGGGGTAGGGCCTGGGTGGGATTGTGTTCGGTGCAGACTCGATGGGCCAAAGGGCCTCTTTCTACACTGTATGGTTCTATGTTCTGAATGTGAGGTAATTCATTTTGGAAGGTTTAATACAGATAGGAAATATACAGTAAATGGCAGAATCCTTAGGAGTACTGATAGGCAAAGGGATCTGGGTGTACAGGTCCACAGGTCACTGAAAGTGGCAATGCAGATGGAGAAGGCAGTCAAGAAGGCTTATGACATGCTTGCCTTCACCGGCCAGGGTACTGAGTTTAAAAATTGGCAAGTCATACTACAGCTTTATAGAACCTTAGTTAGGCCGCACTGAGAATATATAGTGTTTAATTCTGGTCACCACAGTACCTGAAGGAAGTGGAGGTTTTGGAGAGGGTGCAGAATAAGATTTACCAGGATGTTGCCTGATATGGAGGACATTAGCGACGAAGAGAGGTTGGAGAACGGATGTTGAGGAGCGACCTGATAGAAGTGTACAAGATTATGAGAGGTATGAACAGACTGGATAGTCAGAAGCTTTGTCCCAAAGTGGAAGAGTCAATTACAAGGGGGCATAGGCTTAAGATGCGAGGGGCAAAATTTAAAGGAGATGCACGAGGCAGATTTTTTACACAAATAGTAGTGGGTGTCTGGAACTCGTTACCGGGGAAGGTAGTGAAAGTGGATATGGTAGTGACTTTGAAGGGGCGTCTTGACAAGTACATGAATAGGATGGGAATAGAGGGATATTGTCACCGGAAGGATTGAGGGTTTTAGTTAAGTCGGGCAGCATGGTCGGTGCAGACTTGGAAGGCCGAAGGACCTATTCCTGTGTTGTAATTTTCTTTGTTCTTTCTATACGAGACATCAAACAAAATCATTTCAGGTCAATTGTCAGTAAGTTTTGGCAGCGAGGGAAGTTCTGAGATTGCCCTAGAACTTTAAATTTGTAAACATCTGGTAATCCAGTCATTTCCTTTACTAAAGCAATTTAACTCCAGTTAATTGGTATTATTTTTTAAAAACTTTGTTGCCTTAAAGACACAGATTATCTTATATGTAGGTCACAACAGTAGAAAATACTCAGTTCGTTACAGGTGTAACGTGCTATCATTATAAAAGTGTAACATCAGTCTTACCATAACAAATGTCACAGAAAATGTGCGAGTAGCAATATATAAATGAACAACAATAGTTAAGCCATTTGGGCAAGTTAGCCAATCAGCAATTTAAAAGATTACTGCAGAAATAGTCCTATAACCAACCCAGCAGTGATTTTCTTCATTAGCGAGTTTTTTTCCCCCGTGAACTGTCACAAAGGGCTAACTAAATAGTAGGGCTCCAGTTAGGTATTTCAGGAATAAAGGTGTCCCCAGGAATTCATTCTAGTTCAGATTTTGCAAAACGTCACGATCACACCCATACATATTTTCATGGTCCCTGATTCACATCTGGACTAATCATACCTTGGAACACATTTCAAAATTGGGGAGGGAGGAAGACAGGACATATTTGTGTGCTGTGTTTCAAAAGATGGACCTATGTAGCACATTGCAATTTCACGGGCACCTTGTGGGAGACTTTAACAGGACCAAAAGTTGTTCACATTGGAATGATTTATTTAAAAATCACATCTCATGACTTGATTTCTGGATATCAGATCTGAACATTAACAAACGTTATTGTACCAAGGCAAGCACTGGCATTGCAAGTAGCGTTCCTCAATTTTGTTTTTAAAGCTGTACTTTTTCCCCACTTGATTTCTTTTCACCAGACCTTCTCCTGAAGCTTTACACTCTTGCTTAGGATACAATTTATAGATTTCGAGCATCTGTCATCCATATGTGCAGATCCCAACAAAAATTATTAGGCAGAGAATGGGAGCAGAAATTTAAAGCAGATTTTTTGACTAGCTGTGATCAAGCTGAATGATAGGACAGGGTTGAAAGCTTTGCTGAAGGGTCACCTTGACTCCAAACACTGGTTTTATTCTCTCCCCACAGATGCCGTCAGACCTGCTGAGATTTTCCACCATTTTCTGTTTGTTTCAGATTCCAGCATCTCCAGCATTTTGCTTTTATACAAGAATAATTGCAGAATGGTATGATTATTGTACAAAGACATAGGCCCATTTTTCAGAATCTTCTTGCACGAGTGAATGTGCACATAAAAGGACTTACTTGTTCGGAGGACAGATGGCGTGACTTCAATCTCACTTGATGCTTGATAAGGTTGAAACGCAGACAAGGAATTAGGTGCAGACTCACTGCCGAATATCTCTGGGCTTTGTGTGCCAGTTGAACTAGCGCTAGTGCCATCACCGCCATGGTGAGGTTCTTGTTCTTCAAAAATGGCAACAAGCTGTCGAGGGAAAAAAATGGAGTTAGAAATAAAAGTGCTGTGTTTCATTTAATTAATGTTAAAGTATTTGCACACCCCAGGTCACTAGCAGGCATCCATTCCAGTTGTTTGTCTTCAACTGCTGCCAAAACCAGGCTACTGATTCATGACAGCATTTGCTTCATTGCATAATGTAGCAATTATGATACAAATTTTTCATCATTAATATTGTAATTACAACTTATTCGGGAATACTGATTGAATTGTAATTTAAGCATCAGCCATGGAACATTTGTTTGCAACTTTTCCGTTATTGCAATGAAGCACACCATCAATTAATTGCATTTTTGTCAGGTGCACAAAAATGTATTTTGCTGTAATTCTTGTAAGTCCATTTAAAACAATGCCTCAACTAAAAAAAAACAATAATGATTAATCCCACTAATTATAGAAATCAAAATGACCAACAAGATAAACCCTCTGACTCTGTCCATCACCAATAAACTTGGGGGGCGGGGAGGAATGGTAGGTGAGGGCAGATGTAACAAGGAAGCTAACTAAAATGCAAAACATTCACACCAAAATCTCAACTATTTTTAAATTTCAAACCTCAGCTTTGCATCCAGCAAAAGTCAGCTGCAAAGGATTCAAATCAAAATCCTACCCAGCATGTCAAAAACCCTTGGGGGAAAATTAACCATAACTTTTGATGATTACATCATTGTTTTGTACAGCAACAATCATCACTAATGTTACAGAAAGAACAGGTAGTAGCTTCTCAATAAAGACATTTTTAAAAATCTGTTTCAATCAAGTCTGCTCAAGTGTATGCATTATGAACATGAAGACTAGAGGCCAGTCCTCATTTTCATATGTGCACTTCAAAAGGGAACAGCAGAACCCTACGAGCAGGTCTGGATGATGCACAACTCCACTAAATTCACAGATGCAAAAACGTTCAAGATAACTTAAGCCAAATAGATGTCAATTTGGAATTAGGCCTTAGCACGAAATACTTCTAGGATGTAATGCACACCACTTCTCTAATGGAAGGGCTCCAACCATTGCATCTGCAGTTTTAAAAAAAACCATACAGTGCATTGGACCACCAGTAAAGTGTTGAGTGTGTGCCAACAGCACGGTATGCAGTTTATGAACGTTAAACATCTCACTGGTATTCTGACATTGTCAAACCACCTGTGTTTCAGTGTACATGTAAATGGCAGTATTCACGCTGAAACCAGCAGTCTGGCTTCCAGTCAACCAGAAAAAAAAAGTTTGCATTGCTTGTGTCTCCAACAGCTTTGTACGTGTCTAAAGACATGTAGTCCACAAAGCTCTCACCCAGCATTTAGAAATTAAATGCTAAGAAAACAATTCAGCATCTTGAGCTGAAAGGAGGTGAGGAGAAGGAACCCAGAGCATTGTCAACCCTGAGGTTGGATACCACGCTGCATTTACACCCCATGCAGTGCACTTAGTATCTTGCATCATAGAATCCCCACACTACAGGAGGCCATTCAGCCCATTGAGCTTGCACCGACAACAATCCCACCCTATTCCCATAACTCCACATATTTACCCTGCTCACCCCACAAAACTAGGGTCAATTTAGAATGGCCAATAAACCTAACCTGCACATCTTTGGACTGTGGGAGGAAACTGGACACCCAGAAGAAACCCACGCAAACATGGGGAAACTCCACACAGATGTGACCCAAGCGGGGAATCGAACTCGAGTCCCTGGCACTGTGAGGCAGCAGTGTAACCACTGTGCCACCCTGCTGCATCATGGTTGAAACTCAATTCCAGATTCCCACTGCTCATTCGGCAGAAATCACTTACACAACACTAATTGCAATGTAAACATAGTCCCATGAACAACTACAGGAACCCATTCCTCAATTTCAGAACAGTACAATTGGGTCAGAGACTGCCAGGTCTCAATCAGACAAAGCAAGGCAGCAGAAAGTAAACTTGAAACCACCATCAAAAAAAATCTTCAGCCAAAATAAGACAATCACGATGTTCTTCATGCGTTGTTTTCTTCCCTTGCAGGAACTAAAATATATCTAAGTCAACCAGAGATTGGGAACAATCAAGAGTACTTCACCTTTTCTCAAATTTAGAATCCCAAGCTCAGGTCCAAAACCTTGGGAATTGGTTCCTGGTATTTTTGTGGTTAATTTACTGTGGATTGGCAGTAAATTAGGAAACCCAAAAAGGCACATCGGTACTGTGCAAAGGTTGGTCTAGTTTGGCAAATCTCAGGAGTTGCTTGGCTGGATCAGAAGCTGCTTAAAGTTAATTTCGTGCAATGAATCAGCCAGTGCTGCCTGTGATCTCAACAAATGCCTTTATCCAGCTTATGGCCTGAATCAGTCAAGACACGAGGCCCACAGAATTATATGCATTTCCCTCGTGATTTGAACTTCATGCTTAATTCCATTGAATGACTTAGCTGCTACGCCAACATACAGTGCCCAAAGCCATTAATGCCACGAAAGCTTTGAATTGTTACTTATTTTCCCTCCTCCCATTATTTGCATCCAGCACAACTTCTAAAAGCGTTTCTACAGTCTCTGAATGTAAACATCTCCTTTCATGCATCCCTTTTGATCTCGCAAAAGTTGGCAAGCATCCAATTGCTTAACAGTATTAGCATTTCCCCATTAACGTTTAAGCGTCATCCTTGATGAGAAACTGTATGGGATTTAGAATATACAAAGGCTGGTTGAAACATAGCAATTGCAAGGGTATTGTGAGTGTAACCAGCCATTGTGTCAGTGGCTCCAGACTATAGCTTCGTTCTGAACTTCCAGATTCATTGTATGTTTCATCAAAAATTAAATGAAAGCCGTCACGTTCATTTGCTTAACTATGACGGTGCCAGTTAACTTTTAATGCTGCCACTCAAGGAAAATTATGTTTACTTTGCAAAAGATTCAAAATTTCCTCTCCAAGAGGGTGAAATTCAAGAATAGGCTCCCTCGAGTTATACAAAATCAAGTTCCTGAAATTTGTATTTCTCATCATCAGCACCAGTGCCCCAACTATCCACAATGCCCTCTTGAAGCATCAATAAACTGAAAGAATTTTGATATTTTTCTAATATCTAATGAAAATTTCTAATGAAACAAAAACTCGCATGGTGCATCTAAACATACAGAAACCAAGTCAAAGGAAAATTACGGAGGGGTAAGTGGAATCAAAAGAGACCATGGACAGCTGACCAAAAAATTGATTAAGACCATAAGATATAGGTGCAGAATTAGGTGATTCGGCCGATTGAATGGCGGAGCAGACTCAATCATGGTTAATAGGATTCTCATCCCCATTCTCCTGCCATCGCCCAGTAATCCTTGATCCCTTTATTGATAAATAACTTATCTATCTGTGTCTTACAGACACTTAGTGACCTGGCCTCCACAGCCCTCTGTGGCAATGAGTTCCAAAGATTCACCATCCTCTGGCTGAAGAAGTTCCTCCTCATCAGTTGTAAAGAAGCATCTCTTACTCTGAGGTTGCACTTTACTGTTCTAGTCTTTCCCACTAATGGGAGCATCTTTCCACATCCACTCTATCTAGCCTCTCAGTGTTCCGTAAGTTTCAATTAGATCCCCCCATCTCCTTCTAAACTCCATCAAGTATAGATCCAGATTCCTCAACGGTTCCTCATATGACAAACCCTTCATTCCTGGGATCATTCTTATGAAGAGGTGAATTTTATGGAGGGCCATGAAAAAATATAGGGCGACAGACGCAGAATGGTTGGGGGAGAGAATTCCAATGACACCAGCATAGAAATAATGGGCCCCCATCAGGTGAGTGATGAAGGAGCAGTGTTCCAAAAGTTTGTGCTTCCAAATAAACCTGTTGGACTTTAACCTGGTGCTGAGAGACTTCTTACTGTGCCTACCCCAGACCAACACCAGCATCTCCCCATCATAGTATTTAATCAGTAATAACTTTCTCACCAAAACTTGGTCTGGGTTCTGTTATCTTCAAGTTACACTTCAACACTCGTCAAGGCACCTCCCAATCTAGCGACCTCCATCACCCAAAGCAGCAAGGACATCAGGTGAATGGGAACACCACAACCTCCAAGTCATACACCATCTTACTGATTTGGAGCTATGTCGCCATTCCTTCAGTGTCACTGGTCAAAAATCTGGAGCTCCCTCTTGAATAGCAGTGCTGGTGTACCAACACCACACAGATGACTAAAGTTCAAGGCCCATCATCATCTTTGTAAGAAAATTAGGATAGGCAACAAATGCCAGCAATGCTCAAAGAAACAAACAAAAGAAAGCATATCAAGTTAAAACTTGTTTAAGGAGGTATAATTGGGTTTAAGTAGCAAGCTGAGTAATTGTTACTGCTGAATAACCAATCTGTTCCTGAAAAAAAGCATTGTTAGAGGAGCATCGTTAAATGTCTCTACTATGACAGAAGATTTTTTCAATTAGTATTTGTTTTTTTTAATTTGTTCATTCAAGGGCAGTATGATGGCACAGTGGTTAGCACTGCTGTCTCACAGCGCCAGGAATCCAGATTCAATTCCAGCCTTGGATCACTATCGTGTGGAGTCTGCACATTCTCCCCGTGCCTGCATGGGTTTCTTCCAGGTGCTCCAGTTTCCTCCCACAGTCCAAAAAGGTGCAGGTTATGTTAACTGACTATGCTAAATTGCCCTTTAGTGTCAGGGGGACCAGCGGGGCAAATATGGGGGGTTCATAGGGATTGGACCTAGGTGGGATTGTTGTCAGTGCAGGTTGATGAGCTGAATGGCTTTCTTCTGCACTGTAGGGATTCTATGATTTTTCAACTTGTACCTGAACCCCATGTGTATGACCCAGTATTTTTAAAAAGTGATTGAATAATCATGCTTTAGATGTCCTGGTTGGCTGACTGTGAAAATCCTTTAATGTGACTGGCTGCTTGGACAGCTGGATGACATCACTGTAGCTCAACACTCATACATTCTTGACTGACATGGGAATCAAACAGTCTCGGGGGTAAACAGGAAAATAGAGTTGATCAGCCATGATCTTAGCAAATGGTGGAGCAGGTTCAGCAAGTCAAATGGTATACTATTGCGCCTGATTCATATGACCATATGGCGAGAATCCTCTTTATACAACACTACAATCAATTGAACATACATAATATTCTCCCCAGAGAGATCACCATATGGCTCAGCAAGTCTTTCTTCAAGATCAGTAGCGAGCCTCCTTGCTGGATTACTACTGCTGGTCACAAAATCATGACCTAGACATGGATGCTCAGGACAGAACTTCAAAATGTGCAGTTAGCTCAAAACTTGGAAAGTGCAGTGAACAATGAGGAGGACAATGATAGGCTTCAAGTTAATATATGCGTAGGCAAGGGACAGATGAAATTTAATGGTGAGAAATGTGAGGTCAAATACTTAGAGAAAAAAAAGATACAATTCTAAAGGGATGCAGGAACAAAGAGACTCGAGGTATATGTATGCAAGCTATTGAAGGCAGCTGGACAGATTGAGGAAATGGTTAAAAACACATGTGGGATTTTGGACACAATACAAAAGCAAGGAAGTTATGACGAACATTTATAAAACACTGATTCAGCCTCAATGGAGTATCATGCCCAATTTTGGACACCACAATTCAAGAAGAAAACTTGTAGAACCACAGAACCCCTATAGTGCAGTACGTGGCCATTTGGCCCATCGAATCTGCACCTCTTCAAAACAGCACTGCACCCAGGCCCATTTCCTCCGCCCTAAGCCTGCAATCCCACAAATTTAACATGACTAATCCACCTAACCCACACATCTTGGGACACTAAGGGTCAATTTAGCATGACAAACCACCTAACCTGTCCATCTTTGGACTTTGGAAAAGATTCGCAACCTCAGAATGAGAATGATTCCAGAGATGAGGAAGTACAGATGCCTGGATAAATTGAAGCAGCTGGAGTTGTTTTCCATGGAGAAGCATGAGAGGGGATTTAATCATCAGGGGTCTCAGGAAGAAACTGTTCCCCTTGGTGGAAAGGTCAAGAAACAGATGACGGTGATTTAAGGTGATCGGCAAAGGAAGCAAGTGACACGAGACTGAATTAGTTTATGTAGTGAGCAGTTCGGATCTGGAGTCAGATTCAATAATGGCTTTCAAAAGGGAATTGGATTAGCACTGTAAAAGGAAGAATTTGCTAGATTAGACGGAAAGGGTGGGGGGAGTGGGACTAGCAGAGTTTCTTCTACAGAGTCCTAGGACGTAACTAAATGGCCTCTTTCTGTACTGTAACCACTCTATGATCCTCTTTGGCCAAGCTTTTTATCATGTGACCCAATATCAAATCTGTGGCTCAGCAGCTAATTTTGCTTGACACTGCTCCTGTGAAGGATCTTGGGATATTTTACTACAAAAAAGACACTGTATAAATGAGAGCCATTATTATATATGTCGAAGTTACACAAATACTAAAGGTGGTGAAGAACAAAGACAGAAAGAATGTATTAATTGGATAGATAAAAGGAATGCAGGAGACAAAAGAAAATAAGTATTTGTTCTTGGTAGCACCTTTGATGATAGTAGCTATCATATGGAGTTGAAAAGGGAGATAAGAAGGGTTAAAAGGTAAGTAGTAAAGACTTATGTAAGAACATAAAGAAAAGCTAAAAATATTTATGAAGGGAGGAAAACTAGTGGAGCTTAAAGTGTTGGCTGAAATATTAATAAATATTTTGCAGTTATAACTTGTCAAAGTGACGTACGGACATAGAAAAGAGTATCAAAGCCTTTGACAGGGCTAACTGTAGAGAAAGTAATGGGTTTTGCATGAATTGGTGAACCTCAAGGTATCACATGGCCTGGTAGCATGTACTCTGGGCTGCTGAAAATCAGAAAGCAGAGACTTTAACCACAATCTTTCAATCCTCTTTAAATATGTAAATTGTGTGGGGGGAGTGCAGAATAAGCAATTTGATTCTTCTTGTTCAAGATTGAAAAGAAGGAAAAATTGGGTAACCATAGGCCAGTTATTCTAATTACAGTTGGAGGCAATCTCTTCAAATCCATAATTCCAGATAAAATTAGTAAGCATTTGCAAATGCTGGGTTAATCAAGGGAAGCCAGCAGGGTTTTTGTTAAAAGCAAGTCATGTTTAACAAAGTTATTTGAAGAAATGACTAATTGGATAGATAAAAGGAATGCGGTCGATAAAACTAAGGAAACGAAGGATTTGCATTTGAAGAGCACCTTTCACAACTTCAGGACATCTCACGGTTTTTTTACAGCCAATTAAATACATTTGAGGTGCAGTGCTGTTGTAGCACAGATACATATATAGATTTTCAGAAGGTGTTTGATAAAGTGGCTTGATGTGAGGCTTGAGAGAAACATTTATGCACATCGTACCAGAATGGTTACAGAACGACTGCCAAAGTTGATTAGACTAGAGTTAGGCTAAATGGGTGCTACAGACCCAACCGGAATTGTGTTGGCAATGGTGGACTCCAGGGATCAAGTAAATTTGTGCTTTCATATTTGCTGAACTGGATTTGGGTGTACACAACAGAATCTTGAAGTTTGGCTTACTAAAGAAAAAAAGAAACAAGCAGGTAAGCAGAATAGGAAGACTGATAGCAGATGCAAGTAAATAGGCAATACACAGAGCAGGGTATACATAGAATTTTGTAGGTTAGAAACAAGCTGTTGAGCCCCACAGCTCTATGCTGGTGTGCTCTATGCTCCACACAAAGCTCCTTCCACCTCTCACTCCAACAACACATACATAGAACATAGAACATTACAGCGCAGAACAGGCCCTTCGGCCCACGATGTCGCGCCGACCAGTTACAAAACAATGACCCACTAACCTAAACCAATCCCTTCTCGTCCATAAACCTATCCACGGATCTCTTAAACGCCCCCAAACTAGGCGCATTTACAACTGCAGCAGGCAGGGCATTCCAATCCCTCACCACCCTCTGGGTAAAGAACCTACCCCTGACATCCGTCCTATAACTACCACCCCTTAATTTAAAGCCATGCCCCCTCGTGCTAGATTTCTCCATCAGAGGAAAAAGGCTATTACTATCCACCCTATCTAAACCTCTAATCATCTTATATGTTTCAATAAGATCCCCTCTTAGCCGCCTTCTTTCCAGCGAAAACAACCCCAAATCCCTCAGCCTCTCCTCATAGGACCTCCCCTCCATACCAGGCAACATCCTGGTAAACCTCCTCTGCACCCTCTCCAAAGCCTCCACATCCTTCCTATAATGTGGGGACCAGAACTGCACACAGTACTCTAAGTGCGGCCGCACCAGAGTTGTGTACAGTTGCAACATGACGCTGCGACTCCTAAATTCAATCCCCCTGCCAATAAACGCCAAGACACCGTATGCCTTCTTAACAACCTTATCTACTTGACTCCCAACTTTCAGGGATCTATGTACACATACACCTAGATCCCTCTGCTCATCCACACTATTCAAAGTCCTCCCGTTAGCCCTATACTCGACACATCTGTTATTCCTACCAAAGTGAATTACCTCACACTTCTCCGCATTAAACTCCATCCGCCACCTCTCGGCCCAGCTCTGCAACCTGTCTAAGTCTTCCTGCAAACTATGACACCCTTCCTCACTATCTACCACACCTCCGACTTTGGTGTCATCAGCAAACTTACTAATCCACCCAACTATACCCTCATCCAGATCATTAATAAAAATTACAAACAGCAGTGGCCCCAAAACATGGGAGAAATGAACTAAATTCGAGACCGCAGTCTATGGTAAAACACTGAAGTGGTTGATGAATAGAGACTTTTGAGGTTCAAATTTTCTCTAAAGCACAACTCAGTTAAATAAATTTGGTCCATTATTACATCCACTGCCGGGCACCTTGCGTGCACACAAGGTGAGGGAGAAGTGGGAGGATCTTTTTTCACCAGTCATTTTCCAACCTGGCAGTTATATTCCCTTATTCTAAATGTATCATTCAGACTTAGAATGATAAAATTTTGAGTAGTTGTCAATGAGAGTGTTCTCTATTAGGAGTGAGATTATATCCTGTGTTGCGCAAGAAACTTGAACAAGCAGCACGTATTGAAGTAGAGACAACTTCAAACAATCATTTGCAGGAATAATACATTGATGCTAGAAAAATTCTTATAAAGTATTTCCAGTTAATATATATTTTGTAAATATAAATATGAGGACATAAGAACTAGGAGCAGAAGTGGGCCATATGGACCCTGGAGCCTGCTCCACCATTCAGTAAGATCATGGCTGATCTTTTTGTGGACTCAGCTCCACTTATCCACCCGCTCATCATAACTCATAATTCCTTTACTGTTCAAAAATATATCTATCCTTACCTTAAAAAATATAATAGGGTTCACTGGGCAGGGAATTCCACAGATTCACAACCCTTTGTGTGAAGAAGTTCCTCCTCAACTCAGTCCTAAATGTGCTTCCCCTTATTTTGAGGCTACGCCCCCCAGATCTACTTTCACCTGCCAGTGGAAACAACTTCCCTGCTTCTATCTTTTCTATTCCCTTCATAATCATATATGTTTCTATGAGGTTGCCCCTCATTCTTCTGAATTCCAATGAGTATAGCCCCAGTCCACTCAGTCTTTCCTCATAAGCCATCCCTCTCAACTCCAGAATCAACCTTGGTGAATCTCCTCTGCATCCCCTCCAGTGCCAATATAGGACAGCACATATCTCATAACAAACCATCTGTGAGATATTAGCAATGGACGATTATCTATTGCATTTACATTTTGGCCAAGAATCTACACATGCCAACATGGAATACAGTGCAAATATTTAAATGGTGGAAGGGAATTTGAAAATATAGCAATACATTAGAATTACATTTAATGCAATAGTCAAAACTTTCATGAAAGTTAAGTCTGATATTCTAATAAAAATATATTTACACAATATTTGTTACTCAACTGGCTAAGACTTTTCAATTCAACCATGAGACATGTCCCAATTTAACATCACTACAAAACTTGTTTATATTGACAACTGGAGGTCAGGTCGGATCCATTCAGCAAAATCGAAGTGCTGGTGAATTCTGCACTCCTAAGTAGTTCTGAAGAAGTGTTCGAAAGCAAACATCAACCAAGATCAATTCAGACAGAAATAACACTTCATGGATTTGCAACCACTTTTCTCAAACCACACTGTGCTACCCCTCCTTTCAGCTGAATAACTTTTTATGTTTAGAAATAGTCTGATATACCGAGTGCACATGACAGCCAACGTGTGCTTATGTAAGTATGCAGACAAAATACAAATATTCACATCTCTTGGGCTCTCTACTCAAAGTCAACACTGTAAACTACGCTGCAGCACTCAACTCTCCCTTATGGATTTACACTATTCTTCAACCAACTCAGTGTAAGCCAAATACTACACTGTAAAGCATACATATTCTATTAGGTTATCACTGATGTTAATTGGAAGATAGTTGTCAGTAAATGCATCACTGCTATAATATTACTACCTATTTTTGATCACCCTTCTAATTAGACCTTAGAGAGATATTTTATGTGCATGGTCACTGTCAGTCTAATTGTTTACTGAAATACACCGTCTGTTTGGAACCTTTCCAGTTTGGGCTCTTGCCATCATACTGAATCCCAGAATGTTTGTGTTCTTTCTTTCTAAGGAATCCTGCATTAGAAATGTTAATTCTAACATTTTTTAGAATGCATTGCTCATAAGAAAGCATTTGAGTGGTCTTTATTTGAAATGTGTGCAAGTGTTTGTTGTTATTCACACCAGATCTTGCAATATTTTTAAATGAAACAGGAAACCTATCTATTCTGATGTTGCACACATCTGATTCTATAAGCATTTTGACTAATTCAAACGGCAGGTGCTTCCTATTGGCTACTTCCAAAGGAACTATGGGAACATCAGATCTTGAGATGATCAGATTCAATAACACCTGCAATCCCATTGTGTTTGTTGCAGAGAGACTAAATATAAACGGGAAATAGCAAGCACTTGCCTTCTGCCAGGCATCTGAATACAAAATGAGCTCAAATGCGGCATTCTTTCCAAATCCTGCATATGCAACAATGACAGAGACTTATAAAATTAGCATGTCAACAATCAATCATGAACCAAATGAAACAATGCAACAAGCAAAACTCGATTCAACCATTATCACTCCTTAAAGCTACAGACAAAATTTCGTCAGTCGGTTTCCATATTGCTGTTCAAATTATTTGATATTAGTGCTCTCCTGCCAAATGCATCAAGGAAATTGTAGTGAATGAGAAGGAGTTGCAAGACAGGAATCACAACAACCTGCTCTTCGATTGCCAAGTTGGTCCCAGAGCAAATTGGTGAACTTGTGCTGCAATCAAATCTCATAGATCAGCTGTCCTCTCAACCAGGAGATGTCAATTGGACCAAATGACCCATTCTTGTGTTGTAGATGTCCTCAGTCTAACCATCTTCAGCTGCTTCAAATTACCTTCCTTCCATCATGAGGTCAGAAGTGGGGATATTCACTGACATTATCATAATATTCAGCACCATTAAGATACTGAAGCAAATGCAGCAAAACCTGGGTAACATCCAGACTTGGGCTGACAAGTGGCAAATAACAATCACACCACACAAGTGCAATGCAATGGGCACCTCCAACATGAGAGAATCTAAACATCGCCCCTTGACAATAAATAGCATTACTATCACTGACCTCCCCCACACCTCTCCCCCACCCACCATCAACACCTTGGGGGTTACCATTGATCAGAAACTGAGTTGGAGCAGTCATACAAATACTATGGCTACCACATCAGGTCAAAGGCTTGGAATGCTGCAGCAAGTAACTCACCTCCTGACTCCCTAAAGCCTGGCCACTACCTACAAGGCGTAAATCAGGAGTGTGATGGAATACTTTCCACTTGACTGGATCAGTGCAGCTCCAACACCACTCAAGAAGCTTGACATCATCCAGGACAAACTAGCCCACTTAATTGGTAGCCTTTCCAAAAACATTCAATCCCTCCAACACCGATGAACAGTGACAGCTGTGTGTACCATCTACAAGATGCACTGCAGCAAATTCCTAACACATGACCACTGCCATCTAGAAGGACAAGTGCAGCAAATGCATAGAAAATACCACCACCTAGATGTTCCGCTCCAAGCCACATATCATCCTGGCTTACAAATACGTCGTCATTCCTTCACTGTTACTGGATCCAAATCCTTGAACTCCCTCTCAGACAGCAATGTGGGTATACTTACACAAATGGACAGCAATGATTCGAGAATGCAGCTCACCACCACCTTCTCAATAGCAATCAGGGCTTGACAATAAATGCTGTTCTAACCAGCAACACAATAAACAATATCAATGTTGACGTTCAATGCAATGCTGAAGGAGTACAGCATTGCTAGAAGAGTCACCTTTCAGATTGAACTGAGATCTTGTCTGCCCCCTCAGATGGATTTTTTAAAAATCATTAATGCGATGGTCGTTTTGAATTTCCAGGTCACTACTCTCTCTCCTTACATAATTATGAGGGAAGTATTAAGTGCGTTGCTTCACCATTTCCAATGTTATGATGAAGCTCACTTTATTTAGAATCAAAACATTACGACAATCCGCAGTACAGCAACAATCAAAAAACTCATGATCTTGGATCTATGAAGATAATTGGTGATTTGGTTAAAGACACTTGGATTCAGTCACAAGAGTTAAACAAAGAGGCAAACTTAATTCAGAAATAAGCTTTCAGTTTGATTTTGGTATGTCGCGTATAATGTTTTCTGCCAAGTTCACACATGGGTTCCAGGCACAGGTGAATCAGAAAACATTTAGTCAATTAAATTATCATGTCTAAAGCTAATCTTTAATTTATTCTCTCTTTTGGTATTCTCCAACTTGCTAAATCTTTCTGCAAACTTATACACAAAAAAAAGGGCATCAATGAAGTTCTGATCAATAGACAGTGGGTCTGGCCCTGTGAACGATTCCATTTGGAACACATCAATTCTGAACCCAACATTTTCAAACTGAACTTGGCAAGCAAATAGACTACCTAAATCAGTGCTCAAATAACAGCTTCCTTAGCTCTTCCAAGAATTTTTCATTCATGCAATGTGTGCTCCGCTCAGACAGGTCCTCTCCTTATTTAAAAAACTACCAAACAGAAAGGAGTGCACTTGTTTAAAAACTCACGAGAACTTTGCAATTTCTTGAATTGTCAATGTTAAGACTAATAAATCAGAACTCTGTTTTTTTATAGCAATTGGAAACAATACAGTCTAATTGGTTCCTGACTTGCAAGTAGAGAGCAGCAGTTAAGAAGCCTGCAGCCCAGTCTGACTCTGCCAGCTAGTGGAGGTTGTGTGGTAACAAACAGCATCCAAATGGATAAAAGTGCAAGCATATTAATGTAGCATTCGATCCATTCTGGTTATATAGCCTATTTTGTTTTGAAAAAGAACCAGTGAATTTATCTGGTAAGTGGCTGAGTCACAGAAATGGAACTGTTTTCCAAACCTGATCTGTAATGAACCTTGGAATAATTCTTCAATTCTTCAAATATTATTGCATTTCTGTCTTCAAAAATAATTACACAGTAAATGATTTCCATCAGATTGCACTGGGAACTTTAAGAATGTTACTGTCCAAGTAGAGCAAAGAAAATTACAGCACAGGAACAGGCTCTTCAGCCCTCCAAGCCTGCACTGACCTTGCTGCCCAACTGAACTAAAACCCCCCCAGCCTTCTGGGGACCATATCTCTCTATTCCCATTTTACTCATGTATTTGCCCAGACGCCCCTTAAAAGTCACTATCATATCAGCTTTCTCCATCCCCCCACCCCGGCAGAGAGTTCCAGGAACCCACCACCCTCTGTGTAAAAAAAAACTTGCCTCATACATCTCCCTTAAACCTTGCCCCTTGCACCCTAAACCTGTGCCCTCTAGTAACTGACCCTTCCACCCTGGGAAAAAGCTTCTGACTATCCACTCTGTCAATGTCTCTCATAATTGTGTCCACTTCTATCAGGCCACCCCTCAACCTCCGTTGTTCCAGTGAGAACGAACCAAGTTTCTCCAACGTCTCCTCATAGTTAATGCCCTCCAAACCAGGCAACATCCTGGTAAATCTTCTCTGTATCCTCTTCAAGCCTTTTGGTAGTGTGGCAACCAGAATTGAACACTATATTCCAGGTGCGGCCTAACTAAGGTTCTATAAAGCTGCAAATGACCTGCCAATTTTTAAATTCAATGCCCCAACTACCTTCTCCACCTGCGTTGCCACTTGCAGCAAGTGACCTATGCACTTGTACATCCAGATCCCTCTGCCTAGCAATACCTTTAAGGGTTCTGCCATTTACTGTATATTCCTCTCTTTATTAAGCCTTCCAAAGTGCACTACCTCACATTTGTCCAGAATAAACTCCATCTGCCATCTCTCCGCTCAAGTCTCCAACTTACACTCTGTTGTTTGAGCGGCGTTCATTTATTCCACAGATTGGCAAAATAACACACCAATAGACAATCTTGCCGCACGTTGCCTTGAAGATAGGTTTATTAAGTTTCTCATCCATCCCTCCATGAATCTTTGGGCGATGCACACTTTCCAGAAAGAGCCCCCAAATGATGCTGATGATTACCCATTGGTGTCAATGATGACAGTTCAAAAAAATAATTTGCAACTTAATATAAATTATCAGTACTCTTAGTTTTTTTTGGGTCAATTTTAATGAGGAATGTTTTCCTCTACATAGAGGCTGATCTTTCCTTAATTTCCTTTGGGCTCTCTCAGGCTAACTGGATGAAATTTGCACCAAGCTTTGCCACTATCATTCTTCACCTATCATCACTGTACTCCCTGACTGGCAACACCTTGATTTTACAATGCTTATTTTTGTTTTAAATCTCCCTCCATGGCCACGCTCCTCCCCTCATCTTGAGCATCTTCCAGCCCTATAACCCTCAAACATCTGTGTGCTCCTCCAATTCTGACCTCTCGTGCATCCTTGATAGTGGCCATGCCTTCAGCTATTTAAGCTTTACAGCTCGGGAATTGCCTTCCTAACCTTCTCCAACTCTCTCTCTTTAAAATGCTCCTGAAAACCTACCTGTTGCCTGACAAAAATATCCTTATCTGGCTCAGTTTCAAATTTTGTTTGATAATGCTATTATGAAGTGCCTTGGGAGGTTTTATTACTTTAAAGGCACTATAGGCAATCAGGAATGGGCAAATGCTCGTGACCTTGCCAAAGATACTCACATTTAAAAATATATTTATTAAAGCATTTCATTGGGAATACCCCTGTGCCGTTTTTTCCCCTGTTGCAAACATCATGCTACCAAGACACAAGTGGTGAGTTGGGTTGCTTATGAGAAGCTGCATTTTCTTTAGACTTATCTTCAGACAAACAGTCATCTTTTCAACTGACCACCTTGAGCATGTTTTTTTAAAGTTTATTTAGTAATCACAAGCAGTTTTGCATTAACACTGCAATGAAATTACTATGAAAGTCCCCTAGTCGTCACACTCCGGCGCTTGTTCAGGTACACTGAGGGAGAAGTTAGCATGGCCAATGCACCCTAACCAGCACGTCTTCCGGACTGTGGGAGGAAACCAGTGCACCTAGAGGAAACCCACACAGACATGGGGAGAATGTGCAGATTCTGCACAGACAGTGAATCAAGCCGGGATTTGAACCTGAGTCCGTGGCGCTGTGATGCAGGAGTGCTAACCATTGTGCCACCGTGCCATTTAACATACATCACCTTACTTTAAAACACCATGTTGCATTGTCCGGGGTCAAACATTCTGACTAGGTGACTAGCTCACTTTAACTGCACCATTACAATCGCTATCTCTAATCCTGGCATATTTCTCCTCTAAGCAGCTGAGAGTCCAAAATCTTGAGCTACCTTTGAAGGTTCAGGATTTTGCTGAGCAAATTAGATGTACAATTTAGCCAGGGAATTGCATAATGTGTCTCATGGTTCTCACGACTGGAAAATGTAAAGAAAATGAATATTTCACAACAATGAGATTCCCTGGAGTTTTGGGCCTCGTGGGAAGCAGGAAACAAAATTGTGCCATGGGACATGAAAGCCACATTTGCCTCAAAGTCAATACCATTCACCAACCTTAAGGATAGCTCCAAGCCAAGTTCCTGGTACACCTCTTCATGACGGTTACTTCTCTCCTCCTTATGCCCACCCCACTTCCAGAGCAGCTCTGAGGATTCTTAGAGATACTACCCAGACTTCACACTCTAAAATGACAATTATAGAAGGGTATATGCAGCAGTTGTTTTTTTTTAATTCTTTCATGGAATGTAGATATCACTGGCAAGACCACAATTTATTAACCACCCACTAACTATCCTTGGACTGAGCAAGGCCATTTGAGAGGGCAGTTGAGAATCAATCACATGGCTGTGGTCCTGGAGTCACACCTAGGCCAAAGTGGATAAGGACAGCAGGACCCCTTCCCTAAAGGACATCAGTGAAACAGATGGATTTTTACAACAGTCCTCGTGGTCACCATTGCTGATGGCTAGCTTTATATTCCAGATTTTATTAATTAATTTGTCAAGTTTCACCAGCTGCCATGGTGGAATTTGAACCCACAGCATTTGCTTGGGTCTCTGGATTACTAAAATACTACTAGTCCAGTGACATTGCTGCTACACCATCGTCTTCCCCGATTCCTGCTTGGCTCAATAAAGCATTTAATGTTTGTGGCAACTTCCAGCAGCCTTTGAAATTTGTGTGACCTTGGCATAAGTGCAGGACAACCCTTTGCCTCCGCTTGAAGCGCATTGCAGCAAGCAGGAAAATATTTACAATAATTTTGACAGATTACTGAAACTTTGGCAAATGTTATTAATAATTAAAAATACATGGCCCAAGGGAAACAGTACACAGATGGAGGCTTGTAAAGCCATTCTCCTTTATTTACACTGACTGAGAGTTTGGCTAATACAATAAAAATACATTTTGAATCAAAAGGTCGCAGTTCCAAGTTCTATACCAGGGCTTGAGCACAATCTAGGCCTGCATTCCAATGCAATACGAAGTGAGGATAACATTATTGAAAGTGTTTATTGTAGCCTGAAGGGATATTCATAAAGAAATCAGCAAAATGAAGACACCGGCAAAACCTGATGGTTAAAAAGGCTAACTCTGTAGTCGGCTAAGGACTGTGAGAGCAGTAAAGAACAGGATGTGCAGCTATGGAACAAACAGAGGAATTAATTGGACAGTGGCTGTTGCTATGCCTTGGACATGAGTCAACACAGATTCCTGTGTGCCGTGTTCCTAAGAGAATTACAACCTCTGATAGAGGAACGACTCTCAGTATTCACGACCAAAGAGACAGTAATTGGTTAGTGCCTGTCCTTGACAGGAAGCATGACCAGTACCAGCAGAACCACTTCAAGAAGGGGAGGCATTAGCAGCAGTAACCTGGGATTAAACACTGTAGCTGCAAGACCCCGAGTCTGTGATTCAGAGACATGAAAAATAAACCCACCTGTAGGGAATATGATCAGGTCACCTCACCGTCAGTAGTACCTTTAAGTCATGAGTTATTTTGTCAAGTTTTGATACCTTTCGAATACTTGTGTGTAGAATGGAGTAGATCAAAGTTTAGTTACTTTGTGTTCAACAAAGTAAGTCCAAGGTTACATACTTTGTGTATAACCAAGTTTGATGCCTGGTGTAATTTTGTGGTAATTTGGTACAGTACAACAAAGGAGATTGTTGGACAATAAGCAAAGAGTTTGAGTTGTGTCCACTGCATCAGCTGACCCAAGTTAGAGGGCAATAGCTTTTTTTGGATTGATCAGGACTCTGCTCACTCTGCCTTATAGTTGCAAATGAGATAAAAGATTTCACCAAAGAGTTCCTGTGTTATGGCAAACATTTATTCCTCAGAAAATGCAGATGTATGGGATTGAGGGTAATCTAGGAAATTGGATCAGGAATTGGCTAGCAGATAGGAGACAGAGGGTGGTGGTTGATGGTAAATATTCATCATGGAGTTCGGTTACGAGTGGTGTGCCTCAGGGATCTGTTTTGGGGCCACTGCTGTTTGTAATTTTTATTAATGATCTGGATGAGGGTATAGTTGGGTGGATTAGTAAATTTGCTGATGACACCAAAGTCGGAGGTGTGGTAGATAGTGAGGAAGGGTGTCATAGTTTGCAGGGAGACTTGGACAGGTTGCAGAGCTGGGCCGAGAGGTGGCGGATGGAGTTTAATGCGGAGAAGTGTGAGGTAATCCACTTTGGTAGGAATAACAGATGTGTTGAGTATAGGGCTAACGGGAGGACTTTGAATAGTGTGGATGAACAGAAGGATCTAGGTGTATGTGTACATAGATCCCTGAAAGTTGGGAATCAAGTAGATAGGGTTGTTAAGAAGGCATACGGTGTCTTGGCGTTTATTGGTAGGGGGATTGAATTTAGGAGTCGCAGCGTCATGTTGCAACTGTACGCAACTCTGGTGCGGCCGCACTTGGAGTACTGTGTGCAGTTCTGGTCCCCACATTACAGGAAGGATGTGGAGGCTTTGGAGAGGGTGCAGAGGAGGTTTACCAGGATGTTGCCTGGTATGGAGGGGAGGTCCTATGAGGAGAGACTGAGGGATTTGGGGTTGTTTTCGCTGGAAAGAAGGCGGCTAAGAGGGGATCTTATTGAAACATATAAGATGATTAGAGGTTTAGATAGGGTGGACAGTGATAGCCTTTTTCCTCGGATGGAGAAAGCTAGCACGAGGGGGCATGGCTTTAAATTAAGGGGGGGTAGTTATAGGACGGATGTCAGGGGTAGGTTCTTTACCCAGAGGGTGGTGAGGGATTGGAATGCCCTGCCTGCTGCAGTTGTAAATGCGCCTAGTTTGGGGGCGTTTAAGAGATCCGTGGATAGGTTTATGGACGAAAAGGGATTGGTTTAGGTTAGTGGGTCATTGTTTTTTAACTGGTCGGCGCAACATCGTGGGCTGAAGGGCCTGTTCTGCGCTGTAATGTTCTATGTTCTATGTTCAACTAACGCTGAAGGAGGCAGATCATGTGAGCATTTGTTTGGCCTGTGGTACACAGGCAAATTTGCACCATGTCTAACTGTAATACACTAATTCACTCGTGATACACTTTGAGATGTAACCATGTTACATAAATACAATTTTTTTAACGCTTGCTGCTGCCTTGCCAAAAGAAGATTCCCCCCCCCCCCCCAGCCCCCGCCCCCCCCCATTGAATACACAATGAAAACTAACAGCTGCTTGGAATCCATGTAAACGTGAGCTTCCAGTTCTGTCCAATATCTGAATGCTGCCAGCTTTGTATCTCTCAATGCTATGACAATAGTGAACCACACGCCCACCATTCCTTATAGACCATAAAGCTACCTACAAGTGAAATATAATTTTTTTTTAAAACTAGGTGGATTAAACAAGTGGGTAAAATGGCTGATCTACGTTTGGAAATTGTTGTGGGAGTTTAAATTATATTTCTGGGTGTTGTTACCTGGTAACGGTCCATAGCTTTTATCCCTGGCAGCAATTTTTTCCACAGTCGCCTCCATCAAACTTATTAGGAGGCAGATACGAAATTCTGTTGAATTTATCAGCACCTCAATAATTTGGCTGGTCTCTAGTTCAAATTTGCACATGCAAAATAACCTATAAATAATTAAAAGTAACAGTGCCATATACAGTTATAAATTGTTGCAACAGCCATAGATTACTGTTTAAAGTTCTATGATTTTAATATTAAATCGCCAAGTGTATTTGCATCTTTACATCACAATATTTTGATAAACTATTTAAGCTTAGAAGATAGATTGAAAGGCAATTGCTTTCTGCAATCTGCGGATGCCCTTCATTCTTAATTGTATGCACAAAGTGAGAAGATAATGATTGAAAAAAAACAGCATCTGGGGAGAGAGATGAAAAACTTAAAACATTTTTTTGCTCCCTGGTGTGTAGCTCATTACTCTCTCACTTGTATTATCTGTCCTTCTGGTGTATTGAGGTACATGTCCTTGAGATTCTGTGTGAATATTCCATTCATTGTGGCCAATAACTCCTTTATTAAAAGTTAGCCATTGTACAAACCTGCTGTTACATTTTAGCTATTATTGGTGGATCCACATGCTTCACACTGTATTCTGGATTCTACTTTTCTGCCATCTCTACATTTGTGTGGGGGGATCGGAGAATCATATCGCATAGATTGAGGCCATTTGGCCCATTGTGTCTGTGTCAGCTTTCGGAAAAAGTGCCAACTCCCTGATCAGCTGCCACAGCACAGCAAATACTATTCACTTCCTGAGAGGATGTACCGTATTGGGCAGGCTTTAGGAAATTAACCAGCCACAGCAAATCAATGGTCCTGCCGCATACACAGAGCTCAGAGAAACAAAGTGCAGCATCTCTCAAAACATTGACACCGCAGGTTTAAATTCAGATCAGCAAGGAACAGGTAACACTGAAAACTGTGGGAGTCAAAAGCAAGCAGATTATGTAAAAGATAGTAGATTGAGTCTGGGAAATATTTCTGCCCAGTTGCCAAGCACTATCTACGCGGACTGGATTCAAACATTCAGCAGTCGTTGGCAAATTCATATATTCCCAATTACTCTTGTTTCCTCAGCCAGAAGTGTTTCCCAGGTTCTGGGTTTCGGTTCACACGCTCCTATCATTTAAACCAATTTTCTTTGACAGGGGTGTTTCCTATTGTTGCATCTTGCTTATGATGACATCTTATCAAAATACATTTTTTAAAAACAAAACATGTTACAAATTGAAACCCGGGTCTTTCTTTGACTTTCTCCATTGTTGACCTGTCCCATGCAGTACATGACTGTGCACCCGAGGAATAGTACAAAACCTAGGTAAAGAGACTGTGCTGTTAAGCCAAACAAGACTAAATGAAGGGAATTCTCGAAATACATAGCAAGTTAATTTCCATTTGAAAAAGTGACGGGACAGATTAATGTAAAGAAGGTACAGCAGAATTAGGTTCTCTTAACAGATGCTCATGGATTTGCTGCACATTCGCCAGCACCAACACACCCTGCCTGATGAGTTCAATGCGTTTTATGCCTGTTTCGAGCAGGAGGTCACCGAAAGCACGCCCTCCACCCCGAAAGCCTCGGATACACCTATAATTGAGGTCGCCATTGCAGATGTCAGAGCAGGCTTCTTGCAGGTCAACCCATGTGAAGCGATTGGCCCAAGTAGGGTACCCGGATGTGTACACAGATCCTGTGCAGATCAGCTGGCAGAGGTATTCACAGACATCTTCAACCTCTCTTCAACAATCTGAGATCCCTATCTACTTCAAGAAGATGACCATCGTCCCGGTATTAAAGAAAAACCAAGCAGCGTGCCCTAATGACCATCATCCTGTGGCTCTGACATCAAATCATTATCAAGGGCTTTGAAAGGTTATTCACTGCACAGTTCTGGCCTCCCATATTCTCGATCCATTACAGTTTGCCCATCAGGCAACAGGTCCACATTAGATGCCATCTTCCTGGCCCTGCAGTCAACACTGGGACACCTAGATAACAAAGAAACCTATGTCAGACTCCTATTTATCAACTACAGTTCAGCCTCCAACACCATTATTCCTACAAAACTCATCTCCAAACTCTGTGGCCTGGGCCTTGACTCCTCTTTTTATGACTGGATCCCAGACTTCCTAATCTACAGGCTGCAATCAGTAAGGATAGGTAACAACACCTTCTCCATGATCATTCTTAACACTGGTGCCCCACAAGACTGTGTCCTCAGCCCCTTACTATACTCCTTGTACACCTATGACTGTGTGGCAAAATTCCCCTCCAACACAATTTTCAAGTTTGTTGATGACAGCACCACAGTGGGTTGGATCTTAAACAATGACCAGACAAAGCACAGGAACAAGAGAGAATCTGGTGTACTGGTGCAGCAACAATAACATCTCCCTCAATGTTAACAAAATGAAGGAGATTGTCATCAACTTCATGAAGAGTAGAAAGCACTTTTGCTGGTTGTATGACAGCTCTTGCTCTGTCCAGGACCACAAGAAACTACAAAGAATTGTGAACGAAGCCCAGGCCATCACTCAAACAAGCCTCCCATCCACTGACACGGTCTACACTTCCTGCTGCCTTAAAAAAGCAGACAGCACAATTAAGGATCCCAAGCACCATGGACATAGTCTCTCTTCCACCTTCTTCCTTCAGAAAAATGATAGAAAAGTCTGACAGCACATTCTAAACGACTCGAGAAAAACTTGTTCCCTGCTGCCATCAGGCTTTTGAACGGACCTACCTCGCACTAAGCTGATCTTTCATTACACCCTAGCTATGACTGTAGCACTACATTCTACACTCTCTCGTTTCCTTCCCTATGAACGGTATGCTTTGTTTGTATAGCATGCAAGAAACAATTCATTTCACTGTATACTAATGCATGTGATAATAATAAATCAAATCATTTCCAGAATCTTGTTTTTTTTAAAGAAAAGAATATACAGGAAGCTTAATTCAAGCATTGAACCTCTCTGAACTAAATCTTCACAGTCATTTCTGCAATACAAAATCCCTGACCTGATGCATTAGCACTTAAAAGCATCATCCTCATTCAAGCGTACAATTCTCTTCAATTACTCATGTTCCAATGCTCAGCACACTGAATATTCACAAGCCACAGCCCCATCTCACATTAAGATAGCAGCACATTCATTCTCACGTCAACACCTTTCAGCAAAATCTCAATTCTATATTTTCCTCAGTGTAATGGTATCATAGATGTTTTAATTTCAACAAGACTGAATACCAAGTGATCAAATGAGCTGAGGCACAAGTTTTGCAAACTGACCAGTTTTTTATATGTATTAAACCTTCAGGAGTATTTACTTCAGCGTTACAGTTTCACTACAAATTAGTTCTGTGTCCAACAGGTCAGAAGAATGGGGGGAACTTACTTCCATGAGATAGGAAGATCCGCATTGTATGGAGCATCTTTTACTAAACAAAAATCTGATTTGCCAGCAAAGACCAAAGAGACAGATGTTAATTAAGCTTTAAATCGTTGACTGCATTTACTAAACATCTGGCCTCAGTGTTCAAAGTTGGGATTAAGACAAAAGATTTAATGCCGCAATGAACATTGATCTTGGCTACCTATCTGAAAGTTAAATCCTAACTGTGAAAAAAAAGTACATTGCCTCATTAGGCTTGTTAGAATGTCTGAAAATGGCTTGACATCAAGTAGTAGATAATTGGAGAAGCGCTGATATAGCTTTAAACTTTAGTTGACAACAAACCCGTGTCACTATGTCACTGATCCCATGGAACTTGAAGCTTAAAAGGCCATACCTATCTAATTATCATGAACAGTGAAGCTGAAAGGTGGTTTGTGATTATACTTGGTAAACCCATGGGAGGGAGCAAATGAGAGCGATGTGGATTAGTGTTGGTGGAGAGGCTTTTATATCCAAGTATTCCCTTCTTAAAGGCTACATTTCCATGCATATTCCTCAACCAATCATTATTCCTCATGTATGAGCGCAAGAAGCTGATTGATGACTATGGGGACATTTTAAGGAAGCCCTATCTGTCCTCACCTGACTTTTAACATAAATCTCCAACAAGGGTCATTGGTTAATCCGAACCAGGCATCCCAGCTGACTGTTCCCGTCCTTAGCCTGAGGTTTAGGAGACCAGTTGTAAAGCCTCCAATATCACTCCAGTTAACTGAGCTCTGACCAGGAAACACACCGTGGGGAGAGGTTTGTGGTTCGCCTGATTGAGGGCCACAGCACACAGTGCATACACAGTAAACTTAAATTGGTAGAGAAACTTAATCACGAACACAGGAAACAATGCAAAATGAACATATGAACAACAGTTCTGAAGACAGCAATTCTCCAGAATGCCAAAACAACTGACAACCTCTTGAATAAATTAAAACAAAACTATTGCTGGAGAATACTAACTGACCTTTGAGCAGGTCCAATTAAAAGTACCTTTGAGTTGTCATTTTGATTCTTAGATACTGAACACTAGTGTTCTCTAAAAGTTAGACAACCCATTATAAATAATGAGATGCATGCAGACTATTGGGGTTTTTTAAGGCCCTTGCCAAATGAAGAGATAGTAGCACAAGAAAAAAATACAGATCTATTTGCATCTGTTAAAGACTTGCATTTATTATATATCCAAGCACTTTGTGTGCAGCATGCTGCTTTGAAGTTATGTAAAAATTAAAAAGATGAACTGGCATTGGAGGCAGTCCGGGGAAGGTTCACTAGATTGATCCAGGGTATGGAGAATTTGAGTATTTGAGAGTTTGAATAGATTGGGTCTGTACCCATTAGAGTTGAGAAGAATGACAGCAACCTGATTAAGACATATCGGATTTTCAGGCGGCTTGACAGGGTAGATGCTATGAGAGGTTGTTTTCCCTTGTGAGAGAGTCTAGGACCAGAGGGCAAAAAAGTTTGAGTAAGGGGATCACCCATTTAAGACGGAAATAGGGAGGATTTTTTTTCTCCCAGAGAAATGTATCGGTGGAATTCTTTACTGCAGAGGCTGGGCCATTAATATGTTCAAGGTTGAGATAGACAGATTTTTAATCAATAAGGCGATTCAATGGTTATGGGGATAAGGTGGGAAAGTGGAGTTGAGGATTATCATATCAGATGTGTTCATTGAATGGCAGAGCAGACACAGTGGGCCAAATGACCTACTCATGCTCCTGTGTCTTATGTATGCAAATGTATAGCAAGATCCCATAAACACCAAAGGTCATTTGTTGAGTCACAAATCACTTGCTTCTCTTTGTATTGGGCACTGGGCACAAAAAAGGCAAAGTTTAAAATCACAGCCAAGGCTTGGTTTAAAGTCAATTGCTCTGACAATATAAGACTCCATGATATTGTACTGAAATGTCCCTTTTGACTCTGAACTTCAATTTTGAGAGATTGGACTTCAGACTACAAATTTGTAAACATGGGATTTATTAATGCTCTCAACTGATAAATATGTTTTCCTGCGGCTTCTTTAATAGTTAGTTAATCTTACATGTTGCATACCATGGCAACTAACACCTCACTGGCAGCAAATTAAACTCCTTAACACATGCTTTGCTACAGTCAAACATCTGTTGAAACACTTTCATGCTGTTGTACATATCTTTCATGCAACAGCTTACTAATGAAGATACATTAAAGCCTCAAAACTTCACCACACTTATTTTTACAGAGTACTCTAATTGCTCAAGCTTGCCCTTTACAACCGTCCACAACAATACCAGTTTTCCTTTAAATGCTTTTAGTGTAAATCTTTACATGTTAATTGGTAGTAATTTAACAAAATGGAACATCAATTCTGCAGTCACACTTGAAGTTTAAACAGAATGCACAATGGGGAACAGCAGGACATGGTGCTTTTTCAGCTGTAGGTCAGAAGGTCTTCCTCATGTATTACACTTTTAATTATGTGTCCCTCTATACTCCACCCCTATCAATGGTTTGCTTACTGAATCTGCATTATAAGTCCATTGCTCGCTGAGGCGAGCTGAATAGAACACTGGCAGACAAACCAGGGACAAATGTTGAGAACAGAGATTCATGTCAGGTCTTAATGGCAGCAAGCTGCAATAATTAACTATGGATTGATTTTGAGAGACTCAAAAGCATTATTCAGGCAGAATGCATACACTCATAATTCATTGAAATTAAAAACAAACTAAGGATGTAAATAGGTCAGGGCTTATGTTTTTACTCAAAAGAAATTTTTATCCCATTGCTCAATTATCTGTCCTTCTAGAGTTAACTTAAATATACCGTGCTTTGTTTACAGAAATATATTGATCATATAGGATCCAAATAAGGGCAAGTTTATGTTATTCGTTTAATGGTGGGGGAACAACTATTACTCTGCCTTCCAATTGCTTTTTCCTACACAATCAGGTGTAGGGAAAAAGGCATGTTCTTCCAAGAATACAACTCTCATTATCCAGCAGTTGAAGCTTCTTGGAGGATTATGGTGGCATTATCAAGAGTTCCCACAATTTTTTTTTAATTCATCCTTGTCTCTTCTTTGGACACAAGTGAGGTCCCAGAGGATTGGCGGATTGCAAATGTAGTACCGTTGTTTAAAAAGGGTCAGAGGGATAACCCAGGGAATTATAGGCCGGTGAGCTTGACTTCAGTTATAGGCAAGCTAATGGAGAGGATCCTCAAGGATAGGATGCATGAACATCTGGAGCGCTGCAATCTGATCAGGGATACGCAGCATGGCTTCGTTACAGGGAGGTCGTGCCTTACGAATCTAGTGGAATTTTTTGAAGAGGTGACAAAAATGGTTGACGAAGGACAAGCCGTTGATGTCGTCTATATGGATTTCAGTAAGGCGTTTGACAAGGTCCCTCATGTAGGCTGATAGAAAAGGTGAAGGCTCATGGGATACAAGGCCAGGTATGTAGATGGGTGGAGAACTGGCTTGGGAGGAGGAGACAGCGAGTAGTAGTGGAAGGCTCCTTTTCCAATTGGAGGTCTGTCACCAGTGGTGTGCCGCAGGGCTCGGTACTAGGACCTCTTCTATTTGTGGTATATATTAATGACTTGGAAGAGGGGGTAGGTGGTGTGATCAGCAAATTTGCTGATGACACTAAGATGGTTGGATTGGTGGGTACTGAGGAGCAGTGCCTGGCAATGCAACAGGACATAGACAGGCTGGTAGATTGGGCAGATAGATGGCAAATGGAATTTAATCCGGAGAAATGCGAGGTGATGCACTTTGGCCGGAATAATGTGGAGGGGAGTTATACGATAAAAGGTAGAACTATCCGGAGTATAGATACGCAGAGAGACCTGGGGGTGCAAGTGCACAAGTCCCTGAAGGTGTCAGTGCAGGTGCAGAATGTGATGAGGAAAGCGTATGGTATGTTAGCCTTCATAGGAAGGGGTATAGAATATAAGAGTAGGAGTCTGATGTTGCAGTTGTATAGAACGTTGGTTAGGCCTCACTTGGAGTACTGCGTCCAGTTCTGGTCGCCGTACTACCGGAAGGATGTAGAGATCCTGGAGAGAGTGCAGAGGAGATTTACCAGGATGCTGCCTGGTATGGAAGGGCTGTCTTACGAGGGAAGATTGAACGAACTTGGGCTGTTTTCCCTTGAGAGACGTCGGCTGAGGGGGGATCTAATAGAGGTTTATAAGATTATGAAGGGGATAGATAGAGTAAATGGTGGTAAGCTTTTTCCGCTATTAGAAATGGATAGAACGAGGGGTCACGGGCTTAGGGTGAGGGGGGCTAGGTATAAGACAAATATTAGAGGGCAGTTTTTCACGCAAAGGGTAGTGGGGGTGTGGAATGCACTGCCGAGTAAGGTGGTGGAAGCAGGCACGCTAGGGTTGTTTAAGAGTAACTTAGACAGCCACATGAGCGGGCTACATATAGGGGGATATAGCAGGCCTTACTAAACATTGTAGGCTTGGGATTACGTTTTTGCCTCAGGGATGTTACAGTCTTTGCCTGTTTAATAATGAATTTTTTGTCTCCACAGGCATTTAAGTCCAGCAAGGGGCATGCATGCGGCAGGTTGTGGTGGGCTGCTCTTGGACGTTGCTTCGGGAGTTGCCTATTGCTTCATGTCGTTAGTGTGCTTAAACTGGACCATCTCGAGGGCAACATGACAGCTCAGGGACTATCTCTGTTGCTGTGCGGACACATGGATTTGGGCCCGTGTCTGTGGGAGTTTGCACGTTCTCCCCGTGGTTGCGTGGGTTTCCTCCGGGTGCTCCGGTTTCCTCCCACATCCCAAAGATGTGCTTTTAGGCTGATTGATTGGGTAACAAATTGTCCCCATATTGGACCTCCCTGATCCTCCGACATTAGGCGTAGACTAAAATCATGAATAGGTCACTGAGACAGTGGGACGGCGGCGCGGGCTCGTTGGGCCGAAGGGCCTGTTTCCCGTGCTGTGTTGTTCTTTGTTCATCCATGGGATGCGCACATCACTGGCCAGGCCAGGATTTATTGCCCATCCTTAAGAGTGTTTAAGAGTCAACCACACTGTAGACCTTGAGTCACATGTAGGCTAGACTAGGTAAGGACAACAGATTTCCTTCCCGAAAGGACATTAGTGAACCAAAATGACTTTTCATAACAACATTGCTTTCATGATCATCATTAGACTTGTACTGAATTTAAATTCCACCAGCTGCCAATGTGGGATTTGAGCCCAGGTCCCTAGAGCATTACCCTGGGTCTCTGGATGACTAGTCCAGTGACAATACCATGACTCCTTAGCTTTGGAATGTGCCAATCTCCAACACTCAGTCGAGTGTTGGAGACTGGCACTGGAAGACCAACAAGTTTCAGGTAGACTAAAAAGTGTCTTTCAGTGTTGATGATCCTCCAACAACAGATGTTTGTCTCGGTGTGCATCCCTGGCCCTGGGAACAGCTCATCAAGCACAGGGTGTTGTATCAAGGAACAGCTCACGATAAACCTGGACACAAAAAAATCACTTCATCTTTCTCCAGACCTTCTTGGCAAGGATACATTCTACAAGGAGGTGGACACAATCTCTTTTTCACCACAGCCACCTTGAGGTCAATGTACAGACAGGATGAGACTCTGGGCATGGAAGGAGCGTCTAACTGAGAGGGCCTTCCTCACCACCAGCCTTGATCCATCTTGATGCCTGTTTGAAAGTTCTGGTGATGAGGCATTCTGTTAACTAATTTTGACAGTCTACTTAAGGAACCATTTAACAGCATCTACCATCTTTCTTTTTTCAAGGCCTCTAGATCGTTACATGCTGACCACTGCCTGATGGACTTGCGGTCATAGGTGTTTCGCTGCAGAATTTTTTCCATAAGAGGCTGGCGGTATGAGACCATTCCGAGGCAGTGTATCCTTTGCAACTCAGGAACAGGTATGTAGTGACACTTGATCTTTGCATGTCCACGGTTTATGCACAGCTTGATGCAGCCTCACAGCAGGGTGGCCATCAGGATTAGGGTAACATTGGGCACATTCACCCCCTCCTCTCCACCACCTTATCTAGAGATTGGTACATCATGTCCCTGGGAACTTTATCCATTTTTGACGTCCAGGTAAAGTGGAAAATGGTTTGGTTCAATGCCACAGCAGAAGAGTGAGGAATGGGCCAGACTAGCACTGCAACACCGAGTGTCTCGCACTTGATGGTCAGGTTTTTACTCGCAACAGAGAGGAAACATTGTTTCCACATGCCCAGTTTTTGTTTGATCACAGCAACTTGCTTCTTCCAGTTTCTAACGCATGCCCTAGTCCCTTCGAACCATATCCCCAGCACCTCCAGGTAGTCTGATCTGATGGTGTAGGGGACAAAGGATTGGGCAATCCAGTTCCCAAAGAATATGGCCTTGCTCTTGCCATGATTTACCTTGGCACCGAAGGCCAGTTCAAAAAGATCACAGACGTCAATCAGCCTGCGTGCCAACAACAAATCCGAGCAAAAGACAGGAACGTCTTTCATGAACAGGAAGGCTTTGACCCGAGTGCCTCCACTGCCTGGGATCATCACTGCTCGGATGCTCAAATCCTTCCTGATTTAGGGTGCTTAATAATACAAGGTTTTCTTTCTGAACCATGCTATGTCTCTATCTCTTCCAGACATGTGCACATAAGCCAGTCACCAAAATATACGTTCTGCATCTGACTGAAACAGCTCATAGCGACCAATTTTAGCCTTATTTATCAGCAAGCTCAAAACCACAATCCATCACAATCTTTTTTGGCACCCATGCTTATTTCCCTTAGCATCAAACTGATTCCCATGTCAGTAGCTCTCAGTGCTGGTGAACGAGAATCGAATATGAAAATCCTCCGACAGTATGATCTGTTTGACCGTAGCTGCAGCTCTGCCACTTGCCCCAACCCAGGCTTATTGTCAAATAATGGATGCAAAAAGATTTCAAAACACAAAACTGCCCTCACTTGCATCACCACCTGTAACAAAGAGCAGTCTGGCTGATAGTAACCATCAGACCAAGCACTTCCAGACACACAATAACCTGCAGCAGGTGGTGCATTTTGGAAAGGTGCATTCCAATGCATCACTTGGGTTCACAATTACTCCTGTCAGGCTGTAAAAGTGCAGTGCATGAAGAAATAAATGTAAACAAGCATGAAGAATTATACTGTCTATTTCTAGACATAGGTCAGTTTAACAATAACAACAGCAATAACTGAAAATCTCAACACCTTATTCTGCCATGGTCTTTCAATGTGGAATGGGCAGAATGCATTCATACTAGTAATAAAATTCCAAACTTTCTTCCAATGTTCCAATATTAGGCAAGCAACATGAAAAGTAAGTGTTTCTATTAGTAATGTGCAAATTTATCATTCTTTTCAGTGGGAATTACAACTTCTGGATTAATTGGCAGGTCAACCAGAAATTGGGATGTTAAAGAGTCATCAAAAGACTGCCCCCAAAAAAAACGTCATTTCACATTTCAAAGCAGTTATATTTTTTCAGATAAGTTTACACAAATGCTTTATTGTGACTGGGTTACTTCCTTTTTTGGCGGAAATAATAATAGGAGGGATTATTACTTAAAAGGCGAAAAGCTGCAGCATGCTATGGTGCAGAGGGACCTGGGGGTCCTTGTGCACGAGTCGCAAAAACCCAGTCTGCAGGTGCAGCAGGTGATCAAGAGGGTGAATGGAATGTTGGTGTTTATAGCGAGGGGGATAGAATATAAAAGTAGGGAGGTCTTGCTGCAACTGTACAGGGTACTGGCAAGGCCGCAGCTGGAGTACTGTGTGCAGTTTTGGTCGCCGCACTTGCGGAAGGATATATTGGCCTTGGAGGGAGTGCAGAGGTTCACTAGGCCGACACCAGAGGTGACGGGGTTGGACTATGAAGAGAGACTAAATAGACTGGGTCTGTACTCGTTGGAGTTTAGAAGGGTGACGGGGGGGATCTTATAGAGACATATAAGATAATGAAGGGAATGGATAGGGTAGAGGTAGAGAGATTCTTCCCGCTTAGAAAAGATAGCAGGACTAGAGGGCACAGCCTCAAGATAAGGGTGGGCAGTTTAGGTCAGGGTTGAGGAGGAACTTCTTCACTCAAAGGGTGGTGAATCTCTGGAATTCTCTGCCCGTTGAAGTGGTGGAGGCTACCTCGCTAAATATATTTAAGTCACGGGTAGATAGGTTTTTGATAGACAAGGGAATTAAGGGTTATGGGGAGAAAGCGGGAAAGTGGAACTGATCCACTTCAGATCAGCCATGATCTTATTGAATGGCGGGGCAGGCTCGAAGGGCTAGATGGCCTACTCCTGTTCCTATTTGTTATGTTCTTATGCTGGTTTGGTGGGAAGATCTATTTTGTGATCACCAATGTGAGGCACAGCAGGGACACGTGTCCATATTTGCTTTGTATACCATCAAACACCAGCAGATCAGGTGTAGCACAAAGTTAGGTGGCACATAAATGACAATTATTATTTTGACATCTAAGTGAACAGATATGTGTTAAGCCCATCACGTCATAAGAAATCAACATAAAGTAGGCAAGTTCCAATCTTCCAACTGTATTGGAGCCAATTGCTCTCATGACTCATAAAGAAAGTTCAACAGCACAAAAACAACATGGTCCTTTGTAACTGGCATCTGCAACAGGTAAAAAGGGGACAATTGAACTTGAGAGGTTATGGGTCTCCAGTCAAATATTACTTTCCTAACATCTCTGCATGCATCCGTCTTACAACAACCTCTCCTGTACATGCTAGCAATATATTCCAAAGCCACCTCAATATAAATCACCCAATTTTTCCATTGATCCTCCTGCAAGCCAGTCTGACTCCAAATCATGGGTGACCAACTTACACTAACAAGATAGGAAGTGCTCCAACCTTGTTTCTTTATAAATGTGTGTAATCAGAATAAGGTGATATGTGAGTTTCTTTCAGATGCAGGTCTCAAAAGGTTCAAGAAGAATAATGAATAATTATAAGAACTAATAAGAGTTTATAGCACTAGGACACAACTAAAACCTACAACAGATTACTTTAAAACTTCAGGTCCTTATTGTGATTAAAACATCGCCAGATTCTATTTTGCCAGCTTTACAAATGGCTTTATATGGCTGCTTAAAAATAAAAATGGAGCAGAAAACATGAAAGGAAGGGAAAAAAGTCATTTATTTGATGCTTTCTTGCAGTGTTGTAGAAAGCATCGGCTTATTATTTTAAATTGGCTGCTTGAGCTGTTCCACAGTGATAGGTTGATTGATGTGATACTAACGTGGAATCATGCATCCACGAAACACCTCCTCCGAGAACACAGTCACACACTCCTCAAAAGGGAATGCCTCTGAAAACATGTCTGGGAAATTCTTTATTTAAAAAGAACCTGTCATTTTTACAAAGGAGAGGGGGGGACAAGAACTCGCACCATCGAGACACACATTATCATTCTTACAGATGCAAGTCAAAGCGAAAGCCCTTTCACATAAATTAGTCACCATCACTAATGTTGACCAAGGGCCCACTAGTGGTTTTTATTTCATTCCATTTACCAGACCTTTGCCATCAATTTCCCTCCTGGTGCCTTAGATTACAACAATCTAGTTCTTTTACAGCCTACACTACATGACGGAAAAACTGCACTTTCTACACAATACTATGCACTTAATCCACTGTAACCAAAATAATGATTTAGTATGGCTCTGAATGAATGCAGTCCCAAGAATGAGACATCTAAGGTGAAACAATCCCAGCCCTTGCAATAACTACACGCCAAATGAGAATTTTACATCTACATCTACTACAGCCATCTCAAAAACCATATGTTTAGGTCTTCATCATTCAAACTGTGGTTTGCGGATAATACAAGCCAAAGTCAATTTGGGCAAGGAAACATTAATTTTATAAAAATGGATTGGACATCCTCTGAGGCTTCCATAAGATTAGGATGTAGAATTTTACCCGTAGCAGATACAATGGCGACTCCAGTTTGTCTGTACAGGAAAGAGTGACTCCATTGTCCCCTCTCACCTGATGCATTCAGAATTTTCATAACATTGCTAACAGTCATTCATATTTCAAACTCCAACAAAAACTGTAAACCAGACATCACTTTAAGGAAAAAGTATACGATGTTTGCAGATGTCATGAAATGATGCTAATTGCATTACCATTCATTTCTATTGCTTGCGTGGGCTATTAATGGGACAAAAGGTACTGTTCTTCTCCATCCCCAAACAAGTTTATCAAACACTTTTACATGAAGGCACTGCACCCAGACATAATGATCAATATATATGTATTAACCTGATCATGTTCCACAACTTCTAGATTTCAATGCAGACACAATAACCACAGGCACCCCATTCAATGAGAGTGATGCTAATTTTAGAATCATTTCTGTAATCTGTTAACTCCTAATCCTGAAAGCTCACCCCATTTGCGCAGCAATTGGCTTCTTATTACAAACTTTCCTTGCTGTACACAGAATTCATGACAACAAAAGGCAACCCTGTATCACTGGCCAATGGGGACTCAGCTGAAGGCATTAGTCATGGTCCTGTGGTGGTACACTTGCCTCTGAAGTTGTTTTAAAATTTATTTATTAGCATCACAAGTAGGCTTGCGTTAACACTGCAATGAAGTTACTGTGAAAATCCCCAAGCTGTCACACTCTGGCACCTGTTTAGGTACACTGAGGGAGAATTTAGCATGGCCAATGTGTCGAGCCAGCACTTCTTTGGTGTGTGGGAGGAAACCGAAGCACCGAGAGGAAACGGACACAGACATGGGGAGACCATGCAGATTACGCACAGGCAGTGACCCAAGCCAGAAATCAACCCCAGCTCCCTGGCACTGTGAGGCAGCAGTGATAACCGCTGTGCCACCGTGCCACCCAGTGGCTTCAAGTCTCACTCCTAACACAAGAGCACAAAATGCATTCTGATATTCCAGTGCAATAAGGAGTCTTCCTTAAAAAGGTACCGAAGGATTGAAGAGTAGTAACATTGTCTATTGCCCAACTTTGGTGGTCACAGAATCACAAAATACAAAGGGCAGAAGAGGCCCTTTGGCCCATTGAGTCTACACTGACACACGAAAGACCATGACCTGCATACCGAATCCCACTTGTCAGCACCTGGCCCATAGTCATACTGTAATCTTTCTGGTACAATGCGCCTAAACGTTTGTCTCAAGATTCTCTTCAGCCATGGGCAAGGTACCAGAGGATTGGAGAGTAGTTAACACTTTTCCTCTGGTTAAGAAGGGCAGAAGAGATTTCAACGACATGATTTAAAGACATCACAAAGTGAGTGTGCATTGTGAGCAATTGGAAAATCACGTTGCAGCTGTATAAGACTTTGGTTAGGCTGTATTTGAAGTAGTGTGTACAATTCTGGTCGCCACACTTCCAGAAAGATGCAGTTGATGCATTGAACGGTGCAGAAGAGGTTTACTGGGATGTTGCCTAGTTTGGATTATGAAGAAAAGTTAAACAAACTTGGATTGTTTTCATTGCAGTGTCAGAGGAGAGCAGGAGTCCGATAGAAGCTTACAAGATTATGACAGGCTTGGTTAGAGTGTCTAGTCAGAGTCTTTTGCCCAGGGTGAAGGGGACAATTAATTGGGGATATAGGTTGAAAGTGAGAGGGTGAAATTTAGAAGAGATGTAAGGGGCAAATTTTTCTCAGAGGGTGGTGAATGTCTGGCATGCTGCTGGAGGTAGTGGTGGTGGAAGATTTTATATCAACATTCCAGAGGTATCTGGATAGATGCATGAATAGGCAGGGAATAAAGGGATGTGGACCATGTAGGGGCAAGAAAATATTAGAGAGGCATCTTTGTTGGCACTGATTTGATGGGTCCAAGGGTCTGTTCCTGTGCTGTACTGTTCATTGTTCTTAGAGGAGACGAGACCCATCTGCTTTGTGAATACAAAATAAATACTATTCAACTAGGTGCGAGGGAGTTCTTCTCCAGTGTTTTGGTCAACAAAATATTTCAACCAACAACGTGGCTAGTTATGACATGTTAGCGTGCACATTTTTGTCGCTGTTCTTACATTTTGACTGTCCTTCGAAATGTGTTTCTGCCTGAAATTAGCTTGGGCCATTCTTGGACTTGAGAAAGGCATAATATAAATGCATAGCCATGATTTGCTCGTAGTGCCAGAAGCATCCATTTCCTCTTGTTACCAATGGTACTTTGGCTCTCTAAAGCCATGGAACAAAGCCATCTTTGTAATGCAGCGCCTATACATCCAGACGTACCTGCACAAACAGCTTATACAATGGGATGCCAAACAGAATGCTTCCTAACACTATCTTAACCAGCTGAGCCATGGGTGGAAGTGAAGAGATGGATGATTTACACGAAAAAGATACCCAAGAGAATAGCACAACCAGCAACGGGATACTGAATTCCACAAACAAACAAGGAATGCAACAGGAGCATTTCTATCCACTTGTCAGTTCTGAAAAAAACATGCCGGCCTTTCACACTGTCGGTGGGAGAATATTAGGTTGGAAAGCAAAGGTGAAGCCTTTTTACAATTAAACTACAGAACACTGATTTCTCACAGTCAGTGAATGTTCAGTGGCAGACATTTCACCAGCCCACTAGCTACAATTTTCTTCACTTGCGATTGATTTTGTAGATGCAAATACATGAACCTTACAACACCTCACCCAAGCAGCTGCTTTGCACACAAGAATCTTGAGAGTTATAGTCCAAAGGCACACAAGCGAGCACAGTCGACCTCATAACTAAGCTCTAATTTAGCAACTCCTGAGCTCCTAGCACATCCACTTGCACCTAGGAAACACTGGACAACAATCTGACCTGGAGCCACGATAGTTTGTGTGTTCGCCATCCCAAGTGTGCTGAGGTCAATTAGAGAAACCCCACTGCTGACTTGTCACTGGATGGGAATCAAAAAGCCCAAAGTGAAAATACTGTTTAAAAAAAGTCGAGGTGAGGTGCAAAAATGTATTCAATTGTTGCAAAGAAAACATGAAATGGCGGCTGCCATCCATTGTAAAAACTACTTTTTCCATATTAAAAATGGAACCTTGCGTACACATTAAAAATGTACTTAAGGTGACAGAGTTAAAAATCATACAATTTTAAAAATCACGCAAGCTGCTAGCTGCTAAAATTCTCAAAGATGGAGAACCTCTTGATGAGAAACTATTTGCCTTAGCTGCAGAGAGCAGTCAAGGGCCATGGTTGTATTAATTAAAAGGGAAGCTTTCATCCCACAATATACACCCAAGAATCCAATTGAACACACTATAGTTGCAGCTCATGTGTGTCCACTAAAAACAAGGGACAACGAATAACGGAGTTGATACATTGTTGATACATGACTGATCAAACATATTTTTAATCGTATGCACTTCAGGAAGTGAGTGGATAAATAGAACATAATACATGCTTTTTGATTTTGTAATTAGGTAGACAGGCATAAGTTGTAAAGGGATAAGTTTACTCTTATGTTTCACCTTATGCAATCCTAACTATTAGTTGTGAGTGGTTACAGATAATTTCTGAACAAATGTACACCTTTGATTGGTATATGCTAACTACTTGCAACTGAATTTAAAAGTGTAATTGTCTATGCAGTGCCTTATTCAAGACTCTCTGGTATGCGACCAGCAGGAATACTGGCTTTCTTGCTATGAACACAAAAACAAAAGCCATTTTTAAAACTCCAAAAATTTCCATCTGGTCACTCAAAGGGGAGAAAAGTCCGAAAGTCGCTGGACAACTAATTTTGTCCCGTATCACAAGGTTCAGACATGGCCTTTAACTTATACCAAATTTATAACTGTCCACTTGGACCACCAAGAAAGAAGCAGCAAGCACCACAGCAGAATCTCAAGTTGCACAAAGAGCGCAGTTCACTAGTCTGAAGTACTTTGAAACAAGGGCCGATGGACCTTCCCCTGATTTTAACATAGTCATTGTAAGTAGAATCCCACAACAGAACCAGCCCATTTTTCCATTTCCAGCTTTGACAAAGGATTGTCTGGACTCGAAACGTCAGCTCTTTTCTCTCCTTACAGATGCTGCCATACCTACTGAGATTTTCTAGCATTTTCTCTTTTGGTTCCATTTTTCCACTCATACGTTTGTCTCTGTGGTTTTTAACATGTAATTTTCATGTGCTGTAGTTATGCTTTGACTATCACAAAGCAAAAAATTAATGGAGGGTTACCTCTGAAGTGACTGTCAAAAAGGCAGCATATTTTTGTCTGGCTGGTTATGGATTGCTAGCTGTCTGAAAAATCTGTTACAATACCATAATGAACAGTTAAATTAACAAGTGAGGAGAGCATTTAAGCTGGATTTCAAACAATGTATATTAAGAGTTGCCTGTAAGATTGCAGCACTTTGCTAAGATACCATGGCATTGAAAGGAGCTGTGTTTTGATATACAGTGTAAATGGAAGAACTGAATATTACAATTTGCTTGCACTTACCAGCACATGAAGCACTTCTCAAAATATATTTTTAACAAGGTGAAGAGATGGAATTGTAATTCTCTAGGGATTACTGCGAAAGCATAATTGATACGAATATGAATATTATGATAAGCAAGCTCTTCTGACGCTGCTTGGAACAAAGCTTCGGCTACTTAGAAACTCCATTCTGCATTCTCACAAAAAGAAAATTTAAAATTTAAATCATTCATGGAGACTAACAGAAGCTGACAGAATTGCTGTATTTTGATCCCAGCTCTACACACACGCAAACACACATATAGTGACAGTGAAGAATTGACAAGAGAAAGAAGAGACACTTTTGAAAGGGGCAAAGATTTTTTTTTTATAAGACTCAAAAATTATTTTCGACCCCCAACCTCAATTATCATTTTTTCTTGATTCGCTAAATAGGGGGAAAAGAGATTTTTTTAAAAAACAAAGACACGTCTCACTGCTAGTGTAGCATCTGTACTAACAATTATTTATATGAATCGTTTCAAATCTTGACAGACTAATACTGTTCCGGTATTGTCAGAAAACACATCAAATGTTCTGACAGAGTTAGAGAGATGGCAGTGGAAGTGCTGTCATGAATTTAACATCAGTGGAGAACTCAGCATTTTGAATGGATAGGGAGCATTATAAAGCAAACATGTAATGCAGGCAAAACTGCAGAGTGTGCTTTAAAAAAACTAAATATGTAACAACGAAAACTATAATTTTTTTTAATATTGCTTCTCAAATATTAGGCAGGAAAATAATAATATCAAGTATCGAAGGTGCTTTTTTTTGTTGAAGGCAACAAAACATTCCTCTGAAATGCAACTGAACACTGGTAAACAAACAGTGATCTTCTTTGTACCTGGAAACTTAAAAGCAATGCATCGGAAGTGGTCCCCTGCTATCCTAGGTATTTTATGAAGGTTTAATGGAACATATCAACAGAGTTCTACTAATTACTTTGACGTGTCTGCAGTTAGTTCAAATTCATTATTAACATGTACAGAGTTAATGTGGTTTCAGAAAACACGATTTCACTTTACTGCATCAGTCCTTCCTATTAACAGTCCCAGACACCAATTAACACCTTATCAGTACTTTAGGCGCGTGTCCAAGATTGTGTTAATGACTACAAGTCTAGAAAAAGCACCCATGAAAAAAACAGGAAGGGAACTTTCAACCAGAGGAAGATGGAAATCACGTTACTGAGGTTATATAAACCAAACAAAGAGGAAGAGGTAAAACTCCAAGTTGCCTCTTTAAAAAAAAATGCTTCACAGCCTTTTCCTCCAATGATGCAAACCAGAACAAGAGGGCATCATTTTAAAATTTGCGCTAGAAGTGAAGAATTTTTCTTACTATGGGTACTGAAATCTGGAACTCGCTCCCACAAAAGTCTATAAATACTGGGTCAATTAGAGTCTGCAAGGTTGGAAACAACATAATTTCTTTGGTAAAGGTATCAGGAAAAATTAAATAAAGGTCTGTGGATGGAGTTGCAACACAGTCTAATGGAATGACACAATAGGCTAAAGAAGCTGACTGGTCTACTTTCAATGCTATGTTACTTTAAGGAACTGAAGAAAATATGGACATTAAACATTCTATCTGTTGGCTTGTTTATATTGCAGAGCCACACGACAACCACTGGAAGAGTAAATGCTGGAAAATCTCAGCAGGTCTGGCAGCATCTGTGAGGAGAGATAAGAACTGATATTTTAAGTCCAGATAACCGTGCTTTGACAAAGGGTCACCTGGACTCGCAACGTCAGCTCTTTTCAGGTGCTTACAGGTGCTGCCAAACCTGCTGAGATTTTCCAGCATTTTCTCTTTTGCTTTCAGATTCCAGCATCCACAGTCATTTGCTTTTAACAAACACTGGAAGTGATTTCAACATTCAAGAACAGCTTCTTCTCTGCTGTCAGACTTTTGAATGATCCTATCATATATTGGGCTGATATTTCTTCACCGTACCTGTAACTGCAACACTATATTCTGAAACCTATCCTTTCCTTCTCCCCTATGAGTGGTTTTGCTTGTATAGTGTATAAGAAATAATACAGTACATGTGACAGTAAATCAAATCAAAATTAAAGTTTTAAAGCTTATTTATTAGCATCACAAGTAGGCTTACACTAACACTGCAATGAAGTTACCTATTCGGGTACACTGAGGGAGAATTTAGCATGGCCAGTGCACCTAACCAGCATATCTTTCAGACTGGGGTGGGAAACCGGAGCACCCAGAGGAGAACCCACGCAGACACAGGGAGAATGTGCAAACTCTGCACAGACAGTGACCCAAGCAGGGAATAGAACCCGGGTCGCTGGTGCTGAGAGGCAGCAGTGCTAACCACTGAGCTACCGAGACTCTCGTTAGGAATTTGCCCCTTCCATATTTGCTCAACATTGAAGCAGTTGCACAGATGTTCAAAAGCACAACAATCATAATACTAAGCATGAACTACTGCTTGATGTTGCATTTGATTCTTCTGGCTGCGATGATGACTCAATGCAAGTCAGCAATGTCAAAATAGCGCTACAGTGCAAATATTGGTCAATGTCCACAGTCTATGCACACAGCCAATCAGTTGCCAGAATAAAATGCTAGTATGTGCAGGATATGACCTCCTCAGGAAACCATTGTATTTATCTCCACCAGCAACACTGAAATACAAATGTAGCATGAAAATGCTTTGCACTAGAGACATACAGAAGGAGCAGATAGTTGTGCTTCAAGAGCTCCCATAAACAACTGAGCAGAACAGAATCAATAAATCAGGTAGTCTACTCTTGTTCCCATGTAACTCATATTCAATTAGTTTTTGGTTTATGCAGCTTTTTAATATACTTAAGATCTTATGTTAGGTTTCACATGCCTGCTGGTCATGACTTTAGATATCAGCATTTATTGGAATTTTTGAGAAGTTTTTTCCTGTGGTTCAGGGGATGTGGATATCACTGGGTTACTGCCCCTCCCTAGCTAAGTGGATTGTTAGGCCATTACAGAGGGCATGTTAAGAGTCAACCATATGGCTGTGGGTCAGCAGTCACATGTAGCCCAGACCTGGCAAGGACTGCAGATTTCCTTCCCGAAAGGATGTTACTGAACCAGATGGGTTTTTTCAACAATGGTTCATGGTCATCATTAAGACTTTTAATTCCATATTTTTAATTGAATCCAAATCTGCCATGGTAGGATTCGAACCTCGATCCCTGGAAAATTACCCTGGGTGTCTAGATGACTGGTCCAAAGGCAACAAGATGACACCACTGCATCCCCCTAGAAGTGAACAGCAATATTTGAAGATGTGTAGCACATTTAATTATTACTTGTAGTACAGTGGACGTGACATTCCTAACAGAATGCCAAATTTAAACCATTCATCATTTGTCCGCACAAGGGATTTTCCATCAGAGGAATCTTTTGGAGAGTTTGTCTGTGAGGACAAAGAGTTAGAAACATTTTATTCAAACTGACAACAGATACTGACTTGCTTCATCATGAAATTAAAGGTCAAATTATTTGACTTCCTTCTTCCTTCCATAGTTTGGGTATTGTCCTGTCCACAGAGAAGTCAAGAATAGGCCGAATCAAAAAGGACAGTGAGAAAGAAAGAAAATTTGATTGCATATTTACAATTGTCACTAGTGAACTTCTAATTCAGGAGAAATAGATTTACACGCAAAGTTGTTGGAATGTGAATTTGTTACCACATTGAAGCTGATGTGACCAACTAAGATGCCTTTGACTGGAAAATGGATAAATACAAAGGAGAAAGGAACAGGAGGATATACTCTGAAGGTTAAAAGGAAGTAAGGTGGGAGGAAGGTCACCAGAGCATTAACATCAGCACTGATCTATTGAACCAAATGGCCTCTTCCTGCATCGTAAATTCTTGTATTTCTGTGTTTGGGCGGTGTGGGAATTGTCTGTTCCCCATCCAGCAATTTAACCACAACATTGCAGCCAGGCAAAAACTGAGGCTGAGCAACGGAGGGTGCAAGTTAACAGAGTCTGGAATATGACCTCAAATTCCCTTGGTCAGAGTGGACATTAACTGCAGGGCTGGTTTCAGAGTCTACAGCAATAGGAGGAAGGGATTGGAGCTGACAATCAATGGTTCATGCCAAGTTGGCTGATGATGATGATGAAGTTACCAGAAATATGTCAGTTCGTCAAGAGGATGAGTTGGATGGAGGCAAGTAAATAATAAAGGCCCTGCTTCGCAGTGTGGGTTAGGAGTATGCCCCATTCAGCTGAATGCCAATTCAAAGGGAACCATTAATTCCAGCAAAATTGGAATGACCCCCAAAATGTCTACCTCAGTGAATAGGACTATAGATATTACAGTTAGTTATATGCCCAGCTTCTTCGTTTACAGAACAGGACGTCTTCATGTGCTTCCATGAGTATTTGCACACGTTTAAAAGTGCTGCAGATTGGACAAAAATCCAGACATGTTGGAGACCCAAGATTAATAAAGGTTGACGAGTCCAGTCGCTTATGCAGCAGTAAGCATTCTGCCAAAGACAACAATCTGCATACAAAACATTTGGCTACATGGTAGGGGTATAAAAGCCAGGCAAGGCATCATGCAAAATATTGGCAGCCCTGGAGATCTTTCCTTGGAGAAATAAAGAATCCACTTCTATGCTTATAACAGCACATAACCTGAAATGAGAGCTTCAAATCAGCAGCAAACATCACATGCTTTGACAGAATGCTCAGCATTAATAAGCTGGGACTGACCAGCACCCACATAAAAACCCAAGGAAATCACTAGGTTTCAATTATTTTGAGGAAGCTGAAGTCTTCTACGAACCAGTCTCTTACCCCAGTCTCAGGTTAATAGCAATTTATCAACTTATTAATTAACGTGGTGACTATCAACCAGTCTATTGTATATTTGTCACCATTCCAACTGTGTCAAAAAGATCTTTGGTGCTCAGACATGCATACAAAAATGTAGTGATTTAAATAATGGTGATAATTTAAAGCTCACAACACAATGGAGTAGAAGCTTTATAAAGAGCTTTAATTAATTAATTTATATTTGAAGTCAAAAATCACAAAATATTTCATGGTTACTACAGAAAGGAAACTCTTCAGCTCATTGTGACCTCTCTGCAGGTCCATCTCAGCTGGCCCCACTCTCTCATTGTAACCCTGCAACTTCTTCCCCTTCAGATAACTATAAAATTCCCTTTTTGAATGCCACAATTGGACCTGTCAACACCACTCTGAAGCACTGCACCCAGATCATAAGTACTTGCTGTTTGGAAAGTTTTTCCTCATGTCGCCTCTGGTTCTTTTGTCCATCACCTTAAATCAGTACCTTCAAGTCGTCCAACCTTCCGCCAATGGATACAGGTTTTCCTCATCTACACTGTCCACCTGAACACCTCTGTCAAATCTCTTTTCAACTTTCTTTTCTCCAAGCAAAACAGTCCCAGTTTTGCCAATCTGCCATGTAACTGAAATCCCTCATCACTGGAACTATTTTTATCATTCTCTTCTGCACCCTTTCCAATGTCTTCTTGTCCTTCCTAAATATGGTGCCTAGAGTTGGACACAACACTCCAACTGAGACCGCAACAGTGTTTCATATTAGGTTCAACATAACTTTCTTCCTTTTGTATGCTACTTATAAAGCCCAGGATCCAACGCGGCTGAATACCATTTTCTCAGCTGGAACTGCCACCTTCAACACCCCTATAATCTCACAACTCCTGCACATCAGTTAGAATTGTATGCTTTGTTTTATTTTGCTTCTTCTCGTTAAGTTAGAACAACTATGGTAGACAACTCTGTCAGCAAGAATGGAAAGCGCTTATGTCCGGACAAGGCCTGGGTGAGGTCGGAGGTTGCTTATTCAGAGAAGTGACCAATCTAACTAAGTGTCAGTTTCTGCAACACTGTTCCTGGCCATGGCTGTGGTCAGGGTTTGAATCAAAAACAAGTACAAGATCTTATACCAAAAACAAGATATGGTGACCTATTATGTTAATGATGGATTAGGAGGAGATAGTTTTTTATACTATGACTGGTGAACTATGTATATAAATTAAGGATTAAAATGTTCATTAAAATTTGCTTTAATGAACTATAACTGCAAATCATCTGTATGAATCAACAGAACGCCTAGTAGTGTATTGCACTGTGTGTATGTGTTCTCCTTGTGCACAAGTAATAAAGCTTGGAAGTTTGAGTACTCTTGGTGCCACAGTGTTGATTGTACCCAAGTCAACGACAATTCTTCATCAATTTGCATTAGGTTTCAGTTGCCACACATCCGTCAGTTCCATCAGCTTGTCTATGTCCACCTGAAGCTTATCACTATCTCTGGCAGTTCACAAAACCACCAAGTTTTGTGTCAAATGCAAATTTGTGAAATTGTGTCCTGCACACCCAAGTCTAGGTCATTACTATACATCAAGAGAAGCAGGTCTCTAAGATCTATTGTGTAACTTCCTCCAGTCTGAAGAACAATTGTTTACCACCACCACTGTTTGCTGACACTCAGCCTGTGTAATGAAAAGGACAATGGCAGCATGGATACAAATTCGGCTTTGACACTGCTGACAAACCTGTTACGTGGACATCTTAAAAACATCAATAAGGTTAGTTACCATGGCTCATGATGAATAAATTGGCTACAAAAATAATCTTTTTGTATATATTCGCATATAAGTCAATACCCTATTTTTACCACAACATGTTATAGTTGCATTCAAAGTCAATCTCACTTTTGTCACCATATAAATGGATGTTTTACTTTGTAATCTTTGGATCTTATAACTTTCTGCAAGTGATCAGGCAGGTGATAGGGGATGTGTTGCAATGATGCATGGGAATTTAAGACTGGTCCATATCAAGCAGTCCTGACAAATGACAGAAGTGTCCACTATCCATACCTATGAGGCTTAACTTTATACTTGGTGCATTCATCGACCCCAATCTTTGGGGGGGGGGGGGGTGGTTTGAGGATTCACAATGAGTTTTCACACCACTATCTATGGTAAACTCAATTTGCCTTTAACAATCCAGTGCTGACTTTCCTTAAATAATCCACATTTCTCCAAGTGAAGTTGATTTTGTCCCAAACTTTTGTTTCTAACAGCTTTCCTTAAGCAGTGAGGTTACATTAACTGGACAGTCGTTACTGGACTTACCTTGCACCATTTTTGAACAATGTTGCAACATTTGTAATTCTCCAGTCTTCTGGCACCATATTCTGTGTTAAGGAGGATTGTCCTTAATTATAAGTAAATCCAGCTTTTTACATACCTCGCAATTTTTAGTACATGCAGTGCCTCAACAATCTTTGCTTTCACTATGACTGACAGAATCCTCCTGGGTGAAGATGGATGCAAAGTTTTCATTTATTATCACAGTGTCCTTCTGCTTCCATTAGTAAATTCCCTTATTGGTCCCTATTTGTCACCACGCAACCTTTTATCACCCTTTTATATGCATACAGAAGACTTTGGGATTCACTTTTGTGTGATATGGCAGTCTAATCCCATGCTCTCTCTTTGTTTCTCTTTTTTTCAAAATTCTTTCTCAGGTGCTGAGGAAATTCAGCATGTCCGCTACAACTCTTATCAATGTAAGAACATAGGAAATAGGAGAAGGAGTAGGCCATCTAGCCCTTTGAGGCTGCCCCGCCATTCAATAAGATCATGGCTGTTTACAATGTTTACATGTGCACTATAGAAAACAACCTTTCTGGCTGTATCGTAGCTTGGTATGTCTCCTGGTCTGACGGACACCGCAAGAATCTCCAAAGGGTTCTGAACATAGCCCAGTCCATCACACAAACAGCCTCCCATCCATTGACTTCATCTATACTTCTCCTGCCTCGGAAAAGCAGTCAGCATAATCAAGGACCCCACACGCCCAGAACATACTCTCTTCCACCTTCTTCCATCAGGAAAAAGATATAAAAATCCAAGAACACGTACCAACTGGCTCAAGAACAGACTCTTCCCTGCTGCCATCAGACTTTTGAATGGACCGACCCTATATTAAACTGATTTTTCTCGACACCCTAGCTGTGATTGCAGCACTATACTCAACACCCTCTCCTTTCCTTCTCACCCAGGTAGTCTATGAATGGCATGTTTTGTCTTTATAGCACAATACTTTTCACTGTATCCCAATATGTGATAATATTAAATCAAATCAAACATCCATTCTGAACTTTCTGCATCAACCTGACATTTTTCACATCACTCTTTTTCATCTTATTTGTTTTCTAAGGAGCTCTGGCCTTGTTTGTCCCACCTTTCCCGAGTGGGAACATACCTCAACTACACCCAAAGCACCTCCTCTTCAAAGGCACCCCGTTGTTCTGTCAGAGTTTTGCCTGCCAACGTTTGATTCTAATTTAGCTGGGCCAGATCCATTCTTGATCTACTAAAATTGGCCATTCCCAATAGTTTATTTGCATCGTTTTGACTTGGAAACACCTTGTCATTTTTTCACTATTGCTGTTCAAAATCCTGGAACTCCCTCCCAAATAGCATTGGGTGTATCTGCATCATATGGGCTACAGTTTTTCAAGAAGGAGGCTCATCATCACCCTTAAGGTCAGTTATGATGGGCTGGCCTTGCTAACAAATGTTCACATGCCATGAATCAAAATTTTAAAAAGCCTTGTAGGAAACGAAAATTAATACTTTCCAATGCACTTCATGTAGGCGGACCCTGGGAATTCAACCAATAAAGTAACACACAGAATAAAAATGCTTTTTCTTCTTAACATTATGTTCCACAGTGAGTCGCACAGTTCGAATACAGTGTGGCGTTTTCTCCATTCATGAATGTTTGAAGGGCTTTGTGCTGGTACTGACAATACCTATTCAGAAGCAAACAGGTCAGTGAAAGTTCAGTCAAAGCTGTCACAAGATGCCTCCCCTACCCAAGACTGTCAATTGTTCAGCTTGGAAAGATCCATCCATTCCATGAAATCACAAAGGTAGCTAGAGGAGGCAATTTTGGTATGTTAATAAACTATTTCTTTGACAGGCAGAAAAAAATCAAATATGGAGCTCAAGCAATAAAACAGCTACAAGTGAAGACGTGACTGAAGAGTTTGCTATAAAGTTGGTGAGATCAAGACTCATCTTCCACCCAACATTGGCCACCTTCTAGCCATAAAAAGGGGATCTGATTAGCTCCTTTCTCATATTCCAATATGGAGCACTGTCCTTTAAAAATATCAGAAGGAATCTCTCAGGAAAAGGAGTGGTATCAGAAAGAAGAAACATCACAGATCTTCCACTGTAACGTCCTATTTTCCAGATTTAGTAAAATATCAGGCAACATACACCCAAGTAATTATGAACAGACTGGATTTGATGAAACACTAAATGCTAAAGACATCTGCTAAGATCTGCACACTTACATTCAGTTCTATAAAGAAAATGCTCCCTACATTAATACTCAGGGCTAATAATTAAATAGCGCATCATTTGTACCATATTGATTCTTTCAACTACGATCTTCAATTGAGTACCATGCAGACGCATGACAATAACAAGCCTGGTTGACAGGTTGGCTCAATTGCGATGTCTGGAATGCTCATAAAAGCAAGTGATTGCTCCCTGTACATCGGAGGTATTCAGTAACTGCTGTCAAATGGTTTGGACTAAAATGCACTGCACCAGCCTGCATTTAGCATTCACATTCCATGATTAGCAGAACATAGCCATTCTTTGGAGTAAAGCTTGAACCAGCAGTTTTCTGATTCAGAAGCATGCATGCCATTAGTGAGGCAAGGCTAAGAGTTTTCGACTCAAGGCTTCAGGCACTTGAGCACTGGGGGAGTGCTACATTGTTTGAAGTGCCACTTTTTGGATCTGATATTAAATTAAGACTCAAACTGTCTGTTCTGCAGATTTTAAAGATCAACCTTCAAATAGCTACTGGAGCACCACCCTGCCCTGAACCAATATACTAAAGCAGATCAAATTTCCACTCATCCTATTATCGCTTGCTAGATCTTCACTCATGTAAGGCTGCTGACAGAATAAATGCACATAAAAAAATTTATATGAAACTTCATTAGATATTCTCAGATGTAAATGAATGTAAGTCTTTCTTTCAGACAAGTAAGTACAGATTTAAGATGCCGTTCTCCACATTAGATTATGGTCTTCAGCAATTCAGAGAACGTTTGAATAAGGATTGTCAAGTGTGAAAGGAAACAGTAACAAAACCAACCATTTGCAGAACAGTAGTTCTGCAAATAAAACGTTATTGTCAATTATTTTATAAATGCAGGATTTCTGTGGGAAGGCAATTGTTGAGTACAACAATCGGATCTATAATTCTTTGGCTGCATACTGATTTCCTGGTGTTGGGAAAGATGTGGGATTGTCGCTAACAATGGTGTTTGCTTTGTTATTCTCAGCCACTGACTGCTAAGCAAACATCAGGCAGTGAAGTCACACAGGAAGCTAGCCCTAATGAGACCAATAGCAGGAAGAGCAGACCCACAAGGCAGCTTACACATGTGTCTCAAAAGCCTTCTTTGTCTGGGAATAAAACATTAAAATATTCCACTGTGATTTACTTTCCAGGTAAATGCTGTACAATAACAACTTGCATTTATGTTATGCCTTCTATGCAAGCAAACCACTCCAAGAGGCTTTTGGGTTCTTACCAAGAGGCTTCTTAGCAGCTTTTAAGAACCAAGATTTAACGCATGCTCTATGCTTCTACAGGCATAGCTCTTGGGGCTAAAGGGCTCAAGGGATGTGGAAGAAGGTAGGATCAGGGTATTTTGATGATCAGCCATGATCAAAAGGAATGGTGAAGCAGGCTCAAAGGGCTGAATGGCCTTCTGCTCATTATTTTCTATGTTTCTAACACAGAACTACAGAAAAATATTAAGGTTAGGTGGTCAATGTTGGTTTTATGGAGAATCTTAAAAGGGAGCGTCATGGAGAGGTTTACAAAGAGAATTTCAAAGGTTAGGGCACAACAAACAATGAAGGAATGATTTAAGATTGCGGATGCACAATAGACCAGAATTGGTGGAGCACAGATGTCTCGTGTGGGTTCTTGTGCTGCAAGAGGTTACAGAAAAGGGGGTGAGCTAAGTAAAAACAGCGCATGATTCTGAACATCAAACAGGATCATCTCCAGGTGAGATCCCAAAGAACTGAATCTTTCAGATCAAAGAATCTGAACTGGATGGGAGAATAATTAAACACACATGTAGCAGTATACGCAGTGGTAAAGTTGACCTTTGTAATTTTGTCAAATTATTCCACTAGCAGCATCAGATGCACAATATTCCAGACTTCACACATGGAACAGATTCACAAGCTAATTATGTAATACATTTTTTTTCTTATACTAAAGGCATTTTAGCTTCACAACAATGTGAAATGTAAAACATAGGCATGATTGAAGAATGGAGTTCTGACAAACAACGAGAATTCATCAATGACTCGAGAGTTTACCCAGTGAGCTATGCCAAAAATGACTCAGTTTTCTCCTCCAGTCTATAACACTTCCACTCATCCAAACTGCATATCAAAAGGATACTCAATTGGCTTTGGCACATTTGGGCAGCACAATTCTTAGCACTGCTGCCTCAGCACCAGGGACCTGGGTTTGAATCCCAGCTTAGGTCACTGTTTGTGCAGAGTCTGCACATTCTCCCTGTGCCTGCGTGAGTTTCCTCCGATGCTCTGGTTTCGAAGGACATGATGGTAAGTTGCATTGGCCATGATAAACTCTCCCTCAGTGTACCCGAACAGGCGCTGGAATGTGGCAACTAGGGGATTTTTACAGTAACTTCATTGCAGTGCTAAGCCAACTCATGACACTAATAAATATACATTTAATTGGCGACAAAACAACCCGATGTGGACAGAATTGGGCTGAGGAGGTGAGAGGGCAAGTAGTTAAATTCCCAAACACTCAACCTTCTCCCTTAAAGCACTACCAACATTTATCAAAGATGATGCAAAAATACTCATGGGACCACCCACTCAAGGGCAACCTGCACCTGCAGAACCCGCATCCAATTAAAGAATAAATGTTATCAGATGGAAAGAGAGAAATCTGAAAATAAAGACAACTCAGTGATCTCACATCTGCTTCAACAGATTGCATAGTTAATTTTCTAAGCACCATTTTAACATTCTTTTAAATATCAGCAAAGTGCCATTGGCTTGTTGGCTGCTCACCAAAGATAATTTGAATCGGCTTGGATTTTAGTGAGTTTGCATAGCTATCCATCCTGCCTTGATTGGCCACAGCACTGTGTGAGGCCAGCAGTGCAACTCAGCACTGTCCACCTGTGTCAATCTGAGGAATGCCTCTCCCAGGACAAATAGTCAAGGTGCAACAACGTCATTATATTCACCGTGGAGCAAAATTGAGTACACATATTGTCAGCAATCAATAAATGCAGCTATGCATATGTTAAGATTCATGAACTAGGAAAATCTCACTTCCCTTTTGATAGCAACAACTGAGGAGGGCAGATTATTATCTGAATGGCCGTAAAATAGGCAAGAAGAATGTGCAAAGAGACCTAGATGTCTTTGTACACCAGTGACTGAAGTTAAGCACGCAGCAGACAGTAAAGAAGTCAAATGGCATGTTAGCCTTCATAACGAGAGGATTTGAGTACATGAACAGGGATGTCTTGCTGCAATTACAGAGGGCCTTGGTGCGGCCACACCTAGAATATTGTGTGAATGTTGGTCTCCTTATCTAAGGAAGGGTGGTTTTGCTCTAGAGAGAGTGTAGAAACCAGACTGATTCCTGGCATGGTAGGCCTGACGTATGGAGAGAGATTGAGTCAATTAGGATCATATTTGCTGGAGTTCAGAAGAATGAGACAGATCTCATACAAACGTATAATATTCTGATAGGACTGGACAGGGTAGAGGCAAGAAGGATTTTCCTGATGAGAGTTGTCCAGAACCAGGGTCATAGTCTGGGGATACAGAGTAGATTGCTTAGGATAGAAATGAGAAATTTCTTCACCTAGAGAACGGTCAGCTTATGGAATTCACTACCACAGAAAGTTGTTGAGGCCAAAACGTTGTGTTTTCAAGAAACAGTTAAATAAAGCACTTGCTGCAAAGGGAATCAAAATATGGGGAGGGAAGATGGACTACAGGGTTGGATGATCAGCCATGGTCGGAATGAATGGTGGAGAGGCTCAAAGGGCCAAATGGCCTCCTCCAGCTCTGATCTTCTATGTTTCTATGAAATTCATTATTGCCTCCAATGTGCCAGCTCAGTCTTCAGCTGAGTTTTTGAAGGCCAGGATATCAAACACGAGGCCAAGGTCATAGTCAATTGGGCAGCAGATCCCCACACTCAGATATGCTTCAAAGCCTCGAACAGCCGACAGCAGACACCATAAAGCAGAAGTACTGCCAGAGGATCCTCCTAATCCAGTGGCAAGAAAGGTGCTCCAACAGCAGCATTCTCTCCCACACCAACATACCTGGCACAGAAGCACAGATCACCTGTGTGTAATGTGGACATAGCTGCCTGCACATGTAGCTAAACTAGTGAAAAAAATCTGAGCAGAACTTTAGGAGCTGATGGAAGGAAATCACAGAGTCAGATGCAAATTGACCAACTTGGTATGACACATGTGTACTAGACATTATGAGAATACTTCACCTTTCTGCATAGGGCATTGGTCATCCATTCATCCCTTATACTGAACAGAAATTAAGCCACAATCTATTCAAAAGAAGCTATTACCATATAATAAATGAAGAATCAATATTAAAAACAGTCTCCTTCTAATGTAACTAACCAGACCACATGTTTTCCATTAAAATTCAATGCAAAGGAAATTGAATATCATCTGCAGCCAGGCATTTTAAACAGTCAAAATAATTTGTTCCTAACCTTTTAAATCTATTTTGCAGAAATTTAAATAAGAGGGGGAAAGACAAGTAGCAAAGTACCAGAATCAGACTATTAAGGCTATTTATTGTTCATCTTAATCAGATCGGAATTGTTTTATTAGAAGGCACAGATGCAGACTTAAAACAAGTCATGCTTCCTGTACATTGACCCAATTAGATTGTTATTTTGAAATGCTTTTACCAATCTCATTTACAGTACATTTCAACTAAAAACGTAATATTCAGATGATGTTGTTCAGCACAAAATGGAATTGCTTCAACCAGCAAGATGCTTCAGAATGCACTGTCTTAATCTGTTGATTTGCACCATTTTCTTTTGGAAAGGGGAAAGGTCTTTGAACAATGAACATGGGACTTCAGCTTAATGTGCCATATGTTTAAGTAATACATGCTCCACTTCTTTTATTATGGGTTGCATTTATTCCTATTTTTAAACTTTCATATAAAACTTCTGCAGATGTTCATGTTCGCTGCTTCCTATATTTTTTCAATGCATCCTCTGAAAACAATAAATCAGTAGGAGTGACAACATCTTTGGGACAGGTACGTTCCCCACAGATTCCCACACATATGGTGTATGCATATGCATCCTGGATACAAGTGGAGATGGACAGGACAATGAATACTATAATGCACATCAGTTGAAGTGTTGCATTTTAATTCACACATTAAAAAGAAACTTTCTGAACAGTCTTCAACTACTAATTCTCATTCCATGAATATAAATATATTATTGAGACGCATTTTGGCATTAACACAAAAGCTATTAAAAACTTCATTAGTGAATCATGTAGTTTTTAATTGACAGTCATATTAACAAATGAGCAACAACCATCAACCATTGACAGAGAGAGACTGATGTGACCTAGAGCTCCCACTGTACATCTTACAGGGTCATTGAAAAGTAACGTTGAGTCAAACTTGTGCTTCTTAAAAATCTCCTCAATACAGTGCGAGCCTTGCAATCTCTCCACATTTCCTTTTCTTAAAAAGGCGACCACCTGCATTTTCTAGCCAGTTATATTTATGTGTCGATAGTTACTTGTAAAGCAGCAGTTGTTAAACTTTAACAATCCTATTTCTCCCCTGTCAAAAAAGGCCAAATTCATTGAACATGGCAACAAGCAATCCATCCTAGTCTGAAAACCCCAGTGGCCAATTGTCCAGAGGACAAAGTGTCTAATTAAACTTTACATCCTCTCGGTTCAGATGAAAAATGTCTGAACTTTGCCACTAGTTCAGCTCTGAGATTAGTGGGGACATCACTTTACAAAGCATTATTAATTTAGAGATCATTTTCTCAATTTTCAACCTTAGCAGCCTTCCTGCATTTCCTGCCTTTCACAATTTAAAAACATATTTAATGTGCTATTGCATCCCTCCCTCAACCTTCCTTGAATTTGTACAACTATAAATGTACTAAAAGAGTAGGCAGGGCTTACTTCCAAGGCATTGAGTGTATTGATCATTGACCAAATTTGACGTGTTCTATGATTCAGCTGAGGTCTGATTTAATCCTTCAGAAAGGCAAAGTTTCATCTCCTGTGCCCAGCCAAATGAACTTGAAATATCAGGAACAAAGAACGAAGAAAATTACAGCACAGGAACAGGCCCTTTAGCCCTCCAAGCCTGCACCAACCATGCTGCCTGACTGAATTAAAACCCCCGACCCTTCCAGGGATCAAATCCGTCTATTCCCATCCTATTCATGTATTTGGCAAGACGCCCCTTAAAAGTCACTATCGTATCCGCTTCCACTACCTCTCCTGGCAATGAGTTCCAGGCACCCACTATGTGTAAAAAATCTGCCTCGTACATCTCCTTTAAGCCTTGCCCCTCGTATCTTAAACCTGTGCCCACGAGTAATTGTCTCTTCCACCCTGGGAAAAAGCTTCTAACTATCCACTCTATCCATACCTCTCATAATCTCGTAGACTTCAATCAGGTCGCCTCTCAGCCTCCGTCATTCCAGTGAGAACAAACCAGGTTTCTCCAATCTCTCCTCATAGCTAATGCCCTCCATACCAGGCCACATCCTGGTAAATCTTTTCTGTACCCGCTCCAATGCCTCCACATCCTTCAGGTAGTGTGGCAACCAGAATTGAACACTATATTCCAAGTGCGGCCTAACTAAGATTCTTTAAAGCTGCAACATGACTTGCCAATTTTTAAACCAATGCCCCAGCCGATGAAGGCAAGCAAGCATGAAGGTAGCTAAAGAAGTTCTGCTGTCTCCACTGCATCTCCACTACACACAACCCAAACCACTACCATTCCAGCAAGCCTTGCAATACACTCAGAAGGTCTTGTGGCACAATAGGAAGCATTCCTGCCTCTGAGCAAGCAGGCATGATGTGGATGTGCCAGCATTGGACTGGGATAAACACAGTAAAAAGCAAGCAGCTCAGGGTTTGAGTCCCAGTCTAAGGCTTGATGGCCAAGGATGGTGCATTCGTAAGGTGGCCAAACAGGTTGAGTGTCAACCTCCAAAATCATTCCAACACACCAATAGTTGGCACAGAGTGAAAGAGTCTTCTGGTCAGGCATGCTTGATGTAGAGTGGCACCTCCTCAATCTCAGGACCATCTCGTCCCCTCAAGTCAGTGTCCGGCAGCAGCCTAGTGACCTGTTCCAGGGGTAACTATGGAAACAGATCAAAGTCTGCCTTCGTGCACCACTAAATGCAGAAAGAGAATTGAAAAATGAAGGCATTTAAAATAGCCGGCTCCAACACATTCCTCCCTGATGAGTCAACGCATTTTATGCCCATTTTGAGCAAGAGGTCAGCGAGAGCCCTCCACTCTGGATGAACCTGCATCTGGGGTCACTATTGCAGATGTCAGAGCAGCTTTCTCGAAGGTCAACCCACAGAAAGCAACTGGGCCAGATGGGGTACCTAGACGAACACTCAGATCCTGCGCAAATCAGCTGGTGGGGATATTCACAGACATCTTCAACCTCTCTTTACAACAAACTGAGGCCCCTATCTGCTTTAAGAAGACAACCATCATCCTGATACCTAAGAAAAACCAAGCAGCATGTCTCAATGACTACCGTCCAGTGGCTCTGACATCCAACATTATGAAGTGCTTCGAAAGGCTAGTCATGGCACAGATCAATTCCAACCTCCTAAGAACATAAGAAATAGGAGCAGGAGTAGGCCATCTAGCCCTTCGAGCCTGTCCTGCCAATCAATAAGATCATGGCTGATCCGAAGTGGATCAGTACCACTTTCCCGCTTTCTCCCCACAACCCTTAATTCCCTTGTCTGTCAAAAACCTATCTACCCGTGACTTAAGTAATCCGTGACTCCTGGGCTACCTGGATCCACTACAGTTTGCTTACCGCCGCAACAGTTCCACAGCAGACGCCATCTTCCAGGCCCTGCACTCAACCCTGAAATATCCAGAACTGGCTTGCCTGCAGAAGGCAGAGAGTGGTTGCGGATGCGTCTTTTTCTGCATGGAGGTCGGTCACCAGTGGAGTGCCCCAGGGATCTGTTCTGGGACCCTTGCTGTTTGTCATTTTCATAAATGACCTGGATGAGGAAGTGGAGGGATGGGTAAGTAAGTTCGCAGACGATACGAAGGTTGGTGGTGTTGTGGATAGTCTGGAGGGATATCAGAAGTTGCAGCGGGACATAGATAGGATGCAAGACTGGGTGGAGAAGTGGCAGATGGACTTCAACGCAGATAAATGTGTAGCGGTCCATTTTGGCAGGACCAATGGGATGAAGGAATACAATATCAAGGGTAGGAGTCTTAGCTGTGTTGAAGAGCAGAGGGATCTTGGGGTCCGGGTCCACAGGACTCTTAAATCAGCCTCGCAGGTGGAGAATGTGGTCAAGAAGGCGTATGGTGTACTAGCCTTCATTAATCGAGGGATTGAGTTTAGGAGTCGGGAGGTGATGCTGCAACTTTATAAGACCCTCGTCAGACCCCACTTGGAGTACTATGCGCAGTTCTGGTCGCCTCACTATAGGAAGAACGTGGAAGCTATTGAGAGGGTGCAGAGGAGATTTACAAGGATGTTGCCTGGACTGGGAGGCATGCCTTATGAAGATAGGTTGAGGGAGCTGGGACTCTTCTCCCTGGAGAGACGAAGGTTGGGAGGCGACCTGATAGAGGTTTATAAGATGTTGAGAGGAATAGATAGGGTGGATTCTCAGAGGCTGTTTCCCAGGGCTGAAATGGTCGCTACGAGAGGACACAGATTTAAGGTGCAGGGAAGCAAGTAGAGAGGAGACGTTAGAGGTAAGTTTTTCACTCAGAGGGTGGTGAGTGAATGGAATCGGCTGCCGTCGGTGGTGGTGGTGGAGGCGAACTCGCTGGAGTCTTTTAAAAGACTTCTGGATAAGTATATGGGATCTAATGGGATTGGGGGTTATAGATAGGTCTATGGCTTAGTAGGTATAGAAGTGATCAGTGCAACTAGTGGGCCGAAGGGCCTGTTTGTGCTGTAGAGTTCTATCTAGATAACAAAGACATCCACATCAGACTCCTAATTATTGACTACAGCTCAGCCTTCAACACCATTATTCCCACAAAATTCATCTCCAAACTCTGTGGCCTAGGCCTTGGCACCTCCCTCTGTGACTGGATGCCGAACTTCAGAACTCAGACCACAACAGTAAGGATAAGCAACAACACCTCCTCCATGATCATTCTCAACACCAGTGCCCCACAAGGCTCTGTTCTCAGCCCCCTACTATACTCCTCATACACCTATGTCTGTGTGGCCAAATTTCCCTCCAATTTGATTTTCAAGTTTACTGATGACATCACCATAGTGGGTCGGATCTCAAACAAATTTGAGGCAGAGTACAGGAATGAGACAGAGAATCTGGTGAACTGGTATGGCGACAATAATCTCTCCCTCAATGTCAACAAAACAAAGGAGATTGTCATTGACTTCAGGAAGCGTAAAGGAGGACATATCCCTGTCTACATCAATGGGGATGAGTAGAAAGGGTCGTGAGCCTCAAGTATTTAACAACCTGTCCTGGTCCCCCCCTAGCCAACACTATAGTCAAGAAAGCCCACCAACGCTTCTACTTTCTCAGAAGACTAAGGAAATTTGGCATGTCAGCTACCATTCTCACCAACTTTTACAGATGCACCATAGAAAGCACTCTTTCTGGTTGTATCACAGCTTGGTATGGCTCCTGCTCTGCCCAAGACCGCAAGGAACTACAAAAGATTGTAAATGTAGCCCAATCCATCACCTACACTTCCCGCTGCCTCGGCAAAGCAGCCTGCATAATTAAGGACCCACACGCCCTGGACATTCTCTCTTCCACCTTCTTTCCGTCAAGAAGGAAGTGAGGTCACATACCAAATGACTCAAGAACAACTTCTTCCCTGCTACCATCAGACTTTTGAATGGACCTACCTTGCATAAAGCTGATCTTTCTTTACATCCTAACTATGATTGTAACACTACATTCTGCATTCTCTCCTTGTCTATGAACAGTATACTTTGTCTGTATAGCACGCAAGAAACAGTATTTTTCACTGTATCCCAATACGTGACAAAAATAAATCACTCCCCTGAATGCATCTCACTTTCCAACGAATATTCACTGATCAAAGTGATGGTTCTTCTGAAAAGTGCAGCCTGGTTGAAGTTCATAGCAGCATTACGAATTCACCTGTACAAAGGGGTACAAATATGACTGGAAGGGCTATGGTGTTAGGAGATTAGCTAATTAGGTAACCACAGGCATTTCTGAAGCAGCAGGCATCCAAGATGGTCTGTTTTCCATCTGATGACAGAATCAAGGGTGTCACTGAACAGCCGCAGCGCACCCGAAGAGAGCAGCATGAACAGTCAGTGATTGTGACCCACATTTGTATGAATGACATATATAAAGAGGGATGTGGTCCTGCTGTCAGAATTTAGGGAGCTGGGTCAGAAATTAGCAATTCCCAAGAGTACCAATCTTTGGATTCCTCCCAGTCCTACACACAAATCAACACAGGAATAGAAGGCAAAAGCAGATGAATGCATAACTGGAAAGATGGTACAAGAGAAAGGGCTTTTGATTCTTAGGGCATTGGGATTCATTCTGAGGGGAGATGGGACTTGGACAGGTTGGACTGGTTTCACCTAAACAGAGCTAGGACAATATCCTTTTGGGGCAAGTTGCTAATGCTATTGGAGACGGATTATGCTAACTTGGCAGGGATATGGGAATCAGGAGGCAATAAGAGGGGGGGGAATACTAGGGTGCACACAATACTAGTATAAACAGGCAGTACTAAGGGAGAAAAGCATTGGTGCAAACTCGATGGGGTGAGTGGCCTCCTTCAACATCATAGGAATTCTACAATTCTATTCAATGAGTTCAGCATAAAAGAGAAGGTAACAAAGACTATCTTAAGGTTACAGTGAATGCGTGTGAATGGATGAAATGAGGTAACCAAGATTGGTGAGTTGCAGACATCAAAAGCCTTATGAAAATAAATAGTGCTGTGATAACAGAGACCTGACTCAAAGGATAGAACTGGGTATTGAATATTCCTGGATACAAGGTGTTCAGGAAAGATAGGAAAGGAAAAAGAGGAGGGGTGGCAGCTTAAGGTGGAATAATTGGTAGGTATACATAGCAGTAATTGAAACTTGAGGCAGTGGAAATCACCCCAAGATTTCTTCCAAGTTCGTGACACATTTGAACTGTGAATTTAGCTTCCTGCTTTGTGCCAGTAATTCCATTTTGTTATACTGTATTACACACAAACCAAAAACAAGCCAATGGTTAATTATGTGTATTATTTGTGTATAATTGTCAGGAAATCATGTTCAATACTATCAGTTAAACTTTCCAAACGTTGCTTGGAGGTTCATGAATAGAAGCACTCAAGTCACATTACCAGCTCCACATGCCTTAATTGCATAACCCTGGAGCAATGGAGCTCCAAAATGCTTTTTGAACAGCCACTGAAATATACTCTGCAATCCAGAAACAGCAAATATTGCATCTCACCTTCAAAATTTCGGCCCGTTCCATTTTTGGAAACCTCAATTGATGTTCACAGGGGTTCCATTTGCAGAACAATTTGATAGCATAATACAGCCAACTCATTAACGTTGCAGGTGTAAGATTACTTTGTGTGATTGAACCATCAGCATGCCTGAGAACTCCTTAGCCCAATCTAAAATTGACCGCATTGTGCAGAAACCCAGTTAAGGGATTACAGCCTGCTGTACAAACACAGCCCAAAATGTTATCAAAGTCCAAGCACAAGCTTAGTCCCAGTGTTACATATTGGAAGAGAAGTCAAGGGCAATCAAAGGCCATTCAGCTCATCAGCTCTTAATGCAAACTCTCATCGTGCACTGTTCAACTTCATTTTTGAATTTCCCCGATGCTTTTGCCTCTGCAACATGACATGAAAGAATGCAACTCATTTGCATACAACAGATGAAACCAGTGCCACCCTGGAGCTTTTATTGCTCTAGTGGGCAGTTCAAACATCACTGTCTTGTGGTGAGTGTAAATTGGGTTGCTCAGAGAATCACATCTCAGCAGCACAACAAACAAATTATACCACAGCACTCCTAACACCAAGGCTGAATTTATACTAAAATGTCAGCCAAACCAGCAAAGAGAGTACACATGGGTGAAAACTATGAAACTGTAATTACACAGAAACAGTATTGTGTCCCCTTCCAATCTTCCTGTACCATCAAGTCAGAAAGTTGTGGGCACATCTCAATCCACAGATCTGTGCACATAATCTCGGTTGACATTACAGTCTGAAGGAGGACGGCACCGTCTTTTGCATGAGCCATTAAATTTCATTTTTTCTCTCAAGTCCCATCATACAACTTAATGACGAGCAGGAGAATTATCCCTGAACCAACTAAAAATAGATTGCCTGGCCATCATCATACAGCTGTTCATGGGCCCTTGCTGTGTACAAGTTGGCTGCCACTATTCCCCACATTCTAACAGTGGCTACCTTTCAAAAGGCTGTCAAATGCTTTGGGACATCCTGAGGTCCCTCCAGACAAATCCAATGACGGGGCAGCAGCATCGAGACTAAAAATATTCCTTTGCAACTCAAACTGAAGCAGTGAGACAATCTCAGACGGTGACGGCATCGATTATTGTAGTGCTGCCTCATGCAGAGCAGAAACTGGCAAGAGTAGCAAACTAGAAGTGGGGAAGAAGGTCGGGCACTAACACAGAATCTGTACAGAGTTTGGAAAGTTTTAGCTAAAAGTAGGCGTATTGCAGCGGGGAACAAGTGGTTTAACACTTAAAGAACAAAATGAGCAAGACATGACCAAATGACAACAAGTTAAAATTTTGATGGATGATAGTTTTTAACGACCCCAGTGATGTGTCAAGAGGGGGAAATCCAGAAGAATTACTTGTCACAATGTATACTCAGTGCTCAAGACCGTCAGGTGAGTCAAACTTTGGGACACTCAATAACCAGGTTGAATGTGGTAATGAGAAGCTGGACCACAAGAGCAAAAAATAACTTTGCTTGTCCTTGACTGAAATTAATACTTGGTTTTATGTTAGTATATAACACTATGCAACTTGTTATACACTTCAGTCTACTTTATACATTTCCTTCCACTTCAACTTTAGGGGCAGATGACATTTGTGATTAGATTGAAGGGTACCATGAAGAGGTGAAGCACAAACACTGGCATGAATGAACCTGTTGGGCCAAATGTTCTATTTCTGTTTTGTAAATTCTTTGCAACATCACAAATTGTTCAATAGTTACAAGACAACACAGTCCTAAGCTTGCAGTAACACAACACAGCTCTAACTCACACGAAAACCCCTCCTTACGGGAAACATCTCCACATTCTACTGATGAGCACATGTGAGTATAACGTGAATAGAATGATTTGTCATGTGTGTTTCATCAATCAGCGGCACAGTACTCAGAGCTCCCCTCACAGTTTAGCTATAATAATGTGACTGAGTTGTATTGATTATCAATTCTGCTCCCTCATACCCAAGAGCTGCAGTTCCACTGTAGTACATCGTAAAGTTACACAGTAGTGTAATCACAGAAAGACCTGCATTTGCCTTCGCCTTCGATGTCTTTCTTTCCCCCAGCATGAGGAGAGATTGGGCCAAGAAGGTAAGCTCTCTCAACAGGGCTTTTCAACACACAACTTGATTGGGAAAATACCAGCATGTGCACCAATCGAGGAAGAGGACTTTGCACCCACATCTTACATCCTAATGCCTGGTAATCAATCAGTAAATTAAAAGCCTACAGAGAGCATAAGTTGCAGGTGTGAGGCATCAGTGATTGACATCCATCTTGATGTTTATAGCACATGTCAGTAAACATTACTGACAAGCGTCTTCCTCTCACCAAAAGTCATTGGGAAAAAAAATCAACAGGCCAGCACTTGTATGATTAGACTTCACAACAGGAGTCCTGTTGGCTGCAATCTTCAGACTATGAGGCACAGCAGTTTTGACCCACTTCAATGAGGTAGATTGGCAACTCTGAAACTGATACCTGATCAGCCATAAAAATGAGTTGAAAGGGAAAGATAACAACCTGATTTATTTACAAGTTATTTAATAAAGCTGTTCAATTAACTGTAATGAGATTACTTGTGGAGATTTAATACTCTAGGACTGTGCGCCATTTCCTACAGAGTGGAATTTGCATAAGATTACTGCGCTGGTGGTGCAGTCAGATATCAGACATCCTGTAACTGATCTGTCCATTTTAAACCAAAGGCTTTTTCTGCCTCCAAATAACTCTCAACTCATTGAGCCAGTGAACTGACTTTTAATAGATTCAAATGAAATTAATTCCAAATTGCGTTGCATCTCTATGCAAGTATTAACACTCATTTCTTTTCACTGTATTTTCAAACCACAGTGCTAATTTTATAACCATCGATATAGCAACAGATTGCCAAGGCACCATCTTGCATCCTGCAGTGCTTCACGAACAATGAATTGAAATGTACAGTTGCTGTTACATCCAAGGGATGGTCATTGACTCTTGTCTTGAATAGCCAAACTGCTTCATCAATAACAGCAGGGATGTCCAAACTCTGGCATTCCAGTCCACACAACACAAAAGACTGCATGACCGCTGCCCTTGATTTGACTTGCTAATTTTTCTTGCTCCAGATTTAAAACCAAGATGACAAGGAACTATTTCTCACAGAGGGTGGTGAATTTGTGGAACGTGCTGCCCCATACCGCGTTGGAGTCTGAATCGTTGAATGGTTTCAAGAGAGCGATAGACATATTTTGAATAAAAAAGGGGAAACAAGGAAATGGCAACAGGTGGGGAGGTGGATTTGAGACCAGGGAGAGATCAGCCATGGCTAAGCAGGCTCGAAGGGTTAAATTTGCCTACTTCAGCTTCTAATTCCTATGCTTGTATGTGAAGTGGTTGGCATGCAGGCTTGGAAAGATCCAGTCTCTCCTTGATAGATAAATCGGAAAGAAGCACTCAAGATTTGTCAGTTTCAGCACTTGAGATACAATGTTGGCAGAATACAGATATTTGCCAGCAATGCCATCACTGTTTTAAATTATTTTGAAAAAAATTAAAGGGAATCCTCTGCTACTAATGTTCCATCGGAACTAACTTTTCAAATGCAGACAATAAAAATAGAACAAAGCTTACTCCAACTTGTAAATCAAAGAAGGGGTTCAATATAGAAACATCATTACTCCAACATTGAGGCCACGCCCTGGACTACTCCAAACAGGTTCTCATTGAGAGTGAGTCACCTGACTATTGTATCATTTTGTAATTGGTTTCATGGTTTACTGGGTCAGCTGACCCTTGCAGCTTATTATTATGGTCACATTACATCCACATACAAAGTTGTCACTGGTTACATTCCGACAGTCACAATCAAAGTAGAAGAAACAAAGAAATGAAATTTAAACTTGAAGTTGAATATTCGGGTCTACATCAAGGACTGAAAAAGTCTTGGATACCCCTGTGATGTGTTGCATTAAAGCACATTTTGAACTCCCCAATATTTTGACAAAACTACCCCAACTGGCAAATCATTCCGAACATTTAAATGAACCTTCCTGATGTGGGTCTTAAACTGATGAGAAAGGAAACTTAAGTTTGTACAAAGACTTACTGAACTGCCCCCTCGGTCAGTGCATCACTCACAATGCAGGTTCTGGAATCTGAACTTAATATTTTTTCAAACCTCCCAAACGCCTAGTCTGTCAAATCACATCGACATCCCAGCTGCTTTGGAGTGACTATAATGTAAACAGAAGTTCCCACAGACTGTAAGCTCACATGGAGGAAAGGGTCTACAACCAAAACACCTTTTTTTCCACTGTGCACTTCAAGCACTTTGTTTTATAATGGAAGTGAGATAGACAATTTGAAAAATGACTTCTTCATACGGAGGGCAGTTAAAACAACTGGGACCGATGAAGTTGTGATAGATTTGCCCCATACTTTCATCAAATTGGGCAATCCAACCAAAAATACAGGCTCAGTTAAATCTTCAAGAGCTGCGCAAAAAACAAATTAAACAGACCAAGCAATCCCACCTCAATTAACTGATGCTATTGTGTTAAGAAGTACCATGATCAATAAGTCACCAGCAATTAAAGTTCCATAGTGTAACTCAGATATAGAAATCAAAAAACACAAAAGAGTTTGATAACTTGCACAGTGAATGCAATGTATTGCTAAGACAGGGACGTGCAATGCTTCCAGCAAATTTGTTCTGTCATCATCCACTCTGACAAGCGTGCAGAGTGATTCTGACTGCTGTCTGACTGACTTGTGAATACAAATGAAGTCCGGGGGGAGGTGTTTCTTTTGCAAACTGGACATTATTAAAAATACATTCTGAAATAATAAAGAATAGATTAATTTTATAATATTAAACCCCCCTGGTCTGTATGCTGATCAAGATTGGCATGATGGGCAAGTTTCTTGCTCCAAGGCTCAACCAGGGCCACGACTGAAAGACTGCAAAATGGGCCTTGCTTCAGTGCTTCATTTACATCTTAAATTGGATCCAATCTGCCCTTTTACAAAACTTGAGATATTGTATTCCCAATACAAATCCAACAATGGATGCTTCTCTTAGAAGCTCCACATTGACCCATGAACATGCGGCATGCTTGCCTTCATTGACCAGGATATTGAGTTTAAAAATTGGCAAGTCACGTTGTAGCTTTATAAAGCCTTAGTTAGGTCACACTTGGAATGGTTCAATTCTGGTTGCTACCAGAAGGATGTAGAGGCTTTGGAGGGGGTACAGAAAAGATTTACCAGGATGTTGCCTGGTATGGAGGACATTAGCTATGAGGAGAGATTGGAGAAATTTGGTTTGTTCTCACTGGAGTGACGGAGGTTGAGGGGAGATAGAAGTCTACTAGATTATGAGAAGTATGGACGAGAGTGGATAATCAGAAGCTTTTTCCTAGGATGGAAGAGTCAATTACTCGTGGTTTAAGGGAGAGGGGCAAGGTTTAAAGGAGACGTTTGAGGCAGATTTTTTGACACAGAAAATAGTGGCTGCCTGGAACTCTTTGCCGGGGGAAGTAGTGGAAGCGGATACGGTAGTGACTTTTAAGGGGCGTCTTGACAAGTACATGAATAGGTTGGGAATGGACGGATATAGTCCCTGGAAGGCTAGGGTGTTTTAGTTAAGTCAGGCAACATGGTCGGTACAGGCTTGGAGGGCCGAAGGGTCTGTTTCTGTGCTGTAATTTTCTTTGTTCTTGTTCTTTGTCTCTGAACTTGAGTGTTAAAACATACGCACTACATTTGCAACTAACTGATACCATCTCTCTGTTCAGCACTCCCTCCTGCTTCAGCAACTTCCCCATGGCTCACCCATCCCTCACCAAGATCTTGTTAGGTCATTTCTTCTCCGTCATTCTGTCCAAAAGATCCATCGCTCCTTCTTCCACTGAACGACTGACCATCTATTTTCCCTTCCTGGCCATCTTGGCAGCTAATAACAACAACAGATTCACGGTCTGAATGCTGCTTTGCTCAGATTTAAAATGACTGTAATGATCCTCTTACCACAAAAGCAAGTTCACTGCCTCTACTGCAAACTATTACTACTTTTCCAGGTTCCCTTTGCTCTTCAAAGTCTTCGCATCTTTCACAATCTGTAAAACTTCAGTTTCTTCTCTTGCACAAAGCCCAGCTCATCCAACACCTCTTACTCAATGTGTTCAACTGTCCCCTAAAGCATCACATTTAAAACCTGCATTTGTGTGCTTAAATTCCTGTAACCCCTCATCTCAGCAATATCGTTTGATCCTAAAACTCCCAAAAACTTGTTACTACTTGAACTTATAGCCTCTTGAGCATTCCCTGCACCCTCACCCCACACCCCCAGCATGAGCTTACCATCTTGTCAGTCGCCTAGACTAACTCCACATAATTCCCTTTGTAAACAACGCACTTAAAACAAAGGCCACCAGTAAGATTTAAAGAAAAAGAGAGTGAATTATAAATCTTTTCAATGGCAGGTAATGATTTATTTATTTAATGAACAATACATCATTTTACCAGGTGATTTGGGGTAAGCCATTTAGGATGGAGCTGAGGAGACATTTCACTAACCAAATAGTGGTGAGCCTGTGGAATTCATTACCGCAGGAAATAGTTGATGCCAAAACATTGAATGCGTTCAAGAGGTGACTGGATGTAGCACTTGGGGGCGAATGGGATCAAAGGTTATGAAGAGAAAGCAGGATTCAGTTTTTGAGTTGAATGATCAACCATGATCCTGATGAATGGCAGAGCAGGCTTGAAGGGCCAAATGGCCTCCCCCTGCTTTTATCTTCTATGGTTTCTCAATGCAGGTAGATTTCTCTTCTTTTATAAGAACATAAGAAATAGGAGCAGGAGTAGGCCATCTAGCCCTTCGAGCCTGCTCCGCCATTCAATAAGATCATGGCTGATCTGTCGTGGCTCAGTTCCACATTCCTGCCCTCTCCCCATAACCCTTAATCCCCTCTCTTATCAAAAACCCATCAACCTGCATCTTAAAAATATTTAGCGAGGTAGCCTCCACCACTTCAACAGGCAGAGAATTCCAGAGATTCACCACCCTTTGAGTGAAGAAGTTCCTCCTCAACTCCGTTCTAAACCGCCCCCCCCTTTATCTTGAGGCTGTGCCCCCTAGTCCTATTATCCTTTCTGAGCGGGAAGAGTCTCTCCACCTCTATCCTATCCATCCCGTTCATCATCTTATACGTCTCAATGAGATCTCCCCTCATTCTTCTAAACTCTAACGAGTACAAGCCTAGTTGCAACAGCCTTTGAACTTGTGTTCTTCAAATTATAACCGTTATCTTCAGTCCCTACACTCTCTGCCGTTGGCCACCAACCCAATCCCTCTCTCATCTGAGGCTGAACCAGATCGTTCACAACCTCAGTACTGTATCCAACAATATGAGCCCCCGACCACATTTCTGCACTGTCACGAAAACAGCCTATTTCCACCTCCATAACACAGCCTTACTTGGTCACCACCTCAACTTGCCTGCTGCTTACATGCTTTTTCTTGCCATTGTTACCTATGGAGTTGACTATTCTAACACACTCCTGGCCAGTTTCCCGTTTTTCACATTTGGTAACCTTGAAAACTTGCCACTCATACAACTTGCACAAATTCCCATTCACCAATCACCTCCTGGGCTAAGTAAGACTCAACTGTAAAATTCTGGTCCCTGTTTTGAAGTCCATCACCACTCCCTAACTTTGTAATTGCTTCCAACCCTGCAACTTTCCAAGAGGTCGAAAACTGTGAAATATATGTGTTAAAAGTTGAATGTTTTTCAAAATACGATCAAACTTTTAAAATCTATAGTCTCTGCAAGCAGCTGCATTTTTAAAAACCTTGCATTTTTCTAGTGCTTTTCTGATAAAAGATACACCACCGTTCTCATTATCCTGTCCACATTCTGAATATAAATTACAGTAAGAAGTCTCACAACACCAGGTTAAAGTCCAACAGGTTTATTTGATAGTAAACCCACAAGCTTTTGGGGTTTGCCCCTTCGTCAGGTGAGGAGCAAACCCTGAAAGCTTGTGGGTTTACTATCACATAAGCCTGTTGGACTTTAACCTGGTGTTGTGAGACTTCTTACAGTGTTTACCCCAGTCCAACGCCGGCATCTCCACATTATAAATGACTGTACCAGGGATATTGCCATAGAACAATTAGGAAAAACAAACCAATAAAGAGGCATGTCAGTGAGTTGTAATTAAACCAATTCCTCTCTAAATGAGAGACTGAAATGGATACTCAGGCATTTTACAGGACAATTTGCTAAATTTTTCATTTGTGAATCTGGAATGTAGTTAATAATTCTGTTGAATGCACTGATTAGGACAATGGAACAGATTATATGTCCTTATGATCAATTCTTTTACTTCATTTTCACAGGTAAGGCAATGTAAGCAGTAAAATTTAAAACTGGAAGCTGTGCTCTTGAATTTATATACAGATTCTCACTTTTTCTTTGCACAAAAAACTCCACAAAATTACACAAGTAGTTTTACAATTTCTAAGCAGAGTAGTATTAAAATGTCAGTAACCTCATCTCCAAGACACAGTACCTTTTAACTTGCTTCAACATTTGGAAAAAGAGGTCTCCGGCTCGCCAATAACATGCTCATGTAATTTTCCACTTAAACAACATCTCTGGCTGGTTATTGCATTAAAATATCCCATCTTGTCTAGTTAAGTGTATCCAGAATGTTGGCAAGACAGCAGAGTTTTGAGATCAGGTGAGTATACTTGACGAGAACAAAAAACGGGTAAAATTTTAAGAAGATTAAATCCACTGGCATTTTGTACAAACAATAGCATGTCCATTAAACCCATCATTGCTCCAACATCAAGATCAATGTTTACAAGATTAAGTTTCCAATAATTGGCAGTTGCACACTTGGGTGCTTTGTTTCAGCATTTGATCCAAGGGAAAAACTCAAGGAACCACAAAACAATGCAAACATCATTCAATATTACTTACAGAAGCCAGATATACTTCATTTGCAGTGTACAAAGAATTGATTATATTACCAAATAGAAATACTAGATTGGCACATGTATGCTGCACTTGATTGCCACAAGAAAATGCTTGCTGTTTTCTCTCTTCCCTTCAACATTGACTGCATGTGAAGAAAATTAATATAAATGGCACATTTCAATTGTGTTTAAAATATTTCCCGAAATGAGGAAGGGAGTCAATGGGTGACTATTTCAGCTGGGTGTGCAGTGGTATTGAAAGAGTCTGAGAGATGGTCCTTGGCTCCTCTCCTGTGGCCTTAGAAAGGCCAGGAGAAAGCAATGACAGATGCTAAAAAAGATTCTGGGACTATAACTATGATATGTATACCTATAGTATCAATAAAGAATGGGAGGAATCACATGCAGCTGAACTGAATGAACTTTTTTTTAAATTTATCCTTGTGCAACGTCTAGAGTAGTACTTTGGTCTTCAACACACTCAACTATGTCATTGTCCAGTACCATTACTACAAGATAAACATCCAAAGCTTCTCTCCTTTGACCGCTTCTGAGATGCAGGTTTGTTGACACTTGGACTCACTTATATTCACATTTGACCACAGCCTCGCACAGCACAAAAAATTGTGGGTCCATTTCATGACCTTATAAGAAAGTTCATGATAAATTGCAACATCACGCGTAAGAAGATTTTTTGATGCTGTTGAGACAGTCATATTAAACAAATCACGCACTGGTTCTTGTTGATGGGACACAATCATAGCTTAGAATAATCCAGCTCAAAAGGAAACTATTTGGTCCATCCAGCCAATGTTGGCTCTCAGGAGCTATCCAATTTGTGTGTCTATCCTGCAGTTCCTTTTCCACCTTCTAGTATAAATAAAAACTCTGGCTGAACTTTGCAGTACAGACATAGACTTGACTGTTTACACATGTGAAGCACAGATATAAATCCAGAAAGCTTGCATCTAGTGCCAATGACCAAGCTCACAGCAGCCCCTTGACTTAATGAGCCCCCACAAAAAAATGTTAGTAGATGTAAGGGAACTATAGTCAAGGCTAAAAGAGATCAAGAGGGGTAAGTGCATAGAAGGATTTCTGAACAAAATAGAAGGAATACTGAATTTGGTGCTTGGGAAAGAAGGAGTCAAGAGAGTCACCAATGACACATCCATGATGGCTTTCCATAATTAACCTACACATTTGCCCAAGAGACGATTATTTTGTCCCCGAATTGCTGTTACTAAAAGCTTCCATGCCACTGAGGTTAAGTTAACTAGTCGTTTAAGATTGGAGCGCCAGATGCAATTGAATTTCACATGAGATGGGGATTGAGTAGGCTGAAGACCAAGAGAACACCAAGGATATTGAGTCTGGAGATTAGCAAAGTATTGGATAATGATCTCAACAGTAGCAATCAGGTGAGTTAAGGATGGAAGTGGCAATCTGGCAGGAGTTAATGTGAGTGGTCACACAGAGATAAGATATAAAGCTGAAAACTCAGCTCTGTGAGAAATGGAATGTCAGAAATTAAAGCTACTGTGGCCAAACGGGCCATCTAACATGGCGTTTTGTAAAGCACTCTGGGACAATTGGGCAAGAAACTAAACCAACAGGCTGCAGTTTAAAGACAGAGACAAACAGACTGCAACTCTGATGAGTGAATAAACAGGAAATGGGACATCTCCAGGATGAAAGGGACTTTATAATCACACTGGCTTCTTTCATCTCCAGGATGAAAGAGACTTTCTGGTCACACTGGGTTGTGTACCAGACATAAGGGCACCATGAACCTTTATTTAGGAGGGAGGTGTGTGACCTATGTGCCTCCAGCACCTACAGACATGGCCGTTGGGGACACACCCAGAGATCGGTGTGGTAGCACCTGATTGGCCTCTTATCAATCAGGGTGATCAAGTCCTGATCAGTTGATTGGCAATGGCCAAAACGGGGCGTGAAACCAAACAGGGTATAAAGGGTGCTGCACAACCAGGAATCTCTCTCTCTGACCCCACGAACGAACTACAACAATGGAGAGCCACCACACCCGAGAAGGAAGGGGGATCAGAGCCAGAGTGCCACACCAGACCAAAGGACCAGACTACACAGACAACTACCAAGACCAGCGCACAGATAAAGGCCAATATCTGCTTGGGTACTTGCCAGTCACGCAAAGTTAAGTCAAGGTCTTGTATTGCACTTGAACTTTAGTATTTTCCTGTAAAATAACGTATTGTTGGTTGGGTGGGTGATTATTGATTGTGGGGGTTTAAATAAATATTGGTTGTACTAACAAGACGTCTACTCATAGTTATTTGCCCACCATATAAGGGTTAAAACAGACATCACGGCAGGCAACACTACTGAATTTCTCAATGAGAATCAAGGTAGGATGGCTCCAGTTTCCTCGGTTACCAGGTGGAGAGAATTGCAGCAAGCCATAGTTTGATGACCGCCAGACAGTCTGAAACCAGAGAGGTGGAGGTTTGGATATAGCCAGTTTGAAGCGATTGGCTGTCCTTGATCCAGTCAAAGTTTTCAAAGTACCAAAAGGGCAAAAATTTTAGAAAATCAGAAATGTAAAGGGAAGTCAACTAAGAATATTTTCTTTTTCGCAAGAAGGGCAAAGGGCTCCACAGGGGCAGCATTGTGGTTAGCACTGCTGCTTCACAGCGCCAGGGATCTGGTTTCGCTTCCCGGTTTGGGTTGCTGTCTGTGTGGAGTTTGCATGTTTCCCCATGTCTGTGTGGGTTTCTTCTGGGTGCTTCAGTTTCCTCCCACGTTCCAAAAGAGGTGCTGGTTAGGTGCACTGACCCAAACAGGCGTTGGTGTGGCGCAACTCGAGGAATTTCACAGTAACTTCATTACTATGTTAATATAAGCCTTCCTTGTGATTAACAAATAAACTTAAATTTAGAACTCTGGCATCTACCTGGCAATATGGAAAATTACCCAGGTAAGTACACAAAAAGCAGGACAAACCCAACCAATTACTGCCCCTATCAATCTCCTCTTAATCTTCTGCAAAATGATAGAGGGGGTGGTCAACAATACTATCAAGCAGCATTTAGGTAGCAATAACCTACTCATTGACACTCAGTTTGGGTTCTGCCAGGGATAGGTAGCCCCCAACCCCATTACTGTATTGGTCCAAACCTGGGCAGAAGAGCTGAAGTCAAGTGAGCTGAGAGTGTCAGCCCTCAATATCAAGGTGATGTTTGAGCAAGTAAGGCTTCAAGGAGCCACAACTACACTGAAGTTGATGGGAATTGTGGAAAAAGCTCTCTACTGGTTGGAGTCACAACTGTTTCAAATAAAGATATTATAGCTTTTGGAGGTCAACCATCTCATTCAAGGATGTCACCTCAGGAGTTCCTCAGGTTGTGTCCTACGACCTTCAACTGCTTCATCAACAAGATTCCCTTTTATGCTCAGGACTGGAGATGATTGCACATGGCTCAGAACTACTCACAACTCCATTGATGCTGAAACAGAATACATCCTTTGCAGCAAGATGCGCACAATTTTCAGGCTTGGGCTGATGAGTAGCAAGTAACATTTATGCCAAGCCAGTACCAGGCAATTACCATCTCTAACAAGAGAGAATTTAACCATCATCCTTTCACATTCAATGGTATTACTATCACTGAATCTCCTACTATCAACATCCTGGGTTACCACTGACCAGAAACTGAATTCGACGAGCCATATAAATACTGTGGCTACCAGAGCACAAACTAGGAATCCTGCAATGAGGATCTTACCTTCTGACTTCTCAAAACCTGTCCACCATCTACAAGACACAAGTCAGGAGTGTAATGGAATACTCTCCACTTGCATGGATGAATGCAACTCCAACAATATTCAGGAAGGTCAACACCATCCAGGACAAAACAGCCCTTTTTATTGGCACCCCATCCGCCACCTTAAATATTCATTCATTCCCAGACTTAGTACACACTACTGTCACAGTGCATATCAATAAAATGCACCGCAGAAACTCACCAAGGTTCCTTTGACAGCACCTTCCAAACCCGTGACCCCACCAAGTGGACAAGTACGGCAGACACATGGGAGCACCATCACTTGCAAGCTCCTCTCCAAGCCACACACCATCCTGACTTGAAAATATATCACTATTCCTTTTATGTTGCTGGGACAAAACTCTGGAACTCCCTCCCTAATAGCACAGTGGGTGTACCACCTCCACATGGATGGCAAGAGGTTCAAAAAGGCAGCAGACCACCACCTTCTAACAGATAATTAGGGAATGAGTAATAAATGCTGGCCAAGCCAGCAAGATTCAGATTACATGAACACTTAAACAAATTGGAGGGGTTATGTCACAACTATGCATAACAGTGCCAAGAATTTAGCAAAACTAACAGCTGAAACCATCAGCATTTCAAAAGGTGTTTCACAGGATGTAACGCCCAGTAATGAGATTACAGTTATTAGACTGACAGGAATATATTGTCCTGCTAATAACGAAACACCTTAGCTAGATGATTGAAACCATCAAGGGGAAGCGTAATTATATCAATTTTTCAGAACCACAGAAGCCGACCAGGCAGATAGTAAATATACAGAGACAACCATAGAAGGGAAAAATAATATAACTGACAAGCTTTGATGGAGGAAAAGAGGTAGTTTCCAACTATAGCCTGTAAGCCGATTCCAGCTAACAGCCCTGAAGCAAGAGTGCAGAAACCTATGTGGGGGCTGAGAAAGCCATGGTCAGAATTTTCCAGTCATTCACACCCCATTGCCATTACAAGCAAGGATGGAGAACTTGGCATTCAGCCAGATGTCCATTCACTTCAGCAGGACCAGAGAATCCTGCTGGCATGAAGTGTCAGAACATTCCAACCCAGACCCTCGGTGAATCAAGAAAAAGGGGTTCCCCAAAATAACTCCTCAATCGCATACAGTGTGTTAACTCTTAAGTTAGCCTTTATTTGTAGATTTATTGAATTGGATGTTGTTTGGGAAGAGGGAAGTCCTGAAAGTGCTGAGATCTTGTAAATGTACTTTGCATCGAAAAGGGTATTTTCTACATGAACTCAGTAGATGTATTTAGTAGTTCCTGTATGTGACTGTCTTAGATCATTCTATTTGTGCTCATGTATATATGTCTTTTCTTTTCTGTAATAAGTAATCTTCACTATGGGTTACACTATGACTAGGCTAGTTACTGTCCTCACTGGGTTTCCCATGCGACTCCTCACATCATTCCTGTAAGTAAAAATATGCACCACCACAAACCGGTGTTCCCAGCTGGGACACCCTTGCAGATAATATCAGCCACGTTCATGACAATTATGTTACCTGACAAGGGCTAATAAAGCAAATAGAATTATAGTGTTTCAGATCAATTGGATGCATTTATCAAAAGAGAATGATCACAGAAGAATATTGTAGAGTAGGGTAGAAACCCAAGTGGGTGGACCTACAGGTTCCTGATCCTAATAATTCCAAATCCATTTCACAATTGTGTTTCAACTTTCACAGCTATTTAGATCTTGTCAGCTTTTGGCCACCTCATTATTGACTAAGGGTCCAAGACAAAATAACAAACTTCAATTCTCCACACCTGGCCCAGGTAAGAAAGCAATATAAAGTAGATAATATCTTCGGGTTTAAGAACCAAACATTTTGCTAAGTTACAGGCAAGTGTTTTTTTCTAAAACAAGGAGAATTCCCCAGTGTGTCACATACTAGCGTTTTAGCCCAGAGTTTAATAACCTGCCCTAAGGCCCTGTGTGACTTGATTAGTGTGCGTGTCCTTGCAGACCCCTTGTACAAGATGACAGGAATTTTCATCTCTCGAACATTGGGTGAAGTTGCACAATTCCCTTGAGTACAGCCTTTCATAGCAGGCCCATCCACATTCTCCTGCGACCTTTTACACTCTGACTGAAATGATTTCCTCCAAATCTCAGTAACATGACTGATGAAAACTATGAAACCGAACACTTGTGGTGGCAGCATCTTAATGCAAACTGCTGAGTGACTTTTGAGTCCTCAGCAGTCTGATCGGAAACTTGTTTTCCCTGGTGAAATACAACACTGAAACTATATGTTAACTTCAGATGTGGAAGACAACAACATAAACAAGCAGCAGTCTCTAGAGAAGGACCTGCAGTAGGGTCTGGACTGAGACAAACTACAGCGATGTGCCCCATGAAGTTTTCCTTGTGCAGGGTTGGAAATATCACACCTTTTGAATCAACAAGCAGCAAAAGATTTTTCAACAACTTAAACAATTTGGTACAAGTTTTGGGTGAAATTATGCATGCTTACACTGGTTTGGCTTCAAACCTGTTGCGGTCTAATTGCAGCTAGCACAAAATGATGTTTAGTTTTCCTCTTTAAAAAAAAAAGTTTCATGCTCCACTTGTGGAGAACATCAGTTTTCCATTCACAGCCAATGATGTCAAGGACCAATGGCTACATTTCGCTCACAGTGGACTCTGGTCTCAGATCAATAGCTGTGATAAGACTGCCCATGCTTTTCAAAGCAATTTCTCCCTCTGGAGTTAGCTATGAATTCTTGATGCAGACTCCCAGCTGCATTTCCTCAGGAATGACTCTAATTCATGGGCAGGCTCGAAGGGCTAGATGGCCTACTCCTGCTCCTATTTCTTATGTTCTTATGTTCTTATGTTCATGGGAACCAATCCAATTTGCATTCAGGTCCTATTTTCTGTGCGGTACTATTTCAAAACAATCATATGCGACCCATTCAAAAATGTCAATCCTCAGGGATACAACTTGTATCAAATAAAATTCTTCACCCACATTAGGGAACTTACTGCTGCATTCACTAAGGAAATCACAATAAACTTGCAAAACAACTTGTGAACCACCACAGTCAAAAAGGCTTAGATCTGGTCAGATAGTTCCCAATCAAAACTTGGGTGATCATTCCTTAACTGCCAATTTTTTTAAAGTAGAGAATTTGTATAATTCAAATGGTCTGAAAATTGTATTTCACGTGTCGTTTAATATATCGTACATAATACATTTGTATGTTCCAGAAGTGCTGCCTGGCATGCCTTAGCATGGACAGACCATCCAATGTCACCAAATGAAGCCAGCAAGTTGCCCTGGCATCCAACCAAGGTGCTGTCCTTTGCTGCATTTTGGAGCGGCATTGAACTGCTCTGAATCACTAAAATCCCGTGCACAGGCCATTGGGTCACCACCGCTCAAGGATTGGTTTGCAGGCTCCTGGGATTGATGACCAATCTTTGAGATACCACTCCAAACCATTCGGGAGAAAAATTATAGTGGAAACAAAAATCGTGTTTTATTCATTTTCTTTGAACACTTTCCACTTAGTAGTTGCAAGAAGAAATTGGAGATGAAAAAATGGCTGTTTGACTGACAGTCAGAAGTTATCCATAATCGCGGATAATGAGTTTCTTGGCAGTACAGAACTTGAATAATTTTGGAATAATGAGTTTTTAGCTTTCCAGTTCGCACTGTATGAGAGATATATTGTGCTATCTGAGCAATGGTGAGAGTGAGTGAGGAGGAACAGATGGAGGCTGGAGGCCATACCCTGAAACCTTCAGGAATACATTCAACATAAGTTGGCAACATGTGTCTGCGATGCTATTAGTCCCAAAGATCAGTGCAATTTATTTGATGCCACACAACCAATGATGCATCAGTATAAACCAATGCCTGTGAGTTAAGTAGATTAACAATACAATGTGTAGGCCATTAATTATCTGATGCATGTACCTTTCTAAATGAAATAGGTCGGAGATTTTGATGCGTTGTATGCAGCCACGCAAGAATGACGTACAAGACATTCTGATCTTCAGCTAATATGAAATTAGACTGCCCCGCCCCTCACAAATTTCAATTTCAATAAGCTAAACACTCCTGAAGCAGCAGAAATAGACAGCAAAATTAACAGGGAGTTTCCTTATCTCAAAATGACAACAACATTAATCACTCCCAATGAACCTCTTAAGATCTGCTTTTAAACATTCCTGTATTTTGGAGCTTTTAAAAATAATTATGCATGCATGACTGTTTCCTTGGCAACTATTATTGTCAGATACGCAGCTACAGCTGTTGGGAATACCAACATGACCTTACACCTTTAGATATTTCATTTTTCATACACTGGACCGGGAAACAGATTGGCTCCAAAAATGGTGAAGTAGAGCAAGAAGGGAAATCCCAGCAGTGTTTTTATGCAGTTGACTACTTTGAGCCAATATCATGCATCCAACATTGTGGGAGGAGGTGCAAATTATCGACCAAATTCCCCAGTGAGAGGAAAACATTCAATAAGTGTATTTTTCCTATATCCAGGAAGCAAATTATACCAATTGTTTCTGCAAAGGGACTATTGAGTGGTAAGGATCCAATTGCCACTTCTAAGTTATCACACTGGCCCAGACTCAGCTATTTCTAGGCAATCAGTCAAACGGTAATACGCTCACAGGGTATTGTAAGTCCCACTGTATAAATAATATCTATATGTGCATTACATATCAACAACACTTCAGTGATTGAAAGGCAGATTGGCAGTATTTCTGCAGGATTCTAACATACTGAAGAATAAATAATAGAATCCACTTGTAATAATCATGCGAATAATGCTGAAAACCTTTGTGCCAATAGCACATAATGACTTGGATTTTGAAGTTAGCGATCAAGTGACGGCACTTGCCGACTTCAAAGAAAGCTACCTAGAAAAATTAGCATTCTCTGTGGCATGGATTTCACCTTTCCCAATGTTAATTTCTTTCTGGTTCAAGCAATAGGATCTCTGATGCCTAAAAACAGGATGTCATGAAGTAGCTTAAGCAGTCAATCACACAGACAAAAAAAAAATCACAAAGTAAAAAGCACTAATTGATTATCTTTCACTTGTTAATCATTTGAGAGTGTAAAATAAATATCATGACATACCAATGGGATGAAGTGGAAGGTGGAATATAAACAAACTTCAAGACAAAATTAAAATTATAAACAATGGTTATAATGATCAATGATATAATAACCAATGATCAAAAGTAGAGCAATTTGAGATTCCATTAATGTATGAATAACTTTTCAGGGCCAGAGAGGTTGTTCCACAGTCATTGCAACTTAAAACACCATTCAAAACCCAATTCATTCAACTTCTCTTAACATGGTGTAACTTTTTCAAGCATTTTTGAAATGAAATCAATAGCTTAGAGTTGAATTTCTTGTCAATCCCCGTGATTTCCATCTGTGAGACTTTAACTGTACATTTTGCAGAGCAGCAGGAAATCTTAAGCTGCAACATCAAGATCTGAGCATTTAATAGCACATGTGCAGACATCAGATGTTGCTGTCAGTTTCAGTGGAGTAACAATGGCATTTTTGTCATTACAACTGCAGGCCAACACCAGTCAGCCAATTTTCCATCACTTAGGCAGATCAGTGCATTTCAGTGCTGATCAGGATTCACTTGCTGGAATCCTACCGTTTTACCATCATCTGTTTTTTCCCACTGTCTGATCAGGCCAAGAAACAGCATTGTTATAGTCCTGCTCAGCACTGATGGATACTTTAAACAGCTCATTGATCAGTTGCTTACCCTCTTCTTTTAACATTAGTGATTTAAATATCATTGAAACCCCATAGTGCAGAAGGCAGCCATTTAGCCCATTGGGTCTGCACCAACAACAATCCCACACAGGCCCTACCCTGTGATCCCACATATTTACCCTGCTAATCCCTCAAAATTACTCATCCCAGGACACTAAGGGGCAATTTACCATGGCCAATCAACCTGACATGGGGAGAACAAGCAAACTCTACAAGACAGTGACCCAAGCTGGGAATTGAACCCAGGTCCCTAGAGCTGTGAGGCAGCAATGCTAACCACTGTGCCGCCCATTCTGTTCAATTCAACCACTGATATCAGCAAATATTTTTGACTGCATTGACTTAATCTCAAACTGCCGCGCTAATCGCAATGTTGATCAGTGCTCATCGGCACTTTAAACGGCTCAGCCACAGCAGCATTGGGTATCTGCTATAATGATCAGTCCATTAAACTAATCATTTAGACGACTGGCCAAATTGATCACTAACCAGATTCTACTGGAATTGTGTCTGCATTGTATACAGAAAATGATTGCTGCAGCCAAGTCAGCATTTACACTACACTTAATCAGAAAATAATAAAATTGCAGCAAATTCAATACATGAATACCCTGCTCTGAAGTTAATGTTGCAATCAGCTTCTAAAGAGCTCACAAAATTGGTCTTCAACTTCACGTGATGAACAATTTGACATGATTGCATTTAAAATGTACAGAAAGCATGAACTATTTTCTACCAAAATTAAGGATTGCTGGACAAAACGTTTGACAAGATTAGAAACTAGAATTGTAAAAGTTACTAAGCACAATTTTAGGAAACTATCGACTAGAGAAAAACATCAATGTCTTCACACGCAAAATGCTACATTTTCTCGAAGGTACCTTTTGACCAGTTTGGGAATGCTGTCATTTTTGCTGATTGGATTTTGCTGTGTAGTATCCCACTATAGCACCGAAGGGGTGTTAAGGTGCCTTTCAGATCAGACTGATAAGTAAGATCTGCCTGCCTGTTTCAATAGCTCTGGTGAACATTAAAGATAAAACAAAGTGATGGACTGCCTGCTTTGGCATTTCAGATGAATGCAAACATGCCCATAGCACTTAAGAATGGAATGGAATCCCCCCTAATGTACTGACTGACCGTATTCCCTCAACCAATGCCAAAATAACAGATAAATCTGCTTTTCATTTCATTACGGGCTCCTGTTGTGAGCAAAATGACTTTCACACTCATCCACAAGTATTAGTGCACTTTAAATTCGTAAAATATTTATGGTGCAGAAAGAGGCCATTTGGCCCAACATGTCTGCACTGGCTTTCCAAACGAGCTTCATGATTCCATGCCATTTCCTTTTACCTCCGCACATCACCTCAAGCCCCTCTTGAATGCTTCCACTGCACTTGCCTTCACCACACTTCTAGGTAGTGTACTCCAAATCCAAAACACTGGTTGAGTGAAAAAGGTTTTTCTCACATCACATTTGTTTCTTCTGTAAATCACTAATTCTGTCTGCGAAGAACTTTAGAAAGTTGAGAGATGTGCTAAGGTACTTTATAATTGCAGAGAGAGATAGCGCGAGAGCAAGTAGTCGTCTGAGCAGTCATCAGATATCAGTAACATAAAATTATGCCTTAATCAATCAAAAATGATCACTTGCTGAAGAGTATATGAAGCAACCAACACCTGATGGAAATGAAGTCAAGGGACAGTTTGTGCTCTGCACAGTTACTGATCAATATTAATAGCTGCTCATCAGATTCCGTGTAATCAAGTTGTATTTAACAACCCAACTAATCAAGGGGTAAAAGGTACAGAGGACAGGGAGAAGTTGTAGAAGTAAGCATGCTGACTCAATCATGCAAGCCACCTGTGTACAGCAGCAGTCTAGATTGTCAAGACAACCATGTAATATTACTACTTAATCTTCAAACATCACCAGCCAATTATAATCAGTGAAGCAAATTTTCGGTTTCCATTCAAAATCAATACAAAGATGATTGCCAAATTCCAAAATTTACAAATTAAAGATCTTTCACACAGTCTGCCACCATTAATAGCTTCTAATTCAAGAGCAAAAACCAGGTCATGCTGCAACAGTTTAAGCATATTTACTTGTAGATCAGCAGGAAGATGAAGAAAAGCATGATCCAGTGGGTAGTTTGTTATTATCCCATCATGGTGTCGAGGTGATTGCTTAGGTACCTGACCACTGGAAATCTTACAATGCCTCTCCTCCATTGTCCAGTTGGATGGTGGGATTGCACTCAGCTGCTACAATCTTATCTATCCAGCCATAATCAGAAAATTAATCTGCAACGGCTTCTATTCCCATCCCCACACCCAATGCCTCAGATGTCTCAAAGGGTCTATTCAAGGTCTCCTCCTATTTCTCATCCACAAAGAAATCTACATCCCATCCTGTTCGACAACTGCATCCAAAAAAAGACGTCAGCTTCTGCATGTATACCAACATCCAGCAAGACCTCACCACTAACTCTTGGATCCCTCCACTGTCTCTAATTGTAAGATAGTTTTGCCCCACCATCAATACTGGATAAGCAAAGATTTTTGCCAACATATGTTGGGATGACCAGAGCCAGAGTGTCCGATTCCTATCCACAAGTTCTGCCAATGACTCCATTTCTCTTCCATGGCAACATTGACGTTGAAACCAACTGTTCACAACCTTGGTGTTGCACTTGGTCCCAAGATGATATTTCAACCACTGAGGCCACCCATTCCCACCTCTCTCATTTCAATTAAGTCTGCCCCACCTCAGCTCATCTGTCACTGAAATCTTCAGCCATGCTTTTGTTACTGATAGATCTGTCCATTACAATGCAACCCTGGCCAGCTCTCATCTCCCAACATTCATCCAAAACTTTACTGCCTGTGTCCTAACTCACACCAAGTTCCATTCAGCCATCAATTGTGTGCCCACAGGCTTATCCTGGTTAATTGATGCCTGGATGCTGATTCTCAAGCTGGTTTCAAATTGCTCTTGGGCCTCATCCCTATCTCCTCTTGAATATGCTTGATTTTAATCATTTCATTCTTGATGGCCGTGCCTCAACCTCTCAGGCCCTAGCTCTGAAATTACCTCTCTGAACTTTCAATCTCTCTACTCTGCTTTCCTCCTGTCCCTTTTACCAAGCTTTTGGTCACCCACTCTAATACCCCATTACATGGCTCAAGTCAAATTTTGTTTGACAATACTCCTGTGACATGCGTTGACCAATGTTATTACATTGAAGGTGCTGTATAAATACACGTTCTTGTTGTTAATATCAAAATACTGAATTATTATACTACCTATTCCAAAACAGTGAAAGAAAATTGTATTTGGTGAGTACATCCTGATGAGTATAGAACAACAGCTGAAGCCCATTACAATATCAAATGCAAGTCACACAATGTATACTGTATGTGCAATTTATTCATATAGTGAATATTCCTTGTCAAATTTTCTCCCCTTTTTTCCTTTGCTTTCCTAAACGTAATACAAACCAAGGTAGGAGAAATGGCAATGGAACAATATAGCACAATTCTATTCCATGAAGAACGGGCAGCACTGTAGCATAGCAGTTGGCACTGTTGCCTCTCAGAACCAGGGACCTGGGTTCAATTCCCAGTTTGGATCACAGTCTGTGTGGAGTTTGCATGGTCTCCCCGTGTCTGCACAGGTTTCCACCGGGTGCTCTGGTTTCCTCCCACGGTCTGAAAGACATGCTGGTTAGATGGGTCGACCTGAACAGGTACCGGAGTGTGGTGACTCGGGGAATCTTACAGTGTCCTCATTGCAGTATTAACGTAAGCTTTACTTGTGACTAGTAAATAGACTTTAAAAAACTTAATGTGATCTTTAAATCACTGATGATACCTGTTCCAATATTTCATATGAAGGACTATTGATGATGCAGCAATCAATCACTCAGATCTTGCATCACACTGCATTCAGCACTCCTGGTCATGATATGGAACTCAAAGTCATGATCTCCTATGATGAAAAGTTGATTCTTCTGTCGACCTTCCTGATTTGTATGGTTCAGTAACACACTTGGCACTATTTTACCCATTAAATCAGCTGGAATTTTCAACTGCATAATCTGGGAAAACGTTAATTCACAAGAGCAGAGATTGTCCTAAAATATTAACAATCTGTTGCTTTCAGAATCAAGAGTAACTCACTGTGCATCTCCTATTAAAGCATGAAGATTACCTTCTTTAAAGGCATTAAAAAATGCATGATTATTTTGATGTTTATTGCATGTCTCGCTCTCAGGGTTTATGCGATCAGAACCAGCCAACTGTTGCAGGCTGATGGCTAACTGCGCACAGTTGTAATAGGGAGAAACAATTTCTGCAGCAATTAGTTAGCTCCTAACTATTAGTACAATGTGATGGATTCAAGAATAAATTCCAGCAACTCTGCTGTTGTGGCAGCTTAGCAGAAACTAAAAACTGAATAATCACGGTAAAGATGTGCAGGGTCATTCCATCGCAGGGCACACAATGGGCAACACAATTTAAGGTACTGTATTGAAGACATCAGAATGAAGCAAATTGGCTATTAGATTTAATCTATGAATAAGTTGAGTTTCTCCACAGCACTCCCACAAATGATTTCACTTTTAAATGCGAACTGAACCTACAAAAATGCCCAATCAAATTTAAAGTGAAGTTAATCAGTCACAAATCAGGCTTACATTAACAATGCAATGAAGTTACTGTGAAATAATATGGATAATGGGGCAGTACAGTGGCCAGCACTGCTGCCAGGGACCCAGGTTCAATTCCCGGCTTGGGTCAGTGTCTGTGTGGAGTTTGCACATTCTCCCCACGTCTGCGTGGGTTTCCTCCAGGTGCTCCAGTTTCCTCCCACAATCCAAAAGACCTGCTGGTTAGATGCATTGGCCATGCTAAATTCTCCCTCAGTGTACCCGAACAGGCGCCGGAGTGTGGCGACCAGAGGATTTTCACAGTAACTTCATTGCAGTGTGAATGTAAGCCTATGTGTAACTAATAATTTAAAAAAAATTAAACTTTATAACTTAATAACAAACTTATCAGCTATCTGGGGCACTAAGGTTAGTCATGTAGGCAAACACGGACAATTCCATTAAGAAAAAGGGTTCCTATCTCAGACTTAGGCTCTCAATGTTAACAGATATGATTAGTCACACATTTAACAAGAAATTAGAGGTCGACTTAATCTCTTTATTCCTATTTTGTACAAATTTGTCCCATTGCAAACAATATGAAATGTAGGGTGAGGGGGACAGACTATCAGGGTGATCAAGCCAGCTCCATCCGGGCACAGAGTAACCAGAAAAACCACTGACTTGCCCCAAACCCAACAGCCTTCTGAGAGGGACAAACAAGTGTGTAGAATGGAAAAGTGAACGAGTGATCTCATTTCAGACGTGATCTTATAGAATCACGGAGCAGAGGGGCTGCATGGCCTGCTCCTGCTTCTATTTTTTACTCTCCCACGTAAAGATTATAAACTATGCCTAATTCAGGAAGGACAACAGGGAAGTTCTTCTCCATCATCTCATGAATTGGAATAGCCCTCAATTCAAGAAGAACATGGACTATGATATCTTAGAGTGTCCGATGCTTCATCACAGATAACAAATTGTTCAAGGGTAATCATCGCTGTCAGGTATGGCTAGTACGCTGTGTGAACTTCCTGACCCTTATTCAAATCGTGCTGTGGCGTCTTCTAAAGAAAGAATTTCCATTAACATAGCACTTCTCATTACTTCAGAATGGACCTTACAGCTATTCTGAAGAATAGTTTTGACTGCATTGTAATGTGAGAAATGCAGTCGCCTAATTGCACACCTTAAGGCCCCACAAATAACAATCAATCCAATATTGGCCAGATAATCTGACTTAGTGATGTCCAAAGGATAAATAATGGCCTGGCCATCACAGAAAACTGCCCTGTTATTTGTTGGAGAAGGCCATGCATTTTCACATCCATCCAAAAGAGAAACGGGGCCTTGACAACACCTCGTTCAGAAGATACATTTCTGGGAGTTTAAGCATTAAAAAATTCTACTGGTTTGCTTCCATTGTGTTCTTAGTATCCTGTAGACCTTCCAATTTTCACAGTGTACCTATTAACTTGAGTCGGTTGACGGCATTTTCCTTTTGGGTTAGAAACTTCAGCCTCATAGAAAGCATGGGACGGCACGGTGGTGAGCACTGCTACTTCACATGACAGGTATCTGGGTTCAATCCCAGCCTCAGGTCACTGTGTGGAGTTTGCACATCTTTCCCTGTGTCTGCATGGGTTTCCTCCCAGTGCTCCAGTTTCCTCCCACAGTCCAAAGATGTGCAGGTTAGGTTGGCTGGCCATGATAAATTCACCCTCATGTCAGGGGATTAGCAGGGTAAATATGCGGGGTTACAGGAATAGGGCCTGGATGTGATTGTGGTCAGTGCAGACTCAATGGGCCAAATGGCCTCCTTCTACACTGTAGGGATTCTATGACTCTGTGAGTAGGCACTGCACTCAATCAACACAGTGCTTCAAATTAGATGTTTAGCCCAAGCTTCAAGCCACCCGCCCACTGATCCAAGTTAATGTTACGTGCTCTATGGCACAATGTAAAATGTAGGCAGCTTTGAGTTAAAATTCCATCTTCAGTCACTTCCACAAACCACTCATCCAACCACTAATATCCCCCAAAATAAAACGATAATTAATTTCATTGCAATTTAAGGGAAGCTGCATATATACAATGGCTTCCATCACAACAGACAGTTAGATTTGCTGGGGGGGGGGGGGCGAAATTTCCCAGTGTGAAGCATTATAAAATGCATGGATCTACTGTGACAAAAAACAGATTACAACATCATTCTACGACTAACCCAATCTCCCTTCCCTTCTTTTCTCTTTTAGCTTTTCCCCTGTTACATCAGATTGCCATAATGCAGGTTGATCATCCTTCATATCAACCATCATTTTTGGATTTGCCAAGTGTTTTTTTTGTTTACAGCCAGATGCCCTTCCTGTTATTAACCCTCCCATTTCTCCAGCTGGGAAGCAGTATTGATGCACAGTGGTTGTCTGCACCAGTGCCAAGGTTGCCAGGATGAATGCAGTGTACAAGTGAAAAGCATTTTTAATATTCTCTTCTTTTGATCATCACTTATTTACCAAGGCAGCAGAATATATCCCTCCATCCAAAACCCACACATTAAAATTAATAGTTAACAATAATTAAGACAAGACCCGATCTTCCATTAAAAAGGACAATTTCTGACCAGTAAGAACATGCTTAGAAATGATTTTCTTCTGCTTCCTTTATTACAATCTAACCATCCCAATTCAGATATCTTTGTACTTCATAGCATTTTGTCTCTTAGACGTTCAGCATTTGAGCTGCAAATTAGCCATGGGATTTGTTTTCATGTATGGAAAAGAAACAAAAAGCATTATCAAATATTACACCAACAATTCTGGTAAATTGATGATAACATTTCAGTTTCCCCTATGGATTGGAAAAGCTTTAAAGACCAGATAGGTCCAGGTTTGACCCTCAGCCTTTGTGGTGTTGGCTAATCTATCATTGTTTTTGTACTGTTGCTACTTTAATTTGGGCTTATACTGCTAGCATTTAAGCAAATAAATTTGGTTCCGTTATCCCAAGAGCCCCACATTCCTATTTGATGGATTAGCATATTCCTGTCAAAGGTTAAATACTTTGAGGATTTAAACTCTCAGAACCTTGCTGTTGCAGAGAGAAAGTGTGAGAAAGATCATAAATGTTATTAAATTCAATTGAGAAGCAGATATCCTCGAATGCTAGACAGTAACCCTGAACCGGTACTAGCTTCATGAGGCGACCAATTCCCATGCTGCATTGAGACAATCCCTTCTTATCCCAGAATGTTTGCCTGCAGCACTTGCCAACAGAGGGTCTAAAGCAGAACTCAACAATTAAACGTGAAGGTAACTATGATGCTTCCTAATGTATATTGAAATGCATACCAGATGGCACAGACCAAGCCTCAAGTTTGTTCAAAAAGGTCCAGGATCAACATTTTACCCTTTACACAACGTCCCCAAGCAGGATTTTTCCTGCAGGCTTCTGAAGCCAGCTGTTCGACTGAATTGAGAGACAGAAGCCCATGCTACATGGGAAACTGTTAATCACCGTGCTTTTCCCAGGATCACTCAATTAAGGACGGTGGGCAGGCTCTCCATGTTGAAGGGTCATCCTGAAGCCCATAGTTTGAGAGCTGCAAGATGCTATGCGGGAGAGTGAGGAACCTCGTAACAGAAGGGCTCTCTTTGACAACGTGCTTAGACTTAATGTAAAAAATAAATTCAGCAGTTCCCTGTATATTGTGACCTGCGACTGCTGCTGCATCCATGCAGGCAGAGAGAGGACCTCAAAACCTACCTGAAGTGATGGTTCCTTCGCAACACAATCTGCTGCCGGAAGAACTGAACTGGTGAACTGGCTCCCGCTGCTTCCAGGAACCCAGAGACCAACTGGAAAATCCCAGCAGCGCTGCCACATTAACCCCTCTCCCCATCCTGTTTCCAGAAAAATGACTTGAGACTGGGATGGGAGGAAGGGAATGGGTACATAATTCCACACCCGCCCACCAAATTTCATTCCCTTCTCAGGGCCTTAAAATCCTCTGCTGTTTCAGATAGGACGGTCTAATGGTAATGTGACTGAACTAGTAAACCAGGGGTCCAAGCTAATGCTCTGAGGCCACAGGCTCAGATCCCATCACAGCGGCCGGTGGAATTTAAATTCACTTAATAAATCTGGAATTGATAGCTTGTCTCAGTAATAGGCCAGTGATTAGCACTGCTGCCTCACAGCACCAGGGACCCAGTTTTGATTTCCAGCTTGGGTTACTGTCTGTGTGGTCTGCACATTCTCCCCTTATCTGCACAAGTTTCCTTCAGGTGCTCCTGTTTCAACCCTCAGTCCAAAGGACATACTGGTTAGGTGCACTGGCCATGCTAAATTCTCCCTCAGTGTACCCGAACAGGCAATGGAGTGTGGCAACTAGGGGATTTTCACAGTAACTTCATTCAGTTTTAATGTAAGCCTACTTGTGAAGTTAATAAACAAACTTTAAACTTAACTGGTAAACATGAAACGACCACGAATTACCACCTGGTTCACGAGAAATCCTTTAGGGAAAGAAAATCACTCATTCCTTACCTGATCCGGCCTAATTGTGACTCCAGACCCACAACAATGCAGCTGACCCTGAACTGCCCTCTGATGCCCCAGTTCAAAGACAATTACGGATAGGCAACAAATGCTGACCTTGCCACTGATGCCCAAATCCCATGAAATAAAAAAATGTATACTTTTCTCCCACACTAATTCAACTAACATTCCTGGTAAATATCATGAAGCATCAGCAGTGCTCCCTGCTCCCAACACAGCCCCCAAGTAAAAGTAATTTGGAATCCCACCTTGCTATCTATTCAGTATTTTTCTCATCCTCCAATTCACTGTATTTTAGTTTTTTTTTGCATAGCCTCATCTCAGAGTAAACTTTCCTTACTGCGCGAAACAAAAAAGAAACACTTTCTGAACCTTCTTCCCACAATTGGGAAGTTGGAATCGAGGCCAGAAAATCTAGTGATGCAAATTTTCTGCAGTTAACTGTAGTAGAATTGGGCTGTGCTGGAGCAAAAGCTTACTAACCTCTTACTGCAGGTAGTGAAAGTGATAACTGGGGAGGTTATCTAAGCAGAATGACGAGAAGGCATATCCAGGTTTTGGCAAGCCATCAAGATCATCTTGGCACTGGTAACCTCTGCACAGTAACTTTGTAACAATCAGCTAGACCAGATGGGCCCAGTGCTGTGCCCCGGAGACCAAAATGCCTACAACATTCTTCCAAGAAAGAGAATCAAATTTGTAGAGCAGTATTGTCAGTACATTAGAGATAATTGATTCTATGATCTACTATAGCCTCTCAAGCTTCAAAGCGAGTTACTCAAACCTCTTTGACTAAGAGAGGCCGATTATGTCTGATGTAGAAATCCCATATCAGTTTTGTGTTCGCAGACGACAGATGAGAACATAATGTAGCTCTGAAGCTGTGGGAGGCCACAGGGAATGGAGTTAACAAGAGCTCAGAATATAAAGAATGGGCCGTGAAGCATACACCACACAGACTGCAGAAGGCAACGCCGCCACCTCCCCAAGAGCAATGAGGGACGGGCAATAAATGCTGACCTAGCCAGTGATGCCCATATCCCAGGAATGAATTTTTAAAAAGCATTAGATTTTGTAAGCTGGAGGTCATGGTACATTGGGGAGGAAATGGTATGACTTACATTTTGATAATCAGCTCATGAGGGGAATATCCTGGTCTCTGAATAAGATTTAGACACCCATGTTCACACTGGATTGCTTTACCATTTGTACAATATGGGAAGTTAGATGATAGTGTGACAATAACATCTTCATCATACAAAATGGCATTAGGAAAGATCTTACGGAGAATGCTCAAGTTGGAAACAAACTCTAAAACCAACTTTGTTTGAAGGAAGTAGCGAAATCCCAACTGCAACAGCTCTGTTAAAAATACCACTGGCCACAACTGTTGTTTCTGTATAGCCTCTGAGTCCCGAACTGGAAGTTGAATTGATAGGAGCAATTAACAATCATCTTCTACCCCTATTCTAATGTCAAGTCTGTTCAGAGCACAGTGCAATCACATGAACACATTTCATGAGCGACTCAAACCTTCCCACATAAACCTGTGCTAACACAAAATAATGCCAGCACAAAGACCTTTCCGCACAAAGGCAAGATTAATTTAGAGTGGAGCTTTTTAAAATGAAACTTATTATAACTTATGTTCAAGTGCCTTCGTTCAGCACGGCATCTTATTCTTTTTGTTGCTTTAATAGGTTTACTTCTGTCAGATCATTATGGTAAACTATATTTCTGCTACAAATACCCTCGTCTTCAAATTGAAAAGCGGAAGAATGGCTTGGTAATCATTTTTAACTGCCTCGAGGTAGCTAAGCAATGACCTCTATTTACTTTAGTTATGAAAAGAATGAATGCAGCAAGGACTGTAATCATTTTACATGTCCCATTCTCAAGACCAATTGCTTTTCAGAACCATATTTCTAAAGAGCATAAGTAAATGTAATTGGATAAAGCCACATATTGCATGAAAAATGATCTTGGGCGAGCCCCATCATCTTGTCTGGTACATGTCAGACTGCAGTCTTTCAGCCTGGGACAGATCTTATCATGCCTTCCATCTCCAGATGGCAGCTCATCTGCACTCAGCAAGAAATGGAGTTAGTCATTGCTTAGCTCAATAGCCAAATTCAATTTGAGAGCTTTCCTGCAAAAGGGAAGTAGGAAATGATCATCAAATTTGGTAGACCAGCCACGAGCAGCTCCTGTATTATATAGTGTAAAGAATGACCTTCCAGAGTGAACATGTCAAATTCCATTCTGCAGCAGCACAGGTCTCAAACATGTTCAACACAAATTACTGGAACACGCTCTTTCAACAGGAGTATTGCAACCCACAAACTGCACAATACTGATGGCAGGGTGGGGCGAACGCGTCTTCAATTCAAGTGCAAGTAATAAGTTTATAACTAATTTGGCAACGAAAATATGTGACATTTTATAGAAACATTACACAAGTGCATCTGAACAGTCTCCGCTGACCTGTAGTTACATATTTTACCAAAGGCGGCGTATGAACAGACCTATCACGTTACTGGCTGCAAACCTAAGATTTGCTTCGCCACATTTCTATCTTCAGGCGAGATCATCATGATAAACGAAGGAGCACATGGCATCCCAGTTTTGGGTACGAAAGCTGATCTAACACTTGAGATGCTAAGGCGGATTCGAGAAACTGAACATCGCAGGAAACAAATAAATGGCTGCGCCAGTAGGTTCAAGCCAGAACAGCAAAGTCTGCTCTTGCTGCTCTCTGTGGTACAGATCTTCTCCTGCTGTCCAAGAAGATCATGGCTGGAACTTGAGCAACATCTTGACTGCGACATGTACATCATTGATTCAGTGGTGCCATTAAATCCCAGCAATACTGATTTGCAATGGAGAAATTTAGAATACTAAAAGGCCTTGTTTCATATTCATACATGATATGGAGGTAAATGGTGGCACATTGGTATTGTATTTTGAATAGTAATCCAGAGACCAGGGTGTCGCTGGTGACCTGGACTCAAATCTCACCATGGCAGCTGGTGGAATTTAAATCCAATAAAAATGTCTGGAATTAAAAGTCTACTGATGACCATGATTGCTGATTGTAAGAACAACCCATCTGGTTCATTAATGTCCCTTTAGGAAAGGAAGTTTTCCACCCTTACTTGCTCTGGCCCACATGCAACTCCACAGCAGTATGGTTGACACTTAGCTGCCCTCTGAAATGGCCTGGCAAGCCACAAGAAAAATTAAGGTTGGGCAACAAATACTGGCTTTGCCAGCGGTACCCACAACCCATGAACGAATTTTTAAAAAGTAATTTGTTTTGATGTGACAACAAGGTAAAATAATCCTAGAATAGTGCATTTTTAGAAATTAAAAGAGGCATTTAATGAAAGTAACACCACTGAAAAAATTCCTATTTTCAACTAGATACTCAGCTTGACACAAATTTATTACCTACGTCCATAGTTCCAAAAACTCGCTAAAAAGACAATACCGACAGCTGCATTGTTGAGCTCTCATTGCTGCCCTACAGCGTTCCCAGGAATAAAACTGCATGCGTATGTCAAGTAAAAGCTGTAGTATTCTTCTGAGGAGAACCTTCCTTACTTCAGTTTTCTTTCCTGCTATTCTCTACAGTCTATCATTCATAAGTGCCTATTACGTTTATCAAAACCTCCAGTAGTGGGACTAATAAATCTTACGCAGGCTTCTGCCCACATTAGAAAACATTAATTCCAGTCTCAAAGCTAAATTACATTTCGCAATTCCTGTTCCTGGGTTAGACTGTAAATCACAGATGATTAATGCACTTACCCAGGTTCACATAGGCAGCTTACACTATGGGCACTGTTTATAATCATCCACTGCCTGTAAAGTTGCACTCGCAAACAGTAGCTTGGAGTTATCAAGGTTGCAAAAAAAAGTTATTAAATAGGTAACATCAATAACTTAAAAGAAGAGATTCGTTAAAAACCTTGTTTAAATTTATTTATTAGTGTCACAAATAGGCTTACAATAACACTACAATGAAATTACTGTGAAAAGCTCCTAGTCACCAGACACTCCAGCATCTGTTCAGGTTCACTAAGGGAGAATTTAGCATGGCCAGTGCACCTAACCAGCACGTCTTTCGGACTGTGGAAGATTCTTGAGCACCTGGAGGGAGACCTTCGCAAACATGGAAAGAACGTACTGATTCTGCACAGACAGTGACCCAACCTGGGAATCAAACACAGAAACCTGGCTAAGTAATTTTTGGAATCACTGACGGTGCACCACAGCTTACTTCCAAAATCAGATTTTTAAAAATGTATTCTTGGGATGCGGCCCTGGCCAGACTAGCATTTATTGCCAATTTTTAGTTGATTTAAGATGGGTTAGCATTGTGATTCATTGCTGTATACAGTTATTCCTCGCTGAACATTCCAGTTGCATTGCTGAAAAATACAACTTTAAATGAAACAACGTGAAGCAAATCAGATTTTCTTGTTACAACCAACGTAAAAGCTGTAGCTCGGTGCCGAAAGGATCTTACCTATCAGAAAATTATTAACACACTATACCCTGTAAATTGAATAAAAATTATACGGCTAAAATTAGTATACTCATTAATAAAATAACTTTAAAAACAATTGAAATGTAAATTTAATAATACAACAAACAGTGCCTCAGTGATTAGCACTGTTAGAATGTAACCAGTGACAATTTTGTATCGGATGTAATGTGACCAATGGTAACAAGCTGTAAGGGTCAGCTGACCCAGTAAACCATGAACCAATTACAGAATGATGTGATGATCAGCTGACCAGCTGAATCAGCATAAATAGAAGCTGTTGGGAATCCTGGGGAGCTTGGAATGGCCCAGGGCAAGGCCCCAAGTTTGGAGTAATGAAATTTCTTTATTAAACCCTTTCTTTGATCTATAAGTTGGAGTAAGTTTTGTTACGTTGTTATCGTCTGCATTTGAAGAGTTCCTTCTGAAGAAACAAGCACTACTGCGTCGAAGCACCAGGGTCCTGCGTTCATTGTCTGTGTGGAGTTAGCATATTCTCCCCAGGTCTGCATGGATTTTCTCTGGGTGCTCCAGTTTTCTTCCACAGTCCAAAAAGTATGCGAGTTAGGTTGATTGGCCATGCTAAATTGCCCCTTAATGTCAGGGAAATTAGCAAGGTAAATACATGGGGTCACAGGGATGGGGCCAGGGCAGGATTGTTGTCAGCGCTGGCTTGATGGACCAAATGGCCTCTTTCTGCACTGTAGTGATTTTCTGATGGCTCTTTCAATTCATGTCCAGCTTGTCACCTCTCCTGCTGCCACTGACTTTCCAGCTTACTACTACTTCTGCTATCCAACCTTCCAGATTGCCCTGCTGCCACCAAGCCTGTTCACTGATCCTCCTTCAAACTTGCAAGTAGAGCGGTGAGAGGCAGAAAGAGCAGCTTTCAAATGCAGGTTGGCAGAGGTAAGCCTCAAGCTGGAGAGACACAGAGAGGGAAGCTCATTGTGAAAAGGGGGTCAGAGAGAGAGAGAGGATCCACTGCAACAGGGAGGTCAGGGAGCAGGAGTGACCACTCCAAAATGGTACCCTTGGGCCACATGACCTTGAATTACACCCAACACAAAAATGGTACACTCGACGCTAAATGTGAACAGGCCCTGTTAACTGATGGACGATAAAGTGAAATGACTTAAAATAGGGCACCTGAAAATGGGGACCGACTATATTGACTTGTTACAAGTGAGTAATTTGCCAGGCCACTTCAGCAGACAGTTAAGTGTCGGTCGCATTAGAGTACATCTAGAGTCGCATACGCACCAGACTAAATATTGGCCACAGGTTTCCTTCCTTAAAAGCATGCAAATGCGCCAGTTGTGTTTTAATGACAATCTGACAGCTATATGTTCGTTGCTGTGGCTACAAAAGCAGATCAGAAGCCAGGAATCCTGGGGCAAGTAACTCATTCCCTGGCTCCCCAAAGCCTGTCCACCATCTACAAGGTGCAAGTCAGGAGCATGATGGAATACTCCCCACTTGCTCTGACAACACTCGCGAAGCTTGACACCATCCAGGACAAAGTCACCCATTTGATTGGCAGCCATCCACAAATATTCACCCCCTCCACCGCTGATGCGGTGTGACTGCAGTGCATACTATCTACAGGATGCATTGCAGGAACTCAGCAAGCCTTTGTACACAGCAATTTCCAAAACCACGATTGAGTTCTAGTTGGCCAGACAGCTGGTGATGCAGGGCAATGCCAACAGCGTGGCTTCAGTTCCTACACTGGCTGAGGTTGTTCATGAAGACCCACCTTCTCAACCTTGCCCCTCACCTGAGACGTAGTGACCCTCAGGTTAAAATCACCACCACCTCAAAAGGGGACAAGAACCTATAGTCATCCAGGACTATGGCGACTTTATCTTTATCATCTGGAAGGGCAAGGGGCAGCAGAAGCAAAGGAACACCACTACCTGAGAGTTCCCCTCCAAGCTATTCACTATCCTGACTTGGAAATATATCATAAGAAGTCTCACAACACCAAGTTAAAGTCCAACAAGTTTATTTGATAGTAAACCCATAAGATTTCGGAACGCTGTGCCTTTGTCAGGTGAGTGGAAATGAGAACGAAGGAATAGCGTTCCGAAAGCTTGTGGGGGTTTACTATCAAATAAACTTGTTGAACCTTAACCTGGTGTTGTGAGACTTCTTACTGTGTTTACCCCTGTCCAACGCCGGCATCTCCACATCTTGGAAATATATCACCATTCCTTTACTTTTTGCTGGGCCGTTGTGCTGGAACTCCCTAACAACATTGTGGATGTATCTACACCACATGAACTGCAGAGGTTCAAGAAGGCAGCTTACCACCACTTTCTCTGGGACAACGTGGGGATGGACATTAAATATCGGTCAAGCCAGCAATGCCCACATCTCAAGAATAAAAACCTTTATGGATACCGGTTTTCATTTTAGAATTCAATTTTTCAAATGTCAGTATGGAATTTTAACTCTCATTCTCTGCAACTTAATCACCATACTACCATACTGTTGTTAGAATTCTACCTCGGAGAAATAGTTCATTGAAAATTATTTTCTCTCACATCATACACCCACGGACATGCACTTCACTGAAGATAGCTTAGATTTAATTTTGTTTTCCAAGTATTATCAAAAGATGACGTGCATATGTTTGCATTAACTTTTGTTATTTTGGTAACTGATTCATTTTCATTTGCCAGTGGGACTGAACCGATCAGAACTGACCAGATGTATCGTTCCAAAAAACACGTGATACAAAGTGTCAACTGTCAGCAAAAAAAAGACAGACTCCAATGGAGACAATTACTGACACCCGTATTGAGACCAAATATCTCAAATCATTCATTGAATTTCACAACACTGCATTAAGAGCTTGTTTAGATTGCAGACTGACTGACTGTTTCACTATGTATCCTGTCTTAATAGGGGCTTGAATAATACTGTCACCCATGTTATTTTGCCAAACTGGACTTAATGTAAGCCATCATAAATTACAATTTTATCAAAGAGGAAATGGTTTCAGAGGGCTCTTAAAAGAGTCAGTTTGGTTAATCTTATTTTTTATTAAATTTGAGTTGACATGACTGAAACGAATGCAACAGCTGATTTCCAAATAAAGTGCTTGAAGTAAGGCAAAACACATGCAAAGTTCCGATCTCTGGCACTGAAGTTAACAAAACAGCAATGGGGCTGTCAGCAAACATTCAATTCTAAGTAGGCTTTTAAAATTTACGGTGAAAACTTTCTTTGAAGTTCACTTTCTTCTGATGGTGGTTACACCTTGGCACAAAACCAAAGCGATGCAAGAAGAAGTAAATTCCCATCAGTCCTTTGGAGCCTAAACTGTATTTATGAACAGAAGGACACACAGTACAAAACTGTCAGCAAGGGATAGTTTGAAATAACTCTGTATGCAAAATAAAACCATACTATACTTTCTCTTTGCAAATTTAACTCAGTGATTGCCCAATAGCACATGGGGAAAGTAAGCAGCAGTGTGTAACAGACACGGCAACCATTTCAAACAGCATTATGGAACATTCTTTAAAAAGTAAAAGCAATGAAGCATTTTCATAGCAAACCAAAACTTCGGGGAAAGACTTTTTAAGCAGCAAACATTTAAAATAGTTAACCTCTTGTGGCTGCACTTCGGCAGAATGCAATGTAAGCAGGGGAAAACAGTTTTCCACTGTTACCTGTCATTACTGAGCAATTTCCTGTGCAATTCAAAATCAAAACAGCTTGTTTCTATTACTGTCAAAACAACATAACAAGAACGTAGCCAATTAGTTTGCCTTTTCTCTTCCTTCCTCCGCTTAAAAAAAATTACCAAATGTATTTTACATTGAAGTTGGAAAAGAAAATATAAGGCTACATGATCCAGCACACAAGTCGAAGCAGCTCTGGGCTCCAGGATACATTTAAATAAATTCCTCCAATGCAACTGATGCTAAAGATAAAGACATTTAACGCCAATTTCAAAATCGTCCGTTTGACGTACCAATGCCGATCTGTTCTTTTCACCCGGGTTCTTGTTTTGTGATTTTAGGGGGTAAAAACATTTAGGACAGAGGGCCGAGGGTAGAGCTGGGCCTTCCTGAAATGATTTCCATTACTAAAGTATCAATGAGTAAAATTTTCTGCATAACCCACCCTGGAGGCAGCCTGCCATCAGCCTCCAGCGACATCTTCTGGCCCCACCGTTGTCAACAGGGCTCCCCATTGAATGCACCCCTCACCGCCGGGGAACTCGCAGCAGGGGTGCGTCATTGGCAGGACTGGAAGATCTCGCCGGTACGAGCATGCCAGAAAGTTCCAGCTGATATCTTTCACAGATGATGCTGTAAGAGATTCAGTTACCTCAGCCTTACTATAAATTCTCTAATCTTCCATGCCACACCCTTGCCAGAATTCTCCGACCATTCATGCCAGTGGGATTCTTCGGTCTTGCTTCAACGAATCGAGATTTGGCCGTGCACCAAATTCTCTGTCCTCGCTTGCAGCAGCGTCGGGGCATGAATGGCCGGAGAGTTCGGCATCTATCTGCACTCACAGAAGCATTACAGAAGATTTCGGTGATGCAGTTTCACAAGGCGGCTGTTGAAAATGAGCAAGAGCATAACAGGGTTTCAACGCTTTCTTAGTTTCCTCCTTCCTTGTGGGGGAAACACTTGGCTTCCAGGTCACTGCCCTATTATAGCATATGGTTGAGACTGGGAACTTGTTCAGAGAAAAATTACAAGTCAAACCTGAAATTGTGCCATTTTGCTGCAAAGTGCTTTGGACCTATTTCGCGAACGCTACCATAAAAGCTACCCCAGGACTTTTAATAAATGTGTGCAAAGACTTCTTTATCTGTCTACCAGAGGAAGGAAGGAGCTTGTCGCAATGATAATGGGACAGGGCAAATTTAATAAGAGGGCAGTGATGCACAGGGTCATTCAGGTGATGTTACACAAATGTAATTATGCAACTGCTCTTGCCTAATTTCATTTTTATCAAATGACGAATTTTTCTTCAACATTCTCAGGTTGAGTAATTACATGTTAAATAAAATAACCAAACAACTTACGACCTTAATTGTACATAAATTCAGTAGAAGTGACAGGAATTGAAAAAGTAATGATGGACTATACGTGGGTTGACATTTAAACAGCGAGGTTAGCCTGTTGATGCTGGAATCGTCAAATAGCAGCACTCCTGGACATGCATGCTACACGATTAATAGCCAAACTATAACCACGACCAAAAGATAACTGCTCTTTCAATTACTGTATGCAAAATCTTTTGAACACTGTCCTATTCTACAACGTTTCACTGTACAGAAATTTGGAGAAAGCTGCAGTCTATTCTGCTTTAAGCCGTTTTTGAAGAATAAATCTATCCAGAACTTGTTGCCAGACTTCAGATTAGAAGTACCAACCTCCATTCGATAAATAAAACTCTCATGTACAGGAGTTAAAAATCATAAAATAAGTCCATCATGCTGGCTCTTGATTCCATGATTATATCGGACAGGCATCATGAGATTGGATGACAGTTTAATTTTATGATGTACATAAGATGCACTTGGATCTGAAAATGCAATTTAAATATCCTAGAGGGGAAAAATTTTCCCAAGAAGTTACTTTCAGTAACTGAATTCAACTGTTACACATAAAGTAACTTTGAGGTTACAAATCATGTGAGTGTCATCTTCCTGGGTTGTTTAAAAGTTAAAACTTGGTCAGTAGTTTTTGTTCCAACTAAATAAAAGTTTTAAACTAGGTTTTCATTTCAACTTTCAGAGACAAAATTATGTCACTCAACTTTTCAAAAAAACTTCTTCAGTTGTGACATCAACAGAGCAGTGCATTCAGTGAATAAAGCAATAGGAATGTGCAAAGGACTGACAGAATAAATCAAACCTGATCAGAGTAACTATGGAGACGATCACTCTTTCTGTTTGGCTTACAAAGCTGGAGGAAGTGCAAAAGACAACTGTGATCACCTGAAGAAAACTGTTCAAACACGGTGCTAACAATCTCCTTCAAATATTTTAATTGAGGATTAAACTTCGGTTTCAGTTAGCGATTCAGTTGCATGATGTTCTTTCAGACAAATGAGTAATAGCATAGGAGCTTGACCTTTATGAGTAACACTATTATATATCTGAGTGGCACTATCATTCAAGCAGCCAAGCAATCTACAGTTTGGGTGATGGTCACCTTTCAGGTCACAGGTTAAACCAAAGGTCCACTCAAGTGGGTGTCAAAGATCTCATTCAAAGAGCAGGGGAACTCTCCTTGTGCTCTGGTCAATACTCATACCTCAACCAACACCTAAAAAAGTCATACCAGCTGGTAATTTATTTAATTACTGTTTGTAGGACAATACTTTGGGCAAACTGGCAGCCACATTTCCTACACTGCATTAATGACTATATTTCAAAAGCACTGAAACACTTTAAGGCAGCCAGGAGCTGTGAAACCTACATTTTTAATGCAAGTCTTCCTTTTTTTCAACCACTTGTTCCTATCAGACTACAATCCTAGTAGATATTTTAAATGTGGTTAGGTTAAAATGTAATTGGTGCAAGGATTTTTCACTGGCATAACTATAACCAGATTGATTATTACACAAGGACTGCAATCATTCATCCAATAACAAAGTCTTAGCTTTTAGGACTTTCTTCATTTAACTGGGCTTTTGCTGGAGACGAGAAGCAGGACTTTTAGTTTTGCCTCAGGAATCTTTTGGAAGATGAAAAATCTGTAAACAGGTCACTTTTCCAAAACAATATCCTTTTTACAGATTACTGAAGATCATATACTTAATCTATGGATTTGTCTTAATGCTGCCCTTCAATCTTCAGCCTGACTTCCTTTCATAGAGCCATGAACCGAGGTTAAAGAGCACAGGTCAGTGCCATTGCTAAATAAATCACATGGTTACAGATTTCAATCACTTGCTGTTATAAAACGAAATGGAGGATATAAATTAAGATCACATATGAAATTCAATATTTTGGAAGGAAGATCTTTTAACCTTTAAGCTCTCAACAGTAATTCCAGTAAGTTAATGCTATGTTTATTTTAAAAAAGGCAAAATGGGAAGTAAAGCACCTTAGCACTGATGCATCCAATTCAGAATCATTAGTCCTTGAAAAGGGGTCAAATCATGAGTATCTCCTTCACATGGCTTTTAAATGGTGACATTACAAATTTTCCTTACTACATTTTACAAGGCTACAGTAAATCCAATAAAAAAAATCAAGTATGAATTTGAATTTATCTGTCTAAAATTCACATTCAATTTTCATGTCTGAAAACAAAGCAGATCAGGACACAAGTTGGAAGAAGTTGACAATCTTCCTTGGGCTATCAGCAAAATCCAATGCAGGCCACTGGTGAACCACCTGGGAAGTTAAAAATTCAATTCCCGTGACTATAACCAGGGACTGAAAAACAAAGACATGAAATCAATCCAAATTGGCCTAGTATTTGGTCTTTTCCTGCAGGATCTAATCCATTTCCCAATTCAGATTCTGCTTCCATATGGCTAATGACTATTTCTACAGCAATGTTGTGGAGTGTTTATTGTTTTGACTACATTATGTTTATCACAAATCACCATTAGTGGATGTACTGCATTTAGGAAGGAAATCCTACTTTGCTAAGTATGTGGGAAGGAACTTCATACAATCAGCATCCTCCCTCTTCCAATCCCCCATAATTAATACATGTCAGCTCTGTTTGTGTGAATAGAAAAACAAGTCCCACTTCATTTATCCATCCTCCAAATGGAAACAACTACATTATAAATGTGATTGATTCTCCATACAGTATGAAACATTGTCATTCCAAATTGAAAGGTCAAGGAGCAATCTGTCCTACTGAAAGATACATTTTCAATCAGCTCCTATCAATCAGAATGGAAACTTAATCATCTTCTATCGTTTCCAACCTCTCCCTCACCTTTACTGGAGTCAAGACAGGGTTGTGATTAGCTTCCATCTTATTGCTTCGATGCTTAGTTGTGTGTTCAGGAACTTGGATAAGGGAATATATAGTTGCTCCAGAATGGATGGCAAATGGTATCATCTCTGCTACGTACAGGGCAAAACGAAGATATCTGATGAACTGGCTCTGGAATCTTTCAACATTGATAATTTCTCTGTGGCCAACAGTGCACAAAAGTACCTCCAGATCATCATGAACTATTTATCATCTGTTCGTAAGAAAACTGGTCAAGCCATCAGTCTGAAGGTGCAAGTTTGCCTCTGGGAAGTCTTATATGCCACTCATACTACCACGGAAGGTGCAGGCTGTCAGCATTGGATAGGTTCATCTACCTAGCGAGCATCATGCCAGGTATGCACTCCAGGATACTGAAATATCAGGAACAATAAATTGGTAACAAAATTTAAGACAATTATACTCACTATCACGGGGAGCTTACTAACTTCCATCCAGGTTGACCCAAAGATTTTAAAAAATGAATGGTGACAGGAGATATCAGCATAGTCCAACTATGCCAAGCACAAAGGCAACAATTGTACAAGCATAGCTAAGGTGGGCTGCTCATGTCATTCGAATGCCTGGTTCGAGACTTTGAGAAGGTTTACAGGGATTACCAAAGTGCCAATCTAAAAAAAGTGACATCTCAACTTACATATGGCAGCATGGTACTCGCAATGGGAAAAATGACAAAGGATGTTTCATGATGGTGGAAAAGGCTTACGCAAGCTATCAAGTTGGACAAAAAAAAACCAAAGCAAATCAAGGAATGAACACACATCCGATGTCCTCGTTTAGGAAAACATTTTGCATTAAAAACAAAATCAGACTTTACAGTCACGAGAACCCATAACGTGTATTAAATTGAAAATGCAGCAATAATTGACAAACCATCATCATAAATCAGAATACTTGTCATTTTATTTCTTCTTTTATCTTGAACATATGGTCAGCTTTTTTCTGTGTATCTTTCATTACCTAAATCCTGACCAAACAACAGTTTATTTCAGCTTCCAGTACATTACCTTCACAGTAATGGTTTCTGCTTCCTGCCCATCATAGGAACTATTTAGAATTATTACTGTACGACTTCAACTGCTGACTAATCATCCATCCCATCCTTCATCAGTCCGTTGTCTCTTTTACTCAGTTAATCTATTCTGGGTCTTCGACTCCTGTCCAGTTCCCAAAATTATAAAGCTAACCAAAGTACGTGTGCGGAGATCCTCAACTCTTTTACTCTTTGATGAGCTGTAACTAAGAGTTTCAAACTGCACAAAGCGGGATACATTTGATTGAAGACAATTAAAACCCTAAATATATGAACAAAGATTTGTGTTAAACTGACATTCAAAGATAATACCACTCATGAACCAACATCCCCAAATCATGTGATCCAAGTCATTTTTCATGACCCCCACCCAACTTAGTGCATCCACTAGGAGTTGTATTGTTTAACAAGTTCTGGAGTAGAGTTTTTGACAATAAAGTGCAGGATTGCAATGACTGATCCATAAAACTGGCTATGACTTTGACTGTCAACCCTACATCAAGTTCTACTCAACTTTGACCACCATCTCATTGTTATCCTCCAACAGACAGCTAAAAATTAAACATCCTCCAGTTTCCATCAACCTGACATTGTTACCCAGTGTGCTTCCCATGGTGAAACTCCTCACATTTAAGATAGTAATCAGAGCGTAGCACTGCTTTCACACTGTTTCTTATGCATTTAACACACTATTACACTATTATGTTTAGTTCAGATCCTGGAACATAGTGTTAGAATAAACTCTCTCTGTCTCTCCCCATTTACACAGATGTCTGGCTCCATTGTCCCAGATATTTTCTTCGTTCTGCGGATTCTGTAATGAGATGAGTGAGAAAATTTCCAGATATCTCCAGGGATCCAAACTAAGCAAACTGGAGTTTAAAAACATCTCAGAAAGACAACTCCTTCCACCAGATAACAGATATTTGGTGTCAACACAATTAAACCTGTGTGTAAAATGCAAAAGGAATGATTGGATTCTTAGCCTGGAAAGCAGTGCTGCTCTAAACTTTCCCCAGTCCATTAACTTATGCTCACCATCAAAGCTCACACATTAAAATAACAGCCATTTGGGGGAAGGTACTAAATGGCAAACAGTGGCTGTGGAATCTTATCCTAACCAACATCTTCACATGAGATGCAAAGAAAGTAGACCAAAAATGCATTAGCAGCAACACTGCACTCTATAACATTACTTAAGGAGATCAGGCCACCATTAGGTGTATATTTTATAAATGGAGGAATGAAATTGTATCAGATTCAAGTTGTATAATGTGGCTTACAGTAATTTTTATGATTCATACAACTTTGTGGACACAAATTTGGTGCTATATAGCCTTGTGTAATTTTTCAGTAAAATAGAACCCTAATTGCTTATTTGCATCTCTTGACCCAACATAGCCTATGCACAAACTGGAAACAACTTGAATCCTATAATACTCAAGGCACACCACTAACTGCTGCACTTTGATGGAAAATTTATTTTGTCCTTTCTCTCAGTTGATGCAAGTCTCTTTGGTTCATGGCACACAGAATTGTTGTCACATCTCTTAGAAGTTTATAGTATAATATTCTGGGGTGAACGTTCAGAGCTGGGATGGGTGTGATTTGTATAGTAGCAGATAGTCTTCAACATGCCAACATGTGATAGATTGCAGTGTACGGAAATTAAAGTTGTCGTTAATCTGGGGGAGAGACAGCCACAGAATATTGAAAAATGGGGTTGCCAACGTCTACTCATCTGTGTAGTAGGGCTCTTTTAAAAATTAGATGATCAATAATCTTCATCATACAATTCTACTAACCCTGCTGTTATGCACAGAAGGCAGAGAATTCATTCCGTCAATACATGTTTTTTAAATCTGTATTTTTCCAATCTGCTAAACTGCCTTCATCAGTGAGATGTAAATATTATACTTAAATCAAGTTCTTTCTTTGACATGAACATTACATTTCTAATTAGTCTGCTGAAATGCTATGATAATTATGTCTTAGGTGGTACAATACAAGTTTATTTGACTTCACGAGAGGTGTTGACATTTTGCTAGCATGTCAAGCCCTATCCTTTACTCCATACAAACAAGAAATGTTGTTTCAAACTGATCCAGCAACTGCACCATATGCTAAGTATCATAGTATGTGTCATTTCAAAGAAAATAGCTCTTCTTTAAGTATTTAATGTGCCAAATCATTATCGGCTTTACTCAATTTGGAACTGAAAGGATTTTAAATTCAATCTTCTACAATCCAGGTTCCCTTCCCCTTCGCAAACCCCAACACAATTATCAGTTTTTTTGCAGGAAGATATGCTCGGCAGCTGGAAATTAGCAAATGTTGGCCAATTATCCTAAATTGTCAGCACTGCAATGCTGGCAGATCAGTTGGCAGGTTAAAGATCCCAAGTCCTGTGGTCTTGCAGCATACGCACCAGCAGGTCTAGCAGTGCAGCGAGAGTCATTTTCTGATGAAAACAAATTAGTGACAGTTGTTTCCCAGACACAGTCACCCAAGAAATACAAGTTATGAGTTGCAGAAATGATGTTCAACTGAGCACGCAAACTCCCAATTCCCTTTACACATTTCAGATGCCATGAGCCTTCGTTTATGTGTCTATGCAAAAGAAAACAATTCTCAACGGCTTCTGGTCATTTTCATTTTCTGGAAAATTGTGCCAACTACACTATTGAGAAACTAGAACCACAGACAATGATAGAATAACTTATTCCACCCAGATAAGATAGCATTGCCCAATAGGATCAGGTGATAGGTTCCCCATATCCATCAATGACAGTGTCAAGATGCAGAACACATTAACAACTCTCCTTGAAGCCTGAGTATTTATATTCGTACATCAGAAAAAAATAAAATGTCACTTTGAATCTTTTGCTTTAACTTGCAAGCCACTTTGAGGGCCGAGCCAAATGCTTCAAGCTTTTAAATATTCAACTACTTGGAAGGGGGAGTTAGAATTTGATTTTTTATTATTTTCATTTTACTTCTATTTCCCTACCTCCTCCCCCAATGGCACTTTACAACTTGTAAGTGCTCCGATTGCCCCAATTTCCTTCCCCTCCAGATAAGTGTTCAGATCCACAGGCACCAACCACCTCCAAGGCCTCAGCAAGCATCACTCTCCACATGTCTGGTGAAAGTAGCAGTCGGCTCTTTGTGCCATGTACCACATTATGGGTGGAGGAACAGGGGACAATCATAGCGAGGCCTCATTCCTTTGGTGCACCTGCTCTACAAACTGGAGAGTCAGTAGATAAAGTTGCACACACCCTAACTAACGGTTCTTCTGCCTGCCCCAGGTGCATTGAAGCCTCCCCAACTACCATCCTAGTTCAGTTCATCGGTGAGCAGGAATTAAACCAAGGCCCGCTCCTACTCCGAACATCTCATCGTGTACCTTTGCAGTGCATTTACTTTGTTGGGTGCTTAAGAAAACCTCAATGAAAGCTAAAAATTACTGAAAGCATCAAGATTGTTGTCAGAATAGGACACAAATGTCCAAGATTAGTAAAGTCAAGCCGTTGCCTAGTAACTGCTTATACATTACATCTGGGAGAAGAATTTAACTCCATACTTTAACAACCCGACAGTGACCCCTGCTGTACAGCCTGTCCAAGCACAGCATTTGTTTTATTTGTAAGACAGCTGCAAATGAAGAGTGGCATGAATTAACAGATGTTACTACTTAAGCTGCAGCATTTAAAAGCTTTTGGCGTCCCAATTTTGATGTTGCTTTGGGGGTACCAACTGCAGCCTGCTAACACTTGATTAAAACTGCCTTCAAATACAATTCAAATCTCACTAGTATAAGCATACTCAACTCAATGTTCACCGCTTCCTTCTCAGGAGGGGCTGGCTGCATTCACAGCTCAGGTGAAGAGAGCAATCCACCGCACAAATAGCTTGGGACTTGACTATATTGTGAACACTTAACCCACTTTCCTTCACATGAACACAGACTACACTTGACTTCCTCTCCCACCAATTTTCTCCTAACCCTTGGAGGTTTTGTGTTGCTGTGGGGTATATTTGAAAGGCATGGACCACTGTTCTCCAGTGACTGATTTAATACATGCTATAACAGCACATTTTGGCAGGGAACTCCACTGTCAGGAGCCTCACAGCTCATCCCAATCCTATTCATAGAATCCCTGCAGTGCAGAAGAGGTCATTCGGCCCAAAGAGTCTGCAAGAAAAACAACCCCACCCAGGCCCTATCCCTTACCCCACATACTGACCCTGTTAATCCCCTGACACTAACGGTCAATTCAGCATGATCAATCAACCTAACCCACAGATCTTTGGAGTGTGGGAGGAAACTGAAATTGAAGCCGGGTCCCCGGAGCTGAGAGGCAGCAGTGCTAACAGGTGTGCCACCGTGCTGTCATTACCAACAGTCAAGAGCAAGTATTGTCTAAGTTCTTTCCCTCCCTCAGAAACTCAGGGCCATCTGTAAAGCCCCCGACCACAACCTTGACAAAGGTTAGTTGTCGGTTCTGAAAAAAGGTCATCAGCCCGACATCTTCAATCGGTTTCTCTCTCCACAGGTGCGACTTGTCCTGCCGAGCATTTCCCAGTATTTTCAGATTCCCAACAGCGGAGATATTTGGCTTTTGGATGTGCTGAAAGCCACAGGCTTAGCTCACACCTGGATTGAATCTGGAACATTCACGGCACAGATCAGTTTCAAACCAGGGAGAAGTGTTCAGCTGTTATTTGATTCTTTCCTCATGGCTTTCAATACAATAATACACAAACTTTGTGGGAAACAGGAGATATTTCATGCAAGTTTTCAATATTGATGCAAGGGCCAACACAGCAGTGCAATTCCCTCCAGTCAACGGATTGACACTTCGAATGTATTGGATGTTTTATTTGGTCAGGCAGCTATTTGACATGTGCAAATCCATCAGCAGGTTTAAGAGCCTCTAATTCATGCTTTTGGGGAATATATACTCGGCTATAACGTTTATCTATGTTGAATACACAGTCCGTCATAATGACATGTCATTCTAGAGTGCTTTGGTGTGGGCTGGTGAGGACAGAGCTCGGGGAAGGCCCAAGAATGTGCAACTTTAACAACAAACCTAAAGCACAGGCGGCACGGTAGGTCAGTGGTTAGCACTGCTGCTTCACAGTTCCAGGGTCCTGGGTTCAATTCCTGGCTCGGGCCACTGTCTGTGTGGAGTTTGCATGTTCTCCTCGTGTCTGTGTGGGTTTCCTCTGGGTGCTCCAGTTTCCTCTCTCAGTCCAAAGATGTGCGGGTTAGGTTGATTGGCTATGCTAAGAAATTGCCCCTTAGTGTCTGAGGATGTGTAGGTTAGAGGGATCAGTGGATATAATATGTAGGGATATGGGGGTAGGGCCTGGGTAGGATTGTGTTCAGTGCAGACTCGATGGGCCGAAGGGCCTCTTTCTGCACTGTAGAGTTCTATGTTTAACAAATCATCTATATATTTTAAGAATTTAAGAAATGGGAGCAAGAAGACACTGTTCATCCCATTCTGTCCAATAACAGCCGAACCTGTTATTCAACTAGATCATGAAGATCAACATCAACTACACATTCTTACCCAATCCCCGTATCCCTTGATTTCAATCTTGCCCCAAAATCTACCAATCTCGATCTTTTTTAAACTCATTGATCGAGAGTCTCCAGCTCCCTGGGATACAGAATTCCTAAGGTTCACAATGCTCTTAAAAGTGAAAGAAAGTGAAGGGCAGTACAGTGACTAGCACTGCCGGCTCACAGTGCCAGGGTTCCATTCTGGCCTCGGGTGACTGTGTGAAGCTTGCACGTTCTCCCCATATCTGCAAGGGTTTCCTCTAGGTGCTCTGGTTTCCTTCCACAGTTCAAAGATGGACAGGTTAGGTTGACTGGCCTGACTAAATTGCCCCTTAATATCAGGGGGATTAGTAAGTAAATATATGGGGTTACGGGGACCAGGCCTGGGTGAGATTGTTGTCAGTGCAGGCTCAATCGTCCAAATGGCCTCTTTCTACACACACTGTAGGAATTCTACAATTTGAAATGTCACTTTATCTCAGTTCTAAATGGTCAACACATTAACCTCAAGCCACAGTCACTAGTTTTGGGCTCTATCTGGAGGCAGTGGCAATGTCAAATTACAGCAGGGAAGCTGCTGGAATTTAAATTCAATTAATTAACAAATCTGGAATTAAAACTAGTCCCAGTAATGGTGACCAGTCATCAACTGTTGCGAACATCCATCTGGTTCACTAATGTCACGTACGGAAGGAAATCTGCCATCCTTACCTAGTCTGGTCTCCGAAAAGGACAAGTGAACCAGTTATGCTAAACCACAGCAAAAATAAATAAACCAGGCAAACCACTTGGCAGTGACCAAGGCAATGGAAACAATAACAACAAATCCAGCCCTGCCAAACCTGCAAAGTCCTCCTTACTAACATCTTGGGGCGTGTGACAAAATTGGGAGTGTTGTCCCACAGGCTACTCAAGCAACAGCCGGACATTGTCTATCAGGTATGATTCTGTGAGTATTACTATGTCCTACACATCACCATCCTTTGGTATGCCTGGTCCCACAGCAACACAGACCCACTAAATGTGGTGGCATAGTGGTATACAGTTGGGAGGGAGCTGCCCTGGGAATCCTCAACATTGAATCCAAGCACCATGAAGTCTCATGGCACCAGGTCAAATATGGGTAAGGAAGTCTCCAGCTGATTACCACCTACTGCAGATTGTCATCTCAGATGGCAAATCAGCACTCCACCATGTTGAACACCTATTGGAAAAAACTGCTGGGTGGCACGGGCACTGAGCGTACTCTGGCTGGGGGATTACTACATCAATTACCAGGAGTGGCTCTGTAGGACCGAGTTCCGAAGGACAGAGCTGCTAAGTTGGACATTCATGAAGTGGTGAGGGCCATCAGCAACAGTGAAATTGTACTCAATGACTATCTGTAACCTCATGGCTTAGCATATCCCCCATTCTACCATTACCTCAAAGCTAGGGGATCAACCCTGGTTTATTGATGAGTGCAGGAGGGCATACGAGTTTTATCTAAAAATGAGATGTCAACTTGGTGAAGCTACAACACTGGTACACAAGCTAACCCACAAAAACAATGTCTGATAAATACAGATTAGCTATCCCACAACCAACAGATTAGATCAAAGCACTGCAGTCTTCATAGAATCCTTACAGTGCAGAAGCAGGCCATTCAGCCCATCAAACCTACACCGATCGCAATCCCACCCAGACCTATCCCTGTAACCCCACGCATTTACCCTGTTAATCCCTCTGACGCTAAAGGGCAATTTAGCATGACCAATCAACCTAACCCGCACATCTTGGATTGTGGGAGGAAACCCATGCAGAAATGGGGAGAATGTCTGTGGAGTTTGCACAATGACTCAAGTTGGGAAGAGAGTCCTGGATCCTTGGCGCTGTGTGCAGCAGTGCTAATCACTGTCCCATGTGCTGCCCAAAACTGTGAATCGTAGTGGACAATTTAAAAATCCAACAGGAGGAGATGTCGCCACAAATGTCCTCATCCTCAATGATAGGGGAGCCCAGATCAAAGAACCATCTTCAGCCAGAGGTGTCGAATGAATGATCCATCTTGGCCTTCCCCTGGGGTTCTTAACATAGAGATGCTAATCTTGAATTAATTCAAGTCACTCCATGTGATATCAGATATGGCTGAAGGAATTTGATACCACAAAGGATATAAACCCTGAAACTTTTCAGCTGAAAACTTGCGCTCCAAAACTGAACAAGCTGTTCCTATACAGCCACAATGACATCTTCCTGACAATGTGAAAAAGTACCCAGCTATAAGCTGTCCGCAAAAAGCAGGAGAAATCTAACCCAGTAAATTACTGCCCTCATCAGTCTTCTCTCGACCAGTAAAGTGTCATCAGCAGAGTTATCAGTTTGGATTCCACCAGGGTCACTCAGATCCTGACCTTATTAACCCATGGTTCAAACATGGGCAACACAGCTGAATTCCTGAGGTGAAGGGAAAGTGACAGTTCTTGACATCAAGGCAGCAACAAACACGGTACGACACCAAGGAGCCCTAGCAAAACTGAAGTCAATCAGAATCAGGGTGAAGATTCTTTATGGGTTGGAGTCACAACTAGCATAAATGGCTGTAACCATTTTCAGCTGCTTTATCAATTACCTTCCCTTCAACCATAAGGTCAGAGGTCATGATGTTTGTTGATGATTTCACAATGTTTAGCACCATCCACAACTCCACAGATACTGAAGTAGTCAATGTTCAAATACAGCGCGACCTGGATATGCTTGGGTGTGATAAGTGGCGAGTGACATCCTCACCATGCCAAATGTCAGGCAATGACCATCTCCAACAAACGTGAATCTAACCATTTCCCCATTATATTCAATGGAAAGAACATCACTGAATTCCCCACGATCAACATCCTGGGGATTACCATTGATCTGAAATTGAACTGAACCAGTCCTATAAATACTGGCACAACAAGAGCAAGTCAAAGACTAGGAATTCTGTTGCAAGCAACTCACCTCCCAACTCCCCAGTGCCTATCTACAATTTATAAGGCCTAAGTCAACAGCATGATGGAATATTTTCCACTTGCCTGGATGAGTGCAGTTCCAACAACTCAGGAAGCTTGACACAATCTAGGACAAAGCAGCCTGCTTGATTTGCATCAACCACCTTGAACATACACTCTCCACTGCTGATGCACAGTGGTATCAATGTGTACAATATACAAAAATGCACTGCAGCAGTGCACCAAAGCTCCTTCCAAATCCAGAAATTTACACCTCAGAAGTCAAGGGCAATAAATACACCACCACCTGCCAATTCGTCTTGAGCTACATCCCATTATTTGGAAAGATGTCATTCCTTCACAGTTATTGCGTCAAAATCCTGGAACTCCTTTCCTAACGGCACTGAGGTTCACCTACACCAGATGGACGGCAGAGATTCAGGAAGGTGGCTCACTGTGACGCTAAATGGCCTCCTTCTGCACTGGAGGGAATCTATGATTTAAAGACTCTCAAGCTCCATTAGGAATGGAGAATAAATGCTATTGATGCCCACTCCCGATGAAATCATAGTTTCTTAAATAAACACAATGTCAACTAGGGCATTAAGCGTCAACTTGCCAGCATAGTCCATTTCTCAAGAATAAAGCACAAAAATATACTTCATTGGTTCACCTAATTTCTTCCTCACTGCTGTCCACATCATCTCACAAATTTGAAGGTATAAACTGATCCTGCAGTACAATTCCATAGGAATTGGATATTTTTCACGCAGGCTTGCCAAAAATATTTTTCACAATAAGTTCAGATGAAAACAGCTTGCACATTAATACATCACTGACCATATTCAAGTCACGTCCAGTTAACATACTCACTTTTCAGCAAAGTGAGCAATTAATAAGAGGAATAGATATTTATTTTTTACCCTTCAGATTGCAATGACATGAACTCTACTTGGAGCACCCATAACACTGGCCCAGGTACAACCAGTTAAAATATCACTGACAAGAGATCGAATTTGAAATTTACCACAATGATTCAGATACAGACTCTGCTGCTCAAACACACACAAAAAGGTATCTGGTAACATAGCATACTGCAAAATCCATTTAAGTTGTGATTTTCATGCAGTCTGACAGGGGAGACATCAATCACAGGTCACAAAAATCTGCTGTGCCTTAAGTACCATTTTAAAAGTGTAGTCTTTTACCCCCAGGTTGATGTGCAAGAAAAAGCCTCATATTCCTCACTCCTTATCAATTTTTCCACGCATTGTCTGTTCTCATCTGTGTCCAGTGTTGTCTCCTCTGGACTTTTAGTCATTCAATCTTATTCTGTCTAACCTTTCATCCTCTGCCTCTCTACAGGGGGTCACTGACCACATATCTACAGACAGGTTTAAGTAGGTGGTTTCTTGTCTTTGAAGACAAGAGTCTACAACTTGCATGTTAAGCTTTAATGAAAAAATGATATGAATAAATACCAGGAGATAACCACATAAACAACCTTCATGACCCTGTGCATGGGAAAAAAAGGACATCCCTTCCCCGTGTGGACATTGTCTCTTGCTGTACAAAGCTTACATATAATGGCTGTTTCCCTGATGAGTGACTGTTCCAGAGGCCTTTTTCATAGTGACTGAACTGGTCACTAAAAGGTGCACAACAGCAAATTGCCAAGGCTTCATCCACTGTGCTCCCTGCAGTAAGAGCTGTCACTCCATGCTGTTGGCACTTAAGGAAACAGTCCACAATGACGGCACACTTGGCAATATGTAAATCAGTTAAATATGCAAATAGTAATACCAAATTTCAGTTGTAAATTGGAATTGAACAGCTTATTCGAGAAAATACTTTTGCACAGGGGGAAATCATGCAGAAGCAACTTGTAAAAATAAAACCTAACATCACAGTGAATATTCAACTGTTTATTTCATCACTTTTTTAATAACAAAAATGGGTGCACAGCAGCATGTCACCCAGGATTGAATATCACGCTGAAAATCACCAACTCATCCTTTAAGCAGGCAGCCATTCACTCCCCAATTAAACCTTGCTTTGGCTTTTAACTAAATTATCTGGCTGTGTACAATGTCCAAAAGGCCATAGTTACTGTTGTCAGACCCAGATTACAACAAAGTCTGAAAATTCCAACTTGGTATTGAATTTTGTAGCCAATAACTTTTGAAAGTGTGAACTGTTGTGTTACACAAGTAAAATGGCAGTCGAATTCACTTTTGAAATGTGATGGCCCAGACCAGACAACACATGATGGGATACTATCCATTCAGTTCCGGAGGCATGGTGGTATTAGTCGCTCAACTATTAATCCAGAAACTCAGCTAACGTTCTGGGGACCCAGGTTCAAATGCTGCTATGGCAGATGGTGAAATTTGAATTCAATTGATCCAAGCCAAGGTGCAGTTTCTGCTTTACCACGTCAATACATTTTCATTTACCTGGAATCTACTGGTGACCGTGAAACCATCATCAGAAAAACCCATCTGGTTCACTAATGTCCTTTAGGAAAGGGAATCTGCCATTCTTGCTTAGTCTGGTCTATATACCAGTCCAGAGCCACAGCAATGTGGTTAACTTTCAACTACCCTCGGGCAATTAGGGATGGGCAACAAATGCCAGTAGAACCCATGTCTCATGAACGAATAAAAAAATGTTAAGCCGCTAGACCAATGCTATAATTGATGAGGCAATACTGGCTGGTCAAGCAATGGGATGTTGACCAGTGATCTTCAAGCTCTGGAATTTTAACCAGTTACACTCCAACAATAGTTTAACAAACACTCATCAGTTGCCTAAGCCTTCACTCTACCCACTTATGTGCACATATTCTGGACTTGAGTGGTTGCATTGTGCCCCAAGGGGAAAGAAAAAAGTAATTACCTGTCAGGTAAACAACAATTCGCTCCAGAGACATTTATCAGCAGCTTGATTTCTGTAAAAGGAGGAACTTCTCTTTCTAAAACACCTTTGACATCCAGCAGAGTGCTTTTGAACTGCAGTCACTTTTGCAATGCCTGAAATAATGCAATTTGCACATTGCAAGGTCCCACAAATAACAATGAGACAATGACTGGATAATCTGACTTTAACATATACATCGGATCTACCAAAATCAATTATATGTTTTGAGTTCAACCCCATGAAGATGTTGTAATTCTTTTTTTTGGATTGCTGGAGCCAACCTGAACAACTAAATAAATTCAGCAATTACAGGGAGAAGGCTGGGACCAGATACCTATTTGCAAGCTGCTCTTCGATCAAGGATTATTAAGAGCATCAGTTACATGTATTGCAACAGTTCTCAATAGTATAAGTTTTGTGTGTGACACTGATCTTTTGATCCAAGCCAAGGTGCAGTTTCTGCTTTACCATGTCAATACATTTTCATTTGGACCAAAGTTTGGAGGATGCTGATGGGACAGAACGAAAACCTTCACAGGGCCACAGTACCTCCATTAGGACATTTTTAAATTACTCGACTGCTGAATGAATCACAGTTACAAGTTACATACAATACCTATAAAACACAGAGGCTTAACAATGAACAGCACAGGCAGGCATGCTTACAAAACAAGGCATGATGGTCTACCTTTAACCAAACCAACAATAAAAGAAGATAGTCAGACTTGTGGCCAACACTATTACAGACTACTGTACCACATACTTGGCTAAATGAAATGGATTATTCGTGGAGATAGAAACAAAAGCATCTAAAATGACACTGGGTCACTAAGATAATGCTTTATGAACACAAGTCAGAAAAAAACATTGGCATTTGGCTCAAACATACAACTGCCATGAAATAAATTGCAGCGAAAGATAGTTTGCTTAGTCAATACATTTTCATTAAGGTTTGATGTCAGGCAAGAAAATAAATATGAAACAGAGCTGTGCAAACCATTGCAAAGAACAAATTAAACATCAGTTTTCAAACACCTCCTTTTGCTGATATTTTTGAGTGTTTTTAAACAATCATTAGGGAAATAGACTAGATAGTTACACAGGTCAGCATGCTGAAACAGCTGAATTAACATCAGCAGCTATCATTGTGAGCGCAGCATGTTTTAGTGACCATTATCATTTGAACTGTCTTCATGTTAATTCATTTCTCTCACTCTGTCGAGCAGAGTAACTCCACCTAGTCAGCATCAGAAATTAAACAGTAAAGGGAAACACAAGATGAAAGCCACTGTGCTTATTTTGCACAGTTGACTTTTGTAGAAGAGGTACTGATGGGTCTTGCCATTCCAAACAAAGCAAGTATTACAGTGGCGATGTTTTAGATCAACTCAATGCAAAAGCTGTATACATAAAAATCTAAATGCATTAATAACTTGCGTAATCTCCCTAAATGCCTACTAATGCTGCTTTCATTGTGGGCTCAATTGTTCCTTGGCTTATTCCTTCCTAATGTAAAACTTCACCAGAGGACCTGAAACATTGGACCGGACTCAGAATGAACAGAAGCAGTGCAACAGGAAAAGGAAATTCAGAATCTTGCTCATTTTATGGCAGTTAGATTTTTATAATTTGCCATATAGCTATTAATTCTCTGAATGTGGGCATCACTGGCAAGGCCAACATTCATTGCCCACAGCTAAGGAGAAGGTGATGATGAGCCAATTTCATGAATTGCTGCATTCCACATGGCGAGTATTCCCACAGTGATGTTAAGTAGAGAGCTCCAGCATTCTGACCCAGTAACGGTGAAGCAACAGCAATATCTGTCCAAGTCAGGATGCTGAGAGACCTGGGAGAAACTGCAGGTAGTGTTCTCAACTGACTGCTGCCTTTGCCCTTCCAGGTAGCAGAGGTCTGGAAGGGCTGTTTAACAAGCTTTGGCAAATATGTGATGCAGATGACGCACTGCAACCATTGCACGTTGGTGGTGGAGGGATTGATTGAATGTGGTGAGGTGCCAATCCAGCAGGCTGTGAAACTTCACAGGGTCCATGAAACCTCATAGGGTCTGGCATCAATTTTGAGAACTCTCAGGGCCATTTCCTCCTGAGTGCGTCCCACTGTGCTCCCATCCGTGGCAGGTCTATCTTGCCACTGGAACAGAACATACCCAGGGATGGCAAAGGAGAAATATGGGAGATTCGAATGATAGGTATGATTCTGAGAATTGACTATGTGAGGCTGCTGCTTAATGAGTCTGTAGGACAACTCTCCTGCCATTGGCACAAATCACTGGAGGAAGAATTTGCAGGGTTAGCTGGTTTGGGGGTACCTGAACATGATTGTCTTTGTCATCATCAAATATATATTATTGTACTGATTGCTGCTTTATCAAAATAACCCATAGCACTGATATCTGTACATATTTTGTGCAGTTCAGTGCATCAAATATACCCTGACCGTACTCATTTCAAAGCTGAATGTTCTTGTTCACAATGAAGTCAAATGAGTGCCCTTAATTTCTGCAAAATCATAATTAGCCAATAATCTTAAACAAAATGTTCCCACAAGATTTAAATGAACTCACTATACAATCAACTTGATTCCCTCAACATTAACTAGATATGGAAGCACTGTTTGTAATTACCTCATTAAAAGTGCAAATGTACATGGTAGATGCGGTTTGAAAATTAATATGTTGCTCGAGCACATTCACTTATTTATTTCAGAACCACAATATTCCAGCATCAATACCTAAATCTAAATGTCCCAGAAGCAGAGGTTTCATTAAATGAGAAAGTGAAATGAGACCAAGGAAGCATGCAGCTACGTGGGATTGTTTTACTCAGTCTGAAACAAACAACTCTTCTAAAATTAGCCAGCTGTGGCTCACACAGCAACTGTCAGTCCCCAACCACCATCATCATCTTAATGAAGCTCAAGGGAAGAGAGCTTTGCGCATACATCAAAACACTTAGTCTGCAGAAACGTGCAATTGTATCTCCACTAATTTTTTTTAAGATTATGAGAAATAAATCCAATATTATCAGGCATTAAAGAAGACCACAAGAAAAGTCAGACCATTTCTGAAATTACATCAAGTTCCCACATCCATTGGAGTTTGCGTCGAAACTTGAGATTGGTCCCAATGGAGGTGGTGCACGGTTTCCATGGTGTGTAACCATAGGCTACCGTGTTAGTTCCATTATCATGTCAAAGCTGCTGAGGTTTACAAAAATTATGTAGCCAGCCTTAGTTTCAAAGAAATCACAGTGTGTCAAAAGAAAAACAATGCTTTATTACACCAGTCATCCTACTTTCAGCAAATGGTCTCACTTTTCTGAAGGGCAGTGCGATTAGGAAGTGGAAAAGGGAAGATGGTCCACAATTATTCGATTCATGACAGAGGGAGGGAGAGATAGTGTGTGGTACAGGTAGATTGAGCTTCAAGAGGGGGCAGGAATGGACAGGACAGGGGAGTGGTAATGTGAAGTTGCTGGGGAATGAAGTGAAAATCGGGATCAGTGTTTTCTGCAGTGCCTGGATGACAGCAATGATAAGCAGAGCAGCATCACTGGAGCAGCCAAAGGCAGTGAAAGACTGAGGGAAACCTACGGAAACAGTGAAAGATTGTTTGCATCCAGAGGTGAATGGAGGAATGGAGGGTAATCAAAATGTCTTGCTGGAAAACCAACAGACAATGGAAAATAAACGTTATTGCACAGGGAGTTCTTCCATAATGAGGTGTTTCACCACCAGTAGCCATTGCAGTAAAGTTGTGGTTATTTAAAAAAGTGGAATAAATATTTGAAAAGAAGCTGAGGGTAATGGGGTTGCAGGAAAGAGCACCAGCAGTGACTTACACACCAAGGAGCAAATGCATGGTGATTTCCACCATTCTACAAAGACTCTCTTTGCTCAAGTCTGGCCCAGGGAGTGATTCAGTGATACTGAACTACGGTTAGGTCAATGTTCCCTATTGGGAAATGTCAATATTGAGTCCACTGCCCTCTGTATAATTTTGTGGTTTTGCTCAGGTGGGTCTGAACTGACATGTGAATTCCAAGCATAAACTAACTCAGACTGCAGCCCCCAGTAGAGTTGTCACCTTCACACACAGCTCAAGGCCAAGGAGATAAAAGCAAAATACTGTGGTTGCTGGAATCAGAAACAAAAACAGAAAATGCTGGGAAATCTCAGCAGATCTGACAGAACCTGTGGAGAGAGAATAGAGCCCATGTTTCAAGACAGGGTGACCCTTCATCAGAGAAGAGCAGCAATGCATTAAGATTCTCACTCAACGTGGTCAGACACAACATGATCAAGCCTCCAGGAGTGCCTCCAATCAGAGGTGACAACCCAAATTTGCACTTATGTTCAGATGCCACCCCCCCTCATCTGGAGAGCCGTGTCACTTCTGAACTTACCTGATGAAGGAGCAGCACTCTAAAAGCTTGTGATTCCAAATAAACCTGTTGGACTTTAACCAGGTGTTGGGACTTCTTACTTCAGAACTGCACACTAGGTGCATGATTTGTTCAATATTGTGTCCTTTGAGCAAGAGCAGAGGGAACAAGAAAGTACAAATGCTGGGAGATGGTGAGAAAGAACAAAACCCAAGTTCAATGAAAATTGAACACTGAAATAAGGTCAAACAGCTTTCAGAAATAGCAATTAAAAGGTACTACATTTCCTAACCAACTCTCTGGAGGCAGGAAGAAATAGCTACTGGGATTCAGATCAAATGAGTTGCTTCAAGTGCAGTTTTCACACAGATACTGGAGTACTGAAGCAGGTACCGTCAAAGATCACGGGTTAACAATTCCCAACAAATAACTATTTGTGGCCAATGCAGATTATGACATAATTTACCCAATTCCGTCACAATCATAACTCATTTTGATGCTTCACATGTTACAGGGCTGAGTACAGAAATACGACCATAAACCTCTCTACATGCTTCTGTAGTCACGAGCCAAAAAATATTCAGTAAAATGTTCATTTATATGCAAATTAATTAGAATTATTTTACTTACATTTGAAAATTCTATTATATCTGAGATAACCCATTAACAAATGATGATAATTAGGTTCAATTTGCATATGCTAATTGGGTCAATTAGGCAATATGCATTTTTAATTCCAGAAAGTCGACTTTTACAGGCCACAGAGCACACAGATCATTATAGCACCTGTTACATTCAAGGAAGTGCGCCAAGACCCAATTTATAGATGCAGATACCAATAGTAAATAATAGACTGAACATCCAAACAGTTATTTGCTCTTCGTTCAAGTAAAGTGAAATGGGCAATGAGGTTTCTCCAAATAAAGTCAATTAGAACTGATATGGACATGTTCCCAGTTTTATAAAGATATTAGCTGCATGAGCACACCCTCTATTCCACACCATGTAAAAGTTTTGAGTTTGTTATTGTAGTTTTTTTTTCTCCACTCTTCACCTTTAAAGTTCTCTTTCTACAGATATTGTATTTCCCCAGTTATGGTTACATCCATTCATTTAGCTGCTAATGTCACTCAATAAACAGAATGAATGTAGCCTGTAGGTGACCTGGTCGCACATTCTGCTGAATTTGAATAAGAATGGCAAAAGTTCACCTTTGGAGCACCCTTAAGAGGAGGAAAGGGGTGAAATGAGACAAGATCCTGCTTTCATTTGGTGTCCTCTAAGCTCAATTGGGAACATGTGCTGGGTCATTGATTGGAGACAAGGTATTGGTATCTTCAACAATTTTCCATCGCATCCCTCAAATTAAAGCAAAATTGCTGCTGGAATGTACTAATTGACAAAATCCAATCAGTGAGCTGTTGTAATATGTCTTTAAGAGATAGCAGCATGCCATCGCATTTAAGTGTGATGCTGTCTGGTCTCAGTTTCACTTTTGGTCTAGGGCAAACACAACTCTGTTGGTATCCTTAAGCTTTCTGTCCATATATCTACACATATATTATGTATCTGTTCATGTGTCTAGAATTAATACTTGCATATTTATAACTTCAATCAGAACACGTATCAATAATTGCAAGTCGCTGTGCAGAATACATCGCTTCATTTTACTTTACAGTGTTAAAGTTTGTCTACAATTTGAGAAGCAGAATGCAACCATGTGATAATGTAACAATGGCTTGATGTGTTTTATGCTCTGCTCGAACACAGGAAAGAGTCAGTTGCCAATGACTGGAAAAATATAACAGGGAAAGGAACAGAATGTTGTCAGGGAGTTGGCCAAGGTGAGGAAGGGTGGGAGCAGATGTCCTGGGGTGGAGGTTTGTTCATAACAGAGTGGATGGCACAGTGGCAAGCACTTCTGCCTATCAGCTCCAGGAATCCAGATTCAATTCCAGCTTTGGATGACTGTGTGGAGTTTGCATATTCTCCCCGTGTCTGCATGGATTTCCCCCAGATGTTCCAGTTTCTTCACACAGTCCAAAGATGTGTAGGTTAGATGGATTAGCTGTGGTAAATGTGCAGGGTTATGGGATAGGGTAGTGGAGAGGGCCTGAATAAGATACTCTGCCAGAGAGTTGGTGCAGATTCGATGGGCCAAATGGCCTCTTCTGCACTTTACAGATTCTAGGATACTAAGATTGCAGGGTGGAGCCTTATGAATTCTATACACCACTCCTTAGCAAAAGCCAGACTATTCTTTAGTGAGCAATCATCCAACCGATACACATTTTTTTCAACTGATATTTAAAAAATGCATTATTCATTTTAATTTGCAAATCAAAGATACAAGTTTAAACAGTGAAATATGAATGCAAAATGGGAAAAAAGTGTGAGCAAGCCAATACACTGAGGGTCAGGATTGTGCTAAATTGACTGCATTATGCATTGTTAGCAACAATCAAGGAGGAATTTTCTATATGTTGTCAGTTGCATCCCAGTTAACAATGAGAGAAAGTTGTTGCACCCTCTGTTCTAAGCAATGTCACTTAAAATTAAAGAGGTGGAATTTTCACCCATTTTTCAAATTCTTAAATCCATTCAAATTTACATGTCCTGTGCTGCAATATTGAATAAATAATAGAATCTTACAGTGCAGAAGGAGGCCATTCAGCCCATCGACCAACCATAATCCTACCCAGACCCTATCCCCATAACCTTATGCATTTATCACAGCTAGTCCCCCTAGCACAACGGGCAATTTTGCACATCCAATCTACCTAACCCGCACATTGTGTGTGTGGGAGGAAACTGGTGCACCCAGAGGAAACCCACGCAGACACGGGGAGAATTTGCAAACTCCACACAGTGACCCAAGCCAAAAATCGAACATAGGTCCTTGGCGCTGTAAGGCAGCAATACTCACCACTCTGCCACCGTGCTGCCAGATTAATAAATAATGAAGATAACCTCAAAAGTTAGACTGAGCAATTTGGAATGATGTCGTTATTATGTTTGTTGGAAACATGTGAAGTACTTAGCAATAAGCCATCAATGACTTCAGATGAATCTTAAGCATTTTTGGGCATTGTTCAGATTCTTCCAGTGATACCAAAACAAATCTTGCAACAGTCAAAAAAATTATTAGATGAATTTCTAAATTGCTTTTAAAACATCACTTTTCCCTTTCTCCTACGTTCTCTACCTATGGGCAGCACGGTGGCACAATGGTTAGCACTGCTGCCTCACAGGGACCTGGATTCGATTCTGCGCTTGGACCACTGCCTATGTGGAGTCTGCATGTTTTCCCACTGTTTGTGTGGGTGTGGGTGCATTAGCCACGCTAAAGTGTCTTTCAGTGTTCCTGAACAGATGTCAGAGTGTGGCAACCAGCGGATTTTCGCAGTAACTTCATTGCAGTGTTAATACAAGCCTAGTTGTGACACTAATAAATAATAATCAATGTCTACATCATATAAAAAATAGAAAATCCTTTGAACTGTTTGTGTATATTTCTACCTATTGCACAAAAATTATCAGTTTTATGGGTTAACTCCTCAACACAATAAGAATGTTTCTCAGAGGTTCCATCATTACTCTCAGGAGGTCAAATTCTGTGGCTGGAAACGTTCGGAGAACCCTGCTTTACCACAATTGCGAAGTTCTGAATTTGCAACATTGGCTATTTAAATTCAGGTCTCTCTATATTTCTGTTATATTCTGTTATAATTCTATATATATTCTATATATTGTTATAATTTCATTGGCAACAGTGTACACAAAGGCCATTTGGGTTTTATTGGGCTGCACCCTCCATATGATTGGAAGTTACTAAATTTTACTCTGTACAATTAGATGGAAAGGCAATCAAGAAGTTCAACATGTATGTATTCTAAACACATACAAATCAACTGATTTCCAATATTCAGAGGACACACGCTATTTCAAATCATTGCAGAAACCAGCCAGCTGAGTTTCTGCCATCTAATTTTAAGACAGCTTGGGGTTGACAGGATAAATCAGGAGCTAAAATATGGGAGAGGGTAAGAAAGAGAGGCAGGGAGAAAGGGGAGAGATTGGAAAGGGGGTGCGAGGGTGGGGCAGGGACGAGGCGAGTGGGGCACAGAGAGTTGGGGGGTGGGGGTGGGGGAGAGGCGGTGGAGAGAAAGGGGAGAGAGGGGGCCAGGGAGGTGGGAGAGAGGGGGCCGGGGAGGAGGCAGGGCGGGTGGGGAGAGGGCATGGCATGTGAGCAAGGCAGAGTGAGAGGGATGCGCCTACTATGGGAAGTGGCCTATGGAACATATCACCACACCTTCCCTTTGAAGGAATGTGAATGTTAATTTATAATTAAAAATAAAATATTTATATGCAGAAGAAATGTAAACATGGAAGATTGGTCTACATGACACATTAAAGAAGAACTACATGCTGTGATAGGAGGCTCCAAAGTAAATGCTTCTTCACTAGGTTAGTTTTCAAAGTGTAGAGATGTACAAAAGCAACCACTTAATTAGTGAATAACATGACGAATGTGGACAAAGCCCACCTGGCTAATAATTAGCAGATGTGAGGTTTTAATTAGATCTAATTGCACACAGTTGGTGGGGAAAATTGCTCGTATTCATGAACGAGAGAAGAATGATGAGCACAGCAGTACAAATGAGGAGATAGTGCCTTCACGGAGTTTAGGAAGTGAGTTACATTTTAATTAGATCTTTCTCAAATCACACAAGGAATGACAGAGCTACTGCACACCTGAAATCTGAAGATAACAAGCATCTCAACTTCAAAATGAAAGCAAGGACTGTACCCGAAATAGCCTCAAAAGATTCAATTTATCAGTACATCCAAATACGACAGATAGGTAGTCTCGCCACATCCAAAACCCATCTGGACAATTGAAGTTCTTTGTTCTTACTCATTACTGTCTGAGGAGTTTTGTTTATTAACAGTCATTTGACATTGAAACCATTTACCCATTTAAGATACTTTACAGTGTCTTGCTGGAAAATCTGTGTGATTAGCCATCCAACTACATTTGTGTCACATTCCACACAACACGCCTATTATTATCAATAATTTACAATTCAAAAAATGACAAAACAAAGGGAAATTCAAAAAGAGCCCTGATGGCAATTGATCAGCTGCTCGTGTTTGTGAACTATTCACTCTTTGTCCCCATGATTTATGTCATTACTTTCTTAAATTTAAGACTTGAGGAGCAGGACACTTATGGACTCTTAGAATCATAGAATCCTCCAATACAGAAGGAGGCCATTCGACCCATCAAGTCTGCACCACCAACAATTCCACCCACGCCCCATCCCCATAACCCCATGAATTTACCCTAACTAGTCCCCTGATACTAAGGGGCAATTTAGCATGGTCGATCCACCTAATCTGTACACCTTTGGACGGTGGGAGGCAGCAGGAGCACCCACATGAAACCCACGCACGCATGGGGAGAATGCACAAACTCCACACAGACAGTGACCCAAATCAGGAATCGAACCCAGGTCCCTGGCACCATGAGGCAGCAGTGCTAATCACCATACCGCCAGAACATGTTTTTAAATATCCCACCCAGTCAATATGTCTGAAAGCGCTTGGCAAATCTGCAGTCATCTTGAAGACAAGGCCATAAAACAGATCATTTACTTCCATTCAGTTTCCATTTTCCCAGTGATAAAAACTGGATTGGCGATACCCTACAGAAAATTTTTGGCGGCACGGTGGCACATTGATTAGCAGTGCTGCCTCAGTGCCAGGGACCCCTATTCAATTCTGCGCTTGAGTGACTGTGTAGAGTTCGTACTTTCTCCCAGTGTCTCCCTGCGGGTGTTCCAGTTTCCTCCGAAAGCTGGAACCGATCAACCCAGCCAAAGTGCATCTGGCCCAGGAGGATTAGCAGGGTAAATAGGTGGGGTTATGGGTATAGGGGCTGAGTGGGATTGTGGTTGGTGCAGGCTCAATGGGGGAATAGCCTCCGCCTGCAAGGAGGAGATTCTATGACTCTATGAAAAGTCAAACTGAATTCTTCACCTCACGCCTTGGATTACATATAGAAAGAATAAGAGAAAAGAGATTTCAGTGCAAGGAGTACAGTAAGTGGATGGAAATTGAAACTAGATAAAACTACTTTTTCCTAAAGCGTTCCAAATTGATCCATCATAATCAGCACTCAGTCTGTTATTTTCATTACTTCTATACAGCACTGTAGGTATTTCCAAATTATTCATAATGACAATAATTAAATGACTGATAATGAGGATCTTCTCACGGCTGTAGCTGTTTTCCCTTCCCCATTAATTATGTATACGGGGGGGAAATGCACAGATTTCAATTTGAATAAGTCACTGCTAAAGACAACAGCAACCAATCTGAGCTACACCCTGCTGAATCGACTGATTCATTTTACTTAGGTTGTGTTTATACTTTGATATCTCTGAGCAGATGCTCCATAAAAAAATGCAACAGAAATGAGCTCACTGGTGGATCACTTTTCTTCATTCCAGGCACTCATTTTCCTTAAAAAAAAGGGGGTGGGGGGGGTTGAGGAGATATGTCTATTTGAGGAGAGACTTTTTATTAAACTTTAAAAGCTAATTAGAGTTGCCTGTCTGCACTCTTGACACAGTCAGGGGGCATTCACCAACTACAAAACAGTACTGGCTTTTAGTTTCTTCAAGGCTAGCCTCTTGAGACTTAGTTACCCATCACCTCATCGCTGACAGTATTTAATGTACCTCCTGCTGGTCCACAGTGCTATCTTGTACTACATGAAGCACAAAGAATAAAACATCAGCAAATCCAGGCTTTAATAATTTAGATCATCCAGAGGATGTTTGTCGGTGCCCTACTTTTCTGCAATAACAAAATAGCCAGCTTGGTGACCTAAGGCACCCATTCAAAAAGAATTAATCGCTATTAAAGATTATAAACAAAGAGACACCTTCTAAAAAGGTCATGAGATTTTGCTTCCCTCCTCATTTGTATTAATTTGCTGACAGGGTTTGTACTTGCACTATTTTAGAAAGCAACTCAATGATCCTTATAATGATGCACGCTACCGACTTCAGCAGGGACAGAAGGGTATTGATCAACAAGGAAAAACTGTACCAAGGCCGACATCCCCTGCCTCAGAGCAGCCCAACAGCTGCCCCAGTCCAGACATGTCTACTACTTGCCCTCAGACTGGTCTTCTGCCTCAAAGAGAGCCCTACCCCCTGGGGTGTTTACCCACTGTCACTCCAAGCCAGGCTCCCCAGTGCTTCCCAATGTAATTTTGCTCTTCCTGATTGCAAGGTCGGCCAAGTAAACTGCTGTCATGCAGCTAACAATTCCGCTTTTTAATCATCGATCAGGGAATCCAGGGCAAAGTAATTTGCCCAGAACATAGCTGCCAAAATAAAACATGAGCAAAAGAACTACAAAAGGCTTGATTTTGCCATAAAATGTCATGAACTCAGGGAATAATCGTCAGACGTGTGACGGCAAATTATTAAACCCAAGATGTTTTGGGACACAGGACTGCACAAAGTTGCAGACATATGCAACATTCCTTTATTTGTATGGAAGGAAATAAACTTCATCTGCCACTTACCCAACCAATGCCTGGTTCAATCATCAGTTCAGAAGACTTCCAAGTTTTGTGTCATCTGTAAATTTTGAAATTATGCCCTGCAGACCTAAGCCTAGGTCAGAAAAGCAGGGGTCCAAACACTGACTGCTGAAGAACTAAACTATAATATTCCTCTAGTTTGAAAAACAGCCATTCACCACTGCTCTGTTTCCTGTCACTCAGCCGATTTTGTATCCATGCCACTGTTGTCCCTTTTATTCCCTGAGCTCTGATTTTGCACACCAGCCAGTTCTTTAGCACATCAACAAATACCTTTTGGAAGTTAAGTATACCAATCAGCCACACTGCCCTCATCCACTCTCTCTGATAACTCACTAGAGCAAGTTAGTTAAACATAATTGACCTTTACCAAATCCATGCTGGCTTCCCTTTAACTAATTCACATTTGGCCAGGTGATTGTTAATTTTGTCCGAATTACAAGCAAGTTGAACTCTGATAATTAAAGCGCCAAATGTAGTGTTTGGGAACCAACAAGTGCGCCAACCTTCCTCCCAATACAGTTAGCACCAAAAACAAAATGTCACGAGTCAATTATGGTGCAGAATGAGGCCATTCGCCCCATTGTAGAAGACTGGCAGGTATACTCTGATCTCCTTTTTCTCCCCATAATGGGAAGAGTATTAAGTCTACAAACAGCATTTTTCTTCACTTCTCAGTCTTTCTGACAGCAATGTGTTAGGAGCACTTCACTGTATGCAGCATAACAACACTGCACCTTAACAAGTCACCTGAGCAACAAACACTTCTAAACAGCTTTGGGATGCTTGGGAAAACGTTTGAACTACAAATGGTTTTGCATTTGTGCTGTGATTTCAAAAGTAAATTGTGCATCGCCTGTGGCTTTGTCCACAGGCAAAGTTAAATTCCTTGAGGTCACATGTGATTCTGTGTCTGCAGTTATGGGATTGCTGCAGCTAGTAAGCTCCAACTGGTGGCTGAAGTTTGCAGCTCCAGGAATGAGTGGGTGACAGAACAAAATGTCCAAATTGTGAATATACAACCTACATCAGCCAACTTCATTTTCAAATAGCTATCTGGGTAACTTTGACATTCTATGTTTTTTTGAAACTGCAATGTGAAACTTTCTTAAACACTGTATTTTAATGTATTTGATTTGATTTATTGTCACAAGTGTTGGGACACTGTGAAAAGTATTGTTTCTTGCACGTATACAGACAAAGCATGGCATACACAGAAGGAAAGGAGAGGGTGCAGAATGTAGTGTCATAGTCATAGCAAGGGTATAGAGAAAGATCAATTTAATCTCAGGTAGTTCCATTCAAAAGTCTGATGGCAGCAGGGAAGAAGCTGTTTTTGAGTCAGTTGGTATGTGTCCTCAGAATTTTATATCTTTTTCCCGAAGATGATGGAAGAGAGTATGTCCAGAGTGTGTGGGGTCCTTGATTATGCTAGCTGCTTTTCTGAGGTAGAAGAAAGTGTAGACAATGTCAACGGATGGGAGATTGGTTTGAGTGATGGACTGGGCTTCGTTCACGACCTTTTGTAGTTTCTTGTGGCCTTGGACAGAGCAGGAGTCATACCAAACTGTGATACAACCAGAAAGAATGCTTTCTATGGTGCATCTGTAAAAGTTTAGGGGGGGGTGGGGGGCGGAGAGAGAGAGAGAGAGTCATAGCGGACATGCCAAATTTTCTTAGTCTTCTGAGAAAGTAGAGTTGTTGTGGACTTTAGTTATAGTGTTGGCATGGGGGGGGACCGGGACAGGTTATTAGTGACGTGGACATGTAAAGACTTGAAGCTCTCAAGTTGGAGGGGAATTTGACCACTGGGTCATAGGTGTATAAGGAGTATAATAAGGGGCTGTGGACACAGCCTTGTGGGGCACTGGTGTTGAGGATGATCGTGGATAAGGTATTATTGCCTATTCTCACTGATTGTGGTCTGTGGGTCAGGAAGTCTCGGATCCAGTCGCAGAGGGAGGAGTCAAGTCCCAGGTCACAGAGTTTGGAGATGAGTTTCATAGAAAAAAATGGTGTTAAAGGCTGAGCTGTAGTCAATAAAAAGAAGTCGGACATTGGTGTCTTTACACGATCTGAAATATTGAGGTATGATGTTGGTTTACAACTGTTAGAAACATTTGACAACTGCTGTCCACTTAGCAAGGGCTTAACAACACACTTGGCATCTGTCTAATAACCAACTGGTGCTCCTTCTGCTGCCATGGTTTGTGAAGAGGAGGAAAGGGTAAGTATTTGATATTGGTTGTCAAAGTGACTAAGATAATCTGCCAGGCAATATTAAACATTGTCCAAATCAAGTGAATTCTGTGACATATTTAGTAAACTGATCCATACAAGATGTATGTACAAATACAGTGACTATGAGAAGTCAGAACTTAGGAATCCGGTGGTGAGTAACCCACCTCCTGACCACCCTCCCACAATCCGCAAAGTGTGTCCACCATGTACAGTGTGATGGAGCATTCCCCACTTGCCTGGATGAGTGCAACTCCAACAACATTTGAAAAGCTTGAGACCAGCCAGTAAAACAAAATTGCCCACTTAATTGGTACCCCTTCCATAATCATTCATAGCCTTCCACACCAGACAGTAGTAGCATGTCCCATCTACAAAATGCACTGCATGACCTCACCAAGGCTCCTTAGACAACACCTTCCAAAGCTACAACCACTACCATTTAGAAGGACAAGAGCAGCAGACACATGGGAATGCCACCAACTGGAGCTCCCCTTCCAAGTCACTCACCATCTTGACTCGGAAATACATGACCATTACTTCACTGTCACAAAGGCAAAATCCTGGAACTCCCTAACAGGACTGTCAATATACCTGCATCACATGGACTACAGCAATTTTGGAAGGCAGCTTACTACCACCTTCGCAAGGGCAAATGAATGCTGGCCGAGCCAGTGAGGCCCACATCCCATGATGGAATATTAGAAAAATATTGTGGATCTGCAATGCATTGCTTCTGATTTGTTGGGCACTTTAGTTATCATGGAACCTGAAGAGAGTGTGATACTCTTACTTGGGTCCAGGTGGGCCCCAAGTACAAGCCACCAAGTGCTGACCAGCACACTTTCATGACATGTACAGCTGTAGCTGGTTGTAGTGCAGCAGTGCTCCATATCCACATCTTGAAGCTGCATCTAACCTCTCTCGTGGATAAGTCGAGCACACTTCAAACAATAACCAAAATGAGTTGAAATTCTCCTTGCGTGAATTGTGCAATGGACAATTTTAGAGATTCAAGCCTACCTGATTAAAAAAAATTTGCAAGTGTTCTGAATTAAATTTCCAAATATCTTCCATTAATTTGATGTTTCTCTACACCCTAGCTATGACTGTAACAGTATATTCTACCCTCTCCTTTCCTTCTCCCGTGTACTCTGTGAATGGTATGTTTTGTTGTATAGTGCACAAGAAACAATACTTTTCACATGTGACAATAATAAATCAGAAACAAATTCTATCCACAATTTCACTGACAAAGCTTTTTTTTTAAAAAAAGGAGAGATTAGTTCTCCTAATTTACTAATTTCACAGTTCAGCAACCCATATATCTTTCACTTCTTCCAACTTATTGATCCCAGAGCTTGATTGAAAACTGGTGCTGGAGTGGAAATAAACGGTCACAAAGCTATTGGATAACCCCTTTACTAGAATGCATCAGCGCTGGGCAAGAATCAGCAACTCCAGGCCAACAGTAAGTTAACAGCAAAATAACTGACATTTTCTGTTTTTTAAAAGACATCAACTTTTACTCTCTCCTTTAATGAACAGATTGCCTTCGAGAACCCCCACTATGATCTCTGACATCTTCCCACAGTCACACATTGTAATTTTCAAGTACAGCCAAATGGCTTCCTACAACTCTCCAAAGCAGACCAGCTGTTCAGAGCTGACGCTTCATTGTTTTTTTTCCACTTATCTTAGCAGAGACAGAACTTGTTTTTTTTCCCCCCAATCCTTGTGAAGTTAAGAGCAATGTATTTCTGCAATTGAATCATATAAAGAAAACTTAACAACCCACTTCAAGGGGCATAAAGAAACCAGCTAGAGTGTTTCAGGGTCTGCTGAAATGCAAGAATCTGGAACAAATGTTGACGAAACCAGGAACAATTTTCAAGTTAACCATTCAACAATTATCCAAAACTTTCACAATATAGCTACTCCAGCCCTAAAGGCTTGTTCTATCAATGTCACTGACTGTTCCAGCTGCCACTCACACTGAAATTTGCCAACACTCTTAAAGGGTTCTTGAAGAGTGCCCTGCGTCTTAATTTTGTGTGTTCGAAATGCCTTATTAATGTGATAAGCTTACCATCTGCTTGTATTTCAAAAACAGTACAATGACTCAGCTATGGGCCACACTGAATAGCATTAAAATACTAATGGCAATGTTTGACAAAAAAATCAAAAATCGCGCTTTCCAAAGCACAAATCAAGCCCCGCTTAAATAAGCATTGGTATGATACAAAAGTAGTAACATAAACAGGGTTTAATTGGAAATTATTCCACAGGAGACAATGATGCAACCCAAAAACGAATGGAAATTCCAAAGGGCACAAGAACAAAGCATGAAACAAATTCACTTTCCTGGCAGACGATCTGGAGTTTTAATTCCACTTCCCTTTCTCTCTTCCAAAAAAATGTCTGCCCTTTTTTGCTCTAGGTTCTGACTGGACTATGGCTTTGTGGTGGCCAGTTCCTCATACACCTCAACCCAAGAGCCAACCTTGCTGCCTGTACCTCAATTTTGCATGCACTGTCATAAGGGGCAGCATTTTCCAGCCAGATCCTGTCCTCAGAACACAGGCACATTTAAGTAGTAGTAACAAGCAGGAGAAGTAACATTTTCTGAATGTTATCCTTAATTTGTGAAAGTAAATCAAGAGGCGGCTCAAAGAAATTAATCTAACAGCTCAATCTATACTTGAAATAAGTAAAAACTGCACATGCAGGAAATATTAGTGGATCACGTGACATTTTCAGAAAGAGATCACATTTTGGGTGTGCACCTGCGATGATTCACCTAATACTAAAATCAAGACAATCGAAACATCTGTCGATAGAGTGATTGTTTCCTATGACAACACGTTGGTGAGGAAATAAGGGCAGCTTCAGACCTCCATATGGGAAACACATGGGAACAAACAACAGTTTTTTTCAGATTCAATTTGATCAACCAAACTAAATTTTCTGAAAATGCAGTGCTAGCTTCAGATTTCAAGAGGGTTAGATTTGTAAAGATGGCAGATTACTTAAATGGGATCAATCAGGCAACTGTATCAGACAGGACACAGCCAACAAAAAGAAAAATGGAATGCCTGGGTTTTCAAAAAAGCTTTTGATATCCATGGAAAAATGTGTACTGCCTCTGTAGGAAGATAGAATAGCTGAGCATGAGTAAATGACTGATGAAAAGCTGGCGTGGGAGAAATGACACCATGGGTTTCATATCATTCAAACATTTTTTTACTGCAATGATGCATTTCATATTTCCCTTCATCCTGTTTGGTTTTCATAATTCAAAATGAGGAAGCATAACTTTAATACAAATACCAGTATACTTCTCAGGACAGAGCTTTACTTGGGGCTCAGTGAACAAATTCACTGCTGAGACCTATAAACAAGAAAGTCTGATTGAGAGTCAGTCACTGGTCTCTGCCGAGTTAGCCAAACTCAGCTGGCGCAACTGAGACGTTGCGCAATTTGGTTCAGCGCTGCTCAGATGTGTGTTAGAGAGAATTGGCAAAGCTCCTTGATCATTACCCCATAAGCACTGGTGGAAGCTAGAGTGTGCCTATGCATTTACTTTAAGCAAGGGCAGGATTTGACTTGGCTGCATTGATTCCCGCAATCAAATAATCCCACCGACACTCCCAGCCCAGACTCGTACAATAAACACCAACTGTTTTAAATGAGACGCCAGAGGACTGACAATGCACAAGGAACTGTATCTCTGTAATCAGTCACCACCTTCAGGAGTGTAGGGGGGAAAAAACACACATAAGGAGAAGGACCCTAGAGAAAATACTCCTAATGCAATGCAGAGTATTTGCCCTCATATTAATGAGCTATAGAACATCCTGTCCTTACAGTTCTCTAGAAGCTTCAAATGAAAAGAATTAATCACTACTTCCAGAAATTAATGATTGGATTAGGATCAAAAGTCTTCTAATTGTCAACGTCATTAAATTCTCAAAATGTGACTTTGCATCCTGCTGGTTCTTATAAAGCTGTTTAGCTCCCATTTAATAGGGACAAATGGTGCATCCAGATGCTGGCACATGGAGGCAAATACAGCAGTCTTCTGCATTTCATTAATAAAAATGAGGTTTAAACACATTTGTTGGCCGAGTTAATGTAGTTTTACAACGAGGGTCTCAGGAGTTTCAAAAAGAAAACCTTATATTTTTTCTCAAACCATACAAGACAAAACATTTTTGCAAAGTAAGCTTAGGGCAAAACAGAATAATTACTTGCAATTATGTTTGTCCCAATCTTGGCAGTTCATACTCCCTCTTTTATCAAATAGAGCAATAAGCAAGAACCTTAATATACACTGTGGAACAAATTGAGGTAATAGGAGTAACTGGCATTTGTCAATCACTAAAGCAGTGTCCGACAGTTCTGTACTTGAATTATGCTTATCTTTAGATAATTGAGCTCATTAGCACAGCAAGTTTAGTCACCATGTAGGCAAACCTTGCGTACCAAGAATACTTTATGTTGGACCCTTGGTCTATACAGAGTTGGCTGATCAATGGGGCTGCTGTAACTGGGCTCTGTGCTGGAATTCTCTCTTTGGGGGAAATGGGCGGACTGAAAAAAAAACATCTTGGCTCATCACTTCTGATTGCTGTACAGTGCAGCAATGTCTGATGAAGGCGCATGCACGAGGGCACAGGTGAGGACACGTTCAGGGATGGCTATTACATCCCCTGCAAATAACTTGTCAATATTCCCAGTCAAGTCTCTTGCACAGGTGGTCACCCATGTGAGATGATAAATTGGAACATACACACGTAAAGGGAAGGGGGCAACAGCAGAGGAATGTTGGTGGAAGAAATTTTCACCATGAGAAAAATGAAAAAAAGGAAGGTTTGCATTTATTTATACAAGCACTTTTCATGACCAATGTATGATTCAAAGTGCTTTATAACCAAAGAAGAACTTTTTGAAGTGCAGTCATGGTTATCATGAAGGAACTGTACATGCATAGCAAACTCCCATCAACAGCAATGTGACAGTGACTAGATCAACTCTCAGATATTGATTTCTGGATAAATATTGGCCAAAACGCCAGAAATAACCAGAACTGCCCTTCTTAGAGAGGGCGCGTTAGATATCTTACAACCACCTAATCAGGCAGCTGAGGCCTTGATTTAATATCTCATCCAAAATATTGCATCTCTGACAGTGCAGCACTTCTTCAGTGATGTACTACAGTTCCAACCTTGTTTTTTTGGGCACAGGTCCTGGAATGGGACTTGAACATTGTGACTTAGAAGCATGGGTGCACTGAGCCTATGAACCACCGATGAAACTCATGTGGTACATGGATCTTTCACCATTTGTCAGCAGACTGATCTTCATCTCAAGTGTCCAGAAGAACAAAGAAGCAAAATGAAAAGCTGTAATGGCTTTTAAAACAGAAATAGTCATAAAATATGATAAACCTCAAACTGAGTACAATAGTGTCGCAATCCAGAGAATTGGATTACAAATCCTACCAAAACAATTTAAGATTTTAGATTTAGTTTATTTACAATCGATAAATAAATAAAGCTGTTACCCATAAATAGTGACCATGTCCTAAAAGCCCAATTGGCTCACTCATGTCTTTTGCAGAAGAAAATATGCTGCCTATGCCTGGTCTAACCTGTGTGTTAATCCGGTCCTGTGTCAACATGATAACTCAACTGTTACCAAAAACCAGCATTTATTCAAAATGGCAGCCCACCACTAGTTATTCAGGGAGACAAGGAGTAGTCAATAAATATCAGTCTTGCCAGTACTGCACAGTCCCAAAAGTAATTTTTTTTATAATATTGGTAAGATTAGTGAGTAGAGTGAAACATCCATGATCTCCATTCTAATAATCTGTCAGAATACCTGTGGGGCAATGTCTTTTATAAAACACCAAATTGACAAATTACTTACTTACATTTCATCTCATTCCTTGGTAAAAAGAACATACCATTTCAAAACTAATATAGAAACTGCTGGAAACACTCAACAGACGAGAAAGTATCCACTGACGGTGAGGGTAAATGAAACATTTCAGATGCAAAACCTCTCTGTGTGCTTTGATGAATGGTTAACATCCAAATTATTCTCTCCATAGGTGCTGCCTGACCTGCTGAGCCTTCTCAGTATTTTCTGATCTTGTTTCAGACTTCCTGAAACTGCAGGGTTTTTTTTGATAATACTTCATTTGTTCTGTGTGTTGTACTTAGCTTCCTGTGTGAAGGCATTGCTATATATTTGGTCCAAGTCAAAATTTCAGGTAAGTTCTCTACTGTCTGCTCATTTTCATGACCTCTTGAGCAATTCTCTGCATTATCATGGATAAAAGTTATGGTTCCATATGAAGTCCTCCAAGAAGTATCAAACCGAGCAACGAGCAATTTCCAAGTACAAACCCAACAGATCAGCTAGTCTTGCAAGTTAGAATTAAGTATATGTTCATTGTTATGACATAGCATCAAACTGCAGATGTTAATCACTGCAAGTTGCAATATTTTCACCCAGACTGTATCACTAGCTGCAGAAGATGATGAATCTGTGCAGCATCCGGGTGAAGTCAGAATGAAAGGCTTCGATTCATTAATATGACAAAGCATCAACACAAAACTGAAGACAGTAATCACAAAGAGCTCAACTATATTTTCTCAACATGCTCAACCATCTGCACTGCAACACTACAAACGAAGCCTATGGGGCAACCAGATTTGCAAACATTGAACCCACTGCGAAACATGGACTTCAAAAACAGAAACAGGTTTTGGTGCCTAAAAAAATAAGCCGAAATGTATTTTTAAAGTGCAAATCTTTTCTATACAAAAACAAACCTGCGATTTTATCAGCTTAATTCTGAGCTAGAAACTATGGGAGAGTACTGTCACGGCATTTGCAACAGTTCAACAGGCCTCACAATCCTACAATAATAAGTGACCAAGTCAATTCCTATGTGCAACCCACCTCCCTCTATCCTCCCATCCTCCAAAAGTAAAAAGTGACATTAATTAACTGAACAGTCTCAGGGCACTTCAATTGTAGAAAAAAAGACAGAGTCGCCAAGATAGGCAGACAGACTTGCAATGACAAAGGAATAACCTAATTTGGTGATTCAATGGAATAAAGTTCAGCTTAACCCACCTTGTCCCCCCACCCCGCAACCAAATATTGTATTGTGTAATAACTTGTCCATGAGTGAAAGACAGATAATTTGTAGGTGAAGTGCCTGATCATATGACAGTGAGTGCATTTGTACTGCAGTATTGTGGGCCAATACACAAGTAAACATTTCAAGGGGTGTTGACATCAAACTTCGTGCTAGATCAAGACACCTTTTTTTTCAGAGACAAATCAAGCACATTTTCCCCACCAAGAACATAGGCAATCGGTGGCCCTTCAAGCCTCCTCTGCCATTCAATGACCGAGTTTTGACAGTTCCCTCAGAAAGTGAATTCCAAAGATTCACAACCATTTAAGAGAAGACATTTTTCATTTTGGTCCTCAATGGCTGAAGCCTTAATCCGAAACTCTGACCTTGTAATCAAGATTCCCCAGCTTCTGTGTCCTCCTCACCATTTACTTTCCCACCTAACATTGTCAGCAAATTTGGACATGTTACAATCAGGAACCTCAGTTGAGTCATGAAAATAGTTTGTAAGTAGCCGAGGGCTAAGCAATGATGTCTGTGGTACCATCCCTGTCTACCAGTTACAGCCCCGGACCAAAACTTCCTTTTTATTCCCTATCTCTTTTCCATTCTTCAATCAACCATTAATCCATGCGAATATATTACCTCTTGTGCTACGAGCACTCATTTTGTGCAACATCCTTGAATGTTTTTGGAAACACCAAGCACCACAGAAAATTTATGCACGCCCCTTAACTTCTGAGACTTCCCTCTCCTCAACACCAAATAGAAGTCCCAATCAATTTCACAAATTTTTACTAAGTTTCGTGGAGTTTCAGAATAGTTTATCCCTCATAAATATAAACAACTACACCGTCACTCTTGAAAACACTTCCCAGGACGAAATCAAAATCAATGTACAACAGCAGAGTTTACGTTGTTACTCTCCTGAGCTTTGCAATGACGAGTGTGACTTAATGAAATTGACTTTGTATTAAATGTTGACCTGACCTGTAAATGGATTAACTAACTGGCTTCCTGGCAAGCAGCTCCCTTTTGCAGTGGGATGTCAGGAAAGCATTCGTGTGAATTAGGAGATGCCTGTGTATGACTTTCTTTTGACATTGACATCTTGTTTGATTGTCATTCCTTTGAAGTTTTGTTTCAAATTCCCCCATTGTCTTAATTGTTTACCCCAAGCTTTGTTGGAAAGAAGACCCCTTCAAGAAATAGGGGCTGGATTTTACGCTTCCCCACCAGTGGGTCAGAAGATGGGAGGGCTCAATCTCCAGTGCATGATCTTCCTACCACTAATCTACTTCAACCTGAATAAATCTTTATGGGTGACAATGGAGGCATTCGGCCAACCGACCACCCTTGCACTTAGAGGCCAGAAAGTGGCCAATTAATGATGATGACACGCCCCTGCCCTGTTTTTACCTATACCAAGGGGAGGCTCAGGCCTTGTGAGAAGCCCAGCAGCTTCAGTTGCACAGGCTGGTGTCAGGCCAAGCAGAAGACATGGGTTTGGGGTGAACCTCCTTTGCAAGTCCCTTGTGCTGATCAGATGTACCATCCCACAAAGTTATACTTAAACTTTAACATCCCACACCTTCTCCATTCTGGCCCCCAACACTCCCACTTCAGGTCCCACTCCAAAGAATTCCATCATCTACCTCTGCTCCTATTCCTCCAACTTAACTTGGCATCCAGCACAAGCAATGATCTCCACACAGTTCCAGCAGTGGTCACCATTCCAGCCTGATGCTGATGAAACTACAAAGCTGCCTGCCATCTGATTGACCTCAGGCAGGACAGCCTTACCCTGGAGAGTAGAAATCCCACCTCCAGCTTATTAATAGTTACAATATGGTAACAAAATGACAGCAGGGCAGTCGTTCCTCCTCTGGGAAGGACTTTTTGGCCAGTGAGGCAGGGGCCACCAGATTTTACATCTGGTAAAATCCAGCTCTTGGTTACTCTAGCTTCCAATAAACGATCATGTGACCAATTTGCCTGGGAGAGAAATGGTGGAAAAAGAAGCAATGTTAATTATAAGGGCAAGTAGATTATGGGCATGGCTGTCTTTCAAACAAGGAGTTTTCTTTAAAAACAGAACAACCTAGCTGCAGAAAAGTAGCTAGATAGCTTCCTTTAGCAGGGAAGAATGCATTTAAAAGTCTTGCTAACTTAAGGACTCCCAAACAGTGAGTTGAACTTCTAGGGATAGCCAAGCTGAGTGAGAGAGAGAGCAGAGAGACAGAGAGACAGAGAGCCAATTTTAGATGCTCCAGGTTTACTGGAGGGCTCCGATCCAGGTTGCTACACCTATGACATCAGCAATGCCCTAGTTGAACTGGGAGTCTGCAACAGTGGAATGGTTAGAGGAAATGAAAGGGAAAACATTGCTGGAAATAAGTAGAAGACCTAAGAAATCTCAACCCTGACATGAATCTTCAAAACAATACTTTAATCTTTCAGTATCAGGTAAGTATTTGATTTGAGTTTCTTGGTGTGTAGGTTAAATGGATGTAGAAAGAAAGTTGAGTTAGAAAGTTTGGTTTAAAGTCTAAGTCTGTTGTCAATGTATGTTGAATATCTTTGGTGTAGCTGACTATTTAAGTTAGAATGCAGTTATTAGCATTTATGTTCTTTGATTAAAACGTCAACCTTATGGCTTCATTTTCTTGAGCAAATACTTGGGTTTTGTAGTTCTTAAAGTGGGATTCCCTCAACATGGCTCTAGAGCAGGGTGAACTTGCTCTTTGGGCATACAAAATAACATATGCACACTGTACATTACAGTACAAAACTGCTCAATTCTTACTAAGTCATCATCTTACTGGTTGACAAGAGAATACATGCAGTGAACTGCCAATCACAATATTAGTCTGCATTTCCTGTCACATTGAGAATCACTGTTGTGCACTCCCAAACAGGAAACCAGAGAGACTTTCCGAGCAAATGAGCAATGCCTGGAAGCATGTTGTGCTTCTCCAGTGCTGTCTCTACATTCTTCTTTGCCTGTGCTTCCTCAGTGCTCCTTCGCTGTTCCTATTATACTAGTTCTTTCTCTCACCAGGGTTCCTATACACACTCTGCTGTGAAAAGCAGGCGCACACACCCATCTCACTGATAACAATACCTGCTTTCCTAAAATTATGATTAAAAGACTCTTCACATATAGCACTTGCACTTAATGAGCTTTACACGATATTAGAAGGTAGGGAGAGAGCATCTGTAGTTAATTGCCCATTTGAAAAAGATGCTTCAATCAAAAATGTGAGAAATACTCCTGTTGAAATAATATGTCAGCATGTCATGGTTGCATATTGGGCTGTCTCACCAACAGTCACACCTGCACATTTCTAACACAAGAGGCGGAGGAAAGCTCTTAGTTTGACCCATGTTTGTGTATCTGGGTTGCTGGTTTCAGAATGGCACTGAGAGAGATGCCTTTCAATAAGTTGAATTTTCTGCCTTCTAGGCTGTGGCCAATACTGCATAACAGGACATGGGAGAATAGAGGATAGCGCCCACATCAAGAACATGTGCATTGCCAGTGTGGTTGAACCACTGGCTTCTAGAAACAATGGTTACAAATCTGATTAGCTCAGCAGTCTGACTCACTTAATAGAATCAATATGGTGATAGTATCAGTGTTGATACATTAAAAGAGATGTCTGCCTGAATGTGGGCAATGTTGGTTGTGAAAGGGCTTGCCAGTTAAAGTAGGTAATTTATAATCATCTTTAAAAAGACTAGACTTGTTACAACCATGTCAAGGTTGCATTTTGTAGGTGTTTAAAATTTATTTACTAGTTTAAAATGTTTATTTATTAGTCACAAGTAGGTTTACATTAACAATGCAATGAAGTTACTGTGAAAATCCCCTAGTCACCACACACAGGCACCTGTTCAGGTACACAAGAGGGAAAATTTAGCCAACACACCTAACCTGCGCATCTTTGGACCGCAGGAGGAAATTGGAGCATCCACAGGAAATCCACGCAGACATGGGGAGAATGTGTAAACTCCACACAGACAGTGACCCAAGCCGGGAATCGAACCCAGGTCCCTGGCGCTGTGAGATAGCACTGCTAGCCACTGTGCCACCACCCCATGGAGACATCAACTGAGTGTCTGCTCACCTACAGGCTGACTTTATCCCTAAGGCAGCTTAGCTTGCAGTGGTGTTCCAGATGTAATGTGCATCCGTCATAGTGGCTGACTTGGAGTGAGGCATAAACAGCTGGATAAATTAACCTATTTGACTAATTGAAATTCTTTTTCCCCCTCGAGGGATTAACTTAATTTCAGAATTAAACTGAGCGCTGGCAGCCTTTTTTTTAAATGCCGATTTACAGAAGTGGTAAAAGTCTGGTCAACTTTCGAGGGAGATTTGCAGAGTGGTTCAGATTCTGCAGTCACCTCTTCTGTTAAATCATGGTGATTATTAGTGATAATTATTGAAATTATACATCCTAATCCACGGCGCAAATTCCCATCATTCTTCAATTTAGCATCACACAGGTTCAAAGGGGAATCCAAATCATGAAGGGGTAAATTGTAAGATTATTTTCACTGGTTGATGAACCAGTTAATATAATGATCCCAGGAACAATAATATCAGTCCAACAGCAACCTCCTCTGCTGTGATTTCAATGCTGAGCACCCAGTTTCTTTTTCAAGGTTTTTTTAATAAATTTATTTATGGAATCTGGGTGTCACTGGCTGACTGGCATTTATTGCCCAAGCCTAATTGCCCTTGGACTGTTGTACTTGCTAGGCCATAGCAGAGGGCATTTTTAAGAATCAGCCATATTGTTGTGGATCTGATATCACATGTAGGCCAGACCAGGTAAGGATGGCAGATTAATAAAGGATTCAAAGATGTGCAGGTTGGGTGGATTAGCCATGATCAATTGCCCCTTCGTGTCCCAAGATATGTAGGTTCGGCGGGGAATTAGTGAGGTAAGTAGGTGAGGTTACAGGGCTAGGGCAGGGGATGGGCCTAGGTAAGATGTTCTGCTGGAGAGTCAGTGCAGACACAATGGGCCAAATGGCCTTCTCTGCACTCCAGGGATTCTGTGATGCAAGTCAGATGGCTTTTCACAACAATCGTCAATGGTTTCTTGTTCATCATCGGACTTCCAGATTTTCACAATCTGCCAGGGTTGGTTTCAAATGGGCACCCAGAGCATTACCACAGGTCTCTGGATTACAGGTCCAATGACAAGACCACTATGCCACTGTCTTCTGGGTAGAGAATAGGATGAAATATATTGTTTGGCTAAGAGTACTGATGTGCTCTTTGGTTTTGTAGTTGAATGTTATCACTGATCGCTGAGGTTCAGAAGTGTTAACATCTTGATTCATTACCATATGTTTGCCATGACTGATGGAATTCAGCATTCCTCATGACAAGTGCCTGCTAGTTCATTGAGGAATATTTAAAGAAAAATGAATGGTAACCCAAATTGTGCTATTGTTGAACTTACCTCCAGGACGTACACAAGAATAACTCTTGGCAGTTGCCACTGTCTTTCAACTACTTGCGTTTCCCCAAGTTAGCACACAATAGCAAAAATAATGCTAATTAGCAGGTGGAATATTGTGCCAATGTCCTCACTTGACCTAATATACACTGCCATTCGAAGAAGAAAGTTTAAATTAGTTTTCACTGCATGCTTCAGTATCTTGCACTGAGCCACGACAGATCAGCCATGATCTTATTGAATGGCGGGGCAGGCTCGAAGGGCTAGTTGGCCTACTCCTGCTCCTATTTCTTATGTTCTTATGTTCTCCAGGATTTGACATAATTAGAGTACATTTACCTACCGTGACTGCTTTTTAAAAGTACTCAGTTGGCTGTGAAGAGCTTCAGGATGTTCCAAGGTAGTAAATCTAAATTCTTTCTTTACACTCAGTCTATCACTAAACTACTTCCCACCAACAATAACTTCACAGTATAAACCCTGTGACAGAATTGAAGTTCGCACAGTGTAGTTTTGTTTCGGATCATTTCATTCTGCATGCAACCTATTGGATTCCTTCGAGCAATTTGTAAGCCTACCTGATTTAGATACAAACCTTGAGTGAGCTGAAATTTTGCCTTCCATCTCTAAACATTTATGCTTATAATTTTTGAAGGACAGCTCTTATGCCTACCTACATCCAGGATATGAAAAACTGTCTCCTAAACAGGACAGGCAACAGTCTGCTCAAGCTGCATAAATAATATTTTTCCTGGCTGAAACACATACCATGTAGAATTTATTCTGCCACTTACATTAACTTAAATAATTTCTTAATTAATTCCATACTGGGCATCACTACTTAGAGGAATGTATTTCACAATGTTACTTTAATAATCACCCCAGCATTCTTGTGCACCACCAAGTGGGGCCAACAAGTGAGTGCAGGAGGACTGGTTAAGTTGGTTGTTCACTGGTAAAAGAATAAGGATGAGTGCCTGGCAATTAAGATTCAGGAGAGTCCACAATTACGATCATTAGTCTTCAAGGCCCCAGTGAACACAAATTGTATTAACTTGGAGTCAGCCCTCCAGGGCAACTTAATTCATTGCATGCTCCCCAAAGGCACATTAGCAGAGGAACACAGCATCGGAGATTTAGCCATGGGTTTTATGATGTCTCCCTCCGGCTAAGTGGGTACACATGCAAGTGCACAGGAGGAAAGAAAATCTTGTACAACATAAAAAAAACTGCAGACTGAATCAGACTGCTTTTGGCAAAGTGCAAGGAGTTTGCTTATTTTTCCTTAATCAGGTAAATCTAGTTTAAAGTACTTTCACAGTAGGTTTGTAGTTATAAGCCATTCCATAAATAAATCTGAGGAATGTTGGCATTGGACAAATGTGTATCCTTCTAAGTGCATACTTCAGCAATTTAAAAGTTAAGCACACCATATCTAAACACGCTGCAACACGAGTGACGGAAAAATAAAATTGCAGCAAGAATAGGAATTATTACCCTGATGGTTCTGATGAAAAACCATGGACTTGAAACGTTACCTCTTTCTCTCTTCAGAGATGTGGCACAGTGGTTACATTGCCACCTCACGGTGTAAGGGACCCAGGTTCGATTCCTGGCTTGGGCCACTGTCTGTGTGGAGCCTGCACATTCTCCCTGTGTCTGCGTGGGTTTCCTCCGGGTGCTTCGGTTTCCTCCCACACTCCCAAAGACATGCTGGTTAAGTGGATTGGCATGGTAAATTGCCCCTTAGTGTGAGGGGGACTAACAGGAGTTGTGTGGGTTACAGGGTAGGGCCTGGGTGGGTTTGTTGTCACTGCGGGCTCAAAAGGGCCACATGGCCTCCTTCTGCACTGTAGGAATTCTATGGTGCTGGACTTGCTGAGTACTTGAGGCCTTTTTATTTCAGCTTCCAGGCATCTGCAGTTTTTAAGTCATTACAATTCTGTTTTGCAATAGTCCATTAACACCTCGACCACCAAGAAAAACAAGGGAAGCAGTTATGTAGGAACACCATGACAAGTATTCCTGGAAGCCACACACCATCATGACTTTGAAGGAACAATGATCTAGTTCCAAGTCACTGGGTCAAAAATCTAAACTCTATCCCTAACAGCACTGTGGATGTATCTACACATGGATTGCAATGGTTCAAGCAGGTGGCTCACTACTAACTTCTGAAGAGCAATAAATACTGGCTTTTCCAGATACCCAGATCCCCATGGAGAAAAAAAAGTTTTCTGCATCCAGCAGGGAGAATTGTTTGGGTGGGGGGTTATTGTCTTTATAGCACATTTAACTGCGACATGCACTTATCTACACCCAGCATCTTTGCTGCAGTGAGTAAACCAACTGTACAATCTACTGTCCCAAAAGGGTGACATGGTGTCAGAGTAGTTAGCACTGCTGCCTCATATCGTCAAGAACCCAGGTTCGATTCCAGTCTTGGATGACCATCTGCATGGGTTTCCTCGGGGTGCTCCGGTTTCCTCCCATATTCCAAAGATATGAGGGTTAGGTTGATTGGCCAAACTAAATTGACCTTTGGTGTTGAGGGATTAGCAGGTAAACACATGGGATTGTGGGATAGAGCCTGGGTGGGATTATTGTTGGCCAACTGAATTGTCTCCTTCTGCACTGTAGGGATTCTATGGTTCAATAATATGGGCAAGTTTACAAACATTCAGACACTCAAATAATTTCACTGTTTATTTAAATTTCTTCAGAAAGCATAGCAGAGAACATGCCCCTGCTAACATCAACGGGGATGAAGTAGAAATGGTCGAAAGCTTCATGTTTTTAAGGTATCTAGATCACCAATAAACTGTCCTGGTCCTCCCCATGCCGACACTATAGTCAAGAAAGCCCATCAACGCCTCTACTTTCTCAGGAATTTGGCATGTCACCTACAACTCTCACCAACTTTTACAGATGCACCATAGAAAGCATTCCTCCTGGTTGTATCATGGCCTGGTATGGTTCCTGCTCTGCCCAAGGTCACAAGGAACTACAAAAAGTCATGAATGTAGCCCAATCCATCATGCAAATCAGCCTCCCATCCATTGACTCTGTCTACACTTTGCAACCAGCATAATTAAGGACCCCAAGCATCCTGGACATTCTCTCTTCCATGTTCTTCCTTTGGGAAAAAAAGACACAAAAGCCTGAGGTCACACACCAGCCAACACAAGAACAGCTTCTTCCCTGCTGCCATCAGACTTTTGAATAGAACCACCTTATATTAAGTTGGTCTTTCTCCACATCCTAGCAATGACTGTAACACTACATTCTGCACTCTCTCCTTTCCTTCTCTATGAATAGTATGCTTTGTATAGCATGCAAGAAACAATACTTTCCACTGTACACTAATATATTTGGCAATAATAAATCAAATCAAATAACTCACGTGGTTTTAGCTTCCCCTGCACCCCGTCCCCCACAAGCATTTCATTCTTTGTATGCCTTCATTTTATTTGAGTCATGCTTTCCTCTCTAACCCCTGTCAAGTCACGCTATACCATATTTTCTGAGTTAACCCTTCATTTATATTCTACTTTTTCACTTCATACATTTCCAAATTACTATCAATTCCAAATCATCACAAATACTTGTGTTCCCATGGTTTCATTCAATGAAATGTTATTTAAATTGTAAAACCCATTACAATAAAGCAGCAAACATTAATTTGAACTGGAAAACATCTTTGGATCTGATTAGCAATTTTAGCAGATGTAGGGAGTGTCCTAGTGTCCTGACCACTTGTGCAGACACAGTAAAACACATTAGATACTCATTAAATTCACTGATATTGGCTAGACCTTGTGTGCAAACTAGTTATCACATTTCCCTGCATTACAACAGTGACCACACTTCAAAGTCCATGAAACACATGGGGCCATCCTGGGAGACACGAGATAAATGAAAGCTCTTGTGTATTTTTAACCTGTCCAGAAGAGTTATTAGAACAGAAACTGCACTTTGAAAAGTATTTCATTGGCTGCAATGTGCTTTGGGATGCCTTGATATCATGGGAAGAGCTACATGAATGCAAATGTTCCTTTTTATAAACTCTGAAAATGAATAAAATTATATACTTCAATTAATTAAAAAGCAGAAACTGATCCGGATCTCACTTGGAAGGAGTATTTGTTATGTTAATGTGGAGGATACATTCATTATGCATGCTAATTAGATCCAACTTACAGTGACAAAGCAGCAGAGTATTAATACAGTTATTAAGAAATTTGTTAAAAAAATGACAGCAGCACTCTGCAATTTGAATTCACCAGCTTGTATCCATCATTCTTTGTGTTCTGATATAAACAATGGTTACATTTTCCAGCTGAGTTTTATACCCTGAACAAGCTATTAACATTGCTTTCCTCTTAACAACATATGGCTAAGTACATGCAAGTTGAACTCCCACAGTATCTACTCAACAGAGTAAAATGTAGCAATACATGTCAATATTGCAGTCATATTCATTTTATGAATCAGTGTTTCGCTGGAATGCTTTGCACTGAGAATTCAATTCTTGTGTTTGCACTCCAAAAGAGAGAGTCTGAAATTTTTTGACAGCAACCTCACCTGCAAGTTAAACATCACAGAGATATGCCTTCCTAATTGCTGGGTGAGAGCGTCATGGAACTGCCTAGTCAACACCACTTTTTGAGCACCATCACCACAAAAGAATGCACAAGGCAGCAATGCATCATTACAAGCGCAGGGTACCCTGCTTATTAATGCTCAGGAGTGGAGTGATCCTGGCAGAACCCAAATTGATCTCACAGTCTTGGGTCAATCATGAACAAAAGAGCTAGCTTCCAGAGACGAGGTGAGAGTGACTGCCCTTAACATCAAGGCAGCATTTGACTGAGTTCAGTGTCAGGGAACCAGAGCAAAACTGGAGTCAATGGGAAGCAGGGGAAAAACTCTCCGTTTGTTGGATTCACACCTAGCACGAAGGAGGACGGTTGTGACTGTTGGAAATCAATCATCCCAGTCCCAGGCCATCACTGCAGGAGTTCCAAGTTAGTATCCTAAACCCAACCATCTTACCATCTGGAACTGTTTTATCTATGACTTTCCTCCATCATATAAAATCAGAAGTGGGGATGTTTGCTGACAATCGCACAACATTCGGCATCATTTGTCACTCCTCAGATACTGAAGCAGTCCATCTCTAAATGCAACAAGACCTGGACTGTATCCAACTTGGGCTGACAAGGGGCAAGTAACATTCATGTCACAGAAGTGCCAGACAGGGATCTTCTCCAACAAGAGAGAATCTAACCAGTGCTCCTTGAGCTCCAATGCATTACCATCAGCAAATTCCCCACTACGAACATCTTGGGGGTTATTATGGATCAGAAACTGAACTGGATTAACCATATAAATACTGTAGCAACAAGAGTAGGGCAGACGCTAAGAATCATGTGGCGAGTAATTCGCCACCCTGACTTGGAAATATTTTCTTTTATTCATTCTTGGGGTGTGAGCATCGATGGCTGGGCCACTACTTATTGCCCATCCCCAACGGCAGTTACTCATCAACCACATTGCTATGGGTCTGGAGTCACATGTAGGCCAGACCAGGTAAAGATGGCAGATTTCCTTCTCAAAAATAAATCATTAATGAAAAGATAGGTTTGCATAGTATCTCTACATGCAGGAGGCGGCCAGTTGGTCCATCGAGTCTGCACCGACAATAATCCCACCCGGGTCCTATCCCTGTAACCCCAAATTTTAACTCTCTTGATCCTCCTGGCACTAAGGGGCAAATTTAACATGGCCAATGAACCTAACCTGCTTATCTTTTTTTACTCTCTGTCAAACAACATTGTCTGTACCTACACCAAATGGACAGCAGTATCATAGTTCTGCATGATCAGGCAGGGGATGAGACTAGCCCATTGCACTTGGGGTGTGCTGACGTCTGCAATCATGGTTTGCCCAAGTTAGGATAGAGTAAAGGATAAGGGTAGCCAATGATGTTAAACTGAAGGTTTACCTGATGCAGTTTTTCAAAGCCATCTCAGCTTTTTGGCTAATCGAGCCTGGGAGGGGAAGCAATGCCTCATCCTGTCAGCTTGGATCTTGTTGATCAAGCCCAAGTTGGGATGCAATGTCCTATCTTGTCAGCTTGGATCTGGTTTGTTCCTTACGTGGAAACCATGATTGGTCTTAATTTGAATTGATTTTTTTTGATTAGAATTAAAGTACCGAAAGATTTCAAAAAAAACCACATTGATTCTTGCTACAATATAAAATGAAGCGAGTATTCAAAAGAGAGTGCAGGCGCAGAGGGACGTGGCTATAAATGTGCATAAATCCTTGCAAGGTGGTAGAACAAATTGAGAAAGCAGTTAATAAAGCATTCAGCATCAGAGGCTTTATTAATAGGGGCATAGAGCGCAACAGCACAGAAGTTAGGCTGAACTTACGTAAGACAGCAGTTTGGTCTCATTTGGAGCATTGAGTCAATTCTAGGCGCTGCACTTTAGGAAGGACGTGAAGGCATCGGAGTGAAGAAAAATTCATGAGAATGGTTCCGAGGGTGAGGAGCTTCGGTTCCGAGGGTGAGGAGCTTCAGCTACGAAGATAGAATGGAGAGGCTGAGACTGTTTTCCATGGAGAAGAGGAGGTTGAGAAAAAAATTTGACAGAGATATTCAAAATCAGGGGGAGTCAGGACAGAGTAGGGAGGGAGGAACTGTTCCAACCCATGAAAGGATCAAGAACGAAGAGGTACAGATTTAGTAATTTGCAAAAGAAGCAAATGCAATGTGAGAAAATTCTTTTGCACGCAGTGAGAGGTTAAGGTCTGGAATGCACTGCCTCAGCGCATGATGGAGGCAGGTTCAATTGTGGCATTCAAAAGGGCATTCGACTGTAACCTGAAAAGGAAGAATGTGCAAGCAGAATTGCATGGAGAAGGTGGGGGAATGGCACTATGTGAATTGCTCACTTGGACAGCCAGTACAGATATGATGCAAAATGGCCACTTCCTGCACCATAAAAGTTCTATAATTGTCACCATCATACCACCTGACAGCATTCACTGCCTACACTCGCACAGTAGAGATTGACCCTGAAGCACCAGAATTCATTGGTGCCCAGGGAACCCTACTCCAGGAAAAAACCTTACCTCTATGAGAGGGAGATTTTTTTTCAAAGAACACTAAATATGCAAGCACATGTCTTGTACATTCACGAAATGCTCTCATTTTAACACGGGACAGATGCACGAATGTTATCCTGTCTACGTCTCCTGCTGCTTTGAAGGGAAGTGGGGATCAGCTGGCTTAGAAATGCATCACAGCAAGAAACAAAAAAAATGTTTTATTGAAATGTACGTCACTGCTCTTTCCCAAGCCTGTTAACTGTGTCGAGAAAGCTTCCTGACTGTCAGGCATGTCTTAATGCGGTTCTCGCACACTTGATGTCACCTCATCCGCTAACATTTTATTCTTTCTTTCCAGAACTTTCCCTACCTCCAATAAAGTTGGTAAGATCCCATTTTCCTTTAAAATAAAGTCAATGATTTGGCTGCCTAACATCATGGATATATTTACGAAATAAACAGTGCCCTGGGATCTGAAGAAAGGCGTTAAAAAGGGGGTTGTTCAAGAAAAGGCAATTTGTCTTGGAGCCTCCACGAATGCCGATCTGGCTCAGGGCAGCAATATCTTTTTACACATAATAAAAACAATGTGCTAGAAAAGCTCAGCAGATCTGGCAGCATCTATGGAGAAACAATTTTGAGTCCCATATGACTCTTTGGAACTCAATAGTTTTTTGTTTGTTTTCATGAAAGCATCTCCAAATGGTACTTCAACTGATGTCACAGTAGTTGTTCCCAAATTCAAGTTCCCTTTGAGAGAAAAGGACATATTCAATGCAAGGACGTCTGAGCAACTGAAAGCTTTGTAATCCCAATATCTGAAGTCATGGTGGTCCACTTACAGAAATTAAAGGGTATGTACTGCAAAGGAAATATTTTATATTTCATGCTGAGAAATCTCCCATGACAATTCATTGGTTCCTTTGAGAATGAACAATGCTACTTCGATCAGAGGTACATAGTCTGTTCTCCATTACAATGGACCAGGCCAATTCGCAGCAGCCTTATAACTTGAACCAAAATAAAAATAATGCAGACTTGTCGGGTTGTGATGCTGGAATACACAGAAGCTATGACTCACTGTGCATGAAGTAGCTTGCAGCCTCCATCCCCCCATATAGCAGGTCTGCCTTCCAAGCTGTACTGTCAAAAAAAAGAGACAGGTGCTTCTCCACAGGAAGGGTGAGAAGTTCAAAGGGCAAGTTACCCTGGGCTAATGTGCATTTCCAAGCAATCAGTGACAAAAGTGTCACTGACAGAGGGGCCTGGGAGGAGATTGGCTACCTGCCAACACAGCAGGGTTTTATTAACATCGTCACGAGTATGGTATGTTGGGAAACAAGGAGAAGCCAGCTCTGTAATCAAGGAGCGTAATAAAAGACAATTTAATAGTTAGCATATTGGTAGCATTCTCTCCTGACCATCAGTGCCCCATTGAGGGAGGGATTGAACATGTGACTCAAAGAGTCTTTGATAAGGGGACCGAAATAAAATATCTACAACACCTGATAAAGGGAGCTTAAGATTAGGTCCTTTTGTCAACTTCTCTGTCTTTATTTTTGACAAATGAGAATTTATTTTTTCATAGAACTGAAGCAGTAGTTGCCTGTTTTGCAGAGAGGGTGAATTTAAATAGTTATAATTAACTTCATTGCTGTATTACATCACAAAGTAAAGCTGCTCTCTGGAGCTGTAGTGGTGCTTAGCTCACATTTAAACCTAATGGTCATGATGGCTAATAAGTAGAATTATTCAGCCTATAACTATGATGATTATTATAATTTCACTGTGGGATGTTGGAAGGAAATGGAGAAAAAGACAGGCTTAGGACAAGATATTCATGCATCTGTAGATTCATATTATAATTCATCAGGAATTAAGCATCTAAAGTGGTAGAAATCAGTAGCGTCATTTAAGCGGTCACAAACCATATGCAGTCCATATGGTCAGTGCCAGTGAGGTAAAACGGTTGCAAAGTATTTTAATTGTACTCTTTCATTTACACTCGATTTTCAAATTACACTCCACCCCTCCAGCAGCATCCCATAAGCCTTACTTGTGACTAATAAATAAACTTTAAATTTGCTCTTTTATTATGGTTGTCTACTTATCACTCATCTAATGCCTATATAACATTTTATGGAAATACCTCTTACACACAACATATAAAACGCTTGAGGTATAAGGGGTCTGTTGAGTCATATGCATATATGACAGTGGCAGCAATGCGCATATGACTCACTGAGGGACTTGCTATATCCCTGAACAGAGATACCTACTGCTGCTGCCAATATTAAACCCCTCTGCACGAGGAAGCACTGATTCCAAGTTGCCAGAGGTGGTTTTATTGCAAGTTTAATAATGATTCTGACAACTGAGTAATGCTTGATTTTCCACAGTGAGATCCAGCATTAACCACATTTATCAATGTCTGTGCAGAAGTGTCAGGCCTGTTATTTGTCCTGTCAGAAGAAACAGGTGTACGACCAGATAGAAAGAAGACTGATGTCTCATTTCTTCATTTCCATTCCTACATTATGATTGTCATTGGCATAATGTGATCATTTCTTTTAGCAACAGCACCACAGGGAGTGTTCTTCATTGAATGATGAGGACTCTGAGTAATGTATACTGCTGTAGGAACGAGTCAGCACGATTGTCTTACACTCATTTTGTAAAGTAAATCTCAAATACAATTTAGCTTTGAAGGTACAAAAGGGAAAAATTAACCCTATGGATAATAGCACTGAACATGCAACAAAGGAGCAATTAACCTTTCGCATTTCTAATATATGCACACATATTATCTGAGAGAAGCAATCAACATTCATGTATTGTATATTTAATGTAACTCAATTTTCATAATGGAGTCACAATGACCCTTTCAGACAGCTTGAAACATATTAAGAAAGGTGCATGTCAGTACATGGTTACTGCTTATTTTAAAAGTATTTCCACTGGAAGTATTCAAATCTTTGTTTATTACACTAATTACATTCTTCCAAAAGAAGGACTCCCAACCAGATTAAAGCCAACTCAACAACTTCTGCTGAGACAGTCTTCTATCTGAGGCAACAATGCATTGTTTCATTTCCCACCCAAAAACAGCACGACTTGATTGTGTACTGGGCCACATGCACCACCACCTGCCTTCCTGCAGATCAAAGAAGAACCCGTTCATCGGGTGTGAACCATTACTTCTTGGCCTTTTGGCTAAGATCAAGACCATTGGATCAAGCCCAAGATGAGGTGCGATGCTTTATCTTCCCAGCTTGGATCTTCTTTGTCTCTCTTGTGGGGGACCTTGAATTGGATTAAACTGAATTTTGAATTTGAATTTTGAAGCAAGCAGGGAATGGATTTGGGTCTGTCTGGTCCACTTTAAGCAACGGCTTTGTAACATTAAGGGTGGAGTAAAAAATTTTTTAAAAGTTGCGTGTCAACTTCTCAGCCTTTTGGCTAAGATCAAGCCCAAGATCAGGTGTAATGCCTGTTCTTGTCAATTTGGATCTCTTTTGTGAGGACCATGAATTGGATTCAACTTGAATTTGAACTGTTTTTTGGAGCAAGCAAGGAGATGGAGGAAGGACTTTCCATGTCCACTCTGAGCATTAGCTTTGTAACTCTGAAAAAGGAATAACATTTAAAACAAAATGGGTGTCAACAGTCTAATTGAATCTGGAGAACATTAGAGTCCAAACTTGTCCTTAACCAATGTCTACACACAATTTATTTTAAATCAGGGATGACTGCAGTATATAGTATATTATTGAAGACCATGATTCCTCGCTCATTAGGTCACTTCAGAGGACATTTAACAGAAAACCACATTAATGTAGGACTAGAGCCACTCTACAGGTCTGCTTGGATAAAGGCAATTGCAGTTTTCCTTCCCTACAGTGCATTTTAAAATCAGTTGGATTTTTATAACCATCTGACAGTTTTATAGTCACTTTCACTTAAGATTTTTTTTAAACTGAATCCAGGTTCTCAAACTGGTATGGTGGGATTTGAGTGCAGGTTCTTGGAATTATCCATCTAGCCTCTGGTCTGCTTACATAACCACTGTTCTACCATCTCACTAAACCCATGTCATTCTGCTTTATCAAAGTGTTCAGAGATCACTGATGTGACAAAACACATGCACAAGAATTTAACAACATTTTTATTTTTGAATTAATTCAATGAACTCACAGAACCAGAGATGTTTACAGGATAAAAGAAAGCCATTCAGTCCATCATTGCATTCCCTTTTGTCTTTTTGTCTCTAACATCTTTGTCAATTACAATCCTCCCACACCCTCCAGCTTTACAGTATAAATCTCACCCTATTTTCTTTGTTTTCAGTTCTGTGACAAAGGGTCATCCACTCTTGAAATGTTGGCCTCTATTCTCTCTCCACAGCTCTGTCAGGCTTGCTGAGATTTTCCAACATTTTGTGTTTTGGGTTCAGATTCCAGCATCCACAGTTTTTTGTTTTCACCATTATATCTGTCGACCCTTCATTGATTATTTCAAAACAAAGTCCACTGCTCTCATTGCATCTTCAAGCAAAATGCACAATAACATTCTGCCTCGATCAGTCCTGTGATAAGTTGCTCGACCTTACCAAAGCTTGAGGAGAAAATATTGATGGAAATAAAGGCTCGTGTGACTGACATGCTTAACTCAAAGTGCAAATGCTAAGCGAGTTGCTAGTAATAGGATTGTCACCATCTTAATACTACCATTGTTAAATTACAACTTCTGCTTGGTTGCATGGACTTCTCTCTGATGTTAGAATCCATTGAATTAGAAACTGATTGAACTATATGGGAGAAAATACATTGTTACAAAACTGTATTTCCTTAAGTTCACCATTTTCAAAGGAAAAGCCTGTAAACTGCTGTATACTAGATGGCATTTTGTACATTTACTTACATATTTATACAACAATACAACCTGATAAGCAACAGCCAAAATGGATTCTACAAGAGCTGTAAACCTTCACTTATTTGATAAGGAACAGCTCAGGAGAGTTATGAAAATTCCCATAATTTACTGCACCAAGACTTCCATACAGAACTCAGCAAAGTTGTGCAAAAAGCAAGTGGTGTGGATGGATTCGCAGTAAATCCTGAAGGTAGGCAAGAAATTAGCTCAGCCATCGATAACAGCAGGCGCATACAAGAGAGGATTTATGTCAGAATGGATGGGGGAGGAGAGTGGTTCTGAATAGGGTGCTTATGAGAGTTGGATTTAGAATCTCAATTGGAAATTAGACAGTTCTGTAGATTATTTCAAACTAACAAAGATGGATAACTCAGGGGCAATTTGGGAAATACAAAATGAATTGGACAAAATACCTAAATGGATAAACGATGGCAAAGTAAGCGTAAAGTCGTGCACAAAAGAAATACATGGCAACATACATACTTGAAAAGTGGCATTGAAGCAATGAAGGTTGAAGCTGAACGAGTTCTCCAAAATGGATGTAACAAACAAACTGTGTTCAAAATGCAATAAGAAGTCTTACAACACTAGATTAAAGTCCAACAGGCTTATAAAATCTCACTAACTGTCCTGGCTGGAGACGAAACACATCTCTAACCTATGCTTAACCCTCTCTCCACTCACATTGTCTGCCCTTTAAGACTTGATTACCTGTAAAGATTCCCATTCCAACCATTATTTTGTAAAATGAGTTTTTGTCTTTATGTGCCCTGTTTGTGAACAGAACTCCCATTCACCTGATGAAGGGGCAGCACTCTGAAAGCTTGTGGTTTGTGCTACCAAATAAACCTGTTGGACTATAACCTGGGTGTTGAGAGACTTCTCACTGTGCTTACCCCAGTCCAACACCGGCATCTCCACTTCAAAATGCAAAACAGCCATCAATTAAACAAATTGAATGTGACATTTTACATAAATAATAACGTACACGATTTATAAAGGCACAGAAGGAAGCCATTCAATTCAACCAGGTCTCGCTGGTGTTTATGTCCCACTGCACCCAATGCAGTGCTTCAACAATGTTTTTGGTGGTCCAGTGGAAGACTTCAGGCTTTAAAGACACCATTGGGAGGAGAAGGAATCTGGGCCACAGAGAACATTGAGGCATTGCAGTGGGGATGACTTCAAGATTTAAAGAAAAGGCCAGGAGGGAAAGGGCCTATGGTGGTAGGGGGTAAGAGGAGGGAGGGGGTTGCGGAATACAGCCAATCAGGGAGGCAAAGTAAATGGCAGTGGCACAGAGAGTGAAACACTTACCACGAGCTCCACTCCAACAAGCTGCTGCAACATGACTCCAAACTACAACCAATCCAACCACCAAGCAAATTGGCCAAGTAGTCAGTTGGGATGGTCCACATGTATGGTTGGCTCCTTTGGACATTATCAATCCTGAATGACGAGCTACTCCACCTCTGAGCCTGGGCCCTCCTCCAGCCTGGGCCTTGGTGACTGCCACTGTCTGCACCCTCTTGCCCCAGGCTCTGGATTAATGAGTAAACAAGGGGAGGAAAAGTGTCCTGAATTTCCTACAGCTTTCACTCTTTTCAGGCATAACTAAGGATAATTATCCATTAAGACAATTGCAAATTAAGTCAATGTGATTTAGGTTTTCATTGCGACTTAGTGGAAAATGTTGAGCACACCACCATGCCCACACCTCATCCCTGAAGCCAACCTGCGTACACTTTTCCTTCACATATACGAAGCTTCTGTAACCCAATACATCGATTGCTATATCAGTGCCAACGTGCTGAGCCCCATGTTATTTTAGTCAGGGATGTAAGCAATTTGGCCACAGTGGGAATGAAAATAATACAGACAACATTACAACAACAACACATTGTACAATTAAAGTAGTAGCTTGAAATATGACCTCAATCAAACCATAAAAGCAAACTACCACAAATCATTGGAAGCAGATACTTGTAGTGCAAATTATAGCTATTATTTCCCTAGGCGATGACGGTAATATTTATACTTCACAGTTGAACATTATCTCATGGAATTATCACACAAATTCATTGTTAGTTTGTACAGTCTGAATGTTATGGAACAAGTCAGACAGAAAACAATTGCCACCATAACTCTTCTGATCTCCAAACAGGCACAGTGAAACCATGTCGGGGTGAGCGAAACAGAATTGCAAACTATTTCACAAATGAATTTATGAAGTTGCGGAAGAAACTTCTGTTCCCATATAAAATTAAGACTGAAGCATCTCAAAACTTTGAAGGTTCTGTTGTTCCACAGGGCTTCAGAGTCAGCTGCACAGCCCTTACCAGTGTGATGATATGGCCTGCCTTTTGGTCCTCAACCTAAATGAATGCTTTGGTAGTAAATGAACAGTCAAAGATCATACAGATATTCTTAGATTTTGCACAGCAACAAGAACATTTTTGATTGCACTGACAATATGGTGAATTGTATCTCATGTCCAAAAACTGTACACCGAGCACAAAAAGATTATGCAGCTTTTCTGAAGCTTACACTTGGTCTCTCTCAATGTACTGTGCAAATTCAAGCCATTGTGAGGGGTGAACAAATTGAATCAAGGCTTTATTTTAACCAGTTTCTGTTCTACTGTGTTTTCATTTGGCATTACAATCTGTTAATTTTAATGTAGACTGCTTTGTAAACATGGATTACAAAGAGACATATTCGTGTGAGAAAATGGCCTTCTTGGCTGTTACAAAAAAAGCATTCTTTCTGGTTGTATCACAGCTTGGTATGGCTCCTGCTCTGCCCAAGACCACAAGAAATTACAAAAGGCTGTGAATGTAGCCCAATCCATCACGCAAATCAGCCTCCCATCCGTCGACTCTGTCTACACTTACCACTGCCTCAGAAAAGCAGCCAACATAATTAAGCACCCCACTTACCCCACAAATACCCTCTTTCACCTTCTTCCATCAGGAGAAAGATGCAAAAGTCTGAGGTCATATACCAACCAATAGGCAACAAGATCAGCTTCTTCCCTACTGCCATCAGACTTTTGAATGGACTAACCTCATATTAAGTTGATCTCTACATCCTAGCTATGACTGTAACATTACATTCTGCACTCTCTCCTTTCCTTCTCTATCAACAGTGTGCTTTGTCTGTATAGCACACATGAAACAACACTTTTCAGTGTAAATCAATACATGTGACAATAATAAATCAAATCAATAACACAGTTGAACACAAATTTGGAGGTGGGTCACTCTAGACTTAGCTCATCGAGATTTTACACTGCATAGCGCTTCTCACGATCTCAGGTAATCCCAAAAGATTTTACAACGACTGAAATACTTTTGACACACAGCTACTGTTGTAATGAAAGAAACACAGCAGCCAATTTAACTCCAAGCAAAGTCTTACGTAAAGCAACAATAAAGTAGTCATCTGTTTTTGGTGTCGATTGAGAGGCAAACATTGAACTGAACCCCAGTGAATACACCCTCACTTTTTCAAAGTGTGTTCTATTTACGTCTGTCCTTGAGGGCAGATGGGGCCTCAGTTCATCTGAAATTTAACAGTCCAATAGTGCAGCACTCCCTCAATCCACAATCCACACCAGAGTTATAGTAGATCTTGGAGCTCAAGTCATTGGGGTGGGGCTTAAACTTACAACTTACTGATTCAAACAGCCAGAGTACTACCTGCTGGGGCACAGCTGCCACTTTAGGTAATAGACCATTGAATCCTGCAGTGCAGAAGGAGGCCATTCCAGCCTATCGAGTCTACAACGATATAATTCCACCCAGGCCCTATCCCTATAACACAATGCATTTACCGTAGCCAGTCCCCCGACACTAAGGGGCAATTTCATAGAATAGAAACCCTACAGTGCAGAAGGAGGCCATTTGGCCCATCGAGTATGCACCGACCGCCATCCCACCCAGGCCCTACCCCCACATCCCTCCACATTTACCTGCTAATCCCTCTAACCTACGTATCTCACGACACTAAGGGGCAATTCTTTTTTTTAAAGCATGGCCAAGCCACCTAACCCACACATCTTTGGGCTGTGGGAGGAAACCAGAGCACCCGGAGAAAACCCACGCAGACATGAGGAGAACGTGCAAACTCCACACAGACAGTGACCCAAGCCGGGAACCGAACCCGGGTCCCTGACGCCGTGAGGCAGCAGTGCCAACCACTGTGCCACCGAAATATTGGAGGCTAACCACTGCCTGTGGCATTTTTAAATGCTTGGAGTGGGGCCAGAAGAAGGAGCAGAACAGAAAAAGGTCAAGAATAGAAAATATTACTGCTGCATTCTGATCTGAAAACAAAAAAAATACAAGCAAGCAGTAAACTCCAAAGTGAAGCAAATCTTTAATTTAACCATAATAACAATTCCAGAAATGTGAGGTAATTCAGTAACGAGAAACAGAGAAGTGGCAGCAGCAGTGTGAATTCACAGCCTTTGAATGAACTGATTCTTCTTACTTGGGTCGGGTATGGATATGAATAACTTTTAGTCACCAGTAAAATGACACTCCCTCATCACACAGGTGTAAAAGTGTATCCGCCGAAAAATTCAGGGATATACAATTCTTCCCTGGCATAACCACTTGTGAAGTTGAGAAATTATTAAATGGTGGTTTAAAACAAAACCTCATGGGGTGGGGTTGTCAAGCCCAGGCCTGCCCCTGCTATAATCACATTGCTCTGACCTTAACCTTCTGTTTGTGTTGCAGGTGGGGGCACCGATACTGTACCAGCTACTTTGTAATATAATTACCTCAAAAACCTGCCTGGCAAGTTGCTGAAACCCGACCAAAGGTTTTGCCTCTGACTTTGCTGCAAGTACAACCAATAACTTCAACGGCTCACAACAGGACTTTGCGATCCTGCAGTTTGTCTCCGCAGTACTTTCATTTATCCACAAGGAGGTGCCAGATGTCTGCTTCACACCAACCAGCAAACGTCAGCCTCTTCCCTCAGCCACTGCTGCAGATCAAAGGTTACAGTATGAGCAGCCAAGCATTAAATTATGTCCTACCCCGCTGAGGAAAGCCTCAAAACACACACACACACATACACACTCACAATCGCATTCTGTAGTCAAAGGATGCGAGGAACACACAGTTCCCCAGCCGAATGATGTGGAGATGCCGGCGTTGGGCTGGCGTAAACTGACTCGGTTTACCCCAGGCAGATGACAGTTCAATAATCAAAATGCGATCTCTTTGACAGCGTTGCATCAGAGTATCTGCTTTACAGGTAGCTGTACTCATTTTAAACACAAAGCCAGCTGGTACCTCTTTGGTTGTAAATGGTCCACTCAGAGATGAGAAAGTACAGTACTTTCCATAAGTTGCAAAAAGAATGCATCTGTGGTTACTTGCCTGAGGGATAAGCTATATTTTTTTTAAACGAAATGTTCAACCACCACTCCCTGAGTTTTTATTTCTGCTTGCTTCACAATTGCAGACTAGTTCAGAGTTTACAACTGGCACCTTTATTTTGGAGTTGGTATTCATGGCATCAATTGTAATCTCATTCTTAACTCATCAGTCTTAGTCAGAGTGGTACAAGATGAATGAAGGTAAAGCTGTAAAGTGTTTATTTTCAGATGATAATCTTTTTTGTTACATTTATTCTCTCTGGTTATAACAAGACTCCACACACAGTGTTGGGTTTGCATGTTCTCCCCATGTCTGTGTGGGTTTTCTCCAGTTTCCTCCTACTGTCCAAAGATGTGCAGGTTAGGTTGATTGGCCAAGCAAAATTGTCTCTTAGTGTCAGGGGGATTCGCAGGTTAAACACATGGAGTTACAGGGATAGGGCCTAGGTGGGATTGTTGTTGGTACAGACTCGATGAGCCGAGAGAATGCCTACAGTGCAGAAGGGGACCAACGATTCATTTAAAATTCATCAGTTTAGAACGGCACAAGATGAACTAAGCCTGTTTTTTGGTCAAACTATTTATTTTCAGATTTTAAATGTTTTGTTATAGCTGTTCTCTCTGGTTATAAGAAGAATAATTTATGCTTCCCCAATGCCAACTACATAGAAACATAGAAATTAGAAGAAAGAGTAGGTCATTCTGCCCTTTAAGCCTGCTCCATAGTACATTTTGATTATGGCTGATCATCGAATTCAATATCCTGATATCCCTCCCTTCCCCCCATATACCTTGATCCCTTTAGCCCCAAGGGCTATATCTAAATTTTTCTTCAAATTGCACAACATTTTGGCCTCAACTTTCTGTGGTTGTGAATTCCACAGATTCACCACGCTCTGGGTGAAGAAATTTCTCCACATCTCAGTTCTAAAAGGTTTACTCCTTATTCTCAAACTATGATCCCTCATTCTGTTCTCCCCACCATTGGGAACATTCTTTCTGAATCTACCCTGTCAAATCCTGTTGGAATTTTGTAAGTTTCTTCGGGATCCCCTCTCAATTTTCTAAACTCCAATGAGTATGATCCTAACTGACTTAGTCACTCCTCATATGACAGACATGCCATCCCAGGAATCAGCCTGGTAAACTTTTGCAATACTCCCTCAAGAGCAAGAACATCCTTCCTCAGATAAGGACACCACAACTGCACACAGTATTCCAGATGTGGCCTCACCAACACCCTATACAATTGCAGCAAAACATCGCTATCCCTCTACTCAAAACATCTTGCTGCAAAGGCCAACACACCATTTGCCTTCTTTTCTGCCTGGGACCTGCACACTTCCTTTCAACATCCAAAGATGTGCAGGTTAGGTTGACTGGCCATGGTAAATTGCCCCTTAGCATTAGGAGGATGAGCAGGGTAAATATGTGGGGCTACAGGGATAGGGCCTGGGTAGGGTTGTGGTTGGTGCAGATTTGATGGGCCAAATGGCCTTCATCTGCACTGTAGGGTTCTCTGATTTCTATGATTCTGTGACTGATGCAAAAGGACCCCAAAGGTCTTACTGAGTATCTATCTCCCTCAATTTACACATATTCAAGTAATAATCTGCCTTCCTATTATTGCTACCAAAGTGGATAACCTCACATTTATCCACATTATACTACATCTACCATGCAGATGCGCACACACACAGCCTATCCAAATCACACTGAAGCATTTCGGCATACTCCTCATTAGGTCACCCTCCCACCCAACTTTGTATCATCTGCAAATTTACAGATAATTCATTCAGCTCCCTCTTCTAAATCATGAATATATAATGCAAACAGTTGGGGTCCTATCAAAGATCCCCACTAGTCACTGACTGCCAATCAGAAAAAAGCCCATTTATGGCAACTCTTTGCTCCCTATCTGCTAACCAGCTTAAAAGTAAATGTTTTTTAAAGTTTATTTATTAGTCACAAGTATCTTACATTAACACCGCAATGAATATTACTGTGAAAATCCCATAGTCGCCACACTCCAGCAGCTGTTTGGGTACACTGAGGGAGAATTTGACATAGCCAGTGCACCTAAGTTTTATATCCATCCCAAGATATTCCCTGAAATCCCTTCAAGACAGGAAAAGGTTATTCTCTCCAAGCCATCCTGATGTCAATCCATGCTGACGTTATAATTAAGAAAGCCCACCAATGCCTCTACTATCTTAGAAGACTAAGGAAATTTGGCATATCAACTACAACTCTCACCTATGTTTACAGATACACCATAGAAAGCATTCTTTCTGGTTGTATCGTAGCTTGGTATGGCTCCTGTTCTGCCCAAGATTGCAGGAAACTCCAAAAGGTCATGAATGTAGCCCAATCCATCACGCAAACCAGCCTCCATCCATTGACTCTGTCTACACTTCCTGCTGCCTCATAAAAGCAGCCAGCATAATTATGGACCCCGCACACCCTGGACATTCTCTCTTCCACCTTCTTCCTTTGGGACAAAAGATACAAATGTCTGAGGTCACGTACCACCTGACTGAAGAACAGCTTCTTCCCTGCTGCCATCAGACATTTGGATGGATCTACCTCACATTAAGTTAATCTTTCTCTACACCCTGGCTATGACTGTAACATTACATTCTGCACTCTATGAGAGCTATACTTTGTTTGTGTTGTGCACAAGAAACAATACTTCTCACTGAATACTAAAACATATGACAATAATAATATCAGATCAATGTTTACTCACTTGTAGAAATCATGTTGTAATCTCAAAATTAGATGCTAAAGCACAAGCAATGTGCTCTTCTGTTTTTTAATGAACAAGAGCAGTGCCTTCCTCATGAACTTGTCTTACGGTTGGGTCCATTATAACTGGCCGTTGATTTCTTGGTATAGTGAGTGGATTCGCAATGGGGGAGCGGCAGGGAAAGAGAGGTTCAGCTGGGATTTCCAGTCCTACTCAGTGGCCGCTGATGGAAAATGCACACCTGGACAGCAATGCAGCACAGTAGTTAGCACTGCAGTCTCTCAGTGCCAGGGATCCAGGCTCAACTGTGTGCAGCTTGCATGTTTTCCCTGTGTTTGCGTGGGTTTTCTCGGGGTGTTCCAGCTTCCTTGCGCTGCCCAAAGATGTGCAGGTTAGGTGGACTGGCCATGCTAAATTGCCCTCAAGTGTCTCAAGATGTGCAGGTTAAGGAAAAATTAAAGGGGTAAACACGTGGAGTTATGGGGATAGGGCCTGGACAAGATGCTCTGTCAGAGGGCTGGTGCAGACTCGATGGGCTGAAAGGCCTCCTTCTGCACTTTTGGAATTCTAGTGCAACTGCGGGGAGAATGAAGATCTGCTTCACAACTATGTTCTGTCAATACCCTACCATGGCTCAGGCATGACCATTTCAACAATTAACTAGACCCACTGGGCTAGACTGAAATAATGATGTCCAAACAGGAAGGGGTTTAAAAATATATACAAGTAACGCGTGGTGCTGTGACAAATAGAATAGAAACAAAGGAATCATTCATGATGCCTGTCAGCCTGTATTTCCCAGAGAAGCTGCCCATGATCTCAGCTACTTCACTGTAATCAGCAATGCAAGATCCCCGCTGAGCAATCAGGGAAAACCAAGACATTCAGCTCAGATTGGAACGAGCCTGCCAAATTAAATGTGCACCTGGTGTCCTTAAACTACACTTTCAAAAGCTGTGGCTGAGACAGTTCCAGAGAAGTAGTCATAACGAAAATGGAGCATTAAGAACAGAGAAAGGCACCATACACGTCACTTGACAAAGGGAATATCAGCCTCTTTTGAAAGTACCGCGCGTACTATTCGCGACCCGTTACTACTCCCCTCCCCACCGTTGCAGCCGTTTTTTCCTATTAAAGTGGGAGTAAAAGCAGCAATCACACAAAGTCCACACTGTGGGCTCCACAGCAAGTCGAAATCTTCAATTTCTGGCAGTATTTCCCGAAAGGAATGGAGGATGCAGTTCTCTACAACTTCCATCTGATGAGCTTATAAATCAACATTATCCATTATGATTTCTGGTTACTTCCGCACGGCAACAAAAAGCAATCTACCCTTTTATCATACCTACTTAGCAACCTGACTAGACAGCCGGAATCAGCTGCAGCCTCTCCAGTTTAACCGTTGCAGAATTCCGTCACTGATCTGCACAGATACAGGAGACAAAAGTAGTTTAATCACCCATTACTTCAATTCAATCCAAAATTAATGACAAGGGACTGTCTTTTTTTAACTTTGTGCTGTGCTTCAGAGCTGATTAGCGTGAAATACATAAACACATGAATCCACCCACGCAATTGACCACACCAAATCTGAACAAATAATATTTGGACAGTTGCATAATGAATATTCTTCAGGCCTTGTACAAGGAACACTTCTAAATCATGGCAATTTCACTCTTGTTACTAATTCTGGGTTAAAGGCGTCTTTGTGTTATTAAAACTGCTTTGAAGAACACAGCACACAGCTTGAGCTAGACTGGACTGGATTAGGTTCACCACCAGGCAGACGAGCTTTTCTACAAGGAAGTGAGCTGAACAGTTCGGATCTGACTGTCATGGCAACAGGGTTTCTCCAATGCATGATAATGGACTGTGACAAAATCTATCCACCTCACATTAAAGGAAGACAGCAACTTTTCTGTATCCAGCTACAAATGTGCTAATGCAAAGGTTTTGCAATGGAAAGATTTAAAGTGCCTGTTAAACACTCAGCAAATGTACTCCTATAGTATTATGAATCTTGCAGAATCCTGGTTAATATTCCACGCTCTCAATCATTTTCGCTGGGAAATTCGTATCTTTGTCAAAATTAGGCAACATTTGGCTTGATTTCAATGGGGCAAAATCCAGAAGGGTTGCTCTCGAGAGGGGAGAACTTCAGAAGTTTGGGAATGACCAGGGCTTGGGTTCTGGAACCCCTCCAAGTGACCAATCGTATGAAAGTGATTACATGTTCAGGAAACCATAATGGGACACAAATTATCTTTACCTGGTCAGCTTGATGGAAATTGTTCTGGATTACCAAGAGGGAAGCTATTCTTCAAATATTCCAGAGGTTTCTGTATGAAAAGTATTTCCAGTTATGACAAGAAATCTGTGCTTGATTTATTGTCTCACGTATTGGTATACAATCAAAAGTATTGTTTCTTGCAGGCAAAACAGACAAAACCTATTATTCATGAGTACATAGAGAAGGAAAGGAGAGGATGCAGAACAGTGTTACAGTCATAGCTAGAGCGTAGAGAAAGATCAATTAATATAAGGCAGATCCACTTAAAAGTCTGATGGCAACAGGGAAGGAGCTGTTCGAGTCGGTTGATACATGATCTCAAACTTTTGTATATTTTAAAGTTGCAAAGTTCATTTATTAGTGTCACAAGTATGCTCACATTAACATTGCAATAAAGTTACTGTGAAAATCCCCGAGTCGCCACGCTCCAGCGCCTGTTCAGGTACATGGAGGGAGAATTTTAGTATGGCCAATGCACCCAACCAGTGCGTTTTTCAGTCTGTGGGAGGAAACTCGAGCACCTGGAGGAAACCCACACAGACACGGGGCGACCGTGCAAATTCCACACAAACAGTGACCTAAGGCTGGGAATTGAACCCAGGTCCCTGGCGCTATGAGGCAGCAGTGCTAACCACTATACCGTCCATTTTCCCGATGGAAGAAGGTGGAAGAGGGTATGCCCGGGATGTGTGGTGTCCTTGATTATGCTGGCTACTTTTCTGAGGCAGTGGGAAGTGTAGACAGAGCCCAAGGATAGGAGACTCGTTTGCACGATGGACTGGGCTAAGTTCATAACCTTCTGCGGTTTTTTTTGCAATTTTGGTCATGTCTCAAGAAGAAAACTGCAAATTTTGATGATATACTCTTGGTGTAAACTATGAAAATATATTGCTTTTGTGACACTGTCTTGCAGCAACAAATCATGAAATGATTCTCCTCCAGCCAGGGAGGATTTTTATTCAGTGCTCAAGTCGGACAGTCTTTTCTGACTAAAGTCTATCCAGTTGGCTTCAACTGCTATAGTTTGTAATTCCAAGAATCATCGAAGCAGCTACCTGCCAACTGGCTCCATTTCGTTGAGGTGGGGGGTGGGGGTGCGTGATATATGTGTGTGTGTGTGTGTGTGTGAGAAAGAGATAATGGGCCCAGAAACATAAAAAAGCACCAGCGTTTTTGATTTCTCTCTCTCGCCCCAGTAAGCGGAGAAGTGAGCCAACTCACGACTAAAGAGGGGATGTGTGCATGGAGGCGGAGGACATGGTTGAGCTGTTTTTAACAAATACTTTTCATCTGTCTTTACCAAGAACAAGGTCATTTTATTTATGCAGTGCAGAGTTAGAAAGGTGTCTGATAGAGAAAGGAGTCGGGGGCGGGTGTGCGGAGACAGGAAATTGGAGTAGAAACCACAATCAGATCAACCGCGACTGTAACAAATGGTAGAGCAAACTCAAAAGGGCCAAATGGCCTATTCCTGCTCCTAAATGTTTTTTTCATTCATTCGTGATATGTGGTCACTGGCTGGCCAGCACTTATTGCCCATCCCCAGTTGTCCTCTGTAAGGATCATGACACTGCACAAATCACGATAAAAAAGTAAGTAATTCAAAGTAATTCAGGCATTTGAAGAATTTCAAATTGATACGTAGATGGTATTGATTGGTTGGTTTTGAAAATAAGGCATCAGGATGAATGAGATGCACCCAATGATACAGAGGGAAGCACGAGTGGAAATTATGGATGTAGTGGACACAATTTTCCAGTCTCCCTTAGGTTCCCTTGGAGGACTGGAGAATTCAAATGTTACACCCTTGTTTAAGAAAGATAAAGATAAAGCCAGCAACTACAGGCCAGTCAACATAACTTTGGCTGCGGGGCAATCTCCAGAAACGATAGCTCAGGACATTTTACTGGTCAATTGAGCCAATGCAGAGGAACTAGTGAAAGACAACATGGATTTTCTCAGGGAAAGTCGTGTGTAACCAACTTGTTTTTTTTAAATGAGTTAACATAGGTGGTTGATGACAGTAGCAGTGCTACAGATAAAGAAGTGGCACAAGTAAAATACCAGAGAGCTTCCGGCATCTGTATTAACATACTGCAGCCGAGTCAAAAACTAGGGAGGCAAGTTTCCAATTCTACAATTTTGTTCCCCTATCATTAATGTTGGCTTCAACGTTTTGTTTTAAACGAAGATAGCGTACATCATTGTAAAAGCTGCACATGTCAAGACTGATAAGTATACACGTATCAAATGACAGGAGCGTGGCCAGATTCCTGTTCCCCCACCCCTTGACTCCTTTTTCTATCAGACACCTTTCTAACTTTGCACTGAATAAATTAAATGACCTTTTCCTTAGTCAAAGGTGCTTGTATACTCCTGCATCTAGCTGCAGTGGTGTACAATACCCCTTGTTCATCCAGCTCACAAAGCAAAAGCTAAATCTTGTCAATCAGAATAATCAACATAGTTGAATCTGATGATCATAGTTGACTTAACCCAGAAACAGGATACAGGAGAGACAAGAATTTAGTGACAGAAATATTTAGGAACATACAGTAGAAACATGGAATAATCAGTATATACAAATAGTTAGAGCTTCTTAAAAGCTGTATGAGTCAAATGAGTTGCATTTCAATTTTCCCTGTTGCACTAATTCTGTCTAAACCACGTGTTTACTAACGTACTTAAATATCCTACAGCTGGTACACACCCACAATACACATCAAAGTCTATGTTATGCTTCAAAGCGCAACATGTGCAAAATGTCATTCACAGTTTCAGCTAAATGGCTCACATAACCACTGATAAGTTAGTCATACTAATATACTTGGACAGGTAGGCAGAAAGCTGCCAACCTCGCAAACTCAATCGAATGCCTCAAATGGTTCTTTAAACCATCTCCACCCTGGAATCAAAAATTAACTCAAAACAAGGTCAGTCAAATTGTACAATTTTCATCTTTTAACCATATATTTCTTCTCATGTCCTGTAAAGCAATTTTTTTCCCCCAATATTAACAATGCCATTTAAACATGAATGGTTATTCCCTGCTCTATATGGACAGTTAAAAGAAAATCTTAAGTGAAGTTTATTCATGACATGAAACTTGGGTTTCTGGGCTGGAAACTTGAAGTCAGCCTTGAGCTCCTCTTGACCAGTAATGAGTGAGTGCACCCCCATTTTCCATGAAGAGCCCAAAGGGTACTTCCACATTCTCCAGAAGGGGAAGATAGGGCTTCAGTCCTGTTTGCTGGAGCAGACGAGTGAAGCAGCAGAGAGAGAGATAATAAATTACCTGTTAAAAACCTGTTTAAATAAGTTTAAAGCACTTTGTACCTTGTAGAACTGTTTAAATCATTCAAAAGCATTTTTGTGGGCTTTTTGTATTTACCGCTTTAAGAATCCTGAGGGAGTGGTTAGAAGGGAGTTGTGGGCCAGCAAGCTTTAAATCAGCGCCAGGTTTAAAAGGAGGCCTGGTATAGACAGCGGGCAGCGTCGGAGCGGGCAGCGGAGTGAGGGGGAAGCAGAGTGAGCTATTAGGGCTTAATATCAAAAGGGCTGGGGAGAAAAAGGGCCAGGTAAGTTTGTGTGGAAATTTTCAATACTACTACAGTGAATAATGGAGGGGCATGTGATGTGTTGTTTCTGCATGATGTGGGAGCTGGTGGACCCCAGGGTCCTTCCCAGTGACCATGTCTGCAGTAAGTGCAGGTTGCTGGAGGAGCTCCAGCTCAAGGTAGATGAGCTGGCCTCTGAGCTACAAACACTGAGGTTCATCAGGGGGAGAGAGGGTGCCATTGTCAATGGGGTACAAGTGACATCCACCCCCCCTGGACTGGCTAACTCTAAGGGTCAGGAACAAGAGGGGGCTGCTGAGCGGAGGCAGGGGGGTGGGGAGCGGAGGCAGGGGGGTGGGGAGCGGAGGCAGGGGGGTGGGGAGCGGAGGCAGGGGGGTGGGGAGCGGAGGCAGGGGGGTGGGGAGCGGAGGCAGGGGGGTGGGGAGCGGAGGCAGGGGGGTGGGGAGCGGAGGCAGGGGGGTGGGGAGCGGAGGCAGGGGGGTGGGGAGCGGAGGCAGGGGGGTGGGGAGCGGAGGCAGGGGGGTGGGGAGCGGAGGCAGGGGGGTGGGGAGCGGAGGCAGGGGGGTGGGGAGCGGAGGCAGGGGGGTGGGGAGCGGAGGCAGGGGGGTGGGGAGCGGAGGCAGGGGGGTGGGGAGCGGAGGCAGGGGGGTGGGGAGCGGAGGCCTCAGCCTCTCAATCTGCATAACAGGTTTGAGGTTCTTGCTTCCAGTCTGGACGAGAACGAGGGAGGTGAGGTCGGTGAGCAAACTGCGCACGGTACAGTGATGCAGCAGGACATAGGCAAAGAGAAGGTGGAAAGGAACGTAGTAGTGATTGGGGATAGTGGGGTGAAGGGTATTGACACTGTCCTTTGTCACAATGACAAAGTGCACAGAAGGGTGTGTTGTCTGCCTGGTGCTCGGGTCCGGGATGTCGCATCTGGGCTGCAGAGGAACCTGGAGTGGGAGGGTGAGAATCCGGTCGTTGTGGTTCATGTGGGTGCTGACGACGTAGGCAAAATGCGAACTGAGGATCTGGGGAGGGAGTATGAAAAGCTGGGAATGGTATTAATAAGTAGAACCGACAAGGTGGTTATCTCTGGGCTACTGCCTGAACCGAGTGCAGACAGGCGTAGGGTTGATAGGATTAAGGAAGTGAATGGGTGGCTCAGGGAGTGGTGTGGGAGGAATGGGTTTGAATTTATGGGGCATTGGCACCAGTATTGGGGTAGGTGGGACCTGTTCGGGCGGGATGGGATTGGTCTGAACCGTGCTGGGAGCAGAGTCCTGGCGAATCGAGTAAAGAGGACTGTAGACAGGGCTTTAAACTAATTATGGGGGGGGGGGGAGGAGGGTGCGAGGGTAGGTGACATTACGGGGTCTAAAGTTAAGGAGACGGTACAGGTAAGGGTAGAGGCCGAGGATGTCCCACTAATAGAGGGAGTAGGGGGCGTGAGTATGGTTGGTGGCGTTACGGCAAATAGGGTCCAAGTGAAGGCTGGGATGAAAGCACTTTATCTGAATGCATGAAGCATTTGGAATAAAGTGGATGAGCTGGTGGCGCAGATCGGCACAAATGGATATGATCTGGTGGCCATTACAGAGATGTGGCTGCAAGGTGAAAGGGACTGGGAGCTGAATGTCCAGGGGTATCAAGTGTTTAGGAAGGATAGGCGGGAGGAAAATGGGGGGGGGCGTAGCTCTGCTGATTAAGGATAGCATCAGCGTGGTAGCAAGGGATGATATTGGAGCCAAGGAGCAGAAAGTGGAATCGTTGTGGGTAGAGATTAGGAACAGCAAAGGGAGGAAGACGCTGGTGGGTGTCGTCTATAGGCCCCGGAATAATGATCTGGAGGTGGGGCGGGCTGTTAACGCGCAAATAAGTGCGGCGTGCAGGAATGGGACGGCCGTAGTTATGGGGGATTTCAATCTACATATTGATTGGTCGACCCACGTTGGACGCGGTGGGCTCGAGGAGGAGTTCCTGGAATGCTGCCGGGATAGTTTCCTTGAACAGTGTGTGTTGGAGCCGACGAGGGAGCAAGCTATCTTGGATCTGGCGTTATGTAATGAGGTGGGTAGAATTAGGGACCTTGTGGTGAAGGATCCTCTTGGGGAGAGTGATCATTGTATGGTGGAGTTTCTGGTGCAGATGGAGGAGGAGAAAGTGGGTTCCCGGACGCGCGTCCTTTGTTTGAACAGAGGGGAGTACGGTAGGATGAGAGAAGAATTGGCGAATGTGGACTGGGGGAGTGCGTTGGAAGGTAGGTCTGCTGAGGAGCAGTGGAGGATCTTTAAGGAGATCTTTCTTGGTGCTCAGCAGAAATTTATTCCGATGGTCAAAAAGGACAGTAGGAGGAGAGGTAATAAGCCGTGGATAACGAAGGAGGTGAAGGAAAGTGTTAAATTAAAAGCGGATGCGTTTAGAGTAGCTAAGAAGTCGTGTCTGACAAATTTACTGGAGTTCTATGAGGATGTGTCTAGGGCAGTGGCTAGAGGAGAGCCGGTGGATGTGGTCTTTCTAGATTTTCAGAAGGTGTTTCACGAAGTACCTCACAAGAGGTTATTGCAGAAGGTCGAGGGACATGGAGTTGGGGGTAGGGTGTTAGCGTGGATAGAGGATTGGTTGTCAAATAGGAGGCAGAGAGTGGGGGTCAACAGGTGCTATTCGGATTGGCGGATGGTGACTAGTGGAGTGCCCCAGGGGTCGGTGCTGGGGCCTCAGCTTTTTACCATTTATATAGATGATCTGGAGGAGGGAACCGAGTGTAGGGTGTCGAAATTTGCTGATGACACCAAGATTGGGGGAACGGCAAATTGTGCGAAGGGTGTGGAGAGTCTGCAGAAGGATCTAGATAGGCTGGGCGAATGGGCCAGGAAATGGCAAATGGAATTTAATGTTGGCAAGTGTGAGGTGGTCCACTTTGGTAGGAAGAATGGTAGGAAGGACTATTACTTACGGGGCGAAAAACTGCAGCAGGCGACGGTGCAGAGGGGCCTTGGGGTCCTTGTGCATGAGTCGCAAAAACCCAGCTTGCAGGTGCAGCAGGTGGTCAGGAAGGCGAATGGGATGCTGGCCTTCATAGCGAGGGGGATTGAATATAAAAGTAGGGAGGTCTTGCTGCAGCTGTATAGGGCATTGGTGAGGCCGCAGCTGGAGTACTGTGTGCAGTTTTGGGCGCCGCACCTGCACAAAGATATTTTGGCCTTGGAGGGAGTGCAGAGGAGGTTTACTAGGCTGATGCTGGAGTTGAGGGGGTTGAGCTATGAGGAGAGGCTGAATAAACTAGGCTTGTACTCGTTAGAGTTTAGAAGAATGAGGGGAGATCTCATTGAGACGTATAAGATGATGAATGGGATGGATAGGATAGAGGTGGAGAGACTCTTCCCGCTCAAAAAAAGACAGTAGGACTAGGGGGCACAGCCTCAAGATAAAGGGGGGGCGGTTTAGAACGGAGTTGAGGAGGAACTTCTTCACTCAAAGGGTGGTGAATCTCTGGAATTCTCTGCCCATTGAAGTGGTGGAGGCGGCCTCGCTAAATGCTTTTAAGACGCGGGTTGATGCGTTTTTGATAAGAGAGGGGATTAAGGGTTATGGGGAGAGGGCGGGAAGGTGGAACTGAGCAGCGACAGATCAGCCATCATCTTATTGAATGGCGGGGCAAGCTCGAAGGGCTAGATGGCCTACTCCTGCTCTTATTTCTTATGTTCTTATGTTCTAAGAGTAGTGGGCGAGAAGAGGATTGGGAGAGGTTTAAATGTCAACAAAGATTGACAAAGAAGTTGATAAAGAAGGGTAGGAGAAACTATGAAGCTGGGCTAGCGCTTAATATAAAAAAGGATAGCAAGAGTTTTTATAAATATATAAAAAGGAAGAGGCTGGCTAGGGTGAACGTTGGTCCCTTAGAGGATGAGAAGGAGGACTTAGTGGTAGGGGATGGGGATATGGCTAAGGTCTTGAATAACTTTTTTGTTTCTGTCTTCACGGAGGAGGATATGGATAATTTGCCGGGTGTTAGAGATGGAAAGGTGGTAGGACTGGAGGGTCTTAATGACATTACTGTTACTAGAGAGGCAGTGCTCGACAGACTGGAGGGGCTGATTGTGGACAAGTCGCCAGGACCGGATGGAATGCATCCGAGGGTTCTGAAAGAAATGGTGGAGGTGATAGTGGATGCCTTGGTGGTTATTTTCCAGACGTCGCTGGATTCCAGGGAAGTGCCGGAAGATTGGAAAACGGCTAATGTTACGCTGTTGTTTAAGAAGGGTGCCAGGCAAAAGGCAGGGAATTAAAGGCCGGTTAGTTTAACGTCTGTTGTAGGTAAAATGTTAGAATCCGTCATCAAGGAGGAAATAGCAAGGCATCTTGAGGGGACTTGCTTGATAGAGCAGACGCAGCACGGTTTCGTTAAAGGGAAGTCATGTCTGACAAATTTACTGGAGTTCTACGAGGATGTGTCTAGGGCAGTGGATAGAGGAGAGCCGGTGGACAAGGTACCTCACAAGAGGTTACTGCAGAAGGTCAGGGGACATGGAGTTGGGGGTAGGGTGTTAGCGTGGATAGAGGATTGGTTGTCAAATAGGAGGCAGAGAATGGGGGTCAATGGGTGCTATTCGGATTGGCGGATGGTGACTAGTGGAGTGCCCCAGGGGTCGGTGCTAGGGCCTCAGCTATTTACCATTTATATAGATGACCTGGAGGAGGGAACCGAGTGTAGGGTGCCAAAATTTGCTGATGACACCAAGATTGGTGGAACGGCAAATTGTGCGGAGGGTGTGGAGAGTCTACAGAAGGATCTAGATAGGCTGGGCGAATGGGCCAGGAACTGGCAAATGGAATTTAATGTTGGCAAGTGCAAGGTGGTACACTTTGGTAGGAATAATGGTAGGAAGGATTATTACTGACGTGGAGAAAAACTGCAGCAGGCGACGGTGCAGAGGGACCTTGGGGTCCTTGTGCATGAGTCGCAAAAACCCAGCTTGCAGGTGCAGCAGGTGGTCAGGAAGGCGAATGGGATGCTGGCCTTCATAGCGAGGGGGATTGAATATAAAAGTTGGGAGGTCTTGCTGCAGCTGTATAGGGCATTGGTGAGGCCGCAGCTGAAGTACTGTGTGCAGTTTTGGGCGCCGTACTTACGCAAGGATATTTTGGCCTTGGAGGGAGTGCAGAGGAGGTTTACTAGGCTGATACCGGAGTTGAGGGGGTTGAGCTATGAGGAGAGGCTGAATAAACTAGGCTTGTACTCGTTAGAGTTTAGAAGAATGAGGGGAGATCTCATTGAGACGTATAAGATGATGAATGGGATGGATAGGATAGAGGTGGAGAGACTCTTCCCGCTCAGAAAGGATAGTAGGACTAGGGGGCACAGCCTCAAGATAAAGGGGGGGCGGTTTAGAACAGAGTTGAGGAGGAACTTCTTCACTCAAAGGGTGGTGAATCTCTGGAATTCTCTGCCCATTGAAGTGGTGGAGGCTACCTTGCTAAATATTTTTAAGACGCGGGTTGATGGGTTTTTGATAAGCAAGGGGATTAAGGGTTATGGGGAGAGGGCGGGAATGTGGAACTGAGCCACGACAGATCAGCCATGATCTTATTGAATGGCGGGGCAGGCTCGAAGGGCTAGATGGCCTACTCCTGCTCCTACTTCTTATGTTCTTATGTTTAAGAAGTGTGGCAGGCAAAAGGCAGGGAATTATAGGCCCGTTAGTTTAACGTCTGTTGTAGGTAAAATGTTAGAATCCGTCATCAAGGAGGAAATAGCGAGGCATCTTGAGGGGAATTGTTTGATAGAGCAGACGCAGCACGGTTTCGTTAAGGGGAAGTCGTGTCTGACAAATTTATTGGAGTTCTATGAGGATGTGTCTAGGGCGGTGGATAGGGGAGAGCCGGTGGATGTGGTCTTTTTTGATTTTCAGAAGGCGTTTGACAAGGTGCCTCACAAGAGGTTATTGCAGAAGGTCAGGGGACATGGAGTTGGGGGTAGGGTGTTAGCGTGGATAGAGGATTGGTTGTCGAAGAGGAGGCGGAGAGTGGGGGTCAATGGGTGCTATTCGGATTGGCAGTTGGTGACTAGTGGAGTGCCCCAGGGATCGGTGCTGGGGCCTCAGCTATTTACCATTTATACAGATGATCTGGAGGAGGGGACAGAGTGTAACCGAGTGTATGGTGTCGAAATTTGCTGATGACACCAAGATTGGTGGAACGGCAAATTGTGCGAAGGGTGTGGAGAGTCTGCAGAAGGATCTAGATAGGCTGGGCGAATGGGCCAGGAGCTGGCAAATGGAATTTAATGTTGGCAAGTGTGAGGTGGTCCACTTTGGTAGGAATAATGGTAGGAAGGACTATTACTTACGTGGCGAAAAACTGCAGCAGGCGACGGTGCAGAGGGACCTCGGGGTCCTTGTGCATCAGTCGCAAAAACCCAGCCTGCAGGTGCAGCAGGTGGTCAGGAAGGCTAATGGGATGCTGGCCTTCATCGCGAGGGGGATTGAATATAAAAGTAGGGAGGTCTTGCTGCAGCTGTATAGGGCACTGGTGAGGCCGCAGCTGGAATACTGTGTGCAGTTTTGGTCGCCGCACTTACGCAAGGATATTTTGGCCTTGGAGGGACTGCAGAGGAGGTTTGCTCGGCTGATACCGGAGTTGAGGGGGTTGAGCTATGAGGAGAGGCTGAATAAACTAGGCTTGTACTCGTTAGAGTTTAGAAGAATGAGGGGAGATCTCATTGAGACGTATAAGATGATGAATGGGATGGATAGGATAGAGGTGGAGAGACTCTTCCCGCTCAAAAAAGACAGTAGGACTAGGGGGCACAGCCTCAAGATAAAGGGGGGGCGGTTTAGAACGGAGTTGAGGAGGAACTTCTTCACTCAAAGGGTGGTGAATCTCTGGAATTCTCTGCCCATTGAAGTGGTGGAGGCTGCCTCGCTAAATATTTTTAAGACGCGGGTTGATAGGTTTTTGATAAGAGAAGGGATTAAGGGTTATGGGGAGAGGGCAGGAAGGTGGAACTGAGCAGCGACAGATCAGCCATGATCTTATTGAATGGCGGGGCAGGCTCGAAGGGCTAGATGGCCTACTCCTGCTCTTATTTCTTATGTTCTTAATGTTAATTGCTCAAATCACTTGTGATTGATCATCCAATTAAGATATCGATAATGGTTCCTCTCAGACTATCTAGTTCAAATTGGGATAGAGCAGAGATGAAGGCGCACCCAGGTTCAAATTCTTCAATGAGTGTTGATTTAGCTAATTTCAGTCAAGACAGAGGAGAACAGCAAACCTAAAAAGTTTCGCTATTTTCACAAGTCGGCTTACATTAACACTGCAATGAAGCTACTGTGAAAGTGGCCTAGTCGCCACACGCCGGCACCTGTTCAGGTACATTGAGGGGGGATGCACCTAACCTGCACGTCTTTCGAATTGTATAAGGAAACCGGAGCACCCAGAGGAAACCCACACAGACATGTGGAGGACGTGCAGACTCCGCACAAACGGTAACCCAAGCGGGAATTGAACCCAGGTCCCTGGTGTGAGGCAGCAGTGCTAACCATTATGCCACTTCTGATCACCACTGACTGACTGCAATTAAAAAGTACAGACGATAGATGCTAAGCAAGGAAAAGATTGGGATACCTTAAATGTTTCCATAATCAAGTCCTGTGTCAACATTAACGGAATGGTAATGGATGATGTCCATTGAACTGTATCTTAACACAATTTAGACAATATGGAAAATTAAGAGTGAAACTATCAAACTTTTGACCAAATTTACCTTGTTCAAATGTAGCATTGCCTTTGTTATTCTATGTAATGGTGAAATATTTGATCATGAATAATGCACTTTAGAGGTGTGAGTGACAGCTGAGCTACACAAGTTGGAACAGTTAGTACTCTTATAAGGGAAAAGTGGAAACCTTTGGAAATTTTATGCAGTGTACAGAGTAAATATACCAAAAAGGAAGATGCACATGAGAGGGTAAAACCCAGGAGAGCAACAATAAAAGTAATGTGGGGAATGAAGGCAAAAAAACCGTTGCTAAAATATAAAGCTGCTAGTGTCATCATTGGCCAAGATAACTAACAAAAACTGAAGGGCAGTTAAAAAAAAAAATCAGTCAGGAAAACTAAAAGAGAAACTATCAGAACAGCAGGAATATTAAAAGACCACATAATTTTGGAATTCTCTCTCGAGCAAGCAATTACTACTTCTGTTGCACTCAGAGGAAATGAGAAGCAGTCTCACAAGTATGGGAGTTGAATTTCCAATGGGTAGAGGGACATAGTGAGTGCAAGAAGCTGCAGAAACTTCAGGTAACTCAGTCAGATCTTTGGGCCGTGAAAACTAAGGGCACATCGCAGAAGCTCACTGTAATACAGAAGGTGTGGCTTTAAGCTCAACCAAAACATTAGCATTTCATTTAGGTTGATATGTCAAAACAAGGACTTCCATTCAGAAAGCAGTCAAGGGATATGCAGATTCAATCAAACAAAGGCCACCACCATTTCATGAGTAGAGAAATGGGACACTGCTTGCAGAAATCAACTCATGTTTACAAAGGAACGAAAGTACTCAAAGTCTCAACAGAGTCATGTCCAAGAGCCAAACCTACCTTGACACTTCAGTGTAGTACAAACCAAGTATTATCACATCAGAAGACTCCTTTTTTTCCCCCAAAACAACAGGGCCCTGGTACTGCTGTAAAGTCTCACAAACATCGCCAAAATAGTAAAACAAAATAATTTTTTTGCTCAATCTCTGTTTATCCCTCTCACCCTTTCCAAAGCCAAGGGTTGATCAGTGAGTCCACTCCCAGGCTTTGGTCCATGCTAATCCTATGTGGTCCATTGTATTAATTGATCTCATTTTGGTCACTGAAATAATTTGACATTGCCAATGGACTGTTTCTCTTGGCAGTTTCTAGTGCCAAGACAAACAATATTGTTGATTCCATCAGTTTGAAATTCTGGATGCATCTGCAATACTATTTTGTGGGTTACCACAACAGAGGGAAGTGCACCCCCTACAGATATATTGTCAACAGATGCAATCTTTTTTAAAATGAGACAAATCACGTTTCCATCTGGCCCCTTCACTTGGATATAAAAGATCCCAAGTTATTATTCAAACAGTAACAAGGGAATTATCCTTCAGCCAACATCACTGAAACAGATATCTGGTCACTGTCTCATGGCTGTTTGAGACAGCATGCTGTGAGCAAACTGATGGCCATGTTTCCCACAACAGTAACACAGTGGCTGTAAAGTGCTTTAGTACAATGCAAGGTCATGAAATATTCTGTATAAGTGCAACTTATTTTAACATGACATGCCGTCACCAGCCAAGTGCCGCAGGGTTCTATGCTAGGGCCACTGATGTTTGTAATGTATACAAATGACTTGTGCCAAGGACTAGAAAGATGTTGGCAGCTGACACCCAATTTGGAGAGAGAAAGTGGTTTCAACCAATTGGGAATATAAAAGGCCCAACACAGAATGGCAGCAGGCTGACAATTACCTAATAGTATTTAATGTAGACCATCACTTTTCCTTAAACTGGAGAAAAGAAGGAGCAGTAGCATTGTAAATTACATAGCTCTGAAGGTTCAGAAGACAAGTTGGTGAGTGAATCCAGGGAGCAGTGATGGATATCAGTTCATCAGCTGATTTGCAGAGCTAAACAGCAGTAGGATAAGAACCAGATATACCAGACAGAATCAGGAGGAGGTGATAACTGTCTGCCCAGGGGTATGATATGGCAACATCTGGAGTACTGTTTACAGATCTGGTCACCATCCTACAGCAAGGAACATTGAATGAGGATGGTAGTGCTCAAAAGGAAAAGCAAATTACCATGATTGAGGCATCTATTCTATGCTGAGGAAAAGATTCGGGATACTACAAGGGAACAAACATACTTGCCATCAGACTTTTGAATAGACCTACCTCGTATTGAGTTGATCTTTCTCTGCACCTGAGCTATGACTGTAACACTACATTCTGCACTCTTTGATGTACAAGTGTCATATCCAACTCAAAATGCTAACTTTGTTTTTCTCTCCACAGATGCTGCCAAACCTGCCACGTTTTTCCAGCATTTGTATTTATTAACATAAGACATATCAAAGTTCATTTATTCATCACAAGTAGGCTAACATTTACACTGCAATGAAGTTACTGCGAAAATCCCCTAGTCGCCACATTCAAATGCCTGTTCGGGTACACTGAGGGAGAATTTAGCAAGGCCAATGCACCTAATTAGTACCTTCTTTGGACTGTGGGAGGAAACTGGAACACCTGGACGAAACCCACGCAGACATGGGGAGAACATGTAGACTCTGCACAGGCACTGATCCAAGTTGGGGATCGAATCCAGGTCGCTGGTGATATGAGGCAGCAATGCTAACCACTGTGCCACCACGCAGCCCATTAGAACTAAAGACTGGTGATGAGAGGCAGCAATGCTAACCACTGTGCCAACACGCAGCCCATTAGAACTAAAGACATACATACAAACACACACACACACAAATACATTAAAAGAGATAGGTGCACAAATAATTCAAATGTAAATATTTTTTCAGAAGATGATGTATAATTGGAAAGGACTATGCAGGGAAGCAGACATAACATATGGGAGAATTGCACCAATATTTGAAGCAGTGAGAAATTCAGAGATAATGGGGTAGAAATTGGGCATCATCAGAAGTCAAGCACGATCCAAACAGCACACCAAATAGATAACATTTTGATTTGATTTATTATTATACGAATGCAAGTGACAATAACGTTTCTTGTGCATGTACCAAGCGACTCAAGAACAGCTTCTTTCCTGTTGCCATCAGACTTTTGAATAGACCTACCTCGTATTAAGTTGATCTTTCTCTACACCTGAGCTATGACTGTAACACTATATTCTGCACTCTTTCCTTTCCTTCCCTATGTACGGTATGCTTTTCACTTGTGTACTAATTCATGTGAATAATAAATCAAATCAAACAAAAAAAAACAAATTTACACAACACAGGTTGCACACAGGCTTCAGCTTTGCTAATCTGGTCACCTGTGCACACATTTCATGTCCATAATATATTGTTGAATTTATGCTCCATTCGTTTCTGTAAGTGATCTGATGGATATCCATAATCTTTTCCCTTCCTGTATTCAGCAATATTATTTTTTGGATCAATAAGTTAAACTCTGTTTTCAAAATGCATTTTAATTTTATGCTGCAAAAGATGGAAAATCTTTTCCTGTTTTGTCAAACATGTGAGACAGCAAGGGGCACAAAGACACTCATTAAAATTAATGAGGAAACGCTGAAAACACTCAGCAATTTCTAACCAAGGGACAAAAAGAGCTGAAACACTAACTCAGCCCTCCCCTGCCCATAGGCGCTGCCTGACGGAAGATCAACAGACACACGGGAAATCGATCAATTTGATCACGTGATAGTCATGGCCTATCCAAGCAATTTTATAAATTGACTACCTTCAGATAAACAGAGCCTCCAGATGCTGTTTGAAGCCTGGCACAAGAACAAATCACGATCAACAACTGAAGAGTACTTGTTGGGACAGACAGCAACAAGCTGGGGACAAGTGCAAGCGCTTCTGATTTTAATGCCACCATGCCAGGGTAGTAATTTGACATACCCGCATCGTACCACATCAAACAAAAATGAATATGATTCACAAGAAACACCTGCTTGTTAGCTATGTATTTTGTAATCATTTTATTGTAGCAAATGCAGAATACCACACCAATTGCAGCCAAGTCACACATTTTATACATATGAAATTGGAGAATAAACTATTCTGTGAAGAACTCCATCTTTATTTGGCATTTCTTCAAAAGGTTTGGTTCAGCTCAGAAAGCTCAAAAGGGTGGCAACTCAGATGTGAGCACAACACCGCATCACACACTGCACCACACGTTGCCAAACAAACATGTAAGGTGACATGTCCCTAATATATGAAAGAAACCATAAACTACATAAATCAAGCTTTTTCTGCTCATTTAAAAGTGAATTTTTCTGACCTAAATGATGGCTGCCACAAATCGCCTAATATTTAGAGTTGTAAGGCGACCAGTAAGGGATGATATGGATTATGTTGAAGTCATGTCCTGACATGTTGTTCATGTAATCTCAAATCTGGGATGGTCACAGTCCAGTTCAAAAAATGACCTATCGAAAGGAAATGGACCTTATATGCAACTTTATAAGCTTATCCCAGTGGAGTCCAACGGTCTACCAAGACAATAGCTACCTGAAACAGAGTCATCAATATGGATAACGACTCCTTTCAGAGACTAGTAACAGGGACATTATATGCCAAAGAACAAAAATCAAATTCAGACAGCAGATAAACAACCCTTTATGAAATCATAGTGGAGGAAAGAGGTCACATGATTTAAATGACCATTTTGAAATCTCTATATACAGTGAGAACTCAGAAGTAGGGCTATCTACTGATTTAACACCAACTTACAGACATTCAAACAGCAAGGTCCCAGGTTGGCCAAGCAGTCTGCATCGGTCCTCATCAAAGTCAGCTGTATTGGATGCCACTGGCCACTTCCCATCAAGCAGACCAACTCGGAAGAATATCAACCTCAACTCACAACATTACCATCATTTTAAAAGGAATTGTGCACTTCTGCCTACAACTAGGAACCTGCCCGAGCTAGAATTCCCACTGGATTTGGACTTTTGGGACTCTGGCAATCACATGGACTGGCAATCACATGGACTAGCATTTATTTCTGCAATGCTTTTTACTATTAAGTCATTCATAATTGTAAAGCCCCTCTTTCCTATCCTCTTACTGTATATTTGTGTGCGTATGTAAGTGATGTGTGAAGTTGTGACCATTCCTCCCTCGCCCAGGTTTGAGCATGTGAATAAACGTCACATTTTATCCTAAGGGAGCTTGCTGAGTCACTTTGAAAACTGGCTACATAAAGAAAGGATTTTTGGAAATAAGCATCACAACCAATTTTTAAAACAAAAACACTGCTTAAAGACAGATGATGAGATAATAAAGGAGCTCAGTTTTGCTTCCCATCTCTCCTGCCCAAAACAAAAACAGAAGCATAGCCATGCCCATGCAGTTAGAATAGCAGCTAATATTTAACTTGTGCAAATCCTAACCAGCCATCACCCTTGTGCTTGTTGACCAACATTGGCTCCCGGTCTAGCAACATTTCAATTTTAAAATTCTCATCCTGGTTTTTAAATCCCAAGATTACCTTGCTTCACCCCAATTCTGTAACCTTCTTCAGCCCTACAACTCTGAAGTCTTATGAAGGTCTTATGAGGAAAGGCTGAGGGACTTGAGGTTGTTTTTGTTAGAGAGAAGACGGTTAAGAGGTGACTTAGTTGAGGCATACAAGATGATCAGAGGGTTAGATAGGGGGGACAGAGAGAGCCTTTTTTCCTCGGATGGTGACGGCTAACATGAGGGGACATATCTTTAAATTGAGGGGTGATAATTATAGGACTGATGTCATAAGAACATAAGAACATAAGAAATAGGAGCAGGAGTAGGCCATCCAGCCCTTCGAGCCTGCCCCGCCATTCAATAAGGTCATGGCTGATCTGTCACTGCTCAGTTCCACTTTCCCGCCCTCTCCCCATAACCCTTAATCCCCTCTCTTATCAAAAACCCATCAACCCGCGTCTTAAAAATATTTAGCGAGGCAGCCTCCACCACTTCAACGGGCAGAGAATTCCAGAGATTCACCACCCTTTGAGTGAAGAAGTTCCTCCTCAACTCCGTTCTAAACCGCCCCCCTTTTATCTTGAGGCTGTGCCCCCTAGTCCTACTGTCTTTTTTGAGCGGGAAGAGTCTCTCCACCTCTATCCTATCCATCCCATTCATCATCTTATACGTCTCAATGAGATCTCCCCTCATTCTTCTAAACTCTAACGAGTACAAGCCTAGTTTATTCAGCCTCTCCTCATAGCTCAACCCCCTCAACTCCGGTATCAGCCTAGTAAACCTCCTCTGCACTCCCTCCAAGGCCAAAATATCTTTGCGCAGGTGCGGCGCCCAACACTGCACACAGTACTCCAGCTGCGGCCTCACCAATGCCCTATACAGCTGCAGCAAGACCTCCCTACTTTTATATTCAATCCCCCTCGCTATGAAGGCCAGCATCCCATTTGCCTTCCTGACCACCTGCTGCACCTGCAGGCTGGGTTTTTGCGACTCATGCACAAGGACCCCAAGGTCCCTCTGCACCGTCACCTGCTGCAGTTTTTCGTCCCATAAGTAATAGTCCTTCCTACCATTATTCCTACCAAAGTGGACCACCTCACACTTGCCAACATTAAATTCTATTTGCCATTTCCTGGCCCATTCGCCCAGCCTATCTAGATCCTTCTGCAGACTCTCCACACCCTCCGCACAATTTGCCGTTCCCCCAATCTTGGTGTCATCAGCAAATTTCGACACCCTACACTCGGTTCCCTCCTCCAGATCATCTATATAAATGGTAAAAAGCTGAGGCCCCAGCACCAACCCCTGGGGCACTCCACTAGTCACCATCCGCCAATCCGAATAGCACCCATTGACCCCCACTCTCTGCCTCCTATTTGACAACCAATCCTCTATCCACGCTAACACCCTACCCCCAACTCCATGTCCCTCGACCTTCTGCAATAACCTCTTGTGAGGTACTTTGTCAAACGCCTTCTGAAAATCTAGAAAGACCACATCCACCGGCTCTCCTCTATCCACCGCCCTAGACACATCCTCATAGAACTCCAGCAAATTTGTCAGACACGACTTCCCTTTAATGAAACCGTGCTGCGTCTGCTCTATCAAGCAATTCCCTTCAAGATACCTCGCAATTTCCTCCTTAATGGCACTCAGAAGGTAGTAAGGGCATGGAATGCCCTGTCTGCAGCAGTTGTGGACTCACCAACTTTAAGGGCGTTCAAACGGTCAGTGGATAGGCATATGGATTACATTGGAATAGTTTAGGTTAGAGGGTCATTAGATTGGTTCCACTGGTCGGCGCAACATCGAGGGCTGAAGGGCCTATACTGCACTGTAATGTTCTATGTTCTAACTCAAATTACTGTGATCCTCCAATTCTGACCTCTTGCGTATCTCTATTTCCATATCTCTACCACTGGCAGCCATTCCTTCAGCTGCATAGGCCCCAAACTCTGCTCTCAACTTTCTAAACTACTTCACCATTCTACCTCTCCATTCTGTCACTCCACAATATTAATTCTTTGGCCAAGATTTTGGTCATCTTTCCTCGTATCACTCCCTTGGTTCAATGTCAATCTCTAGGGACATTTATCATGTTAAAGACGCTAGTAAGAGTGGGTAAAATAGGAAGATAAGGAGAGAATGCAAGGAAGAGGATGCAAAAAAAATGGAAAAAGTCCCATAAGACCATCGGCTGCTCTCTCCCTTTTTGAGAAAGGGGGAGCTGATTGGTGGTAATTTAACAAAGGAGTCCAAAAAGTTGAGACCAAAAGAGAAAATGCTGGAAAATCTCTGCAGATCTGGCAGCATCTGTAAGGAGAGAAAAGAGCTGAAGTTTCGAATCCATGCAACCCTTTGTCAAAGCTAAAAGGCATAGGAAGTGGGAGATATTTATACTGCAGGGAGAGGGAATGAAAGATGAGTCACAGAAACCAGAGAAACCAGTTAATAGCCGTCCACAGAGAGATTAAAGGGTGTGAATGCCAAACGGCAGAGAAGCTAAAGTAAAGATGTGCGTGTGTGCGTGGGAAGAGAGAGAGGAAGGGGGAGAAAAAATGGATGGGTTAGAGATAAGATTTAGAAAAGGAGCAGCAAAGGGGGAGAAAAGGTGAGGGCAGTAGGGGAAAAGAGTGGGGAGGAGGGGAAAGTGAAATGAAGAATTAATTTTATTTATTGACAAAGTAGAGAATAACGTCAGCTGGTATTGAAATTTGACCCTGACTGTTGGTGTCACTCCACATCACAAATGAATTAGCCAGCCAACTGAACTAACCGACCCCCTTTCTGAAGAGGAGGAGTGTGTGAGAAAGATCTAGTTGATGCTGCTGCATGTTAATATTTAGTTCTGGGAATGGAAGAAATGCAACTAAGGCAACTTGGTGTCTATTAAAATGAGCAAATTGGAGCCATGTTGATTTTGGGGAGGGGAGCTAAAGCTACAAAGACAAGTGTCATACAACAATGGGTGGGCTTACTTAGCTGTAGATGTGATGTTTAAACTACTTGCAAGGCAATGCAGTCCAGAGAGATGTTTTGTTTTGGGAGTCAGAGCTAAATTTGTTTAAAAGTATTATGTATATGCTAACAGATTTACAATTTGGACCTCATATGGTTTGCAGCTCAGATAATCCCTGCCAGCTGTTAGCAGGCTCTGCAAATTAGGGCTCAGGAGAGAACCTGGAGACTGGAGTTTGAAGAACTCGGGACAGAGCCAGGCTGGTGAAGTTGATAGTCTATCAAAGAGTGGCAAATGCGCCAGAATATAGCTTTGTGAATCCTGCGGAACACATTCTCAGGGCAAGAGACTGAATCATCAAGAGGTGAGCAGCTGTTCAGGCAGTCTGTGTTGGAATGATATTTTGAGGGAATTCAGAGGCTAGAGCTTCAAAAGTGTGAGGGAGAGAGTTTTAACCAGATTTTATAACTCATTGGTGTCTTTGCGGGTTGCTTAGAAATCCAAGGGATCTATCTTGGTCACATCTGCCATTTAATGTGCAGTGCAGTGTGTCAAACCAGTTTGGCTTTTAATTCATATTTGCCTCATGTTAATTTGAAAATTTTAAATTTATGATATATTGCAGATCGCTTAACTCTTCTGATTCAGTGTAATAAATGTTTAATTTGTTTGGTTAAAACAGTGAAATCTTGTGGTTTTATTCTCCTCGTGGGGAACTGGGATTTGAAACTTTATATGTTTTAAATAAAGCGTTACACGGGCTCCTAACCAGATTGTAACAAGTGAGAGAGAAAAAGGAAATGGAGGGAAGAATGAGAACAGGAGAATTGTCTCAGCAGAGAGAAGTGGCTGAGACTTTCATCAAACTTGGCAGGTGAAGTTGTGGTGGGAGTTTGCAGGGAAGTTCACATACTGAGAAATGATCAAGATGTGTGATGATGTGCAAACACTTACTTCTCTAAATTCCAGCTGTGTGAAAGTTTGATGTACGAGATTTGACACCACAACATCGAAATCCATTGCATCACCATTTAGAGACCTAACCGGTACTGCAGACAGTATAACTGCCTTGCTCATAACAAGGGCATTCATACAGTGTCGTTCACATCCACCAGAAGCCCCAAAGCACTTTACAGTCAATGAAGTACTTGTGACGTAGTCTTTGTTGTGTAGCAAGAAAGATGGCACGGAATGGGAGCAACCATGCACATATTCCACGAAACATGTCCCTCAAGTACCAAATTTATTATACAACAGATGAATAATGGAAAAACACTCATCCATAGAAGAGGATAATCATGTAACACAATCCCCAAAGCACCTGTAAAAATTGCAGTATACCACCTAGTAAAAATGAAATTTGGTTTTGTCAATTACAATAAATTAGTTGCTCTGATGTTACGTCCTGTCTGGTAAGTCTTGCGTCAGTTTCCTCTGGGTGCTCTGGTTTCTTTCCATAGTCAAAAGATATGAGGATTAGGTTGATTGACCATGCTAAATTACCCCTTAGTGTCAATAGGGCTAGTGGAGTAAACGTTTGGGATTACAGGGATAGGGCCAGTGTGGGATTGTCATTGGTGCAGGCTCGATAGGCCAAATTACCTTCTGCACTATCGGGATTCCATGATTAACACCAATCGCTTGCTTCATGGCTGCACAAGATATTTATTCTGTTGGATTCAGTGGCTCAATGAGCAAATCCCCATTTCCAAGCAATCAGTAATATAAACAGAAAATGCTGGATAAACTCAGCAAGTCTGGCAGTATCTGTGGAGAGCGAAACAGAGCTAACGTTTTGAGTCCATATGACTCTTCTACAAAGCTGGAGAGGTAGAAATACAAAGAATTACATAATTGGAGAGGATTGAAAAGTGCTAATTGCGGACAAAGGTAAAATAGCAGAATGTGTTGGCATTTTCTCCTATTAAAACATTTTGATCAATGCTTTAGTCAAACAAGACCAGTTATGAACCGTCAACTTAACTTATTTTACAGTCAGCAAATAACGTGAAGAATAAGTGTTTGAATTGTGATGTGGTTCACCAGAACATTTCACAGTAAAGATGAGAATAAATGACAACACGCCACCCTAGTTGCCAGGCTAAATTAAGTTTTCTGAATAAGGTTTTCTTCAAAACTAGGTTGTCTCAATCTTCAGGAAGCCTTGGCCCCAGTCTGTCTCAGTGATCAGCCGACAGTGTGGCCTTGCATTTCATCCCCAGCTGGATAGCAGCTTGACCTCTGACCCTCTGCCCAGTTTTGAGACATTGAGATGCTCTGTAGATCTGCCAATCAAGCTACTGGTGCCACTTCCATTCCCCAAACCCCCAGCAAGTTGGAAAGATGTCCCAGAAACAATCACTTTCCTTGCCCAAATGACTTGACCCTTCCTGACAATTGTGGGTGTGGAAGATCAGTGCAATATTTCTCGCATTTCAAGCGGTCTGGACAGATGTTTTTACCTGAATCCAATCCTCATCTTTCAGCAATGGTGCGCTGCAAAGATTCATTCAATTACATCAAACTTAACTTTTAGAAACAGGCTCTTCTGCTCACCCATGTCCCTGTTTGTGTTCCTGCTGAGTCTCATCTTCATCTCACTCCATCAGCAATGGTGGCACGGTGGTAAAGCGGTTAGCACTGCTGCCTCACAAGCTTCAGGGGCTCGGGTACAATTCCAGTCTCGAGTGACTGTGAAAGGCTTGAACGTTCTCCCTGTGTCTGCGTGGGTTTCCTCCGGGTACTCTGGTTTCCTCCCACAGTTCAAAGACATGCCGAATAGATGGATTGGCCATGCTAAATTTCCCCTTAGATGTGTAGTTTAGATGGACTAGCCATGGCAAATGTGTTTGGGGTTACGAGGTTAGGGAGGAGTCCCTCATGGCAGACTGGCGCATAAGGTGAAGTTGCACAGGATCAGAGGTGTGCTGGCAAGTTGAATACAGAACTGGCTTGGTCATAGAAGACAGAGAATAGCAGTGGAAGAGTGCGTTTCTGAACGGAGGGCTGTGACAAGTGGCATTCCTCAGGGATCAGTGCTGGGACCTTTGCTGTTAATTTGGAGGAAAATGTAACTGGCTTGATAAGCAAGTTTGCGGATGACACAAAGGTTGGTGAATTTGTGGATAGCGATAGGGCCATCAGAGGATATCTGAAGTTGAAGACATGGGCAGAGAGATGGCAAATGGAGTTTAATCCAGACAAAGGTGAGATAATGCATTTTGGGAGATCAAATACAGATAGGAAATATACAGTAAGTGGCAGAACCCTTAGGAGTATTGATAGGTAGAGGGATCTGGGTGTACAGGTACACAGGTTGCTGAAAGTGGTAATACAGGTGGAGAAGGTAGTCAAGAAGGCATATGGCATGCTTGCCTTCATCGGCTGGGGCACTGAGTTTAAAAACATGCAAATCATGTTGCAGCTTTATAGAACCTTAGTTCGGCCACACTTGAAATATTGTGTTAAATTCTGGTTGCCACACTGCCAGAAGGATGTGGAGGCTTTGGAGTGAAGAAAATTACTCCACAGGAAAGATTTACCAGGATGTTGCCTGGTATGGAGGGCATTAGCTATGAGGAGAGTCTGGAGAATCTTGGTTTGTTCTCACTGGAACAGAGGTTGAAGGGCAACCTGATATAATCTTGTAGACTTCTGAGGGATATGGACAGAGTGGATAGTCAGAAGCTTTTCCCAGGATGGAAGAGTCAATTACTCAGGTGCATAAGTTTAAGATGCAAGGAGCAAGGTTTAAAAGGAGATGTTCAAGACAAGTTTTTTTTAAAACACAGAGGGTAGTGGTTGCCTGGAACTCGCTGCCGGGGAAGGTAATGGAAGCAGATTCGATAGTGACTTTTAAGGGGCATTTTGATAAATACACGAATAGAATGGGAATAGAGGGATATGGTCCCTGGAAAGGTAGGGGGTTTTAGTTCAGTCAGGCAGCATGGTCAATGCAGGCTTGGAGGGCTGAAGGGCCTGTTCCTGTGTTGTAATTTTCTTTGTTCCTTGTTCAGACCTCTTGAAGGTAGTGAAGACAGGTTGAGAAAATGGTTAAACAGGCACAAAGATCCTGGGCTTTACAAACAGAAACATAAGATACAAAAGCAAGGAAATTATGGTGAAACTTCATAAAATATAGAATACTTCAGATGAAGCTGAGTCTAATTTTCAGCTTCAGGAAGAATGTCAAGACTTTTGAGAGGGTGCAAAAAATAATAGTTCCAGGGACGAGGGATAGATGGGAGTAATTGGAGCTGTTTTCCTTAAGAGAAAGAAAGTTTGAGAGATCTGATTGAGTTATTCAAAAACATGAGAAGTTTAGATAGAATAGATAGAAGAGAACAAAAGATGATTTATACCCAATGGCTTTATCCTCTGACATGCCATGTTTCCAAGCAATGCCAAAGCAAATTTATGAATGTTTCATAAGCTTATTAACAGTTCACTGGAGTGAAGTTTGGTCATGCGTAAATTAAGTTACTCCTGGAGAATCCTTTTAAACTAATGCTCTTTTTAGTTTCAAGGACGGCCTGATGCTGAAATTGTAAGCTCCACGGAACACGAGCAAAGCAGTTACGAGGCGTTCCTTTTCAGATGGGGCAGTCTGATTGATTCCAAAAATTACAAAGGACATGCTATTTCAACACAATGGCAGGCTTCTTCAATATTTCATAGGTCCCACCTCTGCAGTCTAAATACTGTAATTAGACATCACTTAATCATTTCCATTTACAAGCACTGTCTAAGGCTGATTGCGACAAAACAAAAGAACAAACTGGGGAATGACAATGGCACTGGCTCCCCACATCATTGTGTGTGGAGAATCGAGAGCGACCACACAGCTGAAGCAGTTCGCATGCCAACAACTGCAGTACTGGCAGCCTGTGCACAAAGCTCAGAGAAACTGCAAAAAATACAGGGTGATGACTACATCGCCCACCCACCTCCCTTCATCAACGCAACTGAAGCAAATGATTGAAAGTGGAATCCAGCTGGGAATGAAAGGCAAAACCACACACTCTGGAGGCCAGTCCTGGAAAATCTGCTGAGAGAGACAGACAGGGGCCGAAGCTTCCTGAAGGTTGACACAATCTAGCTTTAAGGTAAACATTGTTCAGAAAACTTATTTAGCATGGTAACTAGGACAGTGTGTTGTCATTTATCATCATCTTTACTGCGAAAAGCTCTGTTCAGCCACATCACAATCAGAGGGGATTTACTTATTCCCCATGTTAATTTACTGACTGTAAAATAAATAAATTGTGGTTGGGGTGGGGGGTGTGGGGAGGAATCAAAACTTGGTTTCTCCTCAGTCTTCAAATCATCCCTTCCCCCAGAAAAACTGTTGGTGCTACATCATCTGTCAAGCAGCTCTTCACTGGCTCCAGACTCCGGGCGCTGACTCTAGGTAATCCTCTCAAAATTGTTCAAAAAATTTCAAGCAGTTAAAATTGCTTTGTTGGAAGGCAACAATTCTGCAAAAGCACATACAGTTTTGAATAGATAGGGTCCCACTGCCTTCATCATTTGGTATAAACCGCACCTTGAAAAAGATCAGCGCATGCCATTCTGAATCAGACCGATCCAACCTCATTCCCAATGGATCCAATGTGCACTGCAGAGGAAGACAACCTACAATCCCATTTCCCATACATCCAGATTCCACAAGGCACCAAAAATTTTTCCTAATGTTAAACGTATTCAATGCTGGAGCATCCACACCCTCTGGAATAGAGGATTCCAAAGATTCAAAGCCCTCTTGAATGAAAGAATTTCTCCTCGCCTCGATCATAAAATATCAGTCTTTTCTTTATCCTTTGCCTGCGTGTTCTAGATTCCCATCTAGATGAAACAACCTCTCAGTGTCTACCCTGCCAAGCCCTGTCAAACCTTCTATTGCTCAATAAGATCACCTCTCAACTCTACCAAAGTCCGCACAGTATCAGCCCACTTTACTCAGCCTCTCGTCATGAAACAACCCTCTCATTCCAAGGACCAATCTCGTGAATCTTCGCCACACCGCCTCCAAGGTGCAAGTTTCTGTTTCCTTAAATACGGAGGACAAAGCTACACACAATATTCTAGGTGCGATCTCACCAACGCCCTATACATTTGTAGCAACACTTACTACTGTCCTCCAATCCACTTGCAATTAAAGCCAATATACCATGTGCCTCAAGAACAAAGAACGAAGAAATTGACTGCACAGGAACAGGCCCTTTGGCCCTCCAAGCCTGCATCGACCATGCTCTCTGACTGAAATAAAACACCCTACCCTTTCAGGGAACATATCCCTCTATTCTATTCCCATCCTATTCGTGCACTGGCCAAGACGTCCCTTAGAAGTCACTAAATGCTCCTAATTGCTTCTTGCACCTTGTCATGGTCGTCATTATTTTTTAAAATTTGCTCACAGAATGTGGGCATTACTGGTTGTTGGGGAGGGGGATGGGGGTGGTGTTATACCAAATGGGCTGCAGCGATTCAAGGCTCACCATCACTTTCTCGAGGACTATTCAGGATGAGTAATATATACTAACCTGCCAACAATGTCCACACCTTGTGATAGAATTTTTAAAGATTTTATTTGTTGGTATTAATTACCTTAGTCTTTTTCTATCTACACTATCCTCTATTTCTGTGATGCAACATGTCATCTACAGGGAAGACAGACAAAATATTTGTTCAATGCCTCTGCCATTTCCTCATTCCCCATAATAATTTCTCCTGTCTGTTTCTCAGGGATCAATGTTTACTTTTCCTTTTTCTATGGTTGTAAATGTTCTTGCAATCTGCTTTATATTCTTTACGAGTTTGCTTTCATATTCTATATTATCCCTGAACAATATTTTTTTGATGGCCCTTTGTTGGTTTCCAAAACACTCCAAATTGCAGACTTACTACTACTCTGTCATGTTACAAGACAGTTACTTTAATCCAATACTGTTCTTAACTTCCTGTGCAGTCATGAATGAATCTTTCTTGGAGTTTTTTTTGCCGATCAGAATTTTCTGGACACTTAAAACTCTTTATTTAAAACATAACCCACTGTTTACTTATGGCCATACCTTTAGTCTGCTTTGCTAATCAACCATAGCCAGTACTTCCCTCATACCTATCAAATGACTATGTTAAAGATTCTTGCTTAATCTTTCAGAACAGCATCATCATACTTAATGTAGAATTACAAGGAGAAATATGGATCTTTTACGATGATTACGAATGAATCCTGCATGGCAAAATACAAGGTCTAAGGTAGTTTGATTCCTCGTTGGTTCCAAAACATAATGCTCCAGTAAACTGTTGGGAAAAAATTTACTAACTCATCTTCTAGACTATCCTTGCCAATTTGATTAGTTGAGTCAATGTGAAGATTTAAATTAATCATAGAATCTGCAGAAGGAGGCCATTTTGCCCATTGAGCCTGCACCAACAACAATCCCACCCAGATCCCATCCCTATAACCTCACATATTCACCCTCCTAATCCCCCTGGACCCTAAGGAGTAATTTATCATGGCCAATCAACCTAACCAGCACATCTTTGGACTGTGGGAAGAAACTGGAGCATCCACAGTTAGCCCACGCAAAGACGGGGAGAATGTGCAAACTCCGCATAGACAGTCACCCAAGGCTGGAGTTGAGTCTGAGTCCCTAGCACTGTGAGGCAGCAGTGCTAACCACTGTGCTGCCCCAAGTTCTCCAACAATTATCAGATTGCCTTTCTTCTGCAGGAGGCAGTGGCAAAGCGGCAATGTCCAAAGATCTACGTTAAAGCTCTAGGACCTCGGTTCAAGTCTCACCATACCAGCTAGTGGAATTTAAATTCAAATCAGCAAAACTAGGAATTGAAAACTTGTCTCAGTGATCGTGACCATGAAACCATCACCTGGTTCACTAATGTCTTTTAAAGAAGGAAATTTGCCTACATGTGACACTCAGACCCATAACATTTGGTTGTCTCTAAACTGCCTTTGAGATGGCACAGCAAGTCACTTGGTTCAAAGACAATTAGGGATGGATAACTCCACTCCAACAATCTCATTTTTTTATGACTATTCCCTACATGGGCATTATTCATTGATGCACAGTTGCTGTTAAAATTTGTCCCTTCCTGTCCCACTCTGCTGCTTTTACCATATAGAACCTTAGAAAGATTACAGAACAAAATGAGGCCATTCAATCCATCACGTCCAGGCCAGCTCGAGCCCCACTGGCAACATAACTTTCAGAGCTCCTAGCTGTAGCAATGGAGAACAACGTCCGACACCATGTCTTTACTATCACTTCCACATTCTTTTCCACTTCTTCTACTCAATGGCATCTACACCATAGTACCACTGTTCATTTGCTCATCCGTGCTAGAGTACTCCTCATCCACAAAAGTAGCAAAAACTTCATACCAGCTGGTTCAAATCAAGGGCTGAGGATCCTCCAGCACTCCCTATTAGATTTCCATTCATGCTGGACTTGCAGTCACACCCTCCTGTTGCTGACCATTGAACAACCTTGATGATCTACCTAGGCAAAGAGGCACAGCTGTCTCTTGGAACAAAGTATCCAGGTAATTCCCCCCTTCTCTGATGCTCTCCTCCAGTTCAGCAATCTCAGCCAAGGTAGCTCAAGCCGCAGACACTTGCTGCAGATATTGTAGTAAGAAGTCTCACAACACCAGGTTAGAGTCCATCCAGGACCGCAATGCATTCCATGGATTCAGAAACACCATAATCCCTGCCATGGGGATCTAACTTGATTTATTTGATAAGAGAATCAGTCATTAATTCATACAACTAAAATAATTGCAAGTCTCCCAGCTTGGGGACAAAAGAACATAGACTAATTACTGGAGGCTGAAAAGAGGTATAAAAAGCAACAGTGAATTCCCACCTGTACCAGATCTCTGAATTCCTCACCGAGTCCTTGTTCAACTCTGAGTTCTAACTCTGATGGAGCAAAATCTCTCAGCTCGTGAACAGTACCTTCTTCTGGTAGCCACAGCAATTGTCAAGAGGGTAAAGAAAGAAAAAACAAAGTGTGCAATTTATGGATACTTAAGATTTCAGAAAACAACCACGTGGAGAAACAATTTCATTTCATGGTGACTCAAACGGCTTGTTGTTTTGTAAAGATCCGAATTAAAAGTTTCTAATTAAATAAAGCTCTTGATGTTTCAGCAGTGTTTACAGTACTTAACTTTCAAAAATAATCAAACTGAAGAAACTGGAACCTGCAGGGCACTAAATTTCTTTCAAGATATCAAGTCGTTCTCTCAATTGCTTGAAATGTTTCTCGGCTGTTTCTTATTTTCTGGCAAAAGCTCTGTGATCGTTTGTTTAAGACCACGATATTCTGTCATTTTTTAAAAGAAAAATCCAATGGACAATAATGGGTGAATAATTATAGACTCACACTTCAACTTTCTTTCTCTTCAACACAATGTTAAATTATCCAAATCTTTGATCAAAAGTAAAAGGGAAATATTGATTTCCCCGATTTTATGTGTCATGAATAAAAATGGCAAATTATTATTGTTTCCGTATGTAGAAAAGGATTCACTCAGTCACCCAGCCACTATAGAAAATCAGCGGTCAAAGATACAACATACTGCTGAAAATCAATGTAATTACAAATTGCACTCAAAAATCGCTCCATCTACTTGAAATTGTCATTATTTTAGTGAACTCACTATTGGATTTGGAATTTCTAAAAATATCTAAATGGCGAAGTGTGATAAACACATCATTCTTCTATAGATGCACGATAGAAAGCATTCTTTCTGGATGCATCACAGCTTGGTATGGCTCCCAAGACCACAAGAAACTACAAAGGGTTGTGACTGAAGCTCAGTCCATCACTCAAACCAACCTCCCATCCATTGACTCCATTTACACTTCCTGTTTGGAAAATCAGCCAGCATAATTAAGGACCCATACACCCTGGACATGCTCTCTTCCATCAGGAAAAAGATACAAGAGTTTGAGATCGTGTACAAACTAACTCAAGAACAGCTTCTTTCTTGCTGCCAGACTTTTGAATGGACCTTCCTAATATTAAGCTGATCTTTCTCTACACCCTAGCTATGACGGTAACACTACATTCTGCACTCTCTCCATTCCTTCCCAATGCTTTGCATAGTGCGCAAGAAACAATACCTTTCACTGTGTAAAAATACATGTGACAATAATAAATCAAATCAAAAAAAAACTATAGTCTGAACAAAAACAGAAAATAATGGAAAATCTCAACAGGTCTGACAGCACACCTGTAAAGAGAGGATAGAAAACGTTTCGAGTCTGGATGGCCCTTCGTCAGGGCTTCACTACGCTGGTCTGCTAGTGATTACAACTGTAATTTATATGTTTTGCAGTTCAAAAATAGACTCATTACTTAACAGAATTTTAAATCCTTGCCCAGAATTTTAAACAAGATTTGATAAAACCTATGATAGGGACAGGTGAAACTTTTTGGCTCAAACATTTTGGATACAATATCAAAGATCCTCAAACAGTTTTAGAGTTGTTCTCAGTGAAATGGTACACAGATGCATGCACACCAATGATTAATTGCAACTCATTGTAAGCCAGACATCAGAAAGTTGCCAGATTCAATCCTTGGTCTGTGCTGAATTGGCAAACAACAAATATATTTACACAGTGAAGCACTGAAATTACCTTCTGTATTTTAGGTTAATATCACAAAGGCTTGCATATCAGGTCAATATACAGCAACCTCTGGACATCAGGTGAAAATAACTGGTCCCCACAACTTAAGACTCAAATGTACAATTACTACCTGGCCAAGTTATCACCAGTGTCCATGAAACCAAAAGATATCTAGCTGCAAAAAAGGAAAACGATCCAGCTCAATTTAATTAATGCGGAGTTTACCTGAAGACCATCACAGCACTTATCTGCTTCTTCATCAAAGTCAAGGTTTTCGCCTCTGAAATTTTTCTTTGCATTGAATTGATTTCACAATGAAAGAAATTGGACCGGAAAGAGGTGGGGTAACTAAACTATTCTGAAATCTAGATGAAACTACTGAATGGTGGAGCAGATTACATAGTTTTCTTGTGCTAACCTGCCTATGCCAACTTTGACTTTAAAAAAAAATTTAAGTCCTATCCTTGCTGAAAATTTAATTGCTTTGCTGTCATGCAATGTATCTTTGCAATTCTGTTGCTCTGCAAGTTTGAACATTGCTATTGGCATACAAGCTCAATTCACTGCAAAATTGTGTACACTACAATTAACGGTCAAACTGATGGTTTGACCATTTAGGGGATCCCTAACTGTGAGATCATTCATTATTCTGGTCTCCTTACACAGACCAGGCCTAGGATAGCTTGCTCCCTCATAGGTTCCATTACATGCTGTTCAAGGAAACAATCATGGATACATTCTATGAACTCCTCCTCGAGGGTACCTTGTCTAGTTTGACAATTGACATGTAGATTCAAATCCCCCATGATAATTGCTGCACCATTTTTGCATGCATCAGTTATTTTCTCTTTTATTGCTCACCCCACCTTGATGTTATTATTTGGCGACCTATCGACTACATCTATCAGTGATTTTTTTTCTCCTTACTATTTCTAATTTCCACCCGGATGGATTCAATCCTTTTCTCCATAGAACCTATATCATCTCTCACCACCACCCTGATGTCATCCTTAAATATCAGAGCTACACCACTCCATTACCTTCTTGTCTATCCTTTCGAATAGTTTTGACATTTAACTCACAGTCCTGACCAGCCTGCAACCATGTCTCTGTAACAGCAACTAAATCATACTCATTCACAATGATGTGTGCCGGCAACTCATTTACCTTGTTTCAAAAGTAACAAGCATTTAGTCGCTCTTATGAGCTATTTTCTGGACCTTTGTTGCTCTTTGTGTCTTTCCCATTTATGCTGTTTTTGGCATTTTTGTAAACCCTTTGTTTTAATTTGAAGCTGCCCCTCATCTCTTTAGTTGTACATGGCTTTTTTCTTTCTCTGAAGTTTTCCTTCTCAAGGGAGAAACTGGTTCTATATTGAATCAAATGCTTCTTGACACATCCTCCACTGTTCTTCAGTTGTTTTACCCGTGAGCAGATTTTCCCAGTTTGGTGTGTTTCAGTCTCATTTCATTAAAATCAGCTTTGCCTGGGTTGGGATGTGAGGCAATGATCAAGCAGAACAGCTTCAGGTGTGCCATAATTAACAGGACAAATGCTAAATGGTCAAGAGTTAGGAAACAATGTGAGGGAGGTGACACCTCACTGCAAACGTTTCCCCCCACCCCCGCCGCGGGATGAGGGCGTAGCTGGGTCAGCACCCATTACCCATCCCTAACTGTCCTCCATTTCAGAGGGCATTTGAGAGTCAACTGTACTGTTGTGGATCTGGAGTCACATGTAGGCCCGACCATATAAGGGTGGCAGATTTCCTTCCCTAAAGGTCATTAGTGAACTCGATGGGTTATTATGACCTTTAACAATGGTTTCATGGTCATCATTAGACTTTTAATTCTAATTCTTTTTTGAATTTAAATATCACCATCTGCCATGGTGGGATTCAAACCCGGGTCCAAAGATCTTATCCTGGGTCTCTGGATAACCAATCCAGTGACAATATCACTTGGCCACCGCATACCTGGTTCTAAATAGTCTCACTGATGATGACAATCAGGGGCACCTCAGAAACTGACAAATGCTAATGGGGTGCTGAAAATATGAATTGGGAATTTTCTATGGAGCGTGAGCCCTGACTCTAGATGACAGCTAGAAAATAACTCATCGTTCAGTGCAAAGGCTGAATGAGGAATAAAAGGGAGGAAGACTTGGAGGAATCTGAGATGAGGCTGGACTGGACAGTCAACAAAGATGTTAAAAGGAGCAATAAGGCAGCAAACATTGTCTTCCGTTATAGAAGAGTTTGCTTTTACCGGAATTACTCTGATGTCTCAGAGAATTCCAAGAAAAAAAAACACATCCCCACCCAACATTCCAGTCTTACATGGCAGATTTTCATGGTGAATAAACATTCTAATAATAGACCTGTAATCACCTCAGTCCCATTCTCATCTTAGACCACAAACCGCTTTCTCTCAAATCAAAATCTAACTTTACAATGCAGGGTGTTTGTCAGGTAGACTGTTATAAATGATGTGGAGATGCCAGCGTTGGACAGTATGAAGTCTCACAACTCCAAGTTAAAGTCCAACAGGTTTATTTGGTATCACGAGCTTTCAGAGTGCTGCTCCTTCATCAGCTGGAATTACCCCACCTGATGAAGGTGGACGGTGATGATCACTCCACCTGAAGGGGCAGTGCTCTGAAAGCTCGCAATTCCAACTAAATCTGTTGGACTTTCACCTGGTGTTGTGAGATTTCTTCCTGTGCACACCTCAAGACATTTAACAGAAGTCCCAAGTTAGAAATATTAATCTACAGAGCAATTAGCGCATGAAAACTTCACATATGAACAACTACACAATACCAAAAGTAACATTAACAGTAGTGAGAGTGACCAAATGGTTTGATTTCAATGAGTCTGTGTCAAGAACAAAACAAACATTCATAAAATGAGCAAACAGCAACCAGTAAGTACTAGGGAAAATATACAATGTCAACTTCACCAACGATCAAAAATTTTCGTAATGAAAGCAAAGGATTTGAGAGCCCAAATCTGGGCAGTACAGAACATTGTACAATTGTACTTCTAGCTATTGGCAACAACCAACAATTTGTTGAATGAGGAAGTTGTGCATAAACCGATCACGTTTATTAAAAAAACCCTGGAAAGGAGGTGTAATGTCTCTTTTCTCCCACTAGATGCCTCAATTCTAAAGAAGTTGGTCATAAACAGGGGGGTCTGGTGAAAGGCCATGGACCTCAAACCAACCCAATTTTCCTTTCTCCACAGATGTAACTTGAGCTGCTGAGTGCATCTAGCATCTTCTGTTTCTATCTTCACCATTCTGGTGTGCTCAAATCTTACCTTTTCTTTCCCCATTTACTCCTAATTTATTGATACCAGCAGCTTAAGATATGCAGCAGAAGTCCAAAGATGTGCGGATTAGGTGGACTGACCAAGCTAATTTTCACCTTAGTGTCCAAAGATATCTAAGTTGGGAGGATTTGTGGGGTAAGCAGGTGAGGTTACGGGGATAGGACCTAGATGGGATGCTCTGTCAGACAGTCAGTGCAGATTCAATGGGCCGAAAGGTCTCCATCCGCACTGTAGGGATTCTATGATTCCTTCCTCAGGTGTGAGTGTCAATAGCAATTGTTAGTTAGAATAGAGGGACAATCACAAGCAAACTTAAATTCCTTTTCACCATGCATGCCCTCCCAATAAGAATACAAAGCTAAGGAATACAGAGAGGACACTTCCTCCAGATGAAATGGACTGCTGAGATCAGACCAGGTGCTGGGACATGGGATCTTCCAGGTTTAAGAGTTGAGAATCTCCAATGACTGAAGAGCTATTCCCCAATGTGGTAGTTTTTCAACATTAGCCATCTGCACTGGCAGTCTTTCTCCTGCAAGAGGTGGTGCTGTCAATGCAGCCTCAGTAACAGACAAAATCATTCTCCACATTAGAAGCACTGCCCAAAAGTTTCGACATTTCTCTCCTTAATAATCTGAGACAGAACTACAAAGAGTATTTGCAATGAACTCACTCGGTCCTTATCGTCAGCAACATCAGAGAGGATGTCATCAAGGTCCAAGATGCCGCCATCGCTGTGCTCCAAACGATGCACCTGTACCCAGTAAGCTGGATCCTAATGGAAAGAGGGAGAAATATTAGGCTCAGAATTTGACTGGAGCAACCCTCCAACAACAAACAATTTTCACTCGTATGCAACACAGAACTTGCCAGGCTTCCTTCAATAGGCCCTCCAAACATGCAGCTTTGACCAACAAGAAGGAAAGGGCAGCAGACACATGGGAACACCACAACCTACCAATTCCCCACCAATCTCCGAAATGCATTGCTATTCCTTAATTGTCAGTGGGTCAAAATCCTGGAACTCCCTACCTAACGGCACTGTGGGTGTATCGACACCACATGGACTGCAGCGGTTCAAGGTGCTGGTTCCACCACCACCATCTCCAGGATGATGGGCAAAAAATGCTGGCCTACGCAGTGATCCACACATTTCATGAAAGAATTTTAAAATGACAATTTCTTGTTATCTTTTCAATCTTAAGAAATCTAATCAGGCAACTTGATCAAATAGTTTTACCTTACAGGTTGACGGAAAACAAAAAACTACAAAATATTTGCAGCATATATTTTGAGATCAACCACAACTCTATGTGCACATCTTTTAAATTCAAAGATAGTATACTTAGCAAAGACCAGCATGACTCAAACAGATAAAAAGCATATTTTCCTTATCAGGATGATGGCACTAATGGAATGATGATAGTCAAAAATTAACAAGGAGTTCACATTAGCAAATAAAATGCTGTGTACAAATTCTTTTTCATGCACTGAAAGCAGCAAAGATCAAGTAAAGTTTACCACAAAAATGCTAAACATAAACACGTTAATTAACGGTGAAGCTAGCAAGAATGGTACTGCATAAATTCAGGTTCTTTCTTTGCCTGGGAATTTGGTTCAGTTGGTGCTATTTTTGTTTCTGGATCATTACATTGATTGTACAATCTAAGCCAAAGCCCCAGCGTAAGGTTAAGTATCAGAGTTGCCATCCACTAAATGAACATTAAAATCATATCTCCTTGCTTTCAGGTAAACATTAAAAGTTGGTCCTCCAACAGAACGAACTTTAATGGGAGGATAAAGTGCTTTTGGGCAGCATAGCAGTTAGCACTGTTGCCTCACAGCTCCAGGGATCCTGGTTCAATTCCAGCCTTGGATGACTGCGAGGAGTTTGTGCTTGCTCCCAGTGTCGGCGAGGGTTTCCTACAGGCGGTCCAGTTTCCTTCCACTGTCCAAGACATACAGGTGAATTGGTCATGCTAAAATGCCCTTTATAATCCATCTAATCCAACACATCTTGGGATAAATCATTGGAAATGTGTGAGGTTGAAGGATTAGGGCGGGAGCAAGGGCCTGGGTATAGTGTACTGTCACAAGTAGGCTTACATTAACATTCTAATGAAGTTACTGTGAAACTCCCCAGTCACCGTACTCCAGTGCCTGTTTGGACACGCGGATGGAGAATTTAGCATGGCCAATGCACCTAACCAGAATATATTTGCTGTGGAAGGAAACTGGATCAACTAGAAGAAACTCATGCAGACATAGACAGAACATGCATAGTCCACACAGACAAAGCTGGAATTGTCACTACAGAGGTGGTGCTCGACAGACTGGAGGGGCTGATTGTGGACAAGTCCCCAGGACCGGATGGAATGCATCCGAGGGTTCTGAAAGAAATGGCGGAGGTGATAGTGGATGCCTTGGTGGTTATTTTCCAGATGTCGCTGGATTCCGGGGAAGTGCCGGAAGATTGGAAAGCGGCTAATGTTACGCCGTTGTTTAAGAAGGGTGCCAGGCAAAAGGCGGGGAATTATAGGCCGGTTAGTTTAACGTCTGTTGTAGGTAAAATGTTAGAATCCGTCATCAAGGAGGAAATAGCGAGGCATCTTGAGGGGAATTGCTTGATAGAGCAGACGCAGCACGGTTTCGTTAAGGGGAAGTCGTGTCTGACAAATTTACTTGAGTTCTATGAGGATGTGTCTAGGGCGGTGGATAGAGGAGGGGCGGTGGATAGAGGAGAGCCGGAGGATGTGGTCTTTTTTGATTTTCAGAAGGCGTTTGACAAGGTACCTCACAAGAAGTTATTGCAGAAGGTCAGGGGACATGGAGTTGGGGGTCGGGTGTTAGCGTGGATAGAGGACTGGTTGTCAAATAGGAGGCTGAGAGTGGGGGTCAATGGGTGCTATTCGGATTGGCGGTTGGTGACTAGTGGAGTGCCTCAGGGGTCGGTGCTGGGGCCTCAGCTATTTACCACTTATATAGATGATCTGGAGGAGGGAACCGAGTGTATGGTGTCGAAATTTGCTGATGACACCAAGATCGGTGGAAAGGCAAATTGTGCGGAGGGTGTGGAGAGTCTGCAGAAGGATCTAGATAGGCTGGGCGAATGGGCCAGGAACTGGCAAATGGAATTTAATGTTAGCAAGTGCGAGGTGGTCCACTTTGGTAGGAATAATGGTAGGAAGGATTATTACTTACGTGGAGAAAAACTGCAGCAGGCGACGGTGCAGAGGGACCTTGGGGTCCTTGTGCGTGAGTCACAAAAACCCAGCTTGCAGGTGCAGCAGGTGGTCAGGAAGGCGAATGGGATGCTGGCCTTCATAGCGAGGGGGATTGAATATAAAAGTAGGGAGGTCTTGCTGCAGCTGTATAGGGCATTGGTGAGGCCGCAGCTGGAGTACTGTGTGCAGTTTTGGGCGCCGTACTTACGCAAGGATATTTTGGCCTTGGAGGGAGTGCAGAGGAGGTTTACTAGGCTGATGCCGGAGTTGAGGGGGTTGAGCTATGAGGAGAGGCTGAATAAACTAGGCTTGTACTCATTAGAGTTTAGAAGAATGAGGGGAGATCTCATTGAGACGTGTAAGATGATGAATGGGATGGATAGGATAGAGGTGGAGAGACTCTTCCCGCTCAGAAAGGACGGTAGGACGAGGGGGTACAGCCTCAAAATAAAGGGGGGGCGGTTTAGAACGGAGTTGAGGAAGAACCTCTTCACTCAAAGGGCGGTGAATCTCTGGAATTCTCCGCCCGTTGAAGTGGCGGAGGCTACCTCGCTAAATATTTTTAAGACGCGGGTTGATGGGTTTTTGATAAGAGAGGGGATTAAGGGTTATGGGGAGAGGGCGGGAAAGTGGAACTGAGCCACGACAGATCAGCCATGATCTTATTGAATGGTGGGGCAGGCTCGAAGGGCCAGATGGCCTACTCCTGCTCCTATTTCTTATGTTCTTATGTTCTTATTTCTTATGATCCCTATTCCCTGTCACTGTCAGGCAACACTGCTAACCACTGTGTCACCCTAAGGTACTCTGTCAGACAACCAGTGCAGACATGATAGGCCGACTGGCCTCTTCTGTGATGTAGGGATTCTGAGACATGCCAGTCCTCGTCAATGTGCATTCTCCACAAGGAAATACAAATAACACAAACACCACCGAACGATGCTAGGTTCTGAAACAAAATAAAGTAACCCTTCATACCAGCTGCATTGAAGTTTGAGCAGAAAGTGAAATAGAGGTCAATGACAAAGAGATTATGTACACAAGCCAGTGATCTCTGCTCCTGGATTTCTGCCCATTACAGAATTTGGGGGATCCCAAGGTTGGAGTGCAGAGGTTAGCATTCAGAATGTGAATGCAAAAATAAGATGAATCACTTCAAAAGCTCATACCCGACAAATCAACAGTCCCCCTAACTTAGAGGGCTTTTAAATTGGCACAGGGGTCTGATCTGGCCAATACAGGGAAATTGTAATACGAGAGACTGTAAGTTAAGATTATCCATAACATCTTGTAGATTACAAATATTCTTTTTTCCTCGCAACTGTACCCGAATTTATGGAATCCAGAATGCTGGGGTCATTGCCACTTCATGTCTAAAAGCACAAAGAAATATACTAAGCTGCTAAATCTGAAATACATAACTGCACCACTGGAATAAAACAATTTGCGACTAACTTATTTAAATTATCACTACACACACATCTTTAATCTTTCAACCAAGTATTGCCTCAGATTTCTGGAAGGTTCTTTGGTTTCAGCTGAACAAGGCCCCCAAAATGATATGGCACAGACACGATGTTAAAATGTACTGCATTCGGAAGGGCAGCTAGGCTAATTATACCTCAAACCGTTCCAATCTATGACAGCAATCACTGGCTATGTCAAACCGCATCATTAAAAAAAACATGAATTTACATATAAATGACTTCAGGACAAGCTGGTGGTTTCCACCTACTGGGTGGGTTCTAGTGAAGACTGTCCATTTTGTGAAGCATTTGCTTTGCTGACAAACGCTTAGAGGAAAGCTGGTTTCTGTAGACGATGTTTTGGCACAGATCAAACTGGAAACATGAATAGAAAATAACAAAAGTACTTTTTTTATATAGCTCACAAATCTTTCATTATAATGGTCCTCCACCACACCACAGAAGTGTATTTGCACCTCAGAGTAAATAATGAGTTGTTTATCAGTGAAACCAGAACACCTTTTAAAATGAACACTATAACAATAAAGCAGCTGCTTTTGTTTTCATAAGGATCAAGGAAGTATGCGCAAGTTAGCAATCGCAGGCTACCCAAAGCTATTCTGACTTTGCAGGAATGGGCTTCAGCAACGCATCCTTGCAGCTCAATCAGCAACTTCTTCACTCATATGGCAAATATTAGAGGATTGTGGACAGCAATACATCTGTACCATCATTTCTTCTTTTGCTTTATGCACAACTTGTCTGTAAGCAGTATTAAAATACATCTGGGCTTGCCCTCCCCCCATTCACTACACCCAATTATGTTTACATTTTACTCTAACTCAAAAAAAAATCATATTTGCTTTCCAGAGGACACTTAGCTGAGAATGTAATCCCTAGAGGGTTTATACAGGGGGCTGGGCCAGATTCAGCTCTTGTGGCAGGCAGTATTAAATTACCAGGCCAACACATTTTCTCTCCAGACATGAGCAACAAAATATTCATCAGCCATTTTTAACCACCAGACAGGAATCTCCTATTTGCATCTCAAGTCAAGGCCACATTATTTAGTCCGAAACATGAAGCAGAAAAACAGAGAGATTTGATTCGATGCAGTTTCACTGAAAATAAACAGGAAAGGGAGCCCAAAATTAAAAATAAGATTTCATCAAGTGTGTATTAACTGTCCATATTCTTATGGAATGCATTTTTTTCAAAAGCTAAAAGAACCACCAAATCTAAAAGAAACACAGAATGATGCTGGCTATTAAACGAACATGGATGATCCACTTTATCTCTTGAATAAGACCGAATTCAAACATACAAATATAGTCAAGGAAAAGTCACATCAGGAGAATCTCTCACCATAAAAAGGACCAGTGACATTCCATCCTCTCTCATCATATGGACAACACTGACAAGGGTGCACTCATTATCCATCGCTAAACAATTCTTTGCACAACTCAGTGGTTTATTCGGCTGCTTCAGAGTGCACGAAGAATCAACCGTGTAATGGAGAGGCTGGAATCCTCGGGAGAAGGACATGAGTGAACCAAATGGGTTTTTAATGATCTTTCAGCAGCATTGATGCAACTAGAAACTAGAAGCAGGAGTAGGCCATTCGGCCCTTCAAGCCTATTCCACCATTCATTTTGATCATCAAATTCAATATCCTGGTATCCCCCCCTTATCCTCAAATCTCTTTAGTCCAAGAGCCATATCAAATTTCTTCTCGAAATAACGCAACATTTTCACCTCAATTACACTCTGTGGTAGTGAATTCCACACATTCACCACCCTTTGGGTGAAAATATTGCTCCTTACCTCAGTTCTAAAAGGTTTATCCTTTACTTCTGGATTCCCCCACCACTGGGAACATTCTTTCCGAATCTACCCTGTCTAACCCTGTTAGAATTTTCTAAGTTTCCATGAGATCCCCTCTCACTCTTCTAAACACTAGTGAATATAATCCTAACCGACTTAGTCTCTCCTCATATTACAGACCTGGCATCCCAGGAATCAGCATTGTAAAGCCTTGCTGTACTCCCTCTATTGCAAGGGCATCCTTCCTCAGATAAGGGCACCAAAACTGCACACAATATTCCAGATGTCGCCCCACCACTGCCCTATACAACTGCTGTAAACATCCCTATCCCTATACGCAAATCCTCTCGCTACGAAGGCCAACATACCACTTGCTTTCTTTACTGCCTGCTGTACTTGTGTGCTTACTTTCAGGGACCAAGTCAGATTCCCATGGTCTCATTGAGTATCCACTGCTCTCTGGTAGAAATATGTTCCACCCCTGCATCCACCCCACACATTAGCAGATTTATTGAATGCTGCTGACATTCAAACTCAGACTTGAGATTACTAGCCCTCCAGCAACAGTCACAAACCAACAGTAGCACAAACAATGCATCATTGATTTGATTTTGTCACATATATTTATATACAATGAGAAGTACTGCTTTCTGCATACTATGCAAAACATATTGTACATAGGGAAGAAAAGGAGAGAGTGCATAATGTTGTGTTACAGTCATAACTAGGGTGCAGAGGAAGATCAACTTAATGCGAGGTAGGTCCATTGAAAAGTCTGATGGCAGCAGAGAAGAAGCTGTACTTGAGTCAGTTGTTACATGTCCCCGGACTTTTGTACCCTTTTCCTGATGGTAGAGTATGTCCAGGTGCGTAAGATCCTTGACTATGCTGGCTGCTTTTCCAAGGCAGCGGGAATTATACACAGTGTCAATAGATGGAAGGCTGGTTTGAGTGATGTACTGGACTTCGTTCACGACTCTTGGTAGTTTATTGCAGTCTTGGACAGAGCAGGAGTCATACCAAGCTGTGATACAACTGTAAAGAATGTTTTATACAGCACGAGTTGTAGCGGATATGCCAAATTTCCTCAGTCTCCTGAGTTAGTAGAGGCGTTGGTGGATCATCTTTAATTATGACGCTCGCATGGAGAGACCAGGACAGGTTGGTGGCGATCCAGACACCTAAAAACTTGAAGCTCTTGAACATTTTTACTTCATCCTTTCCATTACGCTTCCTGAAGTCAATGACTATCTCCTTCATTTTGTTGATATTGATGGAGTGATTATTGTCTTCGCACCATTTCATCAGATTCTCTCTCTCTTTCCTGTACTCTGTCTCATCACTGTTTGAAATCCAACCCACAACGGTGGTGTCATTAGCAAACCCGAAAATCAAACTGGAGGGGAATTTGGGCATACAGTCAAAAGGTTTATTAGGAGTAATAAGGGGCCGAGGACAGAGCTTTGCGGAGCACCCATGTTGAAGATGGTTGTGGAGATATTGGTGCCTATCTTTACTGGCTGTAGTCTGTGGGTTAGGAAGTCTAGGATCCAGTTGCAGAAGGAGGAGCTGAGCCCCAGGCCACAAAGTTTGGATACGGATCTTGGAGAAATAATGGTGTTAAAGGCTGAGCTGTGGTCTAGGAATAGAAGTCTTAGGTGTCTTTATTATCTAGGTGTTCCAGGGTTGAGTGTAGGGCCAGGGAGATGTGGTCTGCAGTGGACCTGTTGCAGCAAAAGGCAAACTGTAATGGATCACGGCAGTCTGGGAGGCTGAAATTGACAGGGATAATGGAGGCCCTTCATTAGTTATATTTGCCATTCATGTGACTGCTAACTGCATGTTTAACAATAACGCTGCTAAGCACACTTTACAGATGAGAAGAAAAATAAGAGGCAAATCAATGGATACATCAGAGGTGACATTGTGTTTTCCTCTTCTCTTCTTTAACTTCAAATGATGTGCTGCCAAACAGAAAGAATTCGAAGCAATGGAGAGTTGATTCATGGAGCAGGACCATATAGAAGAGATAGCAAGGACAGTGGGAATAATGACTTGAAAGGGAAATGGATGTCAACAATGACATGAAACAATAAACTGCAGTTGCATAGAATGTGGTCAGCAACTTTGAATCGCCAGTAGTTCAAACTGAAGGGATTCAAGCCACTCTAGCAGGAACTGCCAATGATGGTACTCCTCAAAATTTTGAAGGAAAGACCAAAGATGGCAAATTAGTTTGAATATGCAGAGCTAGAGAGTCAGCTTTAACAAAAGAAAAAGTGCGGTAGCTGAGTGATTTGGACAATCTTTGAAATGGGAATCGTTGCTCGAGGAGATCTTGTGACAATCACATGTGAAGCGATTTTATTTCTATATGAGTCAACCATTAACTTGAAAGGTTATCTCTGTTAACAGCCACAGATGCTTCCAACATTTTCTGATTTCAAGTTGAAGTGCACTCTCCTGCTCATTTCCCATACTGTTGCATGCTCCTGTTTTGCAAATAATGATTTAGTAGTTACAGACTCTGCTCCAACCGTATCTTGTGGTACAGGATTGTGCATTCCAATCACTTTGCGTAAAAATTTTATTTTTGCCTTTTCCTTCAGGCCTTCATGATTTTTTAAAGTTATGTTCAGTTAATCTATTGCTATTTACCCTCTAACAACTGTAATGTACACACAGGTGCCAAACATTGTTAAATACATACATTTTGATCGCTCCGACAAACAATCCCTCCCACAAATGAGGCCTTGTCTACTTGATTCCCTGCCCAACAGTTAGAAGTCTGGTGCTTCACAGATCTGGCACTTACTCTCTCTTGGAGTCACAGTTGGTTTCAAGGCAGCTTTCCAATAACCAAAGGTATCAGTGAACTTGGCACAAGTTTCACATACTTTGAAATCTTATAATTTCAAAAGGGTCCAACCACGCCAGCAAATGCACTGCATCACAATGCTTGGCAAAGACTCAGAGGGACACTAAATGAAAAACTTAAGAATTGGCACCAGCCAGAGGCTGAAGGTGAATGGACTGTAACTGAACCCAAGTGTACATGGGTGGCCTGATGGCTTATGAAGGCTACCCAAGCAATCTGAATTTAAACTTGTGCAAACAACAAGCCAAATTTCGAAACAGTATTAAGCAAAACCAGCACAGAGTAGAAACCAACCAAAGTATCAACAGCTGAAAGATGGCATGCAGTTTTCAGAGACCATTTTGATATTTTCAATAGTGAGACACAAAATGTAACTGGGAAAGGCAGGACAGTCAGCCATGGCTTCGTTGCCCAGGCTGTGCCGAGTTATCAAATCGCACGAGGAGTGGCAACAAATGTGCTCAATTTGTCACAGAGGCTGGTGTGTGGTGTAAGTCAGGAGCTCCTGTTCATGATGAATATCATTGACTTCTGCTGGAATGTCTGGAGGTGCGGTCATCAGGTGGCAAAAACCCTTGAGGTGCTCTCCATAGTGGAATGCTTTGCCTAAAACTCATGGTCTAGTTTCATGGATGGAGACAGACCATTTGGGTAAAGGCAGAGAAGAAAAAGGGCAAAATGAAAAATACATTTCACTGTCTCATAGTAATTTGACCTTGTAAAGATGTAAATTATTTTGATCTGATGGGGATATTGGCTGAATAACAGTGATGACAACTTAGGTGCACAAATTGTTTTCTTTGTTTGACTAGGACAGTTTTTGATGTCACTATTATTTTAACAATAGCAAGAGCAACCTACCTATTGGAAATAAAGATTTAGCTGCTCCTCTCTCCCCCTTCAACAATTTCTGAATGATTATCATGGTTAACACTGCTGCCTCACAATGCCAGGGTCTCAAGTTTAATTCCAACCTTCGGTGACTGTGTGGAGTTTGCAAGTCCTCCGTGTGTCTGCATGGATTTCCTCCAGGTGTTCTGGTTACCTCCCACAGTCCAGAAATGTGCAGATTTGATGGATTAGACATGGTAAATTGCCCCTTAGTGTCCAAAGATGTGTAGATTAAGCGGACAGACATGATAAATGCATAGGGTTATGGGGATACAGTGGGGGTGGGCCTGTTTAAAGTGGACTTTCAGAGAGTTGGTGCAGACTGAATGGATTGATTGGCCTCCTTCTGCACTGTAGGGATTTTATGCATCTATAGGGAGAGAATTCAACAACTTCAGGTGATTAGCTCTACCCCACCTTGATCCCTTTGTTTTCATTTTTTTATTTTTTCTTATTAAAAAATTATTCATTTTTTTTAGCTGTTCTCTACCTTTTATTTCTTCATCGTCTTCCATTATTTTTCTTCCCCCCTTCACTCTTTTCCCCCTTTTCTTACCTTTTCTCCCCCATTTCTCAATTTTACCTCTCTGCCACCCATCTCCCCCCACATCTTCATCTATCACAGCTTCCCCTCTGATTTCAGCTTCTCTACCGTTTGGCCATTCACACCCTCTATTCTGTCTGGGCTGCCATTAGTACCTCTTCTCGCTTGTTTTTGTGGTTATGACTCATCTCATTCCCTCAACCAACAGTATAAATCTCTCCCAAGTACCACCAAGGCTTCTCCCCTTCTCTATTTCTGCAACCTCCTCCTACCTTATGACAATAATTATTTAAACTTATATAACATCTTTAACATAATGAAACATTGCAGGAACATTGTAAAACATGTTTGATGCTGAGCCTCAAATGGAGATATCACATCAGGTGACCAAAGATTTGGTCAAAGAGGTGGGGCTTAAGGACCGATTTTAAGGAAGAAAATAAGATGGAAAGGCAGAGACATGTAGCAGAGACCGAATTCCAGAGGTTGGAATCTAGATGTTGGACCACCAGTGATGAATCAACTGGGAATGCACAAAGAGACCAGAATTAGAGGAGTGCAGATATCTCAAAAATTGTGGGATTGGATAAGATTACAGAGATCAGCAGGGGCAAAGCCGTGGAGAGATTTGAAAACAAGGATAAGAATTTTAAAATCAAGCTATTGCTCGACCTGGAACCAATGAAGGTCAGAAAGTACAGGTGTGAAACAAGAACGGGACACTGCGAGTTGGGATCTTTTGAGTCGTGTCCCTCCAAATCCAGCTCCTTCAGGGCCCCAATTTTAATCATTCTGCCACTGGGGACAGTGCCATTAGTTGTCTGGACTGAATTTCTGGAATTTCCTCAATAAACATAGCCACTTACTCTTTTCCTTGAAGATTCTTTTGAAAGCCCTATCACACACGCTTTTTATCAACTGTCTTAATAATTTCTTAAATATTTTGATGTTGAATTTTATTTGATAGCACTCTGGGGCATGTCCCTATTTTAAAGGAGATATATAAATGCATCTTGTCATTATTGTCACACATTATATATCACTATGTGTGTTCACTGCTCAGCTGACCAAGATATTACGCAGGAGAAATCATCCTAACAATTCAAGTATTAGTTGCTGTTGTGTATAAGCCACTTGCATGAACTTCTTTTGAGCAGCAATACCCTAGTTTACAGTTGAATGCACATAAACTTTAAACAGATGTTTACAGTTGGACGAAGGGGAAAAAACTGGATAAGGAACTATCATTGCTCTTGGCATTCAAATAACTGCCTCAACTTAATTAAGTATTCCAAAGCCAAGAAGCCAGCCATCAATTATCATGCAACAGCAAGGATTCTTCCACCACTGATACCTCAATCTTTATTAGGTGTCCCTTTGTTACATGCCACCCAACATGATGAAAACCATTAACCACACTAAAGACTATTTTCACATTGTTTTATTGGTCTGTTCAGTATACATGACAAAGCAACTACTTGCTTTGTTAAACATGCCCTACTCCAAATCAGGCTAATTTCCAATAGCGACATGCAAATTGGTAGGGGTGGGGAAGGAGGACCAAGGGAGATACCAAATATATCACAGAATCTCAGAATGATTACAACACTGAAGGCTATCCGGTCCTCGTGTCTGGTTCTCCTCGGCATTCCTTGCCCTGCCTTTCTCCTCATAGCCCTGCAGATTCTTCCTTCTGAATGTCTCAATCAAACCTGCCTCCACCACACACTAAGGCAGTGTTTCACAAAATGGGGGTCATGAGGATGGCGAAAAATGGGTCACCAAAAATGATTCCCCCCCAAAAAAAGTCTGATCTTTTTTCTCCCCCCCAGTTTTCCCTCGAGGTAAATTCACACTGCAGTACAGTATATGACCACAAGAAGCAAGAACAGGACAGCACGCCCTGCATGTGCACTTGGTGCAAAGCTCCGGCAGGTAAGTGCAGTTTGACAGCAAGTTTTCTTTCCCTTTGCAGTAAGCCAATTGTAGACATGGATCATACGGTTACACAAAAGAGGGGGCATGAAACACCAGTAGCCAATAAGCTTACGGGCCAGGATTTCACATCTGAATCTGCCAGAAAGAGCAATGGCTACTCTGCCAAGTCAACGCAGGACAGCGCAAGACAAATGTTAGCTATGAACAGAGTGCCAGGGCTTTCAATGACCAATCTGCAAAGAAAAAACTAAATTCTGGGGCAAAGCAGTATGATGATGATTATATGAGGCATGGTTTTGTTGATTGTGCCAATGCAACTCAGGATGCGAAGCCCATGTGTGTCATGTGCAAGGAAATACTGGCAAGGACAACTGAAGACTAAGCATAGCAATCTGGAGAACAAATGTTTGGATTTTTTTCAAAGGATGCAGCAAGAACTGAAATCATCAGCTCAAGTTCTTAGCAAAAATTTAACATCGACTAGTAAAGCACAATTAGCCTCCTACACAGTAGTTTACCACATAATTAATTAAACAGGCAATGCCCCACACTACTGCAGAGAAATTAATTATTCCTGCAGCAGTGAACGTGGTTTGCATGGTCTCAGATAAGAAATCAGCTGAAAAACATCCCACTTAGTGATAACAGTGTCACATCAAATTTGTGATATTGCTGAGAATTTAGAAGTACAGCTTATTTCTCAGTTAAAATTAGCAGGGGATTTCTCAATATAACTGCTTACCAATTTACAGCTGACTTAAATGAGGAGACTCAAATGAGCTTCTGCACATGACCTGTAACAGCATCATAAAAACACAGCACAGGTCCATGAGGTTCTCATCATTCTAGATTAACATCTCTCTGGAGTATCCACATGCATTTTAGCTCTGACAAAGGGTCACCCAGACTCAAAACGTTGGCTCGGTTCTCTCCCCACAGATGCTGTCAGACCTGCTGAGATTTTTTAGCATTTTTTATTTTCATTGCATTTTATTGCTATTACCCTTCACAACAACGTGCATGATCGAGGTGGGATTTTCCATTCTCACAAGGGTACTGACAGAACTCTGCACTTGATATGCCCATTGCCCTCTCATCCCATGGGCCCAATTGGAGTGGGATCATGAGGGCTAATCAGTGTCACCCGTCACATTAAGTTTCCAGTGAACGCGAGATGGGTCGTGAGGGACAGCCACTTGGTAAAAGTGGGTCACCACAATAAAGGTTTTGAAAAACAATGCACAAAAGCACTGCAGTCCAGATACTAACCACTTGCTGCATGAAGATTTTCTTCATGTCACCACTGATTTTCAATCCTTCTGATGGAAACTGTGTATGTGGAATTTGCACATTTTCCCATTTCTGCACGGGTTCCCTCTGGGTGCTCCGCTTTGCTCCCAAAGTCCAAAGATGTACAGATTAGGTGGATTGACCACCTAATGTCTGGAGATGTGTTGGTTAGGTAAACTAACCACGTTAAGTGTATGGGGTTACAGGGATAAGACAGGAAATGAAATACTCTGTCAGAGTTGGTGCAGACTGATGGGTTGAATGGCCTACTTCCACACTGTAGGGATTCCATAATGAGTTTCTTCCCATCTACTCTGACCAGAACCCTCTTGACTTAACATCTCCATCAAATCTCCTCTTGATCTTCGCTTCACCAAGGTAAACAGTCCTAACTTCTCCGATCTACTGACGCAACTATGTTCATCAATGCTGGAGCCACTGCCAGCATTTTCTTGCATTCTCCCTTAAGACTTTACATCATTCTTAACACATGATACGAATTCAATATAACATACCAGTTGAGGGTAAATCAGTGTTTTATACAAGTTTAACACCTTGCTCTGCACTCTATGCCCCAATTAATAAAACTTACGGTTTGTTAATTACACTCATGTCCTGCCACCTTCACTAATTTATGCACGCACACACAGATTCTTCTGCTCCTGCACCCAGTTTACAATTGAATCCTTCGTTTTATAGCATTCAACAAAAAAAATGAATCCTTCCACATGCCTCTGCATTAAATTTCATTTGCAATTTGTCTGCATGCCACCAACCTGTCTATGCCCTTGAATATCCTCCTCATAATTCACAATGCTTCCAAATCTTGTATTGTCCGCAAACTTGGCAAATTGTATCCTGTACAGCACAGTGGTTAGCACTGCTGCCTCACAGCACCACGGACCCAGGTTCAATTCCAGTCTTTAGTGATTGTCTGTATAGAATTGGCACATTTTCCCCACGTCAGCAACGGTTTCCTCTTAGTGCTCTGGTTTCCTCCCACACTCCAAAGATGTGCAGGTTAGGTTGATTGGACAAGCTAAATTGCCCATTAGTGTCAGGGGACCTGGCACGGTGGATATGTGGGGTTACGAGATAGGGCCTGGGTGGGACTGTAGTCAGTGCAGACTTGATGGCTGAATGTCCTCTTTTGGCATTGTGGGGATTCTATGATACACCAGGGTCTAGGCTATTAACAAACATCAAGATCAAGGGTCCCTACTTTGACCCCAGGTAACTCCACCACTGTGAAAGACATCCAGTATCCACGACTTTGTTTCCTGTCATTCAGTCACTTTACATCCATGTTACTATGGTCCCGTTTACTCTGTAAGTTCCAATTTTTTTCACAAGTCTATTTTGCAGCACTTGATCAAATACCCAATGGAAGTTCATGTACACCACTTCAGCGGCATTGCTCTCATCAACCTTCTCTGTTAGTTCATCAAAAAACTCAAGCAAGTTAGTTAAACACAATGTGTCCATAACAAATCCATGCACATTTTCCTTAATTAACCCACACGTGCCCAAGTAATGATTACTTTTGTCCAGAATTGTTGTTTTCAGAAGCTTCCCCACCACTGCCAGTGGCCAGGCCTTCAGCTGTCTTGGTCCTAAGCTTTGGAAGTCTCTCAGTAAATGTCTCCAACACTCTCACATTTTTTAAAAATATTCTTCAACATCTAAACGATTAACCAAGCTTTTGGCCATCTTCCCAAATCCTCCCTTCAATGGCTCAATGTCTAATTTTACATTCTATCACCTATCAAGCACCCTGGAACATTTTATTATGTTAAAGATGCCATGTTGTTGTTACAACAACCCTCTTGAACCCAACGCTGCTGCTCTCAACCTGGATTCCTGTGCAACACCAATTTTAATTGGGCCACTATTTGGTTCAATCGCAGCCAACACTGCAGTGCATGCTGAGGGGGTCCTGAATTGTTGGAGGAATGAGGCCCATTCTGCTCTCAGGAGCATATACATGATTCCATGGAACTATTTCATAAAAGGAGCTATCACCAGCCTCCAGGTCAATATTTATCCCTCAAACAAGAAAATAAAATTGGATTACCTGTTCATTGTCAGTTGTTTGTGGAAGTTTGCTGTGTGCAAATTGGCTGCTGTATTTCCTACATTGCAACAATTACTATGCTTCAGAATTATCACATTGGCTGTAAAGTAGTGTGCAATATTGGGATATTGTGATATCATTGTATAAATACAGGTCCTTTTTTATTCCTGTTTTGAAGCCACTTCCAACCCGCTGCATAAAACAAGTGTTTACTCATCATCCTCACAGCTCACTACTTAGATCAAAACCAAATGTATGTTTGGTAAGCTTCCTTGGTACCCTGGGACACTTTATTACATTGAAGCCTTTATGTAAATGCAAGTTGCTGCTACTGATTAAAACTGACAGCAGGCATCTGGGTGAAAAGAGGAAAATTTGCATTCCAAACACTTCCCTTCCTCAGTATAGTTAGATGAATCTAGGAAAAGGAGAAGATTGAGAGGTGCATGGGTGGAACAATTCACTCCCAGGCCAATCTGACTTCATGCCACTCTCTCTGGCTATTTACCTGGGCAGTCTCAAAACCAGCCTCTACTCTCAAACCAGCTGTTTGTCTCAACCCAGCTACGAGGAAGCATGGACAGTTAATATGCTGGCTCAATTGGACATCAAATGGCAATATAAAGTGATAGAGCTTTGCAGCATGGAAACAGGCCCTTGAGCCCAACTTGTTCATGCCGCCCTTTTTTAAAACACCGAAGCTAATCCCAATTTCCCGCTTTTGGTCCATATCCCTCTATACCCATCGTACTCATGTAACTATCTATCTAAATGCTTTTTAAAAGATAAAATTGTACCCGCGTCTATGACTACCTCGGGCAACTTGTTCTAGATACTCACCACCCTGCGTGAAAAAATTGCCCCTCTGGACACTTATATCTCTCCCCTCTCATCTTAAACCTATGCCCTCTAGTTTTAGACTCCCTTACCTTTGGGAAAAAGATATTGACTATCTACCTTGTCTATGCCCCTCATTATTTTATAGGCTTCTATAAGATCACCACTCAGTCTCCTACGCTCCAGGGAAAAATGTCCCAATCTATCCAGCCTCTCCTGAGAACTCAATCCATCAAGTCCCAATAGCGTCCTAGTAAATCTTTTCTGCACTCTTTCTTGTTTAATAATATCCTTTCTCTAATAGGGTGACCAGAATTGCACACAGTGTTCCAAGTGTGTCTTTACCAATGTCTTGAACAACTTTAACAAGGCATTCCAACTCCTGTATTCAATGTTCTGACCGATGAAACCAAGCAAGCCAAATGCCTTCACCATTCTGTCCAGCTGTGACTCCACTTTCAAGAGCTATGAACATATTTCCCTTGATCTCTTTGTTCTGTAACTCTCCCCAATGCCCTACCATTATCTGAGCAAGTCCTGCCCTGGTTCAATTTACCAAAATGCATCATCTGACATTTGTGTGAATTAAACTCCATCTGCCATTCGTCAGCCCATTGCTCCAATTGATCAAAATCCTGTTGCAATTGAAGACAACATTCTTCACTGTCCACTATGCCACCAATCTTGGTGTCATCTGCAAACTTACTAACCATGCCCCCTATATTCTCATCCAAATCATTAATAGAAATGACAAATAACAGTGGACCCAGCACTGATCCCTGAGGCACACCACTGGTCACAGGCCTCCAGTTTGAAAAACAACCTTCTGCAACCACCTCCTGGCTTCAGTCAAGAAGCCAATCTTGTATCCATTTAGATACCTCACCTTGGATCTTGTGAGATTTAACCTTATACAACAACCTATTTTGCAGTACCTTGTCAAAGGACTTGTTAATGTCCATGTAGACAACATCAACTGCACTGCCCTCATCTACCTTCCTGGTTACCCTTTCAAAAAAAACTCAAAATTTGTGAGACATGATTTTCCACTCACAAAGCCATGTTGACTGTCCCTAATCAGTCCTTGTATCTCTAAATGCCTGTAGATCCTGTCTCTCAAAATACCTTCCAACAACTTACCTATCACAGATGTGAGGCTCACTGGCCTGTAGTTCCATGGCTTTTCCCTGCAGCCCTTTTTAAACAAAGGCACATTTGCCGCTCTCCAATCTTTAGATATCGGTAAGATATTTTTAGTTCCCTACAACAAACTTAGGATTTCCCAGAATGAAAATACCAATTAGAAAAAGTAACTCCTGTGGTTTCTCTGTGCAAAACAAAACTTCGCAGAAGTTATTGGTCCTCAAATGCATAATGCTTCAGGTGTTGGAAAATGTTGAAATAGGTTTGACGTGGGATCAGTAGTCTGAAACGCGACCTCAAGTTTCTTTCCCCACAGTTGCTGCCAGACCCCTGCTAGGTATTTTCAACACGTTACATTTCTCAGCCAATGATACATAGTGGGCTAAGATGGCACAGTAAGCTGACTATACACCCCTCATGCAAAACAATTATCAGGACTGCGTTTTTCAGCAAAGCGCACCATCAGAATTAACATGTATACCATGAATGCAATATACGTCTAGCAATCGAATCATGGTGAGGTCAGGGCACTCATTTATTGCGTTGTTTATACAAGAAGGTAAAATAGGAAATGGCAATTGCTGGGTTCCAACTCTGGGGCAGCATTGATATTCATCGCAGCAGGCTCATTTTTAAAATATACAGGTAGAGTGCAACTTGGAATCAATTTCATTTGTGTAGGTTTGAACTGGAGTTGGATGTTATTGTCTGCTCATTGGCACTAGCCCAAAATGGTGCTGTTGATTTAAAGTGAAAGTTATTCACTGCAGGTCAAGCTTGTTCCGTATATTGTTACAGGTAGTGATATTTCTTTATTACTAATAAACAATTACTTCTAGATAGCAAGAGTCGAGTACGTAATAGGTATTGGCCTTGGCCCAGAGGCTGTACACTCACCTATACACTCACAGGGTTGCAGGTTCAAGTCTCACTCCATATAATTTAGACTGACACTTCAGTGGACTGTCAAGTGTGCAGCACTCTCTCACTGGGACACATCTCGATCAACACTTTAGTGGAGTATAGTCTGTGGAGTGAGGCTTTGAAATTCAGGCAGACAAAAAGATTTCTGCAGCGTTATGCAAAAAGGAGCTAGGAGTTAACCCTATACCCAAAGCCAACATTTATCCCTTAACTAACTAGAAAGCACAGCCTGAAGCAGCTACAGTGGTAGCATTTGAAAGGAAAATGGATATTCGTATAAAAAATGAACATTTGCAGCACCATGGAGCAAAGGGTCTAGAATTAATTCATTGCTAGCTCAAAGAGCTGACACAGAAACAATGGCCTGAATGGCTTCCTTCTTTGCTATGATAAGGCTGCTACTGAGGGAGTTATTCTTCCAAAACCCAGATTACCCGAAGCTGTGAAGTAAAATAGCACTCATGCATGAGTTTTGCGGAGTGTCTAAAGGAGAGAGAGGTGCATTGGTGATGAGAATCAAGGAAGGTGTTTCAGAGTGTGGATCTTGGGTGTCTGAAAACACAGCAAATTCAGGTGAGGCAAACAGCAGACTGTGCACAAGAGGCCAGATTCAGTGGATAAGTAGATTTTGAGGAGGTTGTGGAGGCAATAGGATATTGAGATATAGAGGACCAAAGCCAAGTGGAGACATTGGAGTGCCTAGTCAGCAAGGCAGAGAATGTGGGGCAAGTAGAACTGATCACGAATTAGGACTTTGGATAAAGTGCAATTTATAGCTTTAGTGACAGCTGGACTAAGGTTGACATAGGCTGAAATGTTAAGAGATGGGGAATGAGATTTTTTTGTAATGGAAATGATATGGGGTAAGAAATGCAGCTCAGGCTCAAACATTGAAAATCGCAAAGCAATTAAGGATTGATTTTATTTTAGACAATGATATCATGGGGTTGAACGGCCCACCACTGCTGCTATGCTCTGAACAGGGCACTCTGGTATACAAAAAGCCTGCTTTGGCTTCTGGTCTGAGACTGAAATGGGGTCAATGCATATGACACAATATTTTTTGCTAAGATTATGGCTTTCATCCTTCTGGTGTTTAGGTGGGGAAGCCAATGCTTACATGTCCCAGGTATTTGATAATGAATGTATTTTTTAAAAAAATTTGCTATCAATGTTAATACTTGGGTACATAGAGCAAGGAATTTGTGCAAAGTTTAACAGTTTGCTGAGGTCTTCATGTACCCCAATGTTCACATCTTGAAATGCCACTATTTCAGAAAATGAACCAAAGCATTCCTATTGAGAGAAAGACTGCTGGAATAAGAACATAAGAACATAAGAAATAGGAGCAGGAGTAGGCCATCTAGCCCTTCGAGCCTGCCCCGCCATTCAATAAGATCATGGCTGGTCTGTTGTGGCTCAGTTCCACTTTCCCGCCCTCTCCCCATAACCCTTAATCCCCTCTCTTATCAAGAACCCATCAACCCGCTTCTTAAAAATATTTAGCGAGGCAGCCTCCACCACTTCAACGGGCAGAGAATTCTAGAGATTCACCACCCTTTGAGTGAAGAAGTTCCTCCTCAACTCCGTTCTAAACCGCCTCCCCTTTATCTTGAGGCTGTGCCCCCTAGTCCTACTGTCTTTTTTGAGCGGGAAGAGTCTCTCCACCTCTATCCTATCCATCCCATTCATCATCTTATACGTCTCAATGAGATCTCCCCTCATTCTTCTAAACTCTAACGAGTACAAGCCTAGTTTATTCAGCCTCTCCTCATAGCTCAATCCCCTCAACTCCGGTATCAGCCTAGTAAACCTCCTCTGCACTCCCTCCAGGGCCAAAATATCCTTGCGCAGGTGCGGCGCCCAAAACTGCACACAGTACTCCAGCTGCGGCCTCACCAATGCCCTATACAGCTGCAGCAAGACCTCCCTACTTTTATATTCAATCCCCCTCGCTATGAAGGCCAGCATCCCATTCGCCTTCCTGACCACCTGCTGCACCTGCAAGCTGGGTTTTTGCGACTCATGCACAAGGACCCCGAGGTCCCTCTGCACCGTCGCCTGCTGCAGTTTTTCGCCCCGTAAGTAATAGTCCTTCCTACCATTCTTCCTACCAAAGTGGACCACCTCACACTTGCCAACATTAAATTCCATTTGCCATTTCCTGGCCCATTCGCCCAGCCTATCTAGATCCTTCTGCAGACTCTCCACACCCTCCGCACAATTTGCCTTTCCCCCAATCTTGGTGTCATCAGCAAATTTCGACACCCTACACTCGGTTCCCTCCTCCAGATCATCTATATAAATGGTAAATAGCTGAGGCCCCAGCACCGACCCCTGGGGCACTCCACTAGTCACCAACCGCCAATCCGAATAGCACCCATTGACCCCCACTCTCTGCCTCCTATTTGACAACCAATCCTCTATCCACGCTAACACCCTACCCCCAACTCCATGTCCCCTGACCTTCTGCAATAACCTCTTGTGAGGTACCTTGTCAAACGCCTTCTGAAAATCCAGAAAGACCACATCCACCGGCTCTCCTCTATCCACTGCCCTAGACACATCCTCATAGAACTCCAGTAAATTTGTCAGACACGACTTCCCTTTAATGAAACCGTGTTGCGTCCGCCCTATCAAGCAATTCCCTTCAAGATGCCTCGCAATTTCCTCCTTAATGACGGATTCTAACATTTTACCTACCACAGACGTTAAACTAACCGGCCTATAATTCCCCGCCTTTTGCCTGGCACCCTTCTTAAACAACGGCGTAACATTAGCCGTTTTCCAATCTTCCGGCACTTCCCCGGAATCCAGCGACGTCTGGAAAATAACCACCAAGGCATCCACTATCACCTCCGCCATTTCTTTCAGAACCCTCGGATGCATTCCATCCGGTCCTGGGGACTTGTCCACAATCAGCCCCTCCAGTCTGTCGAGCACCGCCTCTCTAGTAACAGTAATGTCATTAAGACCCTCCATTCCTACCACCTTTCCATCGCTAACACCCGGCAAATTATTCACGTCCTCCTCCGTGAAGACAGAAACAAAATCTCAGTTATAGAGTCACAGAGTCAGAGGTTTACAACATGGAAACAGGCCCCTCAGCCCAACTTGTCCACGCTGCCCTTTCTTCTTGAAAACCCCTAAACTAATCCCAATTGCCCGCATTTGGCCCATATCCCTCTATACCTATCATACCCATGTAACTATCTAAATGCTTTTTAAAAGATAAAATTGTACCTCCCCCTACTACTACCTCTGGCAGTTTGTTCCAGACACTCACCACCATCTGTGTGAAAAAAGTTACCCCCCTGGACACTCTGGTATCTCTCCCCTCTCACCTTAAACTTATGCCCTCTAGTTTTAGACTGCCGTATCTTTCGAAAAAGATATTGACTATCTACCTTGTCTATGCCCCTCATTATTTTATGGACCTCTATAAGATAAACCCCTCAGCCTCCTATGCTCCAGAGAAAGAAGTCCCAGTCTATCCAGCCTCTCCTTGTAACTCAATCCATCAAGACCTGATAGCAACCTAGTAAATTTTTTCTGCACTCTTTCTAGTTTAATAATATCCTTTCTATAATAGGGTGACCACAATTGCACACAGTATCCTAAGTGTGGCCTTAACAATGTCTTGTATAATGTCAACAAGACATCCCAACTCCTGATTCAATGTTCTGACAGATGAAACCAAGCATGCCGAATGCCTTCTTCACCACCCTGTCCATCTGCGACTCCACTTTCAATGAGCTATGAACATGGACCCCTCGATCTCTTTGTTCTGCAACTCTACCCAACACCCTACCATTAACTGAGTAAGTCCTGCCCTGGTTCAATCTACCAAAATGCATCACCTCGCATTTGTCTAAATCAAATTTCATCTGCCATTCATCAGCCCACGAGCCCAATTGATCAAGATCCCACTACAATTGGAGATAACCTTCCTCACTGTCCACCATGCCACCAATCTTGGTATCATCTGTAAACTTACTAACCATGCCCCTATGTTCTCATCCAAATCATTAATATAAATGACAAACAATAATGACAGTTAATGTGCCAATTTACAGAATTATTGTATACAGATTCACAAAACACAGAACAGCAGAAAGCCATTTGACCCATTAGGCTAACACTAGCTTTTCAACTGCAGCTGTCAAGTAATTCTTCTGTACTTTTTAAAAACTTCTCTTAAAGTTTTGATCCAACTTCTTTTTAAATCATGTTCGGTTTCTGCATTAATGATCATTTGTGGTAAGGCATTTAATATTTATATAATCTTCACTGAAAAGATCCTTCTAATTTTCCTTTTCTGTCTTCTTGTGACCATGCTCCTCCTCATCAATTCACGTGCCAACGAGAACAGACTTTCACCATTTACCTTATTAATGCCTGGATCAATTATCATTTAACAATAGGCAAGTACAAAGATGTGTATTTGCAAGAGAGAGAGAGATGTGAACTAATGTAATTTTGGGCTATGAAGTCAACGTTACTTTTAAAGTTTATTTATTAGTCACAAGGCTTACATTAACACTGCAATGAAGTTACATGAAATTCCCCTTGTCGCCACACCCCAGCACCTGTTCGGGTCAATGCACCTCACCAGCACGTCTTTCAGACTATGGGAGGAAACCAGAGCACCTGGAGGAAACCCACGCAGACACGGGGTGAATGTGCAAACTCCACACAGGCAGTGACCCAAACTGGCAATCAAACTCAGGTCCCTGGCTCTGAGGCAGCAGTGCTAACTACTGTGTCAATCCTTCACTGAAAATTATAGTGCAAATACTTGACTTGCCAGATATGCTAATTACTTCAATAATAAAACACAGTATATGCTAGAAATCTGAAGAAGGAAGAAAAAAATAGAGTTGACATTTAGATTGACGAAACGGGTCATCAGCCTGAAGCCTGAACTTTGTTTTTCTCTCCACAGGTGCTGCACGGCCTGCTGAGCGTTTCCAGCATTTTCTGCCTCTGTTACTATCTACTTCACTGAATGCAAAACAGCTCTCTTTTAGCAAGATACAATTTTCCATCATGTTAACATTTGTCCTTCATTAATTCAACCAACTATTTTTCTTTTGCCTAGAAGGTGACGTTTAAGACACTGTGCTTCCTGTGTCATTATGCCACATCTAATTTTCACAACCTCAATAAAACGCTGAGTAAAGACAATAGCTGACATGACTGGGTAGGAACTTGCTCAGGGGTTGCTCCCACTCGTTGCGTACAACTTCAGCAGTTGTGCAACAAATATTACAGCTGAGGAAATTCTGAGCTTGAACGTGGGCGATACGAAACCTGCATTCTGAATGATGTTTGTGCTGTGCCTAAAAAAAAACACTGAGTCACAAGGTAATTTTAATGACATGTTGAAGAAATAAGTGCGAACATGCCTTAAACTTCAAATAATTAAAAAGCTTAAATTCTCAATGTTCATAGGCAGGGGATGAAGTTTGAATCCATATTCCCCTTAGTGTGCATATATTAACAAACCATGCCTTCCTAATTCTTCAGGACACTAAAATTAAAAACAGGAGATAACAAATAAATGCAAGGAAATATAGGACTGTGCTTTCTGAGCCTTGAGCACTGACTGCCAAGGCCTCAAGGCAAAAGATTTACAACAAAAGCAAAAATCTGCAGATTCTAGAAATCTGAAGTAAAAATCAGGAATTGTTGGCAATAACTTGCAGGTCAGGCAGCATTTATGGAGAGAACCAGAGATAGGTCTATCACATGAGGAACCAAGTCCTTTGTTATCCCACTCCCTCATCAATATTTTGGTAATGAATAAAATGTGCATTTATATTCTAGTGTGTTCTAGAGTCAATGAATTACTTGCACAGAAGGTAGTCACTGTTTTGCAGAGAAACACGGTGGCAAAGTTGCACACTGCAAGGTTCTACAATGAGATAAGTTACAATTTATGCTCACAGTCCCTGATACCTTTTGTGTTTAAATCTTTTTATGTTGCTTCCCCTTCCTCCTTCTGTAATCCCCTTAAGTCGGTGGAGCCCCTCCTTATCTGTTTCCCGAGTCAGGCACATGAAGTTAGTCCACCATCGCTCTCAGCCATGCTTCCTAGCACCTGGGTCCCACATTCTGAAATTCCCTCTTATGAAGTTCCTCTGCCAGTCCACATTAACGTCCTCCCTCAATACCCTCTTTAAGCAAGCTTTAAGCGATCTTTCCCATGTCTCTTCCTTTGGTTCAGCAACCATCTTTTTCTAATGATGCTTTCTGTCATTTAAGGTGCTATGCAGATCCAAGGAGTTGTTGTTGTTGATCTTTTTTTTTTTTAAAAACTTTATTCCAATCCAATCAAGTCAAATTAAAGCCAGAGTCCCAACAAGTTGGGACATTCCCGATCCAAGCTGACAACAGGGCTCTCACCACCTGCCTTGGGCTTGATCTACATGATCCAAGCTGATTGGAGTAGGTGCAGCTCCTCCTCCAAGGCTTGATCTTATTTGCATCTTAGCCAAAAGGCCAAGATGCCGCTTTAAAAAATTGCTTCAAATGAAGCTGAAATGTAACCTAATGACTTCAACCAAGTGCAGCATGTCAATACTACGCTTGATCTTAGCCAAAAGGCCAAGAAGCGATCTGTTTTAGTGCAGTTCCTTGTAGGATAAAATGCTGTACAGAACATTGAGAAAACTCTTGTCCTCTTCTTTGAATGGTGCAATCAATCTTTTTTGTTCGGCTGACAGGCCTCCATTTAACACATCCAAAGGCTGCACCTTCAACAATAATTAGAACACTCCCTCAGATATTCAAGTCCTGGAGTGAGGCTTGAATCCATTACACTGTGATTCAGAACTAAGAATGTGAACAGTGAGCAAGGGACTGCCAATGCACTCAATAATTTATGTACACAGAAGCAAGCAACAAAAACTACTCAAACTGCAACCCCCAAGTACTTTACAGAGAGTGTGGGGAAAAGATAATAAAAATTAGGAAGTGAAAGGCGGCAATGGCCTAGTGGTATTCTTGCTAGATTATCCAAAAACTCAGCTAATGTTCTCAGGGTTTGGGTTCGAATCCACGGCAGATGGTGGAATTTGAATTCAAGAAAATATATTTGGAATTGAGAGTGTACTGATGACCATGAAACCATTGTCAATTGCCAGAAAAATCCATCTGGTTCACTAATGTTCTTCAGGGAAGGAAATCTGCCATCTTTATTTGGTCTGGCCTACATGTCACTCTAGAACCACAACAATGTCGCCGTCTCCCAACTGCCCTCTGAAATGGCCTAGCAAGCCACTCAGTTATAAAAATTGCAACAATGTCTCAAAGAAGTGAAACCGGAAGAATGATCTGGCATTGACCTAAGCACAGTAAAAAGTCTGACAACACCAGGTTTAAGTCCAACCGATTTATTTGATAGTACACTCAGTAGCTTTCAGGTTAGCTCCTTCGTCAGGTGAATGGAGAGTTCTGGCCTCAGACAGACTTCAGACTGGTGTTGTCAGACTTTTTACGAAGGGGCTAACCCAAAAGCTAGTGAGTGTACTATCAAATAAAATCGGTTGAACTTAAACCTGGTGCTGTTAGACTTTTTACTGTGTTTACCCCAGTCCAACGCCGGCACATCCACATCATTGACCTAAGCACCAGAAAAGACAATGGCAAAACAAACAGCTCTGTCAACCTTGCAAATTCCGATTTATTAATGTCTGGGGGCTAGTGTCAAAATTGGGAGAGCTGGCTCAGACTAATCAAGCCTGACAATATCATTCTCATGGAATCAGACCTTACAGATAACACCCAAGACACCACCATTATCACCTTAGATATGGCCCGTCCCACCGGCAGGACAGACCCAGCACAGGTGGTGGCACAGCAGTATACAGTCAGGAGAGTCCTTAATAGCGACTCCAGGTCCCATGAAGTCTCATGGCTTTATGTTAACCAGTCTGACTGGTTACCAGGAGAGGAGTCCCAAAGTAGTGTGCTGGAATTAAACAAAGGAAATTACATAGGCATGATGAGAGATTTGGCCCTGGTAGAGTGGGCAGGAAGGCTAAAAGGTAGGACAGTGGATGAGCAGTGGCAGTTGTTTAAGGACAAACACAATTCCTCACAATTAAAATATATCCCAAAAGAACAAAGAAAATTACAGCACAGGAACAGGCCCTTCAGTCCTCCAAGCCTGCACCGACCATGCTGCCTGACTGAACTAAAATCCCCTACCCTTCTGGGGACCATATCCTTCTATTCCCATCGTATTCACCTATTTGTCAAGACGCCCTTAAAAGTCACTACCGTATCCATTTCAATTTCCTCCTCCGGAAACGAGTTTCAGGCATCCACTACTCTGTGTGAAAAAAAACTGCCTTGTACATCTCCTTTAAACCTTACTGCTCGCACCTTAAACCTGTGCCCAATAGTAACTGATTCTGGGAAAAAGCTTCTGACTATCCAGTCTGTCCATGCCTCTCAGTCTTGTAGACTTCTATCAGGTCACTCCTCAACCTCTATTGCTCCAGTGAGAACAAACCACATTTCTCCAGCCTCTCCTCATAGCTAATGCCCTCCATACCGCTCAACATCCTGGTAAATCTTTTCTGTACCCTCTCCAAAGCCTCCACATTCTTCTGGTAATGTGGCAAACCAGAATTAAACACTATATTCTGAGTGCAGCCTAACTAAGGTTCTACAAAGCTGCCACGACTTGCCAATTTTTAAACTCAATGCCCCAGCCGATGAAGGCAAGCATACTGTATGCCTTCTTGACTACTTTCTCCACCTGCATTGCCACTTTGTGACCTGTGTACCTGTACAATCAGATCCCTTTGCCTATCAATACTTCTAAGGGTTCTGCCATTTACTGTATATTTCCTATCTGTATTAGACCTTCCAAAATGCATTACCTCACATTTGTCCAGATTAATCTCTATCTGCCAGTTCTCTGCCCAAGTCTCCAACCGATCTATATCCTGCTGTATCCTCTGATGGTTCTCATTGCTACCTGTAAATCGACCAACCTTTGTGTCATCCGCAAAACTTACTAATCAAACCAGTTACATTTTCCTCCAAATCATTTATATATAAATATTACAAACAGCAAAGATCCCAGCACTGATTCCTGAGGAATGCCACTTGTCACACCCTCCATTCAGAAACACACCCTTCCACTGCTACCCTCTGTCTTCTTTGACCAAGCCAGTTTTGTATCCACCTTGCCATTTCATCTCTGATCCCATGCAACTTCACATTCTGCACCAATCTGTCATGAGGAACCTTGTCAAAGGCCTTACTGAAATTTATGTAGACAACATCCATTGCCCTACCCTCATCAATCAACTTCATTACTTCTCAAAAAACTCAATCAAGTTTGTGAGACACGACCTCCCCTTCACAAAACCATGTTGCCTCGCGCTACTACGTCCACTTATTTCCAAGGGGAATAAATCCTGTCTCGAAGAATCCTCTCCAATAATTTCCCTACCACTGATGTAAGGCTCACCAGCCTGTAATTACCTGGATCATTCTTGCTACTCTTCTTAAACAGAGGAACAACACTGGCTACTCTCCAATCCTCTGGGACCTCTCCTGTCCTGACCTCCTTGTTTAGCCATGGATTTTTGTTTTAACCACACCACCTCCCCCCCCCCCCCCGGCCCCTTACCATCTTTCTTCCTCACTGGGATGCGGACGAAGCAAAGTTTGTAAGGAGCATCCAAGGTGGCTTCTGAAACAGTATGTAGATAGTCCAACTAGGGAAAAGGGCCATACTGGACCTAGTATTGGAGTACAAGCCTCTCCAAGGCGGCCTTCATGGCACACAACAATGCAGAGTCGCTGAGCAGAGACTGATAGCCAAGTTCGCACATGAGGATGGCCTCAACCTGGATCTTGGGTTCATGTCACACTATCTGTAACCCCCATGACTTGCCTGGGTTTGTAAAATCTCACTAAGTGTCCTGGCTGGAGACAATACACATCTCTTTAAACTATGCTTAACCCTCTCTCCACTCACATTATCTGTACCTATAAGACTTGATTACCCTATAAAGACTCACATTCCAACCATTTTGTACATTGAGTTTGTTTCTTTATATGCCCTGTTTGTGAACAGAACTCCCACTCACCTGATGATGGAGCAGCACTCCTAAAGCTAGTGGCTTATGCTACCAAGTAAACCTGTTGGCCTTTCACCTGGTCTTGCGAGACTTCTTACTGTGAGTACCTCCCCTGTAGCCAGTGAGGATACAAAGATTTCTCTCAAGGCCCCAGCAATTTCCTTCTTTGCATCTCTCAGTATTCCGGGATATATCCCATCAGGCCCTGGGGACTTGCCTACCTTAATGCTGCTCAAGAACCCTAATACCTCCTCTTTTTGATCTCAGCATGACTCAAACCATCTACACATCATTTCTCAGACTCATCATCCACTAAGTCCTTCTCTTTGGTGAATACTGAAGCAAAGTACTCATTTAATACCACGACCATTTCCTCTGGCATGGATTCCCTCCCTTGTCCTTGAGTGGAGGAATCTTTGACCTGATTACCCTCCTGCTCTTTATATAAGCATAAAATGCCTTCAGATTTTCCTTAATCCTGCTGGCCAATGCTTTTTCGTGACCCCTTTTAGCCTTCCTTACTCCTTGCTCAACTTTCTTTCTACTGTCCTTACATTCCACATTTGCTTCATGTATTCCCAGCCTCCTGGCTTTGACAAATGCTTCCTTTTCCTCTTTGACTAGGCTTACAATATTTCTTGTTATCCAACATTCCCAAAACTTACCATATTTATCCTTCATCCTTACAGGAATGTGCCAGTCAACTTACACTCGAAAGCCTCCCACGTGTCAAATATTCATTTGCTCTCAAACATCTGCCCCCAATCTACATTCTGCAGTTCTTGCCGAATATTGTTGTAATTAGCCTTCCCCCAATTTAGCACCTTAACTTGAGGACTACATTTATCTTTACCTTAAAGCTTACTGAATTGTGGTCACTGTTCCCGAACTGCTCCCCTACTGAAACATTGACCACCTGGCCGGACTCATTCCCCAATACTAGGTCCAGTATGGCCCTTTCCTTATTTGGACTATCTACATGCTATTTCAGGAAGCTCTCCTGGATGCGCCTTACAAACTCTGCACCATCCATGGCCCTAGCATCTCAGTGAGGAAGAAAGATGGCGGGGGGGGGGGGGCGTAAATAAAAAAAATCCATGTCTAAACAAGGAATTCAGGATAACAAAGGCAAAAACTAAGGTATAACATATTGCAAAGGCCAGTAGCAGGCTGGAAAATTGGAAAACTTTCAAACATAAGCAAAGGGATACTTAAAAAGAGCCAAGGTAAAATTACGAAAGAAAACTCATGAAAAATATCAAGGAGGATAGCAAATGAAACGGGAGAGAGTTGCTAAGATGAATGTTGGTCCCACAGAAGATGCAACTGGAGGGTTAATAGTGGGTAAACTTCCAGAAGATGCTTGATACATTGTCACAGAAATGGTTAACTCACAAGGTTCAAATCACACGAGATTAGGGATAATTTATTAGTTTGGAGAGGTAACTGGCTGGTGGACAGAAGACAGGAGGAATAAGAACATAAGAAATAGGAGCAGGAGTAGGTCATCTAGCCCTTCGAGCCTGCCCTGCCATTCAATAAGATCATGGCTGATCTGTCGTGACTCAGTTCCACATTCCCGCCCTCTCCCCATAACCCTTAATCCCCTCGCTTATCAAAAACCCATCAACCCGCGTCTTAAAAATATTCAGCGAGGCAGCCTCCACCACTTCAACGGGCAGAGAATTCCAGAGGTTCACCACCCTTTGAGTGAAGAAGTTCCTCCTCAACTCCGTTCTAAACCGCCCCCCCTTTATCTTGAGGCTGTGCCCCCTAGTCCTACTATCCTTTCTGAGCAGGAAGAGTGGGACCACGTCTATCCTATCCATCCCATTCATCATCTTATATGTCTCCATGAGATCTCCCCTCATTCTTCTAAACTCTAACAAGTACAAGCCTAGTTTATTCAGCCTCTCCTCATAGCTCAACCCCCTCAACTCCGGTGTCAGCCTAGTAAACCTCCTCTTATTTTCTGGCAAAAATGAGTGGGGTGTCACAGAGCTCAGAGACCCAGCTATTTACAATATATATGAATGAGTTGGATACAGGGATAGAAGGCTCTATAGTCAAATTTTCAGATGTCATTAAAAATAGCTAGGACAGTAAGTTGCAATGAAGAAATAAGAACCCTACAAATGGATATAAATAATTTCGAAGAGTGAGCCAAAACGTGGCAGATGGAGTTCAATGTGGATAAGTGTGAAGTCATCATTTTGGTCAGAAAAATGGGAAGGCGATTTATTATCTAAAAGGGAGAGACTTCAGGGTGCTCCGGTGCAGGAGAAACTGGGTGTCCTCGTGAGTTACAAAAATTGACATTCAGGTACATCAGAAAAGGAAGAAATGGAATATTGGCATTCATAGCTAAAGGAATAGAATATAAAGCTAATGATGTACTGTTACAAGTATACAAGGCATTAGTAAGACTACATCTGGTGTATTGTGCACAATCTTGGCCCACTTATTTGAGCAAAGATTTAATGGCAGTTCAGAAGGGGCTCACTAGATTGATTCCAGAGATGACAGGTTTGTCGTATGAAGAGAGATCAAACAGTTCAGGCCTACACTTTCTGCAGTTAAGAAGAATGAGGGGAGATCAAATCGAGGTATATAAAATGATAAAAGGGTATGGATAAAGTAGACATAGAGCAGATGCTTCCTCTTGTGGGGCATTCTAGGATGAGATAGTCTTAGGATAAAGGGAGCAAATTTAAAGTAGAATTTAGGAGAAACTACTTTTCCCAAAGGGTTGTGAATCGCTGGTAGATGCTGGGACAGTGACTAAATTTGAGGAGTTAGACAGATTTTTAATAGGTAATGGGTTGAAGGATTATGGGGAGAAGGAGGGAAAATGGGGATGAGGAGTATATCAGCATGACTGAATGGTAGAACAGTCCAATATATCTTGTAATACCATTTTTCCCCTCAGTATTAATCTTTGTCCAATGATGCCTCTGCTAAAAGCACAAGATCATTTTTTAGCTTCAAAGACCAAACATAATTACAAGTAGTTATCACTGTTGTGATAATTGTTTTCAGGTCTTTCATAGCTAAACTCTTTTACTTTCGTAAAATAAATGTTGAATATTTGAAGTGCTGCCAAGAATGTTCCTTTTCCACATTTATGTAATGTCGCTCACATCCTTAGTGAATACCAAAGCAGATTGATATCCAGCTAATTACATTTTGAGGTAAAGTCACACTGCTATGTTAGTAAGCATGGCAGCCAACTTGCACACAGCAAAAGGGCCACAAATAGCAATAATTTTTTTTTGTTAGCACTGATTAAGGGACAAATGCTGGTGAGGACCCCAGGAGATTCTCCTGTTCTTCTTTAAGTAATGCCATGGGATATTTTTTAAATTTCTACCCAACCTTGGATTAATCTGTTCTCTTAAATAACATTCTTTGTGAACTCATTATTCCCTCAATATTGCACTCAACAATCAGCCTGGATTTAGATACTGGTGAAATATCGCCAACCGGAAATGTTAACTCTTTTTCTTCCTCCACAGTTGCTACCAGGCAAGCTGACTATTCCCAGCACTTTCTGCTGCTAATTCAGATTTCCAAAATCTGCTGCATTTGCTTTTTGCATTATAAGTCCAGGTTCTGGACTTGCCCTTGAACCTACATATTTCTAATTCAAAAACAACACTGAGCCTCAGCTGGAATTTAGAAGCTTATTTTATTTAAAAATCAAAGTTTTTTTTTTAAAATGATGATCAAATCATTTAAAAGGGTCCATTTGTGGTAAATTTACCAAAGTTCTGAAAAAAATCATCACATTAACTGAAACAGAAGTTTGAAGCAGTTACAGAGACACGTTAAGAAGCCAAGTATTAATATTGAGCAGTGTCATCCATTTAACGGGGCATATTAATTCAAGTCTTCCTCCAATAGACACAGTTAAGTATGTATGCAATACATCATCACTCTATGGCATAATCATCATTTTTAAAACATGATTTGGTTTCAATTGAAATACATAGAGGTCAACAAATAGCAGGAGTGCTTCCATTGGAAATATGCTCAATACAGTATTCAGATTTACAGGAATTTGCTTCTCAATCAGAAAACGACAGTTAATACAACTTGGATTACATTTTAGGCCTCAACTGTTTCCTAATAAAGCTCTTGATTATTTAGCAACTAAGTTTATAATGTGGCATCCATACACCATCAATATTAAGCACATAGGTGTGAGCACCTGTCACATCAAAGCTATTTTTTCTGAGACAAGATTCCAAAAAAAAATGACAATTCTATTTTTGAGGTGTTCCCTGCTGAAGTTTTATCATAAGATTCAGCAAAAGATAACAAACAACTGTGGCTTATGTCACTGGAACTAAAATAAATTATTCCCAGGTTTTTAGGCTCTTCAACACTTCATTAACCCTAATTGTCAACAATCATAGTAGGAAGTTGTTAAATCTTGTTGCTTGGTGTCAGCTTTGGCTGTCTCACCTGATTGAAAAGGTTGTGGGTTCAAACCAGGGATGAGCACATAATCTATTAGCGCACTGCTAAGGAATGCAGTGCTGTCAGAGTGCTCCTTTTGAGATGAGATGCTTCAACAAAGCCTTGTTTGCTTTCTTTGATAGGGAAAAAATATTCTTCTATAAAGGTGGAGAGTTTTTCCTACTTACCCTGGAGATGGAAAGAGATTACCTTGTAATTCAGTTGACTGCTGCAGTTTGTGGGAATCATGCTGTATGCAAATTAGCTATGGCTTTACATACAAAGCATAATACTTTTCACATGTATAGACCATATCCTGTTGAAGTGTTTCACTGCTGGTGAAATACAAGTTCAAGTTTGCCCTTGCTTTATTAAAAAACATGACATTTCATTTTCCAATCTGGTATTGAGGATGCCTTTTGTTAATTAGACAGTGATAGCAAATTTAAAATCTGTGGCACAGTATTTAACTCCCATACAGATATGGTAACAAAATGCCTCTTTTAACTTTCAACTGATTCAAAGACACTGAAACATTATATTTACCACAAGCCATGAAACAGTTTCCTGGTTTCCTGTATTAACAACCTCAATGACCACTATCAGCACAAAACATCCGGCTAGGCAGCAATCACGTAAGTGGGAGCCTATAACTGCCTAATAATTACCATCTCTAACCTAACTTTTCTTTCAGTTCTGTTCTCTGCAAACAAAAATCTGCTTTAGATATGATCACTCTCATGATCACTCCTTATTTTTAAAGTAGTTTATTCATTAACCTTTGTGGAGATTCATTGAGTACAGATTTGTACTTTGTAGGTTAGAATGTTACGTAGAGTAGGCAAAACAAAGAAGCAGGGAAAAAAACTGAAGTGGAGTTTGACCCAAAGCCCTGTTCACCTTTAACCTATGAACTTTGACCTAATGCCTGAAGTGGTCACACTCCAATTCTGCTACTTCCTGGCTGATTCCATAATGGTTTTAGTTTGTTTGGAGTTTTGTATGACTGCAGTGCCTACTCCTACGCAGCATGTCAGAACTGAAAGGCAGCTACAGTATGTAATGACCCAGCAGATGATCATAGAACATAGAACATTACAGCGCGGAACAGGCCCTTCGGCCCACAATGTTGCGCCGACCAGTCTTATTTTTAAAAAAAAAACATTGACCCACTAATCTAAACCACTCCTTTTTCGTCCATAAACCTATCCACCAATCTCTTAAACGCCCCCAAACTAGGCGCATTTACAACTGCAGCAGGCAGGGCATTCCAGTCCCTCACCACCCTCTGGGTAAAGAACCTGCCCCTGACATCCGTCCTATAACTACCCCCCCTTAATTTAAAGCCATGCCCCCTCGTGCTAGATTTCTCCATCCGAGGAAACAGGCTATCACCATCCACCCTATCTAAACCTCTAATCATCTTATATGTTTCTATAAGATCCCCTCTTAGCCGCCTTCTTTCCAGTGAAAACAACCCCAAATCCCTCAGTCTCTCCTCATAGGACCTCCCCTGCATACCAGGCAACATCCTGGTAAACCTCCTCTGCACCCTCTCCAAAGCCTCCACATCCTTCCTGTAATGTGGGGACCAGAACTGCACACAGTACTCCAAGTGCGGCCGCACCAGAGTTGTGTACAGTTGCAACATGACGCTGCGACTCCTAAATTCAATCCCCCTACCAATAAACGCCAAGACACCGTATGCCTTCTTAACAACCTTATCTACTTGATTCCCAACTTTCAGGGATCTATGTACACATACACCTAGATCCCTCTGCTCCTCCACTCTATTCAAAGTCCTCCCGTTAGCCCTATACTCAACACATCTGTTATTCCTACCGAAATGGATTACCTCACACTTCTCCGCATTAAACTCCATCCGCCACCTCGCGGCCCAGCTCTGCAACCTGTCCAAGTCACCCTGCAAACTTCGACACCCTTCCTCACAATCTACCACACCTCCGACTTTGGTGTCATCAGCAAACTTACTAATCCACCCAACTATACCCTCATCCAGATCATTAATAAAGATTACGAACAGCAGTGGCCCCAAAACAGATCCCTGAGGCACACCACTCGTAACCGAACTCCATGATGAATAATTACCATCAACCACCACCCTCTGTCTCCTATCTGCTAACCAATTCCTGATCCAAGTACCTAAATTACCACCAATCCCATACATCTGCATTTTCTGCAGAAGCATACCATGGTGAACCTTATCAAACGCCTTACTAAAATCCATATATACCACATCTACTGCCTTACCCCTATCCACCTCTTTGGTCACCTTCTCAAAGAACTCAATAAGGTTAGTAAGGCACGACCTTCCCGCTACAAAACCATGCTGACTATCTCTAATCAATTCTAATCAAGAAATTCACAGCTAACTCTGAAGTAGTTAAAAAGGTGGTGACAAATTTGATGTTAATTTTTTTTTAGATGTTGATCATTTTTCAAAGGATAGATTTGGAAACAAACTTGTATTTAATTTTGAGCTTTTAAAGCAAAATTTTCTAAGTGTGACAATACTGTGCCTTTAAGAAATTTATTTATATCATGTTTCTTGTGAGGGGTATGTTTAAAATTCAGCAATTGTTTCCCTGATGTCCATCTGTTTGTGAACCAGGCTGCTGAGCATGCAGAATGATTGAGTTTAATAATTGATAATGAGACATTTGTTTAAATCTCAGCTAATGCATTTTAGTTAATATTTGATTTCTCCCCTGGGGTTTCAGAGAAGGGTTTAATTAGAACATAGAACATTACAGCGCAGTAATTAGGTCAATTGACAAGAGACAGAGTCATGTGAATGGACAGAGCTAAGCTCAAGGAGAAACAACGTAGTTTCTGCTTGATCCTGAAAGAAGCAAGAGGTATTTCCCTCTTTCTCTCTTGAGGCTGCTTTTTGAGTGTCAGGAGACGGGTGTTTTTCTGCATTTCACTGCAGTAGTGTTTAAAGGCTCGATGACTGCTAGCAAGTAAAAATTCATAAGCCTCTGTTATTTGCTAACTGATTTTGAAAAGGAGTTTAAATCTAGAGGAATGTTGCTCAAATTTAATTTGATTTGTTACTGCCACATGTATAGTACACAATGAAAAGTATTATTTCTTGCGTGCTATACAAGCAAAGTATACCATAACATAGAGGAGGAAAGAAAAAAAAGAGTGCAGAATGTAGTGCTACAGTCATAGTTAGGGTGTAGAGCAAGATCAACTTAATGTGAGGTAGATCCATTCAAAAGTCTGATGGCAGCAGGGAAGAAGCTGTTGGAATTTGGAATTGAGAGATAGATTAGCAGTTCAGAATTATATCTTGTCACATTTAAGTATTTTAATTGGTAAAAGTTAAGCTAATTCATTCATTCATTCATTATATTTAAACTGTATTGTTAAAAATAAAGTTTGTTTTGATAAAAGTTTTGTTGTGTCTATAGAACCATACCTGGAGCAAAACACTTTATCCTCACACTACTGCCAACTAATAATGGGAGTTAAGTCTCATTTCACAAGTTGGTATTTCTGATCTGATCCCTAACGTAAAACATTGTGAAAATGCAATAATGTCTGCTGAAGATTAAAATTAATAAGCAATTGATTGGTACATCTTGGTCAACAAAAAAACCTCATCGCACATTATGTTGGGAAGTTTGTGAACTCATATTTCAGCAAGCTTTGCCTGCCAGGCCTTGCCCGTGTTTTTGTGCAAAGACAGAAACCATAACCAATTCATGATGTCTCGAATGGAAAACTGCAAGGCACAGCTTCGCACAGATTGGGAGAGAGAATTTTGAAGTGCAGATCTTAAATTAAACAAAATTATATGAGGATGTGCGGTCAGTTCACAGTTTAGTATCATGCAAAGACAGGTTGCACTGATCAAGTTAACCGAATCATAATTGTTATTCTGTGTGTTCACTTGTTCTGAAATGCAGTCGCTGATTCATCACATCCAATCAAGAGCGCTCCACCCTCCAAAACAGTGAGCAGCACATGGAGACACAGCTTTTAAGTAAAGAGGGAAATATTGTTGCACAACCTGCTTGACACAATTGTAGTACATAGTGAGCAGTGACAGACAAGTCCAGGATAAAAGATGTATACATTTTTAGTAGGTTGTGTTTAATGGAAATCAGGTTATCATATAAAGTTTTCAGATCTTCCCAAAGTCAGCAACTTTTTTTTTTAAACGTAGTTTTCACACAAATTTCAGTCACTTGGCTACGAAGGTTGATAAAAAAGCAGGCAGAGAGTCATATGATGATAACAATGATGTCAATTGGGTTATTTCTAAATACAAATGGACAATTTATTGTTCCTGATTCACAAGATGCAGATTCTGAGGACTTTAAATGTCAATGCACGAACGACCTCAAATTCCACCCCCTTCCTGAGAAGTGATTAAAGCTTTTTCTTGTTTGACCTTTCCACCCAAGACCTTGGACATTGGGCTGGGCACTAAATCCAGATCAGCACAGATAGAACAGATGGAGTTGTTTTCTCAGCACACAGAATTGAAAGCTCAATATCATATTTGACTTGTGTTCACGCGGTCCCTGAGTCAATTGCTACAATAAAAGTTACTTACGACCACAGCTGTGAAAGTGGAGAATAGAGTCAATTATGTCTAAAACGACTATTCTCTGTGGTGTTAATTCAGCGACAGTTCCAAGGAATGAAATGAGCAAAAGAACAAGCAGCAGTGTTCTCTACCTTTTTTCCCCAGTGTGGTAACATAATCTTAAAACTAAAGCCTGGCCATTTAAGAGGGAAAGGAGAGTTTAAATCTGGACCACTCTTCCCTGATGAAGTGGATGCCGGAGCTTTCAAGACCAAGGTCGAGAGATTTTGGTTAAATAAGGTTACCAAGGTTTACGGAGCCCAGAAAGGTCAATATAATTGAGCTTCAGATCAGCTGAATCAAAGTAATGGCGGAGCAATTTCAAATAGCTGAACTGCCTCCCCCTATACATTACCCATCGAGACAGCACGTAGACTGGCTTTGTTTCAGTCCACTCGAACTGATAAACTATATACATATAGAATTTTGTAATCTGGTTTGGTTATGAGGACGAAAACAGATTGCAAACAACGGTAAGGAAAGAATCAAGGAATGTGAAAAGAAACATAGTTATGGTAGCTTCTGCAGATGGGAAAGAATAGAGCAAGTGATTAATTAATGCAGCGGAAAGCAGAGAACAAAGTGAACTTGGAGATGGCAAAGTCAACAGCAGGAGGTGATGAGTAACAACTTCAGCCTTCGGTATCAAGACCATGTTCGGCAGATTCCGAGAAGAACTGAAGTAACTGGGAATCATCAGAAAAGTGATTAGGTTATCATGCAGCACTGACTCACCAATGCTCAGTTCTGGTACTTTCCGGCCCACTTGGAACCAGGCATCATTCCAACTCTTAACCAAATATAGACAGAAGAGTTGAAATTTCAGAGATGATGCGAGAGTGACTGTCCTTGAAGCCAAGGCAGCATTCAACCAAACTGGCAACCAGGATGCCGAGTAATACTGAAATCTCTCTCATATCTGGAATCACACTGACACAAAAAGTCAATCACCTTGGCCTGGGATATTTCTTTCTTTATACAACTCCAGCCGCTTCAATGACCTTCCTTCCGTCAAAAGGTCTCAAGTGGGACTGTTGGCAATACTTGTTGTGCATTCAGCACCGTCTACAATTCCTCAGACAATGAATGGAATGGGCACATGCTTGAAGCGCTGAAAAATATCCAGGTGTGGACTGCTCACTGTCAAGTAACATTCATGTCACACAAGTGGCTGCAATGAACATCTCCAAGAAAACAGTACAACAATTGAAATTCAGAGAGAGGCTGGACTTTCCGCAAGTATGCGCATTTGTTACAATGCACATTTTTTATAATGCAAATACAAAGAAAAGGCATATAAAACCAAAATTGTTCAACAGGGTATTACTAACAAGTTACAGTGAAGTATTACAGACTTTTGGGGAAACTGCACCTTTTCACACAATGGACTTAATTCTTCAAGGTTTGTAAATTCTCAACTAACCGGAGTAACAGTTCAGCCAGGACCAAAAAAATTTATTGTAAAATTGAAACATTTGGACAGGATTGAAATGTTGGTCACGAGATAATATATTCTGCACATCTCGGAAATAGCAAATGGAGTCACCGAATTATTAATTTGATATCTTGTTAAAATGAATGCTCTGCAGAAGCATTGACTTAACAATGTCAATATGAACAGCCTTAATGGGGAGCAGGCCGTTCATTCCATCAGTAACTAACTTACAACAGACTTAATAAACAAAAAGAAGTGCCTGGCAGAACCATAAATTGCATGAATCACCACTCTGGGAACATTCTATTAAACTGCAATGTGAAATCAATGACCAGGTCATTTGATATACACAACTGTTGTCTTTAGAGCTGTAAGCAGTAGAATAGTTAGTGCAGAGGGAGGCCATTTGCTCCATTGTCTCCCCACATGATGAGCATTATGACTTAGTGCGATTCCGCTACCTTTTCCCCGTAGCACGGCATGTTATTTCCGTTCAAATAATCATCTAATGTCCTCTTGAATGCCTTGATTAAACCTACCTCCACCTCACTTCCAGAGAGTGCATTCCACACCCAAACTATCCTCGGTGTGGAAAAGATTTTACTCACATCGCATTTGCTTCTTCTGCGAGTCACTTTAAATCTGTGCCTTCTTGTTCTTGATCGATCTACAAGTAGGAACAGTTTCTTCCTATCTTTTCTGGCCAGCCCCCTCAAGACTGTAAACATCTCTATTCAATCTCCTCGTAGCCTTCTCCTCTACAAAGAGGACAATCCCAACCTCTCCAATCTATCCTCATAACTTAAGTTTTTCATCCCTGGAAGCATTCTTGTAAACCTCTTTTGCACTGACTCCAATGCATATGCATCCTTCTTATGGTGTGACAACCAGATCCCTGAACTCCTTAAGACTTTCCTTTTACCAAACAACATCCAAATTACATACATAAATCAAACCCAGCACCATACAATTCAAGGCACATGATCAAGTCTGGAAAATGTCTTTTGCTGGTCCTGTGAAGATAATTGAACAGCCTTTACGAAGATTTTTGCACTACATTGGCTCCAAGATTTCTTCGATGTTACAACAATCTTTCACTAGCCAGAAAACTGGTCTTTCTGGCTCTCAGATGTTATAATGTCATCTTAGCTATTAATTGTGAAACTGGCCTGTTGCTTCCACAAGTGCTGGCAATTATATGCTGGTTCCACTTTGATTCACCCTTTGTGTATTTGGGCTATCTGTAGCTCTCATATTTTCTGACTCTCAAAATTAGCATCAGTATATCTCCACTGATTCCTCAGTTGTCTAGGCAAGCTATTTCCTGATGATAGGACTACTTGCCTCCAATTCTGTCTGGATACATGCTAATCCCGTTACTGGGAAAAGTCATAGCTCATCATCTCCTTTGAATGCTGGCTATTGCTGTTGGTATGTAGGTTTTTACCTGTTGCTGGGAAGATCATATCCTAATCATTTCTTGTTAAATTCTTGTTCCTGGTTACTAGGCAAATCCATGATACTGTTAACACTCCATTTATTTCTCAACTGCTCTACCATGTGTACCCTCTGCTCCTGCACCTGCTTTAAAACTGTATCCTTATTTTATATTTTCTATCTTTTTCCTACCAGTGAATCACCTCACACTTCCCTATATTGAACTTCATCTGCCATTTATTTGCCCACTCCACCAACTTGTCTGTGTCCTTACGAAGTTCTACATTGTCCTCCTCGAAGTATACAATGCTTCCAAGTTTGATGTCATGCGCAAAATTTAAAATTACCCCATACACAAATAGAATCCTGGAATCACAGTGCAGAAGAGTCCAATCGAGTCCACATCAACACACCTGAACTCCCACCTAATCCCATCTGCCAGTACTTGGTCCTAAACGTGACAATCTTCCAGGTGCTCATCCAAATTCTTGTTAAAGAATGAGGTACCTGAAGGTCGGAGGGTGGCAAATGTTGGGCCTTTGTTTAAGAAGGGTTGCAGGGAAAAGCCTGGCAGCTACAGGCCGGTGAGCCTAACATCTGCAGTGGATAGGTTGTTCGAAGGTATCCTGAGAGACGGATCTACAGTCATTAGAATTGATTAGTCAGCATGGCTTAGTGACTGGAAATCATGTCTCATGAACTTGATCAAGTTTTTCGGAGTGATAACCAAGGTGGTAGATGAGGAAAGTGCAGTCAACATTGTTTACATGCACTTTAGCAAGGCCTTTGACAAGGTACTGCATGGTAGTTTGTTGTCTAAGATTAAATTCACGGGATCCAGGGTGAGATTGCCACATGAATACAAAATTAGCTTGATGACAGAAGACAGAGGGTGGTCATAGAGGGTTGTATTCAAACTGGAGGCCTTCAATCAGCAGTGTACCTTGGCGATCCGTGCTGAGTGCACTGTGATCAGTTATATTAGTGACCCGGATGAGAATTTTATAGGCATGGTTAGTAAGTTTGCAGATGACACCAAGACAGTGAAGGGGGTTATCTCGGATTGTAACGGGATCTTGATCAATTGGGCCAGTGGACTGATGAATGGCAGATGGAATTTAATTTAGATAAATGCGAGGTGATGCATTCTGGTAGATCAAACCAGGGCAGGGCTTATTCAGTTAATTGTAGAGCATTGGAAGAGTTATAGAACAAACATCTAGGGGCACAGGTTCATAACTCCTTAAAAGTGGAGTCACAGGTGGCCAGAGTGGTGAAGGCAGCATTTGGCAGACTTGGTTTAATTGGTCAGAACATTGAATGCAGGAATTGGGACACTTCGTTGAAGTTGCACAAGACATTGGTACGGCCACACTTGGGATACTGTGTACAGTTCTGGTAACCCTATTAGAGGAAGGATATTATTAAACCAGAAACAGTGCAGAAAAGATTTACTAGGATGCTAAGGGACTTGATGGATTGAATTATAAGGAGAGGCTGGATAGGCTGGGACCTTTTTGCTCCTGGAGCGTAGGAGGCTTAAGAGTGATCTTGTAGAAGTCTATAAAATAATGAGGGGCATAGATAAGCTAGATAGTCAACATCTTTTTCATAAGGTAGGTGAGTTTAAAACTAGATGACATAGGTTTAAAAGGTGACAGATACAAAAAGGGTCTTATTTTGTTTTTTCACAAAAAAGAGGATGGTGAGTGTCTTGAACAAGCTGCCAGAGGTAGTAGTAGAGGCGGATACAATTGTATCTTTTAAGAAGCAATTAGACAGTTACATGGCTAAGATGGTATTGGGGGATATTGCCACCTCCGCCCCACACCACCCCCCACTCTTGCCACCATAGTATATGTCTTATCCAAGTCAGTTTTTGGTCAATGATAACCCCCAGGATTTTCACAGTAGGAGATTCACTGTCTTAATCCCTCATAAATTGATCCCTAACCAAAGATTGTATGCCTCATTCTATTCCTCAAGACTCTTCACGATTCTAAAATCTCCATTAAATTGCCTCTTTGCCTTTCACATTTGTTGAAAGATTGAGACTTTTTTTCTTCTATCCATTTGGCAATTCCATGAAACATGCTTATGGGAAGTACAGTTTAAAAACACAACATTCCTGAAAAACTTCTGCGTAGTGACATTTCCCTCTCTGACAGAGAGGGCCATGTCCTCCAGGGCATTTTGTCTCCGTTACAGAGTTTCCTTTGTTAAAAAGATTCTATGCTACATATACAAAGTAGTTTAGTCAGTCATCACAGGTTCTCAATATCATTGGAGAGAAAGTAGACCCAACGTTTCAAGTCTAGATGACCATTTGTCAGAGCTCTGGTGAAGGGTCATCTAGACTTGAAATGTTGGCTCTACTCTCTCTGCAGATGCTGTCAGACCTGCTGAGATTTTCCAGCATTTTCTGTTTTTGTTTCAGATTTCAGCATCTGCAATATTCTGTGATTATCTCAACATCATTATTTGACAGTTCTGATCAATTTTTGACCTTTCAGTATTGACAGCTCACTCAAGGACCACAGGTTTTGGGAGGAGCCAATATTGCAGCCAACCTCAAGCAATGGTTTCTTGCGCTCCTTGTTCTATCTACTTTCTACAGAGCAAATAGCACTGTAACAAAAACTGCAACCAGATTAGATTGGGACAATGTCTGACAAAAGGTTATTGTGCTCAGTCTCATCTTACTTGACATTTTGAAGACACCACAATTTCTATAACTGTTATTTATCTGTAATTTCCTGTCACAAAATATCACAATCTATGCTGGGAGGAGCTACATATCATTGTTGGTTTCTGACACAAAATTTAGCTCCTTTTATATTTCTCATCATAAACCTTTTCCAAGTTACTCCAGCAGATGTAATACACAAAGCTTTCTGAGGAACTAAGCATGGAGAGTTTCCGCCCATTCAGAAGTTATATTTATATTTGTCAGCCCAGTCAAGCAGATACATGGGGGTTCTTCCACGCCTAGTTTGACTGCCGACTTTAAAACAGAAAATTATCCACCCCAGATGGGAAACAATGGAGATTATGATTGCCAATTCTCCTGCTCACCATATTCCTCTCCTGAAATTGTCTACATCAATGGGGACGAACTAGAAAGAGATGAGAGCTTCAAGTTAAGTGTTCAGATCAGCAACAAATTGTCCTGGTCCCCCCATGCTGACATTAGAGTTAAGAAAGCCCACCAACATCTCTACTTTCTCAGAAGGCTAAGGAAATTTGGCATGTCAGCTATGACTCTCACCAACTTTTGCAGATGCACCATAGAAAGTGTTCTTTCTGGTTGTATTACAGCTTGGTATGGCTCCTGCTCTGCCCAAGATCGCAAGGAACCACAGAAGATCATGAATGTAGCCCAATATATCACACAAACCAGCCTCTCATCCATTGACTGTCTGCATTTCCGCTGCCTTGGCAAAGTGGCCAGTGTAATTAAGGATCCCACGCACCCCAGACATTCTCTCTTCCACCTTCTTCTGTCGGGGAAAAAGATACAAAAGTCTGAGGTCATGTACCAACCGACTCAAAAACAGCTTCTTCCCTGCTGCTGTCAGACTTTTGAATGGACTTACCTTGCATTAAATTGATCTTTCTCCATACCTTAGCTATGACTGTAACACTACATTCTGCACCCTCTCGTTTCTTTTTCTATGAACGGTATGTTTTGTTGTATAGCACGCAAGAAACAATACTTTTACTGTATGTTAATACATGTGACAATAATAAATCAAATCAAAACAAATCTCGCTGAGGGCGAGCCAGCCAGGCAGCAGCAGGCTGCTGAGAGGCAAGGGTCACAACAAACACATGGCCTTCAACAATCCTCTGTTAACACATGATAATCTCAATTAAGTTAGTTAAGCATGCATCAAATTCATGCAGGCTTTCCTTTACTAATCCTCACTTGTCCAAGTGGCTGTCGATGTTGTCTCAGATTATCAATTCTAAAAGCTTTCCTATTGCCGACATTAAACAGTCTGGTCTAGAAAATAGAAGAAATATCTTTACTCAAGAGTTGAGAGATTGTGAACTTTATTTGCGGGATTACCGGTCGAGTCCTAAACCTTTCCTTAAACTGAATACACAAATAAAAGAAGGATTGAAAGAATGTGATTAGAACCACTTGTTATGGTGAACAAACAGCAACACGGATTAGCCTGCAGTTCATTCCATGTACAAAATCCAATTTGGATTTCCTTTTAGAGACAGAATCAACTTAAGCAGTCTGATACACAATTATCAAACAAATCCCACTGATCTGGAGGACAGCTTTTTTAATGTTTCGGCACTAAAATTCTAATACTTAAATGGATAGGCTAACTTGTATCATTCCTTTTCAACAAACATACCCATAATAGGACTCAACTTTTACAAAAATGCTCCTGTTATATCATGCACGTAAACTCAAAATTTTATCTGCAAAATTTTCTCTCCTTCCTTACACGATAGTGCTTTCATCCAAAAACAAATGGAGCTTTATAGAAGGAAGGAGAGAAAAAAAATGCATTAAAGATGAGCCAATGAGCTTGAACCCAACAGTGCTTTTTTTAAAACATGTTCAGGTGCCAAAGATAGTCGGTGAATCAATCTTAACAAGCAGTCACCTTTGTTATGTATTCAATTTTTAAACAGGACGCAGTCTGTTTTTGGTGATGTTGGCGAGCAGACCATTGAAACTTTTTTTTAAAATGACATTCGTAAAATCCCTTCAGTGCAGGAAGAGGCCATTTGGACCATCAAGCCTGCAAAAAAAAAAAGCTATCCCACCCAGGCCCTATCCCCATAACTCCACATATTTACCCTGCTACTCTCCCTGACATTAAGGGAAAGTTTACCATGGCCAATCCTAACCCACACATCTTTGGACTGCGGGAGGAAACTGGAGTACCCAGAGGAAAGCCATGCAGACACGAAGGAATGTCACACAGAGAGTCGCCTGAGGCTGGAACCAAACCAGCAATGTTAACAGTGCTAACATGGTGGTATGTTTTTCCTGTCCACCTGGACAGGCAGGTTGTGCCTCAGTTAAAAGTGTCTCACCCAAAATATATCACACTTGTCTACTCAGCACCTCCAGTAATGCATTGAGGTGATGGCACAATCACATGCTCACTGCCTGGAGACGTATTGGAACCTGCAGCCTGCCTGCCAACTCAGAAGCAAGTGCATTCAGTTAGCATTTGTCCCGTTCACCCTTTCTCAGCAACTTAGAAGACAGTGACAGAATAATTATTAAAAAGGGGTTCAAAAAATTAACACACATCACAAGACGGAGGAACAAAAAAATGCAATGTTTCAGAAGGTTGGCCACACAAGCTGGGGAATGTGTCACCAGCCTGCAAACATATAAGTTGGCAGTGTGTTCTCCTAAGTAATAGGATTCTAATCAGAGTCAGGCAGTATAAACTAATACCTGGGCAGTAACAATACCATAGTTCCAAACACAATTCATGGCATAAATGCACCTTCACAGGAAGTCACCATTTCAGATTATCAATGATTAATCTGGGCATGAATGGAATCTGTGCAGGTAATTCTTAAGATCAGACCAGGAAGTGTGAGAATATACAACGGTGGCTTTGTTTATAGTGCGTACCAATTAACAGGAAGTGTGTCCAGACACAGGTTGACGTTCTTATCAAGCCTCCTCGTAAATGTAGAGGAAAGAAGGAACGTATACTTATGCAATGCTCCTCATGCTCAGATACACAGAAGTGATTCACAGCTAATTTTTTTTTTGATAAATAGCTATTATTTTTCAAGAAATTTAATAGACAAAATATAAACAAGAGCATTGTGTTCATCTCTCTCTGCATTATCTGCTTTCTGAACGAAAACATTAATTGCTTTTATTTAAAACTCCCCTTCCTTCCCCTTACCAAACTTAATTATGTTATATGGAAGTATACTACTTTTCAATGTCTGTTATCAAACTTGAGAACATTCAGTTACTGAGGAAACTAGAAATAGGAATTATTTGTAAAAACTCTTTTGTATGGTGTGATTGGGCTAACCTCCTCCTTCAGTGGTACGTTCTCTTGAATGTACAGAAAGAATTGTTTTCATAATTTTTTTTTCTTTCTGCATTGATAATTATCTAGTCATTTTTTTATCTGTACATTTTCCCATTGTTCAGGTGTTGATTTGCTTCTGTCTTACTTTGACTCAATAGGCAAAGGGCAACCAGAGAAAACATGGGTTGCACGGTTGAAAATGCATGCACAGATCTTCAATAAATAACCAGGCCCCTAATGGAGCTGCTTAGGTAATCCAGGGAAATGCCACTTCACAATGTGATTGTTGCACCATACATCAGCAGGTCTGATAATTTATGGTCCCATTTTTCTTAAGTCACATGATTTTCCAGGATCTTTACAAGTATTTTGGAGATTCGGTTCTGCAACTCTCTGCATTTGTTCACAAAAAAAATTACGCAAGTTGTTTTCCATGTCAATTTGTTTAACTCTTACATTCTTAAAAAGTGCAGGACCAGTTAATCGTCATTATGAAAGGAGTTAAAAATATGAAAACAAGGATTTCAAATTTCTATTTGTGGTATATATTAATGACTTGGAAGAGGGGGTAGGTGGTGTGATCAGCAAATTTGCTGATGACACTAAGATGGTTGGATTGGCAGGTACTGAGGAGCAGGGCCTGGCAATGCAACAGGACATAGACAGGCTGGTAGATTGGGCAGATAGATGGCAAATGGAATTTAATCCGGAGAAATGCGAGGTGATGCACTTTGGCCGGAATAATGTAGAGGGGAGTTATACGATAAAAGGTAGAACTATCCGGAGTATAGATACGCAGAGAGACCTGGGGGTGCAAGTGCACAAGTCCCTGAAGGTGTCGGTGCAGGTGCAGAATGTGATGAGGAAAGCGTATGGTATGTTAGCCTTCATAGGAAGAGGTATAGAATATAAGAGTAGGAGTCTGATGTTGCAGTTGTATAGAACGTTGGTTAGGCCTCACTTGGAGTACTGCGTCCAGTTCTGGTCGCCGTACTACCGGAAGGATGTAGAGATCCTGGAGAGAGTGCAGAGGAGATTTACCAGGATGCTGCCTGGTATGGAAGGGCTGTCTTACGAGGAAAGATTGAATGAACTTGGGCTGTTTTCCCTTGAGAGACGTCGGCTGAGGGGGGATCTAATAGAGGTTTATAAGATTATGAAGGGGATAGATAGAGTAAATGGTGGTAAGCTTTTTCCGCTATTAGAAATGGATAGAACGAGGGGTCACGGGCTTAGGGTGAGGGGGGCTAGGTATAAGACAAATATTAGAGGGCAGTTTTTCACGCAAAGGGTAGTGGGGGTGTGGAATGCACTGCCGAGTAAGGTGGTGGAAGCAGGCACGCTAGGGTTGTTTAAGAGTCACTTAGACAGCCACATGAGCGGGCTACATATAGGGTGATATAGTAGGCCTTACTAAACACTGTAGGCTTGGGAATACGTTTTGCCTCAGGGATGTTACAGTCTTTGCCTGTTTAATAATGAATTTTTTTGTCTCCACAGGCATTTAAGTCCAGCAAGGGGCATGCATGCGGCAGGTTGTAGTGGGCTGCTCTTGGACATTGATTCGGGAGTTGCCTATTGCTTCGTGTCGTTAGTGTGCTTAAACTGGACCATCTCGAGGGCAACATGACAGCTCAGAGACTATCTCTGTTGCTGTGCGGACACATGGATTTGGGCCTGTGTCTGTGGGAGTTTGCACGTTCTCCCCGTGGTTGCGTGGGTTTCCTCCGGGTGCTCCGGTTTCCTCCCACATCCCCAAAGATGTGCTTTTAGGCTGATTGATTGGGTACTAAATTGTCCCTAAATTGGACCTCCCTGATCCTCGCACATTAGGCGTAGACTAAAATCATGAATAGGACACTGACATTGGGACGGCGGCGCGGGCTCGTTGGGCCGAAGGGCCTGTTTCCTGTGCTGTGTTGTTCTTTGTTCTTGTTCTTAAATCAATGCCTCAAAGCACTTGTAGTAGACGCATGTCAGTGACAACAGGGTCATGGGTGACCAGAAAACAAATTGGAGATGATCTAGCCATTTAATAGACATATATACAAATATTTAATTCCAAAGACAGAGGAGATACAAGAAGGATGTTCCCAATGGTGCAGGTGTCCAGAACCAGAAGTCACAGTCCCAGGATACAGGATAGATCGTTTCAGACAGAGGAGGAGAAATTTCTTCACCTAGAGAGTGGTCAGCCTGTGGAATTTGCTACCACCGGAAGTAGTTGGAGCCAAAACATTTTGTGTCTTCAAGAAGCAGTTAGATATAGCAAGCACTTGAAGCCAAGGGGGATCAAGGATATGAGGAAGGTGGGATCAGGCTATTGAGTTGAATGATCAGCATGATCATAATGAATGGCAGAGCAAGTTCAAAGGGCCAAATGGCCTCCTCTTGTCTTATTTTCCATGTTTCAATATATGTATACAAATATCATATGTATGTTACAGTCTGAACAACCCGAGACTTTAGACAGTAGAAAAGAAGAAACAAACAAGGCGAATTTTAAAAATTATTTCATGAGATATCATTGGCTAAGCCAGCATTTTTATTCCCTCCCCCCGGGAGGTCAAATTTGGAGATGATAAAGTCAATGGATTCCAGCATAGATTAATGGAAAACACGGGAGTTCTTCCAGTCTCCTGGTTGATAATTTGTCTTTCCAACATCATTCATTGAATTTGTGGGATCTTGTTGTGGGCCATCCCGATTCACCTACATAACTGCAGTAACATTCTAAATGTTCCTCACTGGATGGTGTGCATTTTGTGGCATTCTGAGGATGTGATAAAATGATCTGAGCTCAGATTTGCCTTTTTTAGTCAAAGGGATGAACAATAAAACTCAGACTTGCAGCTTCTTCAGAACATCTGTAACGTATCCTTTTACACTCTGCACTCATCAACAAAGCAATTTACATTCAAAAGTTATTAACAAATACCAGGCAAAATGCAAACATATTCCTGCACATTAAATCAAAAGCAATTTGCCCAGTGTTATTTGGTTTAAAAAAAACAAATGAGATAACTTAGTCAAGCCCCAGCACCTGCCACTCCCTGTATGGACACCAAATTAATTAAGGGGAAGATGGGAGTAGTCAGACAGATAACCATCATGTGCCATAAGCCTGTTTGTCAGGTTCACCAATCAATCATTCAGCAGTCAACATTCAACGCCAACAGACACTCTAACTATGGCAAGTTTTAAAAAAACTGGGCTCTTTTAGGTCAAGTATAATTATCACTGTGATGTGCAAGATGAACAATCTGAAATGAATCATGCTGCAGTGTCTCTGATTCAGCTTCAAAAATAAAGCAGAGAGGTCAATTGCAATGTTCCCCCTTTTAATTAATGGAGCATTTTGAGAGTATCCTTTATTCCAAATTGATTAATAATCATTTTTGGCACACCACGGTACATTCTGATCATCCACTTGTTTGGCTCTTTCTAATACTGTCCCTTACAAATTTGACACATCAAAAAGCATTTTGCTAGTTTTCATTGCTCTGTACACCCAATTTGCAATCCTCACCAATTTAGTAAACACTGCAAACATTTAAGGATCGAGGCTATGACACTCCCTCCCTCCTGCTGTAAAGCTCGAAGAGAGGTTGAGGCTTTGCAGTAATCTAACATGGTATCACAGAGACCGTCACTGAAGCTTCTGTCAACTTAAAAAGGCAAGCGTGCATCTCTATAATTGCCAAGAAAACAAGATTAAAAGTGACCGAACCAGATGCTGTTGCTAGAGCTGGGAAAAAAGGCCCAGGGAGGAGAGACGGCCGGTATAATTATCATGAAGGATAAAACCAAGGCCTCAGCCACTATGAAGGAAAACGCTCATCACAAGGAATTTATAAATTTGTGAGATCACAGCCACATTAACAGGCACATTGGGACTAACTATCTCTTGACAAGGCCACATTATGAACCATTCACTATGGTGCACGAGGAATTGTATTTGCAACCAAGGTAAATAAGAGAGGTACAAACCATATCCATAGCAGCATCTGGACAAATTGCTACTCATTCCTTTAGTTGTGATAATCAGAACAATACCAACACTCTCTCATCACCAGAAGTACATTATGCAAGGACTTGATTGAAGCAGCAAGAAAAATATGGTTGCCAATCAACTAATCGTTAGGATTTTGCTCTCATATTCTAACTGCATTTACTACGAGTAGAAGGTAAATTGTAATTGACATCACAATTTCAAAAGAAAAGCAAAAGAACATTAAACTTTACTGACAGAAGACTGACAAGGTGAATTTGACCAGGCTATCAATATGTGTAAAATCTAAAATCAGCAGGTTAATTTTGCTAATCTCAACTAACAAGATTGTAACAATATTACAATAGTCTCAGTGCACCGAGGCTAATGTGGAATGAGGTAACCCCCTTACCAGGTTCCCATTTTCCTAATAACTTTACTGAAACATACTGGAGGACTCACCTGGGTCCAGTTTTTCCAACCCAATTAAGCCAGAGAATTCCAACAACAGGTTCTCTTCTTGCTCTCATTAAGACCAATGCTTAAGGAACAGCACCTCATCTTCA